>NC_068926.1:35292500-36542500 GCF_023091745.1 Budorcas taxicolor | reverse complement strand
AAAAAAAGAAAAAGAAAAAAAAACAAACAACAAAAATAATAAAAATCTGTCGCTGATGCCTACCACAGAATGGGCTGAAATTGTATGCTCTAGACCTTCTCAGATTTTAGCATAAATTCTTTCTCTTGATACTAAAGAGTGAGAATAAAACATCTCTTCACAGTGATTATCCTAAATGAGCAGCTGTAGTCATTATCATTTTCATAATAAAAAAAGCAAAAGAGTTAATGGAACAAGTCTCATAAGCACTGATAGCCTACCCTTGTTAAAACTTTTCATATTTGCACTAGAATGTCCTTCAAACTGATTCATTCAAACTGAAAGCTTTTTTTGTGAATAGAGAAATAATATGGCAAGAAAACATATAAGGTGTCTTTGCCCTAGGTGCAGTTATTCAGCACTCATTATCTGTTAGGTAAATAGACAGATACACTAAGTCCTCTAGATGTTTTAAGAAAAATAGACAGATTTCTAATTGAACAAGAAGGCACATTGCAGCGAAGGTTGTAGACGAAATACGATGGCAATGATGCTGAGATTTTCATTCCAATTCAGAATCATTGCATTCCCTGTGATGTGGATGCATAGTAATATATAGAGCTGTGTAAGTTGAAGGTAACAATAGCAACCTTAAGGTCAAAATTACATTTTCAGTTGATGATGCTCTCCCAACAGTTTAACACCTAGAGAATTTATCTGGACAGCACTCAGCTGCCAAAAGTCTGAAGTACTTTATTTTCCCTTTGTTAAAATCTGATTGTCCACTTCACTATCCATCTCCAAAGCCCATTTATCTAGTAACATTGACCAGATTTAACCTTGTTCAATACATCACACATTGAGGGTGGGAACAAGAAGATGAACTGTGGATAAGAACTCACTGAAGCTGATAGGAATCATTTATTTTAACAACATGATAACATAATCACACCATGATAGGACACATGAGATTCTAGGAGATGGCTTCCAGGACAAAGTTTAGTAACAGTGACACTTTCCAAACTCAAGGACCCCTTCAAACTTGCAAATATTTTCTCAAAGTAGCTGATATTCCTTCTTTGGAAATATACAAATGCTTTGTGCCCAATAACATTTGGGTATGAAGTATTTCATAGAAGTTAACTACTATAATATGAGGTAATGAAGATATATAGAATAATGCTCTTCTGAGTTAAGCAATGTGCTTTATAAGATTTCTACACATACATGTGTTTACAGTACTATTTCATGCCAAAATTCTATACTATTTTTCTTTTTACTTCTGCTTCTTTGTCTATAGAGCATTATAATTCATGTTACAAAACGTGCATTGTGATAAGTACACAAAATAATTGTATCAGTAAGATGTTATATATAATTTTACCAATATATTTCCAATATAAATTACTTTTGTAATATTCTTAAGACTCAAATTATTTGGTCCCAGTCATTTAAATGTGCAGATGCATGTGACTATACCATTGAAAATACCAATTTTCTTTCTATGAACTGAGGGAAAAAATAAGTAGAGAAATAGGTAAACACTTAGAAGTGGCATATAGTTAAATCAAGAGAAGTGAACATTTAAAAGATTTAAATATTAGAACAATTTTACACAGTCTGTCATAAGCTAACAAGATTTGTGGATAAGAGTTCATAAATGCAGATTTTTCTTTTACTTTTGATACTGTAACTGTTCAATGTCTTTCCTGTTCTTTATTGCCATCAGTTAATTTGAAAAATTATAAATTATACAGTATGGCAACATAGACTCTGACTTTTTAAAGTATTGTCATTTAAATTTGTATCTTTTGTTAAGAGAAAAATTCATAATAAATAATCAGAAAGTGTGTGTGTGTGTGTGTGTGTGTGTGTTCATGTGTGTTTTCTCTCCAAACCTAACTTCTAAATGTGTAATATGGAGCGGGTTCTTCCTCTTTCCTTAGTTGAAGATTCTGACCCTTCTCTGGTCACTCCTGATAAGCACAGTGGTTTATAATAACTCTTAAGACATAGTTACAGATCTGAATCAGTCTTTAGAGTTCAGTCACACTTATTTAAGGTTACAATCTTATATAAAACCATAGTTACTCCTACTTGCATCACTGGAGCTTGCTTCAAGCAGAACATTTTAGAAGACTTTCGTCTGTATAGATTCCTTACTGAATCACTTCCATCCTTCCTTATTTGCCTTCTCAAAGTGCCTGACTCTTCTGGGAAAGAACAAGCGAGAGGAAAGATAAGGGCAATGGAGAACTTCTTAATCTGTTCTTTCATAAATATATTGCTTATACTCATAGAAAGAGGAGGCTGGTTGGTTGCAGTTGATGGGGTCGCAGAGTTGGACAGGACTGTGTGACTAGGCACAGCACATTGCTTTGCGAGGCAAAGGAGATCACAATGGGCTCAAGCCCTTGAAACCATGTGTCCATCAACTTGGAGAATACAGTGAGAAGTTTTATATTAATTTTCCAAGGAGGGCATAATCACCTCATGGATATTCTTCTGAAGAGTTTGTAGTAGGGTAAGTAGGAGTCTGAATTTAGCATTGGAAGTTCATGATCTGAGCCACAGTCAGCTCCAGGTCTTACTTTTGCTGACTGTATACAGCTTCTCCATCTTTGGCTGCAAAGAATATAATCAATCTGACTTCAGTATTGACCATCTGGTGATGTCCATGTGTAGAGTATTCTCTTGTGTTGTTGGAAGAGGGTGTTTGCTATGACCAGTGCATTCTCTTGGCAAAACTCTATTAGCCTTTGACCTGCTTCATTCTGTATTCCAGGCCAAATTTGCCCATTATGCCAGGTATTTACTTCCTGCTTTTGCATTCCAGCCCCCTATAATGAAAAGGACATCTTTTATCGGGTGTTAGTTCTGGACGGTCTTGTAGATCTTCATTAAACTGTTTAATTTCAGCCTCTGCAGCATTACTGGTCGGGGCATAGCCTTGGATTACTCTGATTTTGAATGATTTGCCTTGGAAATGAACAGAGATCATTCTGCTGTTTTTGAGATAGCATCCAAGCATTGCATTTAGGATTCTCTCATTGACTATGATGGATACTCCATTTCTTCTAAGGGATTCTTGCCCACAGTTGTAGATATAATGGTCATCTGAGTTAAATTCACCCATTTCAGTCCATTTTACTTAATTGATTTATAAAATGTCAACGTTCACTCTTGCCATCTCCTGTCTGACCACTTCCAATTTGTCTTGATTCATAGACCTAACATTCCAAGTTCCTATACAATATTGTCTTTATACCACCGGACTTTAATTCCATCACCAGTCACATTCACAGCTAAATGTTGTTTTTGCTTTGACCCCATCTCTTCATTCTTTTTGGAGTTAGTTCTCCACTGATTTCCAGCGGCGTATTGGGCCCTACTGACCTAGGGATTCCATCTTTCAGTGTCCTATTTAGTGCCTTTTAATACTGTTCATGGGGTTCTCATGGCAAGAATATTGAAGTGGTTTGCCATTCCCTTCAGCAGTGGAACAAGTTTTATCAGAAATCTCCATCATGATCCATCCATCTTGGGGGGCTGTACATGGTATGGGTCATAGTTTCATTGAGTTAGACAAGGCTGTGGTCCATGTGATCAGATTGGTTAGTTTTCTGTGACTGTGGCTTTCAGTCTGTCTAACCTCTGATGGAGGAGGATAAGACATATTCAGACTTAAATTGAAGAAAAAAAGAAAAGCCACTAGACCATTCAGGCAAGACCTAAATGAAGTCGTTTATGACTATACAGTGGAAATGACAAAGAGATTTAAGGGATTAGATCTGATAGACAGAGTACCCGAAGAACTATGGATGGCAGTTTATGACATTGTACAGGAGGCAGTGATCAAGACCATTCACAAGGAAAAAAAAATGCAAAAAGGCAAAATTCTTGTTTGAGGAAGTCTTACAAACAGCTACGAAAAGAAGAGAAGTGAAAGGCAAATGAGAAAAGGAAACATATACCCGTTTGAATGCAAAGTTCCAAAGAACAGCAAGGAGAGACAAGAAAGCCTTCATCAGTGATCAATGCAAAGAAATAGAGGAAAACAATAGAATGGGAAAGACTAGAGATCTTTTCAAGAAAATTAGACATACCAAGGGAACATTTCATGCAAAAAAAGGGCACATAAAAGACAGAAATGGTATGGACCTAACAGAAGCAGAAGATATTAAGAAGAAGTGGCACGAATACACAGAAGAACTCTACAAAAAAATATCTTCAAGACCCAGATAATCATGATGGTATGATCACTCACCTAGAGCCAGATATTCTGTAATGTGAAGTCAAGTGGGCCTTAGGAAACATCGCTATGAACAAAGTTAGTGGAGGTGATTGAATTCCAATTGAGCTATTTAAAACCCTAAAAGATGATGCTCTGAAAGTGCTACACTCAATATGCCAGCAAATTTGGAAAATTCAGCAGTGGCCACAGGACTGGAAAAGGTCAGTTTTCATTCCAATCCCAAAGAAAGGCAATGCCAGAGAATGCTCAAACGACCACACAATTGCAGTCATCTCACACATTAGTAAAGTAATGCTCAAAATTCTCCAAGTCAAGCTTCAACAATACATGAACAGTGAACTTCCAGCCGTTTAAGAACAACTTGAACCAGAATGTTCAAGCTGGTTTTAGAAAAGGCAAAGGAACCAGAGATCAAATTGCTAACATCCACTGGATCATCAAAAAACAAGAGAGTTCCAGAAAAGCATCTATTTCTCCTTATTGACTATGCCAAATCCTTTGACTGTGTGGATCACAACAAACTGTGGAAAATTCTGAAAGAGATAGGGAAACCAGACCACCTGACCTGCCTCTTGAGAAATCTGTATGCAGGTCAGGAAGCAACAGTTAGAACCAGACATGGAACAACAGACTGGTTCCAAATAGGGAAAGGAGTATCTCAAGGTTATATTCATCACTCTGCTTATTTAACTTATATGCAGAGTACATCATGAGAAATGCTGGGCTGGATGAAACAAGTTGGAACAAGATTGCCGGGAGAATTATCAATAACCTCAGATATGCAGATGACACCACTCTTATGGAAGAAAATGAAGAAGAACTAAAGAGTCTCCTGATGAAAGTGAAAGAGGAGAGTGAAAAAGTTGGCTTAAATCTCAACATTCAGAAAACTAAGATCATGGCATCTGGTCCCATCACTTCATGGCAAATAGATGGGGAAACAGTGGAAACAGTGGCTGACTTTATTTTGTGGGGTTCCAAAATCACTGCAGATGTTGATTGCAGCCATGAAGTTAAAAGATGCTGCTCTTTGGAAGGAAAGTCATGACCAACCTAGACAGCATATTAAAAAACAGAGACATTTGTCAACAAAGGTCCATCTGGTCAAGGCTATGGTTTTTCTAGTAGTCATATATGGATGTGAAAGTTGTACTATAAAGAAAGCCGAGCACCAAAGAACTGACGCTTTTGAACTATGGTGTTGGAGAAGACTCTTGAGAGTCCCCTGGACTGAAAGGAGATCCAACCAGTCCATTCTAAAGGAGATCAGTTCTGGGTGTTCATTGGAAGGACCGATGTTGAAGCTGAAATGCCAGTACTTTGGCCACCTGATGTGAAGAGCTGACTTATTTGAAAAGACCCTGATGCTGGGAAAGATTGAAGGTGGGAGGAGAAGGGGACAACAGAGGATGAGATGGTTGGATTGCATCACTGACTCAATGGATGTGAGTTTGAGTAAACTCCAGGAGTTGGTGATAGACAGGTAGGCCTGGCATGCTGCAGTCATTGGGATCGCAAAGAGTCAGACACGACTGAGCAACTGAACTGAACGAACTGAAAAGGAATTTTATAGCAATACACTCCTACCCTTTGAATAAGAGAAACCTCAAATAAACAAACAAACTCTCTTTACATATACAGGAAAAAAATAGAAAGAATAAAAACAACAATAACAATTAAAAAACCAAAGTTTGCAGAAGGAAAAGAATCATAAAGATCAGGGCTGACATAAATGAATGGAAACAAAGAAAATGATAGCAAAGATCAATGAAATCAAAACCTGCTTCTTTGGGAAGATAAGCAAATTGAGAAGTTATTAGCCAGTCTCATCAAGAAAAAAAAAAAAAAGAGGGGGGAGGGATTTCAAATCAATACAGTTAGAAATGAAAAGGGAGAAGTTACAACTGGCACCACAGAAATACAAAAGATCATAAGAGAATACTACTAGCAATTTTATGGCAATAAAATGGACAACCTGGAAGAAATGGGTAAATTCTTAGAAAGCTATAACCTCCCAAAGGTGAACCATGAAGAAACAGAATATATGTATTTACCAATCATAAGTTATGAAATTGAAATTGTGTTTAAAATCTTCCCACAAATAAAAGTCCTGGATCAGATGCACAAATTCTATAATATTTAGAGAAAAATAGCACCTGTTCTTCTCAAATTCTTCCAAAAACTGACAGAGGAAGAAAAACTCCAAAGCTCCTTTTACAAGATCACCCTGATACCAAAACCTATGATACCACACAAAAAAAGAAAACTATAGATCATTATCTTGGAATACAGATGAACAAAATGCAAAAAATCTTCAACAAAGTACCAACAAAAGAATCCAACAACACATTAAAAGGATCATACACAATGATCAAGTGGGTTTTATCCCAGAATGCAAGGATTCTTTAATATACACAAATTAAACAATGTGCTGCACCATATTAACAAATTGAAGAATAAAAGCCATGTTATCATCTTAATAGATAAGATGAAGATTTTGACAAAATTCAACACCCATTAATGATAGAAATTCTTGAGAAAATGGTTATCAAGTGAAACTGTTGTTATTGTTTAGTCACTGAGTCCTGTCTGACTCTTTTGTAAACCCATGGAGCCCACCACGCCCCTCTGTTCCTGGGATTTCCTAGGTAAGAATACTAGAATTGGTTGCCATTTTCTTCTCCAGGGAATCTTCATGACCCAGGGATCAAACCTTCATCCTCTGCACTCACAGGCAGATTCTTTACCACTGAGCCACCAGGGAAGCCCCTAGGGAAACTACCTCAATATAATAAAGGCTGTATATAACAAATCCACAGGAAATATAATTTTCAATGGTGAAAAACTAAAATATTTCCTCCAAGATCAGGAAAAAGACAACGATGTCCACAGTTACCACTATTATTCAACATAGCTTTGGAAATCCTAGTTACAACAATGAGACAAGGAACAGAAATAAAATGAGTCCAAATTGATAAAGAAGAAGCGAAAATGTCACTGTTTGTACATTAAAAAAATCCTAGCGATACCACCAGAAAGCTACTAGAGCTAGTCAATAAATTTGATAAAGTTACAGGATACGAACTTAATACACAGAAATCTCTTGAATTTATATACACTAACAACAAAAGATCAGAAACAGACATTAAGGCTATAATGCCATTTACTGTCACAACAAAAAAAACAAAATACCTAGGAATAAGCCTACGTAAGGAGGCAAAAGATCTGTATGTAGAAAACTATAAGATGCTGATGAAAGAAATTAAAGACAATACAAACAGATGGAGAGATATATCATGTTCTTGGATTGAAAGAGTCAATATCATGAAATTAGAATACACAAAGCAATCTGCAGATTCAGTACAATCCCTATCATGTTACCAATGTAATTTTTCACAGAATTAGAACCAAAAAAAGATTAAAATTTGTATGGAAATACAAAAGACCTTGAATAGCCAAAGCAATCTTGAGAAAGAAAAATGGAGCTGAAGGAATGAGCTTCCTGACTTCAGACCATACTACAAACCTATAGCAATCATGATGGTATGATACTGGCATAAAAACAGAAATAGAGATTCATGAAAGAAGTTAGAAAATCCAGACATAAACCCACTTATCTATGGTCAATTAATCTATGAAAAAGGAGGCAAGAATCTACAATGGAGAAAAGACAGTATCTTCATTAGTGTGGCTTGGAAAACTGGACAACTACATGTAAAATTAGAACACTCCATAACACCATGAACAAAAATACAGTCAGACTTGAACAAAGACATAAATATAAGGCCATACACTATAAAACTCTTAGGCAGAACTCATAGGCAGAACACTCTTAAAAGTAAAAATCACAGCATGATCTTTTTTGGACCACCTCTTAGAGGGATGTAAATAAAAACAAATGGGACCTAATTAAACTTTAAACCTTTGCACAGCAAAGGAAGCTATGAAGAAAACAAAAATATCATGCTTAGAATGGGAAAATATCTTTGCAAATGAAACCAATAAGAGTTTAATTTCCAAAATACACAAACAGTTCATGTAGCTTAATATCAAAGAGCAAACCACCAATCAAAAAATGGGCTGAAGATCTAAGCATACACTTATCCAAAGATGACACACAGATAGCCAGCAAACACATGAAAAGATGCTCAACATCTTAATTATTAAAGAAATGCAAATAAAACTATAATGAAGTTATCTCCTCACACCTGTCAAAATGGCCATCATGAAAAAGTCTTCAAACAATAATGATGGAGAGAGTGTGGATGAAAGGAAACCCTCCTACACTGTCAGTGGGAATGTAAATTGGTAAAGCCACTATGGAGAACAATATGGAAGTTCCTTAAGAAACTAATGATAGAGCTAAGATATGACCCTGTAAACCCATTCCTAGGCATTTATCCAGAGTAAATTATAATTCAGAAGTATGTACATACTCTGATGTTCATTGCAGCACTCTTAACAATAACCAAGACATGAAAGCAATATAAATGTCCATAGCAGAGGAATAGATAAAGAAGATATAGTACTTGTATATTACAGAATATTACTCAAAATAAAATGGAGCACGATAGTGCCATTTGCAGAGACATGGATGGAACTAGAGATTATCATATAGAGTGAATTAAATTAAAAAGATAAAAACAAATACTGTATAGTATCACTTATATGTGGAATCTAGAAAAATAGTACAGATGAACTAATTGGCATAGCAGAAATATAGTCATAGATGTAGGGTACAAACATGATTTCTAAGTTGGGAAGGAGGAGGCAGGATGAATTGGGAGGTTGGGATTGAGATATGCACACTGCTACATATAAAATAGATACTTATAACCTACTGTTTAGTACATGGAATCCTAGTCAGTGATCTGTGGTGACCTACATTGGAAGGAAATCTGAAAAAGAGTGGACATATGTACACATATAACTGATGCATTTGGCTGTACACCAGAAGCTAATACAACATTGCAAAGCAACTACGCTCCAATGAAATGTAATGAAAGAAAAAAGGCAAGAAGAACAAAATACATAGGAGAAATTGAAAAGTCACTAGAAATTCTCAGGAAAAGGAGCACATTCAGAAAAGGCAGAAAGGAGCAAAGAAAATATTTGAAGAAATACTGGCTTAAAACTTCCTCAGTTTTATAAAGATATGAATATAAGCATTCAGAAATTTCAACAAACTACAAGTGAGGTGAACTTGTAGGGACGTATACAGAGATACATCATACACAAATTTCAAAAGCCAAAAGGAAGAGAAATTTGAAAGCAGCAAAATTGAAAAACCTAATAAGATTATCAGCAGATTTCTCATTAGAAACTTTGAAAGCCAAAGGTAGTTGACTAACATGCAAAATGTTAAAAATAATATAAAACTTTCAAGCAATAACCATATATCTATCCTTCCAAAGTGAGGGAAATTTCAGATGAGCAGAATCTCAAAGAATCTTTTTTTCATTAGACTGTCCCTAAAAGAAATGTTGAAGGAAGTCCTATCAGCTGAAATTAAAAAAACATTAGACAGTAATTTGAATCCTTATGAAGAAACAAATATCTCAGTAAAGATATACATTCACAATCGCAAAAGGTAGTAACAATGTAGAAGTGGTATATGTCACTCCACCTTTTGTGTTCTATATAATGTGAGAAACCGATACATTAAAAGATATTCATCTAAAAGCTGGTATTATTTCAACTTTGGTTTGTAACTCTACATTTTGTGTTCTACGCAACTTAAGAGATTAATGATTTTAAATAATTAGTTTGTATTTTGCAGCACACATTGCAAAGATCAAATTTTGTGATATCAACAACTGAGAGGAATGGGGATGGGGCTGGAGCTATAAAAGGAGAGTGTGTGTGCATTACTAAAAGTAAACTGCTATAAATTCAACTTAAATGTTGTAACTTGAGGATGGAAAACGTAATCCCACAAAGAAAATAGCTATACAATACACAAAAAGCAAATAAAAAAGAAAAGTAAACACTTTTACAACAAAAAATCAACTAAGCAGAAGAGAAGACAATAATGCAGGAAAACAAACATTGCTAACGACATATGGAAAAACAGCAAAATGGCAGAAGTATTATCTTATCAGTAATGATTTCAAATGTAAACAGAAAAAGATCCTGCACATCAATAGTAACCAAAAGAGACAAGGAATGACTATATCAGACAAGATAAATTTTAAATCAAAAGTTTACAAGACAAAAGACTGTAAGATTATAAAATGTTCAATATAGCAAGAAAATATAACAATTTTTAACAGAAATGTATCTGTCAGCAAACTATATGAAGCAAAAGTTGAAGGAAATAATATATAATAGTACATTCTCAATAGCCCAGCCCTCCATCCTTTGCTTCCCATTCGATATGCCATCTTCAATAATGGTAGAACAACTGGATAGAATATAAGTAAGAAAACAAAGAACTTGAAGAGTTCAATAGATGTATACAGAATACTCAACGACAGCTACACATTCTTTAGTGTACACAGAATGTTTCCCAGAATACACTTCATTTTAGGCCACACAATAAGTCTCAATAGATTTGAAATGTAAATGGGATGTGGGATCTGTCTAATTATATATCAATGGGATGAAGTTAGAAACAGAAATAAACCGGAAAACTCACAAATTTTGGGGAATAAAACATTCTTTCCTTCATTCTATTGCCTTTGTTCCTTTGACAGAAGTCAGTTAACTGTGTTTACCAGGGATTACTTATGGGCTCTCTGTTCCATTGAACTGTTAATCTATACTACTGTCAATAACATATCAGCTTGATTACTGTAACTGTATAGTAAGGTTTGAAGCCATGTGGCATTGGTCTTTCAAATTTGCTCATCTCTTTTAACATTATATTGGCTATTCTGAGCCTTTTGCTTCTTAATATAGACTTTAGAATCAGCTGTCAATATCCATAAAATAAATTGCCAGAATTTTGACTTGAGAGTGCATTGAATCTGTAGATCAAATTGACAGGAATTGACATCTTGACTATATTAAGCCTTTAAAAAATCCACCTACATTGGGAAGATCCCCTGGAGGAGGGCATGGCAACCCACTCCCAGTATTCTTGCCTTGAGAATTCCCACGGATAGAGGGGCCTGGCGAACTACAAAGAGTCAGACCTGACTGAGAAACTAAGCACATCCATGAAAATGGAATATTTCTCCATTTATTTAGTCTTTTGATTCTGCTCATCAAAGTTTTGTAGTTGTCTTTATATCAGTTTTGTACATATATTGGTAAATTTGATGGGTAAGAATTTAATATTTATGGGTGCTGTTGCATATGGTATTGAGTTTCAAATTTCAAATTCTACTTGTTCATTATTAGCATATAGGAAAGCAATTGACTTTCATATATTAACATTGTATCTTGCTGTAACCACTTATCAGTTCTAAGAATTGTTAATTTTTTTCAGGTTTTCCCCATCAGTTCAGTTTAGTTCAGTTCAGTCGCTCAGTCATGTCTGACTCTTTGCAACCCCATGAATTGCAGCACGCCAGGCCTCCCTGTCCATCACCATCTCCCGGAGTTCACTCAGACTCACATCCATCAAGTCAGTGATGCCATCCAGCCATCTCATCCTCTGTCGTCCCCTTCTCCTCCTGCCCCTAATCCCTCCCAGCATCAGAGTCTTTTCCAATAAGTCAACTCTCCACATGAGGTGGCCAAAGTACTGGAGTTTCAGCTTTAGCATCATTCCTTCCAAAGAAATCCCAGGATAGATGATCATATTATCTACAAACAAAGTAAGTTTTATGTCTCCCTTTCTTTCCCTTTCTTACTTTGTTGCATGAGCAAGAATTGTCATTGACTTAAGTTATTTTCCAAGGTTACTAGATTCACAATAATACAGTGTTTTATATCAACAACTACTCATTTAAAGGGTATGTCATTAAAAGGGCTCAACAGTGAAGTTCTCACCTCAAGTCTAACTTTAAGTGCTGATCCCATGTTTGCCATTCTCAACTTGAATATATTTCTATCTTTCATCCACACACACCCATGTTTTATTCTGTTCACCTAGAGTATGTGAACTATTCTTAGCAGACAAATAGTTTTATGGTCCCCAGGCAGATGAGAGGAGAAACGTTATTATAGATAATTACAGTTACAGGAATTCTACAACTTGGTTGCTAAACACAGTAATTATTACAACTTATTTTTATAAATTTATAATTAATTTATGTTAAAGACAGAGATTAGTACTCAAAATGCACCCCTCTATTGTTTTATTATTATAAGATTTTACTTTCACTGGAATGTTTAAAGTCACATAGGTCCATTGCATCAGTAAAGTGATGTTACAACTATGCATTACTCAACAACTCACTTAGTAGCTTGAAATTGATTATTGTAGGAGATTTTACAAGTAAAGTAGTAAAGCTAGGCTTTTGTTTTGTTTTGGAGGTATTTTTTAATCTACTAGCACCCACTGTCCAGTATGTTTTTCTTCTATATCTTTCATCCATACAGCAACTGAAAAGTTGGAAAATCCTATTTTTTACTGTAGGCTAAATGCAATCTAAGTTTAGATGCAAAATTATAAACAAGAATATATGATGACTGTCCTTAAAACCACAAAATATTCAATAAAAGTACATTATATTTCTAATCCATTTATAACTCAAATGTAGGGTTCCTTTAATATGACATCTTCAAATCCTGAAGATTTAAAATTTTGGAAAAATATGTTTATCATCACATGCATTTTAATTAAAATTTAGTTTTGAAGAATAAATGTATATAAATATATAAATTAACATTTTCAACTATATTTAAATTAAATTAATGAAAGTGAAAATGTGAAAGGCTAGTCACCCAGTTATGCCTGACTCTTTACCACCCCATGGACAGTAGCCCACCAAGCTCCTCTGTCTGTGGAATTCTCCTGTCAAGAATACTGGAGTGGGTCACCATTTCTGGGATCTTCCCTATATAGGGATTGAACCTGGGTCTCCTGCACTGCAACAGATTCTTATCATCTGAGCCATCAGGGAAGCCCAATACAATAAACCATTAATTAAGTTAATGGTTTAATTTAAGGTTTACTTTAACTGCATTTCTGTAAAAGTAAATCACTTCAAGAATAAGATAGAGATCTGCTGAGATTAAACAAACGTGAATTCAAATCCTAGTTTTAAATTAAAGTGATAATTGGTATGTTAGAGTTGGTAAGATAATTAAGAGGTAGTCAAGTAAATATCTTAGTTATCTAAATAGCAAGTGCTAAATTGTCAATTTAGCTTCTAAATACGAGGCATAATTATATTTCATAGGAAAATAGAATACAATATTAAAAGATAGTCATTCAACAAATAGAATTTCTCTTGTTACTGTCAAATAAGGCTTATACTGAATATGTTATAAGGTGCATGGACCATTAAATTTAGTCCTGCAAAAGCACTGAGATACACTCATATTGTGGCACAACCACAAGTAATTTTAAGAGAATCTGTATCAGATTCTCAGCTTTCTAAAGGAAAATTTCCTAAGCGTGGCCAGACCGAGAGCATGCCATGCTTCATGTCTTCTCTCCCCTCCCCCTCTCTTACAACAGTCATTCTCCCACTCTTCAGAAGAAAAGTGACCCTCTGCCATCCAGGAGCTTGCTGTCTGAGATACATTTTCCATGTTGAAACTTCTAGGTTACAGTCTCTCCTGTGAAAGAATATTAGCATTGTAAAAAAGGATTTGTGTTTGGGGTGTGACTTATTTCATCCAAGCTACATATTCAAGGTAAGGGTTATATTAGAATAAAAGCCTCAAAGTGAGACAGTTGTCTGGGGGATATCAATCAGCAGGCTTAGTTGAATTGAAAATGAGTTCAGAATTTTTCTCATGACTGAAACAGTCTGATTTGGCTGATTTGCTTGATAATAAGGGCTTTTTTTTGCCAATTAACTAGCACCATGACATAATTTATAATTTCAATAAGTTAAATCAACAGCTTCAAAATTTCAAGAAAAAATATATTTAATCCAAATATACAATACAACGTAGATTAGAAAATATCCTTTCCAACTATTAAACTTACAATGAAAAATAATAGATGTCAATTTTAAAATGTGTGAGGGGGCTTCATATTTTTGCAAGATTATAATAAGGTGATGACAAAAATAATATCTGAAGCCCAACATTTATAAACAATTAAATAAGAGATAAAATTAATATTTTGACAATTGATATAGTTATACAAATATGAAATTCTATTATTTATTTATTTATTATTCTATTAATTATACCAAGTATGAAATTCTATCATTTATCCCAGATAGAATGTATGTATTCAAGAGCATTATCATTATTTACTAGCTTTTTTTTTTATTTTTTAACATTTCCAGAGAATTAGCCAGGAGCTCAGTGGTAAAGAATCCACCTGCCAATACAGGAGACGCAGGAGATGCAGATTCAACCCCTGGGTCAGGGAGATCCTCTGGAATAGGAAATGGCAACACACTCCAGTATACTTGCCTGGAAAATAACATGGACAGAGAAGCCTGGAGAGCTGCAGTTCATGGGTTCCCAAAGAGCTGGACACCACTGAACAACTGAGCATGTACACAACCATACTACATTTGTAAATTTGTACAATAGTATTTATTTACTGATACAAGAGCCACTGAGAGTTACTTTATTTTTTCAGATTTTTGACCAAAGGAAAACACCAATACAGTATACTAATGCATATATATGGAATTTAGAAGATGGTAATGATAACCCTGTATGCATGACTAATGAAATATATTTTAAATAAATAAATTTGAGTTTTTCTGTGTGATAGAAATCATTACAGTTTTGGCTTCAGAAATTACTATTTTTAAAAAATTATTTCTGCTTTCATTTAAGTCATACATTAGGTTTCAAGTGAAACAACACATTACAAGTTTCCTGTATATGTTAGAAATCAGACCAGTTGAAATTAAAGAATTGGTCTCCCATACTTGGGAAATCATTGTTGTTTCCATTTCTGTTAAATACACACTGACACCAGAGTAGATTCCAGTATTTTTACCTTAAGTGGTTCTGATTGGTTAAAACTTTTCATGGTGGAGTCTTGTCCAGTAAACAAAGTGGAAATGGTGCCTTCCAAGTTGAATATGGATTCTGTAAAGAAGAGATATGGTATAAAAGAAGTTCAATCACCAAAAGCAGTGGGATCATTGACTAGAAAGAGAGGAGCAAAAACAACAGAAATGAGGATGATATGCTATCTGATAATCTCTAGGAGATAGGGTTAAGTGTATAAAGTATCTAGTAAAGGGACATGGAATTTTAATTTAGGAAAATTTTGATTCTTCTTTGGTTAAACTCCTGAATGACTGAAATACTGTTAAGAGGAAAGGGGCTGATTTTATATACATATTAATATTTAATTATTTAATAATATTATGATTGCAATTTATTTGGCTAGCCATGTCTTGATGAAATGCAGAAGTAATGTTGGGAAATATTTTTATTGATACAGTGGTTATTCTAGATATATATTTTCTAATGAGAACCGATGATGGCAAATCATGAAACATTTGCTCCTACTAGAGATGAAGATCTTAATTCAGAACCAGAACTATGTAATTTGACACAAAATTTTTCCAGAGACCTCCTGGAAAAATTATAGAAGCAGATTTTTTCATTAAGTTTTGAATTCATGCTTTTCTTTGCCTTTTTTATTGAGATATAATCAATATATAACCTGATATTAGTTGCAGGTTAAAAAAAATACAGCTATGTATAGTGATAAAATGAATGCTTTTTAATAAGTAAAAAAGCTAGAGTGAATTATTTTGGTGTAAAACATAAATCATCCTTATTTTAATATAACAATGAAAATAAAGATACATAAAATACAACAAAAATATTTTTCCAATATCTTCCAAAATATGCTTACCAGTTTGATAATGTGGGTAAATGAAATTGTATAAGTATTATTGAAAAATGAGGGGGAAAAAAAACAGATTCTTAATTTAAATGTCATTGTTGTTCAGACACTAGGTCCTGTCTGTCTCTTTGCAACCCCATGGACTGCAGAAAGCCAGGCTTCCCTGTCCTTCACTCTCTCTCCGAATTTGCTCAGATTCATATCCATCTGAGTTGGTGATATTATCTAACAATTTCATCCTCTGCTGCTTTCTCCTTTGCCTTCAATCTTTTCCAGCATCTAAGACTTTTCCAATGAGTCAGCTCTTCATATCTGGTGACCAAAGAATTGGAGTTTCAGCTTCAGCATCAGTCTTTCCCATGAATATTGATTTCCCTTAAGATTGACTGGTTTGATCTCCTTGCAGTCCAGAGGACTCTCAAGAGTCTTCTCCAGCACCACAATTTGAAAGCATCAACTCTTTGGTGCTCAGCCTTCTTTGTGATCCAATTCTCATATCCCTGCATGACTACTGGAAAACCATAACTTTGACTATACAGACCTCTGTCGACAAAGTGATATCTCTTGGGTTCGATCGCTGGGTTGGGAAGATCCCCTGGAGAAGGGAACGGCTGCCCACTCTGATACTCTGGCCTAGAGAATTCCATAGACTGTATAGTCCATGGGGTTGCAAAGAGTCAGACACAACTAAGTGACTTTCACTTCACTTCACTTCACTTCTATGTTTGTTATAACTTTCCTTCCAAGAAACAAGTTTCTTAATTTCATGGCTGCATTCACTATCTGCAATGATTTTGGATCCCAAGAAGCAAAATCTGTCACTGCTTCCATTTTTCCCCCTTCTATTTGCCATGAACTGATGGGACTGGCTGCCATGGCCATTGTTCTTCTAATGTTGAGTGTCAAGTTAGCTTCTTCACTCTCTTCATTCACCCTCATCAAGTTCCTCTTCACTTTCTGACATTAGAGTGGTATCACTTGCATATCTGAGGCTGTTGATATTTCTCCCAGCAATCTTGATTCCAGCTTGTGATTCACAGAGCCCAGAATTTTGCATGGTCAATCCTGCATAAAAGTTAAATAGTGTCTTTTTAACATTATCATTTTCAGGATCACTATAAAAACCATTTCCTTAACTGTGCAGAAATGTTGACTAAGATTGAATTTTGAAAACTGTATTTGCTCTTCTACTAACAGCTTGAATCTTCTTATTAATAGTTTTGGAAAGAAAGCCATCCCCTTTTTATTCTTATCTCCATCCATTTGATCTTAGACATAATGAATGCAATAAAACAGCATGAAGAAAAATTGATTGAAATATATGCATTGAGACTGTTAAAACAACAATTAAAGGTTATTTTCCCGAAGTCTTTGCCATTTGTTTCTGAATATCTGACAGATATATCTGAAAGATATGTATTCATATAAAATAAAACACAGCTGATAGTTAATTCAACACTTTTTATAACTATAAGTATGCATATACTTATCATTTCAGATGTACATTGAAATTTATTAATCTTTGTTTTTCCAAATCACAAGTAATTATGCTCAAAATAATAATTAGAAGTGCATTTTATTGCTGATTCCTAAATACCTTGTTTAACATAGATTTTGAAGAAAGATATTATTCATTATTAGATCTTAAAACAGAAATATACGTTTGTACAACCTATGTTTTTATGGATCCCAACAAATGTTTATTCCTAAAATTTAGAAATGAATTATATCAATGATTTAGTGAACTATCTTATTCCTGAAATACTGAGGTGCTCTGATTGTTTCTTGGAGAGAGGAGGAACGCAGAGGAAAAGGAGGATGCTAGGGAAATTTTCCTACATAACATTCGTCAAGCTTCACAATATGAAACTTCATAAAAAAATTTAAATGTTGCCATTTCATTCTGGGTGACTTCACAGCAATAGGTTTCACTCAGTTTTATAACGCTTTCCAGAAAATGTCTTTTCTTAGATTGAATGCTATGGATTTCTTTTGCAGATATGCGTTTAATGTTACACTTAACACAAACAGAATGAAGTATGCCTTGGGTTAGAGTACTTGATATTTGTGAGCATTTTGTTTTTACTTTTTAAAGTGAAATAACTTTAACTTGCATTATATTAGATTGGCATTTTAGGAGAGTTGTTTTGTTGGAGATTTTTATATTAAAAACCTATAAGACATTTTCATTGTTAAAGAATAAAGAGGGGAAAACGTTTTTATTTTACATTTTGGCTTATTAATAGCTCACTTTAAGATACAATGGAAGAGTCTTATCATGACAAAATAATGAACTATTATCTCTAAATAATAATTTGTTAAAATATATCTTATAACCATTCTAGTGGAAAGTTTTGTTGAGAGATATCAGATATGCCAGCTTTGTTCTTGGAAATGGAAGATATAATTCAAATAGAAAACAAATGTGAAAAAAATTTTTATGCTGTTTTGGATGATTCATTAAATTTCCTTTATATAATAACTCAGTTCTTTGTTGAGCCATAATCTGACATTTTACTATTTTATTCAGAGAAATGTGCTTCTATTCATGTCATTAAATAGAAATTCAAATTGCAGCAATATTATTAAGCAGACTGTATCTATTATCCATTTTATTATGTTTTATGATATATATGAACATGTTAGAGTATATTAGCCACTGAGATAATGAGCAGATATTTTGTGGTGTAGAATTTTAATGAACAAATGGCATTTACATTGGTTATTTATCTACTCTTTTATTTAAGGAAATTGTGCCTGTAGCAGTTACAGAGGGCTAACACTTTATCACTTTATACAGACATAGTGAAGGCATTTGGCAGGTTAACAGGACTAATCAGAACTTTTACATCAGCCTCTTTATCTCACTTCTGAAGATTTAGAGGATTAGAGATGCTGCTGCTCTATTTGCGACAAATCAAAGAAAGATGAATGCCACACATGCATGTGTACTCTGGAGTCTAAATCACTTTGGTTCACAAAGTGACTGACTTTTAAGACCTAACAGTTCTTGGGCTTCTTATTTCCTACTTCACTGTCGATTTTCTGCTGTGGAAAAGGGAATGGCAGTAACTAAATGCTAGGATTGTTATGAGGAGTAAAGAATTAGTATGCATATGAAGCATATACAAACTTCAAGGCACATCTTACATATGTGTAGTGCATCCTTCTCCTCAACACCACAACCACCATCATCATCACTATCATCAAAAACATTGACTGGGATAATAAATAACGGAGGACTAGTTGTAAAAAACTCCATATTTTCCATGTCATGATTCTGCATCCATCGTATTTCACCAATATTGTTGCAAATAGGCATAGGTAAAACTATGAAGAAAACTAAAATAACTTCTGCACTACTCAACTGGTCTTGGCAGAGAAATGTTCTACTACGGTCTCTTTGATTTTGGTTACATGTTACCATTTCCTTGCTCTATTGCTTCTCTATCCTTCTCCATATTCCAAAGGCAATTCTTAGAAGTGCTAAACGCAACTGAGTCAAAAAGCAAAGCAACAACAACAAATGTTGCCTAAGCAATTGCTGTTATGAGAAAAGAGGAACACAAGTAAAGTGAGTACATTCTAACAAAAGAATAGCATACAGTTATCTCTTGGTCTCCATGGGAATTGGTTCGAATTCCCCATACTCAGCTACTGATATAAAAATCCATGGATGCTCAAATTACTTATATGAAAATAGGATAGCATTTGTATATAACCTACTCACATCTTCTTATAAACTTTAAATCATCTCTATATTATTATACTAAAAATGCCTAATATAATTTAAATATTATGCAAATAGTTAAAAGTACAGTATGTTGCTGGTATGAAGCAAATTCAAGTTTTTTTGAACTTTATAAATTTTTTAAAAAGTAGTTTTCAAGTTGTGGCTGATTGAATCTAAGGATATAGAACCTGTGGACACAGAGAGTAGACTGTATAATCTAATGATGAGCAAAAAGAAACATAAGTCCTAAATTACATCATAGGCAGAAAATGACAAGTATGGGTGAGAGACATTAGGGGTTACAGGAGCTTAGAGAAAGGGAAGTCCACTTTTTAGGAAATGTTGTGGAAAGAGGAAATGCTATAGAAAAATGAGCAAGACTCAGATAAAAGTTGACTTAGGGAACGCATTTTATACAAGGTAAATGACTTCTGTGAGGCACAACGGCATGTGAAGGGGATAATATGTAAATTTGTTTATATGGGATAAAAGTTATCACTGGAAATTATGGGGTTGTTTTTCTCTTACTTATCACTGGTTGTATGTCAGGGATTTTTGTAAACTGTTTCCAATTATAAACCAAAATATTCTTTAATAGTAAATGTAAGAATACTGGGTGATTATGTAAATTTTAGACAAGCTGGACTTTGAGATGAGTATTATTCAGATGAAAAGAAAAACACACCATAATATTAAAATATAGAGTAATAGGGAAAAGAAAATCATCAATGCCAATATCCATAATGATATAAAATTTAAATAAATGAGAAAATGTCTAAAAGAATTAAAGGATTTTCATAGACTATATTCTTGGCCACGAAGTAATTCTGAATAAATTTTACAAGACTGAAATTTTACAGAGAATGTTCTCTGAGCACAACAGAATTAAATCAGAAATCATCACAATAAGTATCTGGAAAATCCACAAATATTTGGAAATTAACCACACGTTTTTACATAAATCAAATTTTGAAGAAAAAATTACAAGAAAATATAAAAGTTATTTCAAACTGAACAGAAATTTAAACACAAATGAAAATTATAGGATACAGTAAATCAGTGCTTACAGGGAAAATTTTAGCTGTAAATCTAGTTTTCATACTAAAAAAACAAAATTTATGATATAAATTCTCCATCATAGTGAAATGAAAGTGAAAGTGTTAGTCACTCAGTCATGTCCAACTCTTTGTGACCAAATGGACTGCAACTTGCCAGCTTCTTCTGCCAATGGGATTTTTCAGGCAGGAATACTGGAGTGAGTTGCCATTCTCAAACTAGAAAATAATGAAAAAGCAAATTAAACCCAGAGAAGAAAATAAACATAAGAATTCCAATCAATGAAATATTAAAAAAAGGAAAAATTAATAAAGCACAATGATATTTCTTTAAAAAGATTAAAAATTCATAAACTCCTAAAAGAACTACTCAAGAACAAAAGAAAACCAGTTTTCAATATGACAAATTAAGGAAGAAATTTTACTAGAGAATCTATATGTAAGAAAGGATAAGATAAGAACCTTAAGGACAATAAAAATAGGCAATTTCCTTAAAAAACATACAGCACTAACACAGGAATAAATATTTCCAGCAAGTTAATTTAATTTTTAAATTAAAATCAAACAAACAAAAACCTAACCAAAAAGAAAGAATGACATTTATTTTTAATTGAAATACATTTGATTTCCAATGTTCTGATTATTTCTGGTATACAGTAAAATGATTCAGATAGCTATAGACGGGTAGATTCTTTTTCACTAAAGATCATTACAAGATAGGTGATATACAGAAGGACCTTGTTGTTTAACTCTTTTATGTATGTTGTTGTGTATCTGTTAATCCTGAACTGCTAATTTATCCCTCCCATCCCCTTTAAACCATCAATGTGTTTTCTATATCTGAGCTTGTTTCCATTTTGTAAATAAGTTCATCTTATCATTTTTAGATTCTACATATAAGTGATATAATATGATAGTTCATCCTCTTTGTGTCTTAATTCACTTAGTAGGATAATCTCTAAATACATCCATGTTGTGACAAATGATATCATTTCATTCTTTTTTATGACTGAGTAATAAGAATGGGGGACTGGAATGCAAAAGTAGGAAGTCAAGAAACACCTGGAGAAACATGCAAATTTGGCCTTGGAGTACAGAATGAAGCAGGGCAAAAGCTAACAGTTCTGCCAAGAGAATGCACTGGTCATAGCAAACACCATCATCCAAAAACACAAGAAAAGATTCTACACATGGACATCACCAGATGGTCAACACTAAAATCAGATAGATTATATTCTTTGCAGCCAAAGATGGAGAAGCTCTATACAGTCAGCAAAAACAAGACCGGGAGCTGACTGTGGCTCAGATAATGAACTCCTTATTGCCAAATTCAGACTTAAATAGAAGAAAGTAGGGAAAACCACTAGAACACTCAGGTATAATCTAAATCAAATCTCTTATGACTATACAGTGGAAGTTAGAAATAGAATTAAGGGACTATATCTCATAGACAGAGTGCCTGATGAACTATAGATAGAGGTTCATGACATTGTACAGGAGACAGGAATCAAGACCATCCCCAAGAAAAAGAAATGCAAAAAGGCAAAATGGCTGTCTGAGGAGGCTTTACAAACAGCTGTGAAAAGAAGAGAAGCAAAAAGGAAAGGAAAAAAGGAAAGGTATAAGCATCTGAATGCAGAGTTCCAAAGAAGAGCAAGGAGAGATAAGAAAGCCTTCCTCAGCGATCAATGCAAAGAAATAGAGGAAAACAATAGAATGGGAAAGACTGGAGATTTCTTCAAGAAAATTAGAGATGCCAAGGGAACATTTCATGCAAAGATGGGTTCAAAAAGCACAGAAATGGTATGGACCTAACAGAAGCAGAAGATAATAAGAGGTGGCAAGAATACACAGAAGAACTATATAAAAAAGATCTTCACGACCCAGATAATCATGATGGTGTAGCACTCACATTCACCTAGAGCCAGACATCCTGGAATGTGAAGTGAAGTGGGCCTCAGGAAGCATCACTATGAACAAACTTAGTGGAGGTAATGGAATTCCAGTTGAGCTATTTCAAATTCTGAAAGATGATGCTGTGAAAGTGCTGAACTCAATATGCCAGCACATTTGGAGAACTCAGCAGTGGCCACAGGACTGGAAAAGGTCAGTTTTCATTTCAATCCCAAAGAAATGCAATGCCAAAGAATGCTCAAACAATGCTCAAAATTCAAGCCAGGCTTCAGCAATACGTGAATCGTGAACTTCCAGACGTTCAAGCTGGTTTTAGAAAAGGCAGAGGAACCAGAGATCAAATTGCCAACATCTGCTGGATCATCAAAAAAGCAAGAGAGTTCAAGAAAAACATCTATTTCTGCTTTATTGACTATGCCAAACCTTTGACTGTGTGGATCACAAAAAACTGTGGAAAATTCTGAAGTAGATGGCAATACCAGACCACTTGACCTGCCTCTTGAGAAACCTGTATGCAGGTCAGGAAGCAACAGTTAGAACTGGACATGGAACAACAGACTGGTTCCAAATAGCAAAAGGAATATATCAAGGCTATATATTGTCACCCTGCTTATTTAACTTCTATGCAGAGTACATCATGAGAAACGCTGGACTGGAGGAAGCACAAGCTGGAATCAAGATTGCCGGGAGGAATATCAATAACCTCATATATGCAGATGACACCACTCTTATGGCAGAAAGCAAAGAAGAACTAAACAGCCTCTTGGTGAAAGTGAAAGAGGAGAGTGAAAAAGTTGGCCTAAATCTCAACATTCAGAAAACTAAGATCATGGCCTCCGGTCCCATCACTTCATGGCAAATAGATGGGGAAACAGTGGAAACAGTGGCTGACTATTTTGGGGGGCTCCAAAATGACTGCAGATGGTGACTGCAGCCATGAAATTAAAAGATGCTTACTCCTTGGAAGGAAAGTTATGACCAACCTAGAAAGCATATTAAAAAGCCAGAGACATTACGTTGTCAACAAAGGTCCATCTAGTCAAGGCTATGGTTTTTCCAGTGGTTGTGTATGGATGTGAGAGTTGGACTATAAAGAAAGCTGAGTGCCGAAGAATTGCAGCTTTGGAACTGTGGTGTTGGAGAAGACTCTTGAGAGTCCCTTGGACTGCAAGGAGATCCAACCAGTCCACCCTAAAGGAAATCAGTCCTGGGTGTTTATTGGAAGGACTGATGTTGATGCTGAAACTCCAATACTTTGGCCACCTGATGTGAAGAGATGACTTATTTGAAAAGACCCTGATGCTGGGAAAGATTGAAAGCAGGAGGAGAAAGGGACAACAGAGGATGAGATGGTTGGATGGCATCACTGACTCAGTGTGCATGGGTTTGGGTAGACTTGGCAGTTGGTGATGGATAGGGAGGCTTGGCATGCTGCAGTTTATGGGGTCGCAAATAGTCAAGACATGACTGAGCAACTGAACTGAACTGAATAAGGCTGACTACTTGTGAAGAAAGCTCCAATTCCAGGTGGCTACATTGGTTGCCTTTTAAGTATTCATAGAAAAACTACTACTGATTTTATATACAATTTTTGAATAAAAGAGAAAAAGGGAAAATTCTCAATCTATTTTAAGAAGCCAAAGCCAATGTAGCATTAGCATGAAGTTGACTCAGACACTAGAAGAAATAAATTACAGGTCATCATCCCTTATAAATTAAGATGTCAGCATCATTAATAACATATTAATAAAATCCAACAATATATAAAGAGCTCCATCTTGTGACCTAGTGGGTTTGGAAGGATTGATGCTAAAGCTGAAGCTCCAATACCTTGGCCACCTGATGTGAAGAGCTTACTCATTGGAAAAGATCTTGATGCTGGGAAGCATTGAAGGCAGGAGGAAAAGGGGATGGCAGAGCATGAGGTAGTTCACCGACTTAATGACCGCGAGTTTGAATGAGCTCGGGGAGATGGTGAAGGACACGGAAGCCTGGCATTCTGCAGCCCACAGAGTCACAAGGAGTCAGACACAACTGAACAACTAAGCACACACACATTGAGCATACTTTATACAATTTTACACTACAGCCTTGGACCAAGGAGATAAGTTCCCATTGGAACTCAGGATATGAAAAACACAGGTCACTGTGTCCCAGATAGCTGAGATGCACATGAAAGGAATGATTTCAGTGAGCTCAAACTCTTACATATTCTCATATATAGAAAAGTGCTAAATTCCTTGACACTGGATATCTGGTTTTCTTTATTCACATACAAAAAAACTTCTGATATTCAGATTACCTACCCTTTATTGAAAACCTCTATATAATCTGATTCCTCCCCCACCTCCTCAGAGTAGTTCTCTCAAGGTTACTTGAGATGCTGTCTCCTAGGCTTGAAGTCCTAAAAATTCCAACAGAATAAAACATTAACTCTCTAAAAAACAAAAAAAAAAAAAAAATTACACTGCAAAATTTATTGTTTTATAGTTATGCTGTTATAAAATAGTTAATTTAAACAAAGATTCTATTGACTTAAAGAAAAAATCAGAAAAAAATTCAATTGACACTCATTGGTGATCCAAACAGCAAAGTGAATTTTTATCACTAATTACTCAGTGTTTTACAGTGCACCACCTTTGATCATATAAAACAATTTGTCTTACATATCAAGTAACAATACCCTAATAAAAGACAAATGCACTCACTCACACATACAAACACACACATACACAACATACAATACAGAATTTTACCACTCAGATACAAACACATTAGATTTCTGATATCTTTAATTCCTTCTTTATTTACTCTACCTTATGTTTTAAATCAACATTAGATTTCAGTTTGAAAAGCATTTTAATGGTGCATTGACATTATTTCACTAATGATCTGAAGTTTGATAAATATTAATAGTTTTTCAAATAAGTATGTACAAAATAATATGAAAAACATGAATTCATCTGTAGATTAATGCATTAAAATGAGAAGTATTAGGTGAGTCCATTCATTTTTTTCAAATAATATTTAATTTAGTCAGATTTGTATTTGCAAATATAGCATTTTGTTATAGTATCATAATATGCTATGTTATATTATATAATATTCTATATTATATCATACCAATCCAGTTCAGACACTCATTTGTGTCCGACTCTTTGTGACATCATGGACTGCAGCACCCCAGGCCTCCCTGTCCTTCACCAACTCCCAGAGCTTACTCAAACTCATTTCTATGGAGTCAGTGATGCCATACAACAATCTCATCTTCTGTCATCCCCTTCTCCTTTCACCTTCAATATTTCCCAGCATCAGGGTTTTTTCTAATGAATCAGTTCTTAGTATCAGGAAGCCAGTTGGAGCTTCAGTTTATCACCAGTCCTTCCAATGAAAGGGTATTCAGATTACTCAGTTCAGTCACTCAGTTGTGTCTGACTCTTTGTGACCCCATGGACTGCAGCATGCCAGGCTTCCCCGTCCATCACCAACTCCCGGAGCGTACTCAAATTCATGTCCATTGAGCCGGTGATGCCATCCAACCATCTCATCCTCTGTCATCCGCTTCTCCTCCTGCCTTCAATCTTTCCCAGGATTAGGGTCTTTTCAAATGAGTCAGTACTTCTCATCAGATGGCCAAAATACTGGAGTTTCAGCTTCAACATCAGTCCTTTCAATGAATATTCAGGACTGAATTCCTTTAGGATGTACTGGTTGGATCTCCTTGCAGTCCAAGGGACTTTCAAAAGTCTTCTCCAACACCACAGCTCAAAATCATCTATTCTTTGGCACTCAGCTTTCATTATGGTCCAGCTCTCACATCCATACATGACTACTGGAAAAACATAGCTTTGACTGGATGGACCTTTGTTGGCAGAGTAATGTCTCTGCTTTTTAATATGCTGTCTAGGTTGGCCTTAGCTTTTCTTTCAAGGAGCAAATGCCTTTTAATTTTATGGCTGCAGTCACCATCTGCAGTAATTTTGCAGCCTCCCAAAATAAAGTCTGTCACTGTTTCCACTGTGTCCCCATCTGTCTTCCATGAAGTGACGGGACCAGATGCCATGATCTTTGTTTTCTGAATGTTGAATATTAAGCCAGGTTTTTCACTCTCCTCTACACCTTCATCAAGATGCTCTTTACTTCCTGCTCACTTTCTGCCATTAAAGTGGTATCATCTGTATATCTGAGATTATTGATATTTCTCCTGGCAATTTGATTCCAGCTTGGGATTCATTCAGCATGGCCTTTTGCATATAAGTTAAGTGAGCAGGATGACAATATGCAGCCTTGATGAAATCTTTTCCCAATTTTTCACCAGTCTGCTGTTCCATGTCCTGTTCTGACTCTTGCTTCTTGACCTGGATACAAGTTTCTCAGGATGCAGGTAAGGTGCTTTGGTATTCCCATCTCTTTAAGAATTCTTCACAGTTTATTGGGATCCACACAGTGAAAGACTCTAGTCAGTCAAAGGAGTAGTCAATGAAGCAGAAACAGTTTTTCTAGAATCCCTTTGCTTTTTCGATGATCCAGCGGATGTTGGCAATTTGATCTCTGGTTTCTCTGCTTTTTCTAAATCCAGCTTGTATATCTGGAATTTCTCAGTTCAAGTACTCGTGAAGGCTAACTTGATGGATTTTGACCGTAATCTTGCTAGCATGTGAAATGAGCACCATTGTACTATAGTTTGAACATTCTTTGGCATTGCCCTTCTTCAGAATTGGAACGAAAACTTACCTTTTCCAGTCTTGTGGCCACTGCTGAGTTTTCTTCATTTGCTGACATGAGTGTAGCACTTTAGCAGCAGCATCTTTTTGAATTTGAAATAGCTCACCTGGAATTCCATTACCTCCACTAGTTTTGTCCAAAGTAATGCTTCCTATGTCCCAGTTGACTTCACATTCCAGGATGTCTGATTCTTAGAGATTGGCCACACCGACATAGTCATCCAGGTTATTAACACCTTTCTTGTACAGTTCTTGTGTATTCTTGCCACCTCTTCTTGATATATTCTGCTTCTGTTAGGTCCTTACCATTTCTGTCTTTTCTTGTGCCCATCTTTGAATGAAATGTTCCCTTGATATCTCTAATTTTTTTAAGTGATCTCTAATCTTATTCTATTGCTTTCCTCTAATTTGTGCATTGTTCACATAAGAAGACTTCCCTATCTTTCCTTTGTTATTCTTTTGAACTCTGAGTTCAGTTGGGTATATCTTTCCATTT
Organism: Budorcas taxicolor; assembly: GCF_023091745.1. Taxonomy (NCBI): domain Eukaryota; kingdom Metazoa; phylum Chordata; class Mammalia; order Artiodactyla; family Bovidae; genus Budorcas; species Budorcas taxicolor. The sequence continues at coordinate 36,514,451 of NC_068926.1, read as the reverse complement.
TCCCTTTGCCTTTTGGTTCTCTTCTTTTCTTAGCTATTTGTAAAGCCTCTTCAGACAACTTTGTTTTCTTGCATTTCTTTTTCTTTGGGATGGTTTTGCTTAACACTTCCTGTACAATGCTATGGGCTTCTCCCCATAGTTCCGGGACTCAATCTGATTTAATTCCTGCTATCTGTTTGTCATTTCCACTGTATAATCCTGGGCTTCCCATGTGACACTAGTGATAAAGAACCCACCTGCCAATTCAGAAATCATAGAGATGTGGGTTCAATCCTAGGGATGAAAAGATACTCTGGAGTAGGGCAAGACAATCTACTCCAGTATTCTTGCCTGGCGAATCCCTTGGACAAAGGAGCCTGGAGGGCTACAGTCCATAAAGAGTCAGATATTACTGAAGCAACTGAGCACATACTGTATAATCATAAGGCATTTCATTTGGGTCATACCTGAATGATCTAGTGGTTTTCCCTACCTTCTTCAGTCTAAGTCTGAATTTTGCAATAAGGAGCTCATGATCTGAGAAACAGTCAGCACCCAGTCTTTTCTTTCTGACTGTACAGAGCTTCACCATCTTCTGTGGCAAAGAATATAATCAATCTGATTTCATTATTGACCATCTGGTTATGTCCATGTATAGAGTTGTCCCATGTTTTGTTGGAAGAGGGTGTTTACTATGACCAGTGCATTCTCTTGGCAAAACTCTGTTGGCCTTTGCCCTGCTTCATTTAGTAACTCAAAGCCAAACTTCCTTGTTACTACTTTTGCATTCCAGTCCCCTATAATGAAAAGGACATCTATTTTTGGTGTTAGTTCTAGAAGTTCTTGTAGGTCTTCATTGAACCATTTGACTTCTGCTTCTTCAGCATTTGTGGTTGAGGCATCAACTTGGATTACTGTGATGCTTAATGGTTTGCCTTGGAAACAAAGCCATATCATTTGGTCATTTTTGAGATTGCACCCAAGTACTGCATTTCAGCCTCTTTTGTTAACTCAAGGGTTACTCCATTTTTTTGTAAGGGATTCTTGCCCACAGTAGTAGATATAATGGTCATCTGAATCAAATTCTCTCATTCCCATCCATTGATTCCTTAAATTTGATGTTCACTCTTGCCATCTCCTGCTTACCTTGATTCATGGATCCGACCATTCCAAGTTCCTATGGCAATACTTTTTTTCCAGCATTGGATTTTACTTTTACCACCAGACACATCCACATCTGGGTGTCATTTCCTCTTTGACTCAGCTTCTTCATTTTTTCCGGAGCTATTTTTCTGCTTTCCCCCAGTATCATATTGGACACCTACTGACCTCGAGGGTTCACTTCCAGTGTCATATATTTTTATCTTTTTATACTGTTCATGGGGTTCTCAAGGAAAGAATGCTGAAATGGTTTGCCATTCCTTTCTTTAGTGACCCACATTTTGTCAGAACTTTCCACCATGATCCATTCATCTTGGGTGGCTCGGCATGGCGTGGCTCTGCATGGCATGTCTCATTGTTTCTTTGAGTGACATATGATCATTTTGCTTAGCTTTCTGTGATTGTGGTTTTCCTTCTCAAGGTCATGGGGTTAAAGTTCTTACTTCTTTTGTCTGCCATCTGATGGATAAAGATAAGAAGCTTGTGCAAGCTTCCTGACATGACAGACTGGCTGTGGGGAAATTTGGATCTTCCTCTGGTGGGCAGGGCAATGTTCAGTAAATCTTTAATCAGTTTTTTAGCTGATGGGTGGGGTTGTGCTCTTGCCCTGAAATTTGGCCTGAGGCAACCCGGTCTTGGAGTTTGCTGTGTCTGTGACAGGGCTATAACCTCTTTGGTAGCACAAATAGCAACCTCCTCCAAGAGAACTTATGCCAACATGTTGCTCCTCCCAGGTCTGCTGTTGCCACTGCCTCTGACTGCAGCAGGCCACTGTCAGCCCATGCCTCTGCTGGAGACTCACAAACACTCACAGGCAAGTCTGGCTCAGTGTCTTCAGGGATCACTGCTCCTTTCTCCTGAGTCTGCTGGGGACAGGATTTTGTTTGTGCCCTCCAAGAGTCTGTTTCCCCAGTTCTCTGGAAGTTCTGCAGTCAAATCCCACTGACCATTAATTCAGGTCCCCTTGGCATTCCCAACTCCACTGCCAGTTCCCCAGGTTGAGAAATCTGATGTGGAGCCTATAACCTTTAGTTTAGTGCAAGAACTTCTTTGGTATAATTGTTCTCCAGTTTGTGGGTTGCCCACACAGCAGCTCTATGGTCAGGCTAACAGTAGCATCCTCTAAGAAGACTTATGCCACAAGCCATGCCTCATAGGACAGCTGCTGCCAGTGCCCCTGTCTCTGAGGCAGGCCACTGCTGACCATGCCTCCGCAGGAAACCCTCAATTTCTCACAGGCAGGTGTGGCTCAGTCTCTTGTGCAGATCATTGCTCCTTTTCCCTGGGTTCTGCCATGGATAATGTTTTGTTTTGGCCTCCTAGAGTCTGCTATTGGAATGGGGTTTGATTTTAATGTGATTGTGTCCATTCTACTGTATCATTTATGCTTCTCCTTTGTCCTTAAATGTGGGGTATTTTTTTAGGGTGGGTTCCAATATCCTCCTGTTGATGGTCGTTCAGCAAGTAGTTGCAATTTTGGTGTCCTTGAAGGAGAAGGTGAGCACACATCCTTCTTCTCTGCCATCTTATAAGTAATGTCCTCTATGCGAGTAATATTTACCTAAAAATTATTACACTATACTACATTACATTACACTGAAATATAATCTTAGTATGAAAGTTATAGCCTTCTAGTTAGAAATGGAGATTAGTTATTTGTCTTCTAACAAGAAATATTTGGAAAGTGGAAGAGCTAACAACATACTTTTAATGTTGGGATCAAAATAAACTGGGTGGGGCCAGGTGTTCACATCAGACCTGGAGTTCAGTCACAAACTGTGTTTTTAGAAAACCCACAAGTTGAAATTACATAAACCTGTAACTTTGTCAAGTTTGCTGCTTAGAAAGTCCCTAACCAAAATTGTTGATATACGCAATCTTCAAGGATTTTCAGTCATGCTGTCAAGGTCACCCAATCCCTTTAGGAGTTTCCTATCTATGGTTTCTGCAGTTTTTCCCTTTAAAACCCCTTGTCTGCAGTTCATCTCCCCTGAAACATGCTTTCAATTACTGTTGAAAGCAGTATGTATCCCAGGTAAACTCTGGAAACAATGAAGCTGCCTTCTTGTTTCAATACCACTCTGATTACTTTCTGGAATTTATTTCTAATTTAGAATGATATTCTTTGGTGTCAGAAGTGGGATCTGTAGCAATGACCAAACACTTACCCATACTATCCCAGACAAAGTCATGGTACCTGCATGAGCAGCCCCTTGAGCTCAGTTGCTCCTTGTCAGTATTGAGAACTGGCCAGGAAATCCAGGGCTTTCCATATCTTGATCAGTTTCTTTTGGTTTTCTAGTCTCCTTTCTCATCAGTTTGGGCCTCATTTGTCCTTGATAGGGGATTTACAGACAATTTTTTTTTTCCAGTTTTCTATTATAAGACATAAAGTTATTCTGGCCTTCATAAGGATGAAATTTAGTGGACTAACTCAATGGTCCTAGAAGAAAATTTATAGGCAAAGGCAATTTCCACTTCTCTGTTAATAGATAAAGAACACAGGTAAAAGTGGGGAACTCCTTTGTTTTTGATGAATTTGAGGATCTTGCTTTATCATGAAAGAATTTGGAGATGAAGTGATAGATAAGAAGTGGATTTATTTAGAGAGAAACACACCCAACAAACAGAGTATGGGCACCTCAGAAGGTGAGAGGGCCCCAAAATGGTATGATTAGTTTTTATGGGATTAATTTCATAGGCTAGTGAATGGAAGGATTATTCCAATTATTTTGAGGAAGGAGTGGGCATTTTCAGGAATAGGGCCACAGTCAACTTTTTGGACTTTAATGGTTAGCCTCAGAATTGTCATGGCATTGGTAGTATGTCATTTAATGTATTATAGTGAGCATCAGTTCAGTTCAGTTCAGTCACTCAGTCGTGTCTGACTATTTGCACCCGCATGAATCACAGCATGCCAGGCCTCCCTGTCCATCACCAACTCCAGGAATAGTAAGCATATAATGAGGCAAAGTCTTCTGGAAGTCAAATCTTCCTTCATCTTGGACCTACTTGGTTCTAATCAGATTCTGTCATGTTCTATGTACATCATATTCTTTTAATAACTGTGCCCTGCCCCATCCCTCTTCTTTCATCTGTTCTAAAGAGACTACAGGTGACCAACCTCCCTCCAGAACAAAATATTTTAAAACTTTGTTGAGCCATGGGATCTACTTGATATCTCTAAATTGGTTTGTGTGTTCAGTTACAAAGAAAAGGATATTGGACTCATCAGATTCAATAGAAAATTTATTTTAATTAGTATTTTGAGGGTTTCAAAAAATCAGGAATCCATTTTGCCCTTATGCCTCACTGAAAGAAAATAATTCTAAATTAATCAATGCATTGGAAAAGTTAGGAAAGGCTAGTCCTTTACAAAAATGCTGCTCAATTTCATCCTACTGCACGTTCTCTTTCTTATGCTGTTCCACTCCCTCCCCACTAACTGTTTCCTCTGCCTCCCCCATCCCAATTGCCCCTTTCCAAATTAAGTCAAATAAGGAAAAAGGACTTGTGACCTAGTGACACTGAGGAGGTTACCCACTTGAAAGACAATACAAATTTTCTCAGGTGAAAGATATCAGGAAAATTCAGACTATGTGATAAGCTAAGGGACTCACCTGGCAGCCTTTCTCAAACTGGCTATTTCAACAGAATTTTTAGAATAAAAATGAAAACACCACAGAGGCCTTTGCTTTCTCAAGCAATTGAAAAACTTGGGAAAATAAGAGAAGCAAATCTTCATAGTATGCACCAGTCCCAAAGGGAAATCCACTTATTAATTAATAAATTGTTCTAACATGTATACGTAAGGATTGATCACCTAGTACTCCTACTACGCATGGCACTTGTGACATAGTAGAAACAAAGACACATAAAAGAGGTGAAACGACTCCAGGGTGACACCTAAAGGAGGTAAGCTCACAAACAACACACTAGCCCAACACACAGTTTTCAACAGTAAAATTTTGTCTTAATAAACCAACATTAAAATGAGAAAGTCACTCAAACAGGAAAAAAAGAGGGGACAGAGGCAGCCATCCTCCAACGAAGACCCCAGCTGAGTCTTTGTACATATGAAATTTACACTTGCAAGTGAAACCATGTAACTCAAATTGGGACTTGAATCTACGGTGCTGGGACTTGAACCTGGCCAAAATCAAGTTGGATTTTGAAATGTCCAAAACCCACAGCCTTTTAGCTGAGATCACACACAGTCCTGGTTTCAGGACTTAATGAAGCTCAGGTTCTTGATGTTTCATTGCAGAAAGAATTCAGTGAGAGAAAAAGTGACAGGTAAGAGGTAGATTTATTTAGATAGAAACACACTCCATTGAAAGAGTGTGGGTCATTTCAGAAGACAAGAGAAGCCTTGAAATATGTTGTGGTTAGTTTTTATGGGCTGGGTAATTTCATAGGCTATTGAGGGGAATGATTATTCCAACTATTTCAGGTAAGGGATGAAGATTTCCAGGAATTGGGCCAGTGTCCATTTTTTGGACTTTGATGGTTGGCCTCAGAATTGCCATGGCATTGGTGGGTGTGTCAATCAGCTTTCTCATGTATTATGATGGGATGGGTGTATACTGAGGCTTGAGATTTAGCGGAAGTAGATTCTGTCATCTTGGACTTATTTGGGTCTAATCAGTTTACGTCAGGTCCTTGGACTATGCTTGTGCCCTGTCCCCTTCTGTCCTGTTTCAAAAGTATTTACTTAAATATAAGCTAAGGGAGACTGAGCCACAAAATGACTGAGATGAGGCTCTTTGAAAATTCAAAATTTACTTTGCTGTATGTACTTAAAGAAAGTCAACTTGATAAAACATCTTGTCAAAATTTTGACCCTGAAGGAATAAAAGTCCTTCTGGGGAAAGTTTACATTTATCTCTCTTTGCCTTTGAAATGTAAATGTTCTACAAATTCTCCTCAGGAAACTCTTTTCTAGACCACCTAGAATTCCTGGGACAGAGGGAAAAAAGGAAAAACAAAACTTTTTTTAACTCAATTGAATACACTTAATTTATTCCAACGGCTATTTATAATTGATGGATTTTATATTTTAATACCTGATTCATGACTAAGTTTTAAAACAAATAAACAAAAAAAGAGATATCTGTCTCTGTCTATCAAGATGTATGAAGGTCTATATATGGAGATTATAAAAGCTTATAAATATGTTTTTACCTTAGGATGGTACTGACAAAATTAGTTTGTAAATAATCTACATTTTAATGGTTTAAAGGAAATTAAGTGCTTAAATAGATTATTAGGAATATAATAGAAACTACCCCCAAATAAGTTTCAGGTTCATATAATCTGAGCAATTTCACTATTAAATTAATATTTTATATTAAAGTTAGGTTAAATTTGCTGTTTTAATTAATGTAGATGTGTCTTTCAAGTAATCAAAATTAAGTATAATAGTTGTGTTGTACTTAGGTTTACTGAAGCTCAGTAAGCTTATGTTATCTACATTACAGAATTTGTCAACAAGAAGAACATGGTATGATGACTTTTTGTAAGGAAATCTAGTGCAAACGGCATAAGAGTTTTCAGGTAAACTGTATAACAATAGTTATACCCTGTGATATGTCTAGATAAAATTAGTTTATCTAGACTTTATTGATAACTTGAAACTTTGGAGTTTTACTAAATTAAATAATGTCTTGCTCACTTCCAAACACAATAAAATACTGAAACATTAATTACTGAACATTTACTTCTGCTTTATTGACTGTGTTAAAGCCTTTGACTATGTGGATCACAACAAGCTGTGGATAATTCTTGAAGAGACAGGGATACCAAACCACCTTACCTGCCTCCTGAGAAACCTGTATGCATATGAAGAAGCAACAGTTAGGACTGGACATGAAACAATGGACTGGTTCAAAACTGGGAAAATGGAAACAGTGGAAACAGTAACAGGTTTTATTTTCTTGGGCTCCCAAATCACTGTTGACTGTGACTGCAGACACAAAATTAAAAGATACTTGCTCCTTGCAAGAAAAGAGCCATTACTTTACTGACAAAGGTCCGCCGTATAGTCAAAGCTATGATTTTTCTGCTAGTCATGTGTGGAAGTGAGAGTTGGACCATAAAGAAAGCTGAACACCAAAGAACTTGTGCTTTTGAGCTGTGGTGCTGGAGAAGACTCGTGAGAGTCCCTTGGACTGCAAGCCAAACCAGTCAATCCTCAAGGAAATCGACCCTGAATATTCATTAGAAGGACTGATGCTGAAACTGGAGCTCCAATACTTTGGCCACCTGATACGAAGAGTGAACTCATTAGAAAAGACCCTGATGCTGGGAAAGATTGAAGGCAGGAGGAGAAGGGGATAACGGAGGACAGATGGTTGGATGGCATCACTGACTCAATGGACATGAGTTTGAGCAAGCTCTGGGAAATGGTGAGACATAGGGGAGCCTGGCATGCTGCAGTCCATGGGATTGCAAAGAGTAAGACACGACTGACTGACTGAACAACAACAATTACTGAACACAGGCTTTCTTTCACAGAGACAAAAAGGTATTTAGAACTATTGATAAAAATATTTGGTACCATATTGAGAAATTTCTATTAAAATGCATATGTTTTTAGAATTTATAAATAGTGAGTATAAGTTATGACCAACCTAGATAGTATATTCAAAAGCAGAGACATTACTTTGCCGACTAAGGTCCGTCTAGTCAAGGCTATGGTTTTTCCTGTGGTCATGTATGGATGTGAGAGTTGGACTGTGAAGAAGGCTGAGTGCCGAAGAATTGATGCTTTTGAACTGTGGTGTTGGAGAAGACTCTTGAGAGTCCCTTGGACTGCACGGAGATCCAACCAGTCCATTCTGAAGGAGATCAGCCCTGGGATTTCTTTGAAGGGAATGATGCTAAAGCTGAAGCTCCAGTACTTTGGCCACCTCATGCAAAGAGTTGACTCATTGGAAAAGACTCTGATGCTGGGAGGGATTGGGGGCAGGAGGAGAAGGGGACGACCCCGGATGAGATGGCTGGATGGCATCACTGACTCGCTGGACGTGAGTCTGAGTGAACTCCGGGAGTTGGTGATGGACAGGGAGGCCTGGCGTGCTGCGATTCATGGGGTCGCAAAGAGTCGGACACGACTGAGCGACTGAACTGAACTGAACTATAAGTTTGCCGATCTAAAGAATGCTAATAAAAGAGTTAATACTTGCTCATTCTTAGTTTACATTAAAAATTAAAGTTTTTAAAGATTAAGAATTCTGAATAATATATATAATTAAAACTACAATATAATAAGGAAAACTTTTTTAAGCATTTTATTAAAGAAAAAAATTAATTTTTTCCTACAGTTATAAAAGTAGACTGAGAAAAAAGAAAAACATCTGAAGGTCAAAAAGGAAGTTTTAGAATGCTTGTGGAAAAGAAACCCTGAAAATATCATTTCATGAGTGGTCAGAACTGATTATGATTAGAATAAATTTAATTAAATAATTAAATTTATTAACATAAATTAAGTAAATACATTTTGATATTTAAAGTGAGCTGATGCAAAACTAGAATTTGATATTCTCTGTTAGGGAAGCAAAATTTTTCTGGACTATTGATCTGTTTTTTATTCACAATATAAAGCTTCTTTACCTTTTAAGCTGTTGAAGTTTCCTGTGTTTATCTACTGAAATATTTTATTACATCTTTGATTATGTGAATAAGTATTGTTTCATAGTAACCTATAATCCTATTTGACCAAATATTTTTAAAATTTTGCTATCTTTGACAGAATTCCACCAATCAGATTTTAAATAAATTTCTTTTGACTTCTCACTAACTTTGGGAAGATTCAGAGGGTCACTGGATCATTTCAGAGAAATTAAAATAATAAGGCTTATTTGTTATGTTACATGGGAAGCATTATCAAATGATGAAACTTCTTAGGTTATATTTTATGGGTAAGTTTATTAATATAAATGTCCTTGAAATTATATGAGGTCCCTAAAATCTGTATACCCATCTGAATGCAGAGTTCCAGAGAATAGCAAGGAGAGATAAGCAAGGCTTTTTAAGTGAACAATGGAAAGAAATAGGGGAAAACAAAAGAATGGAAAAGACAAGAGATCTCTTCAAGAAAACTAGAGATACCAAGGGAATACTTCATGCAGAAACAGGAACAATAAAGCACAGAAACAGTATAGACCTAACGGAAACAGAAGATATTAAGAAGAGATGCCAAGAATACACAGAAGAAGGAGATGATGATGCTTTAAAGTGTTGCATTCAATGTGCCAGCCAATTTGGAAAAAGCAGTGGCTGCAGGACTGGAACAGGTCAGTTTTCATTTCAACCCCAAAGAATGTTCAAACAACAACACAGTTGTACTCATTTCACATGCTAGCAAAGGAATGCTCAAAATCATTCAACCTAGGCTTTTACAGTATGTGAATTGAGAACTTCCAGATGTACAAGCTGGATTTAAAAAAGGCAAACAAATCAGAGATCAAATTGCCAACATCCTTTGGATCATAGTAAAAGCTAGAGAATTCCAGAAAGACATCTACTTCTGCTTCATTGACTATGTTAAAGCCTTTGATTGTGTGGATCACAACAAACTGTGGGAAATTCTTCAAGAGATAGGAATACCAGACCACCCGACTTGCCTCTTTAGAAATTTTTTATGCAAGTGAAGAAGCAACAGTTAGAACCAGACATGGAACAACAGAATGGTTTCAAATTATGAAGAAGTATATCAAGGCTGTATATTGTCACCCCACTTGGTTAATGTATATGCAGAGTACATCATGAGAAATGCCAGGCTGATGAAGCACAAGCTGGAATCAAGATTGCTGGGAGAAATACCAATAACCTCACATATGCAGATGACACCACCATTATGGCAGAAAATGAACAGGAATTTAAAGCCTCTTGATGAAGTTGAAAGAGGAGAGTGAAAAAGTTGGCTTAAAACTCAACATTCAGAAAACTAAGATGATGGCATCTGATTCCATCACTTCATGGCATATAGATGGGGAAACAATGGAAACAGTGAAAGACTTTTTCTTGGGCTCCAAAATCACTGTGGATAGTGACTGCAGCCATGAAATTAAAAGATGCTTGCTCCTTGAAAGCAAAGCAATGACAAACCTAGACAGTGTATTAGAAAGCAGAGCTATTACTTTGCAGACAAAGGTCCCTGTAGTGAAAGTTATGTTTTTTTCTAGTAGTCATATACAAATGTGAGAGCTGGCTGATACTAAAGAATTGATACCTTTGAACTGTGGTATTGGAGAACACTCTTGAGAGTCCCTTGAACTGCAAGGAGATCAAACCAGTCAATCCTAAAGTAAGTCATCACTGAATATTTGTTAGAAGGATTGATGCTGAAACTGAAGCTCCAGTACTTTGGCTACCTGGTGTGTAGAGCTGACTCACTGGAAAATACCTTGATACTGGGAAAGATTGAAGACAGGAGAAGGGAACAATAGAGGATGAGAGGGTTGGATGGCATCACTCGACTTGATGGACAAGAGTTTGTGCAAACTCTGGGAGATAGTGAAGGACAGGGAACCCTGGCAGTCCATGAGACCATGGGGTCGCAAGGAGTCAGACACTACTGAGCAACTGAACAACTCCAACAAAAGCTGTACATATCCTGGTATAATGTCATAATTCTAGCTATTATTTTTAAATGTATGTTGCAGAAATAGTCAAATGTATTTATCAATAGCATTGTAATTAGATCCTTTGCCATGCCATTTTAAGTCTTCTGTCATTTATAGACAGCTATTGTTCTACCGTTTTAGAAAAATGAGAACTTTCATAAAATGGATTATTGAGAAATAAACATATTTGACAACTTTTAGATCATACTCCCCAGGTGGCTCAGTGGTAAAGAATCCACCAAATAATGCATGAGATGCAGGAGATTCAGGTTCAGATCTCCTGGAAGGAGGAAATGACTACACAGTCTAGTGTTCTCATCTGGAAAATCCCACGGACAGAGGAGCCTAGTGGGCTACAGTCTAGAAAGTCACAACGAGTTTGACACAACTGAGTGACAGCATGCACTCATTAAGCTGGATAAAAAATTACAGAATTCTAACAGAAGATCTGATGGTTTCATAGACTGCTAACAAAAGAGCAATATCAACAAGAATTAAGTGTATAAAAATGAATAAGCTAATCAATATGATTATAATCTTTGTTTGAAATATAACTTTTTAATCTTTATTTTCCAGTTATGAAAAACGTTTCTCTTAAGCTAATCATAACTTGTAAGAGTTTGAGAAAGTACATCATTGCAAACAAAGATTAAATGTTTAACTTTTTCTCTGATTCTCCAGAAGTGGAAAATCTTAGTTGAGTATTCTTATTTTTATGGCAACATAATTATTTACATAGTTCAATAAGAATCTGTTCTCCTTAAAACAAGACACAGTGGGAAGCATTTATTATATTTCAAGGCTTTCACAGGAATAATATGTTTGAGAGAGACATGCCTAGACTCAGATATGACCAGACAGTTTTAAAGAATAAAAACGGACTTTCAGTTCAGTTCAGTCCAGTTCAGTCACTCCATCGTGTCTGACTCTTTGCGACCCCATGAATTGGAGCACACCAGGCTTTCCTGTCCATCACCAAATCCCAGAGTTCACTCAGACTCACGTTCATCGAGTCCGTGATGCCATCCAGCCATCTCATCCTCTGTCATCCCCTTCTTCTCCTGCCTGCCCCCAATTCCTCCCAGCATCAGAGTCTTTTCCAATGAGTCAACTCTTTGCATGACGTGGCCAAAGTACTGTAGTTTCAATTCAGCATCATGCCTTCCAAAGAAATCCCAGGGCTGATCTCCTTCAGAATGGATTAGTTGGATCTCCTTGAAGTCCAAGGGACTCCCAAGAGTCTTCTCCAACACCACAGTTCAAAAGCTGCAATTCTTTGGCGCTCAGTCTTCTTCACAGTTCAACTCTTACATCATACATGACCACAGGAAAAACCATAGCCTTGACTAGATGGACCTTAGTCAATAAAGTAATGTCTCTTCTTTTGAATATGCTATCTAGGTTGGTCATAAATTTTCTTCCAAGGAGTAAGTGTCTTTTAATTTCATGGCTGCAATCACCATCTGCAGTGATTTTGGAGCCCATAAAAATAAAGTCTGACACTGTTTCCACTGTTTCCCCATCTATTTCCCATGAAGTGATGGGACCAGATGCCATGATCTTCGTGTTCTGAATGTTGAGCTTTAAGCCAACATTTTCGCTCTCCTCTTTCACTTTCATCAAGAGGCTTTTTAGTTCCTCTTCACTTTCTGCCATAAGGGTGGTGTCATCTGCATATCTGAGGTTATTGATATTTCTCCCAGCAATCTTGACTCCACCTTGTGCTTCTTCCAGCCCAGCATTTCTCATGATGTACTCTGCATAGAAGTTAAATAAGCAGGGTAACAATATACAGCCTTGGCTTACTCATTTTCCTATTTGAAACCAGTCTCTTGTTCCATGTCCAGTTCTAACTGTTGCTTCCTGACCTGCATACAGATTTCTCAAGAGGCAGGTCAGGTGGTCTGGTACTCCCATCTCTCTCAGAATTTTCCACAGTTTATTGTGATCCACAGAGTCAAAGGCTTTGGTATAGTCAAGAAAGCAGAAATAGATGTTCTTCTGGAACTCTCTTGCATTTTCCATGACCCAGCGGATGTTGGCAATTTGATCTCTGGTTCCTCTGCCTTTTCTAAAACCAGCTTGAACATCTGGAAGTTCACAGTTCACGTACTGTTAAAGCCTGGCTTGGAGAATTTTGAGCATTCCTTTACTAGCATGTGAGATGAGTGCAATTGTGCAGACGTTTGAGCATTCTTTGACATTGCCTTTCTTTGGAATTGGAATGAAAATTGACCTTTTCCAGTCCTGTGGCCACTGCTGAGTTTTCCAAATTTACTGGCATATTGAGTGCAGCACTTTCACAGCATCATCTTTCAGGATTTGAAATAGCTTAACTGGAATTCCATCACCTCCACGAGCTTTGTTCGTAGTGATGCTTCCTAAGGCCCACTTCATTTCACATTCCAGGATGTCTGGCTCTAGATGAGTGATCACACCATCGTGATTATCTGGGTCGTGAAGATCTTTTTTGTACAGTTCTTCTGTGTATTCTTGCCACCTCTTCCTAATATCTTCTGCTTCTGTTAGGTCCATACCATTTCTGTCCTTTATCGAGCCCATCTTTGCATGAAATGTTCCCTTGGTATCTCTAATTTTCTTGAAGAGATCTCTAGTCTTTCCCATTCTGTTCTTTCCCTCTGTTTCTTTGCATTAATCGCTGAGGAAGGCTTTCTTATCTCTTCTTACTATTCTTTGGAACTCTGCATTCAGATGTTTATATCTTTCCTTTTCTCCTTTGCTTTTGACTTCTCTTCTTTTCACAGCTATTTGTAAGGCCTCCCCAGACAGCCATTTTGCTTTTTTGCATTTCTTTTCCATGGGGATGGTCTTGATCCCTGTCTCCTGTACAATGTCACAAACCTCACTCCACAGTTCATCAGGCACTCTATCTATCAGATCTAGGCCCTTAAATCTATTCCTCACTTCCACTGTATAATCATAAGGGATTTGATTTAGGTCATACCTGAATGGTCTAGCAGTTTTCCCAACTTTCTTCAATTTAAGTCTGAATTTGGCCATAAGGAGTTCATGATCTGAGCCACAGTCAGCTCTCTGTCTTGTTTTTGTTGAGTGTATAGAGCTTCTCCATCTTTGGCTGCAAAAAATATAATCAATCTGATTTCAGTGTTGACCATCTGGTGATGTCCATGTGTAGAGTCTTCTCTTGTGTTGTTGGAAGAGGATGTTTGCTATGACCAGTGCATTATCTTGGTAAAACTCTATTAGTCTTTACCCTGCTTCATTCTGCATTCCAAGGCCAAATTTGCTTGTTACTCCAGGTGTTTCTTGACTTCTTACTTTTGCATTCCAGTCCCTTATAACAAAAAGGACATCTTTTTTGACAGAATGTGGTCCACTGGAAAAAATGACAAACCACTTCAGTATTCTTGCCTTGAGAACACCATGAACAGTATGAAAAGGTAAAATGATAGGATACTGAAAGAGGAACTCCCCAGGTCAGTAGGTGCCCAATATGCTAGTGGAGATCAGTGGAGAAATAACTCCAGAAAGAATAGAGGGATGGAGCCAAAGCAAAAACAATACCCAGCTGTGGATGTGACTGGTGATAGAAGCAAGGTCTGATGCTCTAAAGAGCAATATTGCATAGGAACCTGGAATAAAGCATCTGTCTACAATGTGGGAGACCCGGGTTCGATCCCTGAGTTGGGAAGATCCCCTGGAGAATGAAATGGCAATCCACTCCAGGACTATTGCCTGAAAAATCCCATGAACAGAAGAGCCTGGTAGGCTACAGTCCATGGGGTCGCAAAGAGTCGGACACTACTGAGCGACTTCACTTCACTTCACTTCACTTCACTTCACTGGAATGTCAGGTCCAAGAATCAAGGCAAATTGAAAGTGGTCAAACAAAAGATGGCAAGAGTGAACGTCGACATTCTAGGAATCAGCAAACTAAAATGGACTGGAATGGGTGAATTTAACTAAGATGACCATTATATCTACTACTGCAGGCAGGAATCCCTCAGAAGAAATGGAGTAGCCATCATGGTCAACAGAAGAGTCCGAAATGCAGTACTTGGATGCAATCTCAAAAGCAACACAATGATCTCTGTTCATTTCCAATGCAAACCATTCAATATCACAGTGATCCAAGTCTGTGCCCCAACCAGTAATGCTGAAGAAGCTGAAGTTGAATGGTTCTATGAAGACCTACAAAAATGGTACATACATACAACGCAATATTACTCAGTCATAAAAAAGGAATGAAGTTGGGTCATTAGTCGAGATGTAGGTAGACCTTCAGTCTATCATACAGAGTGAAATAAGTTAGGTGGGAAAAAGCATATATTGTATATTAAGGCATATATATGGATTCTAGAATACTGTTACAGATGAACCTATTTCCAGGGCAGGAATACAGAGAGAGATGTAGAGAATGGGCATGTGGTCACAGAAAGGAAGGCTAGGTGGGGTGGGATAAATTTGGAGATTGGGTTTGACATATATACACTACCATGAGTAAAACAGATAGCTAGTGGAAATGCGCTGTATAGCACAGGGAGGTCAGCTCAGGGCTCTCTGGTGACCTAGAAGGGTGGAATTGGGGATGGAGTAGGAGGGAGGTCCAAGAGGGAGGGTATATATGTATACTTATACTTGATTCACTTTGCTGTACAGCAGAGACTAACACATAATAAAACAATTATATTTTTATTTATATTACTATTATTAATTATAAAGCAATATATATTATAAAGCAATTATACTCAAATGAAAAATAAAGCCTCATAGTAAAACAGTCTGATGCTTTGCCCACAGGGTCCCAGCAGCTTTAGCAGCTAAAGAAAAATAAT
The DNA here is from genome assembly GCF_023091745.1 of Budorcas taxicolor. Lineage (NCBI taxonomy): Eukaryota > Metazoa > Chordata > Mammalia > Artiodactyla > Bovidae > Budorcas > Budorcas taxicolor. Next base: position 36,498,865 of record NC_068926.1, on the reverse strand, counting down.
TTCTTGACAAATCTTAGAACCTGAAGATTTGTTGGGTACTTGAAAAGAAAGAAATTCACCCAAAACTGCAGGCATTTGAGACAAAATGTGATCTTTAACATGACTTTCCTGGCCTTGAGAGATTTTAAAAGTTTTAAGATTCCTTATGAAACTTTTAGCAAAGGTAAATTAAAGGAGACTAGGTGATCAGTTGCTCTTCTCATTATACTTATGTAATTAATCAGGCCACATTTACTAAAACCAGACTTATTTTGCAAATAAATTAGTCAATATGGCTATATTTAGTAAAAAAGTTATTTTAGACAGAAAAAATGTTTCAGTGAACATTAAGTTCTAATGTTGTTAATTGTCTTTAAGTTTTGATATTTACTGCCTGAGACTTTAGTTTCTAGATAGTTCCTTGTTACTATGTTACATTATTATAAAGTTTAATTAGGCTATTAAAAGGACAGTCTAAGCTGGTTTCTGAAGCCTATCACTATAATTTACCTTTGGTTGAAGACCAGATGTCCCATGACATGCAACCAGGAGATCATGCATCCTGGAAAATGCATCATTTAGAGCAGAAGTCCTCAACCTGGGGTCCAGGAATCAGGGATCAGTTTCATCAAAGACAATTTTCCCATGGACTGCAGAGGTAGGGGTGAGCGGGCAATGGTTCAAAATGGTAATGCAAGCTATAGAGAGTAGCAGATGAAGCTTTGATCACTTGCCCTGATGCTCATCTCCTGCTGTGTGGCCCAAGAAAGGGGAGTTGGGAACTCCTGATTTAAAGGGTTTTGCCCAGTCTGGATAAAGGGATCCTAATCAGGTACTCTTAACTAGCTCATGTACAGCAAAACTGAAGGGAGCTGTTTCTTGGATTCCTATTTGCCACTCAAAGAAAGGCCACTTCACCTGACTAGTCTATAGAGAAGACAGCTGACTTCAAACTCTCCTTAAAACAACAAACAGGAAAGAAAGGACATCCACACCAGGTAGAGAAGAAACCCCTTGAGTAGAGAGTTTTCCCAAGGAACCATATCAGACCAGTACAGTCATGCTCAGTGACCAAATTTTCAGATTGTTCCTAGAGATCTTTACCCTTCCAGTTCTAGACTTTTAATGCCTTAGTTTAAATTGCCTTCTCCCAGTGTGACTGATCTTTATTTGGGTCCTATTTATTAAACTGTATAACTTCTTTTGTCATCTGACTACCTTCCAGCATATGCATCCTGTCTCCAACTCACATAAACATTGTCCCTGCCTCTTCAGACTCTCCACACCGAATGACCCATGACTCCAGGTAAGCAATGACCAAACTCTGTCCTAAAACCCCAATAAAGTTGTAAAAAGATGCCAAGCACACACTATCTGCATAGCCCAATTTGCTCACTTGGCTGCTTAAGACCCCATGAGCCCCAGGTCCCTCTGTGGGTAAAGATTGTTCCGGGTCAGGTAGCCATGCTACACAGAGAATGAAAAGGGCCATTTGAAACTCACTCTGAACATGCACACTGCTTTAGGCAGATTTTAATCAAAATGGGTAAATGTGAGGGTTAAATTAAAATCCCCTAAGGAAAGAATTGACAATGGATCTGGTGTGGTTAGGAGGGACCCGGAATAAAATGGAACCAGGCATTCATGACAGATCTGGGGTACTGTACTTTGTGTTTTAAGAAAAACCATGAGCTGAAAATATACGAACTTTTGACTCTTGATTCCTGCTCAGAAATCCCTTAAGAAAATGTCCTGACTACAACCAATTATCAAGGTCTTGCAGTCAAGTTGTCAAGTTCACCCAGTCCTTTACAAGTTTCCCAGCTGTGGTTTCCATGGTTTTTGTCTCCATTCAACTCCCTGGGAGCATACTTTTGGTTACTGCCAAAGACTATGTGGCCCCAATTTACAAACTCTGGAAGCAACAAAGCTGTCTTCTTGTTTCCAAAACACACTGTTGCTTTTCTTGAATTTATTTCTAATTTGGGACAACAATTTGATTTAATATTCCATTTTCACATTTTTTTTTTCTTTAGCTAAGAGCTAATTATTTGAACAGCAGAGTAAAATGAAACAGTTTTTCCTTTAAACATTAAAAAAAGAATAATAACAAAAAGTAACGAAGTAGACTCTTGATGAGGCATTTCCCTGGTATGCTAGTGGTAAAGGATCCACCTACCAAGGCAGAAGATATAAAAGACAGTTTCGATCGCTGTGTCGGGAAGACCCTCTGGAAGAGGGATGACAACCCACTCCAGTATCCTTGCCTAGAGAATCCTATGGCTAGAGGCGCTTGGCAAGCTATAGTCCACAGGGTCGCAAAGAATGTGACATGACTGAAGTGACTTAGCAGGCACGCATGCAGAATCTTGGTAAACAAATGAATCATTTACAAAATCTCCTTTTTATGCCATATGCCACCTGGAATATTCAATTCAATGGCCAATAATGTGAACATATACAATATTAACTAACTAATTATATTTTGTATATAACTCATATGTTTTATTAAAATATAAGCAATGGACTGTGTTCTAGATTGATGCATTTATCTTCCAGAGTTTTAAATTTATCATTTAATGGGTTGTGTTATGTTTTTCAGTTTTCTGAAAGAAAAGCTTTAGTCATTATTAGGAAAACTAATGTAAAGCATGCTCACAAGACATGAAGAAAAAAGGAATTTCAATCATTATTTCTTAAAGTATAAACTCCTATAGAGTATTGTAATAGAAAAAAACAATATTTAAAAATCCTCCTTATTGCATATTGTTTGCAAAAGTACAAAATTCATTCAGATGATATCAACAAAAATGTCTTGTCCTTCTCTGGTACGTTAGTCTACAGTTGATAATGTATTATTCATAAAGTTGATAAATACTGGAAGCCAAATGAACCTTGTGTATGCGTATGCTAAGTTGCTTCAGTTGTGTCCGACTCTTTGCAACCCTATGGACTCTAGCTGGCAAAGCTCCTCTGTCCATGGGATTCTCCAGGCAAGAATGCTGGATTGGGTTGTCATGTCTTCTTCCAGGGGAACTTCCCTACTCAGGGATCGAACCCATGCTTCTTACATCTCCTGGACTGGCAGGTGGGTTCTTTACCACTAGTGCCACTTGGGAAGCCCAAATAAGGCTTAAGGAAAACTAGTTTTTATTGTCCCATTCTCTCTCCAGACCTTTCCTCTTTCTTATTGATGTAATTCTCATTATAGGAACAGTTAAAATTTTAAATGGAAATGAAATGACACCATATTAGCCTAAATCTCAGGCAAGGAAAATAGAAAATGATGTATTTCAAGGATTCCACCCTCCAAAAAACATACATAGATGATAATGATGATATAGATATATTTATTAATAGATATATGGATACAACAGTCATTGAATAAATAGTTGTAACGACCTCTCCCCTTGTAACATACTCCATTCATTCTGTTGAAAAGATGACTAAAGTGAGCAGATCCATTTGGAAAAAAGAAGAAATTGGAAGCAACACAGTGATCACTGCCGTATCTCTCAGGGCATTTTCATTTTCTCTAAATTTACTCCCTGAGAAATTTTCTCATATATACTAAACTTCATGATCAGATATGAACTGGAAACAGAAAAATAACTCTTGTTGAATCTCTATATATTTTATGGTTTACCTTCTATACATATGTTTAGAGATGCTTAAACATTCTTAAGATTTGCAAAATTATGGATCATTGCTGAAAAGGCCTGAGATTTGTTCATTTTGCAACTTAATTTGCATATACACACATACACACAGAAGATCTTACTAGAGGATACAATAAATAGCTGATAGAATATTTATACACTTTACATTTCCAGTTTGCTGTTGTTGTAACCTTCATAGACACACAATTTGATTCCCAAGTTACATTACTTTAAAATGTATTCAGCTATTTGTACGTCAGAGAAAGGATTACCAACTCAGCCAACCCCACAGATGGGGGCCTATCACTTACCACACCCGAGTTATGGTAGCAATTTGCTTCAATAAGAACATCTGAGGTTAAAAGACTGAAAAAACACCTGAGATTCCAAACTAGAAAACCAGCATCAGGCTTAGATGAGACAACATAAATATTTCCACTGATGGTAGCAAAAGAATAACTTCTGTTTTGGGGGTGAATCTTCCCAGAAGTAGACCCTCAGACATGGATTTAAAAGCAATAATTTTATTGTCAGATAATCCTTGGAAATATCAGTAGTGCAGAGTGGAAGTAGGATGTGTAGGAAATGGAGCCTGAGAGAGTGAGGAAATGACTAGTTTACTCAATGGTACCCATGAGAGGTATTTGTCAGCCTCAGACTTTTCCTACAAAAAGAAAGTGTGTATCTTTTCCTATAAGTCTCATAACATATTACAAAAACAGAGCATTTTAAACAACTCAAAATTATAATCTTCAGTTCAGTTCAGATGCTCAGTCGGGTCTGACTCTTTGCAACCCCATAGACTGCAGCACACTAGGCTTCCCTGTCCATCACCAACTCCTGGAGCTTGCTCAAACTCATGTCCATCAAGTTGGTGATGCCATCCAACCATCTCATCCTCTGTCATCCTCTTCTTCTCCTGTCTTCAATCTTTCCCAGCATCAGGGTCTTTTCTAAGGCGTCAGTTCTTTGCATCAGGTGGCTGAAGATTTGGAACTTCAGTCAGTATCAGTTCTTCCAGTGAATATTTGGGACAGATTTCCTTTAGGGTTCGCTGTTTTGATCTTCTTGCAGTCCAAAGGACTCTCAAGAGTCTTTTCCAACACCACTGCTCAAAAGCTTCGATTCTTCATCAGTGCTCAGCTTCCTTTATGGTCCAACTCTCACATCCATATGTGACTCCTGGGGGAAAAAAAAAAAAAAAAATATATATATATATATATATATATATATAGCTTTGACTAGACAGACCTTTGCTGGCAAAGTAATGTCTCTGCTTTTTAATATGCTGTCTAGGTTGGCCATAGCTTTTCTTCCAAGAAGAAAGTGTCTTTTAATTTCATGACTGCAGTCACTGTCTGCAGTAATTTTGGAGCCCAAGAAAATACTCACTTTCCATTGTATCCCCATCTATTTGCCATGAAGTGGTGGGATAGGATGCCATGATCTTTGTGTTTTGAATGTTGGATTTTAACCCAGCTTTTTCCCTCTCCTCTTTCACTTTCATCCAGAAGCTCCTTAATTCCTCTTCACTTTGTGTCATAAGGGTAATATCATATGCATGTCTGAGGTTATTGATATTTCTCCTGGAAATCTTGATTCCGTCTTGTGCTACATCCAGCCCAGCATTTCACGTGATGTACTCCACATATAAGTTAAATAAACAGGGTAATAATAAACAACCTTGTCTTACTGCTTTCACAATTTGGAACCAGTCCACACAACTCAAAATTATTATTTTATATATGCCCAAAAGAGTTTCACATAACCAAGGTCATTGGCAGGGCTATCTTCCTGATTCTGAAGGCCTTGGGGGAGATATGTTCCTTACCTTTTCCACTTTCTGAAGCCATCCTCATTTCTCTGCTGTGTTCTTCCACCCACAAAGCAGCAGCAGTGTTTGATCTTTCTTCCATCACTCTCTCCTCTGTCTCTCTTCCATGTTTAAAGGGCCCTTTTCATTTGTGTGTGTGTGAGTTGGTCAGTCGTGTATGACTCTGTAGCCCCATGGTCTGCAGCCCGCCAAGCTCCTCTGTCCATGGAAAATTCTCCAGGCAAGAATACTGGAGAGGGTAGCCATTCCCTTTTCCAGGGGATCTTCCCCAAGCAGGGATCAAAGCCAGGTTTCCTGCATTGCAGGTAGATTCTTTACTGTCTGAACAACCAGGGAAGCCCAATTAATCCATGATACTCTCTTTATTTTAAGGTCAGCTGATTAGCAACTATAATTTCATTTGCACTTTCGCCCTTCCATGTAACAATATATTCAGAGTTTCCAGAGATAAAGATATGGAAATCTTGGGGTGGTTATGGTGGTCTATAACAGTGAGGAAATTGGGGTATTTATATACCATTCTCATCTGCCATTAGTTCAGGGCTACTCATAAGAAATTATTTTGTGGCAATTTATTTTGGCCCAGCTATGGCTGAGCATTCTCCCGTAGCAAGGTGAGTAGTTCCTATTAGGTCTCAGAAGATTGCATTAAGAATAGCATATACATGTCTGTTTAGCTCAGCTATTGTCTTTTACTTTCCATTCTTTGCATTAGTCAGACCGACACATGCTTCCATAATACTATTTTGTCATTAACTTATCAAGACAGTAGTCAGTCAGAAGTTGTTGATTAAAAACAAAAATTTACCAAAGAAGAATTAGACATAAAAGGTATACCACTGGGCATTATTGATCTAGTTGGTTCCCAAACTGGAATTTATAAAAGCCAACATTCCCCTGCTCTGTTACACATTCTAGATTTCCCTTCACAGCCAGTGCTTGGTCTAGTGCAGGCTGCTCGTCACACGTAGTAACTCAGACTTTCAGCCCTCAAGAGCTTAGCCTCTGGCTATTGGGCCCTTGTGGAGACATGGTTGCTGTGTTTATCTGTTAATGATTAACACTGAGCAAGAAAAAAATAGGAAACATCTACTTAGTAAGTGCTTGAGTTTTAGGTGTAATTCTTCCTGCCTTGGTTATGAAGAATCAGCCACTATCTCCCATGAAACTCTCAGTTAATTACTACTGCCTCTATAGTAAGTTGCTTCACTGCTTGCTAGTCCAGAGGCACGTGCTTAGTCACTAAGTCATGTCCAACTCTTTGCGATCCCATGGACTGTAGACTTCCAGGCTCCTCTGTCCATGGGAATTCTCCAGGCAAGAATACTGGAGTGGGATCTTCCTTAGGGGATCTTCCCAACCCAGTGATTGAACCAAGTCTTGCGGATTGCAGGTATTCTTTACTGTCTGAGCTGTGACTATGTAGCAGTTATAGCTACTGGTTTAGTGGAAACTTTACCATTGACCAAGGGCTTCCCAGGTGGTGCTGGTGTTAAAGAACCTGTCTGCCAATGCAGGAGAGGAGACCATAAGAGACACGGGTTTGATCCCTGAGTTGGGAAGATCCCCTGGAGGAGGGAATGGCAACCACTCCAATATTCTTCCTAGAGAATCCCATGGACAGAGGAGCCTAGTGAGCTATAGTCCAGAGGGTTGCAAAGAATCAGACATGACTGAAGTGACTTAGCGGTCACACACCCAGATGACAGTGTTCTTTTGTAAATTTGACAATAAAAGTGCACACCATCTAGAAGTCAGAAACAATAGTAAACTATTTGCATAGTTGTTACTTTTTCTTATCATCATGCACCTGGAATTCCTAACCATATCAGCGATAGAGAACCCGTCCCTGTTAGGAATAAACACAACCACTGCATCTCCCTCCACCTTCTGCCTCAGTCTTAACGATTTGCCATTACTCTTGCCTAGTTGCAGCATCTATCACCTAAGGGCTAGAAGCTTTAATTCAAGAAGTATTTTTTCAGTGCAAATTTCAAAATAGATCACTGGCATTAATGATTAAAGGGGCTACACAAAATTCTACATTTAAAAATTTTTTCTGGACCGGCGTATTTCAGTTGTTGAAATCAAGCAATATAAAACAACCATTGACTATATATATACACACACATATATGGGCTTCCCAGGTGGTGCTGGTGGTAAAGATCCACCTGCCAATACAGTCACATTAGAAACATGGGTTTGATCCCTGGATCAGGTAGATTGTCTGGAGGAGGACTTGGCAACCCACTCCAACATTCTTGCTTGGAGAAACCCATGGGCAGAGGAGCCTGACCAGCTACAGTTCATGAGTCTCAAAGAGTCATATATGAGTCAGCATGAATGAATGCATATACATATATATTGTTGTTGTTTAGTCACTAAGTTACGCCCATCTCTTTGCAACCTCATAGACTGTAGCATGCCAGTCTCCTCTGTTTTCCACAATCTCCTGGAGTTTGCTCAAATTCATATCCATTGAGTCAGTGGAGATATCTGACAATCTATCCTCTGTCATCCCCTTCTCCTCCTGCCTTCAATCTTTCCCAGCATCAGGGTCTTTTCCAATAAGTAAGCTCTTCATATCAGGTGGCCAAAATATTGAAGTTTCAGCTTCAGCATCACTCCTTCCAATGAGTATTCAGGGTTGATTTCCTTTAGGACTGACTGGTTTGATCTCCTGGCAATTCAAGGGACTCTCAAGAGTCTTCTCCAGCATCATAATTTAAAAGCATCAGTTCTTTGACACTCAGCCTTCTTCATGGTCCAGCTCTCAGATCCGAACATAACAATTGGAAAAACCATAGCTTTGACTATATGCACATTTGTCAGAAAGTGATGTCTCTGCCTTTTAATAGACTGTCTAGGTTACTTGGCTTTCCATCTGAGGAGCAAGTGGCTTTTAATTTCGTGGCTTCAGACAATGTCCACAGTGATTCTGGATCCCAAGAAAACAAAATCTGTCATTATTTGTACTTTTTCCCCTTATATGTGCCATGATGATGAGATTGGTTGCCGTGATCTTAGTTTTTTGAATGCTGAGTTTTCAGCCAGCTTTTTGACTCTCCTCTTTCACCTTCATCAAGGTCCTATTTAGTTCTTCTTCATCTTCTGCCATTAGAATGCTATCAGTTTCATATCTGAGGTTGTTGATATTTCTCCAGGCAATCTTGATTCAAGCTTGTGATTCATCCAGTATATAAGGTGACAGTATATAGACTTATTGGATTCCTTTCCAAATTTTCAACCAGTCAGTTGTCCCTTGTAAGGTTTTATCTGTTGTTTCTTGACCTGCATACAGGTTTCTCAGGAGACAGGTAAGGCAGTCTGATATTCCTATCTCTTTAAGAATTTTCCACAGTTCACTGTGATCCACAGTCAAAGGTATTAGTATAGTCAATGAAGCAGAAGTAGATGTTTTTTCTGGAATTCCCTTGCTTTCTCCATCATCCAGTGAATGTTGGCAGTTAATCTCTGCTTGCTTTGCCTTTTCTAAACCCAGATTGTACTTTTGGAAGTTCTTGGTTCACATATTGCTAAAGCCTGCCTTGAAAGATTTTGAGCATAACCTTACTAGCATGCAAAATGAGCACAATTGTACAGCAGTTTGAACATTCTTTGGCATTGCTTTTCTTTGACATTGGAATGAAAACTGAACTCTTCCAGTCCTGTAGCCACTGCTGAGTTTTTCAAATTTGCTGACACACTGAGTGCAGCACTTTAACAGTGTCACCTTTTAGGATTTGAAATAGCTCAGCTGGAATTCCATTATCTCTGCTAGCTTTGTTCCCAGTTTGCTAGGAACGCTTCCTAAGGCCCACGTGACTTCACTCTAAGATGTCTACCTCTAGTTGATTGACCACACCATCATGGTTATGCAGGTCATTAAAGCCTTTTTTATTTATTTTTTTTGTATAGTTCCTTTTTTTTTTTTGTCACCTCTTCTTAATCTCTGCTTTCACTCAGTCCTTTTCATACAAGAATGTGCCCATCCTTGCATGAAATATTCTCTTGATATCTAAAATTTTCTTGAAGAGATCACTAATCTTTCCCATTCTATATACATATATAATAAGTTGTTCATTCTTGTAAAATGTCACCATTAAACCTTAGTTGCTTAGCTAAAGAGAGATAAGTCTTTATAAGTGATCAAAGAAAAGAAATGGGGGAAAATAATAAAATGTGAAAGACTAAAGATCTCTTCAAGAAAACTAGAGATACCAAGGGAACATTTCATGCAAAGATGGGTACAATAAAGAAAAAAAAAATGGTATGGACCTAACAGAAGCAGAAGATATTAAGAAAAGGTGGCAAGAACACACAGAAGAACTATACAAAAGAAGACCTTAATGATCCAGATAACTGCGATGGTGTGATCACTCACCTAGAGCCAGACATCCTGGAATGCAAAGTCAAGTGGAGCTTAGGAAGCATCACTATGAACAAAGCTAGTGGAGGTAATGGAAATCCAGCTAAGCTATTTTAAGTTCTAAAAGATGAGGCTGTTAAAGTGTTGCACTCAATATGCCAGCAAATTGGGAAAACTCAGCAGTGGCCACAGGACTGGAAAAGGTCAATTTTCATTCCAATCCTAAAGAAAGGCAATGCCAAAGAATGTCCAAACTACTGCACAATTGCACTCATCTCACACATTAGCAAAGTAATGTTCAAAATTCTCCAAGCCAGGTTTCAACAGTATGTGAACCAAGAACTTCCAGATGGTCAACCAGGATTTAGAAAAGACAGAGGAACAAGAGACCAAATTGCCATCATCCATTGGATCACAGAAAAAGGAAGAGATTTCTAGAAAAACATCTGTTTTATTAACTATGCCAAAGCCTTTGACTGTGTAGATCACAACAAACTGTGGAAAATTCTGAAAGAGATGGGAATACCAGACCACCTTTCCTGCCTCCTGAGAAATCTGTATGCAGTTCAAGAAGCAACAGTTAGAACTGGACATGGAACAATGGACTGGTTCCAAATTGGGAAAGGAGTATGTCAAGGCTATATGTTGTAATCCTGCTTATTTAACTTATATGCAAAGTATATCATGAGAAATGTTAGGCTGGATGAAACACAAACTGGAAACAAGATTACTGGGAGAAATATCAATAACCTCAGATATACAGATGACACCACCCTTATGGCAGTAAGCAAAGAGGAACTAAGGAGCCTCTTGATGAAGGTAAAAGAGGAGAGTGAAAAACTTGGCTTAAAACTCAACATTCAGAAAACTAAAATCATGGCACCTGGTCCCATCACTTCATGGCAAGTAGGGAAACAATGGAAATAGTGGCAGACTTTATTTTCTTGGACTCCAAAATCACTGCAGATGGTGACTGCAGCCATGAAATTAAAAGACGCTTGCTCCTTGGAAGAAAAGCTATGACCAACCTAGACAGCATATTAAAAAGTAGAGACATTACTTCACCAACAAAGGTTTATCTAGTGAAAGCTATGGTTTTTCCAGTAGTCATGTATAAATGTGAGATTTGGACCACAAAGAAAGCTGAGTGCCAAAGAACTGATGCTTTTGAAATGTGGTATTGGAGAAGACTCTTGAGAGTCTCTTGGATTGCAAGGAGATCAAACCAGTCAATCATAAAGGAAATCAGTCCTGAATAATCATACAAAGACTGATGCTGAAGCTGAAGCTCCAATCATTTGGCCACCTGATGCAAAGAACTGACTCACTGGAAAAGACCCTGCTGGTAGGAAAGATTGAAGGCAGAAGAAGAAGGGGACAACAGAGGATGAGATGATTGGATGTCATCACTGACTCAGTGGACAAGATTTTGAGAAGGCTCTGAGAGTTGATGATGTCCAGGGAAGCCTGGTGTACTGTAGTCCATGGGCTTGCAAAGATTCAGACACGACTGAGCAACTGAACTGATCTGAAGCCTTAGCTGCACCTTTTAAATTCCACTGGAATATTCTTTCATGCTGCGATCTTTCAGATAAGCTAGTAAAAAAACTTTTTCTGATTGAAAAATGGATCCTAAGACATTTGTCAATTGTTGTATCTTCTTCATTATGAAGCAATATTTTTATTCAAAGTGTTCTTATGTAACATTCTGTTATAAATCAAATACTCTAAAACTTTCACAGAGTACTGCTGCCATCCTGAATAAGAAGACAAAGTTAAATCTGGCATGTATATCAATCCCAGAGAAGAGGAAGTACCTCTGTATCCAGGATAGAAGAGGTCTAATAAAATCAATTTGATATCAATGCAACTATATCAAAAGCCCAGGAGTCAGTTCTGCTCTAGTGGGACATGGTGACCTAGCATGTCTCTCCAACATGAAAGCTGATTTAGCTACTCTCACAACTGAAAATTCATTTTATGTCATGATGGACATTGAGAAGAGACTCAAAGATCTACACATTTTGTTCTATTTTCTGTGGGTCCATCATCAACCCTTCTTCTTGCTTTATTTATTTTCAGGTCCCTGACAATCCAGTCAGATAATTCCCTCCTATTCAGGAGTCAAAATACATACTCTACTTATCTTTTTATCTTTACTTATTTCTCCCATATCAGGTTGATGAGCGAAAGGTTTGGATAAATTTCTTTCTGCCTCTTGGGGGCCTATTAAGTAGTAGAGCAGCAGTTCATTTTCAGTTCACTTCTGTATATTGAGACTCAATCTCAGATATTCTCTTCTTGTAATAGGAAACTGCTCAGAAGGCTATGTGCATGCCTAGTCTCTTGAGTCATGTCTGACTCTGTGTGATCCTATGGACTATAGCCACTCCACGACCAGGCTCTCTGTACACAGGGATTCTCCATGCAAAAATACTGGAGTGGGTGGCCATGCCTCCTCCAGGGCATCTTTCTGACTTAGGGATCGAACTCGCATCTCTTATGTCTCCTGTATTGGCAGGCAAGTTCTTTACTACTAGCACCACCTCGGAAGCCCTCAGAAGGATATCAGGGTTAGCTGAAAGGCAAGAATCTGGTAATACATGAGATCTGAGCCTCTTATCCTCTGCATCTGCTTGCTCCCTGCCTGAGTGTACCAATTTCATTTTATGAGAGTGAGGCTGTTTATATTCAAATTTTTGAGATGGTGGATCTTTCAATATGCAGTTTAAGATTCCCCAACTCTGGACATAGGCAAATGGTGTGTGAAGGTCAGATAGAGTGTGTACTAGGGCCCAATAGCATTATCAAGTGCTGATTCTCAAGTGATGAATGATTTCTTGCTATAGCCGCATGACTCTGAATCACACCCTGGAGTATATTCATCCCTGCAAAGCTCCTATTTAGACTGGCCAGAGAGTCCACACATTGGACTTTTATTCCTTTTATGTTCTGGCATCTGCTGGGTCATATGAACTAAATTGGAGTCATTTGAACATCATTCTGAATGTCTTGCTGAACACTCTCTTGCTCAGGCCCATTTAAAATTTGTAGCTTTATGACTCACCCAATAAATGGGTTGAAGTAGTAAGCCTAAGTGATTTATATATTACCTTCAAAAGATAAAGAGGATCAGAGAGCTCCATGCTCTTTTTAGAGGTAGGATGTGCAAGATGAAATAACTTTTCATTACATTAGAAGGGATGTTTCAGCATAGACTAGAGAAAGGGAAAATTTTTCTTTGAAAGGGACCAAATAGTATATTTTTGGCCATAAAGTCTGCGTTGTAATGTCCAGCTGGATATCATGGTGGAGCAAGAGAGTGGCCTTAACCTGGGGAAATACTGTAAATGCACAGGTAAACCCTCTTTAATTATTCTTTCTCAAAGAAATTAAAAAAAGAACCCAATTATTAGATTAGCAGTAAATTCAAATTCTAAGTTAATCATTTTTATTAAAAAAAATAATACTGTGGACAGCAGCTGAAACTGGTTAAATTTAGATGTGATCCTCCTGTGATCCTTCAGATTTCTGTAGACATCAAAGCTATAAATTAAATAGTGATATGATGGTGACTACCACTCTTACATCCTTTAATTATTTGAACATACTTCTGATATTTTTCATTTCAACTGTAATAAGATGTTTCTGATTCATTATTTTGTCCTGGTTTGAGGTGAAGGAAGAGGAACAATTTCAAAAATGTTTTTTTTATTATTATTATAATGTGAATGACTTCACAGGTCAGAGAAGCCATGTGAGCAAGTCATTGTTGTCTATCTATTCCTATGATAAAATCAAGTGTGGGGAAACTGTTATAGCATTCTTCAGTAGACCATTAGACCTATGATGAGATGGTTTGGGACTTTGATTCTGTCACCAGTGCTTATAGTTAGAGCACTGTGTTATTTTGATTCCTGTGATATTAACATCAGCTAATATCCTGCATCCAACCAGTCCATGAAATTCCCTGTTTTCCTTTCCCAGTGGATAGCTACTCTCATAAATGGGCTTGGGTCCTTTTGAGGGAAGAGTAGTGATTATTGATATTTGCTATGACATTTTGTACTTCCTCAAAAGTATCTGGCTTCCAGTTTAGTTACTGGGGTCTAGGCTGAGAAATAGGTCAAGTCTGAAAACTCTCAATGGATTGTGATTGTTCATTGTGATAGCTGACATCAGCCTTCTTTTGTTTCACATTCCTTCACTTTTGATTTTTTCTGGTTAATTGTGTCAGGCAATAACCTAATTAACTGCCCATCTATTTTGCTTCCCTGAAAAAGCAACCTGGTCTCTTGTCGGTGAGGCCTACGGTTAAAGTGCATATGGATTGACAGTCATCTTGCACCTAATGATCATAAATTGACACCCTAAGTCTACTGTTCCAGAATCCTGACCTCTGCACTAACTTTAGGAAGACAAATTAAAGCTGTATATCTTACCATTAATCCTTGCCCACAGAGGACAGCCACCACTAGCTTTCTCAGATGTGCCAGTGCTTCACTAGTACATTTCTTATCTTCGTATGAAGGGGTGGTTCCTGGATCACCCTGGGAATCATTCTTAGCCATCAGGTGCTCAGGTCTTAGGTAACATTCATTCCAACATGCCCACATTTCAGAGCCATTTGAGTTGAAAATCTGTACCTTGTCAACACAGTTATGGCAGCTCTAACTCATTCATTAACCAGCATTGTTTCCAAGCTTCAAATAGCTGTTCCAGGTACATTTATGACTTGAAGCATCCTTACCAACGTGATAAATTTTGAGTCCTCAGAATATTCACCAATATTAAGAAACTTCCCCTTCCATTCTTGTATCCTTCCTTCACTGATCCAGCCCCAACCCGTTTTGTTTCCAGGCATTATCTTGCAGTTGCTGCCAGTGTATGCTAATCACATTTGTCAGCTCCCTGGCAAATAGATTTTTCTTCTCATAGCAGAGATGGTCCTCTGGGGCCCAGTGATGTTAATGTTCTATTCTTGCTATTGATGTAGAAAAAATGAAAAGAGTGAGTGAAAGATCTGGAAGACCTTAAGCATAATCACCAACCTAGATAGCATATTGAAAAGCAGAGACATTCCTTTGCCAACAAAGGTTTGTCTATTCAAGGCTATGGTTTTTCCAGTGGTCATGTATGGATATGAGAGTTGGACTGTGAAGAAAGCTGAGTGCCAAAGAATTGATGCTTTTGAACTGGTGTTGGAGAAGACTCTTGAGAGTCCCTTGGACTTCAAGGAGATCCAACCAGTCCATTCTAAAGGAGATCAGCCCTGGGTGTTCTTTGGAAGGAATATGCTAAAGCTGAAACTCCAGTACTTTGGCCACCTCATGTGAAGAGTTGACTCACTGGAAAAGACTTGGAAGGACTGAGGGCAGGAAGAGAAGGGGATGACAGAGGATGAGATGGCTGGATGGCATCACCAACTCAATGGACATGAGTTTGAGTGAACTCTGGGAGTTGGTGATGGACAGGGAGGCCTGGTGTGATGCAATTCATGGGGTCACAAAGAGTCGGACATGCCTGAGCGACTGCACTGAACTGAACTGAACTGAAGCATAATCATGCATAGCATCTTTTTCAACTGAGAGCTATTCATTGTCTCAAGGAAATCAGAGATTGTCTACTCCTAACAAAAGGAAAAGAGCCATTTCTGCCAACTCAAAACATTTGTGAACTGAAGATTTGTGAATTCAGTTTTCAAGCACTTCCCCCAAAATACCAATCCTAGGTCTCTGAGTTCCTCTCTTTTCAAAATATTTTAGTGTAGGAACCAGCAATTTAACTTTAGCTTCCTTTATAATTCCACTACTTTTGCTATCAAACCCTGGGCCTGATATCCATCATAGTTTGAATTTACCTGCATGAGATGAGTATTTCTTTAAACAAAATTATAGCCTTTCAGCTTTCACACTGTGCCTTGGATCAATAATTTGCTGGCCTCGGACTATTATTTCCTTCAAAGTTTCTATGCCTATTGACAACTGTCAAACAATGTCTCAATCCTTATCATTGCCATTCCTCCCTTACATTTGAAGTTTTCATTCTACTGCATTAAACAGTGCATCTCTTTTCCAATATGCATCCCTTTATATCCCCATTCTCAAGTGAAAATATAAGTAATTGGTAAATCTTATGTATATTAGGGATGATTACAACAGCAATGAACTTCTTGCTAACCATCTGACCAGTGAGTAATCTAGTCATAGAATTCCAGTGTAAGGGTCTATTCCTAAAGGCATTTATGCTACTGATTGTCTTAGTTAAGCTCTTTATCTCAATAACAGGGAAGAAAGGATTTTAAACACTGATCTGAAAACAGTGAATATATGAATAAGTGCAACTGGGCCTTGACCCCACTTGTAACCCATGAAAACTGTGAGGATCAGATCTTAGAGTTGTACCATTCTAAGAGTGAAAAGCTGGGATATATTCTTCTAGAGAAAATTTGTCCCCCCTCACCAAAGGTGTTCATGTCCTAATCCTCAAATCTGTGACTATTTTATGTTACATGGCAAAGATAAATTAACATTGCCTATGGAACTAAACTTGTGATTCACTTGGTCTTAAAATAAGGAGATTATTCTGTGTTATCCTCCTGAGTCCAATATAATCACCAAGAACCAGTTCATGGAAGATAAGTTTCCCACAGACTGAGGTGGAGACAGTTTGGGGATGAGTCAAGCACATTACTTTTATTTACTATTGTATCAGCTCTTGACCATCTGCAGTGGAGCTGATATAATAATAAATAAGTGTAATGTGCTTGAATCAACCCAAAATTATCCTCACCTTGGTCTGTGTGAAAATTGTCTTCCATGAAATTGGTTCCTGGTACCAAAAAGTTTGAAGGCTGCTGACATAGAGGGAGACAGGGAAAGAAAGAGTCAGGTCAGAGTGACCAGTTGTGATAAGTACATAACTCACTGTTATGAGTTTAAATATGGAGCAAAGAGAGCATAAGCTAAGGATATGGACACCCCCCACCAAGTGGAAAAGCAAAGAAATAGATTATCCTCGTCTCTCCCCAAAGAAACCTGATGTTGCCAACACATTGATTTTTAGCTCAGTGACACTGTGTTAGATCTCTACCTACAGAACTGCAAAATAATACGTTTGTAATAGTTAAGCCACTATTTTGAAGTAATTTGGTAAGTAGTTAAGTAGTAATCATCCTCAACATGTATGCCATGATCTATACAATGATTGTACCTATTTCTGCAGCTTAAAATAGCTCTCAAGCAGAGAGTTTTGGGTAATCCCAGTAAAAAACAGAAAAAGTGAAAATAGGGATGGTGACAACAGTGTCTGCTATAAGACTGTTTGCAATTACTTTTGTAACTAACATTATTTTTTTTAATAATTATCAAAAGTATTGAGCTGGAGTAAACATTTTTAAATGGAAAAGAAAAAGAAAATTCATTTTTATTTGCAGATATGTTTCTGTGAAAAACTAAAGAACAGAAACTGATTTTTTGGCTAATTATGAAATGATGAAATAAAGTGATTTGGCACAAAAATTGAGTATGAAAATGAGTTACTAATAACGGCCTGCTGGAAAATAGGATGGATGGACATGCCTGCATTAGTTTTCTATTGAAGCATAACAAATTAACACAAATTGAGTGGCTTATAACAGCACATATTGGTTAGCACATATTTCTGTTTATCAGTTTGGCACAGCACAGTTGGAGTCTCTGCTCACACTGAAATCAAGTTGTCAGCTTAATGACTTCTTATCTGAAGCTCAGGATTCTTGTCCAAGCTCACACCTGTTATTTCAAAGGTAGATTTCTGTTCCTTGAAAGTGTCTCACTGAAGTCTCTGTTGTCTTATTGACTGTAGGCCAGGAACTACTCTTAGTTCCTAAGGGTGACCCTCGGGACATTACTGAAGAATTGTTTTTGAACTGTGGTGTTGGAGAAGACTCTTGAGAGTCCCTTGGACTGCAAGGAGATACAACTAGTCCATCCTAAAGGAAATCAGTCCTGAATATTCATTAGAAGGACTGATGCTGAAGCTGAAATTCAAATACTTTGGCCACCTGATATGAAGTACTGACTCACTGGAAAAGACCCTGATGCTTGGAAAGTTTGAGGGTAGGAGAAGAAGGGGGTGACAGAGTATGAGATGGTTGGATGGCATCACTGACTTGACAGACATGAGTTTGAACAAACTCCAAAAGTTAGTGAAAGTGATAGTGAAGAACAGGAAACCTGACGTGCTACCATCCATGGGGTGATAAAGAATCTGACACTACTGAGCAACTAATAGTTTCACTTTTTTTCTTTTTTCATGCTAAGGGGTTAGGACAAATCACTGCCCTTCAGGGTAATGACAGGATGGGAAAAAGCTTCTGAGTAAAATATATGGTTTCCCAAAGGCAATTATGGAAACTCTTTAGCTGAAGCTAGATCAGGATATTAGCCATATATTGTTAACACATTTATATAGGCTGTACATTTTTTGAGAAATAAAATTATAAGGAAATTTTGAAAGATATTCAATAAATATCTACATTATAATTTAACCAGTCCAGTAGAGAGCTTCAGTTCAGTTCAGTTGCTTAGTAGTGTCCAACTCTTTGCAAGCTCATGGACTGCAGCACCTCTGCAGGCCTCTCTGTCCATCATCAACTCCCAGAGCTTGCTCAAACTCATGTCCATAGAGTAGAGAGCTTAGATTTTGCCATTCATGATTGCCCTTTGGAAATTATTTTTTATGGAACATGAGTCTCATTAACATTTTATTGAGAGAAGTTAGAAAAAAACCTTCAATGTTCTCTATAATCCTTTTTTTAAAGGCACTGCTTATTATAGTGGCAAAGAAGGCAATGCCAAGGCACTCCAGTACTCTTGCCTGGAAAATCCCATGGACCAAGGAGCCTGGTAGGCTGCAGTCCATGGGGTCGCTAAGAGTCGGGCACGACCAAGCGACTTCACTTTCACTTTTCACTTTCATGCATTGGAGAAGGAAATGGCAACCCGCTCCAGTGTTCTTGCCTGGAGAATCCCCGGGACGGGGGAGCCTGGTGGGCTGCCGTCTATGGGGTCGCACAGAGTCAGACACGACTGAAGTGACTTAGCAGCAGCAGCAATTATAGTGGTGTCTTTTTACAGGTAACTTCGAGAAAAATTGATTTTTCACTGTAAAATGAGTGATTGTTTTGTTTCTATTCTGTGGTCATGGTGCATTATCAGTCTACTTAATTTGTCATTTCATTTTAATTTACAAAGCTTAGAGTCAAATCTATGGCCTATTGTTTGTTTATATTGCATTTATGTCATGCATTTTTATTATTCTAATTGATTCCCCATTTTAAACCCCTACTCCTCTTTTTATGATCACCTTATGTTCTCTACATTTTTCACATATTTTATTGTTGGGGGATTATGAAATTTCCTCAGTTCTGTCTCACCACAGCAAAAATTTGAAGTGATGGATAGACCAGTGTTATAGCTCAGTTTTATTTAGAAAGCAAATGAAAATACATCCTTGAGGTCTGAGGGTTGACCAACCCAAAAGACAAGAGAAGAGAAGCCCCTGGCTCAATTTTGGCTCTTCTTTTTATATGTTTTTTCTCCTCCCCCTGAGCCTACCCTATGTAAATTGGGTTAGCCAGGAAGACTGTTTTACCTGAGGATCTCACTCTGGTCTTGGACCTTCCTTTGTTCTGTTTTCATGGGCTTTTCCTTTTTTTGTCTTTTAGCCACTGCCATTTTGGACTCCTATTTCTTATTCTTCCTACCTAACATTATGGTCAGTCTTATAGGGGAATGCAGGATGGAAGAATATAGTTAAATATGCTGTTTGAAATTTAAGATGTTTTGCTGAATTTGGGCTCAGTTTAGGCTAAATTTTTATACATATAAAATTCTGGGCCATATCATCTTCCATCATAACTCAGAAGCTGAATTATTACTCCCAGTCTCTGTGACTAACTCAAGATAATGGAATGCCAATTTAGTAACAGCATATGTTTTCTCACAAATATAAGTACTCTAAAAGCTCTACAGTGTGTTCTTTCCATTAGAATTTTTACAAAAGATAAAAGCTAAAAATAATGAAAAAGATAATGCCTTCAAATTTATTTCCAAAATAACATTATTTGGTTTTCACAGATTTGTCATTATATGAGATTTATAAAAATACGCTTTCAAATAAGTAATAAACACCTATGTATGTAACCTCCCCACAATGGCAATTTCAATGTGAATATTTCAATATGCATTATAAAATCAGGTTTGTAAGTAACAGAAGTTAATGTATTTCAGTGCAAATTATGCAAACCCCATCTTATTTCCATGGTAGTAGTAAACTGACATATAATTGCACATATTCACATTTAATTAGCTGTCAAAACACCTATGGCTGCATTTATCCAATTTGCAAGTGCAAAGAGAAAGCATATGAAAGAGATTGCACACCACATTTGTAGAATCCATGCTTTGCCTGCTTTTGCCATTTAGTTTCAGGTTCTTAGTAATGAAACTAAAATATACAATGCTTATTATGCTTGTTCCTAAACATAAATAGCATGTTATATTGTAATTGTTAGGGACTGAGAGAGGGAAAATAATGATCAGAATGGATCAATAATAGATGTATTGTTGCTTTTATTTTAAAGACCTTTACTTATTTATTCCATGGAAAGACAAAAAAGAGAAGAGCAAAAGTATAGGAAATGAAATGCAGATTATACAGAACACAGTGAATAATGGTAAGAGCCTTAAACAGAACTAATTCAGTCTTTAGAATGAATTTGCTCATGTCTTGTGTTACTGCTTCTTAACCATCATCTAAATCGCAGCCTGCAAAACTTGAAATAAATGCAAAAGCACATATTTGTAAACTGAGAAAGGAGAGCCTTCTCATATAATACTGTTTAAGCATTGTAAAATGAAGTATTTCTTATTAAAATACAATCAGCTTAAATGATTTAATCATATGCAAATTAAAGTTACTTTTTCAAAATCCAAGTGTGTATAAGTGAAATTACTTTGTATGAACTATAGTTTACATATTTATTTAATTACTTATGCAAATTTCTCAGTTCATTCTTTCTGAGAGTTTCTAATGAAATGTCCTATTTTAAACTATTTCATTATGTTTTTATTTTGTCTGTTTCATTACTATAGAGAAACTCCTCAAATATAGTGTGTATATTTTACTGTGTAATTTTGAAGACATAAGTGACACTGAACTAGAGCATTATACTTAAGAAAAACTTTCTCAAAGCAGAGGGTTTGTAATCAAAGAAAATTTTGTATGTATAATATATAATTGAATGTGTAAAAATAAGTATAAAACAATAAAAAGTGTTAATCACAAAGTCACATCTGATAGTTTGTGACTGACCCCATGGATTGTAGACTGCCAGATTCTGCCATCCATGGGATTTCCCAGGCAAGAATACTGGAGTGAGCTGCCATTCCCTTCTCCACGGCATCTTCTAGACCCAGCAATTGACCCCGGGCTCCCCTACATTGCAGGCAGATTGGATTCTTTACCACCTGAGGCTCCAGGGAAGCCCATAAAACACCAAGGTTTATTCAATTGAATGATATGAAATCAGACTTTTTGAACCAGAAGAAACCTTAAAGATCATTCATCAATTTTCCAATGATTAGTACATCCTTTTCTGGATGAATTCTCTAAGTCATATTGTTTTATAAATTTGTACATTTTAATTGAATAAGCTTCAACCTAAAAACTTAGAAGAGCTTCCCTGGTGGCTCAGTCAGTAAAGACTCTGCCTACAATGCAGGAGACCTGGGTTCCATTCCTGGGTTGGGAAGATCCCCTGGAGGAGGGCATGGCAACCCACTCCAGTATTCTTGCCTGGAGGATCCCATGGACAGAGGAGCCTGGCAGGCTATAGTCCATGCAGTCACAAAGAGTCAGACATAACTGAGTGGTGACTAAGTACAGCACAGCACAACCTTAGAAACATGTTGCTTTTCTTTATTTTCTTTCTCATCTGTACACACACACACACACACACACAGACTGTTTATCACATTCTTTGTTGCCAGGTGATTAGCTGGCCCTATGCCCTCTTCCCCTCCAGGTAGGAAAAAACAGTTGTAGCTGTTTGATCTCCGCAGCAAACTGACACAGCAGCTGTCTGCACATCGGATTCCTATTTTATAGACTATAATCACATTGCCTAGTGGTTTTATTAACTTTTCATTCTCTGTTAATATCTATTTTTATTAATGTCCTTGGACTTTTTGATGTTTAATATCTACTGTACTTCCACAATGATTCTGCAAGATGGCTTTCTTACGCTTATAGAAACTACTGCATCTAATTTCTTCCAACTGTGTTTCTGGCATGTGCCAAATTGCCCTTATCACCAGTGATATGAGTTAAACTATATTATTAAAAACTATTCCTAAATTAAAAGAAAAAAATCAATGACATTTCTATAAACATTACACCTAGCAACATGTATTCCCTAAACTTCACTCAATATTAAATATTATCAGTTCAGTTCAGTTCAGTTCATTCGCTCAGTCGTGTCCAACTCTTTATATTATAGAACATAACAATTTTTTAAAGGTCAATTTGTTTAAGTTACAAAAAATGTGTAGCAATCTACTATTTATTACACAGAGTGGTTAGCCTTTCCTGTAAGCTTTCTCTGTTAATAATAGGTTCTATGATGAGACTAATTTTTCTCATGTGCAGCCCCTACCATGATATCTGTTACTCTCTGTTCTACTTAGCCTACATGATGCAAGAAATATGGAAAAATTGAAGAGGGAAAGCCATGCACCATAATTGCATATGGTATACATGCATATTTAGTACTTATGGGACTAGAATATATTTTAATTAAACTGAGTGGAGTTTTTGATTTATTGACCTAATATAAGCATATTTATATTGGGTTAACCAAAAAGTTTGCTTTGATTTCTCCGTAATATCTTATCGAAGAACCCAAATGAACTTTTTGGCCAACCCAATGTATGTGTAAAATACAGATAGATAGACAGATAGTTGAAAATGGCATGACTAGGCAACATAAAGTTTGTGTTTGGGCCCAACTTATAAGTTATACTGGAGGAAGTGTGGGCAACAAATGAGCAAAAATCGAGTAGGTATTTTGTAGAACAAAAGTGTTACACATTTACTTTATTGCAAAGTAAGGGATTTGAGGATTGAGGATTTTATGTAAATCACGCTTTACATTTAAATATTGATCATTTCCCTCTGTTTATCTAGCTGATTTGAAGTGCAAATTCTTTTATATACCACTCAGAACAGTCTCCTCAAACACAATAGATTTTGTTATGCTCCAGATTTTATGGCACATTGGCACATAATAAATGGAATGTTTTCTGTATGGATATTCTCTGTGTATATGAGTTTGTTTTATATTTTGTCTGTTTTGGTTTTCCTCATATGAATGAAATCATACAGTATTTGTCTTTGTCTAACATTTCACTAAATATAAAAACCTTCAAGCTCCATCTATGTTGTCACAAATGGCAGGATTTCATTCTTTTATATGGCTGAGTAGTGTTCACTTTTATATAGATACACACATTGTCACCCATTTATCCATCCAAGGATGCGAGTTGTTTCCATATCTTGGCTGTTATAAATAATGCTACAGTAAGT
Organism: Budorcas taxicolor; assembly: GCF_023091745.1. Classification (NCBI taxonomy): domain Eukaryota; kingdom Metazoa; phylum Chordata; class Mammalia; order Artiodactyla; family Bovidae; genus Budorcas; species Budorcas taxicolor. The sequence continues at coordinate 36,475,395 of NC_068926.1, read as the reverse complement.
ATTATTGTAAATAATGAATCTTTTTGAATCAGTGTTTTTTGTTCTTTGGATAAATACCCAAGTATGTATAAGTAGGTCATATTTTAGCTCTATTAGTGATTTTTTGAGGACTGTCTATAGTTTTTCCAAAGTGGCTTCACCCGATCATAGTCCCAACAACAGTATACAAAAGATACCTTTTCTCTGCATCCTCTCCAACACTCATTAGTGGTTGTCTTCTTGATAATAGCCATTTTAACAGGTATGAGGTGATATCTCATTGTGATTTTGATTTACAGTTCCCTAATGATTGGATCATGGCATCTGGTCCCACCACTTCATGGGAAATAGATGGGGAAACAGTGGAAACAGTGTCAGACTTTATATTTTGGGGCTCCAAAATCACTGCAGATGGTGATTGAAGCCATGAAATTAAAAGACACTTACTCCTTGGAAAGAAAGCTATGACAAACCTAGAGAGCATATTCAAAAGCAGAGACATTACTTTGCCAACAAAGGTCCATCTAGTCAAGGCTATGGTTTTTCCAGTGGTCATGTATGGATGTGAGAGTTGGACTGTGAAGAAAGCTGAGTGCCAAAGAATTGATGTTTTTGAACTGTGGTGTTGGAGAAGATACTTGAGAGTCCCATGGACTGCAAGGAGATCCAAACAGTCCATCCTAAAGGAGATCAGTCCTGGGTGTTCATTTGAAGGACTGATGCTGAGGCTAAAACTCCAATACTTCAGCCACCTCATGCGAAGAGCTGACTCATTGGTAAAGACCCTGATCCTGGGAAGGATTGGGGGCAGGAGGAGAACGGAAGAGAGGATGAGATGGCTGGATGGCATCACCAAATTGGAGCACATGAGTTTGGGTGAACTCTGGGAGTTGGTTTGTAAGGCCTCCCCAGACAGCCCTTTTGCTTTTTTGCATTACTTTTCCATGGGGATGGTCTTGATCCCTGTCTCCTGTACAATGTCACGAACCTTATTCCATAGTTCATCAGGCACTCTATCTATCAGATCTAGGCCCTTAAATCTAATTCTCACTTCCACTGTATAATCATAAGGGATTTGATTTAGGTCATACCTGAATGGTCTAGCGGTTTTCCCTACTTTCTTCAATTTGAGTCTGAATTTGGTAGTAAGGAGTTCATGATCTGAGCCAAGTCAGCTCCTGGTCTTGTTTTTGTTGACTGTATAGAGCTTCTCCATCTTTGGCTGCAAAGAATATAATCAATTTGATTTTGGTGTTGACCATCTGGTGATGTCCATGTGTAGAGTCTTCTCTTGTGTTGTTGGAAGAGGGTGTTTGCTATGCCAGTGCATTTTCTTGGCAAAACTCTATTAGTCTTTGCCCTATAGCTGTGAAAAGAAGAGAGGTGAAAAGCAAAGGAGAAAAGGAAAGATATAAACATCTGAATGCAAAGTTCCAGAAAATAGCAAGAAGAGATAAGAAAGCCTTCTTCAGTGATCAATGCAAAAAAATAGAGGAAAACAACAGAATGGGAAAGACTAGAGATCTCTTCAAGAAAATTAGAGATACCAAGGGAAGATTTCATGCAAAGATGGGCTTGATAAAGGACAGAAATGGTATGAACCTAACAGAAGCAGAAGATATTAAGAGGAGGTGTCAAGAATACACAGAAGAACTGTACAAAAAAGATCTTCACGACGCAGATAATCATGATGATGTGATCACTCATCTAGAGCCAGACATCTTGGAATGTGAAGTCAAGTGGGCCTTAGAAAGGATCGCTACGAACAAAGCTAGTGGAGGTGATGGAATTCCAGTGGAGCTGTTTCAAATCCTGAAAGATGATGCTGTGAAAGTGCTGCACTCAATATGCCAGCACATTTGGAAAATTCACCAGTGGCCACAGGACTGGAAAAGGTCAGTTTTCATTCCAAATCCAAAGAAAGGCAATGCCAAAGAATGCTCAAACTAACACACAATTGCACTCATCTCACATGCTAGTAAAGGAATGCTCAAAATTCTCCAAGCCAGGCTTTAGCAATACATGAACCATGAACTCCCTGATGTTCCAGCTGGTTTTAGAAAAGGCAGAGGAACGAGAGATCAAACTGCCAACATCCGCTGAATCATGGAGAAAGCAAGAGAGTTCCTGAAAAACATCTATTTCTGCTTTCTTGACTATGCCAAAGCCTTTGACTGTATGGGTCACAATAAACTGTGGAAAATTCTGAAAGAGATGGGAATACCAGACCACCTAACCTGCCTCTTGAGAAATCTGTATGCAGGCCAGGAAGCAACAGTTAGAACTGGACATGGAACAACAGACTGGTTCCAAATAGGAAAAGGAGTATGTCAAGGCTGTATATTGTCACCCTGCTTATTTAACTTCTACGCAGAGTACATCATGAGAAACACTGGACTGGAAGAAACACAAGCTGGAATCAAGATTGCCGGGAGAAATAGCAATAACCTCAGATATGCAGATGACACCACCCTTATGGCAGAAAGTGAAGAGGAACTAAAAAGCCTCTTGAGGAAAGTGAAAGAGAAGAGTGAAAATGTTGGCTTAAAGCTCAACATTCAGAAAACGAAGATCATGGCATCTGGTCCCATCACTTCATGGGAAATAGATGGGGAAACAGTAGAAACTGTGTCAGACTTTATTTTTTTGGGCTCCAAAATCACTGCAGATGGTGACTGCAGCCATGAAATTAAAAGACGCTTACTCCTTGGAAGAAAAGTTATGACAAACCTAGATAGTATATTCAAAAGCAGAGACATTACTTGCCAACTAAGGTCCGTCTAGTCAAGGCTATGGTTTTTCCTGTGGTCATGTATGGATGTGAGAGTTGGACTGTGAAGAAACCTGAGTGCCGAAGAATTGATGCGTTTGAACTGTGGTGTTGGAGAAGACTCTTGAGGGTCCCTTGGACTGCAAGGAGATCCAACCAGTCCATTCTGAGGGAGATCAACCCTGGGATTTTTTTGGAAGGAATGATGCTAAAGCTGAAACTCCAGTACTTTGGCCACCTCATGCGAAGAGTTGACTCATTGGAAAAGACTCTGATGCTGGCAGGGATTGGGGGCAGGAGGAGAAGGGGACGACCCCGGATGAGATGGCTGGATGGCATCACTGCCTCGATGGACGTGAGTCTGAGTGAACTCCGAGAGATGGTGATGGACAGGGAGGCCTGGCATGCTGCGATTCACGGGGTCGGAAAGTGTCAGACATGACTGAGTGACTGAACTGAACTGAACTGAAGTTTATTAGCCTGTAAATTTTTGTTGTCGTTATATCCTCATCTGGTTTTATCAGGGTGATGCTGACATTCTAAAATATGCTGAATAGTTTCCTGTGCTTAAAGTTTTTTTAAAAGGATTTGGAAGAATAAGCATTATATCTTCTGTGAATAGTTTGTAGAATTTGACAGTGAACCAGTTTGGTCTGTGGTTTTTGTTTGTTGACAGACTATGAATTACTGTTTCAATCCCCTTGCCAGTAATTCATCTAATTCAGATTTTGTATTTCTTCATGATTTAATCTTAGAAGATTGTTTATCTTCCAAGGGATAATTTAGGAAATTGCCCCTTTCTTTTAGGGTGCCCATTTTCAAAATAGTCTCTTATTATCCTCTGTATTTCTGAGGTTTCAGTTGTAATTTCCCCTTTTCATTTATGATTTTATTTGATTCCCCTCCCTTTTTTCCTTGGTCAGTCTAGCTAAAGGTTTGTCCATTTTGTGCACTTTTTCATACAACTAGTCTTTATCATAGTTTCATTGATCCGTCTACATTTTTTTGGTCTTGATTGTGCTCATTTTCATTCTAATCTATAATATTTCCTTCCTTTTACTGATTTGAGGCTTTGTTTGTTCTTTTATTCCTAGTTCCTCTCTATGTAAAGTTAGGTTATTTATTTGAGATTTTGTTAGTTTATTGAGGTAGACCTGTGTTGCTATGAACTTTCCTCTTAGACTTGCTTTTCTGCACCCCATAGATATTTGGGGTTCTGTTTTCATTTGTATCTAGGAATTTTTTCATTCTCCTTTAATAAATCTGATGACCAATTAGTTGTTCAAGATCATGTAGTTTAATCATGTTTTGTGGTTTTATCTTTTTTTTATTGCAATTGATTTCTAGTTTCACACTTTTGTGGTCAGAGAAAATGTGTGATATGACTTTAACCTTCTGGAATTTATTGAGACTTGTTCTGTGATCTAACATGTCACTTCCTATAGAGAATGTTTCATGTGCTCTTGAGAAGAATGTATATTCTACTGCTTTTGAATGAGATGTTCTCTATATGTTTGGTTAATCTGATCTAATTTGTCATTGAATTCTGCTATTTCTCTATTTCTGTCTAGATCATGTATGCATTGATTTAAAACCAAAATACACATTTTTAAGGATTTGAAAAACAAGTAAAAAACTATGTCCAGGATAAAAAGTCTAGATTTATAGATTTTTCCCCCCAATCTGTCACTCTTGTTTACATTGTCAAGTGCCACACCATTTTTCACTTTAATTATTTTTATGACTCTTCTTCACAGCAACTTTTCTTCTTTATAATAAATAGAATTGTATTGAAGTATAATAAACATAACAAAATTTAATCATGTATCTACATAATTTAATGATTATTAGTAAATTTGCAGAGATGTACATCAAAACAATTCAGTCTGACATTGTCATCACCACAGAGAGATATTTTTTTTCTGTTTATTTGCAGACAATACTTCTCACCTGCTTTGCCAGGAAACAGTCAATCTATATTTTCTACCTCTACAGGCAGATCTTCCATATAAATAGAACCACACAGTATGGGATCTTTTAAGTCTGGTTTCTTTCTATTAACACAGTATTTTGAAACTCATCCATACTTTATTATATGTGGGTAATGCACTTGTTTTTGTGTCTGAATGGTGTTGCCAGGAGTCCTCGGTGTTTCAGGGCCTATAAAGGCATTACTCCAGTCTCTATCTCCATTGCCAAAGGAGTTCTTCCAGCTTGTCTGTGTCTCCTCTATTTTCTTTTCACATCAGAGGGTGGTATGATTTGAGAGAATAGCATTGAAACACATACATTATCATATGTAAAACAGAAAACCAGTGTGAGTTTGATGTATGACACCCGGCACACAAAACTTGTGCTCTGTGACAACCTGGAGGAATAGGATGGAGAGGGAGGTCGGAGGGGTTTCAGGATGGAGGGCACACATGTGTATCTATGACTGATTCACACTGATGTAAGACAAAAACATCACAATATTGTAAATTAATCATCCTTTAATTAGAATAAATAAATTTAAAATAAAAAGAATTTTTAAAATGCCAATCATTGGATTAGGATCCAAGTTAATTTAGCATGACCTTGTTTAACTGGTTACATCTGTGAATAACTTATTTCCCAAATAAGATCATGTTCTAAGGTTCCCAATGCACTTGGATTTTATGTGATACAATATGCAACCAGCACACACAGTTTATTTATCATTTATCAGTTGATAGAAATGGAGACATTTCTAGCCCTTGACTGTTATGAATAATACCACTGTGAGTATTTGGGTGTATGTGGTTATGTAAACAAAATTTTAATTTCCTTTGTGTAGATATCTTGGTGTGGAACTGCTGTGTGACGTGAGAAATTTAAATTTTACTTTAAAACTATAAGTTATAGATATAGCGTTTAATTGTAAAACGTATAAAACTAGGCAGTATACTCAGCCCCTGGGTGTATTATCTCATTTAATTAATATGAAAACCACATGGAATATCTTCTGTAAAACCACATGGAATAGCTCTGACTAAAGCAAAGCGAATGTTTTACATTCTCTTTAAAAAGGCCCAGGAGTTTATGCTTGCTTCATTTTCAAATGACCTCACATGGATAGTTACCTGATTAAGATAAGCTTGGGGAATACCAGGAGGTTTTTGTATCTGTCTAAGTATCCTGGTTGTTGTTTAGTCACAAAGTTGTATACTCTTTTGTGACTCCTTGGACTGTAGCCTGCCAGGCTCCTCTGTCCATGGCATTTCCCAGGGAAAAGTACTGGAGTAGGTTGCCATTTCCTTCTCCAGGGGATCTTCTTAACCCAGGTCTCCTGCTTGGTGGCAGATTCTTTGCCACTGAGCAACCAGGGAAGTCCCAATCTTCCCAGAGCCCATCAGAAAAATTAATGAAAGTTTTTTTATTTTTTTTAAAGGAGCTTGATTACACAGTCTGGACCACAATATATAGCCCAGGTAATCTAATTAATACTTCTGTTCTAACACCTTATGTGTGAGTTCCAACTATGAAAAATAATTAATCTTATATGATGACATCTTATGCTGAAGTTCTAAGATGTCCATTTTTTTACATAACCTGCCTATCATTTCAGCATCATGATTTCTATCTACATATGATATCTTCATGTTTAAAAGTATTGATAGAGGATGAATGCAAATAAGAATTTTTTCTATGTTTATTATATCAAAAACTCACTGCCATATATGTCTCTCATAATGATAAAGTATTTTACTTATTTTATTCCCAAGTTCACTGTACTTATTAGATTGATTAAAGTTACAATTCAAATGTCAATAGATAGATTTAAGGTGACACAGACAGGTGGAAAAGAGCAATTTGATAAACATTTGAAAATTGAAATAATGTCCAATAGCAGAGTCTTTTTCAAATTGTCAAAGATTCATAGTCACAAAGGTAATCTTAATTAACCTGATGGAAAAAGTTAAGTTATAAATCTTTTCTATGTTAGATCCCCAGCCAGACAAACCTGTGTGTTCCTCTGATGGCACATGACCTACACATGACCTCTTAGCTCCAAAGTCCTCAGTTTTATCTCTGCTTTCTTTTCCCAACAGACCTCAATGTTTTTTCACTTGGCATTTTTATTTGACTCAACATCATTTCTCTTCTTAGATTATGAATTGCTTTTATATTGTAAAATGCCTTATCGATTCTCTGTACTTACGAATGATGTTTACATGAACACCCTTTAAATCATCTCACAGATTTTTCCTTCCAATCACATGTATTCCTTAAGCCAATATACTACCTGTTAGCTGCTGGGACAAGTAGTGCCAAAGTAGAAATCAACATAGTCAACTTTTTACAGATGAAAGTCAATCAATGCTCAATCAAAAACAAATATAGGAGCTGCCATATGATCTTTATTTTCTGGAAAATTATGTGTTTTTTTAAGAACTTCAAAAATTGAAATAATCCATTTTTTATTGGTTGTAAAAATACATTGAACAGTAATGGTATGTTTCATCAGGCAGAAAATCTACAGAACAAAGCCAATGATATTGGGTTCCACTTCAACACATTCTGAAAAATTACATTACAGGGCTGTCAAACACAAATTCTAACCAAAAAGTCATGTTTGTACAGAAGCAACAATCTGAAGGACAAAGCGAATGTCGCCTTACCATAGAATCTCCAAAGGTCGTGCTTCCTGTGATTTAACTGTAGTTTTTCAGGGATGAGTCAGCGTTCTTCGTAATTTTATCCTCCTATGAAAACAATGCAGAAACAATTGCTTGTACCACGTAATTGATAATTCAATAGAAAATATAGAACTAGGAGATTTTACTATTTTCTGTAATGGCAATTAAAACTAAATCTGAACTATCTTCTTTTCAATGAAAAATATAAACTATCTCAAGTAATTGATTTCTAAAAGTTGACTTGAAAGGAGAGAGTGTATAAATTTTGAATTCCACTTTAAACGTGCCACCTTGCCAGAGAGCTGCTTCAGTCATCTAGGAAACTGTGGTAAGCTTTGCTTTGCTTCACGATTTGTTTTTATATTCCGAGGGAGGATAAGACTGAGACACAGGGCATCTAGTATTCCTATTTCCACCCCAGGGTCACTATTGGTACCAAGTACACTTCTTATTCATCCTCCTCCATTATATTGAGTCTTTGGATGCTGATCTGTGATGCTTGTTTGAGTTAGACTTGTGTCTGCTCCTTCCTGCATGAGACTGTGTTGCATAAAATTGGTTTGAATCACCTAAAATTCACTCAAATCCTCTATAGCCAATCTCATGATTGCCTATTACTTATAAACTTAGATTCATAAAGCAATGAAAAAATATATATTTTCAGCACTTTAAGGGCAGGGATTTTTGTGCATTTTATTCTCTTCTTTATTCACAACACATAGAAAAGTGCCTGGAACATGGATACTTGCCTATTAGGTTGGGGCAAAAGTAATTGCAGTTTTGAACCATGAATTTCAAATCATTATAAGTGGGCTCAAACACACCTTTATTAACCAAAATAAGAACCATTACAATCAACATATTTTTACCAATGAGAAAGGTTTGCTTATTCCTGTAGCATAAAAATCCATGCTTCGGGATTTGATGAACTCTTGGAAAGCATTTCCTGCTGCCTGCTGGTTGTGAAAGCATATTCCCTGCAAAAAGTTGTTGAGATGCTTGAAGAAGTGGTAGTCAGTTGGTAAAAGGTCAGGTGAATATGGCAGATGAGGCAAAATTTCATAGCCCAATTCATTCAAATTTTAAAAATATATATATTTAATTGAAGAGTAATTGCTTTACAATATTGTGTTGGTTTCTCCATACATCAACATAAATCAGTCATAGGTACACATATGTTCAATTTTTGAAGTGCTAATTGTGCAATGTGCAGTTAGGTGTTGTCATGGATAATAAGGCCCATTCTGTTGGCCAATGTCAGCCACAAGCATTGCAGCTCTAGGTGCATCTCATCAATTTGCTGAGCATACTTAGATGTAATGGTTTCACCAGGATTCAGGAAGCTGTAGTGGATCAGACCAGCAGCAGATCATTAAACAGTGACTATAAAAGCAGAGACATTACTTTGCCAACAAAGGTCTGTATAGTCAAGGCTATGGTTTTTCCAGTAGTCGTGTATGGATGTGAGAGTTGGACTGTGAAGAAAGCTGGGCACCGAAGAATTGATGCTTTTGAACTGTGGTGTTGGAGAAGACTCTTGAGAGTCCCTTGGACTGCAAGGAGATCCATCCAGTCCATTCTAAAGGAGATCAGTCTTGGGTGTTCTTTGGAAAGACTGATGCTAAAGCTGAAACTCCAATACTTTGTCCACCTCACGTGAAGGGTGGACTCATTGGAAAAGATTCTGATGCTGGGAGGGATTGAGGGCAGGAGGAGAAGCAGATGACAGAGGATGAGGTGGCTGGATGGAATCACCTACTCTATGGACGTGAGTCTGAGTGAATTCCGGGAGTTGGTGATGGACAGGGAGGCCTGGCATGCTGCAATTCATGGGGTCGCAAAGAGTCGGACACGACTGAGTGACTGATCTGAACTGAACTATGCTTAAATATACTTCTGCCAAACAAGACCTATGTAAGATTTACCCAATAATATCCAGTTCTTGCCTCAGCTATATTTGGCCTTGTCCATAGTAGCCCAACTGCATTGCAGGCAGATTTTTTACCATCTAAGCCACCAGGGAAGCCCAACTAGTAATAGTAGCCCAACATCATTTGTTATGAACCTAATAGGAGAAAATTATTTTCTAAGGGTAAAATACTAGTTTCAAAAGCATGAAAGACATTAAAGTTTCAAAACATTGACTTAAAACTTGTAATTGAAGAAAACAAGATAAATCTCACAAGGGAAATTCTTGGTGAAGACTTAAGGTATACTTCTAGCAAGAGGCATGAATCAATCTTTTTTTAATTAGCATTTTATCTTAGGGTTTACCATAAGAGAGTAATTTGAAAACAAAAATAATTCACTTTAATATTACAGGAACTAAAATCAGTGTGAACTGTTTTTTCTAGAAATGGAATAATGGCTTTTGTGTGTATTTATTCATTCTATCCGTGTCCTTTATGTCATTGATCAGTTCGGTTCAGTTACTCAGTCGTGTCCGACTCTTTGCGACCCAATGGACTGCAGCACGCCAGACTTTCCTATCCATCACCAACTCCCAGAGCTTGCTCAAACTCATGTCCATCAAGTCAGTGATGCCATCCAAACACCTCATCCTCTGTCATCGCCTTCTCCTGCCTTCAATCTTTCCCAGTATCTGTCTTCTCCAAAGACAATAATGAGCATGTGTTTTAAAAATGGAGACATTTTTCAGAGAAGAATATATAAAAGGAGGTCTGTGATAAGTAACTCTACAAACTAAAGACCATGCATGCATAATGTGCCTTGGAATTTTCCATGGATAAATACTGGTTTAGCTTAATCAATATTTTCTTAGCTTAATAAGGTCTTCATTTTATCTGTCTAGGGAGATTTTATGATTCCTCTTTCCAGTGCTGATGGCTTTGCCTCAGTCATAATTATTTCTTATCTGAAAGTGAAGTGAGCAAAGCAAACCAAGAAAATGCTTATCAAAGCAATTTATACTGACTCCCCCTGTTCTCCTTCAGAAACCTCAAGACTTTTCCTCTTCCTTTTACTTGGTCAAGTCTCTCAAACCTGAATATGGTTTGAAATTAACCTTATCTCTCATTTTTCTTTTATCTCTCCTTTTTTTTTACCTACTTTAAGCATTATTAAAAAAAAAAAAAACTGTTGACAAAAACAGGTATTGTCAACAATTATTTATGTTACTATTTGTGAGAGGTTCATTCTCATGTTAACTCATTTCATTTTCATCAGATTAATGTATACTTTCCATCTTACAGAAGGAAATTAGAATAAGAAACTGACTTTATTTCAAATCACTAATTTAGTAAGTGAAGCTGGACTTGAATGCACCCAGAATTTGAACTCTTCCATCCTTCTGATTATAAGAGTTAGCACACTGTCCAGTGTAAAAGAAGAGATTAAATCTATGGTTGAGTAAATGATTACATAGGTGTGCTGCTGCTGCTAAGTCACTTCAGTCGTGTCCAACTCTGTACGACCCCACAGTCAGGCTCCCCCATCCCTAGGATTCTCCAGGCAACAATACTGGAGTGGGTTGCCATTTTCTTCTCCAGTGCATGAAAAGTGAAAAGTGAAAGTGAAGTTGGTCAGTCATGTCCGATTCTTCACGACCCCATGGACTGTACCCTATCAGGCTTCTCCATCCATAGGATTTCCCAGGCAAGAGTACTGGAGTGGGTTGCCATTGCCTTCTCCTACATAGGTGTATGGTTCTGTAAATATTTATGAAGTTGGTATTTTTTTTCAATGAAGCATGCCACATGTCTTTATATTGCATATATTTGCAGAAATCCATTAAATATGTAAGTGATCAATGTTAGTGTATATTGGAACCAGAAGAATAAGTAAATAGAAACTCTCAAAAACAATTTCAACACAAAATACTTTGTCATTTTTATTATTATTAATTTATTTTCTGTATTGTGCCTTTATCACATGTGACTCAAGTGATAAAGAATCTTCCTTCAATCCAGAGACCTGGGTTGGATCCCTGTGTCGGGAAGATCCCCTAGAGAAGGAAATGGCAACCCACTCCAGTATCTTGCCTGGAAAATTCCATGGTGTTGACTGGTACTTTATGGTAACATTTACTAGGCTATTCACGAGGAACAACTAAGGAATAACTTGCTAAGGAACAACTTTATCTAATGAAATATATGCTTACTCTGATTTTATTTTGCTTGATTCATTTATGTTAGTTGTATTTATAATAGCACTACTTAATTCAAAGAAATATAGGCATACCTTAGAGATGTTGCAGGTTAGATTCCAGATCACTGCAATAAAATGAATCCCACAATAAAGTGAGTCACATGAATTTGGGGGGTTCTCACTAAATATAAAAGTTATATTTACACTAATAGCCTAAATGCAGTAACATTATGTCTAAAAACAAATGTGCATACCTAATTTAAAAAACACTTTGCTAGGATTTCCCTGGTGATCCAGTGGTTAGGAAGCCATCTTGCTAAGCAGAGGACACAGGTGTGATCCCTGGTCAGGGAACTAAGATCCTGCATGCCATAGAGCAACTGACTCTGTGAGCCACAGCTGCTGAGCCCTCACACCAGGACTAGAGAGTCCAAGTGCTGCAACAAAAGGTCCCACATAATGTAACAAAGACCCCGAATGCAGCAACTAACACTTGAGGCTGCCAAATTGTTTAATTAATTAATTAAAACAAGAAAAAATGCTTTTAGCATTTGCTAAAAATGCTAACCATCATCTGAGCATTCAGTGTGTCATAATAAAATTGCTGGTGGAGGCTGTTGTCTTGATGTTGGTGGCTGCTGGATGATCAAGGTGGTGGTTGCTGAAGATTGGGTGGCTGTGGAAACTTTATAAAATAGAGCAGCTTGTCCTTCCCCTTGGCCACAGTATCCTTGTATTGCTAATACTTTGATGCCAAGTCTTTCATGTCAGTCTGGGGGAACTTCATCTCATTCAACCCTTGCTGGTTAACCAGTGCACCTTGCTCTGCACATGGTTATGAACTTCTCAGAAATACGCTTGAACACCTCAGGGTGGCAGGGCTATTGCCAATGAAGGTGGTGGACTTTTATACCCCCTGGGGTGGGAGGTCGCAGACAGCTGCTTTCACATAGTTGAGGATTTACTTGACAAAAATGCCCGCAGTTCTTTCTTTTTACTTTATCATTTTAAATTGAAGTATAGTTGATGTACAGTGTTTCAGGTGTATAGCAAAGTGAATCGTACACAAACACACACACACACACACATATACATTCTTTTTAGATTATTTTACATTATAGGTTATTACAAGATACTAGATATAGTTTCCTGTAGGTCCTTGTTGCTAATCTATTTTATATATCGTAGTATCTGTTAACCCCAAATTCCTAATTTACCCCACCTCTCCTTTCCCCTTTGTAACCATAAGTTTGTTTTCTATCCCTATAAGTCTGTTTTGAAAATACTAGCTGCTGTTCTTGTTTTGGAGTTGATTAGTTGCCTGCCCACCTGCATGGACATGCTTCCCCTGAACCTAGCAGCCAAGGTCAGGCAGTAACCATGGTGGGAGTCACAGGTGGCCACTAAGTTCTTGGAATGGAACATCTGGTGAGTGAGCTAGGGCACCTTGAGGACCCGGTTGTGCTGACTGCCCGTGCTGGTCAGTGGGGTGAAGACAGGCATGAAGACATGCAGGCAAGGGAAGAGCACCATGCTCATATCTGGCTGTCACAGATCAGCACTGAGCTGACCTGGGAAGCACAAGTGGTGTGGTCAGCTTTAGATTCCTGTAGCAGATGGCCCTCATTATCAATGCAAGAGGTCTCGTTTGTGTTTTCTAAGAGCTGATGGAATGAGAGAGTGCACTGTAGGGCTCTACCATCGGTGACACCTTGGGCAAGGTCTGCTGACAGATGAGTGCAACCAATATGTAATGAAAAAGGTGGAAATATTGAGAAAATTGCCAAAATCTGACACAGAGACTGACATCTGAGACAATGTTGTTGGGAAAATGGTTGATGCCACAAACCTTCAACGTATACCAAACAAACAAAGTCTGAGAAACTCAACATGAAGCCCAGGGTGGGGGCCATGCATGTAGCGTGTTACATAAGCCAACAGAGAAAATGAAAAAACAATATTGTCATTTATTTGATTATGCAAGTTTTGTAAATTCTACTAACTCTGTATTTACTTCACAAAGGTAAGTTACTAAAATATGACTACATTTAAGAACAGAAAAAGGACTTCCTTGGTGGTCCAGTGGTTAAGAATCCACCATGCAATGCAGGGGACATGGGTTCAATCCCTGAACTGGGAGGATCCCACATGCCAAGAAGCAACTAAGCCTGAGTACCACAACTACCAAGCCCACGCTCTGCAGCAAGAAAAGCCACCACAATGAAAAGCCTGTGCACGGCAACTGGAGGGTAGCTCCACCTCCCTGCAAATAGAGAAAAACTGTGAGCTCCAACAAAGACCTGGCATGGCCAAAAATACATAAATAATTTTTTTAAAAAGAATAGGAAAAGACATAAAATATTAAAGAAAAATAATGAGCATATAGAATTATAATGAATTCAGATTACTTTGCCGTCGTCTTTAGAATTAATCTTAGCTCAGAGAACCCAGCTGAATACTGTAGGTGATGTTCCATGGGTTTATTCTATAAATCAATGATGATGAATGTTAGTCATTATTAAGATTATACCTAAGGGGAAATTGGCTCTATACAAAATATGTTGAAAAAATATACTTTTTATTGTTTTAAATTAAAAAAACAATATTAATGATAGATAGTGTAATTTTGCTAATGATCTTCTATTGTCAATGTTTTACCTCAATCAGCCATGTATTGATCCCAATGAACATGAATAAGGTCTAGTAACATACACAAATTGGATTATGAGAGGCTAGGTTTAAGATAAAACAGAGTAATGGAAAGTAGGAAATCCATTTAGGAGACTGAACTGTTACAGAATAAGAACTACTGTTGTGCTTCAAACTTTAATAGAATCAGCTATGTGATGTAAGGATGCATGATCATATTAGATGACCTCTTGAGGACAGCTGCATTCTGTAACTACAGAAAAGCAAATAACTGTTCTGTAGTACAGAAAATGATGTGTAATCAAACATGGTTTTTTTATTTGAGGTGTACTAGTTGCTCAGTCATGTCTGGTTCTTTGCAACCCCGTGGACTGTAGCTCACCAGGCTCCTCTGTCCATGGAATTCTCTAGGCTAGAATATTGGAGTGGGTTGCCATTTTCTTCTCCATTTCTTTGAGGAAAGTAATACAAAACACTGTAAAGACTGCATATGAAAATGAAAACAGCTATAAGTAGAAAAACTAGAAAGTAAGGTGTTTGTGCATAAATTTAAGTCAGACACTGTTGTCAAGTGTCTGTTTGTTCTATTTACGGCAAAACAATAAATAAAGGATTAAGACTAGTTGTTAATCCATTAAGATAAATTTACATGTAAGATCAAACTAGGCTGTGTTTTATTTATTGGCATTTGGCATATTACTTTATTGTTTTTATCTGTCATTTAAGGTCATGAAATAAGGATATTCTTACCATCAGATCCTATTACTCTTTATTCTTACAACTGCTAGTCCTATATTCTCTTAATCCTAGTTGGCAGTCATGTTACTAGTTAGTCCAATTCTTTGCTAAAGATCAAATAATCTTTATACTAAATATTCCTTTCTTCAAACTACTATGTGATTTCTGTTACTGAATGGACTCTGACTGTTACAAAAATGGAGCTTCTTTGTTATCAATGAAATCATCACCCAAGGCCAGTCTTAGAATTTTAGCATGAAGGATTTCATCTCACTATAAGTTGTTAGGCTATTAATCCACAAAAGTTCTTTAAAATACTGAAACAAAATTAAATACAAACAGTTTTTTATACTGCATTGTTACATTACAAACATCTCCTTAAATTAGACTACAAGTAAATAATATAATAATACATTTATTATACAATTTTTGCTTATATGAACTTCACTGAGATGTGAATTGCATATGGTAAACCGCATATGTTTACCATTAAAAATGTGATGAATTTTTAAAATCACATACTTCTATAAAATCACCACCACCAGAATCAAAATAAAGAACATTTCTATTATGCCTAAAAGATCCCGTACTCCTCATTAGAGTTCATCATTCCCTCTGTCCTCAATCATAAACAACTACAACTTGTATTTTGGTCACTGTAGATTAGTTGGCATTCTCTAAAATTCTTTATATATCTAAAATTTTTTCAGTCAGTGTAGTGGTTTTGACATTCATTTCTGTTGTTGTTTGCTTC
The DNA here is from genome assembly GCF_023091745.1 of Budorcas taxicolor. Lineage (NCBI taxonomy): Eukaryota > Metazoa > Chordata > Mammalia > Artiodactyla > Bovidae > Budorcas > Budorcas taxicolor. Next base: position 36,459,740 of record NC_068926.1, on the reverse strand, counting down.
AGAGGTTTGTTACTTTTTATTGTTGTGTATTGGTGGCTCAGTGGTAAAGAATTCGCCTGTTAGTGCAGAAGTCTCAGACTCAGACCCGTTTGGGAAGATCCCCCGGAGAAGGCAATGGCAACCCACTCCAGTATTCTTAGCTGGGAAATCCCGCAGACAGAAGAGCCTATCAGGCTAGAGTTCATGGGGTTACAAAAGAGTCTAACACTACTTAATGACTAAAACAGCAACAACATTTGTTGGGTATTATTTAATTGTATGGAGATGTCATAGTTTATTTCATCTATTCATCAATCCATACACACAAGATTTTTTCCAAGCTGGGCTATTAGAAGAAATCTGTGAACATTCATGTGTAAGTCTTTGCTTGGAATTTTCTTATTTCCCTTGTGTAAATAACTAGATAAAAAATTATTGAATTATATGGTAGGTGTTTGTTGAACATTTTAAGAAATTTCTAAATCAATTTCTAAAATCATGTGTAATTTACACTCTAATCATCAATATACAAGAGTTTTGTAGTGCTCCACATTTGCATCAAGTCTTTGCTCTGCCAGACTTTTAAAATTTTCATCAAAAGTAGGTTTTTGCACTTTAATAAATTGCTTAAAGACAAAATATTTTCAACATCATTACTTAGGAAATGAAAATTATGACTATATCAAGAAACAACTATCAAAAGTTCATCAATGAATTGATTTAGCACCTTTGTTGAAAACTGACCATATCAGCAGGTCTATTATGGACTCTACTTTGTTCTATCAATGCCTTTTGACAAATCCCACAGTCTTGATCAGGGTCAGCAAATCATAGCCCTCAAGGAAATTGGGGCCTCTGCTGCCAATTTTTATAAAATTCTATTACAGCTAAGCAATCCTATTTGTTTAGATAATTATGTATGCAACTTTCATTCTACAGTGGCAGAACTCTACCACAGTAATTGTGAAAAGACAATATATAGAGACTACAAATGCTAAAGTATTCACTATCTGCTCCCTTTCAGAGAAAACCTGTGAACCCAGGGTTTTGATGTCTATAAACTTATATTCTAAAATTGAGTATTACTTTTCCTCCCAAGTTTGTTCATTTATTTAAATTTATTTTGCAAATTTATCTATCAACTTTAGAATGGACCTGTTATTTGTTTTAAAAAGTGTGCTTTACTTTAACTGGTATACTTTTACATATCACATATGTATATATTCATTTCATATACAGTTGGTTGGTATATGTATAAATATGCTTATGTATACATAATTTATACATATATGTTTATATTTATGTTCACTCAGATATTCACCATTTATTATGTTCATTCTTTGTTCTTAATAATTGAAACTGTTATCTGGGATAATTAAATTATAAGAATTTAACATTTCTCTCTCTTATTTGGATCAAATTTCTCTTTGATTATCTGTAGTAGAATATGTTTTACCTTGTTCTTTATTTCTTTCATCATAAAAATATTTCTTCACTCTCTTTTGGCCTACATATTTTCTGCAGAAATGCCAAAAATCTTTCTAATAATTGTTCATGTATATTTGAAAGTGAAAGTCACTCACTCAAGTCCTACTCTTTCCGATCCCATGAACTATACGGTCCATGGAATTTCCAGGCCAGAATACTGCAGTGGGTAGCCTTTCCCTTCTCCAGGGGATCGCCCCGATCCAGAAATCAAACCAGGGTCTCCTGCATTGCAGGAGGATTCTTTATCAACTGAGCTATCAGGGAAGCCCCATTTATATTTAACGTATTTTTTTTCTATGTGATTTCTGGCATTTCTATTAATATTGGCTTTTAGTAGTTTAACTTTGAGGTGCTTGTGGGTGTGTGTGTATATCTGTGTGTGTGTGAGTGTTTCTATTTATCCTGTTTGGATCTTGATGAGCTTATTGAATCTATAAATCTCTGGTTGTTGTTTTTTTTTCTAATTTTGGGGATATCCAACAATTATTAGTGTAAACATTTTATTTGTTCAGTTCTCTCATTCACCTTGTCATTTCAATTAATAAAAATGGTCAAAGCTTCTTGGGTAAAAGTATGCCACATGTCTCAAGGCCATTGACAGTTTTATTCGTTAATTTTTTCCTCTCGTCTTCAAATTGAATAATATTATCTCTATTAATCTGTCTTCAAATTTCCTGAATCTATCCTTTGACATCTTCTTTCTGCCAGTAAGACTTCCTTCTCAATATTTCATTTTAGAGACTATATTTTTCCATTCTAACTTTTTTCTTTTAAAAATATTTTCTACTTATTTGTTGAAATTTTCTATATTTAGTTCATTTGTATCAATCACAAATATTAAAAACTGGCAAAACCAATACAATATTATAAAGTAAAAAATAATAATAATAAATTTTAAAAAAGAAAAAGACAAGGGGAAAAAAACTGCTTTGAAGTCTTTAATAAACTTATATCTGGGTGGTTTTTCATCTGCTGCTCTTCACTTTCTCAAGAAAAATCTTCCATTTTATTTAGCTTTTTACATGTCAGATGATTTGGGATTTTATCCTGGACACTGGGAACCTTGTATTGTGAATATTCTGAATTATTTTACAATTATTTTATGTTGTTCTGAAGCTAGTTGATGTTTTGTCTAGCAAAATTTAGGTTGGACCAAAAACCAACTATGTCTTTGGTGAGCTCAGATCTCAGATCATACTGCTTTCAGATTTTTTGTTTGTTTCTGCACAAGTACACAATCTTAGGGAACTTATATACAGAATATGGAGTTTCATTCTCTGGTTCTTTTCTTCCCAGAGTTTGCTGGTCACTTTCTGATGACCTTTGTTCTCTGAGGCTCCTTCCCTTGGTTCTTATTTTTAGAAATATAGCTGTATTTCTGGTTGGCATGTCAGCCACTCTGTGACCTCAAATAGGAAATACATTCATATGTATCACTTACTTTCATACTGAATTCCTCCCAATTTTCCCTGTATTTATTCACTCATCAGAGACCTGAAGTTGTTTTATTTGCTATTTTGTCCAGAGTTTATAATTGTTGTTTTATCATCCAAACAATTGTGATATTTTAAAGTCAGAATACTCACTGATCACTTTAAACAGCAATTCATTTGAAGTTTAAAATAAGTAACAAATAATCACTGATTTCTCAATACCATTAAAGAACATTTGCTTAAAAATTAATATTCTTGTTTGATATTAATGATTTAGAATGGTTACAATGACAAAATATTAAATATAGCATGTTTATCTTGGCATATTTCTCATTAAAATGATATAAACATAATGTAAGTCTGACTCTTGTATGTTTATGCATTCAGAATTCCTAGATTTTAGATCTGAACTTCATTTTTCTTTTGAAAGCAAAAGTGATTTATTAGTAATCCTTATAATTTAATATATAGTTCACATTAGATTGCATAAATAAATGCAAAGCAGTTGTTATTAATTAAAAGTGCATCCACTTTCATCTTGAGAATACTTAGTATTAAAATAATGCCTTAATATCATATATGCTGAATGCCATAAAGTACATACATTTTCACTCTAAGACTTTATTTGGGAAGAACATAATGCTATGAAACTGCCTCATTTACTGTATGTTACCTTTTTTTAAAGAAAGACCTTTAAGACGTGTTCTCAATACCAGTTTTGATTAGTACACTCATTTCCACAACCTTTCATATTTTATTGTAGCTCTCAAATGTATAACCTTTGCCAAATACCAAGCTCAGTTCAATATCTCTCAGTGGTAATACTAAACTCTCTTCCTAATTCCTTAAACCGTAACCTAATATCTTTATTGTCTTGCTTCCCTCCACCTGTTGGTAATTCCAAAACATTCAAATGTCAGGTGTTCAAGCTTGCTATCTGGGAGGGCTTTTCAGCTTCCTGTGGGTGGTGTTTTGCCCATTACTACCTGTGCTTCTTTTTATGGGCAGGATAATGATATTCATGGGAAACTGTCTGCTAGAGAACTAGGCTGAACACTGCAGCAAATCTGCATCACAATGCACTGCCCTCTTTTTACTACTGTGAGAAAGGAGTGGAGCTTTAAGGACATTTCCTATGACCTTCACTGTTTAGTTCATGTAGAAAATTAGTTTGGGAATCTGATTATTTAGGAGGATATCTCACAGGAATATTAATCAAGTGCACAATTTTGGAACCTACCTTTTTTATTCTTTCTCTTCAACTGTTTTCTTCCTCTTCTTTTTTTTTTTTAAATAAACTATTTCCATTTTGAAAATTAAATGGAAGAAAGAGACCAGATGCAAAATGATAACTTTTACAGGGACATAGGGATCTCTTCTGACCTAAAGATTACAAGCAATGATTTCAGGAAGAAGCAATGTGAAAGAAAAGAGAAAACTGTTTGCTTATATTCTGGCTTGGTATAATCACAGGTGTGTAATTTCATAATAATTCTCTAGGTTATTTATTCAGGGGTTCACACACCCAATTTCAGAAACACAGTCTTTTACGTGTATCATGGTATGTGGGTAACTGTGAACAGGTAACAAATTAGTAAAATTTCAAAATTATTTTTGAAGCACACTATGTATATTTGGTAATTTTCAGGCAATGAATTACGGCCAAAAAATTCAGTAGTGGAAAAAACAGATATGACTCCAGGCTATATAAAACTTAAAACCAAAAGCATGTGTGGTAAACAGAAAGTAATTAGGTAATGTCAAATTCTAAATTGTAAACTATAGTTAAATGTTATGAAAGGAAAGCATGGGGATCTATGTGGCCTTAAAACTAAGGGCTCTGGAATATTTTAGTCCTAGCCTTAGAGAAGGCCCCTTAAAAAGGAAAAGTGAACAGTGAACTGAAGGTTAAGTGGAAATTAACAGAGGAAAAAAAATGTAAGAGTATCATCTACATGGAGAATGTAGCAGTTTTACAGGGATTGGAAATGGCAATGGTTACAGCCTTTTGGAAAAAAAAAAAAATGCTGAGAGGTTTTTGGTTTTTGTATCTAAAACAGAGCACAGGAAAAACAGACTCAAATTGCCTAAATGATACAGAATTTGGAAATCATTGTAAGGTTCGACTCTTTATTCCATGAACCATGAAAAGATTAGAGTGTTGGGACCTGACCTGAGCCATGACAGGCTCAACAGGCCACACTAGGCCTAAGCCTCAGGTTCTTGTAAGCATGAGTCATAATTCTGGGAAGCCCCACCAAGGTCCCCGATGACACCAAGGTCCCCGATGACACCAAGGTCCCCGCCCCCCTGATGATGCCAAGGTTAAGTCAATCACCACGATGACCCAAGGTTGAGTCAATCACCACATGCCAACTACACTATTGCTGAGACAAAAGACCGCCCGTATATAAGCAGCTGCGATTCAGAGCTCAGGGCTCTCGTCAAGACTCCACTGCGCTGGATGAGACTTGAGCCCTAGCTCGAGCTAGCGATAAACCCCTTTATGCTTTTGCATTGCTGTGGACGTCTTATTCTCTCAGTTTTGGGGACTCGGACACTGGGCATAACATTTGGGAGCTCGTCCGGGATTCCTTTTAACTGAGGGGAATAGCACCCTCCTGGCAGAAGGGGTTCCTTAGCCTGAAAGAGGTCGACCTAGCCGGCATAAGGCTGAGGCCCGGCATCGTGCTGGGAAGGCAGCTGGCTCTGTGGACACCTTGTTGGTAAGATAACCTCAAGGGAAAAGAAGTTTCAGGGGGTGCCCAAGAAGACCTAATGCTATGTTCTCGGCCGATGTTATTTGTTATCTGTTTGTCGTGTCTGTGTGAGTGCTGGCATTGTCTCTGCTCTTTGTGTGTTCATTTTGTCTCCTGTGTTCTTCTCTGTAATCATGGGGCGAGCAACTTCTACTCCTTTGTCCCTTATGACTGACCACTTTTCTGATTTTAAGTCTAGAGCACGAAATCTATCGGTGTTGGTGAAGAACAAACTAATGATTTTTGTTCCGCCAAGTGGCCTGCCTTTAATGTCAGCTGGCCACGAGAGGGAACCTTCAGCCTGCCTCACTGACCTTTTAGAATCCATTCTTTTCACCCATAACCCCACTTGGGATGATTGTCAGCAGCTATTACAAGTGCTTTTCACTACAGAGGAACATGAACGGATATTGTCGGAAGCACAGAAAAATGTCCCAGGGGTAGATGGGAGACCTACAACGCAACCTAATCTGATTGATGAGGGATTCCCCCTGACGCGGCCCTGATGGGACTTCGAGCGCGCTGAAGGTAGGGAGCATCTCCGAGTGTACCACCAGACTCTTGGCTGGTCTCCGAGCAGCCGCCAGAAAACCAACAAATTTGGCTAAGGTAAATCTAGTTAGACAGGAGCCAAATGAGAGCCCAGCAGCCTTCATTGAGAGATTAATGGAAGCTTTTAGGCAGTATACCCCCATGGACCCACAAGCCAGTGAGTCACGTGTGGCAGTTATGCTAGCATTTGTAAATCAGGCAGCCCCGGATATCAGGAGGAAAGGTTAGGGGAACAATCCATACAAGACCTGGTGAGGGCAGCAGAGAGGGTTTTTAACCATAGAGAAACTCCAGAAGAAAGAAAAGAACGTGTTAGATGGGAAGAGAGAGAGTTCAGGGCCGAGGAAAACCGCAGGAATCAAAAAGAATTAGCCCAGATATTCTTTGCAGGGGTGAGACAGGGAGCTAATTCTCAGGGAACTAGTGAAGTCAGGCCAAGAGACGAAGGAAAGCAAGTTGGACAGAGACTAAGAAAGGACCAATGCGCATATTGTCAGGAATGAGAACACTGGAGAAGAGAGTGCCCTAAAAGAAAACCGGGGGAAAAGCCCACCAGGGAAGAAACACCTTCCCCAGGGGCCCACGTCTTATATGCAGGAGATGATAGCAATTAGGGGGGTCAGGGCTCAGCCCCCCTCCCTGAGTCCTGGGTAACTATACATGTGGAGGGGAAACCGGTCGGCTTCATGGTGGACACGGGGGCCCAATACTCAGTCCTTACTCCTCGTCAAGTGAGAGAATTTCTTGGGACTGTTGGGTATTGCAGGCTGTGGATCTTGGGGTTTGCTGAAAAGGCCTGGCCATTATATGAAGGGAGCAAAGAGAGTAAAAACTGGACTTGGACTGAGCCAATGAGACAGGCATTTCAAGAACTTCAGCAGGCTCTGCTGAAAGCCCCAGCCCTTGCTAACCCATCTAAGCCCTTCCAACTATTTGTGGATAAAAAATAGGGAGTAGGAAATGAAGTCTTGATGCAGCAATGGGGGCCTTGGAAGCAACCTGTAGCCTACCTCTCTAAAAGACTGGACCCAGTGGCCTCGGGGTGGCCACCCTGCCTCCGAATCATCACAGTCACTGCTCTCCTGGCCCATGATGCTGACAGGTTAACGTATGGACAACAGCTCCTGGTCTACACTCCCCGTGCCATTAAAGAGATTCTCAAGCAGCCCTCGGAGACTATAAAACCCCCATATTGACTGTGGGATTGCCACCCCCAGGAATGGGAACCCTGCCCCTGACCCCTGAGTATTCCTCTTCTGATCTAAATTGGATTCAAGAGAATGCCAGCTGTCCGGAGGGCAAGGACGGATGGTATTGAGACCAAAATGACAACTTGTTGCTTCTGGCTAACTTGGGTTGACACCTTTGCACGCACTTACATCAGACCACCCATCTGGGAGAGAAAAAGACTCTAGCACTCTTACAGACAGTGCGTCTGCGGTTTCCCTGACAAAAGGCAACTATACAAGACATAGCCCGTGCCTGTGAGGCATGCCAGATGATGAGACCAGGAAAAGGACAGCACACGGATATAAGGTACCAGGGAGAAAGGCCGGGACAACACTGGGAGATAGATTTTACAGAGGTAAGGCCAGGAAAGTATGGGTACCGTTATCTGTTAGTTCTGGTCGATACTTTCTCTGGGTGGGTAGAATCATATCCCACTAAAAGGGAAACAGCAACAATGGTAGCTAAAAAACTCCTAGAAGAGATAGTACCTAGGTTTGGGCTGCTGGTAATCATTGGCTCTGATAATGGACCTGCTTTTGTGAGTCAAATTGTTCAGGGACTGGCCTTAGCTCTGGGGACCAAATGGAAACTACATTGCGAATACAATCCCCAGAGCTCAGGACAGGTAGAAAGAATGAATCGGACTCTAAAAGAAACTTTGGCAAAACTGGCAATAGAGACTGGTGGGGACTGGGTGACTCTCCTTCCCTTCACTCTCTTCCGAGCGCATAATACCCCCTACAAGTTAAACCTAACCCCCTTTGAAATTGCTTATGGGGGACCCCCTCCATTGTGTCCTATCTTCGAGGGAAGAATCCAGCCGCCTCCTTCATTGTGGCAGTTCCAAAAAGCTCTATTGGCCTTAAGCAAGGTGCATGTACGCATCTGGACTTTACTCAAAGAAATCCATAAAGGCCAAGAGAACGGAAAAATTCCTTCACACAACATTGGTCCAGGGGACTGGGTTTAGGTCAAACGGCATCAAGTCAAGACATTAGAGCCTAGATGGAAGGGCCCTTATGTTGTTCTTCTTACTACCCCTACTGCCCTGAAGGTCGACAGTATTGGACCTTGGGTGCACGGTAACCACATGCGCTGTGCGATTCCGGAGGAACAAGAAAAGGCCCAGAGAGAATGGAAGGTAACAACACATCCCTCCAACCCTTTAAAGATGAAGCTCACCCATTGACAGGACCCAGACGAATCACCCTGGACCCTCAGATAGAGGAAGATTCCTGTATATGATCAAGAGACAGGGGGGAATGTTGGGACCTAACCTGAGCCATGACAGGCTCAACAGGCCACACTAGGCCTAAGCCTCAGGTTCTTGTAAGCATGAGTCATAATTCTGGGAAGCCCCACCAAGGTCCCCGATGACACCAAGGCCCCCCCCCCCCCGATGACGCCAAGGTTAAGTCAATCACCACGATGACTCAAGGTTGAGTCAATCACCACATGCCAACTACACTATTGTTGAGACAAAAGACCGCCTGTATATAAGCAGCTGTGATTCAGAGCTCGGGGCTCTCGTCAAGACTCCACTGCGCTGGATGAGACTTGAGCCCTAGCTCGAGCTAGCGATAAACCCCTTTATGCTTTTGCATTGCTGTGGACGTCTTACTCTCTCAGTTTTGGGGACTCGGACACTCGGCATAACAAGAGGATTTAAAAGAGGAGCGCATTGTCAAGCTCAGATTTGCATTTTCGATGTGGTCTCTGTGGCTTGAGTGTGGTAACTACATTGGATAAAACATGTAGGTATGAAGGAGCTAAACAGGAGACCATTAGCTTTAGCAGGTGATTTGCCTTGATAAAACATTGGGCTAGCGTAGTGGTACCATAAGGGGAAAGACATTTACTATTCAAGAGATATTCAAGAGATATTAGCAAGTTATATAAGGTAGACTTGACAGACTGGCTGTTTCTATGAGCAGGTCATCATCAAGATTATACGGTTTCTGACTTGAACAAGAGTTGGTTAGGCACACTGGCACTGAGATGAGAAACAGGCTCAATATTTCAGGCATAGTTTTGGCTACAGTGAATGTGAGGTACTGTTGAGATATTCTAGAGATAACTTGAAGGAATCCACTGTTTAAGTATGGAAGCCAAAAGAAAACTCAGGAGTGAAGACATAAATTCGAGAGTCACTTATGTATAGTTGGTAAACAAAGTTCTGACTAAAAATGAAATCTGCTTCAACACCTTGTCTTAAATTAAAAAATAAATCAGACAGTAAAGAGGATTTAGAGGCTTTCCTGGTGGTTTAGATGGTAAAGAATCTGCCTGCAATGTTGGAGACCCAGATTCAGTACCTGAGTCAGGAAGATCACCTGGAGAAGGAAATGGCAACCCTCTCCAATTTTCTAGCCTGGAGAATCCCTTGGATGGAGGAGCCTAGAGGGTTACAGTCCATGGGGTGGCACAAATTCGGACATGACTGAGCAACTAACACTTTCACTTTCAGAAAGGATTTAAGGTAAAAAAGCAGTGAAGAACAATGAATCATGGAATACATAATAAATCTTTATTTTCTGGCAGCTATAGGTAAGAACAAAGACAATGGCAACCCACTCCAGTATTATTGCCTGGAAAATCCCATGGATGGAGGAGCCTGGTAGGCTGCAGACCATGGGGTCGCTAAGAGTCGGGCAAGACTGAGCGACTTCACTTTCACTTTTCACTTTCATGCATTGGAGAAGAACATGGCAACCCACTCCAGTATTCTTGCCTGGAGAATCCCAGGGACAGAGGAACCTAGTGGGCTGCCGTCTATGGGGTCGCACAGAGTCAGACACGACTGAAGCGACTTAGCAGCAGCAGTAGCATAGGTAGGAAATTGAAGAAGTTGATACTAGTGATAGAAAACTCAAACCAGTTCTTCCCCTCAAAATATTGACCTTTATTTGCAAATATATGGACAGACTTCCTAGGTGCTGCTAGTGGTAAAGAACCCACCTGCCAAAGCAGGAGACATAAGAGCTGTGGGTTCGATCCCAGGGTTGGGAAGATATCCTGAAGAAGGGCATGGCAGCCCACTACAGTATCCTTGCCTGGAGAATCCCATTGACAGAGGTGCATAGTGGGCTACAGTTCAGAGACTCACAGAGTCAGACATGACTGAAGTGACAGCACACACACAAATTTTTTCATTCAGCAAATTGTTCTGTTTTCTTGCAAATTACTTGCCTTCAAAACTTTGGTTACTTTTTTTTTTTCAATTTGAGTTTTAAACATATTTAATATTAAAATCTTTTTCAAAGAATGGTCATATACAACAGCAAAAACTCTAAGTCTGTCTCCTGCTGTTGGTTAACGGTTTTAATAAGTTGCTTACAAATATCCTTAAAGGTGATTTAGGTACAAACAGCTGTTTTCACTGCATTTTGCAAGCAATTGCAAATTTCCAAAGGAAATTTCCAAAGGAAGTATAGCAGGATATTGTCCTCCCAAAACACGAAGAGGTTGAGAGTATTGCAGTATTATTTCTGTGAGCACTGAAATTCTCAAGTAGTAATGTCCAGGATAATTTAAATATACTGCATTACATATTGTGTTTGGTATTTTACCCATGACCACTGTATTAATAGAAATATCAAGTTGGTTTGTGTACTGTCAAAAATATCTATACTCTTAGGCTGCTATGTATGTTTATATGTTAATCCAAAATTAATGTTTCATGCTAATGCAATTGTATTCAACTCCAAACAAACTATGAATAGATGAGTCACAAAGTCAAAGACAAAAACAGCAACATCTGATTACAGATAGGGGTTTCTGCTTGACCATACCTGATTACACCGCTTACCATTTTATCAGAAGATTAGAAAATCAATTTAATCCTGAAATTGTTCTAACTTTGATAGAAGTAAAACGTATAGAAATATGTGGAATTTTAACAGTTTCTTGCACATCTTACTTGAATGCAACTTCCTTCTTTGCAATAGGATATACACTTCCACAGAATTCAGATTTAATGTATTAATTAATAAAAAAAAAAAAAAGAAAAACGTATGGAGATCCTACCTTCATTGTCATTGACATGAACAACAACGAGGTACTATTAGCTGAACTATTTTAAGTTACATTAAGAACAAACTGGACCTTTTTAACTGTAGAAATAAAGCATTAAAGAAAATACATTTTATAAAAATGAAGCTAATCACCAAGTAGTTTTTCTGTGTGTTTGTTTTAGGTATGTCCACAATACTGTAAGAATAGCAAAACAAACAAACAAAAAAAGTGACACTCTTGAAAATACAGCAGATAAGATTTTAATCAGTTTAGTTTCTTCCTCAGGGAAGAGTAGAATATGCTGCTCAGACTGCCTTTTTATCTTCCATCACAAAATAAAACCACCTACAAAGTAAAAGACCAAGTCTCCCCAAAAACACAATAGACAAATAAATGGATAGAGAGATAAAATGCTGATGCTTCTGCCACCTCCAAAGTACTTTTAAGAACATTTCAGCTGAGGGGCTGGATTTCTAAAATGACTTGACAAATTTAGCAGACATTAAAACTTGGTATGAATGCTTGTAGATTAAATGGTTGAGCTGGTAGTTGGTGAAAATAATTTTTTCCATTTTATTCAAACTTTCTGCCACTTCATATTCCTTTTCTGCTTTGAAATGGCTAATATCTTTTATATAGGTAGAGTAAAATTCTATGGTAAATGAGTAAGTCAATTAGACATGAAATTCTCTCAATATATATTGCATTTACCAAAATTCTGCTGTTGGTTGGACTGTATATAATTTAACAGGCATCAAATATAGTCAGTATTTTAAAATTTTAGTATAAACTGGCAGATTATCTATGTTGATTTTTTTTGAGGTTAATTTGGGCTTTTATTTGCCAGTATAATTTAACCACAGTGGCCTGCAAACTTTTTTGATCTAAAAAGTACATTTTATATCTATGTTGATATTTTTAAATAGACCTGTGGTATGCCACATAAAATCAAGTAAAACATAGTTAGTTATTTCTCTTAGTGGTATTTAGTTAACTGCAAGGATTAAGATTTACAAGTATACCTAGGTTACAAACATAAAAATGTTAAACTATATTTAAACATTAAGATATTTTTGGTATAAATATTTGACCTGATTACAAGAACAATTTTCACTCTGAGCAAACATTTCATACTTCTCAAGTTGTTAAATATTTGCTATGAAACCCATGATTGTCTTCTCTGATTAATATAAAAAATCAAACACAAGGTCATTTCCTTTTTAATTGAGAATTGCGTTATCATTTTTCCAAGTACAGGTAGACACGTTAAGTCACTAATCTGCTCCTGAAACCCAGATGCACCACACAGAACAAAACACAGCTATTTAACATTTTCTATTTGCAGTATAAGACAATAAGCAAGTTAATTATGTAAATCAAATAATTACAAGGGATAGCAATCTTACAAGAAAACAGAATTAACTTGTGAATGAAGACAAGTTCAAGGTACAAATAAACAAGTTAAGGAGATATATTAAACAGCATAAAGAATATGGTCAATAATACTGTAGTAAGCTTGTACTGGAACAGATGGTTACTAGGCTTATCATGCTGATCACTTCATAATGTATTTAAATATTGAATTGTATACCTGAAACTAACATAATGTTGTACCCCAACTATATTAAAAACAAATAAATAAGAAATATTGACTAGCTAAATTAGACTTTAAAAATACAAATGATGCTTTAAAAAATATAACTGAAGTGCTAGGAGAGAATTTACCATTTAATGAGGAGTACAATTCAGGTTTTTAAACAGAACAGACCATTAGGAGGCAAAACACATAAAATAGTTATTATAAACATAGACCGTGGAAACAGATTATCTAGATTCAAATCCTGACTTCATCAAATACTCACTTGACCACATTATTTACTCACTCTATACCTCAGAGTCCACACTTACAAAATGGGCACAGTAGTAGTAATTATTTCCTAGTAGTAACTGAATGAGTACGTGCAAAGTTCTTAGACTTTTCCCCATAGACTGATATCAGGCACTCAAGATGATGATGATGTTGATGATGACAAGTTCAGATGTTCCAAGGTGAGGACTTTATTTGGAGGTTGTAATATCAGTGTTTGGAAAACAGGATGGAAATACAGATGAACAAGAATTCTCCTGTATGATAGGATATGATAAAAAAAAATGAGTAAAAATTCTTAATGGAGTGGAATGAAAAGGAAGTGGGTTTGTTAGAAAAAAATTCAGGTATCCGCTAAAAATGTACACAAATCTTGAAAAACTATTGAAAACATTTAACACACATTGCTTTATGTGCTAGTAGAACATATAAAAAGATGAAATTCCCAGGCATCAAAGATAAAGACTCTGCTAAAATTTACAGAGCTAAGTCCCTCACAAAACTTTGCTGCCTCTTAAGGATTTTGCTGATAGCTTAATGGCCATGCAGGTATGGAAGACAATACTTTATAAACACTTTTGCAAAGAGTGAGCATCGACATTTTAGGAATCACTGAACTAAAATGTACTAGAATAGGGGAATTTAAGTCAGAGGACCATTATATCCACTACTTTGGGCAAGAATCCTTAGAAGAAATAGAGTAGCCCTCATAGTCAACAAAAGAGTCCAAAATGAAGTACTTGGATGCAATCTCAAAAATGACAGAAAATCTCTGTTCATTTCCAAGCCAAATCATTCAACATCAGAGTAATCCAAGTCTATTCCACTACCACTAATGCCAAAGAAGCTGAAGCTAAATGGTTCTATGATGACCTACAAGACATTCTAGAACTAACATCAAAAAGGAAAAAATGTCCTTTTCATCATAGGGGACTGGAATACAAAAGTAGGAAGTCAAGAGATACCAGGAATAACAGGCAATTTTGGCCTTGGAGTACAAAATGAAGCAAGGCAAAGGTTAAGAGAATTCTGCCAGAGAATGTACTGATCAGAGCAAGCACCCTCTTCCAACAACACAAGAGATGACTACACATGGATATCACTAGATGGTCAATACAGAAATCAGATTGATTATATTATTTGTGGCTGAAGATAGAGAAGCTCTAAACAGTCATCTAAAACAAAACTGGGAGCTGATGGTGGCTCAGATCATGAACTCCTTATTGCCAAATTCAGACTGAAATTGAAGAAAGTAGGGAAAACCACTAGACCATCCAGGTATGATCTAAATCAAATCCCTTAGAAGATTATACAGTGGAAGTGAGAAATAGATTTAAGGCATTAGATCTGATAGAGTGCCTGATGAACTATGAATGGAGGTCCTTGACATTGTACAGGAGACAGGGATCAAGACCATACCCAAGAAAAAGAAATGCAAAAAAGCAAAATGGCTGTCTGAGGAGGCCTTACAAATATCTGAGAAAAGAAGAGAAGTGAAAGGCAAAGAAGAAAAGGAAAGATATACCCATCTGAATGCAGAGTTCCAAAGAATAGCAAGGAGAGATAAGAAAGCCTTCCTGAGTGATCAATGCAAAGAAATAGAGGAAAACAATAGGATGGGAAAAACTAGAGATCTCCTCAAGAAAATTAGAGATACCAAGGGAACATTTCATACAAAGATGGGCACAATAAAGGACGGGAATTGTATGGACCTAACAGAAGCAGAAGATATTAAGAAGAGGTGGCAAGAATACACAGAAGAACTGTACAAACAAGAGCTTCATGACCAAGATAATCACAATGGTGTGATCACTCACCTAGAGCCAGACATCCTGGAATGTGAAGTCAAGTGGGCCTTAGAAAGCAACATTACGAACAAAGCTAGTGGATGTGATGGAATTCCAGTTGAGCTATTCCAAATCCTGAAAGATGATGCTGTGAAAGTTTGGGGCACTGAATATGCCAGCAAATTTGGAAAACTCAGCAGTGGCCACAGGACTGGAAAAGATCAGTTTTCATGCCAATCCCAAAGAAAAATAATGGCAAAGAATGTTCAAGCTATCACACAATTGCAGTCATCTCACACGCTAACAAAGTAATGCTCAATTTCTTCTAAATGAGTCTTCAACAGTTCTAGAATAATTGAGAACTTTCAGATGGTCAAGCTGGATTTAGAAAAGGCAGAGGAACCAGAGATCAAATTGCCAGCATCCGTTAGATCGTAGAAAAAGAAAAGAGCTCCAAAGAACATCTACTTCTGCTTTATTGACTATGCTAAAGACTTTGACTGTGAGGAACACAACAAACTGTGGAAAATTCTTCAAAAGATGGGAATACCAGACCACCTGACCTGCATCCTGAGAAATCTGTATGTATGTCAGTCAGAATTGGACATGAAACAACAGACTAGTTCCAAATTGGGAAAGTGAAGGCTATAAACTGTCACCCTGCTTTTTATTTATATGCAGAATACATCATGTGAAATGCTGGGGTGGATGAAGCACAGGCTGGAATCAAGATTGCCAGGAGAAATATCAATAATCTCAGAAACAAAGGTGACACCACCGTTATGGCAGAGACTGAAGAGGAACTAAAGAGCCTCTCGATGAAAGTGAAAGAAAAGAGTGAAAAAGCTGACTGAAAACTCAACATTCAGAAAAATAAGATCATGGCATCCAGTCCCATCACTTCATGGCAAATATATGGGGAAACAGTGGAAAGTGGCAGACTTTTTTTTCTTGGGCTCCAAAATCACTATAGATGATGACTGCAGCCATGAAATTAAAACAGGCTTGCTCCTTGGAAGAAAAGCTATAACCAACATTAATAGCATATTGAAAAGCAATCACATTACTTTGCCAACAAAGGTCCATCTGGTCGAGGCTATGATTTTTCCAATAGTCATGTATGGATGTGAGAAAATTGGACCATGAAGAAAGCTGAGCACCAAAGAATTGATGCTTTTGAACTGTGGTGTTGGAGAAGACTTTTGAGAGTCCCTTGGACTTCAAGGCGATCAAACCAGTCAATCCTAAAGGAAATCAGTCCTGAATATTCATTGGAAGGACTGATGCTAAAGCTGAAGCTCCAAAATTTGGGAACCTGATATGAAAAACTGACTCATTTGAAAAGACCCTGATGCTTTGAAAGACTGAAGACAGGAGGAGAAGGGGATGACAGAGAATGAGATTGTTGATGGACACGAGTTTGAGCAGCTCCGGAAGTTGTTGATGGACAGAGAAGCCTGGCATGCTACAGTCCATGTGGTTGCATAGAGTTGGACACAACGGATTGACTGCACTTAACTGACTGATTTTAGTATAAGGGTCAGACAAAGGGGGCAGTGTTCTCTGAAGCAGGTCATTATGTACCATTATAACAAAAATGCAAAAACAAGGGTTAAAATCATGGAACACATGTACACCCATGGCTGATTCATGTCAATGTATGGCAAAATCACTACAATATTGTAAAGTTATTATGCTCCAATTAAATAATTTTTTTAAAAATCAGAGAAATATAACCAGGAAGGGTTAATTTTGACTCCATGAATCTGTTCTTCTTGCCTTAGTGCTTGTTTTGTCGTTTTGGTTATTATAAGCATACATGATTCCCTGCCTCAGGGAATCCTGGCCCCCTTGCCTTACCTGTTAAACTAAAATGCTTTTCATCATAATCCTCTCCACCTGGCGATTGCAGGAAGAAGGAAATTAAACTTCCCCGTCTTAAGGCTTGTCGTTCTCATAGATGCTTGCAAATGGTCTTTTTTACTTTGTCTCCTTTCTTGCCCCCATTTCTGATCCATGAAAGAACCTGACATCCAGGCCTGGACAAGATAGTTATTTTGAGACATTTGTCTGCCATTTTCTCAGTCAGCCATCTCTCTGAATAAAGTCATATTCCTTGCCTCAGCACCTCATCTCCCAGATTTATTGGCCTATTGTACAGTGAGTAGAGTGAGCTTGCACTCAATAACAAATTTGGCCCATTCATCTGTGTGAGTGTGTGTTTAGTGCATATCTGACTCTTTGAGACCACATGGACTATAGGCTGCGAGACTTCTCTGTCCATAGGGATTCTCCAGGCAAGAATGGCAGTGGGTTCCCATGCCCTCCTCCAGGGGACCTCCCCAACCCAGGGATCAAACCCAGGTCTCCCACATTGCAGATGGATTCTTTACCATCTGAGCCACCAGGGAAGCTGTGATGCAATTTGTGCCACTTTTTGCTGAAATTTGCCTATATCTTTTGTGTTTTAGTGTTATCAAACTTACAAAAATGAGGAGTGCTCCATCTACCCTGAAAAAGTATATGCCTTTGAGGCATATATTAAATAAATGGGCAAAATATAGCCGTAAGCCTATGACTAAGAAAGATACGATATACTTTTATAATAAGGTGAGGATCAGAAGAGTGATGGCCCCTAAATGGCTCACTCAGTTATTACACAATCTCACAGTTAGAAATGTTCTGCAGAAGAGTAGGGAAGAGAGACGCAATTCCATACATAGAAGTATTTATGCTATTACATCAGGAGAAAAAGAAGTCAGAGGAATGCCATTTTATGATGCAGGGATCCAAAAGAAAACCCAAGAGAAATTAAACTCCCTTCTCAATCAGTAGATGTAGCTTTTAAAGTATTCGACAACAGGAAACAGTGACGGAAGCAAGAACATAAAAAACAGAAAACAGCTTTTCTGGCAGCAGCATTAAAGGGGAGGGATCTAAAGGAAGGTAAACCCCTACTACAGAAGGAACAGTGTGCTTATTGCAAGGAAAATGGGCATTGGAAAAGATAGTCCTCTAAACTATGGAATAGTAGAAGCAAGATAGGAGCCTCTCATATGGCAGAAGGAAAAGAACACTCTAATAATAAACAGCCCCAGTGACTCCCTTGGATCTGATTATAATCTCCCCTATAGGAATCCTGGGTAAATTTGACAGTGAGGAATTTTAGCTCCAATTTGGGGAGCTCCCCCTGTGAAGGGATAAGGAGAAACTTATATTTCTGTATGTCTTTGAGATGCAAATGTCCTATCTGGTCTCATCTCTGTTGTCCTTTGGAATGCAGTTTTAAAATGGGAAAAATTAAAATCGGCTTATCCAATGTAATAGAAATCCTAAATGTTTTTTCTTTTTCTTTTTTTTTTTTATATTTAGCCATCTAGCCAAGTGAATCTGTCTTGTTCCATCGGTGAGAAGCCCATTTTTAACCCAACCTCCTTTGTAGACTTCTGGGTTTTATACTGCTGTATCTGACTCAGGATTGAAATAAAAATAAGAACTGAAGACTCACTGTTTATGTGTCTGTATGTGTCTTTGTCTTTAGATAACATTGCTGCAGTTGATTTGTAAAAGAGCTCTATTTAAATGGCTTAAATAAAAGTAAGCACTTACAAACCAAACAATTTTAAATACAAGAGAGATTAAACTAAATAAATGTTGGGTTCATGTGAATTGGGAAATATTCAATATTAAATTAGTACCTGGTATTAAGGCTTAAGTTACTTTTTATAATACACACCTCGAGTCATCAACATTAAATATTAAGTATAATACTTTCATTATGCTTAGATTTGATATAAGCTAAATAAGAAAATTTGTCAGCAAGGAAAGTAATTCAATGTAAAGAAACTTGAGGAAAGAAAGTACAAATGAGATAAGAATCTTGAGTGAACCTTTAGAAATATGTTTTATGATCTCTCCAGATAGTCTACAGCTTAGAGGTTAAAACTGTGTTAAAATAAGTTAAGTAATGAAAGGTTTGTGGAAAATGGACCCCAAAAAGGATTTTGTATATGATCAGTCAGAATTGAGTAAGTTTAAAATAAGTTTGAGTAAGTGAACCTTTAAAGTAAGTTGGTACAAAGTATAAATTTGGCTTTTCTCCCTATTAAAACAGACAAGTTTTCTGAAGATGCTAAACTTCCTTTGATAATAGATTTTAAGTTTATTTACCTTTTAAGTAATCTGCACTTGCCTTTGAAAACTTTTATTGTCACTTTGGCTAACTTTCACAATGACTTGTGGTCCTGCTATATTTTAAAATATTTCTTGATGTTCCTTTGACAAAGCTTCCAAAATCAAGTTATAATGAAGTTCCTTTGACCTATAGCTAATCTTGGGGTACTTCCAAGAGTCCCTGAGACATCCCAAAGGGAGCTATCAAACTGATTAGGTTCACCTGGTATATTAATCTGTAAGAGTTGTTATCAAATGAGTAATAAATTTTGTTATATAATAAATGATAGAGATATTCTAGAGATTATATGAAGTTCCTAATGATCTAATATGTCCTGGTAGAATATTATCAGTCATAATTCCAGCCATTTTCTGAAAGTGTTGTATGTCACAGAAGTAACCAGATTGCCTTGTCAATTGCACTATAATCAGATTTAAACTGTCTTTTTTTAAGTCATTTTGTAAAGAGTTTCACTCTGCCTTTGCAAAATTTTCTCCTCTTCAAGATCTATAAAAAAGACTTTTGGATAAATACAATTTTCTGATTTCATTAACGCTGAACTGGCTAAGAAATCTAAAAATTCTAATAGGAAACCTGACAACTTCATAAAGTTGTAAATAAAAAGAATTGGTTACACAGAACTGAGTAAACAGGTGAATAAATTTATAGTTTTTATGGTTTCTCTCTGAAAGGATTACTGGTTTAAATCTGTGTTTTCCAAGTGTAAGGAAAATTTATCCTTAAATTAATTACAATTTACAGGAACGTGGTAAATTATATCTTTGTTAGCAAACTCGATATATTTATCTTTTTCTCTCTGCTTGGCTGATCCTTGAAGTAACATGTGCTTGTCTCAAAGATTAAGCCATGCACGTCTAAGTATGCATGGCCAGTTCAGTGAAACTGGGAACAGATCATCGGATCAGCTATTCTCCTTTGGTCTCTCAATTATTACAACTGGATTTCAACTAGTTATACTAATTAGTGTTTAAATTTTTTCTTATTTTCAAATCATGCTTTGTGTCTGCTGCTCTATGTCATTGTCAGTGTTACTAGCTGCATTACTTATATTCTAATTTGTAATCAATATGTAAAGCAGGTCTCCAACAAAGCATCTATGGTTAGACACTTTTGAGGAAATAATTGTAATAGTGCAATTTTAGGTTTAGGAAGAAGCAACGAGGGGTAATGTTTCCTGGATAATATTAAGAGACAGAATCCAGAGAATTCTAATTATTGATTGGGTCTGGTCCAAAACTTAAAACCTGAAATGAAATATTAAGAATTTTTGCCTGAACTGGGATGAGCCTTCCAGTGCCATGAGACAAAAGGTGATCACGAAATGTCTCCCAAGAGGGGAAGACCTGAGAAATGGGGTCAGTGATTGCAGCCCTTCCAGTGAGCTCCAAGGGAGGGGGAAAAAGCAATCATAGTAGGGGGAAAAAATAATCATAAAGGAGCACAGATAGATTTATTAGACAAAAATAAACTTGGAGGAAAAGTGAATATTATCAGTGATATGAAACTTTGCATGACAATCAATTGTTTTATTAACTAAAATTTGTGTTTCAAGTTGATAATCTAATAATGGAAGGTATACCTGAAAAAAAGGAAACATTCTCTTTCACAATACGGGAAACATTAAAAAAACTTTTCTTGGTAAGTGATTGATGAAGTAAATCAAAATGCAAATTAAAAGGTTTTCTAAAAAGCAAAAATTAAATAAGCAATGTCCCCAAAGTCAGACAGAATGGTGCCCCCTTAAATTTGAGAATACAGTTACATGTAACTTTAAGAAATATTGACTAGGTACTAAAACTCAAAACATGTGAAAGAATTGATCATTTTCAGACTATTTTGCAATTATACAGTTAAGTTAGACTTTGAATACAAAAATACAAAGGATAGGAAAGCACACCAATTCCATACTGAAGGATACAAAGTTGGGAAGGTATAATAACAACCAGGCAATAACACATCAGAAACTTAGAAAGGGGAGGGGAGATCAATGTTCTTGTTTTAGAATGTGACAAAAGATTATGGAGTGAGAGACAAATCTGGCACTGTTTAGTCTCAAATACCCCCAGTTCAGCTCCAGGTATTTGGTATTCAAAGCAACTAGGGGCTTCCCTGGTGGCCCAGACAGTAAAGAGTCTGCGTGCAATGCAGGAGACCCAGGTTCATTCCGTGGGTCCAGAATATCTCCTGGAGAAGGGAATAGCAACCCACTCCAGTGTTTTTGCCCGGAGAATTCCATGGACAGGAGCCTGGTGGAATACAGTCCTTGAGGTTACATAAAGTCAGACACAACTGAGTGAGTAACACACGTCTGAAGAGACTAATGAGCTTGGACAATTCCCAGGAAGATTGTTTGAAGCTGGATTACTCTTTTTTTTTTTTTAATTGTTTTTATTTTATATTATAGTTGATTTACAGTGTGGTGTTATTTTCAGGTGTATAGCAAACTGATTCAGTTTTACATATACATAACTTAACAGTTATCAAAGCAGAAAGGTTGAGGGAAATGATAAATTAGGAACTGGGGACTGATGTTTACACACTGCTATATATAAGAACAGAGAAGGCACTGGCAGCCCACTCCAGTACCCTTGCCTGGAAAATCCCATGGACGGAAGAGCCTGGTGGGCTGCAGTCCATGGGGTCGCTAACAGTCGGACACAACTGAGCAACTTCACTTTCACTTTTCACTTTCATGCATTGGAGAAGGAAATGGCAACCCACTCCAGTGTTCTTGCCTGGAGAATCCCAGGGACAGCAGAGCCTGGTGGGCTGCCGTCTATGGGGTCACACAGAGTCGGACACGACTGAAGCGACTTAGCAGCAGCAGCAGCAGCATATATAAGAAAACTAATCAACAAGGGCCTACTGTATAGCACAGGGACTTCTACTTAGTATTCTATAACAACCTAAATGGGAAAAGAATCTGGGAAAGAATGGATATATGCATATGTATAACATTTAATCTTGCAGAGTAGTGATGGGAGACAGCATGAGGTCCTGAGGCTAGTTGAAATGTGTATTTCAGAATGTAAGTTGTCAAAACATGAATGAGTGATGGCAAAGAATGCAAGCTACATTTTGGAATGCATATATTGTGAGTATTATGATCTCAGAAGGGCTTCTCTTAAGCTGAAGATAAGAACCATGGGGTCATTTTCCTGTTATTGAAGGATAAGGAATCTTGGGTTTTCAGATGAGTTTGCATATTTCCTCTCAAGTGTATGATTGTGCACTAGAAATACAAAAAGCCTCATATATTCCCAGAGCACTTAATCAAATTCAAAATCAAATTTATGTATCCTATGACCACCATTTAACTGTCTTTAGCCTATGTCTTCTTGTCTTGTTTTAAGACCATATTTTTACTTCTCTGATTTTCATGCATATACAAAAAGAAAGCACACAGGATGTATTTTATTAAATTAACATTCTCTACTGCCCTGACAAGCACAAGCTAACACTGAAAGTCTTTTTTTGTAGCAGACCAGATTTATCATAATAGTTTATATTTTTAGAAATAAGTAGTTATCAGAATCTCAAATAAAACAGCCATATTTTACAGCAAAGAATATTATATACTATAGCCCAAGCCTCCAAATAATTCTGTCCTCTAGTATTTCCTAAAAAATAATAAAGCCAAAATATCATTCATAAGCACACATCTAATTTAAGAATTCCTGTGAAACATTTAAACTTAAATACATATAGTGCATGTCAGTTGTACATATTCAGATATAGCATACATAATATCTAAGGCTCCAACTTATAGCCTAGTCCTTGGAAAATAACTTATTTCAGAGTTTTTAGACTGGAAATTGGTCTGAATGTGGAAATTGGTCTAAACACTTAAATAGGCTGTTTTAATACATGATAATGATTCAGTTCAGTTCAGTTCAGTCGCTCAGTCGTGTACGACTCTTTGCGACCCCCTGAATCATAGCACGCCAGGCTTCCCTGTCCATCACCAACTCCTGGAGTTCACTCAGACTTGCCTCCGTCGAGTCCGTGATGCCATCCAGCCATCTCTTCCTCTGTCGTCCCCTTCTCCTCCTGCCCCCAATCCCTCCCAGCATCAGAGTCTTTTCCAATGAGTCAGTTCTTCACATGAGGTGGCCTAAATACTGGAGTTTCAGCTTTAGCATCATTCCTTCCAAAGAAATCCCAGGGTTGATCTCCTTCAGAATGGACTGGTTGGATCTCCTTGCAGTTCAAGGGACTCTCAAGAGTCTTCTCCAACCAACACCACAGTTCAAAAGCATCAATTCTTCGGCGCTCAGCCTTCTTCACAGTCCAACTCTCACATCCATACATGACTACTGGAAAAACCATAGCCTTGACTAGACGGACCTTAGTCGGCAAAGTTAATGTCTCTGCTTTCGAATATATTATCTAGGTTGGTCATAACTTTTCTTCCAAGGAGTAAGCGTCTTTTAATTTCATGGCTGCAATGAATAATTTATTATAAAATTTAACTTCCCTACATTAAGTAGAAAACAATGTATTTATAGGATAAATGATTTCCATAATCAATTTAGGAATTTAAAACAACCTTAATTGACCAAGTTATAATTATTTCCTTGAATCTTGGCTTCTTGGAAGGTGATAATGCCTTTGCTTTCTCACTGCATAATCTAAAAGCTCTATTTCATAAATTGATCTATATGTTTAAAATATCATAAATAAAGACTTTGGGATGGATAAAATATTAACTGGGCTTCCCCAGTGACTCAGCAGTAAAGACTCTGCCTACAATACAAGAGACTTCGGAGGTTCCATGGGTTCCATCCCTAGGCTAGGAAAACCCTCTCGAGAAGGAAATGGCAACTCACTCCAATATTCTTGCCTGGAAAATCCCACGGACAAAGGAACCTGCTGAGCTATAGTCCATGTGGTCGCAAAAAGTTGGACATGACTGAGCACAGACACACACAAAATATTAGTCACTTATATTAGTATTTTGACAAATACTTATTTAAAAGAACATATTTTAAAAACTAGTATGCAGATTCCCTGGAGGAGGGCATGGCAACCCTCTCCAGTATTCTTGCCTGGAGAATCCCTATGGACAGAGGTACCTGGTGGGCTATAGTCCATTGGGTCACAAAGAGTCAGACACGACTTAGTGACTAAGTACATGCAGTTGGGATTTATGGGCAAGGGTGCAAATAAAGAAATAATTTTTCATACAATAATTTAAAGTTTATTTTAAAATTAATAAATATCTGGAAAAGTTTAAAGATGAATAAATAGCAAATAAATAGTGACTGTTTATATCAAATAAATAGACAGCACAGCAACCATAGGTTAAGGAATTAGGATCTCACATATTTTGATGATACATACATCAATATCCTCATCTGTGAAACAAGGATAATAGTATCTGCTTCATAGGCTTCTAAAATGGAGGAAAGTGTTAGTGTTTGAAAAAGAATTAAATGGTCTCTAACATAAAGTAAAAGCTAAAGTTAGTGTCATATGTAATGCATAAGTTATTTTATTTACATAAATTGTCATGTCTTTAAAAACTTCTGCATTAAATATTAAAGAAGGGACTTGAACAGTCTATTTTGCTTGTGGGGTTAATCCCATGAATCCTAAGTGATAAAGTTGCAGAGAACCTCACACACACACCCACACTGTGTATATACAGACACTGATACCTGAGTTCAGGAAAAACTGGTGAACTCTGAATAAGGTCTTAGATTGTACCAAGGTCTGTTTCTCAGTTTGGGGGCTGCTCTATTGTTATGTAAGATGTTATCATTGGGAGAAGGGTAGACACGATTTCTCTGTACTAATTTGACAACCTTCTAGGAGTCTATAATAGTTTCAAATTTTAATAGTTAAAACGTTCTGAGTTTGGAAAAGTTCTCTATAAGTGCTATATGATGACCAAATCCACAAACTCAATCTCAACTGTCTGCTTCATCATGTGTTTACCTTCAAGGAGTGAATAGGGCTGACCACATAATTTGAAGGGCCCAGTAACCTCAGATATGCTGATGAAACCATCGTTATGGCAGAAAGCAAAGAGGAACTAAAGAGCCTTTTAAAAGTGAGAGTGAAAAAGCTGACTTAAAATTCAACATTCAAAAAACTAAGATCATGGCATCTGGTCCCAGCACTTCCATGACAAATAGATGGGGAAACAATTGAAACAGTGACTTTATTTTCTTGGGCTCCAAAATCACTGCAGACGGTGACTGCAGCCATAAAATTAAAAGAAGTTTGCTCCTTGGAAGAAAAGCTTTGACCAACCTAGCCAGCATATTAAAAAGCAGCACACTACTTTGGCAACAAAGGTCCGTCTAGTGAAAGCTATGGTTTTTCCAGTAGTCATGGATGTGAAAGTTGGACTAAAAAGAAAGCTGAGCACTGATAAATTGATGCCTTTGAACTGTGGTGCTAAAGAAGACTCTTGAGAGTCCCTTGGACTACAAGGAGATCAAACCAGTCAATCCTAAAGGAAATCAATCCTGAATATTCACCAGAAGGATTGATGCTGAAGCTGAAACTCCAATACTTTGGCCACCTGATGCAAAGAACTGACTCATTAGAAAAGACCCTGATGCTGGGAAAGACTGAAGGCAGGAGGAAAAGGGACGACAGAGTATGAGATGGTTGGATGGCATCACTGACTCGATGGACATGAGTTTGAGCAAGCTCTGGGAGTTGGTGATGGACAGGGAAGCCTGGAGCACTGCAGTCCATGGGTTCACAAAGAGTCGGACATGACTGAGTGACTGAACTGAGTGAAGAATGAAAATGCAGGGCCTCTGGTTCAGAATTATTCAGAATTTCAAGATGGTAACAGCAGAGCATGAAGCAGGTGTGAAGCCCTCCCAGGGGGATATCTTGGTGAGTTAGATTGCACAGGTCACATGACCAAGAACCTGCCCATGTCACTAGCACCCCTCCCCACCTCAGCGAGCTAGAGACACTCACTCATTCTGAAGTCAGCTTTGTTACCTAACAAAATACTGGATATATGGATGAAATAAAAAAACAAATTTTAAAAAAGCAGTTAAGTTCACTTAAAACTTAACTGGGTTTCTAACTAAAATGGAAAAACGTATTTATCTGGGAGACAAAGACATAAAATGCAAAATATCTCTTTTGTGCTGGAAAACTTATATGACGTTTCATAAACCATCACCAAAGAGGCTTTGACAGCACCACCTCTGCAATTTGGACCCATTTACCCATGAGGACAATGTTGAAAAATCAGACATGTAGTAGTTTGCAGTCCCTTTGACTATTCAAATACTATGTCTTAAATAAGAACAGATATAGATAACAAATTTTGATAACTTTGTTTTAAAAAGTGATAAGAATAAATTAAAACCTCCTATACGTGTAGTTTTCTCTGGGATTTTATCTCCCTTTACTTCTTCCATCTTGAAATAGACCTCAGTCCCAGCTTTACCCTCCTTCATTACGGAGCAGGACCCTATGGGGCCTTCCTACATATCCTCTGCTTTAGCTCTTCTTTGAAGTACCTGGATGTGTTCAGTCGCTAAGTCATGTCCAATTCTTTGCGACCCCATGGACTGCAGCATGCCAGGCTCCTCTGTCCTCCACTATTTCCTGGAGAATGCTCAAATTCGTGTCCATTGAGTAGGTGATGGTACTGAACCATCTCAGCCTCTGTCACCCCCTTCTCCTCCTGCCTTCAATCTTTCCTAGCATCAGGGTCTTTTCTAATGAATTTGCTCTTCTCATCAGGTGGCCACCCGCTCCAGTGTTCTTGCCTGGAAAATCCCAGGGACAGGGGACCCTGGTGGGTTGCTGTCTATGGGGTCGCACAGAGTCGGACACGACTAAAGCGACTTAGCAGCAGCAGCAGCAGCAGCAGGTGGCTGAAGTATTGGAGTTTCAGCTTCAGCATCAGTCCTTCCAATGAATATTCAGGGTTGATTTTCTTTAGGACTGACTGATTTGATCTCCTTGCAGTCCAAGGGCCTTTCAAGACTCTCCTCCAGCACCACAATTCAAAAACATCAGTTCTTCAGTACTCAGCCTGCTTTACAGTTTGCTTTACAGTTCAACTCTCACCTCTATGGATGACTATTGGATAAACCATATCTTTGATTATACGGACCTTTGTCGGCAAAGTGATGTCTCTGTTTTTTAACACACTGTCTAGGTTTGTCATAGCTTTTCTTCTAAGAACCAAGCATCTTTTAATTTTGTGACTTCAGTCACCATCCACAGTGGTTTTGGAACCCAAGGAAGTAAAATCTGTCACTGTTTCCACTTTTTTCCCCATCTATTTGCTATGGAGTGATGGGACTAGATACCATAATCTTAGTGTTTTGAATGCTGAGTTTTAAACCAAAAACTCTCTTTTTGTGAAACTCTCCACTTTCACCTTCATCAAGAGGCTCTTTAGTTCCTCTTCACTGTCTGCCATGAAAGTGGTATCATTTGCATATCTGAGGTTGTTGATATTTCTCCTGGCAATCTTGATTCTGACTTGTGATTCATTCAGCCTGGTATTTCACATAATGCATTCTACATATAAGTTAAATAAGCATGGTGACAATATACAGCCTTGACATGTTCCTTTCCCAATTTTGAACCATTCTCTTGTTCCATGTCCAGTTTGAACTGTTGCTTCTTGACCTGCTACCTGCATACAAGTTTCTCAGGAGACAGGTGAAGTGGTCTGGTACTCCTATCTCTTTAACAATTTTCCACAATTTGTTGTGATCCACACAAAGGCTTTAGTGTAGTCAATGAAGCAGAAGTATATGTTTGTTTGTTTGTTTTTTAATTCCCTTGCTTTTTCCACCATCTTATGAATGTTGCCAATCTGATCTCTGGTTCCTCTGCCTCTTTGAAACTCAGTTTGTACATTTGGAAGTTCTCGATCCAGGTACTGCTGAAGGCTAACTTGAAGGATTTTGATCATTACCTTGCCTACATGTGAAATGAACAGAATTGTATGGTAGTCTGAACATTCTTTGGCACTAACATTCTTTGGGATTGGAATGAAACCTGACCTTTTCCAGTCCTGTGACCACTGCTGAGTTTTCCAAATTTGCTGAGGGACTGAATGAAACACTTTAATAGCACCATTTTAAATAGTTCAGGTGGAATTCCATCACCTCCACTAGCTTTGTTCATAGTAATACTTCCTTCCTTGGAGTACTTAGGTAACTGTATTTGATGCACATTTCCAGATTTGTTATACAGATGTGAAAATCTCCCTGAAAATGGAAAATGTTAACTACTCGATGGCCATAAGTACACAGCCTCAAGCCTCCTGGAGTCAAAGGAGCATGTTAATTCCTGTGACACCATCCACCATCAGCTAATCAGAGAATTGTGATCACACAGCCTGCTACCTCTCCTCCCTCACCAGACCTTTAAAAACGCTTTGCTGAAGCTCGTTGGGAGATCAGGCTTTTGGGGGCTGCAGTCACTCTTCTCCTTGTGTGGCCTTGTGAAAAATCTTTCTCTGGTCCAGACTGATGTTTTGGTTTGTTTGGGCTCATTGTGCACAGAATCTTGTGCTAACACTTTTGTACTCAACAGCCAAGGTTAGTTGTGAAGAATGACAAATCTTTAAAATCTTTTACTGGTAATTGCTACATACATAAACCAAGTCACATTTCCTCTAATTCTGAGACATACTTGCAAATCAATATTTTTGGTGAACATATTTCAGGTATCAATATATATATATTTTTTTTTAATTCTGAAAAAATGCAAGAATTATTATCTTCCACTGAAACTTTTTTTCTTTTGCCTTGCAGCAAAGAATTTAAATTTCATTCCAGAAGTACTTTCTTTAAAGTTGTAACCTTTACACCACCCTACAGGATTTAATGAAATGCCAGGAGTCATACAAATGAAGATACAATTACTTAACTAATTTACAATGTTCAAGTCCCTATGAAATGTACTGTAGGCTAATTCACTTTGAACATCATCTAAAAGATATTTACTTCCAGAAGCATCAGAAAACCTGTGTTTATGCAAGTTCAAGAAAAACTGATTAACAAGCTGAAGTGTGTGCAAGGTTTTAAATAAGTGCATCTCTTGTAAATTCATAACTTATATAGGAGATATTTGTCAACAATATTAATGTAAAGACTATTCATTTTTGTCTAATTTCCTCACAAGGAGTCTAAATTATAAAAATTATATAAATGATTTGCATCTTTATAACATTTAATATTTTCTCTCAAAATGACCTTGTATAACCACTTATTTGATCAAATTAATTTAAATATGTTTAGAGAACTATTTTGTCAACTATCATACCTGGTAAAAGATTTGACAGAAAAATGTATTTTTATAAGTGAGTTCATATGTGTGTGTAGAAAATCACCTACTGGGTTTTTCCAAAGGTGGCATTTATAACCATGCCATTTAGGAGAAAACATGTGGATCTGGATCTGGCTCTATAAAAGTAAGAGTCAATAAATTAAATTAAAAAAAGAAAGAAATGCTGCTGGTGTCCATTGTATATATTTTTGCTTATTAATGAATATATAAATTTATTGTCATCATTGTGACCAATGGATATTTCCTCTTAAACATATCATGATTAATTTAACCAATCTCCTGTTGAAAAACATGTAATTTTTTCCAGCTTTTCACTGGGATAAATTGCTCCAGTATGTCTTTATAATCACACTTAACACACTTTTCATTTTAACTGAAGATAAATTGCTGAAATTGAATTGACAGAATAAAGGTCATGAGCCTGAAGTGTCTTTAATATCAAATGGGAGTAAATAAAGTTGACCCTCTGCACTATAATCTATGATAGTGTTCCATGTCATTTATAAAAGAAATGTTGCAGGTAAGTTGTATCTCATATGATTCATTGATTTACTTACTAGTAAGGTCAACTACGTCACATTTACTTATTTGCCTTTGATATGTTCCCTTTTCTAATTAATCTGTTTCAGTTCTATGCTATTTTTCTATTTCACCACAAACTTTTCATATTAATTTATAAAATCTCCTTATTTGTTAAATATATTAGAGTGATCTTTCACCCATGATACTGGCTATGACACACTTGCTTTCTTTAGTTTCTTTAACTTTGATTTCTCTGCTTCCATTTTGATTGTAGTTTTTGCTGTCAAATCTACTGTTTTTATTCTTCATATATTTTTATTTCTGGTCTTTTGGTAATGTCAGCTACAAAGTGGTGCTTGCAAAGGGCCTTTGCCATCTACCTCTGTGAGGACTGAATCCTGTACTTCTGCAGCTGTTGACCTTTGACTCGCCCTGAAGGCAGCTCAGAGGAGAGAATGAATCACTTTGTACTCTAGGGAACCTGGAGAACAGGTCTTGTAATAGTTATTTTCAGGAACTGATTTCAAGATCCCAATGCTTTGTTGTTGTTCGGTCTCTAAGTCATGTCTGACTCTTTGCAACCCCCATGAACTGCAGCACACCAGGCTTCCCTGTCCTTCACTGTCTCAGAGAGGTTGCTCAAACTCATGTCCATTGGTCAGTGATGCCTTCCAACCAACTCGTTCTCTATGGCTCCTTTCTCCTCTTGCCCTCGATCTTTCCCTGTATCAGAGTCTTTTCCAATGAGCTGGCTCTTTGCATCAGGTGGCCAAAGTATTGGAACTTCAACTTCAACATCTTTTTTTCCAATGAATATTCAGAGTTGACTTCCTTTAGGATTGACTGATTTGATCTCCTTGCTGTCCAAGGGACTCTCAAGAGTCTTTCCCACCACTCTTCGAAAGCATCAATTCTTCAGCCCTTGGCCTTCTTTATGTATGATCCATCCCTCACATCCATACACACTACTGGAAAAACCATAGCTTTGACTATATGGACCTTTGTCTCTGTTTTTTAATATGGTCTTATGTTTAACATAGCTTTTTTCCAAGGAGCAAGCATTTTTAATGTCATGGCTGCATTCACCATCCACAGTGATCGTGAAGCCTGAGAAAATAAAATCTGTCGCTCTTTCCATTTTTTCCCATCTATTTACCATGGAGTGATGGGACTGGATGCCATAATCTTAGTCTTATGAATGCTGAGTTTTAAGCCAGCTTTTTCACTCTCCTCTTTGATCTTCATCAAGAGGGTCTTCAGTTTCTCTTCACTTTCTGCCATTAGGGTGGCATCATCTGCATACCTAAGGTTGTTAATATTTCTCCCAGGAATCTTGATTCCATTTTGTGATTCATCTAGCCCAGCTTTTGCATGATGTACTTTGCATATAAGTTAAATAAGCAAGGTGGCACTATATTGCCTTGATGTACTCCTTTCCCAATTTTGAACCAGTTTGTTGTTCCATTTTCAGTTCTAATGTTGCTTCTTGACCTGCATACGGGTTTCTCTGGGACAGTTAAGATGGTATGGAATTCCGAACTCTTAAAGAAT
Source organism: Budorcas taxicolor (assembly GCF_023091745.1). Lineage (NCBI taxonomy): Eukaryota > Metazoa > Chordata > Mammalia > Artiodactyla > Bovidae > Budorcas > Budorcas taxicolor. The sequence goes on along the minus strand of NC_068926.1, from coordinate 36,428,067 downwards.
TGTCCACGGTTTGAATTCTCCAAATGTCTACAAGAGATTCAATTGTTGCATCTCCTCATACTTAGAAAAGCACTAAATCCTTTCATGATGACATCAGCTCCTCATGACTAGTGGACAACTTTTTGTAAAATAAGAATTTGATTACATTGATCTCTTCCTTCACCAAAATCTTGTATATTGACCTTCCCCTACTACCTCTTTGGGGCAGTTTCTCAGAGATATCACAAATGTTGTCTCCTAGGCTGCAGTCCTCATTTTGCCCCAAATAAAATTTAACTCACAACTTTCACAGTGTGCGTCTTTTTTAGTGGACACTTAATAACTGTTTTATAGCATAGCAATGTTGCCTACACTTGGCCTCTGTTCACCAGTGACAAATAGAAACATGAAGACATATATTTGAATGAAGCAGAAAAGAATAGCTTCATTGTTTTGCCAGGTAAAGGGGGCTGGCATGGGATAATGTCCTCAAGACTGTCCCACTCTGAGGGGCTAGTGAAGAGTCTTATGCTGTTCAAGGAGCAGAGTGTGGTCACCTCATGGATGTTCTTCTGATTGATTGGTGGTGAGATAATTGAGAGCTAGCATGGTCAACCCTCTGGTTCCAAATGGTCTGGGCTTACATGCTTGTGCACAGCCTACAGTTAATTTCTCTCACCTGGTGAGGGTTTCAGTACCAGCAAAACGTCTCAAAGGACATGTTGTTAGAAGTTATCTGACATGTGTCAGAATTTATCTATAGTCCTTAAGGCAGAACTAAAAGTTCTTGACTTTGTTCAGTGGCTAAAATATTACTAATTTGTCTTGCTTGTCTATTTTCCTTTCTGCATTTTCTCACTTCTTTGATTACATTTATTCAGATTTTCTACAGGCAAAAGGCAGGTGGAAGACATGCATGGGAGTCTATTCTGGGAAGTAAGGCCTCACAGGACCCTGCTTGGTTACAGTAATAGTAACTGAAATATATCAAACATCTTTTTCCTGATAAATATAGTGTCTTATTTTCCATTTTATAAGTATCCTTTCTTTCACTTTGATTCATATTGAACTCATTTGGTGAAACTGAGAAGGTAACATATATCTTTGTTTTATATCCAAGTATGTAACAATTGCCCCAGTTTTACGTTTGAATATTTAATATTTTTTCTATTAAAATCAGACTTGTGGTTTGTAGATTCTCACTTCTGTTTCTTTGATCTCAGTTTTTATTCATGAACTAATATCACACTGGTCTAATGCTATAGAAGTATATTTTAACATCTTTTAACATCTTTTTAGGGCTAGGGCTCTCTCATTTCTTTGCTAAAGCACAATAAGCTGGGTGAATCCCGTCCATTTATTTTTCCAGTGCATGTTGTCAAAAAGAGTCTACCTAATGCTTTATAATTATCATATAACTAGTAGAAAAATCAGTTAAAATATTAATAAATAGAAGAAAAATAAGAAAACTCAGGGCTTACACAAACTTAGAGTAGTTGGTTTCCTATCAATTTACATTAATGTAGTCCAGAAAGTAATTCTCCTAAGGAAAATAATCATTTCCTTGTTGCATCAATCTCATGTAATTTGAAGGATAATAAAATAGGGCAATGCATATAAATTGCTTATGAGTGCCTAGTACATGAGTATTCGGCTCCATACATTAGGCTATGTCTAGTACTATCATCAATATTATTATCCATGTGTATGTGTAACCACTGTAATATTTTTGCTTAAGCCAACATGATACTTGTAGAAATGAATCATATAGGATAGATTACATCAAACATACATTATTTTTTAAATATAGTTTGATTCTTAAATATCAACAGCATCTAATAAATATAACTGTTATTTGAACATCTTTGTATACTAGTTTTGACAATTTAGTTACTGCATTGCACCCTTTTCTAAGCCTGGATTGTTGTCCCACTTAGTACCCTACCTAATTGCCTTATTTAACTGGTGTCATGACTTGCATGTGCTAATTCTTCTCACAGAGTCTCATTCCCCTCATTTCTATATCTGATCACAGGCAGTTGAAAAATTTTCAGATTTTTCTTTTCTCATAGTTCGATTAGTGACTCACTAAGCAATTACATTATTGTAATTTTTTATCACTAAAACATTATTTCTCTTAAATAAGTCCGAGGATTACTTATCAAAATTATTCTTCCCATATTAATAGCAATATAATTTAGAATTTATTTCTTTAGAAAACATAGAAATAGATGTGTGTGGTATAGAATATGTCCTGAAAGTGCATAAAAATTTTAAGAAGCAGAGAGACTATGTTTTATCCTCTAGACCAGACTTCTAAGCAAAGAAAAAATTTGAGACAAAGAGGATCATTATAATGATAATAAAAGCAATCCACCAGGAAGACATAATCAATTTAGCTCTGTATACATCAAACAGAGCTTCACCATAAATAAAGGAAAATGATAGAATTTAAAGGAGAAAAAATTTATAATTATAATTGATAGAATTACTCAGCAGACAGTCAGCAAGGAAATAAAAGACCTGAAAAAACAATCAATCAATAGGATCTAACTGACATATATACAATATTCTACCAAAAAGCAGCAGAACGCACATCTGTTTCAAGTGGCATGGAATATGGAATATTTATCAAGATATACCATATCTTGGATTATGAAATATATCTCAATTTTTTTAAGTTATTATAGAATGAGTTAACTATTATGTAATCAAAGTAGAAATTAAAAATACAAAGACAATAGTAAAATATCTAAGCTTGTGGAGATTAAACAATGCAGTTGTAAATAATTCAATAGTAAAGATAAAATCTTAATGGACATTTTTAAAAATTTACAGAAAAGAATTAAATAAGTAGTATGCAGTTAAACCAGTGTTGAGAGAGAAATTTGCAGCATTAAATTCTCATATTAGAGACAAGGAAATTGAAATGAAAATAACCCAATAACAAATGAAAATAACCCAATTTTTCTCCCGTGAAACAAACAAACATATATATATATATATGGAGAACAAAGTAAGCCAAATGCAAGAAGAAAAATTAAAATCAATGAAACTGAAAATAGTAAAATGATAGAAAAAATCAGTGATAAAAAGCCAGTTCTCTGAAAAAGGTAACAACAAAAATGATGAGCCTCTTTAAATGACAAAAATGAAAAAAAGGGAAGATATTAATGGCCTAGATCAGGAATGAAAAAGGAGATATAACTAGCCATTAATAGATAGCCAAAGATATTATAGCCATTATTAACAGAGATAAAATGGAATGAGTATTAACTTGGAAGAAATGGGTCAATTTTTCTGTGAAAGCCAGAAACTACAAAAAGTCTGCTAAATTGGGATAGATAGTCTCAACATCTATATTACCATAAAATAAATTGAATGAATAATTTAAAACTCCAGGAAAATAAATCTATGACCCATTGGAGAATTCTAATAAACATACTTGAAAAATTAAAATGTATATACAATCTCTTTCAGAAATTATAAAAGGAAATAATTTTTACCAACTCATGTGGGATCAGATTTATACTGATTTAAGAGACAAAGGTAACACAAGAGAAGAAAGCTATAGATTAATATAGAGATAAGAATCTTGAACAATACTCTAGCAAACCAAATCTGGCATCATACAGGGAAAAAAGATTATACACAATAACCAAGTGAAATTTACTCCCAATATGCAAGGTTGTTTCAACTCTAAAATTAAACAATGCAATAAATTATATCAATAAGTTAAAGAAGAAAAAAATTATGACTATATCAACTGACACAGAAAGGCATATAAAAAAAGTCAGTACCCATACATGATTTTAAAAACTCCAGCAGGTTAGAGATAAAAATGCATTACAACAACCTGATAAATAGTATCTACAAAACAAAACAACTATAACTGTGTCTTTTTCTTTTTCTTTTAGAGGAACCCTTATTCAATTGAATGAGTCATAGAGGATTTTATGATATTGACATTTTGTTTTGTTTTGTTTAACTTTTTTCAAATTATTTTTTAATTGGAGAAAAATTGCTTTACAATGTTGTATTGGTTTCTGCTGTAAAACAACATGAATAAGCCATAATTATGCATATATGCTCTCCTTTTTGAACCTCCTTCCCCTACCCCATCCCAATCCTCTAAACAGTCATAACATTGGATTCAGTAATGATGATAGAAATGATATTAAGGTAAATTAGTTTTTAATAATGACTTTTGATAATTTCCTGTAATTATCACAGAAGGCTAACACAGTTCCTTTTCACTGATTTCAATCAAAAGACACTTTTCAATAAATTCTGAAACACATATTTATTTACCACCACATTATTTCCTGAAAGTAATTTATCTTTTAGTTCGTAAATATATGCCCAAATATTTATGACTGAACTAAATGATAATTGGGATTTCATTTAAAACAGTTTAGGAGAGTGAGAGTTTAAAGAATTAAAGGAGGTACAAAATATGAGAATTTATTAGGTTGGTGCAAAAGTAACTGCAGTTTTTGCATTGTTTAAATTTGCCATTTGATACTGGAATACATTCTAAATAAATGTGGTTAAGTTGTAGATCATTTTAATGCATATTTTTCACTCTTTTTTTTTTTTTTTTTTGGCTAATGACATTGCTTGCTGTTTATTTTATATTTAGAGTATGGAAATGATGTTAGGCAAAAAGCAAAGTTGAGTGATATTCTTTAAAATGAATCATAAAGCATCAGAGATAACTTGCAACATCAACAGTGCATTTACCCCAGGAACATACAGTGCAGTGGTGGTTTAAGAAGTTTTGCAAAGGAGATGAGATGAGCACCTTGAAGATGAGGAGTGTAGTGGCTGGCCACTGGAAGTTGACAACGACCAATGATAGCAATCATCAAAACTGATCCTCATAGCTACACGAGAAGTTGCTGATGAATTCAGCAAGGACCATTCTATGATCATTTGGCATTTGAAGCAAATTGGAAAGGTGAAAAAGCTTAGTAAGTGGATGCCTCATGAGCTGACTGCAAATCAAAAAAATCAGCATTATGAAGTGTCATCTTCTCTTATCCTATGTAACAACAATGGACCATTTCTTAAGCGATGAAAAGTGGATTGTACATGATAACTAGCAACAACCAACTCAGTGGCTGGACTGAAAAGAAGCTCCTAAACACTTCCCAAAGCCAAATTTGCACCCAAAAAAAAAAAAAAAGTTCACGGTCACTGTTTGGTGGCCTGCTGCCAATCTGATCCACTACAGCTTTCTGAATCTAGCCAAAACCATTTCATCTAAGAAGTATGCTCAGCAAATTGATGAGATGCAATGAACACTGCAAGGCCTGAAGCCAGCATTGGTCAACAGAATGTGCCCAATTCTTCTCCATGACAATGCCAGATCACACATTGCACAACTAACACTTCAAAAGTTGAATGAATGGGGCAACAAAATTTTGCCTCATCCATCATACTCACCTGACCTCTTACTAAGCAGTTACTACTTCTTCAAGCATCTTGACAACTTTTTGAAGAAAAAACACTTCCACAACCAGGATGCAGAAAACGCTTTCCAAGTCTTTGCCAAATCCTGAATCACAAATTTTTATTCTATGAGAATAAGCAAACTTAATTTCTCAGCAAAAATGTTTGATTATATATTTTGATTAATAAAAATTCATTTGAGTCTAGTTAAAATGATTCAGAATTCATGGTCCAAAACTAATTGTGCTTGCACCAACATAATAATTGTTGAAGATAGAACATTTTGGTATCTTTATTGTTGTTGTTTGGTTGCCAAGTTGTGTCTGACTCTCTGTGATGCCATGATCTGCAGCACACTGGGGCTCCCTGTCCCTCACTATTTCCCAGAGTTTGCCCAAGTTCATTGTTCATTGAATCAGTGATACCATCCAGCCATCTTATTCTCTGTTGCCCCTTCTCGTTCTGCCTTCAATCTTTCCCAGCATCAGTGTCTTTTCAAATGAGTCAGCTGTTGCCATCAGATGGCCAAAGTATTGGAGCTTCAGCTTCAGCATCAGTCCTTCAATGAGTATACAGGACTGATTTCCTTCAGGACTGATTTGTTTGATCTCCCTGCTGTCCAAGGGACTTTCAAGAATCTTCTCCAACACCACAGTTCAAAAGCATCATTCTTCAGTGCTCAGCTTTCTTTATAGTCCAACTCCATACATGACTACTGAAAAATATGTAGCTTTGACTATACAGACCTTTATTGGCAATGTAATGTCTCTGCTTTCTAATACACTGTTTAGATTTGCTATAGCGTTCCTTCCAAGCAGCAAGTGTCTTTTAATTTCATGACTGCAGTTACCATCTGCAGTGATTTTGGAGTCTAAGAAAATAAAGTCTGTCATTGTTTCCATTGCTTCCCCATCTATTTGCCAGGGAATGATGGGACAGGATGCCATGATCTTAGTTTTTTGAATGCTGAATTTTAAGCCAGCTTTTTCACTCTCCTCTTTACCTTCATCAAGAGATTCTTTAGTTCCTCTTCACTTTCTGCCATTACAGCTGTATCATCTGCATATCTGAGATTGTTGATGTGTCTTTTGGCAATCTGAATGCCAGCTTGTGATTCACCTAGCCCAACATTTCACATAATGTTCTCTGCATATAAATTAAATAAGCAGGGTGATAATATACAGCCTTGACGTACTTCTTTCCTGATTTGGAAACAGTCCATTGTTCCATGTCCAGTTCTGTTGCTTCTTAACCTGCATACAGGTTTCTCAAGAGGCAGGTCAGGTGGTCTGGTATTCTCATCTCTTGAATAATATTCCACAGTGTGTTGTGATCCACGCAGGTCAAAGGCTTTGGCATAGTCAATGAAGCAGAGGTAGATGTTTTTCTGGAACTCTCTTGCTTTTTTGATGATCCAACAGATGTTGGCAATTTGATCTCTGATTCCTCTGCCTTTTCTAAATCCAGTAAATTCTAAATTCTTGTCCACAGTAGTAGATATAATGGTCATCTGAATTAACTTTTCCCATTTCTGTACATTTTAGTTCACTGATTCTCAAGATGTTGACGTTCACTCTTGCCATCTCCTGTTTGACCGTGTCCAATTTACTTTGATTCATGGACCTAACATTCCAGGTTCCTATGCAATACTGTTCTTTACAGCATTTGACTTTACTTTCATCACACATTCACAACTGAGTGTTTTTTTTCTGCTTTTGCCCAGCTCCTTCATTCTTTCTGAAGCTATTAGTAGTTGCCCTCCGCTCTTCTCTAGCAGCATATTGGACACCTTTCAAACTGGGGGTGGGGGGTGGAGGGGTGGGTTGTCTTACAGTGTTATATCTTTTTTGTCTTTTTATACAGTTCATGGGGATCTCATGAAAAGACTACTGGAGTGGTTTACCGTTCTCTCTTCCAGTGGATCATATTTTGTCAGAACTTTCCAAAATGACCTGTCTATCTTGGTTGGCCCTGCACAGCATAGCTCATAGCTTCATTGAGTTGCACAAGCCTCTTAACCAAGACAAGGCAGTGATCTATGAAGTATTTGGGTATCCTAAATTAATTTATATATTTATCTATATTTAAATTCCTGTAGCAAACTATTTAAACATTATAGATACAAATAAATGTATTTTGCATCATGTTAAGACATAATGAACAGGGCTAAAATTAAAAAGAAAGAATGAAGTCATATCATAAAAATTAATATATTAACTTGACCTTGAAACATAAGAATTTCATCTGTTTGAAATGAATCATAATGGATAAAATGATGAACAGCTATATTTCATATGAATAAAGACAATGTGATAATAATGTAGAAATGAAGAGAGGGTCGGTATTACCTTATTCTTGTAAAACAGCTTTTCTATTCATTCATTCATTCAATTTACTTAAAACATAAAATTTCACCTATTTCTCCCATTAATCCCACCATCTTCCGCTGGCAATCATCAATCTGTCTTCAGCGTCAATGAGTTTGGTTTTATATTTATCTTTAGATTCCACATATAAAACGTATCATACAGTATTTATCTTTCTCTACCTGACTCATTTTACTTAATATAATGCCCTCTAGGTTCATCCATGTTGTCATAAAATGTAAGATTTCATTCTTTTCTATGGCTGAATTATATTCCTTTATATCTATATATAGATATACTTTTTTATTAATCCACTCATGAGTGGACAATTTTTTATATTCACATTGAATGTGGGAATATGTACTTTCTTTGAGTTAGTGATTTTCTTTCCTGTGGATTAATAACCAGAAGTTCCACTTCTGGTTCATATTAGTTCTAGTTTTAATTTTGGAGGGAATCTCTGTACTGTTTTCCATAGAGGCTGCACCAGTTTACATTCTCACTAACAGTGCACAAGTGTTTCCTTTTCTCCAAATACTTGCCAACACTTGTTATTTCCTGTCTTTGATAATACCATTCTGACAGGTGTGAGTAACATCTCACTGTGGTTTGATTTGCATTTCCCTCATAATCAATGATGTTCAGTAACTTTTCACGTTTCTATTGGTGATCTAAATGTTGTCTTTGGAAAAATGTCTATTCAGATTTTCTGCCAGTTTTTAAATAAAATTACTTAGTTTGCTTTTGAATTATATGAGTTCTTTATATATTTTGGAGATTAGCCCCTTATCATATATATCATTGCAAATATTCTCTCCCAGTTAGTTGGCTGTCTTTTCATTTTTATTATGATTTCCTTTGCTGTGCATAAGCTTTTGGGTTTAATGAGGTACTCCTTATTTATATTTGCTTTTGTTGATTTTGCTTTTGGTCTCAGAATCAAGAAATCACAGTCAAGATCAATGTCAAAGAGTTTACCACCTGTATTTTCTTCTAGATGTTTCATAGTTTCAGGTCTTACATCCAAGTTGTTAATCCATTTTGAGTTAATTTTTCTTTATGGTATAAGATTTCCTCATTATATTCTTGGCTCCTTTGTGATAAATTAATTGACCATATATGCATGGGCTTATTTCTGAGTTTTCTGTTATATTCCATTGATTTATATGTCTGTTTTATGTCAGTAATATATTGTTTTAATTAATATATCTTCATGATATAGTTTGAATTCAGAGAATATAATGCCTCCAGCATTATTCTTTCTCAAGGCTGCTTCAGCTGTTCAGGGTCTTTTTCAGTTCTATACAGATTTTAAGTTTGTGTGTTTACTTCTGTGAAAAATGTCATTGGAATTTTTATAGGTTGCATTGAGTCTGTATATTGCTTTGGGTACTATGGACATTTAATAATATTTATTCTTCTAATGAGAAATATCTTTTCATTAATTTGTGCCTCTTTAGTTTATTTACTTAATATCCCATAGTTTTCAATATCAATCTACTGGTCTTTCAGCTCTTTAGTTAAACATATTTCTAGGTTGGTTTTTTTTTTTTTTGATGCAGTTATAAATGGGATTATTTCATTAACTTTTCTTTCTGATAGTTCATTATTAGTGTATAGAAATGCAATTCACTTTTGCATATTAATTTGGTTTCCTGTAACTTTACTGAGTTGATTATTAGTTTTAACAGTTTTGATGGAGTCTCTAGTGTTTTCCATACACAGCATCACGTCATCAGCAAATAGTGACAGTTTTATTTTTTCCTTTCTGATTTGAAATCCTTTTTTTTCTTTCTTGTGACTAATTACTCTGGATAGGACTTTCAATACTACACTGAATAAGAGTGGTGATAGTGAGCGTTCCTATATGATTCCTAATCTTAAAAGGAAAGCTTTCAGTTTTCATTGTTGAGTGTGATGTTAGCTGTTGGCTTGTCTTAAATGGCCTTTTATATTTTGAGGAGCTTTCCTTTTAGACCCACTTTATTGAGAGTATTTACCTCAAAATATTGATTGTCAAATGTTTTTTTCTAACTTTATTTAGATGATCATATGATTATTTTCTTTTGTTTTGTTAATGTGATATGACACACTGATTGATTTGCAAACTTTGCTTCCCTACAGTAAATTCTACTTGATCATGGTGTTTGATCTTCTTAGCATATTGCTAAATTTCTTTTGCTATAATTTTCTGAAGATTTTTGCTTCTATGTTCATCAGGGATATTTATCTGTATTTTGTTTTCTTGTGGCATTCTTGTCTGGCTAGTATCATTTTTTAATGATTAAAAACTAAATATATTTCCCATTTATTGGGAACAGGAGAAAGCTGGCCACCCTCTCCTTATTCACCATAGGTTTGGAAGGTCTAGACACTGAAATGAGGAAAGAAAAATAAATTTTAATACAATTTGGAAAAGAAGAAAGGCAACTATATATGCAGATATAAATATTTACATAGAGTATAACAACTATCCTAAACAAAAAAACAGGAAACCTAGCAAAATTAAGTTAGTTCAGTTGGCTGCAGTATACAAGATCAAAACACAATCAATCAATTTCTGTATACCAACACTAACACAGAGAAACTGAAATTAAAGATATAATAAATAATTGCACCAAAAATAAAATACCTAATCAAACATTTAATAGCCCATATATAAAATCTATATACTGATAATTACAAAAGGCTAATGAAAGAAATCAAAGATATAAATAAATGGAGAGACATACAGTGTTCTTGGACAGGAAGGCTGAACATAGGAACGATGTCAAATTGGTCTAGAGATTTAATAAAATTCTTATCAATATTCTAAGTCTGTTATAGACTTAGAAAAACCTATCCTAGAATAATTGTAATAGTCTTAAACTTGTCAAAAAAATAAAAGGAGGAGGGGAGAACTTACTATACATAATCTTGAGTTCAGTTCAGTCGCTCAGTCGTGTCCAAATCTGCGACTCCATGAATTGCAGCACGCCAAGCCTCCCTGTCCGTCACCATCTCCGGGTGTTCACTCAAATTCACATCCATCGAGCTGGTGATGCCATCCTGACATCTCATCCTCTGTTGTCCCCTTCTCCTCCTGCCCCCAATCCCTCCAAACATCAGAGTCTTTTCCAATGAGTCAATTCTTCACATGAGGTGGCAAAAGTACTGGAGTTTCAGCTTTAGCATCATTCCTACCAAAGAACACCCAGGGCTAACCTCCTTTAGAATGGACTTGTTGGATCTCCTTGCAGTCCAAGGGACTCTCAAGAGTCTTCTCCAACACCACATTTCAAAAGCATCCATTCTTCGACTCTCAGCCTTCTTCCTAGTCCAAATCTCACATCCATACATGACCACTGGAAAAACCATAGCTTGACTAGACGGACCTTAGTCGGCAAAGTAATGTCTCTGATTTTGAATATGCTATCTAGGTTGGTCATAACTTTTCTTCCAAGGAGTAAGTGTCTTTTAACTTCATGGCTGTAATGACAATCTGCAGTGATATTGAAGCCCCAAAAAATAAAGTCTGACACTGTTTCCACTGTTTCCCCATCTATTTCCCATGAAGTGATGGGACCACATGCCATGATCTTCGTTTTCTGAATGTTGAGCTTTAAGCCAACTTTTTCACTCTCCTCTTTCACCTTCATCAAGAGGCTTTTTAGTTCCTCTTCACTTTCTGCCATAAGGGTGGTATCATCTGCATATCTGAGGTTATTGATACTTCTCCCGGCAATCTTGATTGTAGCTTGTGCTTCTTCCAACCCAGCATTTCTCATGAAGTACTCTGCATATAAGTTAAATAAGCAGGGTGACAATATACAGCCTTGATATACTCCTTTTTCCTATTTGGAATCAGTGTGTTGATCCATGTCCAGTTCTAACTGTTGCTTCCTGACCTGCATACAGGTTTCTCAAGAGGCAGGTCTGGTGGTCTGGTATTCCCAACTCTTTTAGAATTTTCCACAGTTTCTTGTGATCCACACAGTCAAAGGCTTTGGCATAGTCAAGAAAGCAGAAATATATGTTTTTCCGAAACTCTCTTGCTTTTTCAATGATCCAGAGGATGTTGGCAATTTGATCTCTGGTTCCTCTGCCTTTTCTAAAATGAGCTTGAACATCTGGAAGTTCACGGTTCATGTATTGCTGAAGCCTGGCTTGGAGAATTTTGAGCATTACTTTACTAGCATGTGAGATGAGTGCAATTGTGTGGTAGCTTGAGCAATCTTTGGCATTGCCTTTCTTTGGGATGTGAATGAAACTGACCTTTTCCAGTCCTGTGGCCACTGCTGAGTTTTGCAAATTTGCTGGCATATTGAGTGCAGCACTTTCACAGCATCATCTTTCAGGATTTGAAATAGTTCAACTCGAATTCCATCACCTCCACTAGCTTTGTTCATAGTGATGCTTTCTAAGGCCCACTTGACTTCACATTCCAGGATGTCTGGCTCTAGGTGAGTGATCATACCATCGTTATTATCTTGGTTGTGAAGATCATTTTTTGTACAGTTCTGTGTATTCTTGCCACCTCTTCTTAATAAATTCTGCTTCTATTAGGCCCATACCATTTCTGTCCTTTATCGAGCCCATCTTTGCATGAAATGTTCCTTTGGTATCTCTAATTTTCTTGAAGCGATCTCTAGTCTTTCCCATTCTGTTGTTTTCCTCTATTTCTTTGTGTTGATTGCTGAAGAAGGCTTTCTTATCTCTTCTTGCTATTCTCTGGAACTCTGCATTCAGATGCTTATATCTTTCCTTTTCTCCTTGGCTTTTTGCTTCTCTTCTTTTCACAGCTATTTGTAAGGTCTCCCCAGAGAGCCATTTTGCTTTTTTGCATTTCTTTTCCATGGGGATGATCTTGAAACCTGTCTCCTGTACAATGTCATGAACCTCATTCCATAGTTCATCAGGCACTCTATCTATCAGATCTAGCCCATTAAATCTATTTCTCACTTCCACTGTATAATCATAAGGGATTTGATTTAGGTCATTCCTGAATGGTCTAGTGGTTTTCCCTACTTTCTTTAATTTAATTCTGAATTTGACAATAAAGAGCTCATGATCTGAGCCACAGTCAGCTCCTGGTCTTGTTTATGCTGACTGTATAGAGCTTCTCCATCTTTGGCTGCAAAGAATATAATCAATCTGATTTTAGTGTTGACCATCTGGTGATGTCCATGTGTAGTCTTCTCTTGTGTTGTTGGAAGAGAGTGTTTGCTATGATCAGTGCATTCTCTTGGCAAAATTCTATTAGCCTTTGTCTTGCTTCATTCCGTATTCCAAAGCCAAATTTGCCTGTTACTCCAGGTGTTTCTTGACTTCCTACTTTTGCATTCCAGTCCCCTATAATGAAAAGACATCTTTTTTGGGTGTTAGTTCTAAAAGGTTGTAGGTCCTCATAGAACCATTCAACTTCAGCTTCTTCAGTGTTACTGGTTGGGGCATAGACTTGGATAACTGTGATATGGAATGGTTTCCTTGGAGATGAACAGATATCATTCTGTCATTTTTGAGACTGCATCCAAGTACTGCATTTTGGACTCTTTTGTCGACCATGATGGCTACTCCAGTTCTTCTAAGGGATTCCTGCCCACAGTAGTAGATATAATGGTCATCTGAGTTAAAGTCACCCATTCCAGTCCATTTCAGTTCACTGATTCCTAGAATGTCGACATTCACTCTTGCCATCTCCTGTTTGAACACTGCCAATTTGCCTTGATTCATGGACCTAAAATTCCAGGTTCCTATGCAATATTGCTCTTTACAGCATCGGACCTTGCCTCTATCACCAGTCACATCCACAACTGGGTATTGTTTTTGCTTTGGCTCCATCCCTTCATTCTTTCTAGAGTTATTTCTCCACTGACCTCCAGCAGCATATTGGGCACCTGCTGACCTGGGGAGTTCCTCTTTTGGTATTCTATCATTTTGCCTTTTCCTACTGTTCATGGCATTCTCAAGGCAAGAATACTGAAGTGGCTTGCCATTCCCTTCTCCAGTGGACCACATTCTTTCAGACCTCTCCACTATGACCCACCCATCTTGGGTTGCCCCGTGGGCATGGCTTAGTTTCATTGAGTTAGACAAGGTTGAGGTCCTAGTGTGATTAGATTGGCTAGATTTCTGTGAGTATGGTTTCAGTGTTTCTGCCCCCTGATGCCCTCTTGCAACACCCACCATCTTTTTTGGGTTTCTCTTACCTTGGACATGGGATATCTCTTCACGGCTGCTCCAGCAGTGCAGCTGCTGCCCCTTACCTTGGACAAGGGGTATCTCCTCACTTAAGAGGCATAATCTTAAGGCTTACTATAAGGCTATAGTAGAAAAGCCCATGTGGTACTATTAGAGAACTAGAAGCACAGATCAATGGAATATAATAGATTATCTGGAAATACTTCCAAACAAACATGCTCAAATGACCTTTGAAAAGAAAAGAGGCAAAAGCAATTCAACAGAAGGAATAGTCTTTTCAAACAACAACAAGAAAGTTGGACACTCAGAATAAAAAAACTAACAGAACCTCAGTCTGAATCTTACACCTTATACAAAAATTAATACAAAAGAGATCTGGAACTTAAATATAAAATGCAAAGGTATAAAAATTTTAGGGAAAAAGACAGGAGAAAACCTTTGAGATCTAGGCCTATGACAAGCATTCTTATTGATACCAAAAGCATGATCTATAAAAGAAAAAAAATGATGAATGAATTGAAATAAAATGGTCACTTGTCTACATGTAATAACATAAAGCTTATTATCATCTTATTAAAAGAAAAAAGCAGAAACAAAATAAAAAAATCAGCAAACCAGAAAGCTAGGAGAACATAGCCTCTGCTATTGTCACAGTCATAGAGGGGGCCTGTCAGCTGCCCAAGGGTCACTGCACCTACCAGCTTCATTGACAGGTGGACCCAGTTTAGGCCAGAGCAAACTCACCACCACTCATCTCAATCCTGTCAGGTCCCTGAGGGCAAAGAGCATTTGATCAACAACACTGGTTTTTCTGTAAAACATTGTTTTCCTAAAAAACTGAGGTTGGTGTCTTTGAGAGTCACATTGGAATCCCACAGATTAGCTGCAGAATATGTGTTTCTCTTATCTTACTGCAGCAGATTAACATGGTTTGTAAAATGAAAAATAAAAGTATTAGTTGCTCAGGAGTGTCCAACTCTTTGAGATCCCATGGACTGTAGCCCACCAGGTTCCTTTGCCCATGGGATTCTCCAGACAAGAACACTGTAATGGGTAGCCACTCCCTCCTCCCAAGGATTTTCCTGATCCAGGAATCAAACCCACTTCTCCTGTGGCTCCTTCATTGCAAGCAGATTCTCTACCATCTGAGTCACCAGGGAAGCCCAACATGGTTTGTGAAAGTTGATACAAAAAGCATTAAAAGACTAGCTTCAACTAGGAGAAGATATGTGCAAATCACATACTTGATGAAGCACTAGTACTTCAACTATATTAAAACTCAACAGTTAAGAAAAAATCCATTTCAAAAGTAAACAATAAAACGTGAACAATATTTCACTGAAAAGGAGATACAAGTGACAAATGAGCACATGAAAAGATTTTCAACATCAGTAGCTATCAGGTAAATGCCAACAAATCCACAGTAAGGCTTCACGATCAGAATGGTTAAAAATGTAGGGAATGCCCCAAAAGTCAGAAAGGATGTGGAGAATGTGAATAGCTCAAATATTACTACTGGGAATGTAAAGTGCCACAGTCAATATGGGAAACAGTCTGAAAATTTCTTATAAAATTAAAACTGAAATTCCCATATGATTTATAAATTGTACTCTTGAGTATTCATGCCAGAGACATGAAAATATGTTCACAGAAAATCCTATACACCAATGCACACAGCAGCTTTATTTATAATTGTAAAACTGAAAAAAAAGTTCAGATGTCTTTCAGTGGTTAAATACGCTGTTGTTTAGGCAAATTGTTGTGTATACATAGTAAGGAATATTACTGTAAAATAAAAACAAAGGAAATTCACATAAACAACACCTTGGGTGAATCCTGAGACAGTATGAAGGAAGGAAATACAAATTACATAACGTGGAATTCTACTTAAGTAATATTTTTGCAATGACATCGTCTGATAAATGAAGAATAGAGCAGTAGATTTCAGCAGGTAGGGACAGGGAGAGGGTTAGGGTTCAGTGTGGTTATAAAAGAGCAGGTGGCTCAGATAATAAAGTGTCTGCCTGCAGTGCGGGAGACCTGGGTTCGATCCCTGGGTTAGGAAGATCCCCTGGAGAAGGAAATGGCAACCCACTCCAGTACTCTTGCCTAGAAAATTCCATGGACAGAGGTGCCTGGTGGGCTATACAGTCCATGGGGTTGCAAAGAGTCGGACACAACTGAGCGACTTGGATTAATTAATTAATTAATTCAGGGATCCTTTTGATGATGAAACTTTTTTGTATCTTGATGTGACTGTCGGTATATAGAACTATAATGATAAATTTGTAAAAGACTTACACACATATACATAGAAAGAAAAGTGAATACAGGTAGAAAGGAAAACTTAAATATGGTCAATAGAATGCTTCAATGTCAAAATCTTGTTTGTGTTATATATACACACACATATATTTTGTTCAGTCACTAAGTTGTGTCCAGCTCTCTCTGACATCATGGGTTGCAGCATGCCAGGCTTCCCTGTCCTTCACTATCTCTCAGAGATAGTTTCAAAAATCAACATCTGTTTGTTAGATGCCAGAAATCATGAATTTCTTTATAAAGTTATGCAAGGAAAAATGCAAATTAATTGTTTGGCCAACTTTATATGTGGGTGTGTATATATACATATATATAGATATGTATACTCACTTTGAAACTCAATTTATGGAATTTCTTCTCTCATTAAAATCCTGCTGCTGCTGCTAAGTTGCTTTAGTCATGTCCAACTCTGTGCAATCCCATAGACAGCAGCCCACCAGGCTCCACCATCCCTGGGATTCTCCAGGCAAGAACACTGGAGTAGGTTGCCATTTCCTTCTCCAATGCATGAATTAAGTACACAAATTTTGACCATCATATGCTACAGAAAAGTAAACAAATGGGTGTTCTTTGGTACCACCTATTTTAGTTATAGTAAAATTTCCTTAAAAAAACAAGCAATCATCTTTATTTAACAAGTTTCTTTTCTATGCAGTAGTTTTCAAAAAAAAATCCCTTTAAAAGACTCATTCTGGATTGAAAGGTAGGGAGAGAGACTTCTAGATATTTCTTCAAAGTTATATAGCCCTATGTGTTTTCCCATGTGCTTTAGAACACTTTCTAAACCTCCTAGTATTTTATGTAAGTTAGATATGTGCTGACCTGGTTGCTCTAAGTGTATTTGAGAATATAAAAAATAGAAAGTGAGAACCTCACAGTGCAACGGTCAGAAAGAGAGAATGCCTTTAAAAATGCGCATTAAAAATTATTTTTCTATTACATGCTCAGGGCCAATGTATGGACTGAAAGTTTGTTTTTCTCCTCAAATTCATATGTTAAAGCCTTAATCCTCAATATGATGGTAGTTGGAGGTGGGGCTTTTGAGAGGTGGGGCCCTCAAAATCAGATTAAGCCCTTGTAAGAAGATACAGGAAAATGTTCTCTCTCCACCCTCCCTCTCCATCTCCTTTCCCCAAGAGTCCCTCTCACTCCTACTCTTTCTCTCTCTCTTTGTGTCTCTCTCTTTCTCCAGTACATTCACCAAGGAGCAGCCATGTGAGAAGGTAAGAAGAAGATGGCCACCTGCAGACCAGGAAAAAGGCCCTCAATAGATGTCAAGTTGGCTGGCACATTGATCTTGGGTTCTTCGTCTTCCAGAACAGTGAATATTTATTGTTTAATCCACTTGGTCTATTAAATCTGTTATAGCAACCCAAAGGAATAAGCCACTATAGTTCAGATAGCCAAATTTCAAAGAGGCCAGTCCTACAGTGTGCTGAATTTAAAAACTCTGGCCCAAGAGTTATGAAGGATATTTCCTGATTGGTAATTTAGGACACAATGAATATTGCTCAAATCAACTTCTCACAAATTTCCTTTCTGAGGTGGCACTACCTTCACATTTGGCTTCTCAAGAGAAATTTTCTACTGTGGGAGAATTTGGTTGGATGTCTCATAATGATAGGAATTCATAGTTGGCATATTATTTATTTGGCACCTTCCAAAATGAACTATGGATGGATGTTCATGACATTGTACAGGAGACAGGAATCAAGACCATCCCCAAGAAAAAGAAATGCAAAAAAGCAAAATTGCCATCTGAGGAGGGCCTTACAAATATCTGTGAAAAGGAAAGAAGCAAAAAGCAAAGGAGAAAAGGAAAGATATAAGCATCTGAATGCAGAGTTCCAAAGAATAGCAAAGAGAGATAAGAAAGCCTCCCTCAGTGATCAGTGCAAAGAAATAGAGGAAAACAATAGAATGGGAAAGACTAGAGATCTCTTCAAGGAAATTAGAGATCTCTTCAAGAAAATTAGAGATACCAAGGGAACATTTCATGCAAAGATGGGCTCAATAAAGCACAGAAATAGTATGGACCTAAGAGAAGCAGAGATATTAAGATGTGGCAAGAATACACAGAAGAACTGTATAAAAAAGATCTTCATGACCCATATGATCATGATGGTGTGATCATTCACCTAGAGCCAGACATCTTGGAATATGAAGTGAAGTGGGCCTTAGGAAGCATCACTACAAACAAAGCTAGTGGAGGTGATGGAATTCCATTTGAGCTATTTCAAATCCTAAAGGATGATACTGTGGAAGTGTTGCACTCAATATGCCAACAACCTGGAAAACTCAGCAGTGGCCACAAGACTGGAAAAGGTCAGTTTTCATTCCAATCCCAAAGAAAGGCAATGCCAAAGAATGTTCAAACTACCGCACAATTGTACTCATCTTACACTGGCAACCCGCTCCAGTATTCTTGCCTGGAGAATCCCAGGGACAGAGCAGCCTGGTGGGCTGCCATCTATGGGGTCACACAGAGTCAGACATGACTGAAGCGACTTAACAGCAGCAGCACATGCTAGTAAAGCAATGTTCAAAATTCTCCAAGCCAGGCTTCAGCAATACATGAACCATGAAATTCCAGATGTTCAAGCTCATTTTAGAAAAGGCAGAGGAACCAGAGATCAAACTGCCAACATCCGCTGGATCATTGAAAAAGCAAGCATTCCAGAAAAACATCTATTCTGCTTTATTGACTATGCCAAAGCCTTTGACTGTGTGGATCACAATAAACTGTGGAAAATTCTGAAAGAGATGGGAATAGCAGACCACCTGACATATCTCTTGAGAAATCTGTATGCAGGTCAGGAAGCAACAGTTAGAACTGGACAGGGAACAACAAACTGGTTCCAAATAGGGAAAGCAGTACATCAAGGCTGTATCTTGTCGCCCTGCTTATTTAACTTCTATGCAGAGTACATCATGAGAAATGCTGAGCTGGAGGAAGCACAAGCTGGAATCAAGATTGCCAGGAGAAATATCAGTAACCTCAGATATGCAGATGACCCCACCCTGATGGCAGAAAGTGAAGAACTAAAAAGCCTCTTGATGAAAGTGAAAGAGGAGAGTAAAAAAGTTAGCTTAAAGCTCAACATTCAGAAAACTAATATCATGGCATTGGTCCCATCACTTCATGGCAAATAGATGGGGAAACAGTAGAAACAGTGACTGACTTTTTTTCTGGGGGAGGGGGGGCCTCCAAAATCACTGCAGATTTTGGCTGCAGCCATGAAATTAGAAGATGCTTATCCTTGGAAGGAAAGTTATGACCAACCTAGACAGCCCATTCAAAAGCAGAGACATTACTTTGCCAACAAAGGTCCATCTAGTCAAGGCTATGGTTTTTCCAGTGGTCATGTATGGATGTGAGAGTTGGACTGTAAAGAAAGCTGAGCACCAAAGAATTGATGCTTTTGAACTGTGGTGTTGGAGAAGACTCTTGAGAGTGCCTTGGAAAACAGGGAGATCCAACCAGTCCACCCTAAAGGAGATCAGTCCTGAATGTTCATTGGGAAGACTGATGAAACTCCAATATTTTGGCCACCTGATGCAAAGAGCTGACTCATTTGAAAAGACCGTGATGCTGGGAAAGATTAAAGGCAGGAGGAGAAGGGAATGACAGAGGATGAGACGGTTAGATGGCATCACTGACTCAGTGGACATGAGTTCAGATAAACTCCAAGAGTTGGTGATGCACAGGGAGGCCTGGCATGCTGAGGTCCATGGAGTCTCAAAGAGTCAGACACAACTGAGTGACTGAACTGAGCTGAAAATGCCCCAAGCACCAAAAGGATCACAGGTATTTTCCACTCTATATGGGGAATAGATATGAAGGTTACATTACAGTCTGAAAACATTAGATTGAACTATATTAGTGGGGAAAGGAGCCAATAAGAGAAACGTGGATTCTCAAGTGGTCTGTATTCACTTGTTTGGTTGACGAACACCTAGGCTTCATGTTGGCCTATACTAAGTATGATCTGGATGCTAAAAATTAATTGCATTATGTAATGGGAACAAAGGAGATTGAAATGTTAGAGGAGCTGTATCATATGACTCTTCTTCCATCCTACCCTACTCCTTCCCAAGAGTATTATAGCATACTTTTTTGAAAACTGTATTAGTGAGGAGAGTAGTAATACAAGAAAACTTTCTTTTAGTAGTCCTAGAGGAGTTACCCCATGTCCGAGGTCAGGGGCAGCGGCCTAGAGTGCCAGGCTGCGACAGCGCAGGAACAGCCAAGAGGAGCTACCCTGCATCCAAGGTCAGTGGCGGCGGCTGGGCGGAGCTACCCCACGCCCAGGGTCAGGGCAGGGGGCCAGGAGAAGCTACCCCCTGTCCGAGGCCAGTGGCGGCCGTGGGGAGACAACCCGCGTCCGAGATCAGGGGTGGCCAGGAGAAGCCACCTCACACCCGAGGCCAGGGGTGGTGACCTTGAGGAGCCACCCCAAGCCCAAGACCAGGGACGGCAGCTAGGAGGAGCCACCCACACCTGAGGCCAGGGCCAGCGGCCCAGAGGAGCAACCCAAGGAGTGGTGGCTGTGCAGGCACAGGAGGGCCTAGAGGAGCTATCCCACGTTGAAGGCCAGGAACAGTAGCAGTAAGGAGATACCCCTCATCCAAGGTAAAGAACTGTGGCTGTGCTTTGCTGGAGCAGCCATGAAGAGATGCCCCACGCCAAGGTAGGAGAAATCCAAGTAAGATGGTAAGTGTTGCAAGAGGGCATCAGAGGGCAGACACACTGAAACCATACTCGCAGAAAACTAATCAATCTAATCACACTGGGACCACAGCCTTATCTAACTTAATGAAACCAAGCCATGCCTGCAGGGCAAACCAAGACTGGCGGGTCATGGTGGAGAGGCCTGACAGATTGTGGTCCACTGGAGTAGGGAATGGCAAGCCACATCAGTATTCTTGCCTTGAGAACCCCATGAACAGTATGAAAAGGCAAAATGATAGGATACCAAAAGAGGAACTCCCCAGGTCAGTAGGTGCCCAATATGCTACTGGAGATCAGTGGAGCAATAACTTCAGAAAGAATGAAGGGATGGAGCCAAAGCAAAAACAATACCCAGTTGTGGATGTGACTGGTGATAGAAGCAAGGTCTGATGCTGTAAAGAGCAATATTGCATAGGAACCTGGAATGTCAGGTCCATGAATCAAGGCAAATTGGAAGTGGTCAAACAAGAGATGGGAAGGGTGAACATTGACATTCTAGGAATCAGCGAACTAAAATGGACTGGAATGGGTGAGTTTAACTCAGATGACCATTACATCTACTACAGTGGGCAGGAATCCCTCAGAAGAAATGGCGTAGCCATCATGGTCAAAAAAGAGTCTGAAATGCAGTACTTGGATACAATCTCAAAAACGACAGAATGATCTCTGTTCGTCTCCAAGGCAAACCATTCAATATCACAGTTATCCAAGTCTATGCCCTAACCAGTAACACTGAAGAAACTGAGGTTGAACAGTTTTATGAAGACTTACAAGATCTTTTAGAACTAACACCCAAAACAGACGTCCTTTTCATTATAGGCGACTGGAATGCAAAAGTAGGAAGTCAAGAAACACCTGGAGTAACAGGCAAAGTTGGCCTTGGAATGCAGAATGAAGCAGGGCAAAGACTAATAGCGTTTTGCCAAGAAAATGCACTGGCCATAGCAAACACCCTCTTCCAACAACACAAGAGAAACTCTACACATGGACATCACCAGATGGTCAACAACGAAATCAGATTCATTATATTCTATGCAGCCAAAGATGGAGAAGCTCTATGCAGTCAGCAAAAACAAGACCAGGAGCTGACTGTGGCTCAGACCATGAACTACTTATGGCTAAACTCAGACTCAAATTGAAGAAAGTAGGGAAAACTGCTAGACCATTCAGGTATGACCTAAATCAAATCCCTTATGATTATACAGTGGAAGTGAGAAATAGATTTAAGGGCCTAGATCTGATAGATAGATTGCCTGATGAACTATGGATTGAGGCTCATGACATTGTACAGGAGACAGAGATCAAGACCATTCCCATGGAAAATAAATGATAAAAAGCAAAATGGCTATCTGGGGAGGCCTTACAAATAGCTGTGAAAAGAAGAGAAGTCAAAAGCAAAGGAGAAAAGGAAAGATATAAGCATCTGAATGCAGAGTTCCAAAGAATAGCAAGAAGAGATAAGAAAGCCTTCTTCAGCAATCAATGCAAAGAAATAGAGGAAAACAACAGAATGGGAAAGACTAGAGATCTCCTCAAGAAAATTAGAGATACCAAGGGAACATTTTATGCAAAGATGGGCTCGATAAAGGACAGAAATGGTCTGGACCTAACAGAAGCAGAAGATATTAAGAAGAGATGGCAAGAATACACGGAATAACTGTACAAAAAAGATCTTCACGACCCAGATGGTCATGATGATGTGATCACTAATCTAGAGCCAGACATCCTGGAATGTGAAGTCAAGTGGGCCTTAGAAAGCATCACTATGAACAAAGCTAGTGGAGGTGATGGAATTCCAGTTGAGCTGTTTCAAATCCTGAAAGATAATGCTGTGAAAGTGCTGCACTCAACATGCCAGCAAATTTGGAAAACACAGCAGTGGCCACAGGACTGGAAAAGGTCAGTTTTCATTCCAATTCAAAAGAAAGGCAATGCCAAAGAATGCTCAAACTACCACACAATTGCACTCATCTCACATGCTAGTAAAGGAATGCTCAACATTCTCCAAGCCAGACTTCAGCAATACGTGAACCATGAACTCCCTGATGTTCAAGCTGGTTTTAGAAAAGGCAGAGGAACCAGAGATCAAATTGCCAACATCCACTGGATCATCGAAAAAGCAAGAGAGTTCCTGAAAAACATCTATTTCTGCTTTATTGACTATGCCAAATCCTTTGACTGTGTGGGTCACAATAAACTGAGGAAAATTCTGAAAGAGATAGGAATACCAGACCACCTAACCTGCCTCTTGAGAAATCTGTATGCAGGTCAGGAAGCAACAGTTAGAACTGGACATGGAACAACAAACTGGTTCCAAATAGCAAAAGGAGTATGTCAAGGCTGTATATTGTCACCGTGCTTATTTAACTTCTGTGCAGAGTACATCATGAGAAATGCTGAGCTGGAGGAAGCACAAGCTGGAACCAAGATTGCCAGGAGAAATATCAGTCACCTCAGATATGCAGATGACACCACCCTTCTGGCAGAAAGTGAAGAGGAGCTAAAAAGCCTCTTGTTGAAAGTGAAAGAGGAAAGCAAAAATGTTGGCTTAAAGCTCAACATTCAGAAAACGAAGATAATGGAATGTGGTCCCATCACTTCATGGGAAATAAATGAGGAAACAGTAGAAACAGTGTCAGACTTTTTATTTTGGGGGGCTCCAAAATCACTACAGATGGTGACTGCAGCCATGAAATTAAAAGATGCTTACTCCTTGGAAGAAAAGTTATGACCAACCTAGATAGCATATTCAAAAGGAGAGACATTACTTTGCTGACTAAGGTCCACCTAGTCAAGGCTATGGTTTTTCCTGTGGTCATGTATGGATGTGAGAGTTGGACTGTGAAGAAGGTTGAGCACAGAAGAATTGATGTGTTTGAACTGTTGTATTGGAGAAGACTCTTGAGGGTCCCTTGGACTTCAAGGAGATCCAACCAGTCCATTCTGAAGGAGATCAACCCTGGGATTTCTTTGGAAGGAATGATGCTAAAGCTGAAGCTCCAGTACTTTGGACACCTCTTGCGAAGAGATGACTCTTTGGAAAAGACTCTGATGCTGGTAGAAATTGAGTGCAGGAGGAGAAGGGGACGACCGCGGATGAGATGGCTGGATGGCATCACAGACTCGATGGACGTTAGTCTGAGTGAACTCTGGGAGATGGTGATGGACAGGGAGGCCTGGCATGCTGCGATTCATGGGGTCGCAAAGAGTCGGACACAACTGAGTGACTGAACTGAACTGTACTGAACTGAACCTGAAGATACAGGTTGGTGATTATGCACTGAATACGGTTTCCTGATTTGAATGAAAATGATAAGATTCTCAAGTGGCAGATCACTAGAGCCTTTCTCTTTTCCAGATGTAAACTACAGATCCTGAGGACCCTTGGAGGGAAGTGGAGTCTGCATACTCTTAAGGGAAGACCATGGTCCCAAATCTCATGTTTACATTATGGTATATTAATAAATTGACTTGAAGTTTGAGTCTGATTCTTGGTGGAAGCCATGGGACCCCAAATCCTTAGAGTTGTTAACCTTCAAATCTGAGCATGTAGCTGATGTTGATATTTGAAGACAATATAAAATCTATTCATTGGTTCTACGACCCATTGTATAAACTTTTTGGTTAAAAGGGCCAAGACGATGTATTACATGTTACCTATTATATCAAAAGAATAAGAAAAAGCAGTGTCAAACCCTGGGGTAATCACAATGCTAGAACTACATCAAAGGTGTGAAAGGTTTACAGTTGATTAGCCTTTTAAGATCACCATTTAGCCTATCTGTTTGGACTCTGAAAAAGATGTATAGAGTGGATGATTATAAACTTAATAAGATTTCTAATTGCAAAATTTGTCAACTATGCTCCCTTTATTGGAGAAGAAAATATATACCTTAACACTTGCTAGGGAGTCATCTATTGGAAATCACTCGCTGTTGTAGCCACGAGTTCCAGGAAACAAACTCACTCAGAAGGACGATGCAGAGAGTGGAGTGCAGTTTATTACACTGGTGGGCCAAAGGCAGAGTCTCCTCTTAGCCAAGGACCCCGACCAGTTTTTGTGAAACCTTAAATACCCTAAGTGTACATGGTCAAACCCACCTCCCCAAATTCTCTGAAAATAGTCTGAACAAAGGAAAAAAAAGATATAATTAAAGTTAACCCTTGATTCATATGCCTTAAACATGTGATCTATATCCCTTAAGCCTAGGTAGTTAACAGTGGACAATTATTAATAGGCCTGCGATCATACTCCAATAAGCATAATAGAATTTATGATTCTATTTGGTTACACAGATAATTAGGGTATTCTTTTAGGTGAAGGAGAGTCTAGGTATGAGCCCTGGGTCTCTTCCATCCTGGGAGTCTGGTTTTTCCAGTTAGTAAGTCATTTCCATAAATACAGGGCATATAGCTCGAAGTCCACAGTCTAACCCAAGATGGAGTCCTGCTTTCAAGATGGAGCCTGGTCTGTCTGTTTCCTCCTTCACCACAACAAACAAAAGGCTGATTTCTCCTGGAAAGAATAGCAATGTACATTCTTCATCCTGTCTCAAGGATATGCCAGTTCTCTATATGTGTCTCACTATTCAGTCAGTGAAGTGAAGTCACTCAGTCGTGTCTGACTCTGCAACCCCATGGACTGTAGCCCACCAGGCTCCTCCATCCATGGGATTCTCCAGGCAAGAACACTGGAGTGAGTTGCCATTTCCTTCTCCAGGGGATCTTCCCAACCCAGGGACTGAACCCAGGTCTCCCACTTGTAGGCAGATGCTTTACCGTCTGAGCCACCAGGGAAGCCCAGTAGACACTAATTCTCATCCATCTACAAGACTTCCCACTGTCTCACTAAGCAGAGTATGTACCTAAACATAGCTGGACTGCACAGTAACATCACTGATCATAAGGCAGAAGTATGGGGAGAAGGAGGATTTTCACACAGGCCCAAAGTATCACATCTGTTGCATGCATTCCCAGGGTACCTATTCCCCCTCATCACTTTGCTTCCTTTGTTTCATTTCTAGGGTCTTGTGAAGAAATTATGTACCTGTATTAACTGAGGAAGAGTAAAACTGATGATAATTGCAACTGACTGCATAATATGTTGTCAACAGGCAGAAAGGAAGACTCAGACCTGTGCAGTGGTGATTTGAAGGGAAGTGGAGAAGATATATTATTACAGGGAATTTAGCTGCATTTCATTGTCTATTTTGTTTGAGAAGGTGAACACCTAAAGTATTTTTAGACACTAAACTCCATTCCTATTGGAGACTTTCCAAAATATATTGATATGATCATCTCATCCTCAAGAAGTATACTGCTGCTGCTGCTAAGTTGCTTCAGTCGTGTCTGACTCTGTGTGACCCCATAGACGGCAGCCCACCAGGCTCTGCCATCCCTGGGATTCTCCAGGCAAGAACACTGGAGTGGGTTGTCATTTCCTTCTCCAATGCGTGAAAGTGAAGTCGTTCAGTCGTGTCCGACTCTTAGCGACCCCATGGACTGCAGCCTACCAGGCTCTTCTGTCCACGGGATTTTCCAGGCAAGATGTATACTAGGAAATGATATTAAATACGGCCTATTTATTTACTGAGTTGATACTATAGAGTGTATTAAAGACAAAGGGTTAAAGATAATATTATACGAGTAATGAAGAGTTTGTTCTATGTAATTTTTATTATATTTACAGCAGCTTTTTAAAATTTGATATTCACTGAAATAAGATCATGGCATCTGGTCCAATCACTTCACAGCAAACAGAGGGGGAAAACATGGAAAGAGTGACAGATTTTTTTCTTGGGCTCCAAAATCATTGTGGACCATTTTTAGGGAAATTAAATAGTCTTGTTTAGGCTTCAGAGACAAAGCAGAGTAGACCTCTGACCTTGCTTCTGACCTACCTGGACACTGCTATGGGTGTCAGCCACGCCAGCTGTAAGTGTCAGAAGAAAAACACAGTAGACAGATAGAAAGCCGATCTTGGCATTTAAGTTCCTGGAGGAGGTCTGGACAACAACTCCCCACACTTCTCAACATTCCAAAATCTGCAGATCAAAGCAAATAGCATTGTAAAAATTAACATAATATCAGAGCTGCAGTTTTGCTCACAGATTGATAATAATATCAGTTTGTTTCCTGGGATTATAAATGGGAACACTGAACTGCAGTCTTTGAAGTCTCACCCATGGAGCTGACATGCTGCCTGGGGCCTTTTCCCAGTTGGGACTCCAGATGTGCTGTGACAAGGGACTTCCCAGCACTATTTAAGTCTGGATGCTGGTCAAAACCCAGTTTGGTGATGTAGCCTCTGCTGTTTCTATTTCTCTTTTCTTTTAACCTTAGTATATTGTAAGTAAACTAGATAATTCTCTAATAAATATTTGTATTATTTATTTGTATATAGCGAGTGGCTTATTTTGTTAACAAATTCTTTGAACCTGAGATGAAAATGAAAATTTTCAGCAAAACAACCATGACTGCAGTCATGAAATTAAAAAATGCTTGCTCCTTAGAAGGAAAGCTACAATAACCTAGACAGCATATTCAAAAGCAGAGGCATCACTTTGCAAATAAATATCCACATAGTCAAAGCTATGGTTTTTCCAGTAGTCATATATGGATGTGAGAGTTGGACCATAAAGTAGGCTGAGGGCCAAAGAATTGATGCTTTTGAATTGTGGTGCTGGAGAAGACTCTTGAGAGTCCCTCGGACTGCAAAGAGATCAAGCCAGTCAATTTTAGAGGAA
Organism: Budorcas taxicolor; assembly: GCF_023091745.1. Lineage (NCBI taxonomy): Eukaryota > Metazoa > Chordata > Mammalia > Artiodactyla > Bovidae > Budorcas > Budorcas taxicolor. The sequence goes on along the minus strand of NC_068926.1, from coordinate 36,400,288 downwards.
ATAAGTCCTGAATATTCATTGAAAGGATAGATGACGAAGTTCAAGCTTCAATAATTTGGCCCCCTAATGTAAAGAGCCAACTCGTTGGAAAAGGCCCTGATGCTGGGAGAGAATGAGGACAAAATGAGAAGACATCAGAGGATGAGATGGTTAGATAGTATCACCAAGTCAATGGACATGAATCTGAGCAACTCCAGGAGATTATCAAGCTATCTGCCAGGAGCCTGGCATGCTACAGTCCATGGAGTTGCAAAGAGTTGGACATGATTTAGAAATTGAACAACAGCAACATTTCAACATTACTGAAAAAATTCAAGTGTTTAATTTTAGCAATTTTATTTAGCCTAGCCTATATGTGAAAAGAATGCCATTTTTCTTTACCCATCTTATTGAAGAAATTGAAACATATTAAATGTTTTTCAACCTTAACTTTTAAAATATTTGATTTTATTTACAGCATGATACACAAGAGTAAAATAAAACTGGATAATGCAACTTGAAGAAGTTGATGAAGGCATAATTTTACCTGATTATAATACTGTGGGTTGAAAGGATTAGCAGAGAACAATTGTTTTTAAGAAGGTGATCCAATATAGGGGGAAAAAAAATACACTAGTTCATTATTTAACATCATTCACTCATTCAATATTGGCTACAATTTTTAGAATTTTATACCGAAACACTTCTTCAGTTCGCAGTGTGACAAACAGATTTACTTGTCCTTATTAAACCTGGGTTGCTAAGACAGAATTATTCATAGAACATTATTATAAGACACCTCAGGGGCATCTCTGACACACAAGCAACAGGATAAACTGAATTTGCTTGCTTCTGGCTTCTTTGTTATGTTCCCATAGAAGCAAATAAACTTTGCAATCACTTTGTTTTCAGAATTTATTCAGCCTGCTTTCATAAATCACTTGTAAGGTGCCAGATATTTTTAAACTCACGGAGGAAAATCTTTTCTTGGGCTTTCTGAGAGCCCAAAAGGAAGGCATTCTTTTTGTGCCCTGAGTGATACTTGTTTCATTCTTTTCATACAACTCTATTCTCACACAACTCTATTCTCACACTAACAATGAGCAAGAAGTGAGGACTAAACAGAGTTCAATCACTGACACTTATTACAAAAGCATCACACCCAGGTTCTACCTTTGGTAAAATCATAACTTAAGCTGAAACAAAGAGGAACACAAATCCCTGAGAGAAGGCATGGTGAGAGAATTTCCTTCCTGAGGCCGATCTGTTCCCACCTCCATTTAGCTTCATGGCGCAGTCAAATAATTTATCCTGTCCACCTTAATTTCCTCTTCGTAAACTAGGAGAATAATAGTCCCTGCTTCAGGAGGTTGTTTCAAAGGTTGAATGAGATAATATATATTAACAATGTGAGGCAGAGGTCAATAAGTATTAGAAATTAGATTTTTAATCACATTTTGTAGAATAGAATATAAAGGAAAAAATTATCTTTGAAAGAAATAGTAAATCCACTAGCATGCTACCTAGGAATCCTAATACTGATATAATAAATTGCTACCTTCTTAATGAAAAGATCTTCTGAAAAAGCTAATGTTTTATTGTGTATAAGCATATTTGGTTAAAAATATGCTGAATTATTCATGATACATGAGACTATTGATATTTTATTAAAATTTAAATATATCATAGTTCTGTAATAATATGTATAGCTTTTGTTGATTATTAATTAAACTTTGTAAACTGAAAAAGTCTGGGCATTATCGTGCAAATGATTTTTTAAAAAGGAAAATTAAATATTGGAGAATACACATTTCATGGTCCTCAAGATTATGCCAAAATTAACAAAATATCACTACCTTTAATAAAGCCAGATTTAGTTGAATTTGTTTTTTGTGCTTGGTCTCCATGTCTTGCCTTTCTTCCCAGCTGGAATATATGTACCAAAACTAGAAGTGAAACACATATATTGCATCCATGAACACAGTTACATCTCCAGACAGAGTTTAAAAGATTGATAATATCATGAGCTATTATACTGATTTATCTCTGCCTAATTCCAAATCCATTTTACATTAAAGAAAAAAGGGAACATTAATAACTATTTCTTCCCCTCTTTCCTATAAGGATCAATCTAATATGTTCAGTGTATGTATTTAAAATGCAATTTTTATTGCAAAATATTAGTTGTTGTTCATGAATGTGTCATTTTAATTTACACAAATGTTATTAAACTTTCAGACTTTACTATTTTTCTCATTCCTACAGACTTTTGAGATCTACCTATGGTGCTATACGGATTTTACTCTTTCCTCTACTGCTCATATCTGTCCATAGTAGTTTCTCATTTGTTATCTATATGCTTAGAAATAGAGCCACTTCCATGATAAGAAATTTTCCACAAATACTTTGTCACTAGTCCTCTCGGGCCCTTTGAGAAATTTTCCTTCCTTTAGGAATGCATTACTCAAGAGTAAGATTATTGAATCTTAAAGTATATGTATGTTTAGTTTCCTTAAATGCTGTCAAGGATGTCCTTTCTTCATACTCTTATCACCGGTGGATTGCATACATATTTCTAATTTTTTTCACTTTGATGTTTTAATTTGCATTTATTCTGGTTACTTATGAAGTTCGCATAGCCATGGGGCTACAACACTTACAAATTTCCTGTTCATGTCTTTGTCATTATTGCTGTTAAATATTTTCTTTTTTATTGTTCTATAATTAGAGCTATTTATTGATATTGTTAATCTTTTTAGCTTTTTAGAATTTAGAAGATATTTAGAAATATCTTTCACTTGTTTATCTGTGACTTTGGTTACAGAGCCTGTCAATGAAGATAGTTTATGTGTGCATGTGTGTGCTGTCAAATCTGTTTTTCCTGTTCTTGTCTGTGCTTTTCAGATCTCATTCAAAATGGGTCTTTCATCCCTTGGCAACAACAACAACAACAAAAAAAAAAAAAAAACATGAAATTAAAAGACGCTTGCTCCTTAGAAGAAATATTATGACCAACCTAGATGGCATATTAAAAAGCAAAGACATTACTTTGCCTACAAAGGTCCATCTAGTCAAAGCTATGGTTTTTCCAGTAGTCATGTATGGATGTGAGAGTTGGACTGTAAAGAAAGCTGAGCATCGAAGAATCAATGATTTTAAAATGTGGTGTTGGAGAAGACTCTTGAGTCCCTTGGACTGCAAGGAGATCCAACCTGTCAATCCTAAAGGAAATCAGTCCTGAATATTCATTGGAAGGACTGATGCTGAAGCTGAAACTCCAATACTTTGGCCACTTGATGTGAAGAACTGACTCATTTGAAAAGACCCCAATGCTGGGAAAGATTGAAGGCAGGAGAAGGGGATGACAGAGGATGAGATGGTTGGATGGCATCACCTACTCAATGGACATGAGTCTGAATAAACTCTGGAAGTTGGTGATGGACAGGGACCCCTGCTGTGCTACAGGCCATGGGCTACAGCCCTGGCATGCTACAGTCCATGCAAAGAGTTGGACAGGACTGAGCAAATGAATTGAACTGAACTGAACTGAGCTGTGTTCCAGAGCAGTGTTCTAAAGCAGTGTTCTTTGTGCTATACAGTAGGTCATTATTGGTTATTCATTTTAAATAAAGCAGTGTGTATATGTGATCCTAAACTCCCTAATTATCCCTTCTCCCCATTCTTCCTCCCGGAACCATAATTTCATTCTCTAAGTCTGTGAGTCTGTTTCTGTTTTGTAAGTGAGTTCATTTGTATCATTTATTTTTAGATTCTACATATAAAGGATGTCATATGACATTTATCCTTCTCTGTCTGACTTGCTTCACTCAGTATGACAATCTTTAGGTCCATCCACCCAGATGTAAATGGCATTATTTCATTCTTTTCTATGACTGGGTAATATTCCTTTGTATACATGTAATACATTTTTGTTATCCATTCCTCTGTTGATGAACATTCAGGTTGTTTATATGACTTGGTGATTGCAATCAGTACTTTGGTGAATATGGTGATTGCAGCCATGAAATTAAAAGACACTTACTCCTTGGGAGGAAAGTTATGACCAACCTAGATAGCATATTGAAAGGCAGAGATATTACTTTGCCAACAAAGGCCCATCTAGTCAAGGCTATGGTTTTTCCAGTGGTCATGTATGGTTGTGAAAGTTGGACTGTGAAGAAAGCTGAGCGCTGAAGAATTGATGCTTTTGAACTGTGGTGTTGGAGAAGACTCTTGAGAGTCCCTTGGACTGCAAAGAGATCCAATCAGTCCATCCTAAAGGAGATCAATCCTGGGTGTTCATTGGAAGGACTGATGCTAAAGCTGAAACTCCAATACGTTGGCCACCTCATGCGAAGAGTTGACTCATTGGAAAAGACCCTGATGCTGGGAGGGATTGGGGGCAGGAGGAGAAGGGGACGACAGAGGATAAGATGGCTGGATGGCATCACGGACTCGATGGACGTGAGTTTGAGTGAATTCTGGGAATTGGTGATGGACAGGGAAGCCTGGCGTGCTGTGTTCACGACTGAGTGACTGAACTGAACTGAACTGTATCCTTTCAAACCATGTTTTTCTCAGGATATATACCCAGGAGTGGGATTGTAGGGTCATATGGTAATTCTCGGAGAAGGCAATGGCACCCCACTCCAGTATTCTTGCCTGGAAAATCCTATGGATGGAGGAGCCTGGTGGGCTGCAGTCCGCGGAGTCTCTGGGAGTCGGACACGACTGAGCGACTTCTCTTTCACTTTTCACTTTCATGCATTGGAGAAGGAAATGGCAACCCACTCCAGTGTTCTTGCCTGAGGAATTCCAGGGACAGGGGAGCCTGCTGGGCAGCCGTCTATGGGGTCGCACAGAGTCAGACACGACTGAAGCGACTTAGCAGCAGCAGCATGGTAGTTCTCTTTTTAATTTTTTAAGGAACCTTCATAGAATCTGCATCAACTTATTTTCCTACCAACAGTGTGGGAGGTTTCCCTTCTCCCCACACCATCTCCAACATTTATTGTTTGTGAATTTTTTCATGATAGCCATTTTGATTGGCTTGAAGTGATATCTCATTGTAGTTTTGATCTGTATTTCTCCAATAATTAGCAATGTTGAGATATCTTTTCCATGGCTCTTGATCATCTGTATGTCTTCTTTGGAGAAATGTCTATTTAGGTCTTCTGCCTATTTTTTTTAATTGGATTTTTTGTTTTTACGCTATTAAGCACCATAAGCTTTCATTTCCATTTTAGAATAAGATTGTCAAATGTCTCAGAATGCTCATCTAGAAATCTTACATTGTTTGTATTGATAATCTATTTTACTCTGAAGAAACTGATATGTAAGACATATAAATGAAGCTACTTATTCTTCTACATGGTATATTTTTCATTTATTTAAATCTACTTTTATTAATTTTATTTATGCATTTCATAACTGTTATAGATATAATTTATTTTTTACAGTAAAATGTTAGCTCTTTGTGTTGGTTCCTAGGTATTTTAAATTTTGGTTCCTAGTAAGAGGAATATTTATTTAATATAACATTTATTGGTTGATTGATGCTTCTACACAGAAGTGCTATGGATGGCCATAAACTGATGTTTACTTAGCCACCTTGATGAACTTTCTCAAACGTTGGTTCTCTTGAATTGTCTTAATATGTAGTAATATAAATAGTAATATGAATGTATCACATTTTAAAAGTATTTTCTCCTGCAGAATGGCAAAATATATTTAAAGTGATGAAAGAAAAGAGTCTACAACCAAGAATACTCTACTCACGAAGACTCCCATTCAGGTTTAATGGAGAAATCAAACGTTTACCAGACAAGCGAAAGCTAAGAGAATTTAGCACCACTGTCTTAAAGAGGGGGGACTACCTGACCACCTTACCTGACTCCTGAGAAACCTGTATGCAGCTCAAGAAGCAACAGTTAGAATCAGACATGAAACAACAGACTGGTTCAAAATTGGGAAAGGAGTTCGTCAATGTTGTTTGTTGTCACCCTACTTATTTATCTTATATGCAGATTGCATCATGCAAAGTGCCAGGCTGGTTGAAGCACAGCTGGAATCAAGATTGCTGGGGAAATATCAATAGCCTCAGATATGCAGAATATATAAATAAGGCTCAGAGAACAAATTATAAGTTTTTGGAAAAGATCAGCAAGAAAGAAAAACTTCTAGTTGTGCTGACTAAGGTGAGAGAAGGGGAAAATATGAGAATTAAAGCATTAAATAAGGACTAACACAGTAGAGGTTTAAAATAATAATTACAGAATAGTGTGCACATGGATGTGCTAATTAATTTCATAATATAAACAAATTGTGGAATTTTTTATATAACATGCTAGAATTAGGTGAAAAAGAATGAGGACGTTGGAATATACAAATGTACAATAAAGAATCTGAAATGAAATATAAGATCTTTTTTTTTCTTTAAGCAAACATGACAAATGTGACCCAGAATAGGCAGAATAATTTCCCTGCAAAGATGTCCAAGACCTAATCCCTTGAACCTGTATATATGTTACTTTACCCCTCAAAAGGGAATTATGTTGGTCATTAGATGACCTGCAAAGGAGAGGGCCCTGTATTATCCATGTGCAGCCAATGAATTCAAATGGGTCCAGAAAAACAGAAGGAAGGACAGAAGAGTCAGTGAAAGACATGTGACAGTGGAAGAAGAGGCAGGAGACTTTTTATACTTTGTAATTTTTGGAAAATTGCTTTACAATGTTGTGTTGGTTTCTGCTGTACAAAAATGCATATCAGCCATAATTATATATATATATCCCCTCCCTCTTGAGCCTCCCTTCCCTCCCTGTGACCCCATTCATCCCACCCCCACTAGGTTATAAGACATTCTGAGAGTACAGGGACTTAGTCCATGATTGCTGCTTTGAAACTGGAGAAAATAGGTCAAGAGACAATTGTAGTCAGACTGGATCGGACAGGCATCCAGAAAATAGGGACCACAGTCCTACTGCTGCAAGACAAAGATACCTGCCAGCAATCCAGATGAGTAAGGGCGTGAATTCCCCCCAGAGAAATCCACAAAGAGAAGCAGCGCTACTGAAGCTTGAAGTCAGCCTCATTGTCAAACTTCTGAACTGCAGGGTTATAAAATAATAAATCTGAGTTGTCTCATTATGTTTGTAATAATATTTTACAGTAGTCACAAGAAGCTAATATATGATGCGAACTTATTTTAGACTTTATTTCCTGCTTCTCCTCAAAAATTCTGTGTTCCAACTGTATTAAATTTACTTCCAGTTTCACAGGTACTTCATAAATAATGAATTTTAAGCTTGGACACTTTTAAAATGTATTTTTCTTCAGAATGCTCTTCCCAAGGAGTCTTATTTAATTATCAAACAGCATCAAAAATTTCTCTTCTTTGTAAAGACTTCTCTGACTCCCTTCTCTGTATCTCAAATGACTTTCTACCCTTTGGTGAAAATAATAAGACTCTGAGTTTGATAGGACAAGGACTGTATCTTATTTAACTTTAAATTTCTGGCTCAGAATCCCACAAATAGGAAAAAGTAACAAGCACTTGTTTTAAAAATGAATAACACATTGATAGGAAATCCCCTGACTTGATAAACCTAGGGAAGCAGTCAGCATAAAAAACAGGAAATAAATTTCAGGGTACATAGGTTCTGAGAGAAACATAGAAATAAGACTTTGGAAACATTTTAGAACTGCAAGACGTGGGGAAAAAATCAGAAAGGGTAATGCTTGGATGTGCATTTCCCCTTTTGGAAATTGTCTTTCTGTTGATCCAGACCTCAGTCAATTCACTTTGACTAATAGCCTACTACATCAATAGTGACATATCACTAAACTCACATGCACATTTGGGGCCAGAGGAAACATCTTTGAAATTATTTCCAGGATTGCCTGACTGCCCACATGTCCTCATCTTTTAAATATTTTATTTTTGATGTCAGCACAAATGTTGTCTATCTCTAAAAGAAAATTCTCAAGGGTAAACACCAGGTCTATATTTGATTTACTTCTCAGTACTTTTTCTTCTCTACCTTTTTTTTTTTTGAATAGCATGTAGTAACAGTATGTATCCAAATGACCTAAATCCTTTTATTTCTAATTTCATTTTCTAAACTATAAAGGTGATTTCACTCCTCACCACATTTTTTCTTTATTAGCCAAGTGAGCCCATCCTGTACACACAAACCAAAAACCATCATTCAAAACTTGGAGCACTGCAGATGGCTTTCCAATACTGAAATCAGGCATTGATTGAGCTTATCTCTTGCTTACACTTGAATCTGGACCTCTGAGATATTCAAATGACTGAGTGCCACCTGAGTATACCTCAATATGTATCATGTGCTCTATTTTTAATAATTTCATACCTTTTATTGAAAATAATATCTTATTTTGGAATAGGAAAGAATGAATATTAAGTCAAAAATTATCTTGATTTTCCCCCAGATCATTCATAAAGATTTTTTAAAATACCTGTGTTTGTGAGTTGGATAAATCACTAAAGAATAAATTGACAAATAAAAAATCTATTTTTAATGTCAAATGTGAAAAAATGAATTGAAAACCAAGTACTATTGATTTCAAGTGAAACTACCCTTCCTAAGCAATTCATCACATTAAAGGAAAAACATTGTATTTCAGAACTTTCCTAAATAAGACCAGACACAGTACAACACTGATCAATATTTGACTTTTTTCCAAAGTGCTTCACAATCTTGAACCTGAAAAATACACTAATTTACATAAAATGCAAATATTTATTTTGACTCTTAATGACAGTATTGTGAAAAAACAGTATTATAAAAAACAGCATTATAAAAGTTATTTTAAAGCATTTTAATTTAGATGCCATTATTCATGTTTGGGGCATCCCAGACAGTGCTGGTGATTAAAAAAAAAAAAAAAGCCTGCCAATTCAGGAAACATCAGAGGTGCAGGTTTTATCCCTGTGTTGGGACGATCCCTTGGAGAAGGAAATGGCAACCCACTCCAGTATTCGTGCATGGAGAATCCCATGGACAGAGGAGCTTGGGGGCTACAGTCCATAGGGTTGCAAAGAGTTGGACACAACTGAAATGACTTAACACACACATGCATTCATCTTTTGGAAGCAGGAAAAATGAAGCTTACAGAGGTTAAGTATTTTAAAACAACCTAGTTTATCTCAGAGTCAGAATTCAAATGATCTATTTACCCCAAAACCAAATAACATAGCCCTTTATCGCAAATTGATAAAAATAAATGTTCCTGTCTTTTGTTTAGCACATAAAATTTTCAGAAAATAGCAAATCTTTTACACATAAAATATTCTTTATTCTCTATAGCAAGCCTAAATATGATTATTCCCTACAGAAAGCGTTGGGTACAGTACCTCCTGCAATCAACCAACACTCAGTGTTCGCTTCTCATGTTACTAGTATTATTGTTAGTCTTGCTATCATCTCTATTTTAGAGATTTAAAAACATTTAACTTCAAAGCAGAGTAATTTCCCTCAAGGTCACATAGATGGTAAGTGGCTAAGTAAGAATTTGAAAGTAAATTTATTTCTTGCTCTGTTTAATATTATATACTAAACCAAACCTGCCAGCTATTCAGGTATGCAAGTCAAAAATAAGAGCATCCTGAAACATTCTTGTTTCTTGGGTCTTTTTAGTGTCTTAATAACAGCATATGCAATCACCCTAATGATGTGCTTCCTTCTTAATGAAATTTCTTTGACATAATTTAAAACAAGTTCCTCCTTTACCTAATTAGATTTCACAATTAATCTGATAACACCAATAGCTTTGTTCTGGGGCACATGATTTACTTCTATGTATTCACTATGTCACCAAAAATATATAAGATTTAAATAATAATATTAATTTTATTTGTATAAAATATTGAGTGATTTTCAAATTATGTTGTAATTTGCATATAAATTTTCATGAACCCTTATAGCAGCCATCTGAAAAACCCTGTGAGATAGGACAAAAAGTACTTTACAGCATTCACCAGTTAAATAAAATAAAGAAAATGGACAATATGCAAAATTACATAGCTAAGAAGTAGCAGAGCAGAAACTGGTATCTGAGCTTTTACCTGTGATTCCTCATGTTTCATCTCACCATGTTCTCCTGATTTCCTCACTAATCCTACTTCACTCCTGTCTCTTAACAGGTAGCTTCCAGATTCAAAAACTGTAATGAAGTTGCTCATAAACAGATGAGGGAGTTATACAGATATTTAACACTATCTTCTTCTAAAATTGGTTTCTTTGAATTTTTTATTAATAAGGGAACCCATTAATAATAGCCAAGACATTGAAGCAACCTAAATGTCCGTTGTTAGTGTTAGATGAATGGATAAAGGAGATGTGGTATGTATATACAATGGGATATTTAGAACAACTTGCATGAACCTAGGATTATCATACTAAAACAAATCTCATATGATTTCACTTATATGTGGAATCTTAAAAAAAGATGCAAATGAACTTATTTACAAAATAGATCCACAGACATAGAAAACAAACTAATGGTTACCAAATGGGAAGGGGGTGTAGGGATAAATTCGGAGTTTGGGATTAACAGATACACACTAGTACATGAGAAACAGATAAAAAACAAGTTCCTACTGTGTAGTACAAGGAACTACACTCAATATTTTGTAATAATTTATATATGTATATACACATGTAAATATAATTGAGTCAGTTTGCTGTACACCCAAAACTAACATCATTGCAAATTAATTATACTTCAATTATTTTAAAAAAAAAGAGAGAACACATTAAATATTAGAGGAGGAATAAAAATATTTAAAGAGTTTTTTTCTGTGTATGTGTTAGTTGTTCCAAAGTCATTACAAAATAGAAATTTAGTAAAATTTGCTTAAAATTTGATGAAAAAGATCTCTTCCATGAAGTAATATTAGCAACTGTAGACACTACTGGTATAGTTTCGTTCTGATGTCAACCTTTTTCCTCCTATAATGTTAAATAGGGAAACACAACATTTTATTCATTTCATGGTGGCATTAAAAATAAAATTGCTAAAGAAAATGACATCCAATTTTAATTTCTAACTTGTGATCAGTTAAACCTTTTGCATCACCACTGAGTAACATATTACTCTTAATTTCAGAATTATTGACATTTTTAAACTTGTATTTAAGTATCAATAGATTGAAAGTCTTACCTTCAAATGAAGAGCATAAGAATTAAACTTAGTTTAATGCCATTTGGCTTTTATATTAAACATATTAAACCACATCTGTATGGAGTAAGGAAGAAATATTGTGTATGTCAACTGGTTTACTGTGTTATTAATTCCCATTTATTTAAAATATTTCCATTTATTTAAAATGTCAAAAGTAGAGGAAGTAGTTACTCTAAAGCACAAAGATAAGGTCAAGAACCTAAGAAAGTATGATGTGACATTATTTAGAAAAGGTTTTACTATATAAATTTATAACAACTTCTGCCATGATTTTAAAACGTTTATTCTAAAATGTATACTTTAATTTTTTTAATACGTGGGTGACAAATTTTTACCAAAAAAATCAAAATATTTTTTCTAACGATAAAAAATATTTTACTTAAAAGTTTTCTTTTGCTCAGCCATTAAAATCAATTATCCAAGAATGTATGTGAGTTCCTGTAGACTGGTCACCTTTTCTTTTCCATGTGTAATATCTGTCCTATCCATATTATTGCTCCTCTGAGTCTGAGCACATATTTGCTTCCTGAATTTCTTAGTATCGGTGATTTAAGATGGAGAATTAAAATGTCACTGGACTCTGATTGAGTTGTACCATTTTAAAAAATATTTCTGTTGTTGTAGTTTGTTTCTTATATAATTTTTTAAACAAATATTTGATCCATACATATAACAAGACATGTAATGAAGTCTTGTGTGACTCCGTTCAGGTTTACTGAATGTTAACATAGTCTACATTTGAGCAGAAGTCCTTCTTTGTGAACACAGTCATAGCTGAAGACCCTGCAATGCAGCTGAAGGCCATATTTATTCTCATCAATTTTCATTCCCATTAACAAGCTGCCGAGTCAACTCCAAGATTCTTTCTTTCATCTTACTCCATCTGTGCCTCTAGTTCAAACTGGTAGTGTTTCTGCGTCTATAATCCCATAAGCTCTTTATCAAGCAATAGTCTAGTTGATGTTCTGAGAACATGTTTTCTCATTTTTTTCAATTGAATAGCTGAAAGTTTTTCCATTCATCAATTTCTGGTTCCTTTTAATTTAACAATTTATATTTTAATTCATCTCTGTCCTCCCACATTTTATATAAGTGGTCAGGAGGAATCAAGGTACTTCTTCAGCACTTTGCTTAGAAATGTCCTCAGCTAAATATCTAATTTCATCACTTATGCACCCTGTCTTCCACAAAATGCTACAACATTGTTCTGGCAAATTCATTGACACTTTATTACAAATACCACCTTTCCTTTAGTTTCCAATAACACATTCCTTGTTTCTGTTTGAGAACTCACTAGAACTGTTCATAATATGGATATTTCTAGCATGACCTTGAACCTTTCTAGCCTCCATCCATTACCCAGTTTCAAAGCAATGTCCACATTTCAGATATTTATTACTACAGCACCCCACTCCCAGTACCAAAATCTATCTTAGTCAGCTTGGACTGCCATAACAAAATACCACAGACTGAGTGGCTGAAGCAACAGAAATTTATTTATTTTTCATAATTTTGGCAACTGGAAGTTCAAGATCAAGGTACTAGTGTGATATCTTTGTGGTGAGGACTCTCTTCTTTGGTGATAGATGGCTACAATCTGGTTGTGTCTTCACATGGAAAAGAGTGAACAAGCTCTGGACCCTTGTCAGGGCATTAACCCTATCATGAGGGCCCCACCCTTGTGACCTCATATAAACATAATAATCTCCCAAAGGCCCACCTCCAAATGCCATCATGCTGAGTTTAGAGTTTCCAACATGGAAATTAGGGGGAGTTTATTGTTCAGACCATAGCACTGAGTACTGGGGAAGGGAAAATAATTAGACATTTTTGAAATTGTTGTAAGCTATCTCTAATTTACACAAATTTTTAAATACCAAAACACCACTGTGGTCCACTAGTCGGACCAGGAGCAGATTATATTTAGGTGATCTCTCTAAATTTCATCTAAGTTTTGCCTCTCAGTGATCTGAATGCATTCTTGGTCCTATCTCATGATAATCCAAGTTCTAAAATGCTTAATAGGAATAAATACATATCAACTGTCAAAATCTTGTATTAGTTCCTTGATGTGTATCATGAAGCTAATCTTGTAGCAAAAAGCCAACAGAAGTCAAAAGGACTTCCTCAACCTACCAAAATAGTAAATCAAAGAAGACTTGAATTCCTGGGAAAATTACAGATTAGTGCCACTACTAAGGTCTTGAAAGAGGCAGGGAGTAGTGGTCCTATTACTTCATATTTAGTGTGCCTATTTTAACTGTACACAAAAGAGATGTAGTTCAAATAGTGATGGTGAAATATTATGAATTTAAAAGGTGGTGACTTCAACTGAAGTTGCTGTTTCAGATATAGTTGCATTGCTTCAGTAAAGAACACATCCTCCAGTGCTTGTATACAGCTACTGAACTCAACAACATCTTCTTCTCTGTACCTGGAAGTAAATACCATCAGAAACATTTTGCTTTCAGTTCTGAAGTCCAGCAATATACCTTCTCTATTGTGCCTCAGGTTATTTCAACAGACCAGACCTGTAGCACAATCTAGTCATAAGAAATTATATATCTCTAGTTTCCAGATTATCAAATTGGTTCATTAAATTGATGATATCATGCTGATTGCACCCTGATGAGCTGAAAGTAGCAATTATAATAGATACGTTGATTTGACACATGCATGTCAGAATGAAGGAAATAAATACATAAAATACAATGTCTTGTCAGTTGATGAAATTTCTCAGTGTCCAACAGTTTTGGACAGGGTTTGACACACTATTTTTTAAAAGGGAAATCGCAAATATTTTAGGTTTAGCCATACATCTCTATCATAACTACTCAAACCTGCTGCTATGACATGAAATAGCCACAGGTAATATGTGAAGAAATGAGTTTGGCTGTTTCTCCAATAGCTTTCATTACAAAATAGGCAGTAAACTTGATTTGGTTCACAGGCTGTGGTTTATTGACACTCAGAATAGGGCATGTTGTGATATTCCTTCAAAAGAAAAAAATATATGTTACTAACTCTTCTTCTACAACTAATAATGCCATGCGGCCTCTTTGCATCTTCCAGGCAACATATAATTTGTTTAGGCACACTCCCATAATACATTTTTGAGTATGAAAAGCAGATGGTTTTGAGGTCTCCCACAACAAGACAGTAGCTGCTTCAGTTCTATATTGCGGAGAAAGCTACTCGGACCCTTGGGCCTTATGACTCAGTAGATTCAGTGCTGCCTGAAGTTTCTATGGTAGATAGAAATGCCATGGAGCCTTAGAAAAGACACACAGGTGAATCATAGCACAGTACTGACCCTTTTAAGGTTTTGGAGCAAAGCGATCTATCCCTTGCAGTTAATTCTTCTCCTTTTGAGATGTAATGCTAAGCCCCAGCAGAGACCAAACATTTCTCAGGTGACAACAAGCCACAAGGCAACCTGAGTTGCCCATCATGAAAAAGTTACATCTTATCCAACAAGCCATAAATTTGGATGTACACAGTAGATACTCTTATTTAATGAGGACAGACTGCATAAAAACAGCAATAAGTATGAGCTGAATAAAAAGGGTAATTTCCATGATCAAGTGACAGAAATGTAATTCATTAGGTAATAAATGGATTCATATTTATACTTTCATATTTATATTTAATTGTAAAATATATTAAGTATTAATTGGATTATGTTATAAGCAATTAGTTTATTGTTTGGATTATTGGTTATAAGCAATCAATTTTGTACTGTCACCCCCACCTTATTTTTAAAATATAAATTTCGATCCAAGTCTCAGACAGCTTATATGTGTGTGTGTCTGTGTATGTGTATGTATGCTTATGATCAACCTAGATAGTATATTGAAAAACAGAGATATTATTTTGCCTACAAAGGTCCATCTAGTCAAGGCTATGGTTTTTCCAGTGGTCATGTATGGATGTCAGCGTTGGACTGCGAAGAAAGATGAGAGCCAAAGAATTGATGCTTTTGAACTGTGGTGTTGGAGAAGACTCTTGAGAGTCCCTTGGACTGCAAAGAGATCCAACCAGTCCATTCTGAAGGAGATCAGCCTTGGGTGTTCATTGGAAGGACTGAGGCTGAAGCTGAAACTCCAATATGTTAGCCACCTCACGCGAAGAGTTGACTCATTGGAAAAGACTCTGATGCTGGGAAGGATTGGGGGCAGGAGAAGGGCCGACAGAGGATGAGAGGGCTGGATGGCATCACCGACTCCATGGACGTGAATTTGAGTGAACTCTGGGAGTTGGTGATGGACAGGGAGGCCTGGCATGCTGTGATTCACGGGGTCACAGAGAGATGCTTATGATACGTACCTCGTTTTCCTTCTTAAAACTATAAAATCCTGTAAGATAAAATTTCTGAGTCATTAATTTTTGGAATAAGTAGTTATGTTCATTGGAAACTGCATTTTTAACATAATATTCTTTAGGTCAAATTTTTCTACCTTGAAAGTTTATAATAATATTTGATCATTTATGGAAAGACCTCTAACTCATAACTACTATCATCTCTACTATAGATTTTGTTCACTATTATTTTAATTTAATTTTTTATAGGACAGTTCTTGAATGTTTAATTTTCTATTTATTTTTGCTATAACATACTGACACTCTTTTTATACTATGTCCTAGTTTTTTTTAGCACTATCAGCATACATTTTCCTTTTATAATTTTATTGTTCATACAATTTTTCCTTTTGTAACTCTGTTATCTTTTTACCTCAGTCTATGATCTTGAGCTTTCATCATCCTTATGACTTTCTGCCTTTTTTAAGTTGAAATTGAAATTAACTTTTTAATTTTTTTTGCTTTCTAGTGTAGACAGTATCCAGAGTCATGTTTTCCAATTGACACAATATCATTGTGTTTTCGAGATAAGATATTAACTCTACTTCTGCTGTATTTTTTTGTATAAATCACATGCTTGGAAACAGTTTACCCAGAATCAATGTATCAATAGAAAAGAGGTGTGGGAAGTCATCCATCTTTGATCTCCTGACTGATCTGCTTGAGTGATGTTTTAATTCACTTCTTAGATCTATAGTTTGATGCATACAGTTACCATTAACCAGTCATCATTTGTCAGGCATGATCTAATTTCACCGAGACAGGATCTTTGCATCTTCACAGTACCTGAATCTCTGTCAAGGAGCAATGATAGATTTTTGGTGGAATATTTAGCCCCAGAATTGTATGGCTGCTGCTGCATTTTCTGTTTATAGTTTTCTCACAGCACTTTGCTCAGGCACAGCAAATGTGGAGGATCAAGTGTATAGCACTGTGCCCTTGACAGCATCCTTCATTCTCTTTGTTGCACTATTGCTTTGATTTTAAAAGATTCTCAATGAAGAACAAAAAGTCATTGTATTTACCTCAGAATCAGCCTATGAATTAAGACATTTCATATATTTTCTGATTGCAACACCAAAGCCTAAAGAGAGAAAAGGTGTACAGGATACAGGCAGGTGAATGGACAGGAAATGGCTTTATATTCTTTCAGCTGTACTGGATTTCATACATCTTATCAACATAGGATCTATCATTCAATCATTATAGGATTAAATCATCTCATAGAGATTTATGGACATTGACTTTATTCTTAGACCAGACAATGAGATGCAGATTAACAAAATTGTCAGTCCCAGTCACATCATTTGCTTTTCCAGCATCATTTCTAATAGGAGATTGACAACTTATTCTCGAAATCTTTTTTTCCCCAAAAGTTAGATTCCAGAATGCTTCTTTCTCAATTATCATACTTCATTAGTTGGTCCTTTTCAGTCTGTTTTTCTCAGTAACTTTCATCTTCATGGTTGATTAACTTTGGGTGTCATCAGAGTTAGTCTTTATAGCATTTCTCTTCTCTCTGTACTCAGCTATTCCTGTGATGCTACCCTGCCTCATGGTTCTGAAGTCATTATGTGATTCATGAGACAAAAAAAAAATTATATATATTCCTGTTTTATTTTATACTCTGTAGTCTTGATTTACATATTTTAAAAGTTCTATATAGCTCTATATCTAAGTGTCATTGAAGAGTCATTAATAAGATTTTATCATAGACTTTCAATTTGGATAAAGAGCAATGACATATTTTGGCTTAGATCAAGACTCTTAAGGTCATCCTTTTCTTTTTCTTGAAACTCACATCCCTATTCAATATATCACCAAATATTCATCTTTAAGACATGTGTGTGTGCTCAGTCACTCAGTCATGTCTGACTCTTTGCGACCCCATGGACTGTAGCCCACTAGGCTCCTCTGTTCGTGGGATTCTCCAGACAAGAATACTGGAGTAAATTGCCATTCCCTTCTCCAGGGAATCTTCCTGACCCAGGGATGGAACCCACATCTCTTGCATTGGCAGACAGATTCCTTTATCACTGAGCCACCTGGGGAGCCCTGCTAACTTGTTAGACTGTCCAGACCACCAAATATTCATAGTACTACTTTTAAGATATCCATAATCTACCATTTCCCATCAACTGCAACACTACAACCCTGTCAAGATGCTTTTCACACAGATCACTGTAATAACTTCCAAAGTGTGTGTGTGTGTGTCCCTATAGATCACTGTAATAACTTCCAAAGTGTGTGTGTGTGTCCCTATAGATCACTGTAATAACTTTCAAAGTGTGTGTGTGTGTGTGTGTGTGTGTGTGTGTGTGTGTCCCCCTTATCCCCAGGGAATTAATTATCCACTCAGCAGCATAAGTTTTGTTTTAATGTGAGCCACAATACATCGTTTTTCTGATAAAACTCACCAATTACTTACCATCCCTGTATATTATAATACACACATGCATTGCAACTGAGCAACTGAACAAAAACAAACCTTGTTCAAGCTTCAGAAGTGGGAGAGTGGACTTCTGACTGACTTCTGACCTACCTGGACTAAGTGCCTGCATGCAAGCACACCAATTATGTCAGGCCACACTTTGGATAATAAAGGAAGTGGGTCTAGGAATCTCTTAAACCCCTAGAGGCCTGGCCACCAGCCCCAGCCAGGGTCTACAAAGTCTATGACTCACAAGGTGAAACTAATAGCATTGTAAAAGTTCAAAAAAACCAGAGCTGCATTTCACATGCAAACTGATGATAATATTAGTTTATGGGAGCCTCCAAAACTATAATTTGAAGTCTCATCATAGAGGTAAATGCACTGCCTGGGATCCTTTTTACAATTGGGACCCCAGACTGTTGTTACATGGGGCTTCCCAGTGCTATTAAAATCTAAATATAAGTGTCAGCCCAAAGTGGTGATGTATAAGCTATTATCTCTCTCTTTTGTTTCTATTTCTTTCCTTGTAATGACTGTATATTGAAATTAAGTTAAAGAATCTTCTATTAAATATTGAAATTATTTATCGTGTGTGTAATGAGTAGTTTCTTTTGTTAACAAATTCTTCAAATCTAAAATGAAAATGAAGCTTTTAATAAAGCAACATGTGGCAAATAATAGTCTCCTGGTAACTTCAAATCAAGGTGGAAAACTCACTTCCATTTAAGTCCTTTTACTTTACTCAGTTTTAAATGCTGCTATAAGAATCACATGGAATTTTATTTTAATTTTAATAATCAAACATGACATAAATCATACATTTACATCCTCATTTATAAACTTATAAGAAGTATTTTATAGAAGTACTCATATAAAAGCTCAAGAAACAGTATATTGTGTGAACCCATGTAATACAACTAGAAGAAAACCTTTAGCCAGTTTTTAAGAGTAAGACTGCTATTTGCAAATTCTCTCAACTTTTCTTTATAAGAAAATGTTTATTCTTTCACTCCTGAAAGATAATTTCAGCAAATATAGAACCCATGGTTGACAATTATTTTATTTCAGCACTTAAAAAATATCATGCCACTTCCTTCTGGCCTCCAGGGTTTCAGATGAGAAATCAGATATCATTTGAATTGACTTTCCCCTACAAGTATTATATTATTTAACCCTGACTGCTTTCAAGATTTTATTTTTGTCATTAGCTTTCAAAAGTGTAATTATGGCATGCTGTAATGTGGTTTTCTTTCAGTTTGTTTGTTGCATAAATGTTGAAAATGTAACAGCTAGGGAAACACAGATTTATATAATGTTCTGATAGGAATAAGATAATGAAATTGTAATGGAGAGGTCAAAAAGGATGTCTGGGGAAGTTTAATATAAATTTTTACTGAAATCCACAAGAATAGAGTAAATTGCTATAAATCAAGAGGCCTTCTTTAATCACCAGCTAAAAGAAATTTGAAAAAGAAAGGTTAAACAAAAGAAAGAAATCTCATGGTCAGATTTTCTATTGTATAATAAAGAATTTGGTTGGCCTTTGTCTCAGGTTGCTGAAAGGGAGTCTCTAAATTTGGTGGATTTCCCAAGTGATAGAATATTGTTATTCATTTTCTATTTAGTAAGTAGTTCATGTTAATGAGGTGACTCAGTGTGGGCTCCTAGGTAGTTTGTTCTGAATGATGATATCAAGATGAGCACTGGCAGAAAGATCACATGGCTAAAAGGTTGGGACTTTGAGCCACTTGATATCAGCACAACATCCAGGGAATGAGAGAGAATATAGACAGAGTCAGTGACACAGCCAAAGATTTGATCAATCATGTCTACATAATGAAACCTCAATAAAATCTCTACATATCTCTAGAAGAGACACCCCAGGGATCTTTTATTTTGGTAGATACTGATTTGTATCCTCATTGCTACAATGAAACTGCATTTGTAAGTATAGTACTGTCAGCAACTTCAGTGAGTCATTTTAGTGCATTATGAACTGAAGAGACAGCAGAAACTCTCAAATTTGAAGCCAGCTGGCCAGGACTGTGGGTGTCTGGGAATCCCCAAATTTGCAGCTGCTGTCAGGTGAAGGCAGACTTGTGGAGAAACTTCATGTTCTCTTGTGAAGTTTGGCCTAAGTCTGGGTAGTCACCTAAGTCATCATGAGTTAGTTATTGCCAATCATTTTAACTTAGTTCTTAATGCTATCAGAATCAATCCTGAGGTCAGATTTTTCCATTCTATCTACAGATCAAGAAAATTTCATTAATATTTTTAGATTATTTTGAATTACAAACTGTACTTTATTTTTTCATTTTTAGGAAAATGTACCTTGAACTGTTGATAGTGAGTGCAATAATCAATGAAAATATTGTCTCTCTAACAATTTTTATAATTTATTTCATAATATATATTACATGCTATTTTTATCTTTGCAATTGAACTAAGATTTTCAATGGTGGTAAATGAACCACAGACACAACAGTCATCCTAATTTGATTTTGAAGATCTGTTTACATGAAATAAATTGTGTTATAAGATACATTAGGTTGTGGTTTTAATTAATTAATCTATTTACTTTTGTGTGGTGTGTTCCACATTACATTACCTTATGTCTTTTTTTTTAATCAATATTGTCTTTTGGGGAGAATATTTCAAGTCAGTATTCTTATCACAATAATTTTGAAGAGAGCTCTCTAAAATGTTATTCTTTCTGCACATTGATTATAATTGTGGTAGAGTTTGGAGATGCTCACTAACTGATTCAAAGAATTTGAAAACATACATATCATGATCCGCTTTCAAAGCTGGGAAAAGAGTACATCAAGGCTGTATATTGTCACCCTGGTTATTTAACTTACATGTAGAGTATAGCATGTGAAATGCCAGCCTGTCTAGCACAAGCTGGAATCAGGACTGCTGGGAGAGATATCAACCTCAGATACACAGATGACACCACCTTTATAGCAGAAAGTGAAGAGGAACTAAAGAGCCTCTTGATGAAACAGGAGAGTGAAAAAGCTAGCTTAAAATTCAGCATTCAAAAACTAAGATCATGGCATCCGGTCCCATCTCTTCATGGGAAATAGATGGGGAAACAAGGCTCCAAAATCACTGCACGTGATGACTGCGGCCATGGAATTAAAAGATGCTTGCTCCTTGGAACAAAAGCCATGAGGAACCTAGACAGTATATTAAAAAGCAGAGACATTACTTTGCCAACAAATATCTGTGTAATCAAAGCTATGGTTTTTCCAGTAGTCATGCAGGGATGTGAGAGTTGGACCATAAAGAAGGCTGAGCGCCAAAGAATTGATGCTTTTGAACTGTGGTAAGGCGTAGACTCTTGAGAGTCTCTTGGACTGCAAAGAGATCAAACCAGTCAATCCTAAAGGAAATCAGTCCTGAATATTCATCAGAAGGACTGATGCTGAAGCTGAAACTCCAATACTTTGGCCACCTGATGTGAAGAGTTGACTCATTAGAAAAGACCTTGATGCTGGGAAAGATTGAGGCCAGAGGAGAAGGGGATGACAGAGGACGAGATGTTTGGATGGCGTCACCGAATTGATGGACATGAGTTTCAGCAAGCTCTGAGAGATGGTGAAGGACAGGGAGGCCTGGTATGCTGCATTCCATGGGGTTGCAAAGAGTCAGACTGAAAAAAAACAACGTGATCTGCTACAACCAAAACTACTTTGTATTAAGATTGTGATCAGAGCTAGTATGCTGAGGTTTGTACCACAGCATAATCTTTAATGGATTCATGCTTGAGAACTATAGAAAAAAGTATATGATAGTGAATATAAGACAAAATAAGTAGAGGAAAGATTATCTGCCTAAAACTATGTAAGACAAGGTACCTGGCACAAGTTCTTCTAAATCTAATAGGATGTATTGAGGGGAAAGATGCCTTCTTCTGCACTTTTCCAGCAGTAGAGCAAATTAGCTTTAGACCCACTGCTGTCTCAAGGCATTTCATAGGGCAGTAGCAGCAGCGACTGAGACCATGGTACTCAGTACAGTAGTGGCAGTGCCTGTTGAAGACGACTTGTCCTAAGGCAGCATCCACAGTGCCTAACAGTATGGTGGGTAGCTCTGCCAAGGAGAGCACTGCACTGCCTGCTGAACAGTGGTCAAGCTACCAGGGAGCTGGCAGAACAGTACTCAGTGAGATAGCTGCACACATAACAGGCAAATAAGAAATCTCATGGGACCTTCAAAGAAAATCCTTGCACATGAATAATGAATAAATATTTAAGGGGAAATATGCAGGATCCTAAGGACTTCCATGACAAGTTGTAGGTAAATGTCCATGGATCTCAAGTCAATATTGCTAATGTAAACCACAGACAGTTGAGACCTGGGGAAATTAAGCTCATGCATAGGTAACACTTTTTAAATTATATTTTTCTAGTAGACAGTAAACCTGTAATTGTGAAAGAATGGATGGCTTATTATTCAAAATATATTTAAGGATTTCAAAAATTTTCTGAGTAGCTGTTATTGCTGACATAAATTCTGAAACATATTTTAAAACATTACTGGAAACATTTTAAAAGTTATATTATGGAGATGAAGCAAAAACTTAGCCATTACTTTAAAATCTCAGCTTTGCCAAGGGAAAAAATGATGAATAATTTACCTGGAGTAAATCCAACAATTTTCTATAATGTACATAAAACACTCTTATGAAAATATCTTCTCCTTCAGGAAAAGAGGAAGAAGATATTTTTCCTTGCCTTTTCATGAAACACAAGTGTTTTTGAGACACAGTTCTGAGAAATGTTGTCCAAGAGCCTGTCTTTAATAAACAGAGTCCTCAAGTTGTAAATGGGCTGGGCACTAAGAGTTCTGATTCATTCAATTCTCTCCATTTTTTTTAAACTTAGAAGTGCCTGCTCACACACACGATTCAAGGGAAGAAAAAATGAAAAGAAGAGGGTGACAGAGGATAAGATGGTTGGATGACATCACTGATTCAATGGGCATGAACTTGGGTAAACTCCAGGAGATGGTGAAAGACAGGGAAGCCTGGAGTGCTGCAGGCCATGGGGTTGCAAAAAGTTGGACAAAACTTAGTGACTGAACAGCAGCAATCCCTTCCTTCATTAATTCCAGTTCAATTCAGTCTGTCAGTCGTGTCCGACTCTTTCAGACCCCATGAATCGCAGCACACCAGAACTCCCTGTTCATCACCATCTCCTGGAGTGCACTCAGACTCACGTCCATTGAGTCCGTGATGCCATCTAGCCATCTCATCCTCGGTCATCCCCTTCTCCTCCTGCCCGCAATCCCTCCCAGCATCAGAGTCTTTTCCAATGAGTCAACTCTTCGCGTGAGGTGGCCAAAGAATTGGAGGTTCAGCTTTAGCATCATTCCTTCCAAAGAAATCCCAGGGTTGATCTCCTTCAGAATGGACTGGTTGGATCTCCTTGCAGTCCAAGGGACTCTCAAGAGTCTTCTCCAACACTACAGTTCAAAAGCATCAATTCTTCGGTGCTCAGCCTTCTTCACAGTCCAACTCTCACATCCATACATGACCACTGGAAAAACCATTGTCGTGACTATATGGACCTTAGTCAGCAAAGTAATGTCTCTGCTTTTGAATATGTAATCTAGGTTGGTCATAACTTTTCTTCCAAGGAGTAAGCGTCTTTTAATTTCATGGCTACAGTCACCATCTGCAGTGATTCTGGAGCCTAAAAAAATAAAGTCTGACACTGTTTCCACTATTTCCCCATCTATTTCCCATGAAGTGATGGGATCGGATGCCATGATCTTCGTTTTCTGAATGTTGAGCTTTAGGCCAACTTTTTCGTTCTCCTCTTTCACTGTCTTCAAGAGGCTTTTTAGCTCCTCTTCACTTTCTGCCATAAGGGTGGTGTCATCTGCATATCTGAGGTTATTGATATTTCTCCCAGCAATCTTGATTCCAGCTTGTGCTTCTTCCAGTCCAGCGTTTCTCATGATGTACTGTGCATAGAAGTTAAATAAGCAGGGTGACAATATACAGCCTTGACATACTCCTTTTCCTGTTTGTAACCAGTCTATTGTTCCATGTCCAGTTCTAACTGTTGCTTCCTGACCTGCATACAGATTTCTCAAGAGGCAGGTCTTGTGGCCTGGTATTCCCATCTCTTTCAGAATTTTCCACAGTTTCTTGTGATCCACACAGTCAAAGGCTTTGGCATAGTCAATAAAGCAGAAATAGATGTTTTTCTGGAACTCTCTTGCTTTTTCCGTGATCCAGAGGATGTTGGCAATTTGATCTCTGGTTCCTCTGCCTTTTTGAAAACCAGCTTGAACATCAGGGAGTTCACGGTTCACATATTGCTGAAGCTGGCTTGGAGAATGTTGAGCATTCCTTTACTAGCATGTGAGATGAGTGCAATTGTGTGCTAGTTTGAGCATTCTTTGGCATTGCCTTTCTTTGGGACTAGGATGAAAATTGACCTTTTCAAGTCCTGTGGCCACTGCTGAGTTTTCCAAATTTGCTGGCATGTTGAGTGCAGCACTTTCACAGCATCATCTTTCTGGATTTGAAACAGCTCCACTGGAATTCCATCACCTCCACTAGCTTTGTTCATAGTGATGCTTTCTAAGGCCCACTTGACTTCACATTCCAAGATGTCTGGTTCTAGATTAGTGATCACATCATCATGATTATCTGGGTCGTGAAGATCTTTTTTGTACAGTTCTTCCATGTATTCTTGCCACCTCTCCATAATATCTTCTGCTTCTGTTAAGTCCAGACCATTTCTGTCCTTTATCGAGCCCATCTTTGCATAAAATGTTCCCTTGGTATCTCTAATTTTCTTGAAGAGATCTCAAGTCTTTCTCATTCTGTTGTTTTCCCCTATTTCTTTGCATTGATTGCTGAAGAAGGCTTTCTTATCTCTTCTTGCTATTCTTTGGAACTCTGAATTTAGATGCCTATATCTTTTCTTTTCTCCTTTGCTTTTTGCCTCTCTTCTTTTCACAGCTATTTGTAAGGCCTCCCCAGACAACCATTTTGCTTTTTTGCATTTGTTTTCCATGGGGATGGTCTTGATCCCTGTCTCCTGCACAATGTTATGAACCTCATTCCATAGTTCATCAGGCAATCTATCTATCAGATCTAAGCCCTTAAATCTATTTCTCACTTCCACTGTATAATCATAAGGGATTTGATTTAGGTCATACCTGAATGGGCTAGTGGTTGACCTGAATGGGCTAGTGGTTTTCCCTACTTTCTTCAATTTCAGTCTGAATTTGGTAATAAGGAGTTCATGGTCTGAGCCACAGTCAGCTCCTGGTCTTGTTTTTGTTGACTGTATAGAGCTTCTCCATCTTTGGCTGCATAGAATATAATCAATCTGATTTTGGTGTTGACCATCTGGTGATGTCCATGTGTAGAGTCTTCTCTTGTATTGTTGGAAGAGGGTGTTTGCTATGAGCAGTGCATTTTCTTGGCAAAATGCTATTAGTCTTTGCCCTGCTTCATTCCGCATTCCAAGACCAAATTTGCCTGTTACTCCAGGTGTTTCTTGACTTCCTACTTTTGCATTCCTGTCCCCTATAATGAAAAGGACATCTTTTTTGGGTGTTAGTTCTAAAAGATCTTGTAGGTCTTAATAAAACTGTTCAACTTCAGCTTCTTCAGCATTACTGATTGGGGCATAGACTTGGATAACTGTGATATTGAATGGTTTGCCATGGAGATGAAGAGAGATCATTCTGTCATTTTTGAGACTGCATCCAAGTACTGCATTTCAGACTCTTTTGTTGACCATGATAGCTACTTCATTTCTTCTGAGTGATTCCTGCCCTCAGTAGTAGATATAATGGTCATCTGAGTTAAATTCACCCATTCCAGTCCATTTTAGTTCACTGATTCCTAGAATGTCGACGTTCACCCTTGCCATCTCTTGTTTGACCACTTCCAATTTGCCTTGATTCGTGGACCTGACATTCCAGGTTCCTATGCAATATTGCTCTTTACAGCATCGGATCTTGCTTCTATCACCAGTCACATCCACAACTGGGTATTGTTTTTGCTTTGCTCCCTCCCTTCGTTTTTTCTGGAGTTATTTCTCCACTGATCTCCACTAGCATATTGGGCACCTACTGACCTGGGGAGTTCCTCTTTTCGTATCCTATCATATTGCCTTTTCATACTGTTCATGGGGTTCTCAAGGCAAGAATACTGATGTGGCTTGCCATTCCCTTCTCCAGGGGACCACGTTCTGTCAGACCTCTCCACCATGATCCGCCCGTCTTGGGTTGCCCCCCAGGCATGGCTTGGTTTCATTGAGTTAGACAAGGCTGTGGTCCTAGTGTGATTAGATTGACTAGTTTTCTGTGAGTATGGTTTCAGTGTGTCTGCCCTCTGATGCCCTCTTGCAACACCTACCATCTTACTTGGGTTTCTCTTACCTTGGACTTGGGGGTACTTCTTCACGGCTGCTCCAGCAAAGCACAGCCACTGCTCCTTACCTTGGATGAGGGTTATCTCCTTACCGCCACTGTTCCTGACCTTCAACGTGGGATAGCTCCTCTAGGCCCTCCTGCGCCTGCGCAGCCACCACTCCATGGGCCACAATTTGATTTCCTGGACTGTAGCATATTCCCTAATTCACCAGCTTTAACATTATTATTGCATCCTCTCACACTCTCCCAACATAGGCTCACTCTGTACTTTGAAAATCTACCTTCCTATTTTCTCATAAGTGCAGGAGAAAAGGGACAACAGGAATTTCTCACATTTGCTTTCTGAACTAGTATGAAGTATGGAGGTAGAAGTATTCTATGCAAGGTAAAATTCTTAGGCAATTTTTTCAACAGAAGTGTATTATAGGCCAGTATGTGAAGAATGCTAAGAATACAGTAGTGAGTGAATCCAGCCCTGACCACATGTAACTAACAGTTGAATGAGGGAAAAAAACACATAATAAACCAAAAATTAAATGATGAGCTAATTAGGGCAAGTACATGATACACAGAAAAGCCCTGATGCAAGGAAAGACTAAAGGCAAGGAAAGACTAAAGGCAAGAAAAGAAGAGGGCAATAAAGGATGAGATGGTTGGATGGTATCATCAACTCAATGGAAATGAGTTTGAGCAAACTGGGAGATATTGAAGCACAGTGAATTCTGACATGCTTTGGTCCATGGGGTCACAAAGAGTCGGACACGACTGAGTGACTGAACAACAATGACAACAGGATACTGTGATAGCATGTGGAGACTCATAGAAGGCTTGCATGTGTATGTGACAGTTGAACCTGTTGGGTGATTAGGAAATAATCACAGGAGGAGTATTGAGGGAAAGCATTACAAATAGAATGGCTGCCAGAAACAAAGACTGTGTGGAGCCCCAGGGACTGAAGGCTCTAAGGACTAAGCACTGTGCTAAGCCTTGGAATGACCTGAATGTGAATCAATGAGGTGTGAGGGAAAGAGAATGGACAGGCCACATTCATCTTTCAAAAACAGCATCTGGCTATGAATGAGGGGATACAGATAAGGGCTGGGACAGGCACAATGGATATGTAGTTGTCTGTTGCAAGAGATAATAGTAGCTTGGATTAGGACAATAGTGAGTGAAATAGAGAGATGTGAGTGAATTCTAGAGGTGTTAGATTTATGATTTAGTCTTGAGATGGATCCAACACAGGTAATAAGAAGGAAGATTGTGAAAGATCCCAACTATATTTTCATAATTGCACAGGAACATTTGTGTATATATAGAAGAGAGCAGAGGGAGTTCTCTTGAAACCTTTGGCTCACATATGGTATGAACCTCATCAAAATGACACCTCTTGCCCAAGAGTAAAATGGAAATTTTCTGAAAGTGCAGAACCAGAGTGACAACTAATTGGTCACAAACCACAGGGTGCAGAATAGCACAGTCAAAATCTGGGACAATGAAAGGACACAGCTGGAATATCTGGAGATCCCCTACATCACCAGGTGATTGGGGTCAAGAATGTAGAAGAGGCTGTTGAACTAGACTGCTATCAAGAATGCTTAGTGTCCCCAGCTGTGACTCAGATAAAATTAACCTGGAAACATGCAGCACTCAGATTCTGTATCCTGGTGGACATTATTTAAGTCCTATTTAACTCTATTATGCTTTTGAATATTATAAATAGTGAACTCAATTTGTCTGTAATGATTTTGCTGCTTCTTATAGTTTAGAAAATAAATTTGATTTACATTTTTCCCAAAGATGGGCACAGTAAAGGACAGAAAGAGTAGAGATCTAGTAGAATCTAAGAGATCAAGAAGAGATGGAAGGACTACATGGAAGAACAATGCAAAAAAGATCTTAATGAACCAGATTACTATAATAGTGGGATCAGTCACCTGGAGCCAGACATTCTGGAGTGTGAAGTCAAGTGGGCCTTGGGAAGCATGCTGCTAATAAAACTAGTAGATGTGATGAAATTCCAATATAGCTATTCAAAACCCTAAAGGATGATGGCATCAAGGCATTACATTCAATATGTCAGCAAATCTGGAAGACCCAGTAGTGGCTATAGGACTGGAAAAGGTCAACAAATCCCCAAGAAGAGTAATACTAAAGAATGTTCTAGCCATTGGGCAACTGCACTCATCTCCCACGCTTAGTAAGGTCATACTTAAAATCTTGCATGCTAGGCTCCAGCATTATGGGAACCAAGAACTTCCAGATGTCCAAGCTCGGCAGAGAAACCAGAGATCAAATTGTCAATATACGCTGGATTATAGAGAATGCTAGGGCATTCCAGAAAAACATCTACCTCTGTTTCATCGACTACACTAAAGCCTTTGACTGTGTGGACCATAAAAAACTGTGAAAGCTCTTAAAGAGATAGGAATACAGACCATCTACCTGTCTCCTGAGAAACCTGTATGTGGACCAAGAAGCAACAGTTAGAACTCTGTGTGGAACAACTGATTGGTTCAAGATTGAGAAAGGAGTACGACAGGGCTGTCCACTGTCCCTGTGTTTGTTTAACCTATAGGCTGAGCACATCATGAGAAATGCCAAGCTGGATGAGTTACAAGCTGGAATCAAGATAGGTGGGAGAAACTTCAATAACCTCAGATATGCAGATGATACCACTCTAATGGGCAAAAGCAAAGAACTAAAGAGCTTCTTGAGGAGGTTGAAGAAGGAGAGTGAAAAAGCTGGCTTAATACTAAATATTAAAAATCTAAGATCATGGCATCTGGCCCCATTACTTCATGGCAAACGAAAGGGGAAAATGTGAAAGTAGTGACAGATTTCCTCTTATTGGGCTCTAAAATCACTGTGGATGATGACTGCAGCCATGTAATCAGAAGACAATTGCTCCTTGGCAGGAAAGCTCTGACAAACCTAGACAATTGTTGAAAAGCAGAGATATTACTCTGCTGACAAAGGTCTGTATAGTCAAGGTTATGGTCTTCCCAGTGGTCACACATGGTTGTGAAAGCTGGACTGTAAATAAGGCAGAACGCCAAAAAATGGATGCCTTTGAACTGTGGTGCTGGTGAAAACTCCCAAGAGTCTCTTGGACAGCAAGGAGATCAAACCAATAATCCTAAAAGGAATTAACCCTGAATAATTGTTGATAGGACTGATGCTAAAGCTGAAGCTCCAGTATTATGGTCATCAGATGTGAATAGTTGACTCATTGGAATATCCCCTGATGCTGGGAAAGATTGAGGGCAGAAAGAGAAGAGAGCATCAGAAGATGAGATGGCTGGATGGCATCACCGATGCAATGCACATGAACTTGGGCAAACTTTGGGAGATGGTGAGGGACAGGGAGACTTGGCATGCTGCAGTCCATGGGGTCACAAAGAGTTGGACAAGACTGGGTGACTGAATAACAACATCAGTGCATAACAAAGAGAGATGACCTAGACACACACAATTATTTTTATTACTTATACCCTCTACATTTGATTAGACTCCATCAGTACCCAACTTACGACTTGGCATGTCTGGTACCTCAAGTTCACGAGGGTCAACCCTGATTTCATAGTCACTGTTCCATCATCAAGTATTCCCCATCTACTGGGACCTGGTAGCATGTCAAAAGCTGCTGATTTCTGCTACACAAATGACAATGCTTCTCTAGAAACATGAGTTTTCACTGTTATCCCCTTATTATTGTTTCCAGAGACACTATACAATATGCTCATTCGCTTCCAGCACCTTTGGGTCTATCAGATAAAATGACTGAAGTGACTGAGCTGAAGGACAGATTTACCAAAGCCCAGACCTGCTGCAGAGCCTTGTCTTGCTCTGGGTCCACTAAAAGTTGGCAACCTTTGAATTATCTGATATCTATTTATTTACACTTATTCATGTCTGTGTTGGATCTTAGTTGCAGTATACAGATTCTTCGTTGCTGCGAACTAGCTTTTCTCTAGTTGCATCACACAGGCTTAGTTGCCCTGTGGCATGTGAGATCTTAGTTCCCCCACCAGGGATGGAACTGACAACCCCAGCATTGGGAGGTGGATTCTTAACCACTGGACTACCAGGGAAGTCCCCAAATTTTCTAATAAATAGGTTGAAAAGAATTCCAAAAGAGCTATGCTCTTCTCCAAAATCCAAAAATGCCTACAGAGTGGTATTCCCTTTACAGTGTTAGGAGAGGTAAAATATAATAATTTATATTTCCACTGAAGGAATGTACTGGCATCTCCAGGCAAGTAGAGCCTTTTCAAGGTCACCCATGTGACAGGCCCTGAATCATCACAGGATTTATTTTTGACTCTTGGTCACACGTGAATCTTACCAAGAAAGTGAAAGAACTTGCTTATTTCTGTTCATCAGGCCCCCTCAATACCATTCATCAAAAGAGAATCTGATAGAGAATGTCAAGGTGAACAAATTTTCTTTGACTCTAAACCTGTGTAGGAATGTTGTCACAGCTCTGGAGCAAGACACTGAGTGTGTCCTGGCTCTGATCTTATTTCCTCATGGAGTCTGAAAATAGCACATTACAAGACCATTAACTACATACAATTTCCAGAACTGATTAAATCTTTTCTAACAAAGATATCCCATCTCTCACAGCAGTGGGATTACCACTTCATTATGTTTAAGTGGTCCACTGTCTTCTGTCAATATCCATCTGATTTTTGCAGTGACCCATATTGGTGAATTAAATAAATTGTGATGAGGACTTGTAACATAGCAAGCTTTAAAACACTGATTTCTGAATTTCTACATGGGACATGACACTGATGCTGATTTATTATCTTCTCTAGGAAGAGGGGGAAGTTTCAGAGATTTCCGTCTGGCTTTTCCTACCAGGATGACTCTCATTCCCTGAGCCTAGAAACCATTGTGATAGCTCTGCCAGCTACTAATTATATTTGCCCCAATTATACATTTAGGGACTATGGAAATAACCACAAGTTTGGCCTGCAGGACAGTGAGACATCCAGGGGGTGAACTTGTAACAGCATGTCATTTATCTTCTAGCCTGCTTATATAACTAAACTAAGTGGGGATAGGCCCTTGGTTGTGTTTCGTGTCAGCTGAAACTCCACAGCTTTCAAAGGATCTTGGATTTTTCTTTTCCACAAGTAGAGTAAATTTAATTTTAAAAAGTTTCTTTGGGGAAGAATTGGGCTGATATTTATTTTAAATGTTTGTTATGACTTTGAAGGGCTTTTCTCAAAGGAACCTGGCTCTTTTATAATTAATGAAATTTGTTTGTTTTGTTTTGGGCTTTTTGTGAATGTGACTGAATTTGCTTTAATTTCAACTAAATTTTTTTAATGTTTTATATCGTTTTTATTGAGGTGTAGTTTTTACAATGTTGTATTAGATTCTGATGTACAGCAAATTGAATCAGCTATGTGCTTAGTCACTTAGTTGTGTCCAACTCTTTGCGACCCCATGGACTGTAATCCGCCAGACTCCTCTGTCCATGGGGATCCAGGCAAGAATACTAAAGTGGTTGTCATGCCCTCCTCCAGGGGATCTTCCCAAACCAGGGGTCGAACCCAGGTCTTTCACATTGCAGGTGGATTCTTTACTATTTGAGCCATCAGGAAAACTCAAATCAGATATATATATACACATATATCCCCTCCCTCATGGACCTTTCTCCCATCCCAAACCTATGTACCTAGGGTCATCTAATCTATGACAAAGGAGGCAAGAATATGCAATGTGGAAGAGAGAGTCTCTTCAATAAGTGTTGCTGAAAAGCTGAACAGCTATATGTAAAGGAATAAAACTAAAACAATCCTTAACATCATACACAAAAATAGACTCAAAATCAGTTAAAGACCTAAATGGGAGGCTGAACTATGTAAAACTCTTAGAGGAAGCATAGGCAGAACTCTCTTTCAAATGAATCACAGCAAGATCTTATTGGACCCATCTTCTAGCATAATGAAAATAAAAACAAAAATAAAAAAAATGGGACCTAATTAAATCTAAAAGCCCAGTTCAGAGCAGTGAACTATTATTAATCCTGACAGGAAAGGATACTGGCATAGTTGGCCCACAGGTACACTGAAAGTCATCATATAAAATAATTTTCACAACTCCTTCCCATGCCTCTTCCTCAATAGACACAATCTTTAGAAACAAGTCCAGTGACCAGTATAATTATTTGCCCTTGGCCATGGAATATAATCTCACCTGAGAATAAAATCCCTTATGATTCTCATAGCCAACCACTCTACATCTACAGATTTCAGGGGAGAGATTGTGCTCAACTGTAGTTTCTGACCAAAATGTGGTCTAGGTATATGCTGTAAGAAATATGAGATTTATTAGAATTTTCTAAAATGTCTTCATTATATTGCTTATAAATTGGAAGAAAATCCAAATGACGTTTTAAAGGGTCTTGAAAGTTTTACCTTTTAAAAGATGATTGCAATTTTCATTGGATTCCTATGAGTTCAGAAACTGATTATTAGTTTTTGATTATTTTTCTACCAGTACATTTAACCATGAATTTAGTGTTTTGTATTCTCTATATCTCATCGGTGGGGCATACATAATTAATTATTCCATAATTACATTGAAATAATATATCTATGACAGGTTCAAGGTGCTCTACAGAAGGAAACAAGACCCTGAATAGATAGTCTTCCTGCCTAAGGAAGGGATCCCAATTGTTATTTTGGAATCATGTATCACAAACATTAGAAAATTGGTCCAGTGACAAATGTTTTAACCCCTAGGAAGATGTTATGACTCACAGTAGTCCATTCATTATATGACTAAGACTGAGAATCACTGGAAAGTTAGGATACTTCACTTGCTGTCACAAACATCACCTCAGCAGAATAAATTATTAGATATATGTATTATACTGGGAGCAGAGAAGAACAAGCAGACAAAAGGAGTTGGCTCCTTAATGGAAAGAATTAATGGAAATTAATAACTTTGTGCATACTAAGATGCAGCTAAAGTGGTGGTAGAGTTTTTGAGAATATGAAATGCCTTGGTTGATAAATTGATTACTAGCAAGCATAGCACTTTATTTTTTAATAGGTATCAGAGATAAATAAGGTCAAAGAAAAATAAACAAACATGCTAGCGACCTATAAAATTAAAGTTTATTTCTCGCTTACATCCCATGCCTATTCCCAAGCATTGAAGGGACTCACATTCTGAGCTTATCCTCATGCCAGGACCAAGATCAGCATCACAACTCTATGTTCAATATCCTAGGATAAACCACAATGGAAAATAACATGAAAAATTATATATATATATGCATAACTGAATCACTGCTGTACAGCAGAAATTAACACAATATTATAAATCAATAATGCTTCAATAAAATAAATTTTAAAAATAAAAAAAATTATATGCTATTGGAGTAACAGTGAAGGAATGAAAAAGTAAATGCAGGGACAAAAACGTGATACTAGATAATCCATTTAAAACAAAATATTATTGAAGATAAACCTAAAGGGAATTATAAAAATGATCAGTTATAAATAAATAATCACTATTGCCAACACTAATGGACTTGAAATCTGAGCTGAAAAAATGTCAGAGGATCATCTAATTATTATTTATGAAAATAAATCAGATCAGGATATACTTTTTCCAGTGTTTATTTTCTTTTTTATTCACAACCAGATTTTGCAAAGAGCAAAGTCCTCTTTCTAGTAAAAGAAGTTAGTTATTTAAGAGTGTATGTTTTGTTTCATCCTTGTGTGGTGGCTCGGATGGTAAAGAATCTGCCTACGTTGCAGAAGACCTAAGTTTGATCTCTGGGTTGGGAAGATCCCCTGGAGGAGGGCATGACAATCCACTCCAGTATTCTTGCCTGGGGAATTCCATGGACAAAGAAGCCTTGTGGACTACAGTCCATGGGGCCGCAAAGAACTGGACACGATTGAGCAATTACACACAAAAGAGTAAAGCATGGTTCTCAGGACAACCAAGAATTGGTGACTGTCTAACCAAGCACTAGCTAGATTTCTTCTGTCTTAGGCCAAGAATGAGGAAAAGGTTCTTGAGATACAGACATGACACTTCCTCCGGGTGTGACTCTGAACTACCTGTGATTAGTACTGGAAACAAAAAATTACAAATTGTTGGACATCTGAAATTGGCAGTTTATCATACAAACTGCCAACCTGGGACAAGTATAGGGAGTTTGATGTTACTGTGATTAATTGTTTTGAAGTAAACAGAGAAACAAAGTTCCAGCACACAGCTCAGATGAAAGCAGTTCCCCTTCAAGCAGAAATGTTATTGTTTATCAACCCTTCAGCATATGACCTATTTGAGTTTCTGGGTGGAAGATTCAAATCAGGTGAAGACTGTGATCTTTAGCCAATTTAGTCTTCAATGATATCTTCAGAGTAAAAGGGGGCTGAGAAGTTGTATGGGTTAGTGTGTAAAAATATGTCACATGGGTAGTAAAAATTGGGGTTCTTCTTAAATTTAGTATTTCTTCACTTTATTGTACCTGAAGAGCCCTTGCACAATGCATAAACCAGCTCTTTCATGTACTAACAGTGAGACTTTCAACCACGACCAAATATATTTATGTAAA
The DNA here is from genome assembly GCF_023091745.1 of Budorcas taxicolor. Classification (NCBI taxonomy): domain Eukaryota; kingdom Metazoa; phylum Chordata; class Mammalia; order Artiodactyla; family Bovidae; genus Budorcas; species Budorcas taxicolor. The sequence continues at coordinate 36,365,297 of NC_068926.1, read as the reverse complement.
TCTTATGTAACACACACTATTTTTCAACATATACTATATTCTTCTATGTGTATTATTCTTCTAGATCTCCAAATCCTGAATTAAGCACAATATTATAGCAAAATCAAACATTACATCCAACATCATAAGCAATCATATTGTCTGTCCCCCCCGCCCCCACTGTGAGGAAGTTGGAGGAAAGGAAGTGATATATTAGGAACAATCATTCAAGAATAATTTATGGAGAACAAAATATGTTCCAGATAAAGTTTGCGGTGTGTGCTAAGTCATTTCAGTAGTGTCCAACTTTTAGTAACCCTATTGACCATACTCCACCAGGGTCCTCTCTCCATGAGATTCTCCAGGTAAGAATACTGGAATGGATTGCCATACTCTCCTCCAGGGGATCTTCCCAGCTGAGGGATTGAACCCCCATCTCTTATGTGTTCCCTGCCTTGTCAGGCAGGTTCGTTAAACCATCATCACCTGGGAAGCCCAAATATCTCTACAAATTTTGTGGTAGTGGATATTATTACTGAAACAAATATCTCTTCCTTCATAGTGCTAGAAGATTAGTGCCTATATTTGTTGTTCTGTAGGTAAATATAGAATATACTCATTTAATCACGTGTGTGTATATATATATGTGTGTGTGAATATAATCAATATACAGCTATCGATGAACTGTGTCCATAAAGTAATATAATTTAGGCTACCAGAAGAGAAAAAAATGTTTTATTTTGATAAAGAAAAATGAACTAAATGAAAGTCCCTTTTTAGATTTTAATTAATATTTGCAAGGCAGTCAGAGATTGCTATTCACAGAAAGCTATAAAATCACTTTAGAGGATGTAAGACTAATTTTTACTTAATCATTGTTATCCTCTTCATTTATTTGAAGTAAGAAGTATCCTGATGCTTTTCATTTTCTGTGTATCTATAAAATATTGGCAAGGGAATTGAGTTCATAAAGAAAACTTCTTTTAAATTTAAAATAATGATTAGATCAGATAGAATAAGAGAATATTATTACTTCTATTACTAACATAGAACAATGTATCAGCTGGAAATGCCTAAGTTAAAGCACAGTGTTTCCTCTCTTGCTTGATGGCATTGATGAACATTCTTTTAGAGAAGAAGATATGGGTAAATAGGGAATTCCACTGAGATAATGCTCATCACTTCACCACTACCTGGATTCCATCATTGGCTATATGACTTAAAAATACCTGTGATATCAGACATCAATTCAGTTCACTTACGCAGTCATGTCCAACTCTTTGCAACCCCATGAATTGCAGTACACCAGGCTTCCCTGTCCATCACCAACTCCCAGAGTCTACCCAAACTCATGTCCATCGAGTCGGTGATGCCATCCAGCCATCTCATCCTCTGTCGTCCCCTTCTCCTCCTGCCCCCAATCCCTCCCAGCATCAGGGTCTTTTCCAATAAGTCAACTCTGCATGAAGTGGCCAAAGTATTGGAGTTTCAGCTTCAGCTTCAGTCCTTCCAATGAACAGATATATACAAGATTAATTTTAAATAGAAGAATGTATAATGCAAATATTCTGTCAATTCTCATAAAAAATTTAGTGAGATTAGCTTGTGTAGATTTAATATCTTACTCCTCCCAACTTCTGTTGTTGTTGTTGTTAGAGGTGTGGGGGAGGTGAGCATGTAAAAAAACAACTCAGGATAATTTGAGTCAAGATAGAGAATTTAACTTAGATTATGGAACCACACTGGCCACGAGCTAGGGAGAACTTGAAACAAGGGTTTTGGACTATTGAATATGTGATTTTGGAGAAAAGGGATTGACTAGGAATTCTAAAACGGTGAAGTATAGAACAGCACTGCTTCAAGAAAAGCTTCTAGAAGCACAGGACCACAGAACAAATAGACATTATGGCAAAATAAGCAACAGATATTTCAAATGATATGATTTGATAGAATAGAATAAAAATTAGAATTGGAAAACTCTGATATGGGGTATTTAAATGAAAGGAAAACACTATTTCGGAAATGAAGACTAAACTCAAAATAAATAGGCATGAATAGCACACAGATACATATGTAGCTCAACAAAGAAAATGAAAAAATATTAAAACTTATAATAAGAAAATTCCTGAAAAAAAAAAAAAACAAATCAATGAAACCAAAATCTATAGCTCAAAGAAGCTCCCCTCTCAAAAAAATAAATAAATAAATAAAATAAAAGTACATTTAGAAGAACTCTTATCTAATATTATTGACACAGAAAAACCAACAAGATGAATTCTAGTATAATTATCAGACTTTTAAAAAGAAAGAGAAAAGAGGATGCAAGTAAGAAGAAGGAGGGGGAGGAAGAGGGGAAGCAAGAGAGACATTTTAAATTACCCAAGTGAAAAGGTCAAATCTTTTCAGTGAGATGAAAAATAAACCACAGGAGAAACAACCAGATTTGAATTGTTATCAGAGTTTTCAATAACAATTTGTTTTGCCAAAATAAATATATCTGGTGTTGCAAGGAATGAAAATGTGAACCAAGGATTTTTTGAAGCTAAACTGGTTTACAAGAATATAAATTACAGATGATTTGGAAGAGGAATATGCCAGAGCTCAGATCTCAAAGAAACAAAATAACTGGTCAGGCATTGACATAAACACTCACTGTGAGCAGTAGATAAAGATTTGTGTTTAGTATAAAAACTGAGAGTTTTAAGACAGAGAAACTCTGTGTAAAGGCCATATACTCTGATAATTCATATACAATATTTAAATGGAGTAAAATGACCAAAAGTACTTACAATTTCTTTTTTGAATCATAATGGTTGTAAGTAGTATCGGTATTGTTAAATGAGAATATCCCACATGAAATGTAGAATTAAACCAGTGAATAACTATGTGTAATTCAGATTCTGTTATATTCTGTATTCTTGAAAGTTAGACTGTCATTGTGAATAGAGACAGAGATGTAACTGGAATAGAAACAAGTCTAGAATATCTTTTCAGAACACCTGGTAAGGAAACCGTCAGTCTAATATTGTATCAAAGGTAACTAAAGTCAATCCGAAGAGGCATGTTGAAAGTTTGGGAACAGATAATATAAATTATTTTATAGATTTTCAGCTTGAGTTTAAGCAATCAAGAAGTAAAATGGAAAAATCATCATAGGGGGCCAGCTTACAGTGTTGGCCACAGTTGGTTAGGAAAGATACAAAATGCAAACATGAATGATGAGTCATAGTTTACAAACATGTTTTTCTTGTTTTATAATACAGTTTAAACAATCTAGAATATTCCCAGTCTTTATCTCTATCTCCTTCTTGAAGGACAAAGAGGGATAAAAACTTTAGTCAGCAATATAGCAGAGACTTCAAACCATCAGCTAGGAACACTGGGTATAATATTCAAGGGGTGCCACAGGAACAGCTCAGCTCAGAATCCCCCTTATAGATTTTTTAAAATTCATTTCTATTGGAATATGGCTGCTTTACACTGTTGTATTAGTTTCTACTGTACATCAAAGTGAATCAACTCTGTGTGCACATGTATCCCCTTTTTCCTTCGCATTTAGGTTTGCACAGAGCACTGAGTACAGCTCCTTGTGCTGTACACTAGGTTCTCATTACTTACCTATTTTACACATCGTTTCAACAGTGTATACATGTCAATCCCAATCTCCTAATACATCCCATTATCCCCCTTTTCCTCCTCCATTCATTTGTTCTCTATACTCTATTTCTTTTTTCAAATAAGATCATCTATACCACTTTTCTAAATTCCATATGTATGCATTAACATATGTTTGCTTTTCACATATGTGTGTTAATATGCAATATTTAATTTTCTCTTTCTGACTGACTTCACTCTATATGGCAGTCTCTAGTCCACCTACATCAATAAATGATCCAATTTGTTCCTTTTTATGACGGAGCTCCTTTTATTCCTTTTATATTCCATTGTATATACTGCATCTTCTTTATACATTCATCTGTTGGTGAACATCCAGGTTGCTTCCATGTCCTGGCTACTGTAAATAGTGCTGCAATGAACCCTGAGGTGCATGTGTAGGTGTGTAGGAACATGCCAGAACTAAAACTCATACCCAGAAAGGACAGTGTGAGAAGATAATTCATTCATATCCAGTAATATATAATTTTATGGATACCTGTCATGCTCCAGACTATGGTAAACCTATGAAATATGCTACCTCTAAGCCAACAATCACATGACACGAATAGTCTCTCTCTTATTTTCCATATGAAGGAGGAAATCAAGAGTCAGAGAGTTTAAATGACTTATCTAAACCCACATGATGAAAAGTAAAACAGCCAGATATCAGTTATTTGATATACTCTCAGGGTCATCCTTTTCTTCCCACAAATATAGGCCAAAATGCTTTTCTTAGAATAAAATCCTTTTTTTTTACTTATTAAGATCTCATTGAGATAATCCAACCCATTTTCTAATATTTTATTAAAATAACTTGCTGATCTTTTTCATTCTGGGTATTAAAATAACAATATTTTGTCAGCTTGTTAAGTGGATTTTAATGTGGTAAAAAAGCGCTTTAATTCCATTTTGAATCACTTAGGACCCTCAATTACAAGCCGCATAAAACCATCTCTCTCTGATTATAGAAGAAATGTTTCTAAAAGTGTTTCATAACTGCCAGAGTCAATACAAAATTAAATTTGAGGTTACACAGACAGGAAGATCACATCCAAATTTGCACTGTGATTAGTTGTCCGAGAACATAATTGCCAAGCTGGCAAGATGCTAAATACTGTACCTGGCATGGCCAATTATATATTTCTGGATACCAATGCTGCCACTGATGCCCAGGAAACAACTTTTCATGAGTCCCTCAGGTCAAGTGTGCATGTGACACTAGCTTCCCACTTTAATTCTGAAGTTATTGCATTTCCTTGGTATAGCTTGGCTCATGTGCTTGCATCTTTGCTGTGAAGGATGTTGGGAAAGTGAGTCGGTCCCTCATTTTCAACTTCTCTAGCAGCTGACACACTCTGCCTCTGCACAATTCATGTGCTGGGGAAGACCTAAAATGTCAAAGAAGATTCAGATCCTTTGCCACTGAAGGGTGACAGATCATCACCACGGCCATCTTTTCTACATTTCCAGTGAGGTTGGTCTTCCTAAGGGGTTTCCCAGGTGTCTCCATGGGTAAAGAATCCGCCTGCAATTCAGTAGTCTCAAAAGCCACAGGAGCCGTGGGTTCAGTCCCTGAGTTGGGAAGATTCCCTTGAGGAGGGCATGGCAACCCACTCCACTATTCTTGCCTAGAGAATCCCATGGTCAGAGGAGCCTGGTTTCAGTCCCTAGGGCTGCAAAGAATCCAACATGACTAAAGCAACTGAGCAGTCATGCAGGGTCTTTCTGATGCTGTTGCAATTTTTCCTTTAATTACTTTACAGTGGACAACTGTACTTAAACTGTTCTAAAAACAATTTGCAAGTTAATTTCTTGTTATTTTCATGTATTTGTAGGAAGATAACTTTATAGCTGAATAAAAGAATAAAACTCCCTTTGTTTTAATTAGTAGAATATTTTCTCTCAGTTCAATTTTCAAGCTATGAGATATAATATTTAACTGCAAAGGAATACTAATCTCACAAATATACTAAGAACAGCAGAGAATTAAAAGCCATTTCCCCTCAAAATTTCCAGGAGCTTATTTCTACGTATGCTGAAGGATACACTTGTCTTTTCATATTTCACAAAGCAGTTTCAAGCAGAAGGACCACTGTGCTAATAGATTATTTTGTATTTATAAGGAGTGGCAAGTGATGAGGCATAGTTACTTTAGATATAATGCACATATTCTTCAATTTATTTAAAGAATTAAAACTACTTCATATTTATGAAGCAACTTTGACCTAGAGAGATCAAAATATTTGAAGGCTTTCATCTCCAGAACTTTTATAACTTCCTTTAAGTGAAGCAAGTGGAAATTATGACCTTATTTTACAGTTGAATATATTTATTTTAAAGTTGAACATCTTTTCTATAGAATCTATAGAATATAGAAAAGATAAGTATAAAAGCTTGTCTTATCATAAATATCAATTCAGAAGTAGGGGAGAAAGCAGAGGCAAGGTCTTCTCACTGTCACTAATGCTTTTTAATCAATATAATTTTGGAGAATGATTTTCATTAATAAAATAAAATCCAGAGACATATCTTGAAGTCATACAAGAAAATATTTTTAATAGCACAATACACATGCATAGTTGATATACAACAATTTTTGACTGAATATATGAATAAATATTAAGGGGAAAGCCATTTCCTAGTATTAAAGTAGATTTAAATCATGAAAAATGTAATTGCTGAGACTTGAAATCAACTTTCTCTCCCTCAACTAGGACCTAAAGACAGGTGTGTTTGTTTATTTCCTCCTGGCACATTAACTTCACTTGGTTGGCAGTGAGATACCAAACTCGAATTCCAAGAGAAGTGGTGTTTGAAACATGTCAATTAACATGACAGCCACAAACCGTGGCATGAAAAACACCATAACAACCTGGGAATTGTTCGGTTTTATTTATGTTTATTTGGTGTTAGGACAATATAAACAGATAAAATATTTTCGTGTGTTAAAAGGATATTATATTTTAATCTCCAGGTAAATTGGAGATTAAACACAGTGAGCTGCCACCAAACGTTCAGATGATTATTGGAGATGACTCTTTTTTTAATATTTATTTATTTGGCTATATCGGGTCTTAGTTGCAGCATGCAGGATCTTTGTCGCGTTATGTGGGATTCTTCATTGCAGCACACAGGCTCTCTAGTCATGGATCATGGCCTTTGGAGTGTGCAGGCTCCGTAGTTACGGCAAGCAGGCTCTCTAATTGCAGTGCACAGGCTCCAGAGCTCCTTGGCTTCAGTAGGTGCAGCACATGGGCTTAGTTGCTCCATGGCGTGTGGGATCATATTTCCCTGCCCAGGGATCAATCCCACATCCCCTGTGTTGCAAGGCAGATTCTTAACCACTGGGCAATCAGGGGAGCACTACTGGAGATGACTCTGTGTTCATTTCTTTTTTCTATGTCTCTGAAAGAATACTTACATTTTTTCATTGTGTAACAAAAATAATATCTATATTTTCCTTTTATATAAAATAATTTCTAAAGTTATTTAGAACTTTTTCTACACAGGCATAAAAGAATCAGTGTTTTTGTTTTGTTTTGTTTTTTTACTTTACAATATTGTACTGGTTTTGCCATACTTCAACATGAATCCGCCATGAGTGTACATGTGTTCCCCATCCTGAACGCCCCTCCCATCTCCCTCCCCAATTCTTTTCTCACCTTTTGAATTGTGATATATGATTTTAAACAACTAAATAGCTTGCTTTTAGTTCAGTTCAGTTCAGTCGCTCAGTTGTGTCTAACTTTTTGCAACCCCATGAATCGCAGCACGCCAGGCCTTCCTGTCCATCACCAACTCCTGGAGTTCACTCAAATTCACGTCCATCAAGTCAGTGATGCCATCCAGCCATCTCGTCCTCTGTTGTCCCCTTCTCCTCCTGACCCCAGTCCCTCCCAGCATCAAAGTGTTTTCCAATGAGTCAACTCTTCACATGAGGTGGCCAAAGTATTGGAGTTTCAGCTTTAGCATCATTCCTTCCAAAGAACACCCAGGGCTGATCTCCTTTAGGATGGACCGGTTGGATCTCTTTGCAGTCCAAGGGACTCTGAAGAGTCTTCTCCAATACCACAATTCAAAAGCATCAATTCTTCAGCGCTCAGCTTTATTCACAGTCCAACTCTCACATCCATACATGACCACTGGGAAAACCATAGCCTTTACTCACTGACTTATTGTCCGTATTTGGATGAAAATTATTCTCACGGAATATTTTTGACTGATGTGTGTGGATATGACATAGAAATGATAACAGGCTAACTTAGATTCAGATAGAAATGCTAATTCTAGTACTATTCAGCCCTCTTCATAGAGGCATTTTGTGTTTCATCCTACATTAGATTCTTTTCCAGGCCATGACTCAGGTGTCATCTAATAGGAAAACGGCAAACAGGCAAACAGAAATAGGGGGAAGGAGGGGAAAATATGGACAAATCATAAAATGGATAATTAATCCTTGAGTTAATCCAAAATTGATAGTTGTGGATAAATGAGAAAACCTTCTTAAAATAAGAGACACTAAACAATTTAAGAATTTAATACATAATTTAGATTTCTTTTATGCATTGTATTTCAGGACTAGCTATTCAAGAACACTGCAGGCAGTGTTTGATGTTAGCAAAATATTCATATCTATTCAATTGTGACTTAATAATTGCACACACTTTAATATTGTATTTAGAAAAGAAGCAATTTAACTTCTACAGTTAAAAGACTCTAATTCTGCTACCAGACACAGCATGCCTTTCTGACTTGCCCACTTTGAAGCAAGTGTTTTTCATTTGTTTATATTGGCATTCTGCCCTCTGGAAAATCAAGTGAAAGTTAAGAAGGAAACATAATTTACTTTTATCAAAATTCCTCAAAACTAGAAAATGAAAAAAATAATGAATGAAAGTATGTCATGCTATTTGCACATTTTAAATACTTACAGTGGGGGAAACAGTGGAAACAGTGGCTGACTTTATTTTGGGGGGTTCCAGTATCACTGCAGATGGTGATTGCAGCCATGAAATTAAAAGACGCTTACTCCTTGGAAGGAAAGTTATGACCAGCCTAGACAGCATAGTTAAAAGCAGAGACATTACTTTGCCAACAAAAGTCTGTCTAATCAAGGCTATGGTTTTTCCAGTAGTTATGTATGGATGTGAGAGTTGGACTGTGAAGAAAGCTGAGCGCCGAAGAATTGATGCTTTTGAACTGCGGTGTTGAAGAAGACTCCTGAGAGTCCCTTGGACTGCAAGGAGATCCAACTAATCCATTCTGAAGGAGATCAGCCCTGGGTGTTCTTTGGAAGGAATGATGCTAAAGCTGAAACTCCAGTACTTTGGCCACCTCATGAGAAGAACTGACTCATTGGAAAAGACCCTGATGCTGGGAGGGATTGGGGGCAGGAGGAGAAGGGGACGACAGAGGATGAGATATCTGGATGGCATCACTAACTCGATGGATGTGAGTCTGAGTGAACTCCAGGAGTTGGTGATGGACAGGGAGGCCTGGCGTGCTGCCATTCATGGGGTCACAAAGAGTCGGACACGACTGAGCAACTGAACTGAACTGAAGTACTTACAGTATAAAATTATACACTTGCAACCACTGTATATTCTACTATATTTATTTTAGATGCATAATAGAGTGGTTTATAAAGAATTTTCAATGTAGGAAATTAGTTTTATTTATTTCTTTACATAAAAGAAATATTAAATTGAGGAAATTAAGGTATGACAGCTTCTGACCTTCTAATAATTTTCCTTCTCTCTGATGTGAAGGAAATCTGAAAGGAAGCCTCCATGCATTATTGGGTTGTTAGGGAGAAGTTGTAATATGTTCACAGATCACACCGCTTCTCATGTGGGACTCAGGAGCATGCAAGAGAAAAGCTGATACCATGATAAAAGGTGCCTAGTAATGGTTATGTTATTTTATGTTATTTTCATTGTATTCTTTCATTTTCTCAACTTCTCCTACATATCTAATATAAGCTTGGGAGGCTCAGAGCAGAGAGCATTGTTGTCAGTAATAACAGTCAGTAAAAGTTAAATGAAATATAAGGTATACTATGAGAGACATGCTTATCAAAATATTTTTTAAAATATACTTCCACTTTTAATGAATATATCAAAGAATGCTATTATGATTTGAGATGCTTGGTTCCTGATTTCACTGGCAGGTTCAAAACTCTAACAGGCAGCAGGGAGCTGAGAAAGGAAGAGCTTTCCTAATTTCTTATTTGTGACTCTGGGTGGCAGCTGCTGCCCAAGGTCTACACAACCCAACATGGGACATAAGCAGCCATGGAGAAATGGTAGGGTGATGTGGGATAGGAAGGCCTCCAGGGTGCCAGTGGTGCTGACACAAAAGAAGATAAGATATGGTTTTATTTGCTTTGATTTCAGCAGCTTTTGGATGTTCAGGAGGGACAAATGATAACCCCACATAGTTAATTAGGAAGACAGCACAACTGAACAGACACTAATCACATGAGTTTTGTCCCCTAGCTGTGGAGCATCCAGTGGTCTTGTGCAATAAGAGTTAAAAGAGATTCTGTAAGAACAAGCATGTGGACTAAGTTGTCTAATTACTTAGATGAAGAGGAATTTACTCGTGAAGCTTAACCTCTATTCCTTCAGTCCCTACTCTAACACATCTCTGCTCCCCAGAATAAGTAAGGCCATGGAGCAATGGATCATAGTGAATAAGCAATAGGCTCTGGGGTTTCAAATGAACATGGAAGATTAACCATGTATATTTTTGTTTTCCCTCCCAAAACATCCACAAAATGGCAATATATAGATTTTAAAGGATATAAAACTACCAGTTTAAATAAAATGTAAGAGGTGACTTCAGTAGATGGGAGATGTTAATTACATTTTTGAGGATAAAAAGGAGACAGGATGGTAAAAGGATAGGCAGAAAAGAGATAAACTATAGTTTTTAAAGAAAATACTAAATGAGACTCATGAGTTGCCAAAACAAAAAAGCAGGTATTGAAAGAGTTTGGGCTGAAGTGTCCCATAGCCAGGCATAAGACTAGTTTATTCTATATAGACATTGAACAATATATTCTCTCCTTCAGGCACATCAAAAATGACAGATGGAAGGACTGAGTTATGGAGTAGAAACTAAGAGATTAATTAAATTTTTTCACATTCAACAAAGGGAACCTCAGACTTCTCTATTCCAACTTACAGAATATTTCTAGCCAAGTGTAGACTCTTGGGAGAAATGGAAAATTATTCTTAAAAAGTGCCAAGAAAGCTCCCTGAATATTGGTAATTAAGGGAACTTTTAAAAATAGCTCTGTAACTTAGCAACTTTTATCAAAATCCATCCATTCATCATCCCCAGCAATATACCTTTCACTGAGCTTTTTTAAATTCTGAAATCAGACTCCAAATATCACAAGACATTTGTGGAATGCCTCTCATAGTATAGACCCTAATTTAAATAAAATATGTCAATAGTAGAAAAGATAATGCTGGGAACAGGAGGTAAACACAGACAAAATTTATAGCAATTAAATATCCTGGAAAAGATATCAGTTCAGTTCAGTTCAGCTCAGTAGCCCAGTCGTGTCGGACTCTTTGCGACCCCATGAATCGCAGCACGCCAAGCCTCCCTGTTCATCACCATCTCCCGGAGTTCACTCAGACTCACGTCCATCGAGTCTGTGATGCCATCCAGCCATCTCATCCTCGGTCGTCCCCTTCTCCTCCTGCCCCCAATCCCTCCCAGCGTCAGAGTCTTTTCTAATGAGTCAACTCTTCTCATGAGGTGGCCAAAGTACTGGAGTTTCAGCTTTAGCATCATTCCTTCCAAAGAAATCCCAGGGTTGATCTCCTTCAGAATGGACTGGTTGGATCTCCTTTCTATAAAATAACGGGAAGCAATAAAAGAAAGTTAGTTTGAGATCAGAAAGTGAACAATTTGATAGCTAAAATGGAAAAAAAAAAACAGTAACAAAATGATCAAAGGAGATCAAGAAAACTTCCTAACTGCACAACTAAAGTGAAAAGAAGTGAAAAACACCATAAAAATTAAGGGAAAAAAAAAAAAAACCTCAATCTAAGAATACCATTGATTAATGGTAGAACAGAGGTTCTAGAAAATGTAGGCAAAGAGAATCATAAGGAGAACCTTATTGAGGAAATATCAAAATGTGCTTCAGCCAAGTTTGTTCAGGAAAAGAGAAGCCAATCTTGATATTCCAAGTAGGAAGTTTTTCAGTACAAAAAATTAAAGATGCATATACACTTGTAAGGACTGAAAACACAGAGGAAACTGAATAGAAGGGGGTGACACCCAGGACCTCACTACATACCCACTTCAAGTCTCAGAATTCTCACAGACATTGACCACTTTTGCTATCTACTGCCTGAAGTGCCAAGGTGGGAGATTTTCAGAAAATATCTGGCACCTAATTGGAAGGACTGATGCTGAAGCTGAAACTCCAATACTTTAGCCACCTGATGTGAAAAACTGACTCATTTGAAAAGACCCTGATGCTAGGAATGATTGAAGGCGGGAGGAGAAGGGGATGACAGAAGATGAGATGGTTGGATGGCATCACCAACTCAGTGGACACGAGTTTGAGCAAGCTCTGGGAGTTGGTGATGGACAGGGAGGCCTGGTGCGCTGCAGTCCATGAGGGTCGCAAAGAGTCGGGCACGACTGAGCAACCAAACCGAACTTAACTGAATAGGCTCAAGGGAAGCCACTTCTTTCAGATTCAATTGCAAAGTCAGTGCCTGGCAGCTATTACTATGTTGGTACAAAAGTAATTGTGGTTTTGGACCGTGAATTTTAAATCATTATAACTAGGCTCAAACACATCTTTATTAATGAAAATGTGAACCATTATTCATCACATTTTTGCCAATGAGAAATAAGTTATTTTATTCCTGTAGTGTAAAAATTCGCGCTTTGAGATTCAAGAAACTCATGGAAAGCATTTATTGCCTCCTGCTGGTGGTGGAAGCATTTTCCCTTCTGAACATTGTTGAGATGCTTAAAGAAGTGTTAGTCAGCTGGTGAGAGGTTAGGTGAATATGGCCCATGACACAAAACTTCACAGCCCAATTCATTCAACTTCTGAAACTTTGGCTGTGCAACTTCCAGTCAGGCGTTGTCATGCTGAAGAATTGGGTCTTTTCTGTTTACCGATGCCAACTGCACACATTGCCATTTCCAGTACATCTCATCGATTTGCTGAGCATACTTCTCAGATGTAATGGTTTTGCTGGGATTCAGAAAGCTTAGTGGATCAAACAAGCAACAGACCACCAGCAAGTGACCATGACTGTTTTGGATTCATGTTTGGCTTTGGGACGTGCTTTGGAGCTCTCAGTCCAACCATTGAACTGGTCATTGTCGATTGCCACATAAAATCCACTTTTTTGTCACAAGTCACAATCTTATCGAGAAATGGCTCTTTCTGTTGTTGTGTAGAATAGAGAGGATATGCTTCAAAATGATGATTTTTCTGATTTTCAATCAACCCATGAAGCACCCACTTATCAAGCTTTATCACCTTTCCAATTTTCTTCAAACGCCAAATGACCATTGAATGGTCAACATTGAGTTCTTCAGCGTTTTCTCGTGTAGTTGTAAGAGGGTCAGCTTTGATGACTGCTCTCAATTTGTCGTTGTCAACTTCTGGTGGCTGGCCACTATGCTCTTCATCTTCAAGCCTCTGGCCTCCTTTGCAAAACTTCTTGAATCACCACTTCCTGTATGTTCATTAGCAGTTCCTGCGCCAAATGCACTGTTGGTGTTGCAGGTTACTTTGCTGCTTTACATTTTGAACTCAAATAAGAAAATTGCTCAAATTTTCTTTTTGTTTAATGTCATCTCTATAATCTAAAACAAATATAAATAACAAGTAATAAACTAGCAAAAATAAGAAATGCACATTAAAATGATTTATAACATAAACACGTTTATTTAAGAACACATTCCAATTTCAACAATTTAAAACCTACAATTACTTTTGCACCAACCTAATGTAATTTAAAAATCTCAAATCACTGCTGTTGATTTTAGTGCTTGCCATTCTGCATCAAAAGTCTATCCTTTGTGTGTGCATACAGCAGTCCCTGGAGTACCTCTCATTGACAAAGTCTAACTCATAATTCATTGGGAAGGGGATTTTGATCATTCTCTTTTCCCATGAGAAGGAGATAGAAGGTGGTTATGATGATATTGCTTTGACCATAGCGAATCAAGCACATAACTATCCAGAACTGAGAAGCATCCTTTCCCAATTTGAAAATGGCCAAGTATTTCCCTAGCATGTCAAATGAGAATAAAGATAGAAAAAGCTTTAAAATAAAAGGAAGAAAGAATTCCCAAAACAATAAGAGGGAATCTGAATGATAGTATGGTTCTCAGAAGCAACAAATAAGGAAAGACAAGAGAGGAAAGCCTTTAAAATTCTGAAGAAAAGTAAATCTTAACATTTGGTTCAAAACATGAGGCAATCAAGGTAAAAGATAAATTAGGAACATTCTCTTAATAAAGTACCCAGAAAAACTATGAGCTTTCATCTCCTTTAATTTCCTGTTAATTCCTTGGAGGCTACTTCTTTTAAAAAAATAAGCAAAAAAGGGAAATATATCACATACAAGAAGCAATAAATATATTCTAATAGGGTCTGAGGATGATAGCCATGTAATAGTTTAATCTTAAGATTCAGTCAGTATCAGTTCAGTTGCTCAGTCATGTTCGACTGTTTGCGACTGCATGGACTGCAGCACACCAGGCCTCCCTGTCCATCACCAACTCCCAGAGTTTACTCAAACTCATGTCCATTGAGTTGATGATGCCATCCAACCATCTCATCTTCTGTTGTCCACTTCTCCTCCTGCCTTCAATCGTTCCCAGCATCAGGGTCTTTTCAAATGAGTCAGTTCTTGGCATCAGGTGGCCAAAGTATTGGAGTTTCAGCTTCAACATCAGTCCTTCCAATGAATATTCAGGACTGATTTCCCTTAGGATGGACTGGTTGGATTTCCCTGAAATCCAAAGGACTCTCAAGTGTCTTCTCCAACACCAAAGTTCAAAAGCATCATCTTCAGTGCTCAAGTTCTTTATAGTCCAATTCTAACATGCTTACATGACTACTGGAAAAACCATAGTCTTGACTAGATGGACCTCTGTTGGCAATGTCTCTGCTTTTTAATATGCTGTCTAGGTTGGTCATAACTTTTCTTCCAAGGATCAAGTGTCTTTTAATTTCATGACTTCAGTCACCATCTGCAGTGATTTTGGAGACCCAAAAAATAAAGTCTGTCACTGTTTCCACTGTTTCCCCATCTATCTGCCATGAAGAGATGGGACCAGATGCCATGATCTTCATTTTCTGAATGTTGAGCTTTAAGCCAACTTTTTCACTCTCCTCTCTCACTTTCATCAAGAGACTTTTTAGTTCCTCTTCACTTTCTGCCATAAGGGTGGTGTCATCTGCATATCTGAGGTTATTGATAGTTCTCCCTGTCATCTTGATTCCAGCTTGTGCTTCATCCAGCCCAGCGTTTCTCATGATGTACACTGCATAGAAGTTAAATAAGCAGGGTGACAATATATAGCCTTGATGTACTCCTTTTCCTATTTGGAACCAGTCTGTTGTCCCATGTCCAATTCTAACTGTTGCTTCCTGACCTGCATACAGATTTCTCAAGAGGCAGGTCAGGTGTTCTGGCATTCCCATCTCTTTCAAAATTTTCCACAGTTTATTGTGATCCACACAGTCGAAGGCTTTGGCATAGTCAAGAAAGCAGAAATAGATGTTTTTCTGGAACTTTCTTGCTTTTTCGATGATCCAGCGGATGTTGGCAATTTTCTCTCTGGTTCCTCTGCCTTTTCTAAAACCAGCTAGAACATCTGGAAGTTCACAGTTCACATATTGCTGAAGCCTGGCTTGGAGAATTATGAGCATTACTTTACTAGCACGTGGGATGACTGCAACTGTGTGGTAGTTTGAGCATTCTTTGGCATTGCCTTTCTTTGGTATTAGAATGAAAACTGACCTTTCCCAGTTCTGTGACCACTGCTGCATTTTCCAATTTGCTGGCATATTGAGTGCAGCACTTTGACAGCATCATCTTTCAGGATTTGAAATAGCTCAACTGGAATTCCATCACCTCCACTAGCTTTGTTCGTAGTGATGCTTTCTAAGGCCCACTTGATTTCACATTCCAGGCTATCTGGCTCTGGGTGAGTGATCACACCATCATGATTATCTGGGTCATGAAGATCTTTTTGTACAGTTCTTCTGTCTATTCTTGCGACCTCCTCTTGATATCTTCTGCTTCTGTTAGGTCGATACAATTTCTGTCCTTTATTGAGCCCATCTTTGCATGAAATTTTCCATTAGTATCTCTAATTTTCTTTAAGAGATCTCTAGTCTTTCCCATTCCATTATTTTCCTCTATTTCTTTGCACTGATCATTGAGGAAGGCTTTCTTATCTCCCCTTGCTCTTCTTCAGAACTCTGCATTCAAATGGGTACATCTTTCCTCTTCTCCTTTGATTTTCACTTCTCTTCTTTTCACAACTATTTGTAAGGCCTCCACAGGCAGTCATTTTGCTTTTTTGCATTTGTTTTGTTCATTTCCAAGGCAAACCATTCAATATCACAGTAATCCAAGTCCATGCCCCGACCAGTAATGCTGAAGAAACTGACGTTGAACGGTTCTATGAATACCTACAAGACCTTTTAGAACTAACACCCAATAAAAGATGTCCTTTTCATCATAGGGGACTGGAATGCAAAAGTAGGAAGTCAGGAAACACCTGGAGTAACAAGCAAATTTGGCCTTGGAGTACAAATGAAGCAGGGCAAAGGCTAATAGAGTTTTGCCAAGAGAATGCACTTGTCATAGCAAACACCCTCTTCCAACAACACAAGGGAAGACTGTACACATGGACATCACCAGATGGTCAACACTGAAATCAGATTGATTGTGTTCTTTGCAGCCAAAGATGGAGAAGCTCTATACAGTCAGCAAAAACAAGACCAGGAGCTACCTGAGGCTCAGATCATGAACTCCGTATTGCCAAATTCAGATTTAAATTGAAGAAAGTAAGGAAAATCACTAGACCATTCAGGTATGACCTAAATCAAATCTTAAGATTCAGTAGTCCAATTTGGAGCAGGAAGAGAGAATGATGAGGTACCCTGGAAAGGAGACTTCTGAGGAGAAGGAGGTGTGAACTAATAGGTCATGACACTGGACATGCAAATCACAAAACCAGTAACAATATTATCGTTTAACAAGTTTTAAAGAAAACAATCGTATAAGAGCAGTAATTTTTATATATGCATAGCAAATGATGATACCTAGCATTTAATAGGATGACCTAGGCTTTAACATTTTTGGAGAAGGTGAGTTAAAAGAAAAGAATCCTCCTGTATTGTAAAGTAATATTATGTATTGTATTACATATAAAATAACAAAATATAATACACATAATCAGAATGTATAGAGTAGGAAGTAAAAGTAGATAATATCTAAACTAAATAACATGAATCAAAAAATAGAAATATGAAAAGAATATTTTTCATTGGGAAATAAAAACAAACAATGCAGCTAAGAGATAAAATTTATTGCTTTAGTATGAAATGTGAGAAAATGAACTATAAAGCCATGGTAGCATAGAAAGAGAAAGGAGGGGAAAAAAGTTCAGCCTGTATTCTCTCTTTCTCAAAAAAAAAAAAAAAAAACTAGCTATATATTCTAATTTCAGGAATTTACTTTTATTATCTAAGTTTCCTGATGATGTAAGCTACAGGACAAGCTAGAAATACATCAAATCCAATAACTCTGATTAAAAATTAATAAAACAGAGTCATTTACTCAGCAAAAAGTAGCATGTTCAAATTAAATACATAAATAGTGTGTATATATATATGTATATATATACATATATATAGGGCTTCCCTGGTGACTCAGATGGTAAACAATCTGCTTGCAATGCAGAGACACAGGTTTGATCTCTAGGTTGGGAATAAGCCACAGGAGAAGAGAATGGCTAACCACTCCAATATTCTTGCCTAAAGAATTCCAGGGACAAAGGAGCCTGGCAAGCTACACTCCATGGGGTCACAAAGAGTCAGACATGACTGAGCAATTATCACTTTCACTTTCACTTTTTTCACTAATATCTATCTATAGAAGACTAGAATTATAGCATTTTATCAGTTTATAAATTGAGTTGTACAGAATTTAAAAAGGTGACTAGTGTTACTTTCTGTTTGAATTGTGAGGAAAAAAAGCTATCAGTTATATAAGTGCCTGTTGAGCATTCTGAAAAAATAATAATCACAGTGACAATAACTATAGCCAATTAAATTTAACACATATATATGAATCTAGAAAAATGGTACTGAAGAATTTATTTACAGGGCAACAACGGAGAAACAGACACAGAGAATAGGCTTATGGACATGGGGAGAGGGGAGGAGCAGGTGAGATGTGTGGAAAGAGAAACATGGAAACTTACATTACTATATGTAAAATAGATAGTCAACGGGAATTTGCTGTGTGGATCAGGAAACTCAAACAGGGGCTCTGTATCAACCTAGGGGGTGGAATGGGGAGGGAGATGCTGGGAGGGAGTTTCAAAAGGGATGGGATATATGTATACCTATGGCTGATTCATGTTGAGGTTTGACAGAAAACAGAAGAATTCTGTAAAGCAATTATCCTTCAATGAAAAATAAAATAAAAGAAGTATAAAAAATCTTTTAACACTCAAAAGTGAAAGTGACGTTGCTCAGTCGTGTCTGATTCTTTACGACCCCATGGACTGTAGCCTACCACGCTCCTCCATCCATGGGATTTTCCAGGCAAGAGTATTGGAGTGGGTTGCACTCAAAACAACTCTAAAAGTCAGATATCATCATTATTCCCACATAACAGAGGAGGACACAGGCACAGAATTCAAGGGATCTGCTCATGGTCTCATAGATAGTAAATGGTGGAGCCATGATTTAAACTCTGGAGCTGGGAGTGAAGAAGTGATAACACAATATACTGTGAGCTATGTCTTGAACTCAGTAAGTATAAATCTGAACATCTTTTCTCTGAAAGCTGTCTATATTCTGTATTATTAATATTTAGCTGCAAAATCCTGCAAGGCTTGGGTACCAAATAAATGAGACTCACTGCTCTTCCCTCCCTGCTCCTTCCTGCATCTAACCATCTTTATTTCCTCATCTCCACTGCCTCCCATCTGCTCTCACCTTCACTTTGGAGCTGCCTTGTACTCGCTCCCCATCTCTCCATTTCTAATCTACCCTCTTTGTTGATGTAAGAATTGGACCCCTTCACACATGTTAATTTTATTACATTCTTAACATATATTAATTCCTAACATTCTTTTTTGTTTTTAATTAGGGACAGTTGCTTGGTTTCTGCTGTACAATAACGAGAATCAACTATATGTATACATATATCCCCTCCCTCTGCAGCCTCCCTCCCACCCATTCCCATCCCTCTCCTCTAGTTCAGCACACAGAACTGAGCTGAAACCCCTGTGTTTTGCAGCAACTTCCCACTAGCTATCTATTTCACACATGGTAGTGTATATATGTCAGTGCTAGTCTCTTAGTTCACCCCAGCTCCCCTTACCTCTCTGCGTCCAAGCGTCTATTCTCTACATCTGTACTGTTCTGTGTGTCTGTTCCTACCCTGCAAATAGGATTTGCACCATTTTTTCCCTAGATTCCACATATGTGTATTAATAGCACATTCTTAACTTGCATGATACATTTTTCTCAATCTAGTCCAACCTGTTACATAACTCTATACCAGGACCATCAGTGGATGCCCGCACCCAGCCCTGTATTCCAATGTCTTCATGCTCTAGTTATCTTGTTCCTTTGCTTGGAAAGTCATTCTTCCACTTGTGCTATGGAAAACTTATTTGTCTTTCAAGTCAAGGTTAAATATTGCTTTTTGTTTTGTAGCTTTCCTTAATTCCTTAAATATTAATTTTCTCTTAAATTTAATTTCAAATTTATGTGTGTGTGTATTTGTGTTGATACCACTGCTTTGTTAACCTCATTATCATGCTTTTTCTCTTCTAGTTCATTGTTAATTTACTTTTATGTGTGACTATGAAAATGTACTCATCTAGTCTCCTGCTGCAGGCAGCAGAGTTGACGAGCAACTACCACTACTCAGATTCCTCTGGACCCATCTGTGAGCACCTGCTGAAGCTAAGCTTCCCTGGCTAGGCAGCTCCCTTCTCTGAGTTGCAGGGCTCATTTAATGGACAGCTTTGGGCAGTAACTTCATACTTATTCTTTTTTCGTTCCCTTTCAGCTTCGCAAGGTTCACACCTTCTATTTTCCTCTTCTCTGGATCATTCTCCCTTTTTTTTGCACAGGAAATTATTCTTCCCAGTAATATCTTTCAGTTCTAATCCTCTAATAAGATCCATCTGTTTGTTGGAGGACCCAAAACTACACTGCTCCCTAGAGAAAGAGAGGAATATTTTTATTTAAATTTGGGTTCCTTTTGCATACAATAAGCATTTGAGAAATATTTACAGCAAGGTTTCCTTAAAAAAAAATAAATTGTCTATTGAATCCCTATGACTGGAATTTAAATGTATTTAGGTAAATGTGGACTAAACTATTTTGATTTTCTCCTAAAAATGTTTATGTTATGGGTGTGTGAAAAAGAGTCATTATAGAGCATAAGTCATTTTGTTTTATGGGCTTCCCTGACAGCTCAGTTGGTCAAATTTCAGCCTGCAATGCTGAAGACCCCCGTTCTGTTCCTGGGTTGGGAAGATCCACTGGGGAAGGGATAGGCTACCCACCCCAGTATTCTTGGGCTTCCCTTGTGGTTCAGCTGGTAAAGAATCACCTGCAATGCAGGAGACCTGGGTTTGATCCCTGAGTTGGGACTATCCCCTAGAGACCACTCCAGTATTCTGGCCTGGAGAATTCCATTGACTGTATAGTCCATGGGTTGCAAAGAATCAGACACAACTGAGTGACTTTCACTTTCATTTTGTTTTGCTGAGTCATTTCCATGAGTGCTATTCTTTCTGGTATCAGAGGAAGAAAATTTCAATTGGAAAGTAAATCTTGAAAAAGATATATTAACTCAGACTTCTGAAAAATCTGGAGGTTTTCTCCATCAGACACTGTTGGATTCACAAGCTTAAATAAACTTATTAAGGTCTAGTCTCATATTTTCATATAAGCTTGCTTTCTTATTGCTTCTGATATTTCCTCTCATCTCTGGCATATTTTTCCACTCCTCATGCAGACAGGCCACCAACTGATCCAGACTTACATCATCTCTTCTTAACTATCAGTGACAGAGATGAGGGGTGTTGAGGCAGTTAGGGAGATGAGACGGGAGATAGACCATGCTGCTGCTAAGTCATTTCAGTCATGTCTGACTCTCTGCAACCCCATAGATGGCAACCCACCCTGGGACGGCTCCTCCATCCCTGGGATTCTCCAGGCAAGGACACTGGAGTGGGCTGCCATTTCCTTCTCCAATGCATGAAAGTAAAAAGTGAAAGTGAAGTTGTTCATTCATATCCAACTCTTAGCGACCCCATGGACTGCAGTCTACCAGGCTCCTCCATCCATAGGATTTTCCAGGCAAGAGTACTGGAGTGGGGCATCATTGCCTTCTCTGGATAGACCAGGCAAATCCTGCTAATAAGACAAACGATTAGTTCTCATTATACCCACTTGGGTTACCCATCTATATACAGACTAGTCCCTGGTTATGGGTGGGAAAGTTATCAATAATTTATAGATAAATAGACTAGTTGTCATTTATACAACTCAACAGCTGCTTTGAAGACTGAGAAAGTCTTGCAGTCTCAGGGGTTAGAACTCTAACAATAGGAATATTTAAGAAATTCATTCACATGGCATAAAGAGGAAAGCATTCAATAGAATCCAAAGCCAACAAGAAGAGATGGACCATTAAGATGTATTGTGGCCATAATTAGGCAACGTTTAGTAAATGGCATGTATGGATGTGAGAGTTGGACTATAAAGAAAGCTGAGCATCTAAAAATTGATGCTTTTGAACTGTGGTGTTGGAGAAGACTCTTGAGAGTCCCTTTGACAGTATGGAGATCCAACCAGTCCATCCTAAAAGAGATCAATCTTGAGTGTTCATTGGAAGGACTGATGTTGAAGCTGAAATTCCAATACGTTGGCCACCTGATTCAGAGAAATGACTCATTTGAAAAGATCCTGATGCTGGGAAAGATTGAAGGGAGGAGGAGAAGGGGACGACAGAGGATGAGATGGTTGGATGGCATCACCGACTCGATGGACATGAGTTTGGGTGAACTCTGGAGTTGGTGATAGACAGGGAGGCCTGGCGAGGTGAAGTCCATGAGGTTGCAAAGAGTCGGACATGATTGAGCAACTGAACTGAACTGAATAAATGGCATTGTGTAATTGGAGCAGTGTGTGACTGGATTTTTTCAGAGCTCTTGCTGGCAGTCTTCTCTGACTCAGGGAGGTTCAGGCCCCACTGAAAGTATGCAGTGAACACGGGTTTCCCATTGCCTCTTTCCGAGAGGTTTCTCCTCTAGGAAAACTCAAGCCTTGCAAGTTAAGTGTGTTTTGTCGTTTCTGTAATCATAACTTTCTTGTCAATGTGTTTGCTTATACCTTAATTTTAAAATAAAACTTCTGAGTGGTATAGGCCAAATTAGTTTGAGGTTTTAGTCAACTAGAATATTAGTATGTATGATTTGGTTTCAAACTGATTGAAATTTAACAACAGGAGGGATGTTTTGTTGCTTGCAAAAACCTTGGCTGTGAATATCAATCACTCAGCCATAATTGTTTTTGCCCTTCAGGGCCATAATCTTACTTTTTCGGACCTAAATTGCTGGGAGCCAGCGTGAGGAACTCCGCCCATGGCAAAGGTCATGAGGAACGAGGCTTGGCATACACAAAGGCGTGATCAAGCCTCAGGAAACCCCCTGTTCCCGAGCATCTAACCCCAAAACCAGAGTCTGTTTTATGCTCTCACCTACACCTCTGACTTTACGGGGGGCTCTCCCCCATAACTGTTTCTCTCACAGAAGGAGTAAACGTGCAGCTCCAAGGCAATAAAAATTCCTGGGCGTGACAAGACTGTTTCAGCTTACCGACTCCTCTGAAGGTTATCTAGCCCACCTGTATAGGTTCGTCCGGCCACATGTGATTGTTTACAGCCTCCCAACCTGAGAGGCATGAGATGTTTTAGACTTACTAAAGGCAAATTCTTTTGGGGAGTTAGAAATTATTAGTATAGTGTGTTGGTTAGGAATTATATTGGTGAAGGGTTCTTCATTTGTTGTGTCAATAATTGCTGCTAATTCCCTGCTCTGGGTGGGACAAGGATGTCCCAGGTCAAACCTCTCTGCCTACAGACTAGCTTGTGTGACAGGATTATCCATACTCCTGCCACATGATTGTTTACTACCTCTCAACCATAAACAGCACAGAGAGTTTTGGAGTATTTTGAGAGTCTTAATTAGCATAGGGCTTTTTCTTCTTGTTGAGTCAATGATTGCCGCCAGGCCTCCATATCCTTAGGTACCTGGGAATATATTAATCAATGTATTTGGAATATAGAAAAGGAAATACAGTAGTTTTTGATGTTAGCAATACTAGACTTTTGGAGTTAATGGATTTTCTCTTTTGTAATAGAGCACTGTACTTTGTTATAAATCACTGTGTCCTTGCTATGTAAGAATGTAATTTTATCATATCTTAAGACTAAACAGATCTTAAGAGGAGCATTGGTGAAAGGATTTTCATTTGTTAGGCTGATGTTTGCTGCTAAATCTCCATGTCCCCTACCCTTATAATGAATATAACTAACATATAGGATAAATAAGCATTAACCTTTAAGCATATAGGAGAAATAAGCATTAACCTTTAAGATTAATCATGTTAACCTTGGGTTAAATAAATTCCTTTCTTGATTGTAACTCACTACACCCTCACCCTATAGGAATGTAACTTTATTTGGAGGGTGGTGCCTGGTTTAAGAAAAAACACCCTTGGAAGAAATAAGTTTTTTGGTTATCAGAAAGAAAGGATCATAAAATGTCAGCAGGTCTCACTCATGGCCAGAAGATGATGTACCTTTTTTTATACATTTATGTGAAGCACCTGATTTTGATAAAGGTCAGGACTGCTGACTCCCACGTGACTCTGTATTCATCCCTATGTGTAACAAAAGGTATATAAGCAAACCCAAAAATAAAGAAATCGGATCAGTTTCCAGAAAAACTGATTCCCCCATGTCGTTCTTTTCTGCTCCCCGTTTTCCGGGCTGAATTCCCATCTGGAGCATGGATGCTATTCCACGTAATCCAAGTTATTCAGCCTCTTTTTCTCCACTAATCTTCCTACTGCAGTATCCATTTCTAATCTCTCTATATCTGTGATTAAATATGTATTTTCCCAAAGACGCCGACTCCGTCCCCACCTTCGAATCACCCTGGATCCACCGGGGCTGGACCCCAGCACTAAATGAAGTTTCTGATTCCACTCTAAACAACTACCTCTGTCTTGGATTCTCCAGAGTCTCATCAACATTTTGGGGTGAGGACAAACAGCAGTCTGTTGAGTCACGTGCTTTGCTTTTGAGGACAAAGTAAATATGAGAGAAAAAAAGTTTGTGCCTATAATTCCATCCCTTCACCCCAAAAAGGAAGGAGGAAAGGAAGGAAAGAAAGGATGGAGGGAGGAAGGGAAAGAGGGAAGAAAGGATGTAAGGAAGAGAGAAAGGGAGGGAAGGATGAATGGGAGAAAGAAGGAAGAGAAAGGAAAGAAAGTTAAGAGTTGTGACCTGATCTGAAAACTAATCTAAAAAAACAAATCTGAAACTAAAAGAGTAAATGAAATCAGCTTGGGACTGCAAACATGAAAATCGATTCTGACATTAATCAGATTGCTATAAAAGACATGGTTAAAGTCAGCGGCAAAGTTAACAGGAAATTGTTTCTCCAAGGTCATGCTGCAGGTCTCAAGTATCACATCAACCCCCTTCTTTGAGGCACCGCTACTTCCTCACAGATGACTTATTATATGATTAATCATGACCGCTGAACACAGATCAGAGATACTCTGTTACTAAGCTGCCTTCATCTAGTGGCAACAGTCAGTGAACTCTATATTCCTATAGCCTCACCTCAGGAAAACCAACACATATACTTGCCATGGCCACTTCAGAATCATTCAGTCCAAGTGTGTGTTTTGCAAATAAAAAAACTTCCCTGTTTCATCCTAACTGAGGGGTATTCCGCAGTTATTTTGGAGTTCACTTCCTCAGTGCAGAAAACAAATAAACCTCACGTTGTTGAACTACTGGTTTAACAACTGGTTGTCATAGTTTAACATTAATGTTTAGATACTGCGTTTATAATTTACTGTATTGTATTAGCTTTATAAGTATTACTTCACATTTACTAATAAACCCTTTAAAATTTAAATGTTTTTGTATGAATAATAAATTCAGTTTATAAATATGTTGACTATTCATGCCTCCGAAGTGTGTATATATCCAGCTTTATGTAATTTCTAAGATTACTATTTAAACTACACTATAAATCATTTTTTTACAATTAAACATCTTAAATTAAAATTAAAATGGGAATATTAACCTATTTTTAAGTAAAGCGTTTTAAATATTGCCCACAATTAGAAAATGAACACATTGCATAACATAATTATTACTACTACTAATTTGTTTATCCATTTTGAAGTTTATATTTAACTTTTCCAGTCTAAAATATTTATGCAACAGAAGAAAAACCATGGTATAATAAGAATAATTTTAAATGAATAACTGAAGGCAGCCAGCTGATATGTTTGTGGTTATCAACCAAGGCAATTTTCTTCTATTTTTAATTGATGTATATCATACATAAAGACAATTGTGAAAGTCTAAATGCATGGTTTAATGAATTTTCAAAAAATCTATGTGACTAAATAATCAGCACACAGAACAAAAAATAGTAGAATCAGCAGCATGGAAGACACTTTTATAGCCTTCCCCATCAATATTCCATAGAGAAAATCATTATCTTGACTTCTGTCACCAGAGGTTTCTTTTTTTTTTCCTGTTTTGAACTTAAAATCAATGAAAACACCAGGTATGGAGCTATCTTCCCAGTTAGCTCAGATGCTATATTGACCAGAGAATTTGCCCAAGATGCAGATCAAAAGATTCTTGCCTCCATTACTGATTGGACAACTTGAGACCTGTTTACAGTTGTAATAACTTGTAATAAGAAATTCCATAACTTTAAAACCTTAGTAAGCTTTGCTTTCAAAGCTTACGTGAATAAATTTAATATCATATCCATTATTACTAAGTGCTTATGTACTGTGAGGAGTCTGAACCCTGTAGATTAGATTATAAATAAATTTTTATATGATATCATTTATGCTTACATTTTCTCCTTTTATATCTAAAATAGCTTATCATTGAATTCTCTGCTATTCTCAAAACTTTGCTAATTTTAAGGCCATATTTCTAGGATAAGTCTAATGAGTTTCTTTGGCAAGTTTTCCCTAAATTTCCTTCTGTATATAAAAAGTTAAATAATATTATATATTTATAGGATTGTTTCAGATGGAAATAAAGTTTGTGAATATGCCTAGCCCACAATCAATGCTGAATAATTTTGTTGTTAAAAATGGTATCACACACTCTTCACTGATTATAACATTAAGAATTTATTATGCAGTTGAAGGGTAATTGTATGTTCTTAAACATAATCTTAATTATCATACCATTTTTTTCTAAGTTTTAATTAAACCTGCTTGAGCATTGTACATAATTTGCATAAGTTCTGATGTTTTGCTGAAATGGGGCCTATATAAACTAGTAATTTATTCAATTGTGAAGTAAAAATTGCAGTAAAAAAGAGATAGCTTTTGCGTGTATTGCTTAATTTAATTAACTTTGTGCTTTGGTAAAGTACAAAGGTATTACAGTTTTGGATAGGTTTCTTTGAGTCATAGAGAAAACTAAATGCAAAGCAATGGGCAAAGCGCTTATTAATGACAAACAGAAAGTGAAAACACAGTTACACATATTATCAGGAATAGCTGCAACATTTTTTTAAGAAAAAACAGAATTGTAAAAGATTAGTAAAAGATGATCAAAACATTCAAAACATAAATTTAATACCAAGTATACAATATGGATGAAGCTGTTCTGTTAGTGCAGGTTTTAATAACTTATTTTATCTTAAATATTTCTTCTTTTAGTTTCATTCAATTTTAATCAGAGAATGCCATGTAAAATGTTTCATCAAACTGATACTCTAAAATGACATCAGACAAATGAGAATGTGTAAGGAAACCTTGAGTTTTAAGGTAACTTAAAAGACTTCATGTAATATATGCAAGCATCTCCCGCAGGGGAGGAGTGTGAGGAACCACATAGTGATGCCCCAGTCCAGCCCAGAAGGAAAGTTAGGTGTGCTTTTTTCAGGACAGTCATCTGTGAATTACCAGCCTCCCAGACTCAGCTTATTTCTATAAACTGTAGGAGGAGCCTGGATGAGAGGCAGTAAAGGGCAGTTTGCCAGATGTTCAGTTAATATGAATCGGGCTCCCTTGCTTGTGCTAAGAATATATGTCTCAGAGAGGAGAAAGACTTCCAGTTATAAAGCATTGATTGATGGTTGTCTGAATGTATCATTTTAACATTTTTTCTGCAATTCTAATTTGAGGAAGCATCATCAAACATGACAGGCTGAAATCAAATAATTATACATGTAGTGTATGTATGTGAGAGAGAGAGGGATTTCAAAACACATTTAAATATTTTTAATCAATTAAAATACAGTTTCAAGGGCTGGTAATGTTCTTTATTGAAATATAGATGACTTACAGTATTGTGTTAGTTTTAGGTATACAATAAAGTGATTCAGTTATATATATATTCTTTTTCAAATTCTTTTCCCTTGAAAATTATTACAACGTATTGAGTATAGCTCCCTATGCTACATAATAGGTCCTCGTTGGTTATCTATTTTATATATAATAGTATGTATTTATGAATCCCAAACTCTTAATTTATTCCCTTTTTCAAACATAAGTTTTCTATGTCTGTGGATCTAGTTCTGGTTTATGTTTATTTGTATCATTTTTTAAAAGATTTCATATACAAGTGATATCATGGTTCACTTAGTATGATAATCTCTAGGTCCATCCATGTTGCTGCAAATGGCATTATCTCATCCTTCTTGTGGCTGAGTGATATTCCATTATATGTATATATACCATATATTCTTTGTGCATTCATCTGTCGACGAATACTTAGGTTGCTTCAATGTCTTGATTATTGCAAATAGTGCTGCAGTAAACATTGGGGTGCATGTAGCTTTTCAAACAGTATGGAGGTTCCTTAGAAAACTAAAAATAGATCTACTACATGATCCTGCAATTCTACTCCTGGACATTCATTATAGAAAACTATAATTAAACTTCTGGTAATGTTTTGAGAACATACAAACCCTGACCAATAATACTAATAAAGTTAGAAAAGGGATGGGAAAATACCTAAATCTGAGGCCTGTCTCTGCAACCAGTTTGCTGTATACCTTGTACAAGTTATAAATCCACTAGACCTGAGATTTTTTTCCATGAAAAACAAACCAAATTAAATTCAAACATTATTTGACAAAAATAAATCAAACAATCACTTTCCTAAGAGGTTAAGAAATGAAAGAACAATGAGCTAATAAAGAAAGAACCAAGTAACTGCCAGCATATGGTGCTTTTTAGTGCAGAGAGATACATATATGCCTCTCACCAGAGAACACAAAAAGTGACTGATTGATAGGGTTTACTTCCCAAGTAGGGAAACCCTGAAACCGGCCTAGAGGAATGTTCATTTCACTCATCTGAAAAAAAGAAAAAAAAAAAAAGAGAGAGAGAGAGAGAGAGAGAAAGGAAAAATGGGAGGAAGAGAGGGAGGGAGAAAAGAATTACCTGGCAACATTTGGAACTCAGGAGATTTCATACAAAGAAAATTGGGACCTCTAAACTTTTCTGATGAATCAAGACATCTGGAAAAAATTAAACTTAATCCATTTCAGTATTCTTGCCTGGAAAATTCCATGGACAGAGGAACCTGGCGGGCTACAGACCATTGGTTCACAGAGTTGTACATGACTCAGTGACTGAGCAAGGAACATTGCATGACTACATTCTGCTAGATATATGTTCACTTAAGAAAGGAGTTAAGGAAATCCAAACAGAGGGAACAAAATGGGCATGAGATGGAGTGGTCAACTCAAGTCAATCAACTATGTCAGGATCACTGGGCAAAGAGATTTGGGGTGGGGGATGCCACTGGAGGAACAGACACACAAGCGGGTGAGGAACAACCACAGAACTGATACTCAGGAAGTGCAATTTATTCTTCAGGAAATGAAGAATCAGTATAAAGAATTTTGGATGATTATTTCTAATATTTCATCAGACCATGACAAATAAGCAAAAGGTGACTGTGTTATTCAAAATAAGTGAAAATAAGTAAAAATCAATCTAAAAGTATTATACATTTCTATCAATTAATTATTTCGTTGTAATTTTTGTGTTTTTTGTTGTTGGTATTTGTTTTTTCATTTAATTTTTATTTTGTATTGGAGTAGTTGATTTACAATGTTGTGTCAGTTTTTGGTGTGCAACAAAGTAATTCAATTATATATGTACATTTATCCATACACACTATTAAACAGGAAAATAATATCCAGAAGGAAACTTAAATCGGACTTTTTTTACTTTATTTTAAAAGTAAAATAATAAAACGTTTATTTTAAATAAAATATTTTATTTATTTTAAAGAAAATAATAAAATGTTTATTTTATTTAATCTTTTAGACCTATAAAAGAAACTTCTCAAATGCTAAGCATACTCTAGTATTTGTTTTTGAAGCTAATAAATTTGAATTTAAATTTAACTAGTTATCTGTACCATACAAGTATCAGAAATAAGTGTAATTTATAATTTTTAGATATTATTTTCCTGTTTATAAGCACATAAGTATGATACATATATCATTTTGCAACAGCATGACTGTTATCTTCCATTAAGGAGCATTTTTATCCCCATGGATCTTTGACCAAAGTCTAAATCACTTACTTGTTATTTCTCTACCTTATAGAAATACCCAGAATATCTCTGAGATGCCCTCTGAGGAGAGCTTATGTTTTCTTATGAAATAATAAAGGGTATTCAAGAAGTCTCAAAATAGATTAATAAATCTAGTTTCTCCAGAAAAACAAGAGTCAATAGAATTTATATATAAAGGTGGTTTTCTGACATAATTTTTCAAAATCATGATGGTATGAAAACAATACATATCAGTAGAAAGCACACTTCAGATGTTGAATTTTAACTGTTCCCAGGGGAACAGTGTATGTGGTAAGATCGCTAGTGATTCTGGGCAGTGGCCAGTCCTGTAGCTCCAAGTAAGGAGGGTAAACAGATGATACATTTACAAACCACCTGTGCTGGACAACCATTCTGCTTTCCACTTTCAGTATAGTTTTCAATCAATTATAGCAGATATCCAATACTGTATTATAAGATAGGCTTTGTGTTAGATGATGTTACCCAATTTAAGGTTGCTGTAAGTATTCTGAGCACTTTTAAGTAGACTGGGCTAAGCTGTGACATTTGGTAGGTTAAGTATATTAAATGCACTTTCAATTTAATAAATTTTCAACCTGTGATGGGTTTATGAGGACATAGTTCCATAGTAAATCAGGGAAGATTACTATGTATTTATTGTATACACAAGGAGATTTATTTTAAGGAGTTGGCTCCCATGGTTACGGAGGTTAAAAAAGTCCCCAGGTTGGCAACCTGCAGGATCAGGGGAGCCTATGCTCCAACTCTAATCCCAAACTGAAGGCTTGAGAACCAGGAGAGCTGATGGTATGAATCTGAAGGCAGAAATCCACACCTGCCTTTCCTTATATTCAAGCCTTGAAAGAATTAGATTTTCCCGGTGGCTCAGACGGTAAAGCGTCTACCTAATGCGGGAGACCCGGGTTCGATTCCTGGGTTGGGAAGATTTCCTGGAGAAGGAAATGGCAACCCACACCAGCACTCTTGCCTGGAAAATCCCATGGACAGAGGAGCCTGATAGGCTACAGTCCATGGGGTCGCAAAAAGTCGGACACGACTGAGCGACTTTACTTTCACTTGAAGGCAGTGGCACCCCACTCCAGTACTCTCGCCCGGAAAATCCCATGGACGGAGGAGCCTGGAAGGCTGTCGTCCTTGGGGTCGCTGAGGGTCGGACACAACTGAGCGACTTCCCTTTCACTTTTCACTTTCATGCATTGGAGAAGGAAATGGCAACCCACTCCAGCGTTCTTGCCTGGAGAATCCCAGGGATGGGGGAGCCTGGTGGGCTGCTGTCTGACCCTGATGGGGTCGCACAGAGTCGGACACGACTGAAGCAACTTAGCAGCAGCAGCAGCATACACATCAGGGAGGGCAATCTGCTTTACTCTACCAATTCAAATGTTAATCTAATCAAAAGAAACACCTCCCCACCACACACGCACATATACACTACTGTTTACCAGATATCTACACACCCCGGGGCTCAGTCAACAAGACTTACACAATTAATCATCACTCATTGCCAACCTGGCATTTCCTCACACCTCAACAAATTTCCAAATGAAGACGACAACAAGATCCTAACGCTGCCTGACAGGATACAACTATCCAGTCTATAACTGAGAGCACAATTTACCATTTGCCTAGATGAGTAGGTAACATCTTTGCGTGATTACTTTTTTCCCCTTGATATCCAGAACCTAAACATTATGAGGCAAAATTAATAATAGCTACACGCTATTATACAGGGGAGCCTACTGGCTATAGTCGGTGGGGTTGCAGAGAGTTGAACATGACTGGGCACACACACATGCATGCACATACTATTATATAAAGTTATTGCCTCTTATGTTACACGGGCTGTGCTCAGTCACTTCAGTCATGTCTGACTCTTTGCAATCACACGGTCTGTAGCCCACCAGGTTTCTCTGTCTATGGGATTCTCCAGGCAAGAATACTGGAGAGGGTTACCATGCCCTTCTCCAGGGGATCTTCCTGATGCAGGAATTGAACCCATGTCCCCAACATCTCCTGCATTGCCGGCAGGTTCTCTACTCATTGAGCCACCTGGGAAGCCTGCTTATGTTACATAATAAGTGAAAAAAAAGAAGAGAAAAAGGGTATTTGATGAATATACACATATATATTCATAACAAAATAAGAAGGAAATACTCATGACAGTTATAATCTGCCTATCTGTTAACTGATCATGTGACTGCCTATCTGTTAACTGATATTTATAACTACCTTTATTCACTACCTATTCTTTATTTTCTTTACCTTTAGCAATCACTTTAGCAAAACATAGCTTTTTACATGGTGAAATGATCCAAATTTTTTTTCCCTTAAGACTCAAGTTTTTCATTGACTTTAATCACAGGACATGGAAGTAATAAGACATGGGGTTCTCCTGTATTCCAGATATTCTTTTATACTTCCATTGTGGAGTAGAAGTCCAGTTCCCCTGACAGTATTAATTACAACAACCGGCAAGTAACTCTGCCTGTTAATTAACAATCAGGAGAGACCCAAAAAGGTACATGACAGTCAACTTCTTGGTCAATGGAATCATTGCTGTATTTCTTTGGGAAGTATTTCTCCCTTTGAAGCTAAGATCTACAGGCAAGCAGAGGACAAAATCATAGGAACAGAAAGCAAATATTTTTTCTAGTGGATCACTAGAGTTAATGGTTGGTAATGCTACTCCCATTTCCATGCCTTGATTCTTGGGTCTATGGTTCCTGGCTATAGAGGAAACAAATAATATATTGGACACTGATTCAGATCACATACAACCAACATATATCTAGCTGTTCAAACTATTGCCACCTAACTGACATCACACTTAAGTCTTCAAAATACCATTCCACCATTAAGACCAGGAAGTCCGTGAGCCTGGGCTCATTGCCACACTTCTTTTTCTGTGAAGTGAGTTCCTCAATCAGAAGCAGTGCTATGTAGAATATTATGATGGCAGATAAGACATTCAATAAGTCTATGGATGATAGTTTAGCCAGAAGTATTGCATGCAGGGAATGCAAATCCATATCCAGAGTATCAGTCAAAGGTACCTGGCTGCTCAGTCCAGCGAATGGTGCCATATAGGGCCTTGGTCTCTGCAGCTGGCAGGCTGAGCACTCAGCAGTGCCTGTAGCCAGGTCAGCCTGGGTGAAGTCTGTGGCTAAAGCCCATGTGTCACCTCCATCCCTGCCACCATGAACACTTTGTCCATGAGCACGTTGGGTGATAGGGGTGACTGAGGAAAGGGGTTGGCTGGTATCCACAGAACAGGCTATCTTATCATCTTGGTTATTAAAATTCTCCCCAGCTGAGGCCTCGGCTTCCCTTGTGGCTCAGCTGGTAAAGAATCCACCTACAATGCAGGAGACCTGGGTTTGATCTCTGGGTTGGGAAGATCCCCTGAAGAAAGGAAAGGCTACCCACTATAGTATTATGGCCTAGAGAATTCCATGAACTGTATAGTCCATGGGATCGCAAAGAGTCAGATACGACTGAGTAACTTTCCCTTCACAGCAGAGGCCACCCTTCAGTGAGTATTCACCTAGGGCACAAATGTGTTTATGTTTTTCGCTTATTCAGAGAAAGTTATCCACATTTTTCTGCCCAAATTTTCTGTCACCACTTCCCAGATGTTTCTTCCAAGGCCCTGACCATCCTGCCAAACCATTTGTCACAGTATGTAAATAAATATATTATACACATCTGACTATTTCTCCTATATGACGTTAATAACCAGGAGCCCTGCTCACAGTTCTTCACACCTAGAGGATTTCCTTTAGCCCCTGTCCTTCAGGGACATCCCAGAGAGGGGCAGTAGCACTGCAGCTGTCCACTTCCAGGTGGTCCCTGCATGCCATGCAGACCCATCTGTAAGCTAGGCCCAAGTCTTCTCTTCCTATTCTAACTGACCATGTGGAGCTCCCCGTGAAGCATAAGTGCAGGCTGGGGAAGGGAATGAAGAGTAGCAAGAGAGGGGACCATGGGCATTTGGGCCACTTCTTCATATACCCTACTTGTGCTTTCAGGGCAATCCCAATCATATATAAACCACTTCCATAAGATGATGTAGCACTGATGTCCTTGCCCAACCTTATGGCTTGGCCGGCCAGATAATACTTTCATAATGGGCCTCTGGTTACTTGATTCATGCTTAGCCTTCATTCTCTGCTAAGGCCCAGTAGCAGGCCAAGGTTTGTTTTGTGTGTGTGTGTGTGTGTGTGTGTGTGTGTGTGTGTGTGTGTGTGTGTGTGTGTTTTCTCCTCCTCAAAAAGAGAGTGGGTATCTGCAAAGGAAGACAGGGCTTTACTCCAAAATTCTAAGGGACTGCTCAGCCGTTCACCTGTAAGTGCCTGCCAGTGGCACCAAATAGCATCCCCATCTTCCATCAAGCATCGGTGGATCTCCTGAATTATTTGGCAGAAGTGGTGAAGCAGCTTACACAGCAGTCTGAACCTCTGGTAGAGCCTTTATTGTTCTTGACTCCCCTCAATACCAGCTGCCTTTCGAGTCACTGCATGAATGGGCCAGAGAAGCACACACAAATCAGTGTTTATTTACTCTAAAATCCAGGAGCCCACCACACATCAGCCCTCTTTTTTGGTCAGAGGAGGGGCCCAATACAGCTGGTCTTTTGCTGTAGAGGAGATATGTTGACAAGTCTTACTGGACCCTTAGAACCTAGAAACAGGTAGAAGGCCTCTGAATTTTTGTCAGTTTTATTTCATACCCTCACGCACAGATATCTGAACAATAAATCTAAGGTAGTACTACTTCTTTGTCACTGGGTCCAATGGGCATGCCATCAACATAAAGTATCAGTGTGATATTTTACAGCCAGGAAAGCTCACGGTATAGTTTCAGTCAAGGTTCAAAGCCTGAGAGAACAGACCAATATTGTTGGTTCCAGTCTGAGTTCATGTCCAAGAGCATGGGAGACCTGCATTCCTGTTCAATGATGGTCATGCAGAGAGAGAGCAGACCCTCCCTCACTCTTCTCTTTCTATCCCACCTTTTAGTGAATTGGATGAGGCCCAAGCATGGTGGGAAAGGCAACGATTCACATGCTAATTTCACCCCAAAACAACCTCAGAGACACATCCAGAATCATGTTTAACCAAATAAGTGGGCCCTCTGTGGCCCAGTCAAGCTGTCACATAAAATTAACCATCACAGAGGGTATGTTTTTATTTCCTCTAAAATTTCTGTCACTCAAATTTATTGTTTGCATACATAATATACAACCTAAATTCTATCTGGCATGTTGTAGCAACAGTTTAAGCTAAACAATGGCCAACATCTTTTCTGAAAAGGTCATAATGTTTTGGTTTTCTTAGACCAAGGGAATTAAGTAGGTTTAATTTAATATAAAATAATACTATAGTAACACTCTCTGGCTAAGCTGCAAAAACATAGTACTTCCTGCAAAGATGAAAAATTCCTCTCTCAAAGCTAGTGTGGGTTTGTATTAT
Source organism: Budorcas taxicolor (assembly GCF_023091745.1). Classification (NCBI taxonomy): domain Eukaryota; kingdom Metazoa; phylum Chordata; class Mammalia; order Artiodactyla; family Bovidae; genus Budorcas; species Budorcas taxicolor. The sequence continues at coordinate 36,330,019 of NC_068926.1, read as the reverse complement.
AATTTTGTCTCCATTCTAAATGATTAGCACTATAATAGATCAAAAGAAATCTTTCTGTATTTATTTTTTGTTTTTCCAGATTTCATCAACTAATAATGTATACTCTGTATAATAAAGCTTTATGTTTCTAATCCTAACAGTTCAGGGAATTTAAGGTGTGAGAGATAAATTATTAGTTATCTTTAAAAGGAACTATAATGATAAATTCTTTAAATGCCTACTGATTATTTCCTTATAAACAAACGTTTCATTTTACAAGTGTTTCATTTTATAAATAGATCACTTATCCATAGTGCTGATAAATCACATGTATGGAAATGACTATTTCTGATAAGTTCTTAGATTATTACCTAAGTCTTTGTTTCTATTACGCTTCAAAATAAAAGAGACTTTTAGGTAGCACAATAAAGATTTATAACTTAAGTGAAATGTAATATGATGAATTTGAATTTAAAGAAAAAAAGGATGAACTATATCATAAAGAATTTATTGTCCCCCTAAATAGTATCTTGAAAATATCTTTTGGAATTTTGGGGATTTTATTTTCCTCAAGTAGTCTCTATTTGTCTAACTCTCTCTGCCTGTTTGTTTGTGCTTTCTTTGGCAAATGAAATGAGAACCTCTTTCTAATTAGGCATAAATCAGACTCCATTGGCTCAAGTCCGCATGCTTCAGACAAAGTCATGATTCTCAGCCAAAGCTGTTGTCATCACTGTGAATTTATTTTGAGGTCTTCAAGAGTGATGCTGAAGCTGAAACTCAGGTACTTTGGCCACCTCATGGGAAGACTTGACTCATTGGAAAAGACTTTGATGATGGGAGGGATTGGGGGCAGGAGAAGAAGGGGACAACCGAGGAAGAGATGGCTGGATGGCATCACTGACTCGACGGACACGAATCTGAGTGAACTCCGGGAGTTGGTGATAGACAGGGAGGCCTGGCATGCTGCGATTAATGGGGTTGCAAAGAGTCGGACACGACTGAACAACTGAACTGAACTGAACTTCAAGAGTACTAAATTTTGCAGAACATATAATGTCCCAATAGCACGACAGTCAAGGAAGACTAGAAATAGGGCATCGGTTTTACAGATGGTGTGCCCTTTACAGGAAGGTGCATTCATGATAGGTTCAAGGCTTTTTTAGGCTTCAAGTCACACATACCTTCACTTATTATAATGACTAGAGAATCTAGTATGCTAAATTTACATTAAGTAAAAGGTAGAGTTTGTGAACAAACCTAGTGGAGGTGATGGAATTCCAGTAGAGCTGTTTCAAATCCTGAAAGATGATGCTGTGAAAGTGCTGCACTCAATATGCCAGCAAGTTTGGAAAACTCAGCAGTGGCCACAGGACTGGAAAAGGTCCGTTTTCATTTCAATCCCAAAGAAAGGCAATGCCAAAGAATGCTCAAACGATGGCACAATTGCACTCATCTCACATGCTAGTAAAGTAATGCTCAAAATTCTCCAAATCAAGCTTCAGCAATATGTGAACCGTGAACTCCCTGATGTTCAAGCGGGTTTTAGAAAAGGCAGAGGAACCAGAGATCAAATTGCCAACATTCGCTGGCTCATCGAAAAAGCAAGAGAGTTCCAGAAAAACATCTATTTCTGCTTTATTGACTATGCCAAAGCCTTTGACTGTGTGGATCACAAGAAACTGTGGAAAATTCTGAAAGAGATGGGAATACCAGACCACCTGACCTGCCTCTTGAGAAATCTGTATGCAGGTCAGGAAGCAACAGTTAGTACTGGACATGGAACAACAGCCTGGTTCCAAATAGGAAAAGGAGTGTGTCAAGGCTGTATATTGTCACCCTGCTTACTTAACTCATATGCAGAGTACATCATGAGAAATGCTGAACTAGAAGAAACATAAGCTGGAGTCAAGATTGCCAGGAGAAATATCAATAACCTCAAATATGCAGATGACACCACCCTTATGGCAGAAAGTGAAGAGGAGCTAAAGAGCCTCTTGATGAAAGTGAAAGAGGACAGTGAAAAAGTTGGCTTAAAGCTCAACATTCAGAAAATGAAGATCATGGCATCTGGTCCCATCACTTCATGGGAAATAGATGGGGAAACAGTATCAGACTTTCTTTTTTGGGGCTCCAAAATGACTGCAGATGGTGACTGCAGCCAGGAAGTTAAAAGACGCTTACTCCTTGGAAGAAAAGTTATGACCAACCTAGGTAGCATATTCAAAAGCAGAGATATTACTTTGCCGACTAAGGTCCGTCTAGTCAAGGCTATGGTTTTTCCAGTAATCATGTATGGATGTGAGAGTTGGACTGTGAAGAAGGCTGAGCACTGAAGAACTGATGCTTTTGAACTGTGGTGTTGGAGAAGATTCTTGCAAGTCCCTTGGACTGCAAGAAGATCCAACCAGTCCATTCTGAAGGAGATCAGCCCTGGGATTTCTTTGGAAGGAATGATGCTAAGGCTGAAACTCCAGTACCTTGGCCACCTCATGCAAAGAGTTGACTCATTGGAAAAGACTCTGATGCTGGGAGAGATTGGGAGGGGCAGGAGGAGAAGGGGACGACCGAGGATGAGATGGCTGGATGGCATCACAGACTCGATGGACATGAGTCTGAGTGAACTCCGGGAGTTGGTGATGGACAGGGAAGCCTGGTGTGCTGCAATTCATGGGGTCGTAAACAGTCGGACACGACTGAGTGACTCAACTGAACTGAACAGTTTTATAGTTTGGAGTCTAACTTTTTAAATGGGGGCAGTTCTTTTCTACATATTATAGGCTGTCTAAACAGTAATTATATACCAGGCCATCTGACCTGCCTCTTGAGAAATCTATATGCAGGTCAGGAAACAACAGTTAGAACTGGACATGGAACAATAAACTGGTTCCAAATAGGAAAAGGAGTACGTCAAGGCTGTATATTGTCACCCTGCTTATTTAACTTATATGCAGAGCACATCATGAGAAATGCTGGACTGGAAGAAGCACAAGATGGAATCAAGATTGCCAGGAGAAATATCAATAACCTCACATATACAGATGACACCTCCCTTACGGCAAAAAGTGAAGAGGAACTAAAGAGCCTCTTGATGAAAGTGAAAGTGGAGAGTGAAAAAGTGGGCTTAAAGCTTCAGTATTGTTCAGTATAGTTTAGTATACTTCAGTCTGCCTCTTTGCAACCCCATGAATCGCAGCACGCCAGGCCTCCCTGTCCATCACCAACTCCCAGAGTTCACCCAAACTCACGTCCATCGAGTCGGTGATGCCATCCCGCCATCTCATCCTCTGTCGTCCCCTTCTCCTCCTGCCCCCAATCCCTCCCAGCATCAGAGTCTTTTCCAATGAGTCAACTCTTTGCATGAGCTGGCCAAAGTACTGGAGTTTCAGCTTTAGCATCATTCCTTCCAAAGAAATCCCAGGAATGATCTCCTTCTGAATTGACTGGTTGGATCTCCTTGCAGTCCAAGGGACTCTAAGAGTCTTCTCCAACACCACAGTTCAAAAGCATCAGTTCTTCAGTGCTCAGCTTTCTTCACAGTCCAACTCTCACATCATACATGACCAGTGGAAAAACCATAGCCTTGACTAGAGGGACCTTTGTCGGCAAAGTAATGTCTTTGCTTTTGAATGTGTTTTCTAGGTTAGTCATAATGTTCCTTCCAAAGAACAAGCATCTCTTAATTTCATGGCTGCAATCACCATCTGCAGTCATTTTGGAGCCCCCCAAAATAAAGCCATCCACTGTTTCCACTGTTTCCCCATCTATTTCCCATGAAGTGATGGGACCAGATGCCATGATCTTCGTTTTCTGAATGTTGAGCTTTAGGCCAACTTTTTCACTCTCCTCTTTCACTTTCATCAAGAGGCTTTTTAGCTCCTCTTCACTTTCTGCCAAAAGGGTGGTGTCATCTGCATATCTGAGGTTACTGATATTTCTCCTGGCAATCTTGATTCCAGCTTGTGCTTCTTTCAGCCCAGCATTTCTCATGATGTACTCTGCGTATAAGTTAAATAAGTAGGGTGACGATATACAGCCTTGACGTACTCCTTTTCCTATTTGGAACCAGTCTGTTGTTCCATGTCCAGTTTAACTGTTGCTTCCTGACCTGCATATAAGTTTCTCAAGAGGCAGGTCAGGTGGTCTGGTATTCCCATCTCTTTCAGAATTTTCCACAGTTTCTTGTGATCCACACAGTCAAAGGCTTTGGCATAGTCAATAAAGCAGAAATAGATGTTTTTCTGGAACTCTCTTGCTTTTTCCATGATCCAGCGGATGTTGGCAATTTGATCTCTGGTTCCTCTGCCTTTTTTAAAAGCAGCTTGAACATCTGGAAGTTCACCATTCACATACTGCTAAAGCCTGGCTTGGAGAATTTTGAGCATTACTTTGCTAATGTGTGAGATGAGTGCAATTGTTCAGTAGTTTGAGCATTCTTTGGCATTGCCTTTCTTTGGAATTGGAATGAAAACTGACCTTTTCCAGTCCTGTGGCCACTGCTGAGTTTTCCCAATTTGCTGGCATATTGAGTGCAGCACTTTCACAGCATCATCTTTCTCGATTTGAAATAGTTCAACTGGAATTCCATCACCTCCACTAGCTTTGTTCGTAGTGATGCTTTCTAAGGCCCACTTGACTTCACATTCCAGGATGTCTGGCTCTAGGTGAGATCACACCATTGTGATTATCTTGGTCATGGAGATCTTTTCTGTACAGTTCTTCCATGTATTCTTGCTACCTCTTCTTAACATCATCTGCCTCTCTTAGGTCCAGACCATTTCTGTCCTTTATTGAGCCCATCTTTGCATGAAATGTTCCCTTGGTATCTCTAATTTTCTTGAAGAAATCTCTAGTCTTTCTCATTCTGTTGTTTTCCTCTATTTCTTTGCACTGATCACTGAGGAAGGCTTTCTTATCTCTTCTTGCTATTCTTTGGAACTCTGCATTCAAATACTTCTATCTTTCCTTTTCTCCTTTGCTTTTCACTTCTCTTCTTTTCACAGCTATTTGTAAGGCCTCCCTAGACAGCCATTTTGCTTTTTGCATTTCTTTTCCATGGGGTTGGTCTTGATCCCTGTCTCCTGTACAATGTCATGAACCTCAGTCCATAGTTCATCAGGCACTCTATCTATCAGATCTAGGCCCTTAAATCTATTTCTTACTTCCACTGTATAATCATAAGGGATTTGATTGAGGTAATACCTGAATGGTCTAGTAGTTTTCCCTACTTTCTTCAATTTAAGTCTGAATTTGGCAATAAGGAGTTCATGATCTTGGACACATTCAGCTCCTGGTCTTATTTTTGCTGACTGTATAGAGCCTTGAGAACCCCATGAACACTATGAAAAAGCTTAAAGCTTAACCTTCAGAAAATTAAGATCATGGCACCCAATCCCATCACTTCATGGCAAATAAATGGGGAAAGAGTAGAAACAGTGGATGACTTTATTTTCCTGGGCTCCAAAATCACCTCAGATGGTGATTGCAGCCATGAAATTAAAAGACACTTACTCCTTGGAAGGAAAGTTATGACCAAGCTAGACAGTATATTAAAAAGCAGAGACATTCCTTTGTCAACAAAGGCCCGTCTAGTTAAGGCTATGGTTTTTCCAGTGGTCATGTATGGATGTGAGAGTTGGACTATAAAGAAAGCTGAGCACTGAAGAATTGATGCTTTTGAACTGTGGTGTTGGAGAAGATTCTTGCAAGTCCCTTGGACTGCAAGGAGATCCAACAAGTCCATCCTAAAGGAGATCTGTCCAGGGTGTTCATTGGAAGGAATGATGTTGATGCTGAAACTCCAATACTTTGGCCACCTGATGCAAAGAACTGACTCATTTGAGAAGACCCTGATGCTGGGAAAGATGGAGGGCAGGTGGAGAAGGAGATGACACAGGATGAGATGGTTGGATGGCATCACCGACTCAATGGACATGAGTTTGGGTAAACTCCGGGAGTTAGTGATGGACAGGGAAGCCTGGCGTGCTGCAGTTCATGGGTTCACATAGAGTCGGACACGACTGAGTAATTTATAGTTAGTAAGGGGTTCTACAAAAGTTTTGTTTGGTTTAATTTCTTACCTTGCTTTTACACAAATTTCTGTTATACTTCTCTCTCCATTCATTCTCCCCCACCCCAATTTCCCAAATGCATGTAAGATGAAGCAACTGCCATTAGAAATGATGGAGTTAAAATAAAATATTTTGCTTTTACTTTCTGACACTGATAGCACTCAGCCAAGAGAGATTTTGCGGAAAGTAAAATTTTTATATCACTTTACTTTTGGGCCATCAATTAAACTCAAGATGACTGCAGGTACTGATGATTCAAATTGTCCAGTGTACTTGATATGTAACAAAAAACACATTTTCTGCCCTGTTAAATAAACACTGAGGAATAGTTTACAGACCTTTAAGAAATCTGTATATTGACGAAGAGGGAAACAAAAGTGTCTAATATGGTGACAAAAATGTATAAACATCAGAAAAGTATACTATGAGGAAAAAATGAGTATAAATATCGCATGGTGATTAAGAGTGTGATGGAGTTTTCTTGCACAAGCTGAAATCATTAAAACTCATTCAACAATCTATCATGAAATAGTAAGAAAGATTGGAACATAGATTTTATTCATAAAACCTTAGTAAAGAGTTAATTGATTCATTTTTAAGAATATTTCATGGTAAGCTATATTTTCTCAGTTTTATTCTAAAGTCTAAAATACGGATCAGAGTATTTAGCAGTCCATGGTGATGCTGTTTCTTCCTCACTTTTGATGTCCTGATGTCTTTCCATGTGGTGCTATGAGAAGGTCTAGGTAAAAGGTAATATTAATTTTAAACTGTTTTAAACATTATTGATCTCTGAGTGAACTGCTTTATATCAAATTATTTGTCTTAGCTTCAAAACTCTTTTTTTCTTCTCTGTAGAATATTAGTCTGATTTTTCTCTTTTCTGGAATCTAATATGAAGAGAAATCAGTTGGTTTTCTAAGTTCTAATGCAAATTTAAATCCTGGGGTTCACTTCACTCCTTCCAGTCTTCCTCTGTTTCTCTTCCTTGCTCTGAATTCTCTTGTGCTGGATTCCTAACTCTCCATGTTGACACCTGACGTTGCTCCTTCCACCTTCTACTCTTTCAAATATTTTGTAAATATCTGCTCAAGGATGGCCCACAGCATCCAAACTCATCATAAGCTAAGTCAGATTTCTCGTGTGGAATGTAGACCTAGAAGTGCTTGCCAAATCCATTTCACTGCCTACTTTTGTATGACCTAAATTTGCTGTTTTCATTTTCAAACGATTGAAAAAAGGATTAAAAGAGAAATGGTATTTTGTGGTGCTTCCAAAAAATTATATAAAATTTATATATTAGTGTTCATACATAAGGGCTTTCCAGGTGGCACAGTGGTAAAGAATCTACATGCCAATGTGGAAGATGTGGAAGATATGTGTTTGATCCCTGGGTCAGGAGTAGAAAATGGCAATTCACTCTAGTATTCTTGCTTGGAAAATTCCATGGACAGAGGATCTTGAGAGGATACAGTCCACGGGCTGTCAAAGAATCAGACACAACTGAACAACTGAGCACAAATGCACATCCATATATAAAAGTCTTACTAGAAAATACATATGTTGATATGTTTAATTATTGCCTTTTGGCAGATTTAGTGCTACTAAGATAAAGACCTAATATTCAGCACAGCCTAAAATGTACTCTATCTGGTCTTTTACAGAAGATATTCGGTAACCCCTGATGTAGAATATAAGGTGCATAAGGGCAAGGGTTTCTCTGCCTTATTCATTACTGCATTCTCCATATAGTAGACACAGGACTGCAGAGTACAGTGCACAGAGGATATTGTACCTGTCTGTTCCCTGGAATAGTGGTTCAAAGAACAAAGATAAATACAAAGAATCATATTTGGTGTTAAATTTCTCTATATTATTATTCTAATCTACTATTCTCCTACCTTTTATTAAATCCTTTTATTAAATATTTTAAGCTTCAATTCTTGCACAGATGTTGTTAGTTTTATCCATTTTGTCCCACAGTTTTCCTTTCAGCTGTCCATTTCCACTGTCCAGGCCCTTGCTTTAGCCAGGCCTCTATTGTTTCACACTTATAATGTCCTCACCAAATACCACTGCATTCATTTCCTATCACCATCAAGCCACCCCTTGTACTGCTGCTCCCTAATATTCTGTTGCTAACTACGAACAAAATTTACTGCACTCAGGAAGTATAAGATGGAAGAGAGAAGGAATAAGCAGCAAACAGGCAAAGGAAAGGGAATGGAGATCAGTTCAGTTCAGTTCAGTTGCTCAGTCGTGTCCAACTCTTTGCAACCCCATGAGCCACAGCATGTCAGGCTTCCATGTCCATCACCAACTCCCGGAGTCCACCCAAACCCATGTCCATCGAATCGATGATGCCATCCAACCATCTCATCCTCTGTTGTCCCCTTCTCCTCCTGCCCTCCATCTTTCCCAGCATCAGGGTCTTCTCAAATGAATCAGTTGTTTGCATCAGGTGGCCAAAGTTATTGGAGTTTCAGCTTCAACATCAGTCCTTCCAATGAAACACCCAGGACTGATCTGCTTTAGGATGGACTGGTTGAATCTCCTTGCAGTCCAGGGGACTTGCAAGAGTCTTCTCCAATACCACAGTTCAAAAGCATCAATTCTTCAGTGCTCAGCTTTCTTCACAGTCCAACTCTCACATCCATACATGACCACTGGAAAAACCATAGCCTTGACTAGATGGACCTTTGTTGGCAAAGTAATGTCTCTGCTTTTTAATATGCTATCTAGGTTGGTCATAACTTTCCTTCCAAGGAGTAAGCGTCTTTTAATTTCATGGCTGCAATCACCATCTGGAGTGATTTTGGAGCCCAGAAAAATAAAGTCATCCACTGTTTCCACTGTTTCCCCATCTGTTTGCCATGAAGTGATGGGACCGGATTTCATGATCTTAGTTTTCTGAATCTATAGGAATTATGCTATTCCTGCATCACTTTCTGAGTGCTGATCATTTTCCCCATTCTTCACAAAGATGCTACAGGGTAAATATTCTGAGACTTAATTTTCAGGTAGAAAAGAAAACTATTGATTAGAAAATTTTTCACTTGCTAAATATTACATATCACATGAATAAATATGTTCACAATTCATAGCTATTTCTTTTATTTACTTTTTACTTTTGAAACAGATGAAACCTAATAGGAAGACACCTCTTATATGTGATATATGCCAATTATTGGAAGAATCATGGACAGTGAGGGGCAGGGCAATTACTGCCAGGTTTCAAAGAGTAAACAGCAAAAATTGAGAGAGACAATGAGACGTGACCTCTAGAAAGGATGTATTGGAATGTGCTTTGCTCACTCTGAGGACATTCAAATCAAAGGTCACGACCACTGTCAGCAAAGGGCATCATTGTATATTCAAAGATAAGAAAGAGAAAGGAAAACATGATTACTCAGCCATAGGGAAACCTATGAGAAATATACAAAATAACATAATTTGGCAAAAAAAATGAGTGATAAATTAGCAGAAATAGCAAATGGATACTTTTTAATAATTGTAACAATTCTTTCTCTTTTTTTTCCTATGTCCCATCTAATATTGTGAGTGCATAGTCGTGTCTGACTCTTTGCAACCCTATGGTCAATAACCTGCCAGACTCGTCTGTTCGTGGATTCTCCAGGCAAGAATACTGGAGTGCATTGCCATGCCCTTCTCCAGGGGATCTTCCCAACCAAGGGTTGGAACCCACGTCTCCTGTGGCTCCTGCACTCCAAGCGGATTCTTTACCAATGAGCCACCAGGGAAGCCCCCACATCTAATATCACATGTTTTCAAAGCTCTAATAAATACAGTTAGTGGCTACTACATTACAGTTTGTTCATTTGGTCAACGTTCTTAATATCATTATATACCTTTCAATATCTGTAAAATGCTGGTGCTTAAAATAACTGTTCTATAAGGGAGCCCCAGGAGGAGGCAATGGTACCCCACTCCAGTACTCTTGCCTGGAAAATCCCATGGACAGAGGAGCCTTGTAGGCTGCAGTCCATGGGGTCGCTAGGAGTCGGACATGACTGAGCGACTCCACTTTCACTTTTCACTTTCATGCATTGGAGAAGGAAATGGCAACCCACTCCAGTATTCTTGCCTGGAGAATCCCAGGGACGGGGGAGCCTGGTGGGCTGCCGTCTATGGGGTCGCACAGAGTCGGACACGACTGAAGCGACTTAGCAACAGCAGCAGCAGCAAGGCAGCCCTAAGGACTTAATTCAGTAATGTTGTGGATTTTGAAATAATGATGTTAAAAATTGTTTTTGTATGGTAAAGAAAAAAATTGTTCTGGATAAAGTACCCTTAATATTCTGTGTGTGTTCGTGAAAGTAGCATTTAGATTGTAATGTACGTGTGTCTGTGTATATTTACTAAACATATGATTTAATTTTATCAGCTATATACACAAGTATATGGTGTAGCCTGTAAACATAATCATTCTATCAAGTTCCTTCATACTCAGTTTTTCTCCTCAAATTAATAACCTAATACTATCAGTGAGAAGCATTATAAGTTCATTTGGTTTAGATTGCAATTTGGTAGGTTGTAGTTTTACATAAGGAAATTTAATAAGTGCAATTAACAAAGTTATTTTATTTCTAAAACATGAGTAATTTTCTTTTTCCTAATTATTTTTGTTTCCCCAAACTAAGTAGTAATAGATAGGAGTACAAACAATTTTTTCCCTCAATATTTTGGAGGATAATTATTTGGCTAAACATAAGATGTTTCATCCAGTCTTTTGAAATTAGAACAAAATCATTTGCCCCAGTTTAAGTGTGCTTGATTCTGTGAGACTAGAAAGTGATAGATTATGTCTTTCTGAGATAGTTTTGGAGATAAAATCTGAAACTGATATACTAACTATTCCTACACATAGAGCAGCAAGTGATTTTAAAATCAATTCCATGTGTATATTACATGACTTGATTAGAAAAGGTTTAGAAAGCAAAATATCAATAATTATCAAATATTAACATAAATTTTGTATAATATGTACTGATCTATTAATTACTATTATTAATTAATTTTTATTAATCTGAAAAATGATGTCTTATACTGTGTGATCTCACTTATATATGAAATCTGAAGAAAATGAACTCAAATTGGAGAGTAAGTACAATGGTGGTGGCCAGTGGTTGAGCAAAATCACTGCAGATGGTGACTGCAGCCATGAAATAACTTTTTGTTTAAACTAAGTTTTAAAAATAATTTAGAGAATGCTATTCAGTTTTAGAAAAAAAAAAAAAAAGAATAATGCCAATTGCAGCAAGATGAGTGCAACTAGAGATTATCAGACTAAGGGAAATAAGTTAGAAAGAGAAAGACAAATACATATTTCAGTAAAATGTGACAAATGAACTTTCATGAAATCGACACAGACATAGAGAACAGACTTGGTGTTAGCAAATGCAAGCTCCTTGGAAGAAAAGCTATGACCAACCTAGACAGCATATTCAAAAGCAGAGACATTACTTTCCCAACAAAGGTCTGTCTAGTCAAAGCTATAGTTTTTCCAGTAGTCATGTATGGATATGAGAGCTGGACTATAAAGAAAGCTGAGCGCTGAAGAATTGACGCTTTTAAACTATGGTGTTGGAGAAGACTCTTGAGAGTCCCTTGGACTGCAAGGAGATCCAACAAGTCCATCCTAAAGGCAATCAGTCCTGAATATTCATTGAAAGGACTGATGTTGAAGCTGAAACTCCAATACTTTGGCCACCTGATGTGAAGAGCTGACTCATTTGAAAAGACCCTGATCCCAGGAAAGATTGAAGGTGGGAGGAGAAGGGGACAACAGAAGATGAGATGGCTGGATGGCATCACCAACTCAATGGACATGAGTTTGAGTAGGCTCTGGGAGTTGGTGATGGACAGGGAGGCCTGGAGTGCTGCAGTCCATGGGGTCACAAAGAGTCAAGACTGAGCGACTAAACTGAACTGAACTGAAGTGGTTGAGAGGTGGAAGAAATGGGGAAATCCTGATCAGAATTACAAACTTTCAGTTTTAAGATGAGTGAGAGCTGGGGATATAATGTCCAGCATAGTAATCAGAGTTAATAACACTGTACTCTACACTTGAAATTTGCTAATATGTCTGTCTTATCACATACAGACACAAATCACTGTGTGAGGTGATGGATGTGTTCATTAACATGACTATGGTAATCATTTTACAGTGTATATTAAATTATCACAGTGTATATCTTAAAAGTCATGATGTACAACTTAAATATAAAAAATTTTGTCAATTATACCTGAATAAAGTTGGGGGAAAAAACAGTTAAATGCCCTCCCCAAATAACTTTTTGTTTAAACTAAGTTTTAAAAATAATTTAGAGAATGCTATTCAGTTTTAGAAAAAAAAAAGGAATAATGCCAATTGCAGCAACATGAGTGCAACTAGAGATTATCAGACTAAGGGAAATAAGTTAGAAAGAGAAAGACAAATACATATTTCCTTAAAATGTGACAAATGAACTTTCATGAAATCGACACAGACATAGAGAACAGACTTGTGGTTGCTAAGTAGAGGTCTGTGTGAGAGAGACAGACCAAGAGCTTGGTGTTAGCAAATGCAAACTATTACATATAGGATGAATTAACAGTAAGGTCCTACTGTATAGCACAGGGAACCATTTTGAATGTCTTGTGATAAAATGTAATGGAAAAATATTTTTTAAATGTATATATAACTGGATCACTTTGCTGTACAGCAACAATTTACAGCATTGTAAATCAACTATGTTTCACTTAGAAAATTAAAAAAATAAAAATCATTTAAAATAATAACTGAAAAACATATCAAGAATCATAACTACACTAATGAATTATCATACTCTTTGCATCTTACTTTTCTCCTCACCTCTTAGCCCATAAGAGGTAAGCACTTTCACATGCAGCCTAAATGTTTAGCAAATTTTCACCCCTCAGAAGTAAATGTTTTCAAATAAAGAATTTCGTGGCATGTTTCGTCAGGACTGCTTAGTTTGTTAAATATTCTACTTTTTATGCCTGTGCTAGACAATTTTAACCCAGTTTAAAAGGCAGATTTATAATTTAAAAAATAAAAATTCAGTGTTTTAGGTGCTAAAATAAATCCATTGCTGTGAAAGCCTGATGAGGTACATCAGAGTAAATGAAAAGTTTGTCACTGCGTGTGCGTTGTTTGTTTGTTTTAATGTTCTGAGTTATCCTGAAACACTTAATGCTGTTGTAAGTTGGCCAGTTCAGACCAGCCTTCTCACTTGGAATGCTGCTTGAGCAAGAGATGAGTGTCAGGAAAACTGATAAGTTTTTCATAACAAGCAACTGACTTCCGTACGAATCCTAATCCTTTTCACCCTCATATACTCCAAGAATGTGCAATTTCCCAAATGGACCTATACTTTTAATAAGATGGTCCTTGGCTGAACACCATCATCTTCTACTCTAAATAAAGAATGAAAATGTCTTGGACTTTAAAAACAGAATGATTTCCTGTTGATGCTCTAAGGCATAAAGTTAATAGTATCTATTCATTTGTCCTTCTGTTTAATACACCACATACTCAAAATCCTGCTCTGGCCTTAGGTTGTACTCACGTGGAAGGGGAAATTTCATTATTTGTCCACCTGTTTATTCAGGCCACTTTTGTTGGATTGATTTGACATTTCTCCAACATTTGTATACTTCTTGTTCAAAGTTTGCTTATTAGTATACTAGCAGGTTTAATGGAAAATCCCATGGATGAAGGAGCCTGGTGGGCTACAGTCCATGGGGTCGCTAAAAGTCGGACACAACTGAGCGACTTCACTTTCACCTTTCACTTTCATGCATTGGAGAAGGAAATGGCAACCCACTTCAGTGTTCTTGCCTGGAGAATCCCAGGGACAGGGGAGCCTGGTGGGCTGCTGTCTGTGGGGTCACATAGAGTGGGACATGACTGGAGTGACTTAGCAGCAGCAGCAACAGCAGGTTTAAGAAAAGCTAAAGTGAAAGTGAAGTTGCTCAGTCGTGTCCGACTCTTTGTGACTCCATGGATTGTAGCCTACCAGGCTTCTCTGTCCATGGGATTTTCCAGGCAAGAGTACTAGAGTGGGTTGCCATTTTCTTCCCCCGAGGATCTTTCCGACCCAGGGATCGAACCTTGGTCTCCTGCATTGTGGGCAGATGCTTTACCCTCTGAGCCAAATGAACATCAAAGGCAAGATTAAATTGATGATTGTGAGGTACTTACCTGAGCCATCCAGGCTGTGGGGAGAGCAGTATTACGAGGGCAAAGGGGCTAGTTGACAGAAAAAAAAAAATGGAAGTCTTATAGAAATCTGCAGAATGACACTACACCCTGTGAACACTACCTACTGTCCATACTTGAAAATAAACCAAAGTGAACTTCAACCTCACAGCCTCCTGGGTTCTCCAGGGGAGCATCAGAGATAACCCTGAGAGCTATGGAGACTCCACAACCCACATAGCCATCCACCTTCAATGATTTGGTGATATTACTTTTCCCACCAGAGGAAAATCAACACTATCACTCTTTTCCATCCACAGCAAAGAATTTCAACTCTTAATAATATTCTTACTGTTTCTCCTCAGAAAGGAGGGCTGGAACAGTTGTGTGTGCACAGTTTATTTACAGGGGGCAAAGTGTAGGTATCTTGGGATTAAAACCTTTGGTTTTACCAGGTAAGACACTTATAAAATTTTAAAGAATTTAATGAAAACTTTCCTTCCTAAGCACTAATTTATTGTCAGTTAGATGTGATCTAAGAGAAAACGTCCCTTAAAACATGCAGGAAAGACAAACAAGTCCTCAATTATAGGGTCCACAGTAAACATTCTGCTAATTAGTGGTATTTTCATAAGATGTTTATTAGATTACATGAAACTCATCCATGCAATATGTTTACTAGAAAGATCTGTGCCTTAAGAACAAGAGAAATATATGAGATCATATTGCTAAGCAATTTTTCTTGCTGACAAGGGCAATTTTTCAGCAACAGCACTACACATAGAATAGCAACATAATGGGAGGATGGAACAGATGCTAAAATTTAGTCAGACATAAATCTCTTTCACTTTATCTCTTTTACAATACATAGAAGACAAGAAGAAAAGCAAATAGCTCAGAGAGCAAACATAAATGATGAGTGTCTCAAGGAAATTTAACACCTTGATATTGAAATCAAATACATGTTACAGGATTGACAGCTGGAAAATAAATGGTGTTGAATAAGATTACAATAATTAGATGTCTGATTTTTTTTCCAAATATCAACATGTAACAAGGACAAGAATGAAATGATACTTATCCATTTTGATTACTTTCTCAGACATGCAGTTATTCAAGTTCCTGTCTACATATTCACTCATATAATTTATAGGCTAACAAATATTTTGAATTATTATATCAATTAAAATTTACTGTTTGCTAAACACTTGACCCAATATCAAATCTTTCATTAATCTTAATGCCATTCTTCTGAATTCACTCTTATTTTAGCTTTTTAACTTAAGTTCACAGGGTGTCACAAGATGAAGGGTTCCATACTAAAACACCACTTTTTTTATGAAGCTTTGTTCCAATACTCCAATCCACACTGATTTTTCTCTTCTCTAAACTTTGATTACATTTATACTCATTAATCACTGGAGAAGGAAATGGCAACCCACTCCAGTATTCTTGCCTAGAGAATCCTGTAGACAGAGGAGCCTGGTGGGCTGCTGTCCATAGGGTCACATGGAGTCGGACACGACTGAGGTGGCTTAGCATGCATGCATGCATTGGAGAAGGAAATGGCAACCCACACAAGTATCCTTGCCTGGAGAATCCCAGGGACGGAGGGGCCTGGTGAGCTGCAGTCTATGGGCTCGCACAGAGTCGAATACGACTGAAGCGACTTGGCAGCAGCAGCAGCATACTCATTAATCATATAACTGAACACAAATTCATTGAATCACATCTGAATGTAGCTTTCACTCTCCAACAATGTTAAACTCCACATTCTGTTGCAGACAGGTAGCCATTTTCTATATGTTTATAGGTCTACATCCCCTTCATGGATCGAAGCCTTGTAGCTTAGAAGGGATTTGCACAACTCAATGAAGCTATGAGCCATGCCACGCAAAGCCACCCAAAAAGAATGGATCATAGTAGAGAGTTCTGACAAATCATGATCCACTGGAGGGGATAATGGCAACCCACTCCAATATTCTTACCTGGAGAAATCTAGGGACTGTATGAAAAGGCAAAAAGATATGACCTTGGAAGAAGTACCTTCCAGGTCAGAAGGTATCCAATATCCTATTGGGGAAGACTAGAGGGCAATTGCTAATGGATCTGGTAAGAATGAAGTGGCTGGACCAAACTGGAAATGATGCTCAGTTATGGATGTGTCTGGTGGTGAAAGCACAATGCTGTAAACAGCAATGTTGAGTAGAAACCTGGAATGTTGGGTCCATGAGTCAAGGCAAATAGGACATGGTAAAGCAGGAGATGGCAAGATTGAACATGGACATCTTAAGAAGAAGTGAACAAAAATGGACAGGAAGGGGAGAATTTAATTCAGTTGACCATTATGTCCCCTACTGTGGGCAAGAATCTCTCAGCAAAAAATGGAGTAGCCTTCATAGTCAACCAAACAGTCAAAATGCAGTAATTGGGTGCAATCTCAGAACAGAATGATCTCGATTCATTTCCAAACAAAACCATTCAATATCACAGCAATCCAAGTCTGTGCTTCAACCACTGATGCCAGAGAAGCTGAAATTGACTGTCTCTATGAAGACTCACAACACCTTTTAGAACTAACACACACACCAAAAAAAGATGTCCTTTTCACCATAGGAGATTGCACTGCAAAAGTAAAAATCCAAAAGACACCTGGGAAAGCAGGCAAATTTGGCCTTGGAGAACAAAATTAAGCAAGGCAAAAGCTAACAGTTTTGTCAAAAGAACACACTTGTCATGGCAAACACCCATTTTAAACAACCCAAGAGATGTCTCTACACATGGACATCAGCAGTCAATACTGAAAACAGTCTGAGCATGCTCTTTGCAGTCACAAATAGAGAAGCTCTATACATGTAGTAAAAACAAGACCTGGATCTCACTGTGACTCAAATCCTGAGCTTCTTATTTCCAACTTCAGGCTTAAATTGAATAAAGTAGTTAAAACCACTAGGTCATTCAGGTATGACCTAATCAAATCCCTTATGATTATACAGTGGAGGTGACAAATAGATTAAAGGGTTTAGATTTTGCAGGCAGAGTGCCTGAAGAACTATGGACAGATGTTCATAAGATTGTACAGGAGGTGGTAATCAAAGCTGTCTCAAAGGAAAAGAAATACAAGAAGGTGAAGTAGTTATCTGAGGAGGCTTTACAAATAATTAAGGAAAGAAGAAAAGCAAAAGGCAAAGGAGAAAGGAAAAGATATATGCAACTGAATACAGAGTTTCAGAGAAGAGCAAGAAGAGATAACAAGGCCATCTTAAATGAACAATGCAAACAGATAGGTGAAAACAATTGAATGGAAAAGACAGAGATCTCTTCAAGAAAACTGGAGGTATCAAGGAAATATTTGATGGAAGGATCAGCATAATAAAGGACAGAAACAGGAGAGATTAAGAAGCAGTAGCAAGAATACACAGAACTATACAAGAAAGGTCTTAATGACCCAGATAACCATGATGGTGGGGTCACTCACTCAGAGTTGGACATCCTGGAGTATGAAGTCATGTGGGCCTTAGGAAGCATTACTACAAACAAAACTAGTGGAGGTGATGGAATTCTAGGTATCTTATTTAAAATCCTAAAAGATGATGCTGTTAAAGTGCTGCACTCAGTTTGTCAACAATTTTGGAAATCTTATCAGTGGCCACAGGATGGGAAAAGGTCAGTTTTCATTTCAATTCCAAAGAAAGGCAATGCCAAAGAATATTCCAACTACTGTGCTCATTTCACATGCTAGCACAGTTATACTCAAAATCCTTTAAAGTAAGGTTTCACAAATGTGTGAATCAAGAACTTCTAGATGTACAAGTTGTGTTTCAAAGAGGTAGAGGAATCAGAGAGTAAATTGCCAACATTCGTTGAATAATGGATAAAGCCAGGAAGTTTCAGAAAAACACCTACTTCTCCTTCATTGATTATGCTAAAGCTGTGTGTGGATCAAAACAAGCTGGAAAATTCCTAAAGAAATGGGGGTACCAAACCACTTTACATGTCTCCTGAGAAACCTGTATGTGAGTCAAGAAGCAGCAGTTAGAACCAGATATGGAAAAATTGACTGGTTCAAAATTGGGAAAGGAGTATGATAAGGCTGTTTACTGTCACCCTGTTTATTTAATTTATATGCAGAGTACATCATGCAAAATTCTGTGCTGCATAAATCACAACCTGGAATCATCATTACTGCCAGAAATATCAGCAATCTCAAATATGCAGATGATACCACTCTAATGGCAGAAAGTGAAGAGAAACTAAAGAACCTCTTGATGAGGGTGAAAGAGGAAGGTGAAAAAGCTGTCTAAAACTCGAAAAAAAAAAAACAACTAAGAATATGGCAGCTGGCCTCATCATATTATGGCAAAGAGAAGGGGAAAAAGTGGAAGCAGTGACAGATTTTTATTTTCTTGGGCTCCAAAATCACTGTGGATGTTGACCAAAGCCATGAAATTAAAAGACACTTGATGCTTGGAAGAAAAGGTATGACAAACTTAAACAGGTTATTAAAAACAGAGACATCACTTTGCTGACAATGTCAAGATAGTCAAAGCTATATTTTATCCAGTAGTCATGTATGGATGTTAGAGTTCGACCATAAAAAAGACTGAGTACTGAAAAATTGATGCTTTCAAATTGTGGTGTTGGAGAAGACTCTTAAAAGTCTCTTGGACTGCAATGTTATCAAACAAGTCTATTCTAAAGAAAATCAACCTTGAATATTCATTGCACAGACTCTTGCTGAAGCTGAAACTCCAATAATTTGGCAACCTTATGTGAAGAGTCAATTCACTGAAAAAGACACTGATGATGGTAAAAATTGAAGGCAAAAGGAGAAAGGGGTAGCAAAGGATAAAGACGGTTAGATAGTATCACTCACTCAATGGACATGTATCTGAAAACCCTCTGGTAGACAGGGAAAGACAGAGGAGACTGGCATGGTACAGTGCATGGGGCTGCAAAGAGTTAGCTGGTCATGACTTAGCAAATGAACAATAACAACAACATAGGTCTATAAATCTGATTATATATATAATCTCACTTTATCACTTTTCTATGCCACTATTCAAAGTGAACAAGCATATTTTCTCTAGCTAGCTAGCAACTGGGAGGATGGGGAATGAGGATTTTCTGCTTAAAGTTTATTTGGTACAGATTTTTAGTATTGCAAGATGAAAAATATTATGGAGATGGATTCTGGTAATAGTTGCACAATAATGTGAATGTGCTTAATGCCCATAGACTGTATGCTTAAAATTGATCAAGACACTATATTTTATGTTCTGTTTATCTCACCACAATTAAAAAGAAACCATAAAGAGAATGAGTTTAGACACATTGACTGGGGTATCCCATAGCTTGGCCAAACTCACAAAGTTCTACAGTACTTGGCTTTGAAAAGAAACTGTTGTAGGCTCAAATGAATCTGAGTTATGTATATCTTATCTCCATTTCTTCAACTTACTCAGAATTTTGAACACTGTTTTTCTTCCAGGGAGAGAAAACAATTAAGCATGATGTTACTCAACAATGTTATGATTATTGTTGGAAAAATCAAATGAATTGGTTATGAATTAAATGTCTTCTTTTCAATAAAGAAAAAAAATCTTGTATTTGCAAAGGTACATGAAAAGTTTTTCAGGGCTTTGCTTTAAAACAGGATGAAACAGGGCAGAATATTTTGGTAGAACTTTTTGGTAGTAAAAAATACATAACAACTGATACTAGCTTAAGCATTCAGAGAATATCAGTTACCTAAGAAACTAGAAGTTAAAGTTCGGTTTAATCATGTCACTGACTCATTTCTCCAGTCTTTCTCCTTTTGCTAAATTCACATTTGCTTGTATATTTCCTGGACTTGTACTAAGAGACAGCAGTAGTACCAGACTACAGAATTACCAATATTATCCAGAAGGAGACTGTGTATAAGAATTTCCAGCCAGCATTCTACACTTCACTCTAAAATAATCAATTTTTGCCATGTAAAATCTGTGAGCTGATAGACTTAGCCCTGCATTAACTGATGTGATAAACGTAGACCAACTCACCATGACTCCTTTAGATCACTTCAGATCTACTTCTATGACTGCGTGTGAAGTCACTGGTTGTTACATGATGTCAGAGTGGTGACACCACATTTAGTCAATAATCACAAAGGCTATTACATATAATGGATTTCATCCAAGTCATAGTATTTGTGGGAGTAGTGTAGAGTCTGCAACCAGAGAAATAATACAAAAAAAGTAAGTTTAGAAATGGGACCAGAGTCACAATTAAGAGATACTGCCAAGAATGATATTACATCAGAATCAACTTAATAGAGAGCAACATGGGAACCAGCCAAATGGATCTAAACCTAAGAAGAGAGCTCACAACTTCACAAAGGACACCTCGTTTGACATAGTGCATCAGAAGATCATCATGCATAGTAGCAATTGGCTTCCTTCATTTATTTAGGCAGCAAATATTTTTTTGACTTATGCTACATATGAGTCTCAAGTAATAATACAGTGAGGACAAAAAAAAAATCTGCTTTGACACATATGTTCAAGCAAAGATAAAGTAAAAGCAAAACATTCAGAAGGTTCAGAAATGCCTGTCAGAAAATATGTCTTGGATTTTACTCAGGATTTTTGAATATAGAATTACTGTTGCTCAGCCATGTACAACTCTTTGCAACCCCTTGGACTGCAACATTCCAGGCTTCCCTGCCCTTCACTTCACCATCTCCCAGAGGTTGCTCAAACTTATATCCATTGAGTCAGTGATGCCATCCAACCATCTCAATCTCTGTCATCTCCTTCTCCTCCTGCCTTCAATCTTTCCCAGCATCAGGGTCTTCAATGAATTGGCTCTTCACATCAGGTGGCTGACATTTTGGAGCTTCAGTTTCAGGGTCAGTCTTTTCAATGAATATTCAAGGTTGATTTCACAGAGCACCTGCTAAACTGTAGTAAAAGACCTTGGACACCTAATATGACAAGAAAAATCTCCATGCACCTGGGTAGGATGAAAGAAAGAAAAAAAGAAAGAAAAGAGAAAATGGGAAGGGACCAGCATGCCTTGTGGGAAACTGAGGTGAAGAGAAGTGCCTCAGAAAAGCCCATTCACAGCAGGAGAATCAGCTGGAGAAGAAAGGAATGTTCAGGGAATCACAGGGGGAACACAACAACTAGTCTGTGGAAGGCAGGACACATTAAGAACTGAACACATAGTCTGTGCAGTAGCCCAGTGCACCACAGGTTGAGTTGTGTGTCTATAGGTGAGAAGAGGGATGGGTGCTGGAAAGTGGAGTTTGGAGAGTGGATCCAGGGAGATGGCAGCTGCTGGCTGTGAACAGACAGTCCTCTCATCTGGGCAGAGAACAGTCTCCCGAGGGTGGCTCACATCCAGAGGTGAGGCCAAAACTAAAGATGAGCCCCAGGGGCTGTGCAACTAAGGAAGTAAAACAAAACCTCTCTGTGAAGCTTCACAAGCCATGGATTAAATCCCTGTAATCTGCTTTATAAACCCTGCATCCTTGGAGTATGTGAATGGACAATGAGTGCTTCCACAACTGAGAACAGTCTAGCTTTAGCACTGGTGGACTTTGGGGGCAATTACAAGCAGGAATTGACCAGATAAGGATATGAGCTGCTTCCACAGTGAATAGAGAGACCTATTTAAAAATATTGAAAGATCTCTGGGGTAGATAGTTGTTGACTTTGGCTCACTATGGGGACAAGGACACTGACAGCAGAAGTATCAAGAAAATATTACTATTACTATTATTATTATTTTTTGTCTTGTTCTATTGCTATTTTTACTATTTTTATTTATTTTTCCTTTATTTTTAAGGAATTTTAATGTATTTTTAAATTTTTCAATTTTTTCTTGTTTTATGTTATTTCTTGTTTTTGTTTTGTTTTGTTTTTTTGAGAATTTTTAAAATCTTTTTGTGTGTTTGTTTTTGTTTTCTGTACTTTTTTAGTTTGCTTTATGTTTTTAGTTTTTATTTAAACTTTTTTTTTTTTTTTGCTTGTATATATATTTTGTTTGTTTGTTTGGGGGTTCTTTTATTTGTTTTCTTGTTTTTTTATTCCTTTCTCTTTGTTTGTTTTTGTTTTAATCATTCATCTTGGATTTTGTTTGTTCCTTAGTTTTTTTCCCCTTTCTTCTTTTTGGCCATGACACAAGTTTTCAGGGTCTTGGATCCATGCCCAACAGTCAGACCTGAGCCTCTGGTATAAGAGTGCCAAAGTCCAAATGCTGGACTGCCTGAGAATATACAGCCCCAGGGAATCATAATCAAGATGAACTCTCCCTGAGGTCTCCATCTTGACACAAAAATCTGGCTTGACCCAACTGCCTGCATTCCAGTGCTAAACGCCTCACTTTAAAGAACAAGCAATACTGGAACACAGCCCACCCCATCAGAAGACAGGTTGCCTAAAGTGGTAGTAAGCTCACAGACACACCCCAACACATCACCTGACATGGCCTTTCTCACTTGAGGGAAAAGACTCAGCTCCACCCACCAGAGTGGAGGCAACAATCCCTCCCACCAGGAAGCCTTGGATAAGGAGATGGCAACCCACTCCAGTGTTCTTGCCGGGGGAATCTCAAGGACAGAGGAGCCTGGCAGGCTACAGTCCATGGGGTCACAGTTGGACACGACAGAGGGACTAACACACACAAACAGGAAGCCTATGCAAGTTAGTGTACCAATCTCACCCAGCAGAGGAAGACATCAGAAGCAAGAGTAACTACAACCCTGTAGCCTGTGCACAGGAAACCACAAACACAGTAAGTAAGGCAAAATAAGACAACAGAGAAATATCTTGCAAATGAAGGACAAAGGTAAAAAACTCACAACACCTAATACATAAAGAGAAAATAGGTAATCTACATGAAAAAGAATTGAAAGCAATGATAATAAAGATGATCCAAGATCTCAGAAAAAGAATGGAAGCATGGGATCAAGAAGATACAAGCAAAGTTTAACAAGGACCTAGAAGAACTAAAGAATAAGCAAACAGTGATGAATAACACAATAACTAAAATGAAAAATAGACTAGAGAGAATCCATAGCAGAATAACTGAGGTAGAAGAGCAGGTAAGTGAGCTGGAAGACAGAATGGTGGAATTAACTGCTGCAGAGCAGAATAAAGAAATAAGAATGAGAAAAAAAAGAGTACATTATCAGAGACCTCTGGGATAACAATAAACTGACCAACATTTAACTTCTATGCAGAGTACATCATGCGAAATGCCAGGCTGGATGAAGCACAAGCTGGAATCAAGATTGCCGGGAGAAATATCAATAACCTCAAATACACAGATGGCAGAAAGCAAAAAAGAACTAAAGAGCATCTTAAGAAAGTGAAAGAGGAGAGTGAAAAAGCTGTCTTAAAACTCAGCATTCAGAAAACTAAGATCATGGCATCCACCCCATCACTTCATGGCAAATAGATGGGAAACAATGGAGACAGTGAGAGATTTAATATTTTGGGGCTCCAAAATCATTGCAGATGGTGACTGCAGCCATGAAATTAAAAGACGCTTACTCCTTAGAAGAAAAGCTATGACCAACCTAGACAGTATATTAAAAAGCAGAGACATTACTTTGCTGACTAAGGTCCATCTAGTCAAAGCTATGGTTTTTCCAGTGGTCATGTATGGATGTGAGAGTTGGACTGTAAAGAAAGCTGAGTGCTGAAAAATTGATGCTTTTGAACTGTGGTGTTGGAGAAGACTCGAGAGTCCCTTGGACTGCAAGGAGATCCAACCAGTCCATCCTAAAGGAAATCAGTCCTGAATATTCATTGGAAGGACTGATGCTGAAGCTGAAGCTCCAATACTTTGGCCACCTGATGTGAAGAACCAACTTATTAGAAAAGACCCCTGATGCTGGGAAAGATTGAAGGCAGGAGGAAAAGGGGACGACAGAGGATGAGATGGTTGGATGGCATCACCAACTCAGTGGACATAAGTTTGAGTAAACTCCAGAAGTTGGTGATGGACAGGGAGGCCTGGCGTGCTGCAGTCCATGGGGTCACAAAGAGTCAGACATGACTGAGGGACTGAACTGAACTGAGTCATTCATACTAAATACGAGAGTATATAGATGACTTCCTTTACAAAAGATCCTACAGATCATAATTTAACACATTCAATACAAATCAACTTATAGTTTTGTTCAATAAAAATGAATATTTTAGAATATGTTTTAATATGTGTGATAGAGGTGCATTTCATATTGAAAGAATAAAATATGAAATGATCAATTAATAAAAACAAATCCAATAGGATTTGAAAAAAGTAAACAGACTGTTAAATATCTAACCAAAACAATGGAAGTTAAATTAAGTTAAATTATTTTATTCATTCAGAGAGTCTTTGTGAATAAAGGGAAAGATTTTGCATATTAGATTTAAAAATGATATGTATAAATGCTACTGAGCTCGAGTTATTTCCCAATTGTCCCTTTGGTCTATTTGAAGCAAAATATAGCTATCATCTTTGCTACATGTTTTTAAATACTAGCAAAAGGAAACACTCTAAGAGCCTTTCAGCTACCCTGGATACTCTCATCAGTCACTGACTGATCATCAGTGACTGAGTCACTGACAGTCCCCAGTGACTGTCATCAGTCACTGACTTGGCTTGCAGCTAGTAACCATGCCTAAAAAGTAGAATGAAATATAAATGAAATAGAGTTTATTTGCAGTATGAATCAAGTAGATATAAATTGCAATGGACTGAGAATAAGATAACCAACGTTTTAATATAATTTGTAGTAGGAAATAGGACAAGTTTAAAAGTCAAAACATCTGGCTTTGAATCTAGATTTTGCACTTACTAGTTTTGTGGTCTTCTACCATGTTCCATAAGAAATTTTTAAAGTATGTTTCTTTAACTATAAAATGGGGATAAAAATACCTTACAGTGTGGTCTGTGTGTGTGCCCTCAGTCATGTCTGACTCTTTGTGACCCCACAGACTGTAGCCCACCAGGCTCCTCTGCCCACGAACTTTTCTGGGCAAGAAACTACAGGGGGTTGCCACTTCCTTCTCCAGGGCATCTTCCCAACCTAGGGATCAAACCCACTTCTCTTGCATTTCCTGCATTGGCAGACTGATTCTTTACCACTAACACCACCTGGGAAGTCCCTATAATATGGTGGCAAAAACTAAATAAGATAAAATGAGGGGTTAAGAACAGGCTTGGATGTATTGAATGATGCCTACATGCTAGCCATTTAATAGGGTTCAGGTGGCTCAGATGGTAAAGCTTCTGCCTACAGTGCAGGAGACCCGGGTTCAACCCCTGGGTTGGGAAGATCTCCTGGAGAAGGAAATGGCAACCTGCACAAGTAGTCTTGCTTGGAGAATCCCATGGATGGAGGAGCCTAGGGAGCTACAGTCCATGGGGTCGCAAAAAGTCAGACACAACTGAACAACTTCACTTTCACTTTCAGCTTCCTGTGAGCTATAACTCTGAGTAGTTAACAATACATTAATTATTGCACTCTACATATGGTAGAACACAGGTTTTAAGTTTTGTTCCAACTCTACAATGACGTGGTTCTACTAATGTTAACAACTGCTAGATAAGTAAGCACATCTTCTAAAGTTCCCAAAGGCTATCATCCTTCTACTAGACATGAAATCCTATAAGACCTTCCTTCTTCTCAATGACTCTATGAGGTAGTAGAGTGGTTCAGTTCGGTTCAGTGTAGTTGCTCAGTCACGTCTGACTCTGTGTGATCCCATGGACTGCAGCATGCCAGGCCTCCCTGTCCATCACCAACTCCCAGAGTTTCCCGAAACTCATGTCCATTGAGTCCGTGATGTCATCCAATCATCTCATCCTCTGTCATCCCCTTCTCCTCCTGCCTCCAATCCCACCCAGCATCAGGGTCTTTTCAAATGAGTCAGTTCTTTGCATGAGGTAGCCAAAGTACTGGAGTTTCAGCTTCAACATCAGTCTTGCCAATGAACACTCAGGACTGATCTCCTTTAGGATGAACTGGTTGGATCTCCTTTCAGTCCAAGAGGCTCTCAAGAGGCTTCTCCAACACCATAGTGCAAAAGCATCAATTCTACTCTATGAAAAATAGAGTGGTATTGTACCCATCTACTAATGAGGAAATGGAGGCAGAATGTTAAGTGAACTTCACACATTTAGAAAGTGACTGGGTCAAAACTTGAACACACGTACTGTGACTATAGATCATTTGCTCTTTAATGAATATTGGGTTATCTGACATGCATGTAAATACTCTTTACTATCTTTTACCATTAAAAAAAAATGTGAATCTTATTTTACAAGATTTCCTAGAAATGTCTTATTAGTTAAAAAAATATATATATCCAAAGACCTTTTAGTTTCTTTGTTCTCCACCTCTGCCTAGTAAAATGTTTTCTAAAATGAGTTAATTGTCTGCAGTAGCTAAATAGGGCAGCAGCTATTCTGATACAGACAGAGCAATCCACAGTCTCTCTCCATTCTATGAAAGCAAAATTGCATGGTCTATAAGTGGTAAATGTGGCAGTAAAATGAAAAAGAAAGTGACCAGAAAAAAAAGTGTCAAAATTTCTTACTAAAACATCATTTTCAGAAGAACAGTTTCAGGGAATGTAGGAATTCCTATATAGTATATAGGAATATTTTATCAAGTAAGTTGAATGTATTTCACATAAATGAAATATTTAGTTTCCAATATTAAGTAGCTATTACATCAATCATACCCAAAAAGGTGCTATATGAATGAATAATGGGGACAGTTGTATGTATAGAAAGAAAGTACAAAAGAAGTTATTAATGAAGAAATATTTGTAAAATAAATATAATTTAAATTAGCCTAAGTAAAATTATGCAATTTTAATTTGAGTCAGTGAAAAGGCAGCTACAATTAAGCCTAATGTTGTGTTTGGTAGAAATGTTGTCTAAACAAGTGAGAAAAAATGTACTTATGTGAAATGTTAAAATCATTAATATTTTAAAATACCAATGTGTCATTGAAACTTTTTGGAAGAGTTTTAACGGAATTCAAAACATCAGTTCTTATTGATACAATTCAAATTGTCCAGTGTCCAAGTTACTATCAGCTTAGCTTGAGCTATGATAAAGTGAAATTGAAAGTTGCTCAGCCGTGTCCAGCTTTTTGAGACCCCATTTACTATACAGTTCATGGAATTCTCCAGGCCAGAATACTGGAGTGGGTTGCCATTCCCTTCTCCATGGGATCTTCCCAACCCAGGGATCAAACCCAGGTCTCCCTCATTGCAGGTGAGTTCTTTACCAACTGAGCCACCAGGGAAGCCCTAGGCTATGATAAAAGCTTCCTTATTAGTCTCCTGGCATCCAGCTTCCTCCTCCTGCAATCTACACTGCAGTCAGTTATCTTTCCAAAATGCAAATACAATCACATAAATCCTTTCTGAAACCTTGCACTAGTTTCTGACTACTCTTAGGGAAAGAGACAAAAATAAATCCTCAATATGGTCTATCAGGCTCTGTAGCCTATATCTTTCTATTTCCGTAGTCTCATCTTGGTCTTCCCTGGAGGCTTAGCTGGTTAAGGATGCTCCTGCAATGTGGGAGACCTGGATTCAATCCCTGGGTTGGGAAGATCCCCTGGAGAACAGAAAGGCTACCCACTCTAGTATTCTGGCCTGAAGAATTCCATGGACTGTATAGTGCATGGGGTCGCAAAGAGTCAGACACACCTGAGCAACTTTCACTTTCACATTCTCATCCCAAACACACTCTGTCCATGCCCTAGCTAGACATGACTTTTCCAAATGTGTAAAATCTCATGTTCTCTCTGATTCCAGACTCTGTCTAATCATTGCTCTTTGCTTGGTATCATGTTACATGACCTTCCCCAGCCACTTATACATAATCAACAATTCTCCGTTTTCACATCTCACTAGAAATGTAATCTTCTCAGGCAGCTTTTGCTTTCCCCCTAAGGTAATTCTTTTCTTCTTGTTGTTGCTGTTGTCATACTCTTATTAATTTATGTTCCTCTCCATTGAGTATTTATGTATATTAGTTTGTAACCATACATTTGTTTATATTCATTTGATTAATGTCTGTCTCCTGTCCTTATATTAAATTTAAAGCTTTCTAAGATCTTAAAATCTGTGACTGCTTATTTTTCATTCACCATTATATCTTCATCTCTAGTGATAAGACTGAACACATCACCAGCAGTCAGTAGATATTTATTTGACAATTGACAGAAAACTTTAACAAAAATAATATAAAATATACAAGTTGGATCTTTGGATTTTTAAACTGAATTTATATTCAGATAAAAAGTTATCATATTCAGGTAACATGGTTAATAATCAGATAAAGCCATCTTTCTGTTCACTGTTCTATTGTTTTAGTCTAGGAAATGTATGAGATATTATTTTTAGTGCCTCTCATAAACAGATGCTACTACCAGTCTGGGCTCCCTGGACATAAAGAGTGGAGCTACAAAGGTTGCTGTCCTCATAGGAAAAGTAAATAAAAGGTTCAGTCTTGGCTTTCATATCAGGAAATTCCTCTGGCCATTGACAGTGTTCACTCTCACTGAATAAACTGCTGATACTAAACCAAATGTACCACTTACTTTCTTTTCAATAGTCAACATTCAAAATTTAGAGTCCCAGTATCCCATTTTTTAGATTTCTCTTATTTCCAAGTGGCATGTAATGTTCTTGAGCCCAATCTATCACCTTTTCTTTTCTCCCAACTCTGTCCTCCACAATGATTTTTTTCCATCTTCTTCTGGGTCCCTTATGTCAGTAAATTTTCCCACTATTTCCATTCATTAACTAAAGACTGTCTCTATTCTCAAAATAATGTCTTTTTGCAGGACACTGAATTATATTTCAGACTTGTGCTCTGATGCTAATTCAAGCAATAGCTATGGTGACTATGCACATAGGTCTTCCTTCAGTATACTGGAGTTTAAATACAAATACTTGTATTTAATCATTGGTTCATGATCATCTATCTATTATCACCTAACTGATATCATCTGTGAACAGCTCTTCTCACAGTCCCAGAAACATATAATCAAGCAGTATAGAAAATGCTATCATTCCAGACCATTACCACCTCACCTTTTCTATTATTAGTAAAAAATAAAAATAAAAAGTAAACAATCCATTGAAGCTAATAAAATCTGAAACTATACTGTGCCTTTGCACTTTGCCTTTAGCTACAGGTGTTATAGTCATGACCCCATTCACTGCAATGTTAATATCTATCTCAGTCTATCTTCTACCCTTATTATTCTTGAGTGATTTCAACATCCCATTGGTAGATGCATCCAATAATTTTGCTTGTCAAAAGTGTATTCTGAGTAGTATCTGTCTGGTTACAACTCCTGGAAGCAGTGTGACTTAGTGGCACTTAAACCCAGAGGTGGGCAGACAAAACTATTGCCCCCAGAGCCTTTGTTCCTATACTAAATATGGAGCATTTTCTTACTAAGCACAGGTGGGCAGATTAAGTCATAGTCAGGACTTCAGGTAGCTTCCAGCCCCTCCCAAATGGAGGGCCTTTTTGAGAAAACGAAAGTAGCCTGGAGTGGCCTTTCCCCCTTATGCCCAGGCAAGGAGACTGAGTCATAGTCTTAGCCATTGTGGAGAATGTCTTTTGGCTTCATCTGTTCTCTTGGGAGCTGGGCAGCCCAGAGGAACTTAAGCTGAGAGGTGAACAGGCAGAGGAATAACGATATTTTGCAGAGCAAATTCTTGTGGCTCTATTCAACTAGGGAACTAGGGGAGCAAATTGGCTTGAGTTCAGACAGCAAGCAAAGAGCTTTACCAGCTTTAGAATTGCTTTCCCTACTGAGCCTGGGCAAGAAATCTCATTTGAAGCCCCATTCAACATTGAGCTTGCCCAACCAGTGAACCTAACCAGAGCACATGGAAGCTGTGTAGCCCATTCAGCAGTACAGTGACACTTGAGCAGAGAGCAGGGCTTTTCCATCTGTAGAGAAAAGCCAAAGATCTCACCTGACCAGGTAACTCAGTGAACACTCTGGCCTGATTCAGGTCTTCAAACAATAATCTTTGCAGGCCCTGGGTCCTGTCCTACAGGGAAGCTACTTTATAGATCCATTTGTTACTGAATATAGTAATAAATTTCAATTATCTAGCAAACCTGACCAGAGAGTCTAGGTAAGGTAAAGTCTATCCTAGACACTTGCTTAGATAAGGAACAAAACCAGCAGTCTTATTTAACTATTCTCAGCTTGTGACACAATCACCATTTCTATCCTCAGAGATTGAACAATTGCTTCACTCCAAAACAGATCATAATAGCAAGCCCCACTTGCCCAAAAATATAATCAGCAGACACACACAGACACCCAAACTGAGTTGACTGATGAAGAACTGTCTCTAACACTGCAAACCTATAAAGTCTAGAAGAGAAACTCAATTACCCAAATTTGCAGATACCAATCTAAAGAATCGAGGATCATGAAAAAAAAATCAGCTAAAAATTATACCATCAAAATGAACTAATAAAGCCCCAACAATTAACCATAAAGAAAAGGAGATCTATGAATTGCCAGACAAAGAATTCAGAATAATCCTCTTGAGAAAGTTTAGTAAACCACAAGAAATAACAGATGGATAACTAAACCAATTTAGGAAAATAATGCAAGAACAAAATGAGAAGTTCAACACGGAAATGGAAACACATTTAAAAAAATAAATAAATGTATGTTTATTTTAGAACTTAAAGACATAAATCTCAGAGCTGAAAAACATAGTAATTGCACTGTAGAGTTAATTAGATGATTTCAAAAGTAAACTCTACATGCAGAAAAAATAAATAACCATTTGGAGGTGATACACTGAAAAATTACCCAGGTAGTGGGCAAAAAGGAAAAATAGTGAAAAGAGGAAAAAACTGTAGGAACTATGGATCAGAATGAAAGGAAGCAACACCTGCATTGTGGGAATTCCAGAAGGAGAAGAAATAGAGAAAGAGACAGAAAATATATTTAAAGCAATAATGGCTGAAAACTTCCTCGGACAACCAGATCCATGAGTCCCAAAGATATCCCAAATATATTGAAGCTAAATAGGGCTACACTGATACACATTATAATTAAACTGTCAGAAGTCAAAGACAAAGAACGAATTTTAAAAGCAGCAAGAGGAAATAGAGAAGCAATATACAAGAGAACTTCCCATAACACAATTTCTCATCAGAAACTTTCAGGCCAAGAGAGGATGGGATGGCATATTCAAAATATGGGCATACCTTGGAGAAATTGTGGCTTTTGTTCCAGATTACTGCAATAAAGTAAATATTGAGAATAGATCATCACACTGTACTTTTTGGCTTCCCAGTGCATAAAAATTTTGTTTATACTATAATGTAACCTATTAAGTGTGGAATAGCCATGTACATATTTTATTATAAAAATAATTTGTTGCTTACACATCCATTCCCTATGTCTGCATCTCTACTCCTGCCCTGCAATTACATTCATCTGTA
Organism: Budorcas taxicolor; assembly: GCF_023091745.1. Classification (NCBI taxonomy): domain Eukaryota; kingdom Metazoa; phylum Chordata; class Mammalia; order Artiodactyla; family Bovidae; genus Budorcas; species Budorcas taxicolor. The sequence goes on along the minus strand of NC_068926.1, from coordinate 36,298,246 downwards.
CCATTTTTCTAGATTCCACATACATGTTTTAAGGATGAACTGAGACATTAACATTAACATACTGTAGTGTTGGGAAATAAACCAAAGGAAAAAAAAAAAAGGTTGACATACGTGCACTATCATGCTTTGTAAAACAAATATCTAGTGGGAACCTACTGTATTGCACAGAGCACACAGTTAATGCTATGTGGTGACCTAGAAGTATGGAAGGAGTTGGGGGAGGGGATGTATATATACATATGGCTGATTCACATCATTGTACAGCAGAAACTAACACAACAGTGTAAAACGATTATATTCTAATAATTTTTTAAAAAATAATTTATTGCTAAAAATGCTAACCATTATCTGAGCCTTCAATGATTCATAATCTTTTTCCTGGTGGAGGGTCTTGCTCTTAAAGTCAATGGTTACTAAATGATCAGGGTGGTTACTGCAGGATCAGCTGGTGGTGGAAATAAATTAAGACAACAATGAAGTTTGCTGCATTAATTGTCTCTCCTGTTTGGAAGCAATTTCTTTATAGCATACAACACTGGTTGACAGCATTTTACTCATAGTAGAACTTCTTTCAAAATTGCAGACTTTCCTCTCAAACACTGCCACTTCACCAACTAAAATTTTTAAATATTCTAATCCTATATTGTTATTTCAACAGACTTCATTTTCACCAGAAGTCGATCATATCTCAAGAAATCACTTTTCATTGCTTACCCATAAGAAGCAATTCTGCATATATGCAAGTTTTATGATGAGACTGTAGTAATTCACATTTTTATATTTTTAGGGTCCACTTCTAGTTCTTTTGTTATTTCCACTACATCTACAGTTACTTCCTCTTCTGAAATCTTGAACCCTTAAAGTTATCCATGAGGGTTGAAATCAACATTTTTCAAACTTCTCTTAGTGTCCATGAATCACAAATATCCTTAATGGCATTTAATATGGTGAACCCTTCCAAGAAAGCTTTCAACTTACTTTGCCCAGCTTTATCAGAGGAATCACTAAAAAACAGATTTAGACTTACAAAATGTATTCCTTAAAAAATAAGACCTGAAGATCAAAATTACTGCTTGATCCATGAGCTGCAGAAAGATTTCTGTGATAGCAGCCCTGAAAACAATATTAATCTCATTGTCCATGTATAAAAGAACAATTAGATAACCAGGTGCCTTGTCAATGAATAGTTATATTTTGAAAGGAATATTCTTTTCTGAGCAATAGGTCTCAAGAGTGAGTTTAAAATACTCAGTAAAGCATGTTGTAAATAAATATATTGTAATCCAAGCTTTGTTATTCCTTTCACAGAGCACAAGCAGAGTAGATTTAACATAATGTTTAAGGGACTTGGGATTTTCAAAGTGCTCATTTACATTTCAAAGTAAATGAGCACTGGCTTCAACTTAAAGTCATCAGATGCATTAGCCCCTAACAAGAGAATCAGCCTGTCTTTTGAAGATGGAAATTGACTTTTCCTCTCTACTTCTGAAGTTCTTATATGACATCTTCTTCCAATAGAAGGCTGTTTTGTCTACACTGTCAATCTGCTGTTTAGTGTAGTCACCTTTATTAATTATTAGTTATTTAGTTCTTAGTTAGTTCTTCTGTATAACTCATTATAGATTTTACATCAGCACTCAGTTTGCTTTTTGATATTATGGAGAAATTATGGATATGGTTTCTTTTCTTAAACCACATGATTCAACCTCTACTAGCTTCAAACTCTTCCTCGGCAGCTTCCTCACCTCTCTTGGCCTTCATAGAACTGAAGAGAGTTATGGCAAACCATTTCAGTATTCTTGCCTTGAGAACCCCATGAACAGTAGGAAAAGGCAAAATGACAGGATACGGAAGGAGGAACTCCCCAGGTTGGTAGATGTCCAATATGCTACTGGAGATCAGTGGAGAAATAACTCCAGAAAGAATGAAGGGATGGAGCCAAAGCAAAAACAATACCCAGTTGTGGATGTGACTGGTGATGGAAGTAGGGTCTGATGTTGTAAAGAGCAATATTGCATAGGAACCTGGAATGTCAGGTCCATGAATCAAGGCAAATTGGAAGTGGTCAAACAGGAGATGGCCAGAGTGAATGTCAACATTCTAGGAATCAGCGAACTAAAATGAACTGGAATGGGTGAATTTAACTCAGATGACCATTATATCTACTACTGTGGGCAGGAATCCCTTAGAAGAAATGGAGTAGCCATCATGGTCAACAAAAAAGTCCAAAATGCAGTACTTGGATGCAATCTCAAAAACGACAGCATGATCTCTGTTCATTTCCAAGGCAAACCATTTAATATCACAGTAATCCAAGCCTATGCCCCAACTGGTAACACTGAAGAAGCTGAAGTTGAATGGTTCTATGAAGACCTACAAGACCTTTTAGAACTAACACCCAGAAAAGATGTCCATTTCATTATAGGGGACTAAAATGCAAAAGTAAGAAGTCAAGAAACACCTAGGGTAACAGGCAAATTTGGCCTTGGAATACGGAATGAAGCAGGGCAAAGGCTAATAGAATTTTGCCAAGAAAACACACTGGTTATAGCAAGCACCCTCTTTCAACAACACAAAAGACTCTATACATGGACATCACCAGATGGTTAACACTGAAATCATATTGATTATATACTTTGCAGCCAAAGATAGAGAAGCTCTATACAGTCAGCAAAAACAAGACCAGGAGCTGACTGTGGCTCAGACCATGAACTCCTTATTGCCAAATTCAGACTTAAATTGAAGAAAGTGGGGGAACCACTAGACCATTCAGGTATGACCTAAATAAGATCCGTTATGGAGAAGTGAGAAATAGAATTAAGGGACTGGATCTGATAGACAGACTGCCTGATGAATTATGGATGGAGGTTCATGGCATTGTACAGGAGACAGGGATCAAGACCATCCCCATGGAAAAGAAATGCAAAAAAGCAAAATGGCTCTCTGGGGAGGCCTTACAAATAGCTGTGAAAAGAAGAGAAGTGAAAAGCCAAGGAGAAAAGGAAAGATATAAGCATTTGAATGCAGAGTTCCAAAGAATAGCAAGGAGAGATGAGAAAGCCTTCTTCAGCGATCAGTGCAAAGAAATAGAGGAATACAACAGAATAGGAAAGACTAGAGATTTCTTCAAGAAAATTAGAGATACCAAGGGAACATTTCATGCAAAGATGGTCTCGATAAACAACAGAAGTGGTATAGACTACCAGAATCAGAGGATATTAAGAAGAGGTGGCAAGAATACACAGAAGAACTGAACAAAAAGAGATCTTCATGACCAAGATAATCACAAATGGTGTGATCAAGCACCTAGAGCCAGATATCCTGGAATGTGAAGTAAGTGGGCCTTATGAACAGAGCTAGTGGAGGTGATGGAATTCCAGTTGAACTATTTCAAATCCTGAAAGATGATGCTGTGAAAGTGCTTCATTCAATATGCCAGCAAATTTGGAAAACTCAACAGTAGCCACAGGGCTGGAAAAGGTCAGTTTCATTCCCATCCCAAAGAAAGGCCATGCCAAAGAATGCTTGAACTAGCACACAATTGCACTCATCTCACATGCTAGTAAAGTAATGCTCAAAATTCTGCAAGCCAGGCTTCAGCAATACATGAACCATGAACTTCCAGATGTTCAAGCTGGTTTTAGAAAAGGCAGAGGAACCAGAGATCAAATTGCTAACATCTGCTGGCTCATCGAAAAAGCAAGAGAGTTCCAGAAAACCATCTATTTCTGCTTTACTGATTATGCCAAAGCTTTTGACTGTGTGGATCACAGTAAACTCTAATACCAGACCACCTGACCTGCCTCTTGAGAAATCTGTATGCAGGTCAGCAAGCAACAGTTAGAACTGGACATGGAACAACAGACTGGTTCCAAATAGGAAAAGGAGTACGTCAAGGCTGTATATTGTCACCGTGCTTATTTAACTTCCATGCAGAGTACATCATGAGAAACGCTGGGCTGAAAGAAGCACAAGCTGGAATCAAGATTGCCAGGAGAAATATCAGTAACCTCAGATATGCAGATAACACCATCCTTGTGGCAGAAAGTGAAGAGGAGCTAAAAAGCCTCTTGATGAAAGTGAAAGAGGAGAGCGAAAAAGTTGACTCAAAGCTCAACATTCAGAAAATGAAGATCATGGCATCTGGTCCTATCACTTCATGGGAACTAGATGGGGAAACAGTGAAAACATTGTCAGACTTTATAGTTTTCGGCTCCAAAATCACTGCAGATGGTGACTGCAGCCATGAAATTAAAAGACACTTACTCCTTGGAAGGACAGTTATGACAAACCTAGATAGTATATTGAAAAGCAGAGACATTACTTTGCCAACAAAGGTCCGTCTAGTCAAGGCTATGGTTTTTCCAGTGGTCATGTATGGATGTGAGAGTTGGACTGTGAAGAAAGCTGAGCACCAAAGAAATGATGCTTTTGAACTGTGGTGTTGGAGAAGGCTATTGAGAGTCCCTTGCACTGCAAGGAGATCCAACCAGTCCATTCTAAAGGAGATCAATCCTAGGTGTACATTGGAAGGACTGATGTTAAAGCTAAAACTCCAATATTTTGGCCACCTCGTGTGAAGAGTTGACTCATTGGAAAAGACTCTGATGCTGGGAGGGTTTGGGGGCAGGAGAAGAAGGGGACGACAGAGGATGAGATGGCTGGATGGCATCACAGACTCAATGCACATGAGTGTGAGTAAACTCTGGGAATAAGTGATGGACAGGGAGGCCTGGCGTGCTGCAATTCATGGGGTCGCAAATAGTCGGACACGATTGAGTGACTGAACTGAACTGACCTAAACTGAGAGCCTTATTCAGTGCTAGTTTTTGTCTGAAGGTAATGTGGTGCCTGGTTTGATCTTTTATCTCGACCGCTAAAACTTTATCCATATCAGTAAAAGGCCTGTTTTACTTTCTTATCACTTGTGTGTTCACTAGAAAAGCAGTCTTAATTTCCTTCTAGGACTTTTTCTTCACATTCACAAATTAGCTAACTATTCAACACAAGAGGCATAGCTATTAGCCAATGACTTTCTATTTCATTTTTCTTATTAATTTATTTATTTTTACTTTACAATATTGTATTGGTTTTACCATACATTGACTTGAATCTGCCATGGGTGTACATGTGTTCACCATCCTGAACTCCCCTCCCACCTCCCTCCCTGTATCATCCCTCTGGGTCATCCCAGTGCACCAGCCCCAAGCACCCTGTATCATGCATCAAACCGAGACTGGCAATTCATTTCCCATATGATATTTTACATGTTTCAATGCCATTCTCCCATATCATCCCACCCTCATCCTCTCCCACAGAGTAAAAACTGTTCAATACATCTGTGTCTCTTTTGCTGTCTCACATACAAGGTTATCATTACCTTCTTTCTAAATTCTATATATATGTGTTAGTATACTGTATTGGTGTTCTTCTTTCTGGCTTACTGCAATCTGTATAATAGGCTCCAGTTTCATCCACCTCATTAGAACTGATTCAAATGTATTGTTTTTAATGGTTGAGTAATACTCCATTGTGTATGTGTACCACAGCTTTCTTATCCATTCATCTGCTCATAGACATCTAAGTTGCTTCCATGTCCTGTGCTGCGATGAACATTGGGGTACACATGTCTCTTTCAATTCTGGTTTCCTCCGGTGTGTATGCCCAGTAGTGGGATTGCTGAGTCATAAGGCAGTTCTATTTCCAGTTTTTTAAGGAATCTCCACACTGTTCTCCATAGTGGCTGTCCTAGTTTGCATTCCCACCAACAGTGTAAGAGGGTTCCCTTTTCTCCACACCTTCTCCAGCATTTATTGCTTGTAGACTTTTGGATCACTGCCATTCTGACTGGCATGAAACGGTACCTCATTGTGGTTTTGATTTGCATTTCTCTGATAATGAGTGATGTGGAGCATCTTTCATGTGTTTGTTAGCCATCTGTATGTCTTCTTTGAAGAAATGTCTGTTTAGTTCTTTGGCCCATTTTTTGATTGTGTCGTTTATTTTTCTGGAATTGAGCTGCATAAGTTGCTTGTATATTTTTGAGATTAGTTCTTTGTCAGTTACTTTATTTGCTATTATTTTCTCCCATTCTGAAGGCTCTCTTTTCACCTTGCTTATAGTTTCCTTTGTTGTGCAGAAGGCTTTCATTTTCATTAGGTTCCATTTGTTTATTTTTGCTTTTATTTCCAATATTCTGGGAGGTGGGTCATAGAGGATCCTGCCGTGGTTTATGTTGGAGAGTGTTTTGCCTATGTTCTCCTCTAGGAGTTTTATAGTTTCTGGTCTTATGTTTAAATCTTTAATCCATTTTGAGTTTATTTTTGTGTATGGTGTTAGAAAGTGTTCTAGTTTCTTTCTTTTACAAGTGGTTGATCAGTTTTCCCAGTACCACTTGTTAAAGAGATTGTCTTACTCCATTGTATATTCTTTCCTACTTTGTCAAAGAAAAGGTGTCCATAGGTGCGTGGATTTATCTCTGGGCTTTCTATTTTGTTCCATTGATCTATATTTCTGTCTTTGTGCCAGTATCATACTGTCTTGATGACTGTGGCTTTGTAGTAGAGCTTGAATTCAGGCAGGTTGATTCCTCCAGTTCCATTCTTCTTTCTCAAGATTGCTTTGGCTATTCGAGGTTTTTGGTATTTCCATATAAATTGTGAAATTATTTGTTCTAGCTCTGTGAAAAATACCCTTGGTAGCTTGATAGGGATTGCATTGAAGCTATAGATTGCTTTGGGTAGTATACTCATTTTCACTATATTGATTCTTCCAATCCATAAACATGGTATATTTCTCCATCTATTAGTGTCCTCTTTGATTTATTTCATGAGTGTTTATAGTTTTTTTTAATATATAGGTCTTTTGTTTCTTTAGATAGATATATTCCTAAGTATTTTGTTCTTTTCGTTGCAATGGAGAATGAAATTATTTCCTTAATTTCTCTTTCTGTTTTCTCACTATTAGTATATAGGAAGGCAAGGGATTTCTGCGTGTTGATTTTATATCCTGCTATCTTCATTGATTAGCTCTAGTAATTTTCTGGTGGAGTCTTTAGGGTTTTCTATGTAGAGGATCATGTCATCAGCAAACACTGAGAGTTTTACTTCTTCTTTTCCAGTCCGGATTCATTTTATTTCTTTTTCTGCTATGATTGCTGTGGCCAAAACTTTCAAAACTAAGTTGAATAGTAGTGGTGAGAGTAGGTACCCTTTTCTTGTTCCTGACTTTAGGGGAAATGCTTTCAATTTTTCAGAATTGAGGATAATGTTTGCTGAGGGTTTGTCATATATAGCTTTTATATTGAGCTATGTTCCTCTCTTCCTGCTTTCTAGAGTGTTTTTATCATAAATGGCTGTTGAATTTTGTCAAAGGCTTTCTCTGCATCTATGAGATAATCATGTTTTTTATTTTTCAATTTTGTTAATGTGGTGTATTGCATTGATTGATTTGTGGATATTGAAGAATCCTTGCATCCTTGGGATAAAGCCCACTTGGTCATGCTGTATAATCTTTTTAATATGCTGTTGAATTATGTTTGCTAGAATTTTGTTAATTTTTTTGTGTGGCATCTTTGTCAGATGTTGGTATTAGGGTGATGGTGACCTCATAGAATGAGTTTGGAAGTTTACTTTCCTCTGCAATTGTCTGGAAGAGTTTGAGTAGGATAGATGTTAGATCTTCTCTAAATTTTTGGTAGAATTCAGCTGTGAAGCCGTCTGATCCTGGGCTTTTTTTGTTGTTGGAAGTTTTCTGATTACAGTTTCAATTTCTGTGTTTGTGATGGGTCTGTTAAGATTTTCTGTTTCTTCCTGATTCAGTTTTGGAAAGTTGCACTTTCCTAAGAATTTGCCCATTTCTTCCAAGTTGTCCATTTTATTGGCATATAGTTGCTGAAGTAGTCTCTTATGATCCTTTGTATTTCTGTGTTGTCTGTTGTGATCTCTCCATTTTCATTTCTAATTTTATTGATTTGATTTTTCTCCCTTTGTTTCTTGATGAGTCTGGCTAATGGTTTGTCAATTTTTTTTATCTTCTCAAAGAACCAGCTTTTGGTTTTGCTGATTTTTGCTATAGTCCCTTTTGTTATCTTTTGCGTTTATTTCTGCCCTAATTTTTAAGATTTCATTCCTTCTACTAACACTGGGGTTCATAACTTCTTCCTTTTCAAGTTGCCTTAGGTGTAGAGTTGGGTTATTTATTTGACTTTTTTCTTGTTTCTTGAGGTAAGCCTGCATTGCTATGAACCTTCCTCTTAGTACTGCTTTTACAGTGTCCCATAGGTTTTGGGTTGTTGTGTTTTCATTTTCATTCATTTCCATGCATATTTTGATTTCTTTTTTTTATTTCTTCTGTGATTTGTTGGTTATTCAACAGCGTGTTGTTCAGCCTCCTTATGTTGGGATTTTTAATAGTTTTTCTCCTTTAATTGACATCTAATCTTTACTGCATTGTGGTCAGAAAAGATGCCTGGAATGATTTCAATTTTTTTGCATTTACTAAGGCTAGATTTCTGGCCTAGGATGTGATCTATCCTGGAGAAGGTTCGATGTGCACCTGAGAAAAAGGTTAAATTCATTGTTTTGGGGTGAAATGTCCTATAGATATCAATTAGATCTAACTGGTCTATTGTATCATTTAAAGTTTGTGTTTCCTTGTAACTTTCTGTTTAATTGATCTATCCATAGGTGTGAGTGGGGTATTAAAGTCTCCCACTATTATTGTGTTATTGTTAATTTACCCTTTCAAATTTGTTAGCATTTGTCTTACATACTGTGGTGCTGCTATGTTGGGTGCATATATATATGATTGTTATATCTTCTTCTTGGATTGATCCTTTGATCATTATGTAGTGTCCTTTGTCTCTTTTCACAGCCTTTGTTTTAAAGTCTATTTTATCCGATATGAGTATTGCTACTCCTGCTTTCTTTTGGTCTCTATTTGCATGGAATATCTTTTTCCAGCCCTTCACTTTCAGTCTGTATGTGTCCCTAGGTTTGAGCTAGGTCTCTTGTAGACAGCATATATAGGGGTCTTGTTTTTGTATCCATTCAGCCAGTCTTTGTCTTTTGGTTGGGGCATTCAACTCATTTACATTTAAGGTCATTATTGATAAGTATGATCCCATTGCCATTTACTTTATTGTTTTGTGTTCGAGATTATACACCCTTTCTGTGTTTCCTATCTAGGGAAGATCCTTTAGCATTTGTTGGAGAGCTGGTTTGGTGGTGCTGAATTCTCTCAACTTTTGCTTGTCTGTAAAGCTTTTGATTTCTCCTTCATATTTGAATGAGATCCTTGCTGGGTACAGTAATCTAGGCTGTAGATTATTTCCTTTCATCACTTTAAGTATGTCCTGCCACTCCCTCCTGGTCTGAAGAGTTTCTATTGAAAGATCAGCTGTTATCCTTATGGGAATCCCCTTGTGTGTTATTTGTTGTTTTTCCCTGCTGCTTTTAATATTTGTTCTTTGTGTTTGATCTTTGTTAATTTGATTAATATGTGTCTTGGGGTATTTTGCCTTGAGTTTTTCCTGTTTGGGACTCCCTGGGTTTCTTGGACTTGGGTTATTATTTCCTTCCCCATTTTAGGGAAGTTTTCAACTATTATCTCCTCAAGTATTTTCTCATGGTCTTTCTCTTTGTCTTCTTCTGGGACTCCTATGATTCAAATGTTGGAGAGTTTAACATTGTCCCAGAGGTCTCTGAAGTTGTCCTCATTTCTTTTAATTCTTTTTTCTTTTTTTCCTGTCTGTTTCATTTATTTCTACCATTCTATCCTCTACCTCACTTATCCTATCTTCTGCCTCCGTTATTCTACTGTTGGTTCCCTCCAGAGAGTTTTTTATCTCATTTATTGCATTATTCATTATATATTGACTCTTTTTTATTTCTTCAAGTCCTTGTTAAACCTTTCTTGCATCTTCTTGATCCTTGTCTCCAGGCTGTTTATCTGTAACTCCAATTTGTTTTCAAGATTTTGTATCATTTTCACTATCATTATTTGAAATTCTTTATCAGGTATATTCCCCATCTCTTCCTCTTTTGTGTGGTTTGGTGGGCCTTTATTCTGTTCCTTTACCTGCTGGGTATTTCTCTTCCTTTTCATCTTGTTTATATTGCTGTGTTTGGGGTGGACTTTCTGTATTCTGGCAGTTGGTGGTTCCTCTTTATTGTGGAGGTTCCTTGCTGTGGGTGGGGTTGGACAGGTGGCTTGTCAAGGTCTCCTGGTTAGGGAAGCTTGTGTCAGTGTTCTATTGGGTAGAGCTGGATTTCTTCTTTCTGAAGTGCAATGAAGTGCCCAGTAATACATTTTGAGACGTCAGTGGGTTTGGTGTAACTTTGGTCAGCTTCAATATTGAGGCTCAGTGTTATGTTCCTGTGTTGCTGGAGAATTTGCGTGGTATGTCTTGCTCTGGAGCTTGTTGGCCCTTAGGTGGTGCTGGGTTTCAGTTTAGGTGTGGAGGTGTTTGATGCTGCTGCTTCTAAGTCACTTCAGTCGTGTATGACTCTGTGCAACCCCAGAGATGGCAGCCCACCAGGCTCCCCCATCCCTAGGATTCTCCAGGCAAGAACACTGGAGTGGGTTGCCATTTCCTGAGCTCCTATCAATTAATGTTCTCTGGATTCAGGAGTTCTCTGGGATTCTCAGGATTTGGACTTAAGCCTCCTGCCTCTGGTTTTCAGTCTTATTCTTACAGTAGCCTCAAGATTTCTCCATTTATACAGCACCAGTGATAAAACATCTAGGTTAATGATGAAAAGTTTCTCCACAGTGAGGGCCACCCAGAGAGGTACACAGAGTTACATGGAGAAGAGAAGAGGGAGGAGGGAGATAGAGGTGACCAGGAGGAGAAGGTGGGGGGAAATCAAAAGGGGAGAGAGCAAGCTAGCCAGTAATCACTTCCCTATGTGCTCTCCACAGTCTGGATCCCTCAGATATGTTCATGGAGTTACACAGAGAAGAGAAGAGGGAGGAAGGGAACAGAGGTGTTCAGGAGGATAAAAGGGGGAATCAAAAGGAGTGAGACAGATCCAGCCAGTAATCTGTTCCCTAAGTGTTCTCCACAGCCCAGAACAAAAAAAGAGACTCACAGAGCTGGGTAGAGGAGAAAAGGGGGAGGGAGGAGATAAAGGCCACCTGGTGGAGAAAAAGGAGAATCAAAAGTGGGGGAGAGCAATCAGGCCAGTGATCTCACTCCCAAGTAAAAATGGGTATTGAAGATTGGATTCTTAAAGGTACAAAGTTGATAACAAATACCAAAAAAAAGCACAGATTTAAAAAATCTTGAGTAGAGGTTAGATTCTCAAAAATACAATATTAAAAAAAAAAAAAAGTCACAGAAATTATAATATATATATATGAAGTTTGCTATAAAAATAGGGTCTTTCTCTTGTGGTGTTTTTTTTTTGCAAGGTAATAGTAGGTTATAAAAATGAAAATTAAAGTGTTGTAGCCACATGTTCCAGGAAACAAACTCACTCAGGACAATGCAGATAGTGGAGTGCAGTTTATTACACCAGCAGGCCCAAGGCAGAGTCTTCTCTTAGCCAAGGACCCCGACCAGTTTTTGTGAAAACCTTATATACCCTAAGTGTACTTGCTCAAACCCACCTCCTCAAATTCCTTGAAAGTAGTCTGGACAAGGTAAAAGAGAGATACGATCAAAGTTAACCCATGATTCATGTGTCACACGACTACATAAACATTGCATATTTATCAATAGGCCTGTGGTCATATCTCGATAAACATAATGGAATTTACCCCTTTGTTCTGTTACAGAGATAATTAGTATATTCTCTTAGGCATCGGAGAGTCCAAGTATAAGTCCTGAGGCTCTTTCATCGTGGGGTCTGGATTTCCATTGCTATGCCATTTCTATAGACACTGGACACAAATTTCAGAGTCCATTGGGAGGGTGACCATGCGTGTAGCCTAATGTTCACAGCCTGGGCTAAGATGGAGTCCAGCTCTGTCTGTTTCCTCCTTCAAAAGGAGTAATGGGGACTTAAAAATAACAACAAAAAAAAATAAATAAAATAACATAATTTTTTTTAATTTAAAAAATAGTAATAGTAAAAATATATCTAAGATTTTCTCTGGAGCCGTTGTGGACAGCTGTTGTGGGGTCAGTTCATTTTCATATAGTTCCTTGGTCCAGCTTGTACTTCTCACGGTCTATAGGCCCCTTCCTATGTAGTTGGTGCTAACTACAGGGTTTTAATCTATTGCACCTATCACTTTCAAAGCAGTTCCCTCTATTTTAGCTTCTTCTGTTTGCTAGTCTCTTCAGTGTCTAATTTCCACCCTGACACAAGGCGGGTAGTGGTGGTCACTTTTTTTTTTTTAATTTTAGGCTCGCTTGTTCAGTCGTGCTTTAGGGAGGGAGGAACACTGCAAACAAATATCACTGGCATGTGTTCACAGTGATTCAGCCACACTGGGTTTACCCCCACTCACAGTGTGTGTGCTTTCCTAGTCTACACTGCTTAGACTCTAGGTTGCTCTGCCAGGAACTGTCTGATGCGGGCCCTGGTTTGCATGCGCTTCTCAGTTCTAAGCCGCTCAGGTTCAGGTTCTTGGGTACTCCACAAAGGTGCAGACTTGGTTGGGCCTGCGTTTTGTGCCGTCCCAGGTCTGAACAGCTCAGGTGAACAGATCTTTGGTGCATGAAGTTGCCCCCAGTTGAAGGCTGTGACTTATCCCCTCCCCCATTCTAGCCGCTTGGTTTTCTGGGTGTACAACGGGAGGGCCTTCTCAGGTGTGCTGTGTGTCACTTCTGGGAAGCTGATCTCTGGTTGCGACTCTCCCAGCAGATGTCCACCATACAGAATTCCAAGAAGTCTTGGTTAACAATGAAGTCTACTTGCAGTTTGGTATAGGATGCCTCTTGGGACTGCAATAGCACCTTTCTGGCTCTGGCTGCCCTTGCCTTCCTGTCTCCAGTGGAGGATGGGCTGGTCTTCAGCCAGCTAGCTCTGCTCAGTCCTTTGTTCTGTGAGCGTGCCTGGTGGTGGTTAGGGCTTTTCTCAGGATAGGAATCAGTTCAATTCAGTTCAGTTCAATCGCTCAGTCATGTCTGACTCTTTGCGACCCCATGAATCTCAGCATGCCAGGCCTCCCTGTCCATCACTAACTCCCAGAGTTCACTCAGACTCACGTCCATCGAGTCCATGATGCCATCCAGCCATCTCATCCTCGGTCGTCCCCTTCTCCTCCTGCCCCCAATCTCTCCCAGCATCAGAGTCTTTTCCAATGAGTCAACTCTTTGCATGAGGTGGCCAAAGTACTGGAGCTTCAGCTTTAGCATCATTCCTTTCAAAGAAATCCCGGGGTTGATCTCCTTCAGAATGGACTGGTTGGATCTCCTTGCAGTCCAAGGGACTCTCAAGAGTCTTCTCCAACACCACAGTTCAAAGGCATCAATTCTTCGGCGCTCAGCCTTCTTCACAGTCCAACTCTCACATCCATACATGACCACAGGAAAAACCATAGCCTTGACTAGGCAGACCTTAGTCAGCAAAGTAATGTCTCTGTTTTTGAATATACTATCTAGGTTGGTCATAACTTTTCTTCCAAGGAGTAAGTGTCTTTTAATTTCATGGCTGCAGTCACCATTTGCAGTGATTTTGGAGCCTCAAAAAATAAAGTGTGACACTTTTTCCACTGTTTCCCCATCTATTTCCCATGAAGTGATGGGACCGGATGCCATGATCTTCGTTTTCTGAATGTTGAGCTTTAAGCCAACTTTTTCACTCTCCTCTTTCACTTTCATCAAGAGGCTTTTTAGCTCCTCTTCACTTTCTCCCATAAAGGTGGTGTCATCTGCATATTTCAGGTTATTGATATTTCTCCCAGCAATCTTGATTCCAGCTTGTGCTTCTTCCAGTCCAGCATTTCTCATGATGTACTCTGCATATAAGTTAAATAAGCAGGGTGACAATATACAGCCTTGACATACTCCTTTTCCTATTTGGAACCAGTCTGTTGTTCCATGTCCAGTTCTAACTGTTGCTTCCTGACCTGCATACAGATTTCTCAAGAGGCAGGTTAGGTCGTCTGGTATTCCCATCTCTTTCAGAATTTTCCACAGTTTATTGTGATCCACACAGTCAAAGGCTTTGTCATAGTCAAGAAAGCAGAAATATCCTGGAACTCTCTTGCTTTTTCCATGTTGGCAATTTGATCTCTGGTTCCTCTGCCTTTGCTAAAACCAGCTTGAACATCAGGGAGTTCACGGTTTACATATTGCTGAAGTCTGGCTTGGAGAATTTTGAGCATTACTTTACTAGCATGTGAGATGAGTGCAATTGTGCGGTAGTTTGAGCATTCTTTTGCATTGCCTTTCTTTGGAACTGGAATAACTATCTCACAGTCTGGTTTGCTATCTCAAGCTAGTTCCCTCAAATTGCCCTCAGGGCATTCAGGCGCAGTCCTTACCCTAAGCAATGCAGCCCGCGCCTCCCTGTCCCTCCCCCACTTGCTAGTGGGGGATGTGAGCCTCTGGGCTGTTGCACCTCTGGGAGTTTCTGCTAGACATGTAATCTGTGGGTTTAAATTATTTATTTATTTTTCCTCCCAGTTATTGTGCCCTCTGAGATTCCAAGTCTCACCATAGACCCACCAGAGAGAGTGTTTCCTAGTTTTTGGAAACTTCTCTCTTTTTTAAGACTCTCTTCCCAGGACGGATCTCAGTCCCTACCTCTTTGTCTCTCTTTTTATCTTTTCTATTTTGTCCTACTTCCTTTCGAAGACAATGGGCTGCTTTTCTGGGGTGCCTGATGTCCTCTGCCAGCATTCAGAAGTTGTTCTGTGGAATTTGCTCAGCGCTCAAATGTTCTTTCGATGAATTTGTGGGGGAGAAAGTGGTCTCCCCACCTTATTCCTCCGCCATCTTAAGACCTCCTTAGCCAATGACTTTCAATATGCCTTCCTCACTAAGCTTAACTCTTCCTTTCACTTGAATACTCAGAGGCCATTTCAAAGTTTCTATTAACCTAGTCTGAACATTGTTTCATCTCAAGGAATAGGGAGGCTTGAGGAGAGGAAGAAAAATGGGAAATGGCCAGTGAGTGGAATAGTCAGAGCATACATAATATGTATATGGGCACAGTTTATTGTGTCCCTAAATAATCACAACAGTAACATCATGATTGCTGATTACCGATTCCCTATGGCTCAGATGTTAAAGAATCTGCCTGCTATTCAAAAGACCTGGATTCTATTCCTGAGTGGGGAAGATCCCTGGAGAACAGAATGGCAAACCCCTCCAGTATCTTGCCTGGAGAATGCTATGGATGGAGGGGCCTGGCAGGCAACAGTCCATGCAGTCGCAGAGAGTCAGACACGACTGAGAGACTAACACTTGGATTTTCACTTTTCAAAAGCATAATAATAATGAAAGCATACAAAATATTGTGAAAATTACTGAATTATGACATAGAAACTAAAGGAGCAAATTCTGTTGGCAAATGCTGTTGGTGCTTCATGCAGGTTTGTCACAAACCTATTTGTTAAGGAAAAAATGCAATGTCTGTGATGAACAATAAAATAAAGTACAGTAAATCAAGGTATACTGTAACAATGAATTTTTGAAATGAAGGAAATCAATCCCATTTACAGTAACATTGAAAAAATAAAATACTTATGAATAAATTTAACTAGACAGTGAAAGATCTCTACTCTGAAAACTATAAGACACTGTAAAAAGAAATCAAAGAAGATGCAAAATATAAAAAATAAATCATGATCATGGATTAGAAGAATCAATGTTGTTAAAATGTCAAATCAATATTTTCAAAAGTCATTTATAGATTCAATGAAATCCCAATCAAAGTCCCAATGTCGTTTTTTATAAAGTAAAAATAAAATATTTCTAAAATTTACATAAAACACAAAAGACCCTGATTTGCCAATCAAAACTTGAGAAAGAACAGAGCAGAATTCACTATCATACTTCCTAATTTCAAGTTTTACTATAAAGTTGTGCTTATCAAAACAACATAGTATTGACTCAAAACAGACAAATAGGCCAGCCAATAGAAGAGAATTGAAAGACCAGAAATAAACCCAAATACATTATGGTCAATTAGTATTTTCCAAGGGAGCCAAGACTTCTCAGTGGAAAAAAAAGTCCCTTCAATAAATGGCACTGGGTTAATTGGATAATCACAGATAAAAGAATGAAAGTAGACCAATATCTTAAATCACTCACAAAAATTAATTCCAAATAGATTAAAGACTTAAATGTAAGACCTAAAACAATGAAATTCCTAGATGAAAACATAGAAATAAATCTTAAAAGCTCATTTTTTGGATTAGAATCCTGAACCCAGACAAGAAAATAAAATATAAACAATTGAGACTACATTTTAAAAATCAACTTAAAAGCCATGAAATAAAAAAAATGCAAACTATATATTTGATAAACTAATATTCACAATATCTGTAAGAACTCATACAACTTAATGACAAGAAACCAAATAACCTATTTCAAGTTGGGCATAGGCTCTAAATAGACATTTCTCCAAAGAAGATATATGAAAGATCAACAGGTACATAAAATTTGCACATCACTAGTCATTAGGGAAATAAAAATTAAAATCACAATGAGATATCACCTCATGCCTGTTAGAATGGCCATCAGAAAAAATGATAAGTGCTAACAAATTCTGACATGGATATGGTTAAAAAAGAAAATGGGGGGTGGGAGGGAATATTACACAATGTTGTGGGAATGTAAATTTATGCAGTTATTATGGAAAACAATATGAAGGATACTAAAAAAAAAATAAATAAAGATTAAACTACTATATGATACAGCAATTCCACTTCTGAGAATCATCCAAAGGTAATAAAAACCTATTTGTACTCCCATGTTTATAGCAGGATTCTTTTGAATATCTAAGACATAAAAATAACTTATGTGTTCATTGTTGAATGAATAAAGAAGTTGTGGTTTATATACTTAAGGGAATATTGTTATTTTAGTTGCTAAGTTAAGTCTTTGTGTTCCCATGCACTGTAGCCTTCCAGGCTCCTCTGTTCATGAGATTTCCCAGGCAAGAATACTGGAGTGGGTTACCATTTCCTTCTCCAGGAGATCTTCCCAAAACAGAGATCAAACCCATGTTGAGTCTTTACTGCTGAGCCACCAGGGAAGCCTCAGGGAAGCCCTAAGGGAATATTATTCCACCATAAAAAAGAAAAAATGGAGGGCTGCTTTTTCATTCCTTAATGATGAAAACCAAAGACAGGATGTTTTTTGTTCTCCTTTTAAAATTTTGGCCTTCACAGGTGGCACTAGTGGTAAAGAACCCACCTGCCAATGCAGGAGACATAAGAGAAACCAGTTTGCTCCTTGGTTGGAAAAGATACCCTGGAGAAGGGTATAGAAAGAAAGAAAAGAAAATGAATTTGTTCAGTCATGTCCGACTCTTTGCAACCCCATGGACTATAAAACACCAGGCTCCTCTGTCCTTGGAATTTTACAGACAAGAGTACTAAAGTGTTTTGCCATTTCCTTCTCCAGGGGATCTTTGTGACCCAAGGATCAAACCCAGGTCTCCCACATTGCAGGCAGACACTTAACCATCTGAGCCACCAGGGAAGCCAGAGAAGGGCATAGCAATCCACTTCAGTATTCTTCCCTGGAGAATGCCATGGACATAGGAGCCTGGGCTACAGTCCATAGGGTCACAAAGAGTCACACATGTCTGAAGAGCCTTAGCACACACAAAGGGAATATTATTGCATGATAAAAAAAGAAAAATTCCCACTATTTGCAACAACATGAATTAACTTGGAAAGCACAAGTCAGACAGAGAAAGGCAAACATTATCCATTTATATGTGAAATCTAAACACAAAATCCTTTGACCACCTGATGCAAAGAGCTGAATCAAGAGAAAAGACCCTGATGCTGGGAAAGATTGAAGGCAGGAGAAGGGGATGACAGAGGATGAGATGGTTGGACAGCATCATCAATTCAATGGACATGAGTTTGAGCAAACCCTAGGAGATGGTGAAGGATAGGGAAGTTTGGCGTGCTGTGTAGTTCATGGGGTCGCAAAGTGTTGGATACGACTGAGTGGACAGAAAACACAAAATAAACTAATAGAAAAAGAGATCAGACTTTTGGTTATTAGAGGCAAATTTGGGGTAGGGGAAATTGAAAGAAGTTGGTCAGAAGTTACAAACTTCTAGTTATAAAGTAAATAATTACTAGGATATAAGGTACAATAAAACAGTCATAGTCAACACTGCTATGTAATATTGAGGAAATTATAACAAGACTAAATCTGAAGAGCTACCATCAAAAGGAAAAGAGTATTTTCTTTTTAAACAATTTTTATATTAGAAGATAGATGTTCAGTCAGTTCAGTTCAGTCTCAGTCATGTCCAACTCTTTGCGACCCCATGAACTGCAGCACGCCAGGCCTCCCTGTCCATCACCAACTCCCAGAGTTCACTCAGACTCACGTCCATCAAGTCCATGATGCCATCCAGCCATCTCATCCTCTGTCGTCCCCTTCTTCTCCTGCCCCCAATCCCTCCCAGCATCAGAGTCTTTTCTAATGAGTCAACCCTTCGCATGAGGTGGCCAAAGTACTGGAATTTCAGCTTTAGCATCATTCCTTCCAAAGAACACCCAGGGCTGATCTCCTCTAGAATGGACTGGTTGGATCTCCTTGCAGTCCAAGGGACTCTCAAGAGTCTTCTCCAACACCAGAGTTCAAAAGCATCAATTCTTCAGTGCTCAGCTTTCTTCACAGTCCAACTCTCACATCCATACATGACTACTGGAAAAACCATAGCCTTGACTACAGGGACCTTTGTTGGCAAAGTAATGTCTCTGCTTTTTAATATACTATCTATGTTTGTCATAACTTTCCTTCCAAGGAGTAAGCATCTTTTAATTTCATGGCTACAATCACCATTTGCAGTGATTTGTTAGCTGAGCCTATTATGGTGATCATTTCACAATATATGTAAGTCAAATCATTGTCTTGCATGCCTTAAACCTACACACTGATATATATCAATTATTTCTCAATAAAACTGGAAAATAATGTAAAATATAGCTTACTTGTCAAAGTACAAAAATCAAGTTAATATTTTCAATGTATTTCTATTCTATATCCCTTTTCCTTTTATGTAAACTGACATAAAATTTACACACTTCAAAATAAATCATCTTCATATGTACAGTTAAATAATTCTACCTCTTCTAGAATTTATATAAATGGAATCATACTATATGTTCTATTTTGTATTTGACTTCTTTGCTGAACATAATACCTATATGGTACAGTAGTATACATATATATGTATAAATGTAGTACATTATGGTTATTTATTCATCTGATGAAAGACATTCTTTTGCTTCAGATATTTTGGGTATTACGAATAAGGCTTCTATATTCAGTCTTATAAAAATCTCCTTAAAAGCGTATAATTTCATCTCTTATTTCATCCTTGGATGAGAGGCTATGTTATTTTTAACTTAAAAAAAAGTGCTAAAGTGTTTTCCAAATTAGTTTTACCATTCCATTTTCTCAAGGACATTATATGAGAGTTCCAATTACTCCACATTCTTGGCAATTATTGCTATTTTTTTCCTTGTAAATTTTAGTCACTGCTATGTGTATGCAGTCACAATACATATCTTCTTTGGTAATGTGTTTCCTGATTTATTTTTGATATTTTAAAATTTGAGTTGAAAGTCTTTTATAAGGTGTAATTTATACATTTGATGGGCTTCTTGGGTGGCTCAGTGGTAAAGAATCCACCTGCCAATGCAGGAGATGCAGGTTCAATCCCTGGGTCAGAAAGATAACCCTGGAGGGGGAAATAACAACCCACTCAAGTATTCTTGCCTGGAGAATTCCATGGACAGAGGAGTCTGGTGGTCTACAGCCCATGGGGTCACAACAGAGCAACTGAGCATGCACGCCTCCCTATGCATTTTAGAAATATTTATATCCAAGAAGAATATTGCAAATATCTTTTCTCAAATCATAGTTTATTTTTCTTTAAATGTCATTCAAAATTTCAGACATTTTTTTGTTGTTGTTTTAAAGTTTATTTTTATGATGACCACTCTGTTTTAAGATATTTTGCCTAATCTAAGTTTGCATGGAAGAGGAAACGTTTCCCTGGAGGAGGAAATGGCAATCCACTCCATTATTCTTGCCTGGAGAATTTCATGGACAGAGAAGCCTGAAGGGCTACAGTCCATGGAGTCACAAAGTGTCAGACACGACTGAGAGAGTAACACAAGTTTGCATAGATGATATACTGATTTCTTCAAGAAATTTTACTTTTAACTTTTATTTTTAGGTCTATATTTCATATTAATCTTTTTGTTTGTTACATCTTTGAGGTAAGAATTGAGGCTTTTTTTTCCTCCCATTTAAAATACTAATTGTTGTAAACTAAATATTGAAAGATTTTCATTTCTCCCATTTTATTAAATAGATAATTTGGTTGAAACAAATGAGCCTTGTCAGTTCAGTTCAGTCCTTTGCTTGCCAAATAAAACTGAGCTGTAACACTGCTCCATCCATGGCTTCAAATTTTTGCTGCGGCAAGACAGAACCAAAGTAATTACAAACCCTCCTTGGCATATATAGTGCCATGACTCGGATTTAATCTGGCTAAAACAACCACAGCTCAGCCCCTGCGAGGGGGAAGCCAAGCACAGCAGAAGGCCAACTCAGCAAAAGCTTCCAAGGTAGAAAGTGAACATGAAGAAAATTCAGCACAGTGGAAGTGACAAGAAGCCCAGTGCTCTAGAAACCAGGACAGCAAAAGCAAACTCAGCAGAAAGCTCATGTGGCTCAGTCTCAGATTACAGGAGAACTCAGTTTAAGGTAGAAAGTCCTCACTCCTATGGCTGTAAGGACATATGGCTAACAAAATCTTAATTCCTTTACAATCTCTCGTTTCTTGTTTCCTTGAACACCACCGCCCCCCCACCCCCACCCCCGCCCCTCCATGAACAGGTGAGCAGCAGTGGGTGCAATTGAGGGACTCTGGCAGGGGCTACTTAGTAGCTGTTGCCCAAGCGAGTGGAAGTTCTTCTGTCGTTAATCTTCTTTGTGCCAAGGATCAAGCCAATGAAAACTGAGCACAGGTCAGGTATTTAGCAGATTTTCTGGCAGGTTATGAATGGGATTCCTTGGCACATTTTTCCCACTGTTTTTTCCTCCCATCCTTCAGCTCTTCTTTCCTTGGACTTGAGCCCAGCCAAAACCTACAGTGCCTGGTTTTAGGACCTGATGAAGCTCAGGCTCTTGATGTCTCATTGCAAAAAATTCAGTGAGACACAGCGTAGGTAAGAGGTAGATTTGCTCGGATTCAGAGAAAAGCACATTTTGCAGGGTACGGGCCATTGCAGAGGGTGAGTGTAGAGGCCATGGAATGTGATATGGTTAGTTTTTGCATGTTGGGTGATTTCATATGGTAATGAGTGGGAGAATCATTCCAACAACTGGGGAACCACCCGTTCCGTCTTTTGACAATGCCTTGGAACTCTCCTGGCACCTCTGGGTGTGTCATTTAGCTTGCAGATTAAGGATCAAGATTTAGTTGAATTTGAGTTGTCATCTTGGACCCAATTGATTTTAATCAGTTTGTTATGCCCTTGGGCTATCTCATTCTTTCAAAAGTTGTGCCCTGCCCCCTTCCCTCCTGTTTCACACTCTTTTCCTGAGCCCTGTCAGCGCCCACAATGTGGCCTCCAAAATATTCTGGAGGGAAAACCAGAAAATAACTGGTGTTTGGGAGAGAAATGCTGTATAATCTCCAATCCCTCTAGATATTCAGGCCTTGAACTTCCATGTTTCCTACAACATGTGCAACAATAGCATCTCTCAGTGAACCTGCTAAGATGGGCACACAATGTGACAGGCACACAATGCCTGCTAGAAGTCCATCTGTTGGCATCCCTTAAAGGGCAATTGGGCTTCCAGGGATAATGTTTGGCACTTTGGGAGTTAGCCCTGCAGGCACTTTGGGCCCAAACTGTTATCACCCTTCTCCTAAAGTTACAAACATATTCCTGGATCAAATCTCTACTCCACTTTTATGGAACATCTGGTCTGTTGCCTTTTATCAATTTGTCCTTAAGCTAGTTACTTACTCCTACAACCAGGATCCTGCCCCCTTGTAGGCAACATTGCTCCACCCCACTTATTATTAAGATACTCTTAATGCCCCTAACATGGCCAGATAACCCACTCATTTGTCATTACTTCTGTTTTTACCTAAACTGGGTCTATGACAATGAAATGTTTACCACTGGAGACACCCTAAACTGTTCATATGGAGGACTAGAGGAGGAAATCAGTGACTTTCATTCCCTCAGAGCAATAAGAGGATAAGGCTTATGGCTGTTTCACCAGGTTGCCAGTCTCAGGACACAGGCTTGGATTGCTTTACATCATGATATTTATTCCCATCCACAGTGGACAAACCAGCAGTGACTTATGATTACAGCCCCTTAATCCTACCCAGCAATGGTCACACTGGAGACCTTGGGGATGCCTGACTCCCAGTTCAGGGGTCCCAGGAGGTCGATCTGCCTTGACCTGCTTAGGGTCTGGTCCTCGAAATATTGTCACGCCTCAACCTGCTCAGGGATCTTCCAGTCCAGGGGTCCCAGAGGGTCGAAATGCCTTGACCTGCCTGAGGATTCAATCTCTAGGAGACTGCCATGCCTCAGCCTGCCTGGGGATCTTCACCCTGACCCGGGGACGCCTGGCTCTCAGGTTGCAACAGTACTGGGTAGGATAAGCTTAAAAAAGACTCACCCCTAAAGAAGTCCACCCATGGAAGTAGAAGGATGCCTGTTAGAATTTTTTTCCTTTTTTTCTTTCCTCCCTCTCATCACTGTCTTTCAGATAGGAAATAACCAATCCACTTCCCGACAGATGCCCTTGATAACTGGAAGCTGTTCAATCCTCTAATCCTAAGGAGAAGTCGCTTAAAATTATTTTGTGCCACTGCATGGCCACAGTATCCTCTGGGCGACAAGGAACACTGACCTATGGATGAGAGTTTAAATTATAATACCATCCAGCAGCTAGACTTATTCTGCAAAATACAAGGGAAATGGACAGAGTTTCCCTATGTCCAAATTTTCTTCCAACTAAGAGATATGAAGGAACTCTGTCTTAAGTATGGGATTGTTTTATGCCTACTAGGCAAATGGTGTTTAGCACAAACAACCAAGACAAGGAAGCCCTCGGTGAAGGCTCACCTCCCACAGCTCCCAAGTTGCCTGGTGCTCCTTCCTTGTATCCAAATGTGCCCCCATATCTGGGCTCACCCCCTCCACAAAATCCAACTCAAGCATGTCCCTTAGTTTAAACTGGAGGAGAATTTGGTCCAACCCAGGTCCATAAGACCTTTTCCCTCTTAGGAATTAAGACAGAACAAACAAGATCTGAGAAGCTATACAGGTGAAACAGGCAAATATATATATACATTCCAACACATTACCTTGGCTTTTGACTTGACATGGAAGGACATAATAGTCCTATTTAGTCCAACTTTATCTGACCCTGAGCATGCTAGGGTCTTGAAGGAAGCCCAAAAGTATGCTATTGGGCTTCACATGTCAAGCAATAAATACCCAGTAGGGGAAACTGCTGGAGAAGGAAATGGCATCCCACTCCAGTATTCTTGCCTGGAGAATCCCAGGGACAGGGGAGCCTGGTGGGCTGCCGTCTATGGGGTTGCACAGAGTTGGACATGACTGAAGCAGCTTAGCAGCAGCAGCAGCAAGAGAAACTCCAGTCCCCTCCTCAGATCCTAATTGGAATTATAATGATCCTGAGCACTGTTAGGGACCAAACGATGGGCTCTAGGACCTGAGTCATGTTTACCAGAAAGAGACAGGACATGCGCTCATCCTGCCTGGCCAGTCATGTAACGCCAGCTACTCCTGTAACCGAGACAAAGAACTCCCTGTATATAAGCTGCCATACTCCTTTGTTCGGGGCTCTTGTTGGATTCTGCTGTGCCGGATGAGACTGGGGCCCTAGCGCGCTAGAAATAAACTCCCTTCTTGCCTTTGCATTACCGTGGTGGACTTGCTCCCTCTCTCAGTCGGTTTGGAGATACGGGCTCAGAGCATAACATCTGGGGGCTCGTCCAGGATCTCCATCCCGCTGGGGAGGACAACTCTCCTGGTAGAAGGGAGTAACCTCGTTAGGAGATAAGAGCTCTGAGCACTGGTGCTAACGTTGCAGAAGCCCAGATTAAGTCCGGGGCCCAGTATCGTACTGGGGAGGCATCTGGGTGTAAAGTGCAGAGGCAAGTCCAGCGTAAGGCCAGGGCCCGGTATCGTGCCGGGGAGGCAGCTGGCTCTGTGAACATCCTGCAGGTAAGATTGAGTGCATTGTCGGTGGCCACCTTGCGTTTGTTATCTGTTTGGCTATTTGTGGTGTCTGCATTGCTCTTTGTGTGCTCTGTTGGCTCCCAGTGCACTTTTCTGTGATCATGGGACAAACAACTTCTACTCCTTTATCTCTTATGATTAACCACTTCTCTGATTTCAAATCTAGAGCTCAGAATCTTTCGTTACTGGTGAAGAAGAGCAAACTGGTGACTTTCTGTTTCCCCGAGTGGCCCACCTTTGACGTCGGATGGCCACAAGAGGGAACCTTCAATCTCCAAATTATCCAGGCAGTTAAAGAGAGGGTGCTTACTCCTAGTCCTGCCGGGCACCCAGATCAGACTCCCTACATTCTGGTCTGGCAGGATCTAGTGAGAAACCCGCTGGAATGGCTTAAACCCTTTGTTCTCGCTCCTCCTAAACCTCCTAAACCTCCCCGTCCCTCTTCCCCAACTCCAAACTCGCCAAGCCCACAGGTGCTAGTCATGAAGGCTTCTGAAGAAAAAGGAGAGAAAAAGGACGAGAATCGACCAAAGCCGGTCTTCCAGGAATCTTCTCTGTATCCTAATCTGATAGATCTGGAGACTGAATTGTTCCCACCCCCGTATGCGGATCCACATCCGCCTTTGCTTCCACAGGTTCCACAGGTTTCATCGGGAGAAGCCAGGAGGAGAGCCGAGCCTTCAGCTCATCCCAGAGAAGGGGGCCCCGCCCAGGGAACTCGGGGAAGAACAAGAGAAATGGCCAGCATAGCAGAAGAAGACCCAGAAGTCCCCTCCTCCACCGTTCACGCATTTCCGGTCCGGGCAGGGCCAGCCAGAGAGGGTGGAGAGCGGACATATCAGTACTGGCCCTTCTCCACCAGTGATTTGTACAATTGGAAAACCCAGACTCCCTCCTTCTCTGAAAAACCGCAGGGTCTTATTGATCTTTTAGAGTCTATCCTTTTTACTCACAATCCCACTTGGGATGATTGTCAACAACTGTTACAGGTGCTTTTCACTACAGAGGAGAGCGAGTGGATCCTGTCAGAAGCTCGGAAGAATGTGCCAGGGGTAGATGGGAGGCCCACAATACAGCCTAACCTCATTGAGGAGGGATTCCCCTTGGTGCGACCCAACTGGGACTTCGAACGCGCTAAAGGTAGGGAGCATCTCCGAGTGTACCGTCAGACTCTTATGGCTGGCCTTAGAGCAGCCGCCAGGAAGCCAACTAATTTGGCCAAAATAAATTCAGTGAGGCAGGAACCAAATGAGAGCCCAGCAGCCTTCCTTGAAAGGATAATGGAAGCTTTTAGACAGTATACCCCTATGGACCCACAGGCAGATGAGTCACGAGTGGCAGTTATGTTAGCATTTGTAAATCAAGCAGCCCCCGATATTAGAAAAAAGTTACAAAAGATAGAGAGGTTAAATGAACAATCCTTGCAAGATCTAGTGAGGGCAGTCGAGAGAGTTTTTAATAATAGAGAGACCCCAGAAGAGATAGAGGACCACATTAGAAGAGAAGAAAGAGAATTTAGAGCTGAAGACACCGTAAAAATCAAAAAGAGCTGGCCCAGATAATTTTTGCTGGGGTTGAAAACAAAAACAGGTTCCAGAAAGGGAAAAAATTGGACTCAAAAACTGAAGAAAAAAACAACAAGGCGTAAGCTTGAGAAAAACCAATGTGCGTTTTGTAAAGAGTTTGGACATTGGAAAGATAAATGCCCCAAGAAAAATCTCAAACAGGGGCCCAAGAACCCCAAGAACGAGACTCCCTCTCCAGACAGTCATATCCTCTAAGCGGGTGAGGATAGTGACTAGGGGGGTCAGGGCTTGAAGCCCCTCCCCGAGTCCTGGGTAACTATAAATGGGGAGGGGGAACCAGTTGGCTTCATGGTGGACACGGGAGCCCAATACTCAGTCTTAAACCAAAAAGATGGACCCATGTCTAAGAAAAGTAGCTGGGTGCAGGGAGCAACCGGGACTAAATGATATGGATGGACTACAAAACGGCATGTGAACTTGGGGGCCCACCAGGTGACCCATTCTTTTCTGGTGATACCTGAGTGTCCAGCGCCCTTGTTGGGAAGGGATTTACTGTCTAAAGTGAATGCCCAAATTCATTTCGACCACGGACAAGTGTCGGTTTTAGATGGGACCGGGCATTGTCTTCAGGTCTTGTCTCTGGCATTAAAAGATGAATACAGACTCTACTTGCCAGAGGCCTCAGCGACAATAAGCCCTGAAGTACAACCATGGGTTCAAAGATACCCTCAGGCCTGGGCTGAAACAGCAGGAATGGGACTAGCCAAACAGAGGCCCCCTATCATTGTGGAACTGAAAGCCAGTGCTTCCCCCGTGAGGGTACGACAGTATCCCATGAGTCAAGAGGCTCGACAAGGAATTACTCCTCATATACAATGCCTCATAGACGCTGGGTTCCTGAAAAGGTGCCGGTCCCCATGGAACACTCCCCTGTTGCCTGTGAAAAAGCCTGGGGGAACTGATTTTAGACCGGTTCAAGATCTACAAGAAGTCAACAAATGGGTGAGTGATATTCATCCTATGGTTCCTAACCCTTATACATTGCTAAGCAACTTGCCTCCAAACTACATTTGGTACACTGTTTTAGATTTAAAAGATGCCTTTTTCAGTTTGCCTCTTGCCCCCGCAAGCCAAGAGATCTTTGCCTTTGAATGGCAGGAAGACGGTGGTCAGACCCCTGTGAAGCTGACATGGACTCGCTTACCACAGGGTTTCAAAAACTCGCCCACATTATTTAATGAGGCCCTGGACGAAGACCTCCATGAGTATCAGGTTGAACACCCTACCATTGTTTTATTACAATATGTTGATGACCTTATGCTGGCAGCGGCTACAGAGAAAGAGTGCCAAGAGGCAACAGGTGACCTTCTCCAAACCTTGGGGACTTTAGGTTACAGGGCCAGTGCCAAAAAGGCCCAGATTGCCAAGCAAGAGGTTACATACCTCGGTTATAAGATAAAACAGGGCCAGAGGTGGCTAACACAGGCTATGAAAGAAACCATCCTCCAGATCCCTGAGCCAGCTAACCCTAGACAAGTGAGAGAATTTCTGGGAACTGTGGGATGTTGCCAGTTATGGATCTTGGGGTTTGCAGAAAAGGCCAGGCCCTTATATGAAGGGACCAAAGAAAACAAGGACTGGAAATGGACTGAGCCAATGAAAGAGGCCTTTCAAGAGCTCAGGCGAGCCTTGCTAGAAGCTCCTGCCCTTGCCCTCCCTGATCCATCTAAGCCTTTTCAATTATTTGTCGATGAAAAGTGGGGGATAGGAAAAGGGGTACTAACACAGAGATGGGGACCATGGAAGCGACCTGTAGCTTACCTTTCCAAGAGACTGGACCCAGTGGCAGCCGGATGGCCACCTTGCCTCTGTATCATCATGGCCACCGCGCTCTTAGTCCACGATGCTGATAAACTGACTTATGGACAGAGACTCTTGGTCTACACTCCTCATGCTATAGAGAGAGTTTTAAAGCAACCCCCAGGTAAATGGATTTCTAATGCCCACTTGACACACTACCAGGCCTTGCTACTTGACACCCCACGGATTCATTTCCAAACGCTCTGCACTCTAAATCCGGCCACTTTTTTGCCCAATCTGGAGGAAAATAGCCCCCTCCATGATTGTGATGAGATACTGGCCGGGGTAACAGCAATACGAAAGGACTTAACCAATACTCCACTGGATAACAGTGAGCTAAAATGGTTCACAGATGGCAGCAGTTATGTGAAAGATGGGCAGAGATGGGCAGGAGCCGCAGTAGTAGGTGACTCTGGACAGACAATATGGGCAGACGCCCTTCCCCCGGATACCTCAGCACAAAAGTCAGAGTTAATTGCCCTGATTCAAGCATTAGAGAGAGCCAAAGGAAAAAAGAATAACTATTTTCACTGACAGTCGCTATGCTTTTGGCATGGTACACATCCAGGGCCTGATATATCGGGAACGAGGGTTTTTGACAGCTGAAGGAAAAGAAATTAAAAACTTGCCTGAAATCCGTAGCCTTTTAGCGGCTGTACAGATGCCTTGGGCTGTGTCAATAGTACACGTACCTGGACATCAGAAGGGTGACAGCCCCACGGCACAAGGGAATCGTGCAGCAGAACTGTCAGCTCGAAAAGTAGCTGATGAAGATTTCATCACCCCTGTGTTGGCAATCGGGCTTCCACCTCCAGGTATGGGAACTCTGCCCCCAACCCCTGAGTATTCATCCACAGACCTTACTTGGATCCAAGAACACACCAACCTTCAAAAAGGTGAAGATGGATGGTACCGAGACTCAGACGGCTACTGATACTCCCTGCTCAGTTGGGATGGCAACTATGTGAGCATTTACACTTGTCTACTCATCTGGGAAAAAAAAAGACTCTGATGCTCTTTCAAACTGCGCGCCTGTGATTTCCCCGGCACCAGACAACTGTAAAGAACATAGTGCATGCTTGTAAGGCGTGTCAACAGATGAGGCCAGGAAAAGGACAACATGCAGGACTGAGGTATCGGGGAGAAGGACCAGGGTAACACTGGGAAATAGGTTTCACCGAGGTAAGGCCAGGCAAGTATGGTTACCGGTACTTGTTAGTGTTGGTGGATACCTTCTCAGGGTGGGTAGAAGCTTTTCCTACAAGGCGAGAAACCACGATGATAGTGGCGAAAAAGATTTTAGAAGAAATAGTTCCCAGGTTTGGCCTGCCAGTGACCAACGGCTCTGATAATGGACCTGCTTTTGTGAGTCAAATAGTTCAGAGCCTTGCTCTAGCCCTGGGGACTAAATGGAAGTTACATTGTGAATACAGTCCACAGAGCTCAGGGCAAGTAAAAAGAATGAATCGGACCCTAAAAGAAACTTTAACCAAATTGGCTATAGAGACTGGCGGGGACTGGGTGACCCTCCTTCCCTTCGCCCTCTTCCTTGCACGTAATACTCCTTATCAACTTAATCTGACCCCATTTGAAATTCTGTATGGGAGACCTCCCCCTGTATGTCCAATATTTGAAGGGAAAAAACTACCGCCTCCCACGTTGGGACAATTCCAAGAGGCCTTGATGGCCTTAAGCAAGGTGCACTCTCGTGTCTGGAAACTACTCCGGGACATACATGTGGGTCAAAATAAGGGAACTATTCCCTCACGTGACATTGGCCCAGGAGATTGGGTATGGGTCAAAAGGCACCAAACCAAGGCACTAGAACCCAAATGGAAGGGTCCTTATGTTATTCTTCTTACCATCCCAACTGCCCTAAAGGTTGACAGTATCGGGCCTTGGGTGCATTGCAACCATGTACGCCCAGCTACTTCAGCAGAGTAGGAAGATGCTAAAAAAGAATGGGAAGCATCTCTGCACCCGTCCAACCCCCTGAGGCTGACGCTCCGGCGTCATCGACAGGACCAAGACAACTCGTCTGGACCATCTTATGGATGACCATGTTACTCTGCTCCGAAGCTGCCGGCGTGAACCCGCACCAACCTGTCAGAATCACCTGGAAACTGCAAAATGGACTAACACGTGAGATGCTTAACTCCACCACCGCAATACATCCACCAAATACTTGGTGGCCAGACTTATACTTTGACCTTAAGCCGGTGGTAAATGTACCCTGGAAGAGGGGCAAGCTCTGGAATCATGCACTCAGGGCATGTCCAGGTGTGCCCAGGCATAACTGGAAGAGCTGTGGGGGGATACAGGACTTTTATTGTAAATCTTGGGACTGCGTAACTTCCAATGATGGGTCGGAGACTCCAGGGTATAGACGGTGGGATGTAGGAAATCGGGACTTGCTTAACTTCTCATTTGTAGGACCCGTACCTCCTTACTCCGATTGGGAAAAAGATCATAACTTTGCCCAGGTAAAAATAAGGTTTAACATTGACAAAGCAAAAAAAGAAAAGGCCTGGGTCAACGGGATATCATGGGGGCTTCAGACCAGAACTGACGGGTTCCCATACCGGGAGTATTATAATGGGATCATTGTTGTGAGTCAAGTTTTAGAACCAGTACAAATGTATAGTATCGGTCCAAACCCCGTTGAACAGGTCCATGCAACTCTCTACCCGACAACCTCCCTACCTACATCCCAGGGACCAACAAAAGACCCAGAGGCTGGCCCCCTTGCTAAACTCAGACAAACAGATCCACTATGGAAATTAGTAAAGGCAGCTTATGCTACCTTAAATCAAACCCATCCTGAGGCAACTAAATCCTGTTGGTTATGTTACAACTTAATTCCCCCTTATTATGAGGCAGTAGGCCTCAATGCCTCTTATGACCTGGCCAATGGCACCGATCCTCCTCAATGTCAATGCAGAGACCAAAAAGTAGGCCTTACAATGAGAGAGATATGGGGAAAAGTGTTATGTATGGGCAAGGTATTATCAGAGAGGTCTCCACTGTGTGCACATGTCGTTGAGCTTACGGACTTGCCCATAGCCAGGTGGCTAATACCACAGATGGGAGGATGGTGGGTCTGTTCACACACAGGGCTGACTCCATGCTTACACAGCTCAATCTTTGATCCCAAAGAAGAATACTGTGTTATGGTAGCAGTCGTGCCAAAAATTCTGTACCGACCAGAGGAAACAATATATGATTACTGGACCCAAAAATTGACCCTAAATCCTCAAGAAAGAACTTACAAAGTCAAGAGGGAACCTCTTACTGCCATAACCATAGCAACTATGTTCGGTCTTGGAATAGCCGGGGCCAAAACAGGAATAACAGCTTTGTCCCTGCAAAGCCAAGGATTTAACTCCCTGAGAGCGGCCATAGATGAGGACATCACCTGTATAGAGCAATCTATTAGTCATTTAGAATCGTCTTTAACTTCCCTATCTGAAGTAGTTCTGCAAAACAGAAGAGGATTAGATCTGCTCTTTCTGCAACAGGGGGTCTCTGTGCTGCCCTAGGAGAAGAGTGTTGTTTTTATGCTGATCACACAGGAATAGTTAGAGAATCTATGGCCAAAGTAAGAGAGGGACTAGCCCAACGTAAACGAGAACATGAGGCTCAACAAGGATGGTTTGAGTCTTGGTTTCAACAATCCCCTTGGTTGACCACCCTAATCTCCACCTTGCTGGGACCCCTGCTAATACTTCTACTGATGCTTACCTTTGGCCCATGTATTATCAACAGACCTGTAGCCTTTGTAAAGGAACGCATAAATACAGTGCAGCTGTTTGTGCTCCAGCAACAATATCAAACTGTGTCTCAGGACCAAGAGGAAGATTCCTCTATATGATCTAAGGACAGGGGGGAATGTTAGGGACCAAACGACGGGCTCTAGGACCTGAGTCATGTTTACCAGAAAGAGACAGGACATGCGCTCATCCTGCCTGGCCAGTCATGTAACGCCAGCTACTCCTGTAACCGAGACAAAGAACTGCCTGTATATAAGCCACCATACTCCTTTGTTTGGGGCTCTTGTTGGATTCTGCTGTGCCGGATGAGACTTGGGCCCTAGTGCGCTAGAAATAAACTCCCTTCTTGCCTTTGCATTACCGTGGTGGACTTGCTTTCTCTCTCGGTCGGTTCGGAGATACAGGCTCGGAGCATAACAAGCACATCTGGGAAAGGGATCATTTCCTGATCTGTATAAAGGTAGGACCTAAAGAAGCCCAGCAAAAAGTAATCAGCTATAACTGGGTCTCAGCAATAACTCAGGAGCCCAATGAGAAAACCATTGTCTTTCTGGAAAGGTTGAAAGAGATCCTCCAAA
The DNA here is from genome assembly GCF_023091745.1 of Budorcas taxicolor. Taxonomy (NCBI): domain Eukaryota; kingdom Metazoa; phylum Chordata; class Mammalia; order Artiodactyla; family Bovidae; genus Budorcas; species Budorcas taxicolor. Next base: position 36,266,107 of record NC_068926.1, on the reverse strand, counting down.
AATTTACCAATCTGGACTTAGACTCTTACAAGTGACAGGTGATTTTTAAGGACAAATTCCTGTCTCAATGTGCATCAGACATCACAATAAAATTACAACAGCTACAGCCGCAGGACCCTGCTGCCTCTTTAGATGAGATGGTCCAGACAGCCACCAATATCTTTTATAACAGAACAGGAGAGGGAGGCCAAGGCCCAGGAGAGGAAGAAAAGGAAAGAGACAAGTCATGCCCAGATGCTGGCCGCCTTCCAGGGAAGCCCTATGGCAAACCCATGTCCTTAAAGAACAAGGCATGAGGCAAATGCTTAATCTGTAGACAGGCGGGACATTGGGCCAAAGAGTGGCCAAACCATGACAAGTCTCCTAAAATGATTTGCTACAAGTGCCATCAATTGGGACATTGAGCGGCACTCTGACCTTGAGACCCAAGAGCCTCAGGATCAAGCGCCAAACCTTCCCTTATGATGGTTCAACAGGACTGAAGCAGCCCGCTCCAGCCAGCCTGCCTGTCACAGATAACCATCACAGGACTAGAGCCAAGGGTGCAACTGGATGTGGCAGGGAGGCCCGAGAATTTCTTGGTTGACACAGAGGCTACATACTCTATCCTGACCTCCTGATCTGGAGCCATCTCTTCCCAAACCTGTACCATTTTGGGTGCTACAAGAAAAACAATTACAAAAAGATTCACCTGAGCACTTCTTTGTAGCTGGAAGGGACAAATACTGATGGTTTCTGATGGTTACTGTGTCCTACTCCCTTATTGGGAAGAGATCTTTCCCTGCCTTTGAAATCTTGCAGCTATTGCAGTCCTGATAGAGGATGCTTTAAAACTCTCTTTTGGGGGCAAACTAACTATTTTTACCAGCCACCAAATGAAACAACTCATGAATGGGAAAAGCCACTTATGGAAATCTGATCAAAGGATCCTCGGTATCAAGTAGTGCTGATGGAAAAACCAGGCCTGACTATATCCCCTTGTGAGGTTCTTAACCCAGCTACCCTCCTGCCTACCCCCGAGGGCTCTCTCCCCTTTCACTCTTGCCTAGAAACTTTGGACCACTGGATAAAACCCTGAGAGGGATTGTCAGAAGATCCTCTGGCCAATCCTAAGGAAATCTGGTACACTGATGGAAGCAGCTTTGTCTTGGATGGGAAAAGAAGAGCCAGATAAGCAGTAGTCTCCAATTTTGAGACCACAGAGGCTAAACTTTGCCACCAGGTACTTCAGTCCAATTAGCTGAGTTCATAGCCTTGACTCAATCTTTAGAGCTGGGAAAAGGGAAAAGAGTAGCCATTTACACTGACTCCAAGTATACCTTTCTGGTGCTACAAGCACATGCTGCTATTTGGAAAGAAAGAGGCCACTTGTCCACCCAAGTGTCCCCAATCAAATATGGTGATCAAGTCCTTTGGCTCTTGGAGGCAGTCCATCTGCCCACCGAGGTTTCAGTCTCCTACTGTAAAGGACACCAAAAAGGGAGCACAGAAGTGGCACGAGGGAACCAAGCAGCCAATCAGGCAGCTAAGAGAGCAACATTACAAAACAATGACCTAATAGAGGTTGCCACCTTAATTCCACAGACTAATTTGCCAGAAACTCCTTCAAATACTGAAGATTAGATTCCTAAAGCTAAGAGTGAGGGCTTTCAAGATCATATGGGGTGGTTCTGAAAGGAAGGACTCCTTTTCCTTTCTGGGCACCTCAGATGGAAGGTGGTTAGCTCTTTATGTGCCACCACTCCAAAGATTACTAGAAGGGTCCTTCAGAGGAACCGGCCTCTGAACGACTATAAGACAAGTGGTCTCCTCTTGTCCCACTTGCCAATTAAGCAACCCCCAGGAAGCTCGAAGACCCCAGCTGGCCCAGCCTGTCTAATGATGTGGGACCTACCCAGGAGAGGACTGGCAGATGGACTTCACCAATATGCCAGTTTCTCAGGGGTATAAATATTAGTCATGATAGATACGTTCGCAGGATGGATTGAAGGCTTTCCCACCCAGTCTGAGAAGGCTAAGGAGGTGGTTAAAAAAAAAAAAAAAGAAAAACTGCTCTGTGAAATCATTCTGAGATTTGGTCTGCCCAGGTCATTACAAAGTGACAATGAGACATCATTTACTTCTAAGGTCACCCAAGGGGTCTCGAAAGCATTGGGCATTACTTATAATCTTTTATTATGCCTTGAGGCCTCAGGAAAAGTAGAAAGAGCCAACCAATTCTTAAAATCAATGATGAAAAAGATAACCCAGGAGACCTCCCTGGGATGGAAGGAGACTTTACCAATAGCTCTCCTCTGCACCTGCATTACCCCTAAGGAACAGGTTGATCTTAGTCCTTAAAAGATGCCATGTGGGAGATCATTAGTTTATGTCAATGACCTCTTTCTAGATCCGGAGGCTTAGACCCTCCAGTCTTATACCATGGCTGTTGGGCAATTCCAACAAGACATACACTTGTGGGCTGTCAACCAAGACCCAAAAGATTCTAAAGAGCCACCACTATGTGCTCCAGGAACTCAAGTCCTGATTAAAGTCTGGAAACATGGGTCCCCAAAGGCTCAACTCCAGCCCACATGGAAGGGGGTTACTCTTTAGCACTTTATACTCCCATAGTAGTCAAGGTTCCAGGACACGACTTCTGGATTCACTACTCATGAGTCAAGAAAACAGAAGAGGACACTCAATACACCTGTGAGCCCCTGAAGCCCCTGGGAAATCTCAGATACCTATTCAGAACTACAAATGAGTGTCATTCTTGTGAACACCCTCCAAATTAAGTTTCTGAGGATAAGATTTCTCTTTCTAAAGAGCCAACACAGCTTGGCAGGGGTTGTACTCCAAACTAAGACAGAAGATAGATCTCCTGATCCCTGAACAAGGAGGGACTTGAGCCATCTTGAATGAGACATGTTGTTTCTGGGTAAATACCTCCAACTAATACCTCAACTTTTAAAGAAAGTCTCACAGTCCTCAAGAAAAACATTCAGATCCTATAAGATCTCAACAAATGAGCTAAAGAGTTATTGGGATGGCTCTGATCTCTCTTTGGGGGATCCTTCTCCTGGCAACGGGGAATTTGGAGTTGGTTAATGTCCCTACCAATCCCTGTTATCACCATGCTGATGCTGCTTATGATTGCTCCATGTATTGTTGATTGTCCATTTTGTCTCTGCTCAGCTTGTCTCAACAAGCTACAACATGCAGTGCCAGTTCAACAAGGATATATAAAACAGCAGTCGACTACATAAAACATCACTCACCCTTAGATGGGCATCGTTATAAGGACTCTGAGGCTTGAGACTAGCAAGAGGGGGAGGCCCAATGACCCTTGCCATCCCAGTTTAGGCGGAATTAGCCAGAGAGACCTCAATGCCCTTATTCCCAAAAAATTGGCCCTCACATCTCTTAAGGGGAAAATGTTAGGTAATTATAATAGGAAAAAGGAGTCCAGAGTGGTGGTGGCTAAAAGACAAAGAAGGGAAAACATGTGAAAATAGAACAAAGCAAAGTCTGAGGATCAGAGTTGGACCTCAGGTAAAACAAACAGCCCTCCTGGCTAGCCCAAAATTTACATAGGGAAGGCTCCGGGAGGAGAAAAAAACATTAAAAAGAGGAGCCAAAATTGAGCTGGAGACTTCTCTTCTCTTAGCATTTTTTGGGTCAGCTTGCCCTCATGCCTTGAGGATGTATTCTCCTTTACTTGCCAAATAAAACTTAGCTGTTACACTTAGCTGTAACACTGGTCCGTCCATCACTTCAAATTTTTGCTGCAGCGATACAAGACCAAGGAAAATACAAACTCCCCCAACACTCAGATGGACAAACCTTTTTGACCAAAGATGTTTTATTTGCACTGTAAGTCATTTCAATTTTTAGAAGATTATGCATATCAATCAAGAATACTTTCCATCCGCTGAGAATTTTGAGATCCTCGCTTTTAAGGTTACCCCTTAATGTGGATATATCTCAACAAAGATTCTCTAGAAAGGCCATTATAATTCTAAATTATCTAAAAGTACACTCATTTTTTCCAGAAGACACAACTCCATTTTCCAAAAACTAGGTGGACTCTATCTTGCCTTTGGATTCTCTAAAGCATGTTAATTATGAGGAGCTTTGTTTTCCAAAACCTGTTCTAAAACACCAGGAATTATTTTATTCTCTCTTTTGAACAAAATGGGTGACTTACCAGGAAGCTTCATAAAAGCAGATTGAAACACAAAGACAGTGGAGCTTGCGTACACAAAGAGAACAGTAAATCAACCTCAAAAATAAATAGCCAGTTATTTTTCAAGCAAAATCAGTTTATTCAGGAATAGCAGAACTGTAGTTGAGGACAAGCAAACCGGATGAATCACAGGCAAATCTGAAGACGCAAAGGGGAGGTCAGCTTTTATTAGATTTTAAGAGGAAATTAGGGAGGGTTGTTTGGAATAAATTTTTATTGAGGAAAAACTCTTTTTGGCTACAAGCTGTGCTTAGTGTTTTGCTGTTGAGGCAGGAAGAAATCTTCCTTCCTTTTCTTAAAATCAAGAGAAGAAACGTCTTCCCCTGCACCAGGAGAAAAGTAACATTCTTATCATCAAAGATAAGAAGTTGTGACAGAATTTTATACAAAGAATTCTACACAAAGAGACCTTGTTAAAATAATTCTTATCTTCAGATTATGATGGCAGCTGAGAGCTCTACCTTCAGGGCTTTCTTACCCCATTTGACATGATGTTTCCTTTCTTTATTTTCACAGTATATATGTATGAGTCTATTTCTGGATACTCTATTTTGTTCTGATGAAATATTTTTTAATCACGTGTGCGTGTGTGCTAAGTCGCTTCAGTCTTGTCTGACTTTGTGTGACCCCTACAGACTGTAGCCAACCAGGCTCCTCTGTCCATGGGATTTTTCAGGCAAGAATATTGGAGTGGGTTGCCATGACCTCCTCCAGGAAATTGTCCCAACCCAAGGATCGAACCCACATCTCTTAAGTCTCCTGTATTGTCAGGCAAGGTCTTTACTAGAGCACCAGCATTAACTCTAGGCCAGTGGAATTCTATCTTGATTACTGTAACTTTTTAGTAATTCTTAAAATATAGTAATGGATTTCTTAACATTATTTTACTATTTCAAGGTTATTTCTTAAAGTATTTTATAGTCCTAAAATTTTAGATTCAGCTTGTAAAATTCTACCAAGACAAAAGCATGTTAGACATTTAAGTTAGGGTTGCATCAAATCTATGGATCAATTTAAGGAGGATTGGCATCTTAGCAATACTGAGTTTTCTACTATGTGAATGAACAAGCTTTATATATTTCTGTCCTCTCTTACACAATCAGTGGATCAGGAAATTGTTAAAGTCACTATAGGGAAAAACAATCAATGGCATCCATTAAGTTATATATATATACATACCTTACAAGCTAGTTGATTTACCTAAATCAACTTGGTAATATTTTTTTTTCTCCCTAAGTTACATCCTAGAAAATTTTGTCACAGCCATAATACCTCAGAGGTGAATAACTTAATTTATATTAATATAAAATGTATGTTTAATGTGATATATTCTTAAAGTAGAGTATTATACAACTGTAAAAAGAAACTGCTGCTCTATCCAAGAGCATAGATGAATTGCTTAAATACCCTATTGAGTGAAAAATGTTAGTTATAAAGGTATATATATTTACACAGTTGCATATTGTTAAGTTCAAAAATAAGCACACAAAAAAATGATCTTTGGTGTTTAAAGACAAAATAATGTTACCTGTTGGGAGAGTCAAGGGCAAGTAATCTTGAAGCAACATGGATGTTTTTTGCTATGAATGATATTTTATTTGGGACATTGGTAGTATTTTTTTTTTAATGGGTTAACTGTCATAATCTATTGCTACATCCACTTAAAATCTGTAAACCTTTATTTGTTTTTGGCCTACACTAGTATAAATATCTGTTTTAAGAAAGAAAAAACAATATGTATTTAAAAACCTGTCCATCATGGACACCTATAGTGTAACTGGTTCCCAGTCATACCAGGCTCTGCTAGGCACACCTCCGTGGCTCCATGTCTGTGCCTCATACAACCTTGTTTTCCTCAACACATAAAAGGTTTGAAACTCAGAAAAATACGCAGATGTTTGATAGTTGGGAGCTTCCTTTCTTTGTGGAAATAGGACTGGATATCATTTAAATAAAGAGTTCTTAGAAGATGAGATAGGCTGATTATTCACAAAGAAGGGATCATTTAAGTTTTAGATCTTTGATGTTTTCCATCTCCTCTTTATGCTTCTTTTTAAAAACTCATGCATATTTCATACATTTGTGTTTTTTCTTTTCCCTATGCATATAATTTTCTCAGTCTCAAATGCATTTCTCTCTCTGCTTTCCACCTTCTCCTCCTTCAGGATTATCTTTGAAACTGCTGTACTATTATGTTTCTCTTTCATATACAGATTCTATATCTTCCTAAATCATTATTCATAGTTTAATACATACATTAACACAACCAATTTAATTCCTCTACTTCTCTTATCCTCCTTTGTCATTCTCAAAATTCATTTTCCCTTTATTGAGTCCTAATTTATCTCCTCATTAATCTTCCATTATGCATAATTTACTTCTAACAATTTTAATTTCCTTATGCTTGTTAAGGTCCGCTACATAGAAAGGAAGCTTTTTTCCTAGAACTTCCAATTATTTATGAAATTCTCTTGTCACACAAACACGCATACAAGCAGCAAGCTGTACTGATAATATTGTCATTTTCACATAACTTCAAAGAAATACCCCAATATTCCATCTTGAGTTACTAGAACTTATGAATTGCCTGGTAATCACTTTCTTTCTCCTGAATTTAAAAAAATACATTAAATTTTCTTACTGTGAACTATATAATGCTAGCTTTTTAAGGTTCTTTTCTATAGGTTTATTAATGTGTATATTGCTTTTTGGTTTACTTGTCACTGACTTTTGATTCTTGAAGTTTCTGTTGTTTACCTTCATGCCTTAATAGAAATTTTACATTGTGTACTAAATGTCAGTTGTTACACACACACACACACACATACACATTCTACAATGGAATTGTTCTTTCTTTCTTTTTTTAATTATTGACTCCTGTGTTCAGATTGTCCTATTTTATACCTAGGGGTTAGCCATTACTTTTATATTGTATGTTAAATATCACCTTCCTTTTTGAATTTGTATGATATTCAGGAAATAATTCACTTTGACATATTTGTTACATGGCTCACTCAATTCTGATTTTTGCTTGTGACTCATATATTTTTATTGTTCTCTGCAATTTTATGACTTGAATAATGCATTCTGGTTCCTCTCTCTTTTGTTCCTGTCTGATGTATTTTCAGTTCTCATTTCACATACTTCCACCTTGATATCTCACTATTGCTGTATTCCTTCTCTTTACTGCCACTTTCTTCTTCCAAATTTCAGAACAGAAACAGCTTCTGGATGATTTTCTACATTTTTTCCTTCTTCAAATCCAGTAGTTCCAGGAATAAACGTGTTTCTTATTGTTTTCTCCTCCACCTGATCTCTCTCCTACTGATTCAGTTCAGTTCAGTTCGGTTGTTCAGTCGTGTCCGACTCTTTGCGACCCCATGAATCACAGCACGCCAGGCCTCCCTGTCCATCACCATCTCCCAGAGTTCACTCAGACTCACGTCCATCGACTCAGTGATGCCATCCAGCCACCTCAACCTCCGTCGTCCCCTTCTCCTCCTGCCCCCAATCCCTCCCAGCATCAGAGTCTTTTCCAATGAGTCAACTCTTCGCATGAGGTGGCCAAAGTACTGAAGCTTCAGCTTTAGCATCATTCCTTCTAAAGAAATCCCAGGGTTGATCTCCTTCAGAATGGACTGGTTGGATCTCCTTGCAGTCCAAGGGACTCTCAAGAGACTTCTCCAACACCACAGTTCAAAAGCATCAATTCTTCGGCGCTCAGCCTTCTCCACAGTCCAACTCTCACATCCATACATGATCACAGGAAAAACCATAGCCTTGACTAGACGGACCTTAGTCGGCAAAATAATGTCTCTGCTTTTGAATATACTATCTAGGTTGGTTATAACTTTTCTTCCAAGGAGTAAGTGTCTTTTAATTTCATGGCTGCAGTCAGCACCTGCAGTGATTTTGGAGCCCAAAAAAATAAAGTCTGACACTGTTTCTACTGTTTCCCCGTCTATTTCCCATGAAGTGATGGGACCAGATGCCATGATCTTCGTTTTCTGAATGTTGAGCTTTAAGTCAACTTTTTCGCTCTCCTCTTTCACTTTCATAAAGAGGCTTTTTAGTTCCTCTTCACTTTCTGCCATAAGGGTGGTGTCATCTGCATATTTGAGGTTATTGATATTTCTCCTGGCAATCTTGATTCCAGCTTGTGTTTCTTCCAGTCCAGCATTTCTCATGATGTACTCTGCATATAAGTTAAATATATATAAATATAAATATATAAGTTAAATAAGTTAAATAATCCTACTGATTAGTCTTCTTTTATTGTTTATATACAGTTATTCTGAAACACATTCTCTTTTCTTATAAATCTACTTTAATGTTTTTTGCATATTTTCAGTGTCATTTAAATACATTACCTGTAATATTATTGTGTAGTCAGTGAGAGCAGGATTCAAGTTTCGCTCTATAAACTAAAATTGTTCAGCTTTTAATAAATTATTTGACATCCTAATTGTGCTCTTTTTAAAAGTACACTAATCATGTCACTTTCATACATTGATGACAGGATGTGAGAATTAAATATTTTAACATATATTATGACCTCAGAAAGTTATGATCAACCTAGACAGCATATTAAAAAGCAGAGAAATTACTTTGCCAACAAAGGTCCGTCTAGTCAAGGCTATGGTTTTTCCAGTGGTCATGTATGGATGTGAGATTTGGACTATAAAGAAAGCTGAGTGCAGAAGAATTGATGCTTTTGAACTGTGGTGTTGGAGAAGACTCTTGCAAGTCCCTTGGACTGCAAGGCGATCCAACCAGTCCATCCCACAGGATATCAGTCCTGGGTGTTCATTGGAAGGACTGATGTTGAAGCTGAAACTCCAATATTTTGGCCACCTCATGTGAAGAGCTGGCTCATTTGAAAAGACCCTGATGCTGGGAGGGATTGGGGGCAGGAGAAGAAGGGGATGACAGGGGATGAGATGGTTGGATGGTATCACCGACTCAATGGACATGGGTTTGGGTAGACTCCAGGAGTTGTGATGGACAGGGAGGCCTGGTGTGCTGCAGTTCATGGGGTGGCAAAATGTCAGACATGACTGAGCAACTGAACTGAACTGAACCAACACTAATACTGTTCAGAATTTTTAAAATGCTGGTTCTTTTGTTGATACTATTATATTTTGAAATAAAAACAGACAAGAGGTTAGAAATTTTATTCTTGTTAATATAAATTTATTTATTTTAATTGGATGCTAATTACTTTACAATATTGTATTGGTTTTGCCATACATCAACATCAATCTGCCATTGGTATACACGTGTTCCCCATCCTGAACTCCCCTCCCACCTCCCTCCCTGTATCATCCCTCTGGGTCATCCAAGTGCACCAGCCCCAAGCACCCTGTATCATGCATCAAACCTAGACTGGTGATTCGTTTTATATATGATATTATACATGTTTCAATGCCATTCTCCCAAATCATCCCACCCTCACCCTCTCCCACAGAGTCCAAAAGACTGTTTTATACATCTGTGTCTCTTTTGCTGTCTTGCATACAGGGTTATCATTACCATCTTTCTAAATTCCATATATATGCATTAGTAAACTGTATTGGTGTTTTTCTTTCTGGCTTACTTCACTCTGTATAATAGGTTCCAGTTTCATCCACCTTATTAGAACTGATTCAAATGTATTGTTTTTAATGGCTGAGTAATATTCCATTGTGTATATGTCCCGCAGCTTTCTTATCCATTCATCTGCTCATGGACATCTAGGTTGCTTCCATGTCCTGGCTATTATAAACAGTGCTGCGATGAACATTGGGGTACACGTGTCTCTTTCAATTCTGGTTTCCTCCGGTGTGTATGCCCAGCAGTGGGATTGCTGGGTCATAAGGTAGTTCTATTTCCAGTTTTTTAAGGAATCTCCACACTGTTCTCCATAGTGGCTATACTAGTTTGCATTCCCACCAACAGTGTAAGAGGGTTCCCTTTTCTCCACACCCTCTCCAGCATTTATTGCTTGTAGACTTTTGGATCGCTGCCATCCTGACTGGCATGAAATGGTACCTCACTGTGGTTTTGATTTGCATTTCTCTGATAATGAGTGATGTTGAGCATCTTTTAAGATGTTTTGTTAGCCATCTGTATGTCTTCTTTGGAGAAATGTCTGTTTAGTTCTTTGGCCCATTTTTTGATTGGGTCGTTTATTTTCCTGGAATTGAGCTGCATAAGTTGCTTGTATATTTTTGAGATTAGTTCTTTGTCAGTTACTTCATTTGCTATTATTTTCTCCCATTCTGAAGGCTCTCTTTTCACCTTGCTTATAGTTTCCTTTGATGTGCAGAAGCTTTTCATTTTCATTAGGTTCCATTTGTTTATTTTTGCTTTTATTTCCAATATTCTGGGAGGTGGGTCATAGAGGATCCTGCCGTGGTTTATGTTGGAGAGTGTTTTGCCTATGTTCTCCTCTAGGAGTTTTATAGTTTCTGGTCTTATGTTTAAATCTTTAATCCATTTTGAGTTTATTTTTGTGTATGGTGTTAGAAAGTGTTCTAGTTTCTTTCTTTTACAAGTGGTTGACCAGTTTTCCCAATACCACTTGTTAAAGAGATTGTCTTACTCCATTGTATATTCTTTCCTACTTTGTCAAAGAAAAGGTGTCCATAGGTGCACGGATTTATCTCTGGGCTTTCTATTTTGCTCCATTGATCTATATTTCTGTCTTTGTGCCTGTACCATACTGTCTTGATGACTGTGGCTTTGTAGTAGAGCTTGAATTCAGGCAGGTTGATTCCTCCAGTTCCATTCTTCTGTCTCAAGATTGCTTTGGCTATTCGAAGTTTTTGGTATTTCCATATAAATTGTGAAATTATTTGTTCTAGCTCTGTGAAAAATACCCTTGGTAGCTTGATAAGGATTGCATTGAATCTGTAGATTGCTTTGGGTAGTATACTCATTTTCACTATATTGATTCTTCTGATCCATAAACATGATATTTCTCCGTCTATTAGTGTCCTCTTTGATTTCTTTCATCAGTGTTTTATACTTTTCTATATATAGGTCTTTTGTTTCTTTAGGTAGATATATTCCCAAGTATTTTATTCTTTTCGTTGCAATGGTGAATGGAATTGTTTCCTTAATTTCTCTTTCTGTTTTCTCATTATTAGTATATAGGAATGCAAGGGATTTCTGTGTGTTGATTTTATATCCTGCAACTTTACTATATTCATTGTTTAGTTCTAGTAATTTTCTGGTTGAGTCTTTAGGGTTTTCTAAGTAGAGGATCATGTCATCTGAAATCAGTGAGAGTTTTACTTCTTTTCCAATCTGGAATCCTTTTATTTCTTTTTCTACTCTGATTGCTGTGGCCAAAACTTCCAAAACTATGTTGAATAGTTGTGGTGAGAGTGGGCACCCTTGTCTTGTTCCTGACTTTAGAGGGAATGCTTTCAATTTTTCACTATTGAGGATAATGTTTGCGGTGGGTTTGTCAAATGTAGCTTTTATTATGTTGAGGAATGTTCCTTCTATTCCTGCTTTCTGGAGAGTTTTTTATCATAAATGTATGTTTAATTTTGTCAAAGGCTTTCAATTATCCACATAATTTTACTTCAATGCACTTTATAATTGTTATTATTGAAATAGTGCATATATGTGATATCTAAAAATACAAATCTTCAAAAGAGCAGTTGATGAAAAGTAAAATTAAGCCTTTATTTGTATTCTGGTTCCCTTCATGGGAGCAATAAGTTTCATCAATTTCTTTTGTATTGAATCATAGATATTCCACATATACACAAATATTTGTGTCCAATTTTTTGTCTCCTGTATCTAATTATAAACATAATATTATATATATTTGTGGTATACAATGTATATATACTTATATACATATTATATATGTGTACTATATGTTAATATGTTTATCAAGCCTGCTCTTCAGAATGAAGGTACACTATTCCAAATAATCTTATAGACATTCTTTGGTGACTGTGGGGAGAGAGCAAATTAGCCAAGATGGTGTGTTCAGGCTCTCTCACCCCACAGTTTATAAATAATGACTATATAACAGCTGAGATCATTTATACCACTGCATAAACATCGTGAGGTGTTTGCTTGGTCACAGGCTACTTTATGCTGTGGGAATATGTAAGCTCCACCCACAAAGTGGTGGCATTACTGTTGCATCATGGCTTTGTGTGTTGGGTCCAGCCATGAGAGAAGAGAATATAACATGAATACTGTTATGGATCCTGTGTCAGCCAGGAGAGAGGTTGTGTGCAGTTTTTCTGTGTTATGTTAATCTGCTATTAGGTCTACTGTGCCAGCCAGAAAAGAATAAACGTGTCTGCTGTTCCTATGGCTCCTTGAATCTTCTTCCAGCCTTTTATTTCATGCCTTGCCTACCCTGGGTTCAATGAACAGCACAGACATGAGATACAGTGAGACAATTGGCATCATGAACAGTATGAAGAACAATACAGTGGTCTACCATCAGAAGGAAGGTCAGTGCTCAGAATAAAGTCAAGTTCACATGCACATTTTTAAGAAGATTTTGAGAAGTGTAAACTAGGCTTAGTTAAAATCAAGTTTATCTTGTATCTTGCATCAATTAACATAGGCAAAACATCTGCTATTTTCACAAGAAATGCTACAAAAGTGTAATAAAAGAACACATCCAAGCATACTCTGATAAATGTCACATAAAATACTTAAAAATAACAGATTTCAGAAAATGACATTAATTCAATCTCTTTTGAATTGAATTCACCAGTACATGTAAACATATATGCAAACTGCTCATAAAATCACTTTTGTAATCTTAATAGTAAATCTAGCAACTATTTGAATCTTTGGAAAGAGTAAAGGATGTAAAGCATAATATATTTGTATTATAGGTACCATAGAACCATTATAAGAATGAAATAGGTAAAACATGCTGAAAAAGAAAGAACTATTTTGTAAAAGAAACTAAATTAGATGATAGAAATAAATATATTGATAAGTAATGCGTATTTATACACATGTATCTACATCAATGCATCAATAGAAAATCCTTTCTAAGGTGACACCTTCAAACTATTAACATTTGCCATTTGGATTCAATGGGAAGTCATCTGAACATGTGGGTTGTGGGTTTGGGAGTGTGGAATGTAATTCATTTTAATGTATGTACTACTTATGATTTTTATGATTATTATAAAGTACTATATTATGAGTATTAAGAGAATTGTAACTTCTGTAAGAAGCATGATATTTCAAGCTTTCTTTCATTCCATGTAATATCCTCTTCTCCTGCTGTTAGGCACCATTTTTTATAAAAGATGCATCCTTAACTTTATACTTCTTCTGTACAGTGACATTTTCACCTTCTTTCTTACTGTTCAAGCCTCCCTCATCCCTTATCATGATAAGGTACCCAATTTGAGCTGATAATTACCTCATATTTCATCATGAAAATGGAAACTGTCATAGACATTTCAATCTTCTTGAGAGTAAGCCTATGAACATACCAGTGTCTGCTTCTGTTTTTTTCTTTCTTCTTTACTAAGAAGTGCAAGAGGCACCCCTTATTTTTCAGTATCAGTGTAAGCTGAATTCTCTCACTTTATCAAGAATTTACAACTTAATTATACTTTCTCAGTCTTTTATCAAAAAACCTCATCATCTTAAAGATATCTGAAAGTTTTGTACTCCTTGAAAAATAGGAAAGAGAAGTCTCCTCTGATGGCTTGTAATATTTCTAGAAATTATCTTCATTTTTACTCTTTAGAATCAACTTTTCCAGATAGATAGCATGCCTTTTCAACATAAGATGAATTTTCTTCAGGGGAGAATTTTAGTTGTTTCTAAAAATTAGCCAGGAAGAAATGTGGCTATCTTTTACCTTTAGTTTTATCTCTCTCACAGAAACACTTGCTCTTTCCACTCTAAGTCTTTATGTGACACTTCTTTTTCCTATTCATTTTTGAAATAATTTTCTTTTTCTAGATCAGCTATTCACAAAAATTTCCTGTCGAGGTGAGATTGAGTCCAATGCACCTTCATGAGAAGTTCTGCCTTTCTATGTCAAGGGCTGTCCCTCTGTTGTTACACTGACCTGTTCTTTGGTTGATATTTGGCATATTTGAAAGTTTATATTTCTTATGCTTCTTATGAATTTCCCAGGTTTAGGAAGTGTTCTTTTGCCAGCTCTGAGCTCCTTCAGTAATTGAGAAGGCAGTACCAAGGGGCAAAATCCTTGCATCCCAAGAAATGCATTGTCTTTCAGAAGGTTTATTTATTTGATGTTTGATGTTTGTTTTTCTTTTTCCTGTTCTTTGGGTTCCCCTAAGCACTTTTTCCTTTGCTGCTCAGCTTCCACAGTTTCTATATACTATTTGGTCGTAGCCTTAATCATTGCAATTTGCACTCAGAGTGGTTTCTTCTTTGAGAAAATATAAGACTCAAAGAACTGGCTTCATTAGATCCCTCGGTACTGGCTATGCTTTTTAGCTATTTTCTTGCAACTTGTGAGCCCTCCTAAGTACTCTGATTATCTGAATTGTTTTGCGGAAGTCTTACATATAAATTGTAATTTGAGATTTCCTCAGACTCTTAATTCTTCTCAGAAATAATATGCTTTCTTCATTGTATTGGATTGTATTCAAAAGAAAGGTAATTTAGAACTAACAGGATACTATGTTTCCAACAGTGATGCATTAGTATAGATTTGAACATAATCCTGTATGAAGACAGGCAAGTTCTTATAAATCTTTGAAAAAGAAAAACTTTTTTCCCACCTAGAGAATGAGCCAAGGCTGACAAGTTCTATGTGAGCTTTTTTGTTGCTGTTGTTTGTTTTAAATGTTGAATTGTTTCTATTCTTTCTTTATACTGTTTCCTACTTTTTTTCAAGGATTTTCGTTTCAAGATCTCTTTTCCAATAGCTCAAGGTAATGAACCCTGTCTCTACTGTTCATTAAAATCAAAATTGCCTGGATATACAAGCTGCCTCTAAAATTTTAAAAAAGTTAAACTGTTCACAATAGCAAATCACTCTGAGTTTCAATTTTGCTTTTATTTTTGATTGTTAATGTTGAATGATGTTTCTACTTTTCTGGAAAGTTAGGTATTTTTTAAAATTTTTTTATTGAGGGATAATTTGCATGCAATATTATATTAGCTTTAGGTGCATAACATAATAATTCAATATTTGTATAAATTGTGAAGTGATCATGATGGATATTCATTATTTTATTTATTTATTTCACCCACATGAACAACATGGAGGGCCTTAATTCCTCAACCAGGCATCAAACATGTGTCCCCTGTAATGGAAGTTCAGAGTCTTTACCACTGGACCAAAAGGAAATTTTCTCTAAATGTTCATTTTTTCAGATCTTCTAAAAATGGAAGCCCACTCCAGTGTTCTTGCCTGGAGAATCCCAGGGATGGGGGAGCCTGGTGGGCTGCCATCTATGGGGTCGCACAGCGTCAGACACAACTGAAGCAACTTAGCAGCAGCAGCAGCAAAGATCCTGTAGCTATTAGTTGTTAATATGGAGTTCTCCATGTTATCCAAAAGTAAAAATCTCCATATCCTTTTAATATGTCTTCAATCTCAGTCACTGGAAAAGTGACAGTATACTTTTCAGAATCATTTATGACCTTCATTTTATCATATCAAATACTTATAATCTCCCCCATCTTCTTAATTGTAACTTTCCTTTATTATGGCTTTTTGGGAACATCAAACACACAAAAGCCTCATGCTTTTCCTAATATACTTCAAGGTAAATTCTCACTTTCATTTGGAAAAAGAGACTATCTAGAATTTTTAGGGCTAAGAGATTACCACTTTGTTTTTTCTCTGTACACTATCTTGGAGATAATCACTTCATTTTCTTAAATTTAAGTAAATATAAACTTTTCTTTTAATGAATTTGTTATATTTTCTATACTTGGTAGAAATAATATACTTTTATATAATAAGGAAATGGTGTTTTCATAGTAATTTTTCATATTTAATGAATGCTTTTTTTAAACTACATGTAACTTTGAGTCTTTAGTAAGAGAATCTGCAAAATATATTGGTTCTAAATTTAAAACTTCATATTTTGTTATATGTTTCCTACTGTCTGAAAACAACAAATAAGTAATCCAATACAGCAGTCTTCTTATCTTGTGAGTGCATGCAAAGTCACTCCAGTTATGTCTGACTCTTTGCAACCCTATGGACCATAGCCCGCCAGGCTCCTCTGTCCATGGGATTCTCCTGGCAAGAACACTAGAGTGGATTGCTGTGCCCTCCTCCAGGGGATCTTCCTGATGCAGGGATTGAATCCATGTCTCTTATGTCTCCTGCATTGTCAGGTGGATTTTTTACCACTAGTGCCACCTGGGAAGCCCCCATTTGACCTCAAGTCTCAGAAAATGAATGAGCAAGTCTATTGCCTCAATGTTTTTCTCTGTTCCATTTGGGTCTCTGCTGAAGTATGTATACTTCTCCCTTCATTCTGTGTTTCATATATGCATAGAAGTAAACTTATTCTTCTTTAATACAATCTTAGATACTTTTAATATAAGAAAGTATCTAACTAAATAGAGAAAACCAATATTAGCTACAGTCTTCATATGCCTATGTTATACTGCTTATTAAATGTCAAAATATTTGAAATGTAAATCAATTTTATAAAGGTAAAATTCTTCAAAGGTTATCAGTGGGTGCCATGGAATAAAACCCAATAATTTACTTACTTCCCCAGTGGTTCAGTGGAAAAGAATCCACCTGCAGTGCAGAAGATACAGAAGACATGGGTTCATTCCCTGAATCAAAAATCACCTGGAGTAGGGCATGGCAACCCACTCCAGTATTCTTGCCAAGAAAATCCCATGGACAGAGGAACCTGGCAGGCTATGACCCATGGGGTCACAAAGAGTCAGAAATGACTAAGCAACCAAGTAACTTAATTATAGTTAATATAATACAGTATATTTAGTTTAATTAGCTTAACTGATAGCTATGCCCCTCTGACCCTTCCAAAATTCAGGAGTCATATAAACATGTAAATAGAAGAAACTCAGAAGTGTCAGGTTTTCAAACTCTAGAAATTACCCAGCACGCTTATATCATGGTTCTATGAAGACCTACAAGAACTTTAAGAACTAACACCCCAAAAAAGATGTTCTTTTCATTATAGGGGACTGAAATGCAAAAGTAGGAATTCAAGAAACGCCTGGAGTAACAGGCAAATTTGGCCTTGGAGTACAAAATGAAGCAGGGCAAAGGGCTAATAGAGTTTTGCCAAGAGAATGCACTGGGCATAGTAAACACCCTCTTCCAATAACACAAGAGAAGACTCTACACATGGACATCACCAGATGGTCAACACCAAAATCAGATGAATTATATTCTTTGCAGCCAAAGATGGAGAAGCTCTATACAGTGAGAAAAAACAAGACTGGTAGCTGACTGTGGCTCAGATCATGAACTCCTTATTGCCAAATTCAGACTTAAATTGAAGAAAGTAGGGAAAACCACTAGACCATTCAGGTATGACTTCAATCAAATCACTAATGATTATACAGTGGAAGTGAGAAATAAATTTAAGGGACTAGGTCTGATAGACAAAGTGCCTGAACTACGGACAGAGATTCATGGCACTGTACAGGAGACAGGGCTCAAGACCATCCCCATGGAAAAGAAATGCAAAAAGCAAAATGGTTGTCTGAGGAGACCTTACACAGCTGTGAAAAGAAGAGAAGCAAAAAGCAAAGGAGAAAAGGAAAGATATAAGCATCTGAATGCAGAGTTCCAAAGAATAGCAAGGAGAGATAAGAAAGGCTTCCTCAGCCATCAATGCAAAGAAACAGAGGAAAACAAGAGAATGGGAAAGACTAGAGATCTCTTCAGGAAAATTAGAAATACCAAGGGAACATTTCATGCAAAGATGGGCTCAATAAAGGACAGAAATGGTATGGACCTAACAGAAGCAGAAGATATTAAGAAGAGATGGCAAGAATACACAGAACTGTACAAAAAAGATCTTCATGACCCAGATAACCATGATGGTGTGATCGTCCACCTAGAGTTAGACATCCTGGAATATGAAGTCAAGTGGGCCTTAGAAAGGATCACTACAAACAAAGCTTGTGGAGGTGATGGAATTCCAGTGGAGCTATTTCAAATCCTGAAAGATGATGCTGTGAAAATGCTGCATTCATTATGCCAGCAAATTTGGAAAACTCAGCAGTGGCCACAGGACTGGAAAATGTCCATTTTCATTCCAATCCCAAAGAAAGGCAATGCCAAAGAATGCTCAAACTGCTTCACAGTTGAACTCATCTCACACGCTAATAAAGTAATGCTCAAAACTCTCCAAGCCAGGCTTCAGCAATACATGAACCATGAACTTCCAGATGTTCAAGCTGCTTTTAGAAAAGGCAAAGGAACCAGAGATCAAATTGCCAACATCCGCTGGATCATCAAAAAAGCAAGAGAGCTCCAGAAAAGCATCTATTTCTGCTTTATTGACTATGCCAAAGCCTTTGACTGTGTGGATCACAATAAACTGTGGAAAATTCTTCAGGAGATGGGAATACCAGACCACCTGACCTGCCTCTTGAGAAACCTATATGCAGGTCCGGAAGTAACAGTTAGAACTGGACATGGAACAACAGACTGGTTCCAAATAGGAAAAGAAGTACATCAAGGCTGTATATTGTCACCCTGCTTTTTAACTTATATGCAGAGTACAACATGAGAAACACTGGGCTGGAGGAAGCACAAGCTGGAATCAAGATTGCTGGGAGAAATATCAATAACATCAGCTATGCAGATGAAACCACCCTTACGGCAGAAAGTGAAGAGAAACTAAAAAGCCTCTTGAGGAAAGTGAAAGAGGAGAGTGAAAAAGTTGGCTTAGAACTCAACATTCAGAAAACTAAGATCATGGCATCTGGTCCTATCACTTCATGGGAAATAGATGGGGAAACAGGGGAAACAATGTCAGACTTTCTTTTGGGGCGCTCCAAAATCACTGTAAATGGTGTTTGTATGAAATTAAAAGACTCTTACTCCTTGGAAGAAAAGTTATGACCAACCTAGACAGCATATTGAAAAGCAGAGACATTACTTTGCCAACAAACGTCTGTCAAGGCAAGGCTATGTTTTTTCCTGTGGTCATGTATGGATGTGAGAGTTGGACTGTGAAGAAAGCTGAGCACCAAAGAATTAATGCTTTTGAACTGTAGTGCTGGAGAAGACTCTTGAGAGTCCCTTGGACTGCAAGGAGATCCAACCAGTCCATCCTAAAGGAGACTAGTCCTGGGTGTCCATTGGAAGGACTGATGCTAAAGCTGAAACTCCAATACTTTGTCCACCTCATGTGAAGAGTTGGCTCATTGGAAAAGTCTCTGATGAAGTGAGGGATTGGGGGCAGGAGGAGAAGGGGATGACAGAAGATGAGATGGCTGGATGGCATCACCGACTCAATGCACATTAGTTTGGGTGAACTCCGGGAGTTGGTGATGGACTGGGAGGCCTGGCGTGCTGTGATTTATGGGGTCACAAAGAGTCAGACAAAACTGAGTGACTGAACTAAACTGAACTTATATCATAGTTTGTCATATGAGAAATAAGTGCATAAAAACACTTATAGGAGTTATCTAAGCTCTGAAACAATCAAGTTTAAAAGGTGGTTGTTAACTAAAACAAAAAAATAAAATCTCAAAGTTTGTATAGAGACACAAAAGTTCCCAAATAGAAAATGCAATCTTGAGAAATAAAAACAGAGCTGGAGGAATCAGGCTCCCTGACTTCAGACTGTACTACATAGCTACAGTTATCCAAACAGTATGGTACTGGCACAAAAATAGAAATCTAAATCAATGCAACAGAATAGAAAATGCAGAAATAAGTCCATGCACCTATGGACAATTAATATGACAAAGGAGGTGAGTCTATATACAATGTTGTAGACAGTCTCTCCCTGAAGAAGTAACGGCAACCCATTTTAGTATTCTTACCTGGAGATTCCCATGGAGAGAGGAACCTGGAAGGCTACATTCCATAGGGTAGCACAGAGTCGGATATCACTGAACCAACTAAACAGCAGCAAAGACAGTCTCTTCCACAAATGGTGCTGGGGAAACTGGACAGCTACATGTAAAAAAATTAAATTAGATCATTCTTTAACTCGATGCACAAAAATAAGCTCAAAATGGATTAAAGACCTAAATGTGAGGGCAAGCACTATTAAAATCTTACAGGAAAACATAGGCAGAACACTTTCTGACATAACCCACAGAGATACCTTTCTTGATCCATCTCCCAGAATAATGGAAATAAAAATAAAACAAACAAATATACCTACTTAAACTCAAAAACTTTTGCATAGTGAAGGAAACAATAAACAAATGAAAAGACATTATATAGATTAGGAGAAAATATTTGCAAATAATGTGAGCAATAAAGATTAATCTCCAAAATTTACATAGAGCCCATGATGCGTAACAGCATCAAAATAAAACACCCACTCAAAAAATGGGCAGGAGACCTAAACAGACATTTCTCTAGAGAAGACATAAGATGGCCAACAGGCACATGAAAAGATATTGAATATCACTAATCATTAGAGAAATATAAATCAAAACTGCAATGAGATATAACCTCACACCAGCCAGAATGGCTATAATCAAAAAATCTACAAACAATAAATACTGAGAAGGATATGGAGAGAAGGGAACCCTCTCACTCTGTTGGTGGGAATGTAAATTGGTACAGCCACTATGGAGAATAGCATGGAGATTCCTTTAAAAACTGAAAGTAGACTAACATAAGACCATGCAATCCCACTCTTGGGCATAAATCCAGAGGAAAACACGATCCAGAAGGATACATACACCCCAATATATTTCACTGTAGCATTTTAAAACTGTCAAGACATGGTAGCAACCTAAAAGCCCATCAATAGAGAAATGGACAAAGAAGATGTGATACATACATACAATGGAATATTACTCAGCCATAAAAAAGAATGAGATAATGCTATTTGTAGCAAAATGGATAGACCTAGAGAGTGTCATACTGAGTGAAGTCAGAGAAGGAGAAATATCATATGACATCCCTTACATGCAGAATCTAGAAAGAAATGATACAAATTAAATTACTTATAAAAGAGCAACAAAATCACAGACTTCAAGAATGAGCTTATGGTTTCTAGGGAGAAGGATGGAGGGAAGGGAGTTTGGGATAGGCATGAACACATTGCTATACTTAAAATAAATAACCAACAAGAACCTGCTATATAGCACATGTAACTCTGTTAAATGTTATGTGGCATCCTGGATTGAAGATAGGTTTAGGGAAGAATGGATATGTGTATGTGTATGGCTGAGTCCTTTCACTGTTCACCTGAAACTATCACAACATTGATTGTTAATTTGCTGTAACCAATACAAAATAAAAGATTTTTTCAAAGGGAGCTATTAAAGAGAACAAGTTTATTTTAACAACAAAAGCCCTGAAGGTGGGCAAAATCAGATTAATTCCTCGGATAAAAAGCCACCATCTTTCCATATCCATCATGCTTTGTTTTCTACTTAGATTTAGCAGGTGTATAGGAGTGAATCGCAGCAAACTCAAAGATATACAATATTGCTTTTTAAAACTAATTTTTATTGGAATATAGTTGCTTTTACAATATTGTGCTAAGTCACTTCAGTCGTGTCCAAATCTTAATGACCCTATGGGTGGTAGCCTGCCAGGCTCTTCTGTCCACGGGATTCTCCAGGCAAGAATACTGGAGTGGGTTGCCATGCCCTTCTCCGGGAATCTTCCCAATCCAGGGATTGAACCTGTGTCTCTTATGTCTCCTGCATTTAGCAAATGAGTTCTTTACCACTAGTGCCACCTGTTTTTTATAACTTCATTTCTAACTATGAGTTCACATTCTTCAAATCTGACAAGAAAAATGAAAAGTCAACTTTTAATAAATTTAGACTTACTTGTTTCTGGGATTTTACCACCATTATGGTATCTTTTGCAATTTCAGCTCTTTAGAGATGGAAATAGATTACTGACCTCCATTTTTATTTTTATTTTTATCAGTTTATCTTTCTAATATGTTTGTTTTATAATGTTCCTGTCCCACGCTTCAGACATAAAATCTTTACCTTGTAATTTTGCATAAGTTCTTGCATATTCAGCATAGGTTCTTGCTGCCTCTTAGGAGATACTTGTCTATAAACAAGTAGCCTATTTTCTTTCTTGCCATCTACCACACTTCTCTTTCTCTCAACTTGAGGAAAACTATTAATTGTATGGGGAAATTGCTTTTTCCAAAATCACAATACTTATTTTTGAGTATGCACAAACTTCTATGTAGTCAAACACCAGAAAAGACATGTGTACTACTTCTATTCTCTCTGTTCAATGCATCACAAACTTGTTAGAAGCTAATAAGTACAGAGTCAGCATTTCTATTGGTGACTTGTAAGTATCAAGAGAAAAAGGAAAATAGCAAAATATTATCCAGCCACATATATTAGTAGATATCTTGCTCAGAATATCACAGACAACTTGGCAAAAATTCTTGAAATATTTAAAAATAAATGGAAATCAAAATAAAATACCTAGCATATATTGCCAACTCCATTGCCCTTTTTCTGGACACTGTTTTTCAGCTGCTCTTTGTGCCAAAATGGGCTCTAATTAATGGTTTCTACAATTTTCTTTACTGTTACATGTTGTTTGTTGTTCATGTTACATGCAGTTGATCTGAGGTTTTTGGTTTTTAAAAAAAAAAAATATATATATATATATATATATATACACACACATACACACATACCAGTATTCTCCAAGCTAGTCTTCACCAGTACGTGAACCAAGAACTTCCATATGTTCCAGCTGGATTTAGAAAAGGCAGAGGAACCAGGGATCAAATTGCCAACCTCTGTTGGATCATATAAAAAAGCTAGAGAATTCCAGAAAAACATCTACTTCTGCTTCATTGACTACACTAAAGCCTTTGACTGTGTGAATCACAACAAACTGTGGACAATTTTTCAAGAGATAGGAATACCAGAACACCTTTTCTACCTCCTTGTATCCAGATCAAGAAGCAACAGTTAGAACCAGACATGAAACAATGGACTGGTTCAAAATTGGGAAAGAAGTACATCAAGGCTGTATATTGTCACCTTGCTTATTTAACTTATATGCAGAGTAAATCATGTGAAATGTTAGGCTGGATCAATCACAAGCTGGAGTCAAGGTTGCTGGGAGAAATATCGTTAACTTCAGATATGCAGATGACACCACCTTATGGCAGAAAGCAAAGAGGTACTAAAGAACCTCTTGATGAAGGTAAAAGAGGAGAGCAGAAAAAGCTGGCTTAAAACTCAGCATTCAAAAATTAAGATCATGGCATCCAGTCCCATCAGTTCATGGCAAATAGATGGGGAACAGTGGAAACTGTGACAGACTTTATTTTACTGGGCTCCAAAATCACTACAGACAGTGGCTACAGCCATGAAATGAAATGACACTTGCTCCTTGGGAGAAAAGCTATGACCAACCTAGACAGCATATTAAAAAGCAGAGACATTGCTTTGCCAACAAAGGTCCATCTAGTCAAAGCTATGGTTTTCCCAGTACTCATGTATGGATGTGAGGGTTGGACCATAAAGAAGGATGAGTGCTAAAGAACTGATGCTTTTGAACTGTGGCTGAAGAAGACCCTTGAGAGTCACTTAGACTGCAAGATCAACCTGTCAATCATAAAGAAAATCAATCCTGAATATTTATTGGAAGGACTGATGGTGAAGCTAAAGCTCCAATATTTTGGTCAATTGATGCAAAGAGCCAACACATTGGAAAAGACGCTGACGCTGGGAAACATTGAAGGCAGGAGGAGAAGTGGATGACAGAGGTCAAGATGGTTGGATGGTGTCACTGACTCAATGGACATGAGTTTGAGTAGACTCCAGATGTTGAAGGACAGGGAAGCCTGGCATGCTGCAGTCCATGAGGTCACAAAGAGTCAGACATGACTGAGTGACTGAACAATAACAATATATTTAAAAAGTCAAGAAATTGCAAAGGTTTTATATATATATATATATATATATATATATATATATATATATATATATAGCAATTGAATCTCTTCTTTTTTCTTGCACTACCATAAATCTCACTTTCATGATACAATCTTTCTTAGTCTTGCTCTTTCTGGTGGTTGCCCTCAATCTCTCACATGTTAATCAGCCCTTTAACAGATTTAGTGTTCCACACCACTCTTTGTCCTCTCCCCTTTTAGTCTTGATATATTTATATCATTCCTAATAATTATCTCAGTGGTAGAGCTTGTGCTGTTGGGGGCAGAGTCTGTTTGCTGTGCCCTCTATGTGTTCAGGAGTAAGGACTTGGAGGTGTCAAAAATACCCTCAGTTAAGCTATCTAACTTCTGTTTCATTTCACAATTCTTTCTTCCAACAACATTTAAGTATTTAGATTCTCTGTTATTTAATAAAGTTTCATTCCATTTAAACACATGACCTTTTCCATGTATGCTACAGGCCATGGCTTCCTCAGTTTACATTTCTAGAATCTTTACATTCCCTAGACATATTTTTTCCCAGAAATCATTGTCCTGATACAGTAGCTCTCATTATTCCATTTTGTTTATTATTATCATAACAGTCAAAATAAAGACAATTAATGCAGACAAAAAGAAACCAAAAATAACTTTTACAATCATCCAAACTTTAGCAAATTCTCCAGAAAAAAGTAGAATATAAAGATTTTTTATTAATCTGCCTTTTTAGCAGCCAAAGCTATTTGTATTACTTTAACCATCTTCATTAAATTGTCCATTACTTCCCCTCCACCATACTTAGAAAATGCTTCTTTTTAGATGACTTTAAAATGAGATTATTATTTTATAATTATAATTCTATCATTATGTGCTTTATAATGATTTAACATAGAGCTATGTGATATGACATTAATTAAAGCTACCATCAGAAACAAATATGAAAAATAAAGGAAATCTTTTAGAATAAAAAGTAAATTTCCTTTGAAAAAATTAAAATTAAAAAATGTGGGTTTTGACAGCAGTTTTCTTTTTGTTTTCAAGCAGGAAGATATTACATTCATCTTCATGGGTTCTGTTGGAAAATGAGATGCTCTCAAACTTATGGACCTCTATTTCTCCTTCAGTATTATTCAAAATGAGTTGAAATTCAATACAGATAGTCTAGATCTGGTTGCCATAGCTCCCATATCTATTTTCAACTCAACATTCAAAGGGTCACACTTGTTGCATTTTATAATTCTTTCCTATAGTCATTTTAATCATTACATTATGCAAGATCTATATATGTGTATATTACCTGTACATATATTAAAACAAAAGGAAACAATGTTAATTTGATAGTGCTATTGAATATATTCAAATGTGTCCTTGGAAAAATTTTGATATTTTTATTTATCTTTCTGGATAAAGAATTAATGATGGCTACCAAGGAATCACACAAGTAGGACAGTCAGTCTGAAATGCCAACGTGATCCATAGACTGGAAGCACTGTTTGCTGTTCTACTGAACAATATGGATGGATTCACATGTACACTCTGTCACAGTGCAGCCTATGTTAATATACAGAGAAGCACAAAGAGGCCCTACAACTCATTAATCTCAGCTTACCTGGCTTCAGGGAGGAAACTAAAATGCAGGTTAACCAGTAGAGGTGCTGTGCTTATTTACAAACTATTTTGAAATATCCTACTGAAGTCTATTAACAAGTGGTTTGTTACCATGAAAATTTTAAAATATAACTAGCAGTAAAATACAATTCTTAGGAGTACAAGAACTTCCATTGTGCATTTAGGATTTAGATCCATGCATTTATTGCTCAATTTCCATTGTTTATTTTTTTCTTATTTCTTGTGCTTATTCTCAAAATTGTAGAAAAATCATTTCCAAATTGTGTGTCAGTACCCATTGGTGGGTAATGAAATAAATGCAGTGTATTTTTGAATTTGTAAATAAAATAAAGAGAATGAAGTAGAATAGAAACTATCACAACACATCACATGGTCTCTTAGCAACATCTGTGTACATTGCAATAAATGGGCCATGATTTGAAATGGATTTCTAACTGTATATTTTTAAAAGTTTGTACAGAAAAAAAGACATAAATGTAAGATCTTATTTTAGAGATCTATGTGTATAAGACAAAAACTTTAAGAAGAGAATGATCAGTCCTGTCTGAAGTTTTCTTCTACCAAAAATGAAAATAACAATAAGTCCTCTAAATCAGCACACACATCACCTTTTTCTTCTTTTTTTAGAATATCTCACTCAAAAATTAATTTAACTGTAAAATGACTCAATAGACCTATATGAATGCTATAATCTTCCTTAAAGTAAAAAAAAAAAACTAATCTTAGAAGACTTTGTAAAAAAATGGCACATGTCCTATTTTAGAATTACGAGAAAATATAATAAATCAAAATATAAATAAGAATTTATTTCTTTAAGTTCCTAGCTTATCTTTTTTATAGACTTAGAATCTAAATCATTTTTTAATGGGAATTTTGCCCTCTGTACTTTCTTCTCTCCCATTTCATCCCAATCTACTTCCAGATATGAAAACAGATTTATAGCAATTCATATAAAGCTAGGCACTCAGTGGACACTCCATAAATATTTGTTGATGATTATAACTTTGTCTTGACTAGATTGCTCATATAATTGCTTTAAATCTCCTGTGGCAATTTAGTTACACCGTGTGAAATTTGGCACATCAATTAGAAAAACCTTCTTAAATTTGCGTATAGACAGATGACGCTTTCATCAAATTAATTTAGGTCCTTTTATAACAGACCATGACAATATTTTGATATCCAAAATGAATCCAGTTATAAGGATAAAAATTTTAAAATACATCATAACTAATCCTAACTATGCCATAAACGCTTATTATGTTACATCTGCATCTGGAATATTTTAGGTTTAAGGATATTAAATCAACAAATTTATGATTCCATCTGTCAAAAGTCTATAAAGCCTAAAAATGCCACCAACTATGTTATTAAAACTAGACTTCCAAAGTCTGCCTATATTAACAAGGAGATAAATGAGCAGACAATGTAAAGTCACATAGGATTCACTTTTTCTTCAGTGAATTTTGCTCTTTCTTTAAATATTTTTGTTGTCATTTAGTCCCTAAGTTGTGTCCTACTTTTTGCAACCCATGGACTGCAGCATGCCAGGGTTCCCTGTCTTTTCCCATCTCCTGGAGTTTGCTTACTAAAGTCCATTGAGTTGGCAATGTTATACAACTATCTCAACCTCTGTCACCCCCTTCCCCTTTTGCCTTCAATCTTTCCAGTCATCAGAGTTTTTTCCAATGCGTTGGCTCTTCACATCAGGTGGCCAAAGTTTCTTTAAACTTGGATATTTTCTTAACTTTAAAATTCTCTCTGCATCTTCTGGGAATCTCTGTAACTAATAATATAATCTGCAACATTATAGCTCTTTTTCCAGCTGGTTAAGTGCATTTACATCTTTTAAAAAAAAGAGAGAGAGAGAGAGTGCTCAGATAAATAAATGTAAATGTACTTCAAAGTTTTTTTTTTTTTTCCTTTAATGTTAGAAACATAATAACATACACTAACCACATAAAGAAGGAAATGGCAACCCACTCCAGTGTTCTTGCCTGGAAAATCCCAGGGACGGGGGAGCCTGGTGGGCTGTTGTCTCTGGGGTCGCACCGAGTCGGACACGACTGAAGCGACTTAGCAGCAGCAGCAGCAGCAGCAGCAACCACATATAACTTTTTATCTATACTCTCAATTTTACTTGCTCTCCTATTGTCAAACTTCGAAATATGGGATAATTTTCTAATTCTTTTTTAATTTGGGATCTTCTATGAAGCCCATTATTTAAAATACCATTTTTAAGAACACTCTAAGTGTCTCAATTGCCTCATTCAGAAGATTATAAGTAATTTCATGATTTTATTTTCCATCTCTAATGGTATTTTGTTGATAAATGAAGAACTAGAGGGAAAATCATTTCTGTGAAATGCTTTTACCAACAGATCATACCTTCTTCAGAGGCCAATTTAATTCTGTTATCAAAGCAGCCCAGATACCCCCAGGCAGGATGATCTGTATATTGAAACCTCATCTGGGAGGGTAATTTCTGAAGTCTGACACAACACTGAATTATTTCTCATTCCGTCCTGTACTCAAAGAGGGGCAGACCAGATCTACACAATTCACTGGAGTGCACTTGGAGCCAGGAAGGATACTCTGCTTCTGAATGCACTCACTCTGATCATGGTGCTGCATACATCCTTGCCTCCAAAACATCCCACAGACCACCATGGCTGACACAGAACTTCTTGCAGTAAGTGTCGATACACTGCTTGGGTGTATTTTTCCCCATCTTCATAAATATTTCATTCTGTTTTGCCTATGTAAAAAACTGAACATGTTGATCTGGAAACTAGAAAAAAAAATTTTTTTTCACCTGAGATTACCTCAATTCAAAAGCGCTCTATTATTTATCTTTTTAAATTCATTCTCTTTTAAAAATAAAAACTACTTATCTTTACAGAATTGCAATCATTTTAGTTATATTTAAAACAGTTAAAAACAAAATTAAGTTGGATATATTCCAGTCTTATTTCTTTAATGTCATTACAAACATCAAACTAATTTGACCTCTTTCTGTGTGCATATATGTTTTAAATTTCTTGTTACTTTTCCTTTCCAACTTAAGCTTTCAAAATCTCTTGTTTGCTATGCATTTTATTTTAGATGCTGATTTATTTTGTTGCATCATCTTTTGGTTTTCAATTTTTCTTCAACAAGAAGGTAAAATCTAAGAATGGTATAATTCTGTTTCTTTCATCATGTGCTACAGTAGGGACCGATCACATTTCTACAGCCCCTCAAAAACAGTAGGTGAATGGAAATGATACATTCACAATTTTCTTTGGTTCGCTCTGAAGCATGTCTTCACTCATCAAATGTTTCAGTTCAGTTCAGATCAGTTCAGTTCAGTCGCTCAGTCGTGTCCAACTCTTTGCGACCCCATGAATCGCAGCACACCAGGCCTCCCTGTCCATCACCATCTTCTGGAGCTCACTCAGACTCATGTCCATCGAGTCTGTGTTGCCATCCAGCTATCCCATCCGGGGTCGTCCCCTTCTCCCCCTGCCCCCAATCCCTCCCAGCATCAGAGTCTTTTCCAATGAGTCAACTTTTCGCATGAGGTGTCCAAAGTACTGGAGCTTCAGCTTTAGCATCACTCCTTCCAGAGAAATCCAGGGTTGATCTACTTCAGAATGGACTGGTTGGATCTCCTTGCAGTCCAAGGGACTCTCAAGAGTCTTCTCCAACACCACAGTTTAAAAGCATCAATTCTTCAGCGCTCAGCCTTCTTCACAGTCCAACTCTCACATCCATACATGACCACAGGAAAAACCATGGCCTTGACTAGACGGACCTTAGTCGGCAAAGTAATGTCTCTGCTTTTGAATATGCTATCTAGGTTGGTCATAACTTTTCTTCCAAGGAGTAAGCGTCTTTTAATTTCATGGCTGCAGTCACCATCTGCAGTGATTTTGGAGCCCCCAAAAATAAAGTCTGACACTGTTTCTACTGTTTCTCCATCTATTTCCCATGAAGTGATGGGACCGGATGCCATGATCCTCGTTTTCTGAATGTTGAGCTTTAAGCCAACTTTTTCACTCTCCTCTTTCACTTTCATCAAGAGGCTTTTCAGCTCCTCTTCACTTTCTGCCATAAGGGTGGTGTCATCTGCATATCTGAGGTTATTGATATTTCTCCCAGCAATCTTGATTCCAGCTTGTGCTTCTTCCAGTCCAGCGTTTCTCATGATGTACTCTGCATGTAAGTTAAATAAGCAGGGTGACAATATACAGCCTTGACGTACTCCTTTTCCTATTTGTAACAAGTCTGTTGTTCCCTGTCCAGTTCTAACTGTTGCTTCCTGGCCTGCATACAGATTTCTCAAGAGACAGGTTAGGTGGTCTGGTATTCCCATCTCTTTCAGAATTTTCCACAGTTTATTGTGATCCACACAGTCAAAGGCTTTGACATAGTCAAGAACACAGAAATAGATGTTTTTCTGGAACTCTCTTGCTTTTTTGATGATCCAGCAGATGTTGGCAATTTGATCTCTGGTTCCTTTGCCTTTTCTAAAACCAGCTTGAACATCAAGGAGTTCACAGTTCACGTATTACTGAAGCCTGGCTTGGAGAGTTTTGAGCATTACTTTACTAGCATGTGAGATGAGTGCAATTGTGCGGTAGTTTGAGCATTCTTTGGCATTGCCTTTCTTTGGGATTGGAATGAAAACTGACCTTTTCCAGTCCTGTGGCCACTGCTGAGTTTTCCTGATTTGCTGACATATTGAGTGCAGCACTTTCACAGCATCATCTTTCAGGATTTGAAACAGCTCAACTGGAATTCCATCACCTCCACGAGCTTTGTTCGTAGTGATGCTTTCTAAGGCCCACTTGACTTCACATTCCAAGATGTCTGACTCTAGATTAGTGATCACATCATCATGATTATCTGGGTCGTGAAGATCTTTTTTGTACACTTCTGTGTATTCTTGCCACCTCTTCTTAATATCTTCTGCTTCTGTTAGGTCCAGACCATTTCTGTCCTTTATTGAGCCCATCTTTGCATGAAATGTTCCCTTGGTATCTCTAATTTTCTTGAAGAGATCTCTAGTCTTTCCCATTCTGTTGTTTTCCTCTATTTCTTTGCATTGATCGCTGAAGAAGGCTTTCTTATCTCTTCTTGCTATTCTTTGGAACTCTGCATTCAGATGCTTATATCTTTCTTTCTCTCCTTTGCTTTTTGCCTCTCTTCTTTTCACAGCTATTTGTAAGGCGTCCCCAGACAGCCATTTTGCTTTTTTGCATATCTTTTCCATGGCGATGGTCTTGATCCCTGTCTCCTGTACAAATTCACGAACCACAGGTCTATTATATATCGCAGTTGAATGTGGTGTGTGCTGGGTACTAATAAATTAGGAATAACTATTACTCCAAAACTATATAAGCATACTTCAATGATACAATGAAATGACTTAAGTCAATTTTCATGCCTCAGATCAACAGAGTCAGGAGTCTTGGATTCTGCCACTATGTTCCTGGACCTAAGTCTCCTCTGAAAGAGTCATCCTCTATACAGATTCTGAAATTCCAATATTTTGCATAAATAAATGTTTCCTATTTCCATTATCAATATTATCAATCTCACATTCTCTTTAATCATGAGCTATATAAAAATGATTAAACACCTCAAGATAATTGCTAAGCCAAGAATACCAATACTTAGTGAAAGCATACATGTTTTATATTACATATTTCTTATAATAAAGCACTTTCACTGTGATTGGCAGCAAAATGCTCTGTCACCAAAGCTGTCAATTCTCCCTCACACTTTTCTCTCAAATTCAGGCTATTCTTACCATCCATCTGTCACCATCCAAGTGTAGGTCCTCATCATTTCTCCCTTGGATCAAACATTAAACATCACTTCTGCATTGCCCCTCAATTCCCTTCAAGAAGTTGTTCTGTTTTCTATATTCATAAAACTACAGTAAGCTATCTTCAATAGCACTAACATATTCTCAATTATCTGTTTATATTTGAATCATGTATGTATATAACAATCATGATATCTTTTTACAAATTATATATATATATGTATAAATGGCAACCCACTCTAGTGTTCTTGCCTGGAGAATCCCAGGGACGGGGGAGCCTGGTGGGCTGCCATCTATGGGGTCACACAGAGTCGGACACAACTGAAGTGACTTAGCAGCAGCAGCAGCATATATATATAAACACACACATATATACATATATACTTACATACATATTCAGTACTTGGTATCTTCCTAGGGCAGAGTAAAACTCAATCAATGTTCAATTAATAAAATGCATATAAATACTCTAAGAAATGAAATATATATCTTTATTAAATTATAACTGACAGCAGTTTCTCATTATCTATGAGAAAACATAATGCATGATTACTTCAAAATTTGGCATTGAAATGTTTAATTTAAGTATATCATTCTATTAGGATTAATCTACTATAAAAGACAGAATCAGCAATTATATGGTATGAGAAAAAATAAATCTATGTAAATATCTGCAAAGACTCATTAAAAGTCATTAAAATGGTGGAAAAATGATTCTGATAGCCATAGTAACAAATATTTCTTGAATTTAAAGTTTAAATAACTTGAAGTTATTTAAAATATATTGGTGAAAATGTATTATTTTTATTACTAAGTTTAAATTATACAGACCTGTATGGGAAAAGAATCTAAAAAAGAGCAGATATATATGTATAACTGATTCACTTTGCTGTACACCTGAAACTAACACAACATTGTAAATCAACTACACGTCAATAAAAATTGTTTAAAAAAAATGGAAGATTTAGGTAAAAATTCTCCATTTCAGTATCTATGACCATTAAAATACTTTTAAGATGGTCAATAGGTCGCAAGTGCCTTTAAAGCATATTTAAATTATCCTTCAAAAATTTCCTCAAAATGGAACAAAATTTTTTTTCACTGCTGCTTTGTATGTAAGCATCAATAGTCACTTAGCTTATGCCACTGTGATCACAAAATTTCATTGTTTTTAAAAATCAATTTTTAATGCAGAATAATTGACTTACAATATTATATTAGTTTCAGGTGTACAACATATTGATTCCATATTTTCATGTATTACCAGGGAAAATCTAGTCACCATCTGTCACAATACAAATTGATTACATTATTATTTATTATATTCTGTATTATGTACATCTTTGTGACTTATTTCTTTTATTTTATATCTGGAGGTTTGTATCTGTTAATCTCCTTCACCTATTTTGCCCAACTTCCCATCATCTCTTCTCTGGCATTGACCAATTTTTTTTTTCTCTGTATTGATGAGAAGATTTTGTTTGTTTGTTTTCTTGTATTCATACATTTGTTCTAATTTAAAGTAAAATAATATGACCCCATGGACTATATATCTCCAGGCCAGTATACTGGAATGGGTAGCCTTTCCCTTCTCCAGGGGATCTTCCCAACTTGGGGATCAAACCCAGGTCTCTTGCATTGCAAGCAGATTCTTTACCAGCTGAGCCACCAGGGAAACCCAAAATAATATGGTATTTGTCTTCCTCTGCCTGACCTATTTCCCTAAGCATGATACACTCTAGTTTCACTCATGTTGTCACAAATTGAAAGATTTCATTAATTTTGGTGAAAATTAATTTTCATTATTTTTCATTATTTTCAGTTTTGTATCTATACACATAACACATTATCATATTTTCTTTATTCATCGATGGACACTTAGGTTGCTTCCATATCTTGACTACTGAGAATAATGCTGCAATAAACATTGATGTGCTTGTAACTTTTTGAATTAGTGTTTTTGTTTGCTTTAGTAAGTTCCATTTTTAATTTCTTGAAGAAGCTCCCTACTGTTTTCCATATTGAATCCACCAATTTATACTACCATCAATAGTGAACAAGGGTTCTCTTTTCTCCACATCCTGGCTTTGTTGTTCAATCACTAAGTCATGTCTGACCCTTCTCAACCACACGACCTGCAGCACGCCAAGCTTCTTTGTCCTTCACTGTCTCCTGGAGTTTGCTCCGACTCATGTGCATTGAGTCAGTGATGCTATCTAACTATCTCATTCACTGCTGCCCGCTTCTCCTCCTGCCCTCCATCTTACCCAGCATCAATTTCTTTTCCAATGAGTAGGTTCTTCAAGTCAGGAGGTCAAATTATTAGAGCTTCAGCTTCAGTATCAGTCCTTCCAATGAATATTTATGGTTGATTTCCTTTAGGATTGACTGGTGTGATCTCCTTGTTGTCCAAGAGACTCTCAAGAGTGTCCAGCACCACAATTCAAAACCATTAATTCTTTGGTGCTCAGCCTTCCTTGTGGTCCAGCTTATCTTTTTGGGCAATGTCCATTTTGACAAGCATGTGTTATATCTCATTATGGTTCTGAGTTGCATTTCCCTGATGGTTAGTGATGATGAGTGTCTTTTTTTGTGTCTCTTTCTACCTTTATGTTAAAAAAAATGTCTATTTGGGGTCTCTGTCAATTTTTTATCATATTGTTTTATTATTTTTGAGTAGTTTAAATTATATATTTTGGATATCAATGCCTATTGGACATATCATTTGCATATATTCTCTCTCACTCAGTAGGCAACTTTTTATTTTTTCATAGTTTTTTCTTCTGTGTGAAAGTTGTTTAGTTTGGTGTAGTCTCATTTATTTTTGCTTTTGTTTCCATTTCCTGGGGAAACAGATTCAAAAATATAATGCTAAGACTAATGTCAAAGATTATACCACCTATGTTTTCTTATAGGAATTCTATAGTTTCAAGTCTTACATTTAAGTCTTTAATCCATCTTGAATTTACTTTGGTATATGGTATAAGAAAGTGGGTTAGTTTTATTATTTTGAATATCACTGTCCAGTTTTCCTGACACCATTTATTGAAGAGATGCATTTTCTACACTGTTTATTCATGCCTTAAATATCATAGATTAATTGACCATATACATATTGAAAAAAAACTGAAATTAAAATAAAACACACTAGAGAGAATCAACACCAAATTCAATGGACAGAAGAAAGGATCAGCAATTTGGGAAACAGAATAGTGGAAATCAGTGAACTGGAACAGCAAAAAGAAAAAAAAGAAATTTTAAACATGAGTATAGTTCAAATTACCTCTGAGACAACATTAAATATATCAGCATTCACATTATATGGGTTCCAGAAGGAGAAGAAAAATCAACAAATATTAATCATTGTGAAAACATTCTTATATGATTTATGAATTAGTTTTGTGTCAAAAACTAGTATTTATTTTACTTTAAAGCCCCAAAATACATATGTATAGGTATAAAGATAGAGATAGCTATCTAATATGTCTAAAACCAAGCAGTACTGTTTTCTTTATGATTTGGGATTTATGTGTTTTCTTTTTTCTTTTTTTATATGGATTATAAATAAATTCAGTAAGTATTTATCAAACTCAATGAGTAAAATTATGATTAATTATATTTTGCTCAATAAATTTAGTAAATATTCATTGAAAGCTATGCTATATGCTCTAAGGATGACCTCCAATTTTTCTTCCAGTGTAGAAGTTGGGTAAAATAAGAAATACACTGAGGAAAGAGCAAATGAATTTTTATAAGAATTCAAATGAGGAGGAGATTATATATAATTGGGGAGAGAGAGAGAGGTTCAAAATGAGAAGGGCAGGAAAAGTCTTACAGAGATAAATAAGATTTCTTATAACAGACAAGGAGAAAGAGATCATGTTAAGTATGCATGAAAAAGTGAAAGTCATAGTCGCTCAGTCATGTCCTACTCTTTGCAACCCCATGGACTGTAGCCCGCCAGGCTCCTCGGTCCATGAAATTATCCAAGCAAGAATATTGGAGTGCATTGCCATTCCCATCTCCAGGGGATCTTTCTGATCCAGGGATCAAACTAATGTCTTCTGTCTGAGCCACTAGAGAAGCTCTAAGCATATATAACAGGATTAAAAAGAGCATGGAGTACAAATGCCATTTTGAAGTGCCTAAACTAATGGAGTTAATCCATATAGTCTTCAAAGAAATGAATGTGAAAATATTAGTAATACTAATGTTTTCATTAAGGGTGGATATGTGAAAATAATACATCTAGTTACCTAATCAAAGGTACCTCAAAAAGAACAGATCTCTAGTTTTTTTTCATTGCTCTAACAACAATGAATAAGAGATTCTAACATGTATACTATCATGTAAGAATTGAACCGCTAGTCTATGTC
This sequence comes from Budorcas taxicolor, assembly GCF_023091745.1. NCBI lineage: Eukaryota > Metazoa > Chordata > Mammalia > Artiodactyla > Bovidae > Budorcas > Budorcas taxicolor. The sequence goes on along the minus strand of NC_068926.1, from coordinate 36,230,011 downwards.
TGACGCAGGATACAGCATGCTTGGGGCTGGTGCATGGGGATGACCCACAGAGATGTTATGGGGAGGGAGGTGGGAGGGGGGTTCATGTTTGGGAACACATGTAAGAATTAAAGATTTTAAAATTAAAAAATAAATAAATAAATAAATAAATAAATTAAAAAAAAAAAAAAAAAAAAAATAAGAGATTCAGATTGTACTTAGTTCGACCACGAAGTCTACATTTGGAATTTCTATCAATATCTATATTTCTGAAACTATGTGTTCTCAAAATAATTTGCATCCAGGAGCCACTAGGTTCAATGGCATCATGTCACATTTTACCCCTCATTTCTTACCCTATTCCTTTCCTTTTAAAAATTTATGCTAGATGTATTGTTAAAGGTATTACTCCTTCTACTTTTAGGAGAGAAAAGAGATCTAATTAGTAAAGAAGACCAATGGAGTGAAAGTAATGTAGTTGGCATCATCTTAGTTCCTTTCCCACATTTGCCTTTGAAACACTGGATGCAAGGGGGAAATGTGAGAGAAAAAAATGCCTAATAATAAACAACAATAATTTTAGAAGCTTCAATAGTTCATTGTGCCATCATACTTCCCACCCTTATTTTGAAATAATAAGGAAGAACCCTCTAACAGATGCAACTGTTGAACTGAAGATGGTTGGCTTTGATAAGTAGTGTGTTTTCTGTCTCTGAAAGTGACAGTGTAATTAGAGGCCCAATAACCACATGGTCAAGATGATATGGGAAGAATTCAGTCTGGCTTTATGTATATGAACTGGCCAATTGCAGAGGGCCCAGTGCTCAGAAGGACCCTAGCATTAGTTCAATACTCTGCAGGCACTGTCCTGAAATTCTTAATTTTTTGGACAAGAAATCCTATATTTTTACTTAGTACTGAAGTCTACAAATTATGTAGACACTGCTTAGTATTGGGCCAATAATATGAATAATATATTCTTAAATACTGCTTTGGCACTGAATTCCTTTGATTCAATAAGCTTACTTTGGGAATCCTGAATGAGAAATAATCTCTGAATAATAATGTTGAATGAATTCTGATGAGGATATGAGAATTAGTAGCAAGAAATAGGCAAAAATTAAATCAATCTGTGTTTACCCAATCAATTATGATGAACTAAACAGAAGAACAGCCCCAAATGGGATAGTCCTAAATTCCATCACTAGAATTAGAGAAATAAAATGGGACAGTTGTGGAGAAAAACGGGCAGAGTATGTAATTATTGCTGTGACATCTGTACTAATTGAAACAGCCAAATAGACAATTAATGATGTTAATAGTAATGGCAATGGAAGGACATGATGGCCTGGGCAAAGTAATCAATTATTTGTGCAAATGCCAGAGGTGAATAGCTGTTAGCTGTGTTCATGGACCTCTTGAAACCATTAATTGTAGCAGATTTTATTTTTTTCTTATTTTATCAAAATTGGATTATTTTTCATCTTACAGCTGCATGAAATCCTTTAAAATTCTCATTAATATATAATAATATATAACAAAGTTTCTTAAACACTCAATAAAAGTTACAGTTTTCATGTGTTCTCATCACATATATTCAAAGCAAAATCTAAAGACATCTCTGAAAACACTAACATTAATATTGTCTGATCCTCCTCCTTAGATGTCTCAAATAATTTCCACTGTGGGTATGAGGCATTTATTTCCCTCTACTCTTCTAAAGTCCCCATTTGTATGTAATACAGTGAAATTTGGAAAGCCCATATGGCTCAATGTAATTTTCTCATAGAAAACTCCTGTTAATAACATTTTCTCCTGAGTTCCTTGTAAGATGCAAAGCTCCTTTATCATCAGAGGTTGAAAAAAATGAAAAGGAAGGGAGCAAAGCCATTTAACTAAGGAGAATTCTACACAACAGCTCAATGTTTAGTTTCAAATTTAACCCAGCTTAAATAAAGTTGCAAGTCACATTTATAACTCAAATAAAAACAGTATCTATATTTGTGTAAGATGTTAATCATCTTACTAAAAATAATATTAGGAAAGGTGACATTAAGGAATTGCTAATGTTGTAAATCCAATTTCATCTATAACTATAAAATTAGCAACAGTTTGTGTTATAGTTTTCCAGAGAAATAGAGTCAACAGGATATATGTATGTGTATATATACAAGTGTGTAATACACAATACATATTTTATGTTTAATACACATTTCATTATATGTTATACATGTTTATATATGTCATACATAGTATATGACATTAACTTTATATATTTTTTTTCCATTCTTACTAAGAGAGAGAGATTTTTAAGGAATCAGATCATGTTTTTGCCCTATAGGGCAGTAGGCTAGGGATCCAAGAAAAAATGGCAGAGTTCAGAGACTGTGTGTCTGGCAGAAATTCTTCTATATGTGAGAAGGTCAGCCATTATTAACATTTTCAACATTTAGGATGAGTACTAACCTCATATGAGGACTGCTTTACTCAAGTCCATCAAGTTAAATGCTAATCTCATTCAAAAAACGCCTTCACAGAAACATCCAGAATGTTTGACCAACACTTTGGGCACCATTGCCCAGGAAAATTGACACATGAAATTAACCATCATGCTTCCTTTAAGGAGTTTATGTGTACTAGCAGACAATTTTTTAATGAAATAGTCAAAATAAGCTACAAATATGAAAAACAGTATATATGTATATATATATAACAAATATATGTATATATATAACAGTATATATATATATAATACAGCAGTAGTTACATGTATCTATAATTTATATCTTAGAGAACTGTATGTAGAAAAAATGTTAATTTATTAATTCAAAAAAGCTTTTATATTGAAAAAAAGTCACACTGCTTTTTAAATATCTTTCCTTGTATTTTCTCAGAAGGAAAATCTAAGATTATTCAGATCTTGCCTCCTGGTACTTGAGGAGATTTGATTCTCTATCTTTGGGATAAATGGGCTCACCCTACATAGAAATGAAGGGAAAACACACAAGCACCTAATTACAGCATAAAATGAAAAATAACGTATCACACCTAATAGGTCACAGCTTCATAAATATTGCAATAAAGAGTATTCATTGATATATATACCTCATCCCTGATGACTCAGACAGTAAAGAAACCACCTGCAATACAGAAGATCCAGGTTCCATCCCTGGGTCAGGAAGATCCCCTGGAGAAGGAAATGGCAACAACTCCAGCATTCTTGCTGGAGAAGTCCATGAACAGAAAAGCCTGGAGGGCTACAGCTCAGTCCACGGGGTCACAAAGAGTCAGACATGACTGTCTGGCTAACACACACACACACAATTATACATATATATATATATATATATATATATATATATATATATATATAGTTGAAAAATAGAACACAATAAAGTGAATGTCCAGTTGAATATTTAATGAAATACTGTCAACTCTAATGTCAAGAGATATTTGTTATGTTAGATAATCTAGGGAAAGCACCAAGGACTGCGACAACATTGTGAGAGTCCACTGGCTTATAGATGAGATCTGTTTCTTAGCTCTCAAAGGATAAATGAACATAGAATGTCTCAAGAAATTTAAATCTTAAAAGAGACATGGAAACACTGTCCCCAAACATCTCTACTTTACTGGTAAAGATACAGAAAGGGATGAATTAAATTTTGCTTCAAATATGAATTCTTTTGAAATAATATGTGTATATATATGTGCACATATATGCATGCACACTCAGTCACTTCAGTGGTGTCCAGCTCTTTGCAATGTTAGGGACTGTAGCCCCCCAGACCCCTCTGGCAACGGGACTCTCCCAGCAAGAATACTGGAGTGGGTTTCCATTTCCTCCTCCAGGGAATCTTCACAACCCAGGATCGAAACTGAGTTTCTTATATCTCTGGCATTGGCTGTTAGTGCCAACATATGACGGCAAGTTTGATCCCTGGGTACACCTGAGAAACCTATATCTATATATATATATATACACACACATACATATACATACACACCTGGGAAGCATATATATATATATATATGTATGTATATATATATATACACACACACACACTTCATCTAGGAGAATTACTTGACTGTAATAAGAAAATAAAAATTCAGAGATGGTTTTACTGGTGTGAAGCAAAGGTAATTTGACTAACATTTTTTAAAGCCCATGCTAAGTGTATCTGAAAACATTGCAGTCCCTAATTTGAAAAATTTGTGTCTCTGAGAATAGAGTTAGGCCTTCTGACAGGGATTAAGATAAAAATGTTTTCTTATTGGAAAAATAATCTTTGAACAAATAATACAACAGTAGCTTTACTAACTCTAAGGAAGTACTTCTAGATTTATCTTTATTTAAATTTCATCCAGCATAAACTGTGTCTAGTTATTCCCCTCTTTCATCTGACAAGATGTGTTCCAGGTCAGAATGTTCACTCGCATAAGCCAATTAGTTCTAGATTTTTGCTGAAGCTTGGATTTGCTCAAAGCATATCATATGAAAAGCAAAACCTGAAGCATGGAGAATTACACAAGAAAATGCTCACATGTTCAGAGTCAGAGATGTATGTTATTGGAATGTGCTTTCTGAGTTCTGTTTTACTGTTTTACTAGCTGTGAACTAGTGGTTTACTTCACCACTCTAGGATACTGTTTCCACTTCCCTATAAAATCAAGGCTTTGATATAAATCATTTTTAATCTACAAAGCTCTTTAATCTATAAAACTAAGAATGCAAAATTGTAAAATCCAAGAGCTTCTAAATACATTTTGATTCTAGAAAAGTAATGTGTCATGGAATTAAAATCATTCATGCTTACCCTGGAAATTTATCCCCCAACAGATTTGTGTCAAAATAAAAGATTTATAAATATATGCACACCATTGTACTTTCATCAAAAGCATTATGATGCTTTTGTACTTGTGAGATAGAGATGGGATGATTAAACACTTTTTCATCCTTTATAGTCTTCTTGCATTAAAACCAAAATTATCAAAAATAGCCTACATATAGATTAGACATTTGATATGAAACTACAAAGTATAATTGAACAGACAAATTCTATTATGTGACATACTTATTGAATTTCTCTTTAGACATAAAGCCTAGTATTTCTGTTTACATAAAGCAAACCCTGAATTTCCTCAGTCAAAGTAAAATAGCAAATCAAAATTGCCTGGTTTATTCTGAAAGGTCTTTACTTGAATCTGAACAACCATCTTGCTGCTGCTTTTATAAAGAGAGAATTCAGTGTTTATTTCCTCTCCTTTTTAAACTGGAGGATTTTAACCATCAAGTGGTCTCCTTTGAAAATGACATGCTTATATACTTTGCATATTTCATGTATGTGTCAGGTTGGAATAGGTTTGGTTTCTACTGCTGTTATCTATGAGGTGGAGCCTGAAGAATGAGAAATGAGGTAGAGAATAGACGGCGATTTATTGTGAATTTGATGGTGACTAGTTCAGTGATCTGGAAGGCAGCAGGAATGAGCGACACTGAGTTACTGATCCACAATATATTTATTGCCACTCCTTCATGCTTCTTACGCTCAAACCAAAGGGTGAAGATGGTAACAATGCTGTAAATTAGAAGACATATTAAAGGAAAGAAATGCTAAGTTAGGATTTTGAATTATTGGAGAACTGTATACACTTAGTAGATCATGATTTTAAAAAATCTAAAGAAATCGTGGCTACTATTGCATGAATTATTATAATTTTAGCTATTTTTCTAATCTATGAGCAATAGTTGTGGAAAATTATGTCTACATATTATTTACAAACCAAGGAAATTGATCCCTCCATTTATTAATTTATTCATAATTTACATAAATTTAATTCATAGATTTTTAACTGTAATGCTTGATGAATTTTGACAATGAATATACCCACATAAACAACATCCAAATTAACAACAAAAAAAGCCACCATCATTGTGATCTCAAGTTCTCATATCCATTTCCAGTTAATGATCTCCTTCACCTGGGAATCCAGAGTTCGAATTTCTACTGGCCTGTGCTCAGTTGCTCAGTCATGGCCAACTCTTTGCCCTGCCTTGACTGTAGCCCACCAGACTCCTCTGTCTATGGACTCTTTCAGGCAAGAATACTGAAGTGGGTTGCCATTTCCTTCTACAGGGGATCTTCCCAATCCAAGAATCAAACCTGAGTTTCTTGCATCTCCTGCATTACAGGCAGATTCTTTACCACTCTGCCACCTGGGAAGCCAAGGAGAGATGTAAGTCACCCTCCCTTTGGCTGTCCACCAACTCCTATCACAGTATAGTCTGCAGAGGGAGAGGGGCTGACTGCCCAAGTCAGAGCAGAGCAGGCAGCTCCAGAGTCTACAAGAAATTCAATTTTACCTGCTACATCAAAGGGGACCCAAGGCTCCACTGGGGTAATGAAAGTGGATCAAATGAGATCAATAGCCAGGCAGGTACTCAGGCCCCATCAGTTGGTGTGTGGGACCAACTTATTCACAAGTGGGGCTGTATTAACTTTGTGTGTGTGTGTGTGTGTAAAATGTGAGATTTTATTTTTTTTAATTTCATTTTTACTTTATTTTGCTTTACAGTACTGTATTGGTTTTGCCATACATTGACATGAATCAGCCATGGGTGTAACTTTTTATTGAACTTACTATGAATACAAATGTAGACATTGTGATGGATGCATGATGTTTTCTGTGAATTTCATTCTAGAAAATAACTAAAGTGTAGTGCGTAAACTTGAACTTCTGGATGTTGTTTAATGGGCCTACTTCCTTTGTGTCATTAATTCCAGAGTGAACTCCTTAGTTTCTGACTCTCTGAACATGGCCCTTTTGGGTGTTTTTAGACAGGCTGGGACCTAAGACTTGAGACCCTTTGCTGCAGTGCTCACACCTGAGAAAAGATCTCCTAGAACAACGAAATACAAAGGGGCTAAAAATGTGTATAAGTGAAGTTGGGGCAAACTATGGACAACGAGATACAAAAAGATGAAAAAACCCAACTACCACTTCAGAAGAACCAAGAGCATAAAGTGGCAGGGTGGGAGTAAAAACAAGGCGCTATGCATGTCCCCTGTGCTCAACACCACCAAAGGGGTGGACAGACCACCTAAGTCACCCTTCCCACCTGTCCCCTGGACCCACCCCTTCCCTCACCCCATATGAGGAACCAGCTTGTCCCTGCTCAGGGACAAGATAAGGAATCTGTTACTTGTATTCATTCCCCTGAGGCAGTGGGAGACCCAATAAAGTCTTGCCTGAATTTCCTGAATGTCAAGATTCTGATCAATTTCTATTGATTACAGAAGGCCAAGAACCTTGATCGGTAACACTTTGAAGACAGAATCTATCTTCTGTACCAATGTCTTTGATGTGAGTAGGTTTCAGATTATAACAGGGTCTCCTTTGCATTGTGCAACAGCTAAAAGATGGACCCTTTCTTTTAAGCATTCCATCTGTGGTTCCCCCTATACTCCTTGAAGTCTCCCACTGTTCAACTCACACTTGAAGCAAGTTTATACATAGCTATTTGGTTACTGTCCTGTTTCTCGCTCTTTTTTTATACCTCTCTAAAACTCCATGTACAGTCTCAGGCCCAAAGGTCTGCTGACTCCATTTCCAGTGTGGCTGAAGCTTTTGACTTGAACTCTATTCATGGTGGACACTGAACTGTGTGCACTGAACTGTGCACACCTTCAACAGAGTGTGGACCCCTTCTGCTCTGTCAGAATTGGTTAGTACTCTGCCTGCCATGCAGTTATCCTAAATCTCTAACAATATAAATGTCCATATAGACATATGTGTACTGTAGCCTTAATGTTTCTTGCCCTCTCACCCCAAATTAATATGCCAAAAACCTAAAGCCCAGGATGATAATAGTGGGATGTGGTAGGCCTTTGGGTGATGCTTGGGCTTCCCTGGTGGCTCAGAAGGTAAAGCATCTGCCTGCAATGTGGGAGACCTGGGTTCAATTCCTGGGTCGGGAAGATCCCCTGGAGAAGGAAATGGCAGCCTACTCATGTACTCTGGCCTGGAAAATCCCATGGACAGAGAAGCCTGGTAGGCTACAGTCCATGGGATTGCAAAGAGTCATACATGACTGAGCGACTTCACTTTCACTTTCTTTGGGTAATGCTTAGACCATGAGGGTAGGACCCTCATGAATGGAATTAGTGACTTAGAAAAGTACCTCCAGAGAGATGCCTAACCCTATCCATCACTTGAGGAGTCAGTAACCAGGCATCAGCTATGAACTATTGGAGCCTTGATCTTGACTTACTAGCCTCCATAACAGTGAAAAACAAATCTCTGCTATTTATAAGTAAAAAATAAAATAAAATAAATAAGTAAAAACAAAAACTATTCTGCTCTCTCATAGCTTGAAAGATTGGTGGAATAAAAGTACTGTGCCACCTTGCTTTAGTTTTGTTTTCCAATTTGTGCTTTAATTAGTTTTGTTCTGGTAGATGTAATTTTTGCTTTCCTTTGTTCACTGGGTCAATCTATTGTGCTTACTTTTTGCTGGACTGTTTTGATTTTGCTTATGGGTGCATATGCATATGTGTATATTCTGTCACACTTTCTATTGTTATAAACCTCTGCCTCTACATTGTGCTTTTGCAGTTTTGTGGAGTTTTCTTTTTGTTTACCTTTTTTCTTTCTTCTTCCATTTTTGTCTCTTTTTTATAATTTTAATTTTTTTTAACGTATTAGATTTTTTCTACATTTATTCCTTTGTTTGCCTTTCCTACTGTCCCTTTCTCCTTGCAGTTAATCTTTAATGTATATAAATCTTCTTCATCTACCTCTATTTAACTTTGTATATCTATTCTTTCTTTCTTTTCTTTCCTCTCAACATATGTGTTACTTTTGTTTTCATTGCTTTATTCCCCACTTGGCACCTTGCTTTAGTTTTGTTTTCCAGTTTGTGCTTAAATTAGTTTTGTTCTTAACTGGGAAATATAATTTTTTATTTCCTTTGTTAACTGAATCGATCTACTGTACTTTATTTTTGTTGGTCTGTTTTCATTCTGCTCATGGGTGTATATGTATATATTCCATTATTTAAATTATTATTTGCCTGATTTAGTAACTGCCTTTTGTCTGGAGTTCATCTTTGGTTTCTTGTTTTTCAATATTTGTTTTAATCTCACTTAATGCCATAATAAACCACGTGTGGAATCTTCATTGCTAACCAGAGATCAAACCCTGTGCCTTTGGAGTGGGAGCACTGACTCAAAGACCCTAGATTACTAGAGAATTAACCCTAGGGAAAATCAAATAGTGAGAACTCATGTGAAGGAAACCACTTGAATACCAGATCTGGCATCACCCAACCACCAGTACCACCCTGTGCAGGACATCTCATCTAAACAACAAACAAAGCAAAAATACAAGCCCAATCATCAGCAGAGAGGAGTACCACCTCACTCAACCTTGCCCATCAGAAGAAAAACAAACAAACAAACAAAAGCTCAGAACAAATCTCACCCTATACGAAGCTCACACAAACCACTGGACCAGCCTTAGGAGTGCAGAAACCAAAAGGAAGAAAGAATTCAACCTTCTTCAAAGAAAGAATACAACTTTCCTTAAAGCCAGGGAAAAGGAGACCTCAAACACAATAACTTAAAACAAAAAAAGAAAAATGAAAAGGCAGAGAAATACTGCACAAATGAAGGAACAAACTAGAGACACATAAGTCCAAATAATTAAAGAGGAAATAGGAAAATTACCTGAAAAAGAATTGAAAATAATGATAATAAAGATGATCAAAAACCTGGAAAACAAAATGGAGAAAATGCAAGAATCAATTAACAAAGACCTAGAAGAATTAAAGAATAAGCATACAGAGACAAACAATACAATTACTAAAATTAAAAACACTCTAGAAGGAATCAATAGCAAAATATCTGAAGCAGAAGAATAAATCAGTGACCTGGAAGGTAAAATGGTGGAAATAACTTCTGAAGAGCAGAATAAAGTAAAAAGAATGAAAAGAGCTGAGGACAGTCTCAGATACCTCTGGGAGCATATCAAATGACCCAACATTAAAATTATAGAGGTCCAAGAAGAAGAGAAAAAGAAAGGGTATGAGAAATTTTTTGAAGAGATTATAGTTGAAAATTTCCCCAACATGGAAAAGAAAATAGCCAATCAAGTCCAAGAAGCACAGAGTCCCATACAGGATAAACGAAGTAGAAACATGCAAAGACACGTACTAATCAAATTAACAAAGACTAAACACAAAGAGATCAAATTGCCAACATCTGCTGGATCATCAGAAAAGCAAGAGAGTTCCAGAAAAACATCTGTTTCTGCTATATTGACTATGCCAAAGCCTTTGACTGTGTGGATCACAATAAACTGTGGAAAATTCTGAAAGAGATGGGAATACCAGACCACCTAACCTGCCTCTTGAGAAACCTATATGCAGGTCAGGAAGTAACAGTTAGAACTGGACATGGAACAACAGACTTGTTACAAATAGGAAAAGGAGTACGTCAAGGCTGTATATTGTCACCCTGCTTATTTAACTTGTATGCAGAGTACATCATGAGAAATGATGGGATGGAAGAAACACAAGCTAGAATCAAGATTGCTGGGAGAAATCTCAATAACCTTAGATATGCAGATGACACCACCCTTATGGCAGAAAGTGAAGAGGAACTAAGAAGCTTCTTGATGAAAATGAAAGAGGAGAGTGAAAAAGTTGGCTTAAAGCTCAACATTCAAAAAACGAAGATCATGGCATCTAGTCCCATCACTTCATGGGAAATAGATGGGGAAACAGTAGAAACAGTGTCAGACTTTATTTTGGGGGTTCCCAAATCACTGCAGATGGTGACTGCAGCCATGAAATTAAAAGATGCTTACTCCTTGGAAGAAAAGTTATGACCAACCTAGATAGCATATTCAAAAGCAGAGACATTACTTTGCCAACAAAGGTCCATCTAGTCAAGGCTATGGTTTTTCCAGTGGTCATGTATGGATGTGAGAGTTGGACTGTGAAGAAACCTGAGGACCAAAGAATTGATGCTTTTGAACTGTGGTGTTGGAGAAGACTCTTGAGAGTCCCTTGGACTGCAAGGAGATCCAACCAGTCCATTCTAGAGATCAGCCCTGGAATTTCTTTAGAAGGAAAGATGCTAAAGCTGAAGCTCCAGTACTTTGGCCACCTCATGCGAAGAGTTGACTCATTGGAAAAGACTCTGATGCTGGGAGGGATTGGGGGCAGGAGGAGAAGGGGACGACAGAGGATGAGATGGCTGGATGGCATCACGGACTCAATGGACGTGAGTTTGAGTGAACTCCGGGAGTTGATGATGGACAGGGAGGCCTGGCATACTGCAATTCATGGGGTCACAAAGAGTCGGATACGACTGAGTGACTGAACTGAACTGACACACAAAGAAAGAATATTTAAAGCAACAAGGGAGAAGTGACAAGTAACATACAAGGTAAAACCCATACACTTAACAACTGATCTTTCAGCAGAAACTCTGCAGGCCAGAAGGGAATGGTAGGACATATTTAAAATACTGAAAGGGAAAAATCCACAACCAAGATTACTGTACCCAGCAAGGATCTCATTCAAAATTGATGGAAAAATAAAAAGCTTTTCAGACAAGCAAAAGTTAAGAGAATTCAGTACACCAAACCAGCTTAACAACAAATGTTAAACGGATTTGTATAATCAAGAAATACAACAGAAGAAAAAAGATCTACAAAATCAACCCAAACAATTAGAAAATGGCAATAGGATCATATATATCAATAATTACTTTAAATGTAAATGGACTAAATGCTCCAACCAAAAGACACAGACTGGCTGAATGGATACAAAAACAAGATCCATATACATGCTGTCTACAAGAAACCCACTTCAGACCTCAAGACACATATAGACTGAAAAGTGAAAGGATGGAAAAATATATTCATTGCAAATGGGAAGCAAAAGAAAGCTGGAGTAACAATCCTCATATCAGACAAAATAGACCTTAAAGAGTACATGAGATAAGGAAGGACACTACATAATGATCAAGGGATCAATCCAAGAGGAAGACACAAGAATTGTAAATATCTATGCACCCAACATAGGAGCACCTCAATACATAAGACAAATACTAACAGACATAAAAGGAGAAACTGACAGTAACACAATAATAATAGGAGACTTTAACACCCCACTCACACCAATGGACAGGTCATCAAAACAGAAAATTAATAAGGAAACACAAGTCTTAGAAGAGATGGATCTCATTGATATCTTCAGGACATTCCATCCAAATGCAGAAGAATACACCTTCTTTTCAAGTGCACATAGAACATTCTCCAGAATAGACCTTATCAGGTCACAAATCAAGCCTCAGCAAATTTAAGAAAATTGAAATCATATCAAGCACCTTCTCTGACCACAGCACCATGAAACTAGATATCAATTACAAGAAAAAAACTCTAAGAAACACAAGCACATGGAGATTAAACAACACATTTCTAAATAACCAACAGGTTACTGAAGAAATCAATAGGGAAATCAAAAAAATTCTAGAAACAAATGACAATGAGAACACAACAACTCAAAACCTATCGGATGCAGCAAAAGCAGTTTTAAGAGGGAAGTTTATAGCAATACAATCCTACCTCAAGAAACAAGAAAAACATCGAATGGACAACCTAATTTTACACCTAAAACAACTGGAAAAAAATAAGGAAAAACCCCAAAAATTAGTAGAAGAAAAGAAATCATAAAGATCCAAGCAGAAATAAATGAAAAAGAAATGAAAGAAACAATAGTAAAGATTAATAAAACTAAAAGCTGGTTCTTTGAGAAGATAAACAAAATTGACAAATCCTTAGCCAGACTCATCAAGAAAAAAAGAGAAAATCAAATCAACAAAATTAGAAATGAAAAAGGAGAGGTCACAACAGACAATGCAGAAATACAAAGGATTATAAGAGAATATTATAAACAACTGTATGGCAATAAAATAGATAACCTGAAAGAAATGGACAGATTCTTAGAGAAATTCAATCTTCCAAGACTGAACTAGGAAGATATAGAAATTATGAACAACCAAATTACAAGCACTGAAATTGAAGATGTAATCAAAAATCTCCACCCCCCCCAAAAAAACCCAAGACCAGATGATTTCACAGAATTATATCAAACATTTAGAGAAGAGCTAATACCTATCCTTCTAAAACTCAAAAAATTGAAGAGGAAGGAACACTTCCAAATTCATTCTACGATACCACCATCACCTTGATACCAAAATCAGACAAAGACACACACAAAAAAGAAAACTATAGGCCAATATCATGATGAACATAGATGCAAAAACTCTCAACAAAATTTTAGCAAACACAATTCAGCAACACATCAAAAAGTTCATATGCCATGATCAAGTTGGGTTTATAACAGGGATGCAAGAATTCTTCAATATACAGAAATCAATCAATGTGATACACCATATTAACAAACTGAAAGATAAAAACCATATGATCATCTTAACAGATGGAGAAAAAGCCTTTGACAAAATTCAGCACCTATGTATGATTAAAAACTCTTCAAAAAATGGGCATAGAAGGAATCTACCTCAACATAGTAAAAGCTATATATGATAAGCCTACAGCAAACATTCTCAGTGGTGAAAAACTGAAAGCATTCCCCCTAAGATCAGGAACAAGACAAGGATGTCCACTTTCACCACTATTATTCAACATAGTTCTGGAAGTCTTAACTACAGCAATCATAGAAGAAAAAGAAATAAAAGGAATCCAGATAGGAAAAGAAGTAAAGCTCTCACTGTTTGCAAATAACATGATATTGTATATAGAAAGCCCTGAAGAGAGTATCAGAAAATTACTAAAGCTAATCAGTGAATTTAACAAAGTTGCAGGAAACAAAATCAATACACATAAATCACTTGCATTTCTATATATTAACAATGAAAAATCAGAAAGAGCAATTAAGGAATCAATCCCATTCACTATTGCAACAAAAAGAATTAAATATCTAGGAATAAACTTACCTAAGGAGATGAAAGAACTGTACACAGAAAATTATAAGACACCAATGAAAGAAATCAAAGGTGACATAAACAGATGGAGAGAGATTCCATGTTCCTGGATAGGAAGAATCAATATTGTGAAAATGACTATACTACCAAATGCAATCTGCAGATTCAGTGCTGCTGCTGATGCTAAGTCACTTCAGTTGTGTCCAACTCTGTGTGATCCCATAGACTGCAGCACACCAGATTCCCCCATCCCTGGGATTCTCCAGACAAGAACGCTGGAGTGGGTTGCCATTTCCTTCTCCAATGCATGAAAGTGAAAAGTGAAAGTGAAGTCACTCAGTCGTGTCTGGCTCTTAGTGACCACATGACCACAGCCTACCAGTCTCCTCTGTCCATGGGATTTTCCAGGCAAGAGTACTGGAGTGGGGTGCCATTGCCTTTTCCAACAGATTCAGTGTAATCCCTATCAAATTACCAATGGCATTTTTCACAGAACTAGAACAAAAAATTTCACAATTCACGTGGAAACACAAAAGACCGTGAATAGCCAAAGCAGTCTTGAGAAAGAAGACTGGAGCTGGAGGAATCAACCTTCCTGACTTCAGGTCATACTACAAAGCTATAGTCATCAAGACAGTATGGTACCAACACAAAAACAGAAATATAGACCAATGGAACAAGATAGAAAGCCCAGAAATATACCCATCATGTATGGGTACCTTATTTTTGACAAAGGAGGCAAGAATATACAGTGGGGCAAAGACAGCCTCTGCAGTAAGTGGTGCTGCAAAAACTGTACAGCTACATGTAAAAGAGTAAAATTAGAACACTTCCTAATACCATACACAAAGATAAACTCAAAATGGATTAAAGACCTAAATGTAAGAACAGAAACTGAAACTATAAAACTCTTAAAGGAAAGCATAGGCAGAACATTCAATGACATAAATCAAATCAAGATCCTCTATGACCCACCTCCTAGAGTAACAGAAGTAAAAGCAAAAGTAAATAAGTGGGACCTGATTAAACTTAAAAGCGTTTGCACAGCAAAGAAAACTATAAGCAAGATGAAAAGAAAACCCTCAGAATGGGAGAAAATAATAGCAAATGAAACAACTGACAAAGGATTAATTTCCAAAATATACAAGCAGCTCGTAGAACTCAATATCAGAAAAACAAACAACCTAATCAAAAAGTGGGGAAAAGACCTAAACAGACATTTCTCCAAAGAAGACATACAGATGGCTAACAAACACATAAAGAGATGCTCAACATCACTCATTATTCAGTTCAGTTCAGTTGCTCAGTCGTGTCTGACTCTTTGCAACCCCATGAATCACAGCACGCCAGGCCTCCTTGTCCATCACCAGCTCCTGGAGTTCACTCACTCACATCCATTGAGTCAGTGATGCGATCCAGCCATCTCATCCTCTGTCGTCCCCTTCTCCTCCTGCCCCCAATCCCTCCCAGCATCAGAGTCTTTTACTCATTATTAGAGAGATGCAAATCAAAATTACAATGAGATATCACTTCACACTGGTCAGGAAAGTGTACAAACAATAAGTGCTGGAGAAGGTGTGGAGAAAAGGGAACAGTCTTGCACTGTTGATGGGAATGTAAATTGATACAGCCACTATGGAAGACAGTATGGATATTCCTTTAAAAACTAGGAATAAAGCCACCATATGACCCAGCAATCCCACTCCTAGTCACATAACCTGAGGAAACCAAAATTGAAAGAGACACATGTATCCCATTGTTCATTGCAGCACTCTTTACAATAGCTAGAACATGGAAGCAACCTAGATGTCCACTGACAAATGAATGGATAAAGAAGTTATAGCATATATACACAATGGAATATTACTCAATATTACTCCAAAAGGAACACTTTGAGTCAATTCTAATGAGGTGGATGAAACTAGAATTTATTATACAGAGTGAAGTGAGTCAGAAAGAGAAAGATAAATACCGTATTCTAACACAAATATACAGAATCTAGAAAAATGGTACTGAAGAATTTATTTACAGGGCATCATTGGAGAAATAGACATAGAGAATAGACTTACAGACATGGGGAGAGGGGAGGAGAGGGTGAGATGTATGGAAAGAGTCACGTGGAAACTTATATTACCATATGTAAAATAGATAGCCAATGGGAATTTGCTGTATGGCTCAGGAAACTCAAACAGAGACTCTGTATCAACCTAGAGGGATGGCATGGGGAGGGAAATGGGAGGGAGTTTTAAAAGGGAGGGGATATATGTATACCTATGACTGATTCATGTTCAGCTTTGACAGAAAACAACAAAATTCTGTAAAGCAATTACCCTTCAATAAAAAATAACTAAATTAAAAACAAGTACTGTGCCAGCATTTGTTATACCAAAGTCCCTACCATATGAATTACATATATATATATATGTAAAAAATTTTAATGTAAAATGTTTCTAAAAGAAAAACAGATTTATGAATGAAAATACAAGAAGTAAATAACTTAAATTGGATTTCAGAAGTACCTCTTTGGGACTTCTGTAGGATAAAGATTTGACAGATAATAGGGGATGTAGAGTGGCTTTTGAAGATAGAAGAGATTGCACAAGAGATAAGAGATTTTTTTCACATATGAAACTGAAAGTAGGCCACAGCGACTAAGAGTGCAAAGGATAAATGACAGAAGATACACAGGGACATGCCATCTACCAACGGGACATACATAGGGTCTTGTACAAATGCTTGTAAAATATATATTTGTATGCCCAAGACACTGGGAGGCATCAACATTTTTTCATCAAGGTAGTGGCATGACTTTGACAAAAGTATGGAGTCATATGCTGTAGTTAAAATATGGAAGTTGATTTGATTATGTCAAGTTCAATTGATAAATTGTGAGAAGCTGGTAGGAATGGTAAAGAAGAAATTAGAAGAATCAAGATGTATTTTATGGAAGAACAGTGGAAAATTTGAAAACACTAATTTTTAAAATGCTATTTCATTATTGAAAATCAGTAGTAGTTGATAACAAATTTGATAAAAAATCTTTTCTAGCAATTATTACATTTTTCTGACCTTCACAAATTTATTTTATTAAAATATATATGACACATTATTTCTTAAAAACTTATAGTTATAAAAATAATCTTCAAGGTCATCTAGTCCAAAACCCACAACTTAAAAAAGATAAAAAGGTAGATCTAGCTCATTACTTTTTAGTACTGTGCTTAGTCGCTCAGTTGTGTCCAACTCTTTACAATCCCATGGACTGCAGCCCACCAGGTTCCTCTGTCTATGGGGATTCTCCAGACAAGAATACTGTAGTGAGTGGTCATGCCCTCTTCCAGGAGATCTTTCTGACTCAGGGACCAAACCCAGGTCTTCCACATTGCAGGCAGATTCTTTACCACCTGAGCCACTCGATTTAAATCTGGAAAATTATAACACCTGAATATTCTGACTTTTAGTGAAATAAAATCTGCCTCTTAATTTTTATTTAAAGCAACTTAATTAATGATTAAGATAAGTAATGTTCACTTGAACTTTCTTAAATGTCAAATCTTGCGCACATGTTTTAAAATGTTTGGTCTTCTTTGTTGTTGCTAATGTGGCAACCTAGAATGATATTCTAAAATTCAAAGCAATCACTTTTCCTGTCCTCATTTAGTTTTCTTCAATTTTGACACCCTTTTACTGACAAAAGTTTATAAAAATCCATCACTGACTCATCTACTTCTTATAAATTTAAATATTAGATTATCTACAAGTGATCTACTACTATTTATATCTTACTTCTCAAACAATTTAATGGGCAATAGTAAAATCGTTGTACAACTCTGTGTTTCGTTTAGTCTGTGTTCTCTTTCAGTTTCTTTTTTATTGTTTCACTTTTAATCCAAATGTTTTCCATCAGTCTTCCCTTCTTATTCTTTAGTTGTTGTGTTCAACTTTTTTACAAACACCTGGACTGGAGCTCACCAGACTCCTCTGTTCATGGGATTTCCCAGGCAAGAATGCTGAAGTGGGTTGCCATTTCCTTCTCCAGGGGATCTTCCCACCCAGAGACTGAACTGGCAGGCAGATTCTTTACCACTGAGCCACCAGGGATGATAGATACACTCTGGACATAGCATATTACCTTATTTAACATGTTTATTCATTGCTAATTACAACCCATCCTTCAGTGGTATATTCCATTCTTTTGCCATATTCTGTCAGTATTTTTGCCTTAGGATATATTTAAATCCACCAGATGGTCAATTCTGAAATCAGATTGATTATGTTCTTTGCATCCAAAGATATAGAAGATCTATACAGTCAGAGGGAAAAAAAAAAAGACCTGGAGCTGACTGTGGTTCAGATCATGAACTCCTTATTACAAAATTTGTGTATTTGTGTGATTATACAGAAGAGGTGACAAATAGATTCAAGGTATTAGATCTGATAGACAGAATGCCTGATGGAGATTTGCAACATTTGTACAGGAGGCAGTCACCAAAATCAACCCAAAGGAAAAGATAAGCAAGAAGGCAAAGTGGTTGTCTGAGGGGGTTTTACAAATAGTTGAGGAAAGAAGAAAAGCGAAAGGCAAGGGACAAGGGGAAAGATATACCCAGCTGCATGCAGAGTTTCAGAGAAGAGCAAGGAGGAAAAGAAGGCTTTCTGAAATGAACAATCCAAAGAAATACAGGGAAAAATTGAGTGGAAAGGACAAGAGATCAAGAAAATTGTAAATATCAAGGGAATATTTCATGCAATAATGGGCATGATAAAGGATAGAAACAGTAAGGACCCAACAGACACAGAACAGGACATAGATTAGGAAGAGGTGGCAAGAATGCACAGAAGAACTATACAAGAAAAGTCTTAATGCCCAAATAACCATAATCATGTGATCACTCACCTAGAGCAGGACATCTAGAGTACAAAGTCAAATGGGCCTTAGGAAGCGTTACTATGAACAAAGCTAGTGAAGGTTACAGAATTCTAGCAGAGGTAACTAAAATCCTATGAGATGATGCTGTCTAAAGTCCTGCATTCAATATGTCAGCAAATTTGGAAAACTTAGCTGTGGCCACAGGATTGGAAAAGGTCAATTTTCATCACAATTGCAAAGAATGGCAATGCCAAAGAATGTTCAAACTACCATACAATTGCATTCATTACACATGGTAGCAAGGTCTTGCTCAAAATCCTTCAAGCTATGTTTCCTTAGTACATGAACTGAGAACTTCCAGATGTACAAGCTGGGTTTTGAAGAGGCAGAGAAACCAGAGATCAAGTTGTCTACATTCACTGGATCACGAAGAAACCAAGGGAATTTCAGAAAAATGTTTATTTCTGATTCATTCACTACACTACTGTCTTTGATTCTCCATCTTTGGCTGCAAAGAATATAATCAATCTGATTTCAGTCAGAAAGCAACAGTTAGAACTGGACATGGAGCAACAGACTGGTTCCAAATAGGAAAAGGAGTCCGTCAAGGCTGTATATTGCCACCCTGCTTATTTAACTTCTATGCAGAGTACATCATGAGAAACGCTGGGCTGGAAAAAGCACAAGCTGGAATCAAGATTGCTGGGAGAAATATCAATAACATCAGATATGCAGATAACACCACCCTCATGGTAGAAAGTGAAGAAGAGCTAAAAAGCCTCTTGATGAAAGTGAAAGAGGAAAGTGAAAAAGTTAAAGCTCAACATTCAGAAAATGAAGATCATGGCATCTGGTCCCATCACTTCATGGGAAATAGATGGGGAAACAGTAGAAACAGTGTCAGACTTTATTTTGGGGGTTCCAAAATCACTGCAGATGGTGATTGCAGCCAAGAAATTAAAAGACGCTTACTCCTTGGAAGGAAAGTTATGACCAACCTAGATAGCATATTCAAAAGCAGAGACATTACTTTGCCAACAAAGGTCTGTCTGGTCAAGGCTATGGTTTTTCCAGTGGTCATGTATGGATGTGAGAGTTGGACTGTGAAGAAAGCTGAGCACTGAAGAATTGATGCTTTTGAACTGTGGTGTTGGAGAAGACTCTTGAGAGTCCCTTGGACTGCAAGAAGATTCAACCAGTCCATTCTAAAGGAGATCATTCCTGGGTGTTCTTTGGAAGGAATGATGCTAAAGCTGAAACTCCAGTACTTTGGCCACCTCATGAGAAGAGTTGTCTCATTGGAAAAGACTGATGCTGGGAGGGATTGGGGACAGGAGGAGAAGGGGATGACAGAGGATAAGATGGCTGGATGGCATCACCGACTCGATGGACATGAGTTTGGGTGAACTCCAGGAGTTGGTGATGGACAGGGAGGCCTGGAGTGTTGCAATTCATGGGGTCTCAAAGAGTCGGACACGACTGAGTGACAGAACTGAACTGAATGTCTTTGATTGTGTGATTCACAACAAACCACGGAAAATTCTTAAAGAGATGGGAATGCTAGACAGCTCATCTTTCTCCTATGGGTCAGGAAGCAACAGTTAGAACCAGTTCAGGTTCAATCTTGAATGTTCATTGCAAGGACTGATGCTGAAGAGAGGGAGAGGGTGAGATGATTTGGGAGAATGGCACGGAAACATGTATAATATCATATAAGAAACAAATTACCAGTCTAGGTTCGATGCAGGATACAGGATGCTTGGGGCTGGTGCACCGGGATGACCCAGAGAGATGGTAAGAGAAGGGAGGTGGGAGGGGGGTTCAGGATTGGGAACATGTGTACACTCGTGGCAGATTCATGTTGATGTATGGCAAAACCAATACAGTATTGTAAAGTAAAATAAAGTAAAAAATAAATAAATAAAGCTCCAATACTTTGGCCACTTGATGCAAAGAGCCAATTCATTGGAAAAGGCCTCGATGCAGGAGAAAGATTTAAGGCACAAGAAGAGAACAGCAGAGAATGAGATGATCAAATAGCATCACTGCTGATTCAATGAACATGAATTTGAGCAAACTCCAGAAAATAGTAGAGGACAGAGGAACCTCACATGCTGCAGTCCAGGGGGTTGCAAAGAACCAGACATGGCTTAACTACTGAACAACAACAACAAAGACTTAAATGATGAATAGAAAGTCATGATATAAACTTTTAGATTATCTCACTGAGGATTTGCTATTCCTGTTCAGATGTGATCTGGAATTTTCTTTTTTGGTCACTGTTAAACTGTGGCAAATGCATTTTTGTCCCCTACACCACAATATTTTTTTTTAAGTTCTCCTCTATCTGACTAGAGTGATACTAATTCTGAACTAACAACCATGCTTTGGGGTCAAAAGGCAGTATTATGAGCCTTCTAAAAAAAATCCATTCTTCACTTTTCCTTATTATAAGAAACTTGATATTTATAGAGCAGAAAAATAAACAGTTAAAATGTTCGGTTTTTCAAGGTCCTAGAAGGCTAGCTACTTAACATTTTAGGACAATCATTTCTGCTATTATTTGACTGAAAATCTTCTATCCTAACCTAACACTCTTCTATTGTTGGGGAACAATAAGCTCCCTCATTGTTTCCTCACTGATCATGATTTCCCATGTAGTGTGTGACCAAGACATGCAGTCCTGTGCAGGGTAGGGTTTCGTTGAGACATTAAGAGAGGCCAGTTGGCTGACTTCCGTCTGTACACTCTGATCTTTCCCATTTGCCGTCTTCTTGGCTACCTGCCTGGAGGACAGATGGGTTGACCAGAAGGGGAGCAGCCAGATTACAACTGTGAGGGGAAATAATCATATGCTAAAAATGGTAGAGAAGGATGGATATGTCATTTCTGAACTATTTTCTTTCATAGTTACTATTTCACTAGGAAAATAAACCCTCATGTAGGTAAATGAATTAACTTGTATATTTGTTACAATGCAGCCAAACGCATTGACCAACTTGCTCACTATTCTCCACATAGCCTGGCAGATGATAAACAAAGTTTTAAATTTATCAAGTTAGCAATATATCTTAAGGTCCAGGGGTTAAGTATCTGCCTGTCAATACAGGGGACACAAGTTCAATTCCCAATCCAGGAAGCAACTAAGCCTATGAGCTGAAACTATTGAGCCTGTGCTCCAGAGTCCATGAGCTGCAACTACTGAACCCACATGCTGTAACTACTGAAGCCTGGGTGCCAAGAGCCTGTGCTCCACAATGAGATAAGCCACTGCAATGAGCAGCCTGAGCACCACAACTAAAGCAGAGATCCTGCTCACTGCAACTAGGGAAAGCCCGCGTGCAGCACTGAAGACCCAGCACAGCAAAAATAGATAAATACATATTTTTTAAGTATTAAAAATAATCATATGTCTTATATTGCTCAGATTAAAAATAAATAATATCCTGTGCTCTTCAGCCCTCAATCTTCCCACTTTGTTTTTCATTTATCACTGCTTGCAAGCAAGGAAAGTTTAATCACAGCAGGTAGTTTCAGTATAAAACAAAGTTCTAAATTCTGTAAGAAACACAAACTATATTTAATACATATTAAAGAATTTAAATGTTTCCCTGATAGCTCAGTTGGTAATGAATCCACCTGCAATGCCAGAGACCATGGCTCAATTCCTGGGTCAGGAAGATCGCTGGAGAAGGGATAGGCTACCCACCCCACTCCAGTATTCTTGGGCTTCCCCTGTGGCTCAGCTGGTAGAGTCTCTCTGCAATGCGGGAGACCTGGGTTCAACCCCTGGGGTGGGAAGATCCGCTAGAGGAGGTCATGGCAATCCACTCCAGTATTCTCTGCCTGGAGAATTCCATGGACTGTATAGTCCATGGGGTCACAAAGAATCAGACATGACTAAGAGACTTTCACTTTCACACTCAAGGAATTAAAAGATCTCAACTTTAGACAAAATATTTAGGTAGAAAACACTGTTAATGACCATTTCATGCACAGAAATGAAAACTATATTATGCTTGGTTGGTGCATATTCTTAAGCAAGCTGTTTAAAGTTTCTATCCTTCTGCATCCTCATCTGTAAAATGCTAATAATATTTATATTACCATAATTTCATAATTAAAGCTCAGTAAGTAGTATATGTCAACTTTTTAATATGTTTTCAGACATAGGTATTATTAAACACAGAATATTTGCTAGAGAGCCCAGCTTTGTCCTGGGAGCAGAGGATTAATTTAATTTTTGCACAATTAATCTCTTGCAGGCTGATAAGTCTCCAAGGTGGGAGTTTTTTTCTATAGATGATATTAAAATCTATCTTTATTGAGTGTGCTACTATGAAAAAGAGGTAAGCAAAATATGGGGTATATTTTACCTAACTCTAGAGCTATGCAGAGAAGGGAAATCACGAAGGAAAAAAATAGAGGCTATAGAGAGAAGATCACTTGCTTGAAACTGTAGTATGCTGCATGCTTCCTAAGTTGATTGCCATTTTGCATCCATGCCTGACAGCTTCTAGAGTCTGTAAGGCCCAGAAAATTAACACTACTTTTCTCTTAAGCTCTTATAGGTAGAGTTCTTGGTGTGTATATACTTAGTCGCTCAGTGTGTCTGATTCTTTGTGACCCCATGGACTGTGGTCGACCAGGCTCCTTTACCATGGGGATTCTCCAGGCAAGAATAAAACTGGAGTGGGTTGCCATGCCCTCCTCCAGGGGACCTTCCCAACCCCTGGATTGAACCCAAGTCTCCCACATTCAGGCAGATTCTTTTCAGTCTAAGCTGCCAGGGAACCCCAAGAAGATTGGAGTGGGTAGCCTATCCCTTCTCAGGGGATCTTCCCAACCCAGGGATTGGACTGGAATCTCCTGCAATGCAGGCAGATTCTTTACCAGCTGAGCTACCAGGGAAGCCCTTGACGTGTATTAGGAACTGCTCTTTGCATGCACTTACTCAAAATGTAAAATGTAGAAATAAAAACAGAATTCTTTTTGCATTTATTTTTGGGTTTTTTTTTTTTTTTTTTGCAATACTGTATGGATATGGGGATTTTCTACAATATCACTGAAGTCTAATATCTGGCTACACAGTATTCAGAGGCTGTTGTGTTGACAGTTACAGTGATTCTATCTTTCATCTTGATAAACACAAAGTCAGTGAATTTTTAAGCTCAGAAGTTTCTATGGTGTTTTCTGATACCTTCTTACTTGTGCCTCAAGTAGAAGGTCCTCTGCAGGTCCATTTTTAAAAAATATTTTCATTTTATTTGGATAATTGCTTTACAATGTTGTGTTTGTCTCTGCAGTAGAACAATGTGAATCTCATATATATACACATATCTCACCCTTTCACCCCCTATGCCTCCCTTCTATGTTGTCACAGAGCACTGGTCTAGAATCCCTGTATTATACAGCAGCTTCCCACTAGCTATCTGTTTTACACATGGTAGTATATGTATGTATATGTTAATATACATACATTTAATACACATGTTAATGCTACTTTCTCAATTCTTACAACCCTCTCCTTCCCATGCTGTGCCCTCAAGTTCATTCTCTATGTCTATGTCTCTATTCCTGCCCTGCAAATAATTTCATCAGTGTTATTTTTTTAGATTTCATCAGTTCAGTTCAGTTCAGTTCAGTCGCTCAGTCGTGTCTGACTCTTTGCGACCCCAGGCCTCCCTGTCCATCACCAACTCCTGGAGTTCACTCAAACTTATGTCCATCCAGTCGGTGATGCCATCCAGCCATCTCATCCTCTGTCGTCCCCTTCTCCTCCTGCCCCCAATCCCTCCCAGCATCAGAGTCTTTTCCAATGAGTCAACTCTTCACATGAGGTGGTCAAAGCACTGGAGTTTCAGCTTTAGCATCATTCCTTCTAAAGAACACCCAGGAATGATCTCCTTTAGAATGGACTGGTTGGATCTCCTTGCAGTCCAAGGGACTCTCAAGAGTCTTCTCCAACACCACAATTCAAAAGCATCAATTCTTCGGCAGAGGAACCAGAGATCAAATTGCCAACATCCGCTGGATCATCGAAAAAGCAAGAGAGTTCCAGAAAAATATCTATTTCTGCTTTATTGACTATGCCAAAGCCTTTGACTGTGTGGATCACAACAACTGTAAAAAAATCTGAAAGAGATGGGAATACCAGACCACCTGACCTGCCTCTTGAGAAATCTGTTTGCAGGTCAGGAAGCAACAGTTAGAACTGGACATGGAACAACAGACTTGTTACAAATAGGAAAAGGAGTACGTCAAGGCTGTATATTGTCACCCTGCTTATTTAACTTCTATGCAGAGTACGTCATGAGAAATGCTGGGCTAGAGGAAGCAGAAGCTGGAATCAAGATTGTTGGGAGAAATATCAATAACCTCAGATATGCAGATGACACCACCCTTATGGCAGAAAGTGAAGATAAACTAAAGAGCCTCTTGATGAAAGTGAAAGAGGAGAGTGAAATGTTAGCTTAAATCTCAACTATTCAAAAAACAAAGATCATGGCATCTGGTCCCATGACTTCTTGGCAAATAAATGGGGAAACAGTGGAAACAGTGGCAGACTTTAATTTTGGGGAGGGGTCCAAAGTCACTGCAGATGGTGACTGCAGCCATGAAGTTAAAAGATACTTACTCCTTAGAAGGAAAGTTACGACCAACTTAGACAGCATATTCAAAAGCAGAGACATTAATTACTTTGCCAACAAACGTTCATCTAGTCAAAGCTATGGTTTTTCCAGTAGTCATGTATGGATGTGAGAGTTGGAATATAAAGAAAGCTGAGCACGGAAGAATACATGCTCTTGAACTGTGTTGTTGGAGAAGGCTTTTGAGAGTCCTTTGGACTTCAAGGAGATCCAACCTGTCCATCCAACACTCAGGAGATCAGTCCTGAGTGTTCATTGGAAGGACTGATGTTGAAGCTGAAACTCCAATACTTTGGCCACCTGATGTGAAGAACTGGCTCATTTGAAAAGACCTTGATGCTGGGAAATATTGAAGGCGGGAGGAGAAGCGGACGACAGAGAATGAGATGGTTGAATGACATCACCAACTCAACGGACAGGAATTAGTGTAAACTCTGGGAGTTGGTGATGGACACAAAGGCCTGGCGTGCTGCAGTCCATGGGGTCACAAAAAGTCAGAAACGACTGAGCAACTGAACTGAACTGAAAGCTGTTTTTATATAGAGGGATCCCCAACCTCTGTATTTAATGCCTGAGTATCTGAGGTGGAACTGATGTAATAATGATGGATATAAAGTGCACAATAAGTGCTTTAATCACCCCAAAACCATCCTCCACCCATGATCAATAGATAAATTGTCTTCCATGAAACTAGTCCCTACTGCCAGAAAGGTTAGGCACTTCTGTTTATTAAATGGACACTTTAAAAATTTTATAGTTCTGCTCCTCCACTACTTAGCCTGACATGCTCACTTCATCTAGAACAACTGCTTTCTATCTAATAAACAAGCATATTTCGATTCTAAAGAGATGTTTCTTTAGAGAATGAAAGCTGCCATGGATTTAACTAAAGGTAAATCAGAAATCCAGAAGGGCTTTTCCACTACAAATGTATCTGTGATGAGAAGACATTAACCTCTAAAATGCATCTCTCTGTTCCTACTGGTATTCTTACCACCCTGGTATAGTCTTCTCCCAAATTCTGCTAGGATTGGTCTATGTGATCAGGAAACTAATAGAAGTGCTAAAGAGTCAGGTTATAAGGACTGTAGGGAGTTCTCTTGTGGATTCCTTGTTTGCGTATGCTCTTATTCTCTCTCTTTCTTTCCTCGGAGACAAGCACGCCCATTGTGTAAGCAACCCATAAAGAGGTCCATACATCAAGGAATCCAAACTCCTTGTGCTCAGACCTCTGAATGAGTTTGGAGAAGATTGGTGCCTTCAGGAGTGTATTGTCCCACAGACAAATTAAGTGTAACACATGACAGACACTGAGTCAGAACCACCCACTAAGTTATGTTGGGATTCTTGAGCCTCAGAGAGTGTGTGAAATAACACACAATTTCCCTAACTGTTAAGGTGATTTGTTACACAATAGATATCAAATACAACATATAGATATGAAAATAGATACATGTTTATGTATACACATGTGTGTATATATATATATGCATATATATTTCATTTACCTGACAAATGTTGCTGATTAAATTTTTTAAGTATTCAAAATTAACATTGATTTCAGTGCAACAGTGGAATAATGATCATATGCCTTAAAGTAACTTAAAATATAAACACTTACTGCCATCTATTGGTGATTTTAATAACTTCCATGTTTATTTATTGATGCTTACATTTTTTAGTATGAGCTATATTTGAAATGGGGCTTTCCAGGTGGTTCAGTGGTAAAGAATCCGCCTACCAATGCAGGAGATGCGAGTTTAATCCTGGGCAAGCAAGATCACTTGAAGGAGGAAATGACAACCCACTCTAGCATTCTTGTCTGAAAAATCCCATGGACAGAGGAGCCTGGAGGGCTATAGTACATGGGGTCACAAAGAGTCAGACACGACTGAGCATGCACATAGGTGAAATACACAGATATATATTCAAACTCTTGGATATCAGCTGTTCTATACTGCAGAGTATTTTGTAATTCATATTATCTAGTTAGAGAAAAACTTATCTTAAGAAAAATATAAGTAAGTGTTAGGTTGCTCAGTCATGTCCTCTGTCCATGGGATTCTCTAAGCAAGAATACCGGAGTGAGGAGCCATTCCCTTCTCTAGGCGATCTTTCTAACCCAGGGGTTGAACCCAGATCTCCTGCATTGCAGACAGACTCTTTACTGTCTGAGCCACCAGGGAAGCCCCTAAGGAAAATATACATTTGTTATAATGCCAAAACTTCTTTAAAAGTCTGTTTTGCTACACATATTTATATTTTAAGTTCAAAGTCTCCTTAAAGTGTTTACTTTTATGACTTAATAACTTATTTTATGCCAATAATAAATGCAAATTTATTTTCAACATGGTTTTAGTGTAAAGTGCATTGCATTTTCCCCTTAAGGTTTGATAAGCTGACAATGGCTATGAGTAATGAAGAGCTGGTTCATTAACTAAATTGCATTATTCTAAGCAACTTTTAATTAATGGATTTTTCTATTGAATAAATTGAGATATAATTTATGACTTATGGTATTTATAAATTACTAATAAGAACACAAGTACAAAAATATAAAGTTCACATTAACCATTGAAAAAATACTAGGTAACTCTCAAAACTGAAGATAATGAAACAGAAAAGCATCAGAACTCCCATTACATTCCATGCCTCAACTGTCTTAAGTAATAGAAATCAATGATCAATTTTCACCAAAATTTCATGCAAAACTCTTATCTTTTAGAACAACTGCTCTGATGACAACTGTTAAATGTTTATATTTCATAGTATCAAGTTTCTCTCAGCTGCTGTTTTTCTCCACACAATTCATCTTCTATATTTTTTATTCTGTACATTGTTTATCTCATTTTGAATAGTTGCTAAGTGTTTAATAATCATGATAATGAATTCTCAGAAAGAACAAAGCCAGATATAAAGAAGATGATAGATAGCTATTCCTCTTCCTTTTTTGGGTTTCCCTTGTGGCTCAGCTGGTAAAGAATCTGCCTGCAATGTGGAAGACCTGGGTTCAATTCCTGGGTTGGGAAGATCCCCTGGAGAAGGGAAAGGCTACCCACTCCAGTATTCTGGCCTGGATCCCAAAGAGTCAGACATGACTGAGCAACTTTCACTCCACTTTCACTTTTCACTTTCCTCTTGCAATGATTAGAATAAAAATTCTAAAAACAATATTAAGTCCAATTCAAGCAGATTGAATTTTTTCTCTTGTTAGGCTGACTTCTACCTATACATTTGTCTGTCCCAGTAGGCTAGTCACTGTAGATAATTGGTTAGTGTGCTATTTCCAGGCTGAGTAGAACAGTTATGTTACTAAAAGCATTTTTTATAGGCAGTATATTGATATTTGCATAATTTAAGAAAAAATGAATCTTCGTTAGTACTTTTTATCTATGTATTTCCTATTCAATATTTTGATCACTTACTCCTGTGTAGATGACAGGAAAAAAAATCTCTTTCATAAGAAAGAATTTGTCTGTATGAGCTTCACATACAGTGCAATGCAGCACATTCATTTTCCTAAAGTCCCTTTTTAGTGCATAAGATGAGGGAGAGTTAGTGAGGAGAAGGAAATGGTAACCCATTCTAGTATTCTTGCCTGGAGAATCCCATGGACAGAGGAACCTGGTGGGCTGCTGTCCATGGGGTCACACAGAGTCGAACATGACTGAAGCGACTTAGCATGCATGCATGCATTGGAGAAGGAAATGGCAACCCACTCCAGTATTTTTGCCTGGAGAATCCCAGGGGCAGAAGAGCCTGGTTGGCTGCCGTCTATGGGGTCACACAGAGTCGGACACAACTGAAACAACTTACTAGCAGCAGCAGCAGAGTTAGTGAAGGATATGAAAATGTTGATTAAGAAGAAATTTATGAGGATCCAGTTGACATTATCTTGCTTTTTACTTACACTTTTTGCCAACTAATGGCAATTGTGGCTGAATGAGTCAGAAAGAAATTAGCAAAAACTAGAAGATAATTTCATAATGTACAATGAGCAATTTTCTATGATGGCTCTTTTATAAGTGTGGGATAATACACAAATTTGTCCACAAAGGACACTTCATTCTCCTGTTTATAATTAATTTTGACTTTGTTAACAAATACTTTCTTGCAATTATACTGACCTTACAAATCTGTGTTTGAAAAGCTGGAAGAAATATTTTAACAATAGTTTATTTTGTACTTATCAGTTGCCAAAGAGCACAAATATAGCCATTTTTGATGTGATATTGGTTTTCTAAAATGTCTTATGTTCAAATAAAATGTGAAAATAATTAACTATAATACATATTTTATTACAAATTATACGAAAGGGTAAAAAATTTTATAAAAAGAAATCAGTAGAAATATATATACAGCCTACATATTGTATCAGTTTTCATACTTAGTGACTCAACTTGATCAACCACCTTGATACCAGTAATACATCTAATCTTTTAGTTTATTCTAACTATTATTACCATGTACTGTCATCTATTATGTATTTAGAATAAAAACTAGTTAAAAATTGATGTTAACTATGGAAATCACAATTCTAATTTGTATTAATTATTTAATTACTAATAGGTCAACCTGTGCCACAAACAAATATCTACACAATGAATGCCTTAGTACACTGAACACATCAGCCATTAATTGCCTAGAACATGATGAGCCTGCTTAATATATTCCAGTAGAAATGGAATCTGGTGTCCCAGGGAAACAGATTAACTATGAAGATGGAGTTACAAGAATCTTTGGCAGCATGGAAGACGTCTTGTGATCATGAAAGCGAAAGCAAAAAAAGCTAAAAGAGATGATGGAAAAAAAGAAGACAAGTATAAAATAAATACATTTAGAAAGTGGAGATGAAAGAGAGATGTTCCCAAAACATATTGTTATATATCTCAATCTGTGAATTCTATGGGGTAAAGACTTGTTAGGTGAGTGAAAGGACCAGAGAATGTCACTGAAACCAGTTTATGGGCTGAGTTCTTGGAAGTGAACTGGTTTCTGGGCACTTACTTGTTCATTCATTTCTCCATTATTTAATTCAATGAGTATATATTTAGCACTTTTCATATTCTAGAGACAGTTCTAGAGTACACAGTACTGAGTATTCCACAGTGAACAAAATATATATCTGCCCTCCTTGAGTTTGATGTTTGGTTAGGTATTGCTTCTGCGCTGCAAGAGTTTCATTGTCAGGTGTGATTTATGCTTACCTTACAAAGGATATTCGCCCATGGGGGTGGACTTAGGTGCAGTATCCACCTCTGAATAACAATCCACTCCTGACTGATACTTGAAGATTGGTCTCTAAAGTCAGTTAAATTAGTTACAATATTAATTTTTCTTTGAGATTCCTAATAGTATAGCACCTTAGTGTTCTGCTTGTCAATTTAGTTTGGGGTCTCTTTTTGTAACAAGTCACCTTCAGGCAGATTGTTCCCCAAATTAATAAGACTGACATTTTCCCTTTATGAATGTCTCTGTAATACTATAGCTTGCCCTTATTTTTCTCCTGGTAATGACTTTGATCTCAGAACAGATGGTAGCTAGGAGAGGATCAAAAGAATGATGAGCTTCAATATTTTCATAGTTGTCCTGATGGCCCTTGTTACATAAAAACCCCACCCTCACAGTGAAAGAATTTTCAGCTTGAGGAAATGAGGAAAGAGACTCTATAGTATAAAGTCTTGGAAAGACCTGGGTGTATAGCTTCCCCAGTTATAGGATTATTCCCCTCTGTTTCTGATTCCCTTGACCTAATGACATGATAGTACTATAGAAAGTCTAAAGATAAAACTTCCAGAATCATCTGGGTATATAGGCTCTTGCCTCTATCTCATAAACCTAAATTTAGTAATACTGACAATATTGAACTTTACCACGAAACAGGTGAGTTATGAAATATACCCAACTTTCTGCTTTTCAACACCCTCCAACACCACCATTTTGTGTTCTGGGTCATGGCTTGCTACAAAGTACCAACCACTTTTCCCCATATGATGTGGGTAAGATGCACTGTCTACTCTTTCTCGGGACTTCCATAAGACTCATGTGACACCCTTGTTTGCCTATGACAAGCCCAAACACAGACCTTTTCCCTTCTGCCTGAACATGCTGACAAGGTCAGACACAGATTGCCAAACTCCCTGTATTTTGATGAACAATTAACTGATATTAGAACTTTTACCTCTGAAACAAAAGAGACACAGAGATGAACATTTCCTATAACTAACCAGGACTTCCTCTTTTTGCAAGGCAATTCCAACTGTAAACCACAACACGTGTAATGTCTCTATTCTTCCCATAAACAGTAAGCTGAAACCACCTGCTGATACACTGTCATCTCAGATCTGAGGCGCTCTCTCTATTGCAATAGCCAGGAAGAGATCAAAGTCTTTACCTATTTGATTTTCATCTTTGACATGTATTTAGACCAAGGTCTATTGTCCTGTATCAGCTGTGGATGTTAAAGATAACTTTTAGTGAACATCAATAATCATGTACTACTCCAATAATGATAAGATATGACTAATCCAATGAGATCATCTGTAACTGCATCTAGGCTGTGCTGTATGTTTATGGCTAGACCCGATGGCTGCAGAAGGACAAATATACTTCCATTATTTAAACATTATCACCCGCACCCGTGCTTCTTTTAGAATATTACTAATCTCTATATTGGTTATCTTAATGGTGCTGTTTTTCTTCTACATCCCTCAGATAACCCTTTTTTATTTTAAAAAGAAATCTTGTTTATGCCTGAATTTCACTTCAAACACAGCTACCACAGGGGTTTATCCACCCTCATCCATAGGCAGTATTTAGTGGAAAAACTGACAATAGAGAACTCTCTCTTCATTTTTGCAAATTGCATGAGAAATTGGCTTATCTGGTCTTTAGCAATCTAAGACTAAATACAGAAATGATTCAAGCAACAGGAATACAAAATTGTGAGGTTTGTTTTTTTTTTTTCCCCTGATAGCACTGAGGCTGTTGACCTGGAACCTGAATTTTTCTGTTGTATTATCATTGAGGCAAACAGAAGTGAGAAACACACTCTAACATATTTACACTCAGCTGTCATCAAGTTTCCACAGAGCACCCTCTCTCCTCTGTGTTAAAGTGTTCTAGGTTCTGAGAGACTGCAGGGAAGGTTTTGGGTGTTCCATCCCCACAACGGACTAGCAGTTTCCCATCCCACACAGTGCCTACGTGATTAAGTTTACATAATCATTAAGGAGCTGCTTTTTATAACCACTCTTTCTAAAGAGATGGTTTTGAAAGTAAAATGATAAAATATGTGTATTCTACATATGAATAGTGCCTTCCCAGCAAATATTAGTTCTATACACGCTGCATGCACACACAACATTTTACTTTTACAATCAAAATAATAGCTTTGCTGTCATTAGCTTTGTTTTATCTATGCTTTTAAACATTCCAGGTAGCATGTGTTTTCCTCCACTTTAATGTGCTCCCCAAAAGGTCATTTAATATTAATAAATTATATCCATAGGGCAAAGGGAGAGATATTTCCTTTGAATTATTAGCCCATGTTTATCCAAGTCACATTCAGATGCAGTCCTTTCTACAAGTCATTGACATTTCAGGATAAATGAGATAACACATTTCAACGAATACGGGGAAAGTCAATTCACCAGAGGCTAGAGTGAGGGATTATGGGGAAATTCATTTTCCTTGCCTGTTGCCCTTCATTAACAAAAATGAGAAACTGAGATCATTAAAGAGCTGGTTGAGAATTAAAGAGGAAAATAACACTTACCAATAAAGCAATTCTCAAGGAATAATAATAGGATAAATAATGTAATACTCTGTAGGCCTATTTCTTCTAATTCCCGTTAAAGCACAAATCTTAGCACTGATAATTCTAGGAAGATTTTTAGAAGGACAACTACTGATTGATATTTTAGCTAACATGTCTTTTGAATTCAGGCATATTTGCCTTATATTTTAAAGAACATGTTGAGAAAATATGGTTAAATATACACTGTTTCTCGGGAAGTAAACTCAAGAGAAAGGGCTTTTCGGAATATAATACTACCAATCACTTTTATCTTATAATCTTGTAATATCAACATACAGGGAGAGAGGACTAATGAATAAAATATGTTTTGTGCCTTCAAGTCACAAGAGAATAACCTGCCTTTCGTCATTTGGTTGAGATCTTGCCCAATAAATTGCAAATCCTCATCCTTTGTTATATTCTTGCAAAGTCTAAAAACAGGATAAAACAACTGAAAGCTTCAGTATTGTTCTAAACCATGAAGCCTAGTGAATTCCTTCTAGTAGCACAGGTCACAATAACAAGATTTGAGTGACAGGTTTTAGAAAACTCTATAAATTAAATTAATAGGCAATTTTAGCATACTTTTAATGCATGATAATTAATGACAACACTTCATAAGATTAACACTGATGAGTAAATAATTATCATATTTTGCACATCTTATGTGTTTTCTGACATTCATGTTTCAGTATGACAATAAATGATGTTGCTACTCAAATTCCTCAGCATTAATAAATGTATCTAGACATTTTTGAAGTAAAAGTAATGCTTACAAAAGGAACAAATAAAAAGGAGCACATTGCAGATTTAATTAGGATTTGGTAAGTAACTCAAAGAATACCTGTAAATGTATTATTGAGTAGTTTAACAAAAAACTTTAATTAGAATGAAAGAAGAAAGTGTGTTAGTCGGGGCTTCTCTGGTGGCTCAGACAGTAAAGAATCTGCCTGCAATGTGAGAGACCCAGGTTCGATCCCTGGATTGGGAAGATCCCTTACAGAAAGGAATGGCAACCTACTTCAGTATTCTTGACTGGGAAATCCCATGAATGAAGAAAGAATAAGACATTAATTGAAGTCAGAATAAATAGAGTTGTTTTGAATAAGACCTAGTTAATGAAAAAAGTTATAAAAATGCTATTTTTATATAATATACAGAAAGAAGAACCCAAAGTACATCCATTTAAAATTTTTCTATCACTGTCCAGGAAACAGAAAGATAAATAGGTAGTTAAGGACCCAGGAGCTGAGTACTTGAAAATGCCCCAGGAAGAGTTCAGTGCTGTAGATGAACCTATTTCCAGGGCAGAAATAACAAAGATGCAGACACAGAGAATGAACATGTGGACACAGTTGAGGGGAAGCGGAGGGTGGAACAAATTAGAGACTAAGCTTGACATAGATACTCTACCATGTGTAAAACTGATAGCTAGTGGGGAGCTGCTGTACAGCACAGGGAGCCTAGTTTGGTGCTTTGTGGTGACATAGAGTGGTAGAATGCAGGAGGATGAGGGTGGTCCAAGAGGGAGGGGATATACATATGTGTAACGATGAGCCGTGAAGAGATACCCCACGCCCAAGGTAAGAGAAACCCAAGTAAGATGGTAGGTGTTGCAAGAGGGCATCAGAGGGCACACACACTGAAACCATACTCTCAGAAAACTAGTCAATCTAATCACACTAGGACCACAGCCTTGTCTAACTCAATGAAACCAAGCCATGCCTGTGGGGCAACCCAAGACAGGTGGGTCATGGTGGAGGGGTCTGACAGAATGTGGTCCGCTGGAGAAGGGAATGGCAAGCCACTTCAGTATTCTTGCCTTGAGAACCCCATGAACAGTAGGAAAAGGCAAAATGATAGGATACCAAAAGAGGAACTCCCCAGGTCATTAGGTGCCCAATATGCTACTGGAGCTCAGTGGAGAAATAACTCCAGAAGGAATGAAGGGATGGAGCCAAAGCAAAAACAATACCCAGTTGTGGATGTGACTGGTGATAAAAGCAAGATCCAATGCTGTAAAGAGCAATATTGCATAGGAACCTGGAATGTCAGGTCCATGAATCAAGGCAAATTGGAAGTGGTCAAACAAGAGATTGCAAGGGTGACCATCAACATTCTAGGAATCAGCAAACTAAAATGGACTGGAGTGGGTGACTTTAACTCAGATGACCATTATATCTACTACTACGGGCAGGAATCCCTCAGAAGAAATGGAGTAGCCATCATGGTCAACAAAAGAGTCCGAAATGCAGTACTTGGATGCAATCTCAAAAACGACAGAATGATCTCTGTTCATCTCCAAGGCAAACCATTCAATATCACGGTAATCCAAGTCTATGCCCCAACCAGTAATGCTGAAGAAGCTGAAGTTGAACTGTTTTATGAAGATCTACAAGACCTTTTAGAACGAACACCCAGAAAAGATGTCCTTTTCATTATAGGGGACTGGAATGCAAAAGTCGGAAGTCAAGAAATACCTGGAGTAACAGGCAAATTTGGCCTAGGAATGCAGAATGAAGCAGGGCAAGGACTAATAGAGTTTTGCCAAGAAAATGCACTGGTCATAGCAAACACCCTCTTCCAACAACACAAGAGAAGACTCTACACATGGACCTCACCAGATGGTCAACACCAAAATCAGACTGATTATATTCTTTGCAGCCAAAGATGGAGAAACTCTATACAGTTAACAAAAACAAGACCAGGAGCTGACTGTGGCTCAGATCATGAACTCCTTATTACCAAATTCCGACTGAAATTGAAGAAAGTAGGGAAAACCGCTAGACCATTCAGGTATGACCTAAATCAAATCCCTTATGATTATACAGTGGAAGTGAGAAATAAATTTAAGGGCCTAGATCTGATAGATAGAGTGCCTGATGAACTATGGAATGAGGTTCGTGACATTGTACAGGAAACAGGGATCAAGACCATCCCCATGGAAAAGAAATGCAAAAAAGCAAAATGGCTGTCTGGGGACGCCTTTCAAATAGCTGTGAAAAGAAGAGAGACGAAAAGCAAAGGAGAAAAGGAAAGATATAAGCATCTGAATGCAGAGTTCCAAAGAATAGCAAGAAGAGATAAGAAAGCCTTCTTCAGTGATCAATGCAAAGAAATAGAGGAAAACAACAGAATGGGAAAGACTAGAGATCTCTTCAAGAAAACTAAAGATACCAAGGGAACATTTCATGTGCAGATGGGCTGGATAAAGGACAGAAATGGTCTGGACCTAACAGAAGCAGAAGATATTAAGAAGAGGTGGCAAGAATACACAGAAGAACTGTACAAAAAAGATCTTCATGACCAAGATGATCATGATGATGTGATCACTAATCTAGAGCCAGACATCTTGGAATGTGAAGTCAAGTGGGCCTTAGAAAACATCACTACGAACAAAGCTCGTGGAGGTGATGGAATTCCAGTTGAGCTAATTCAAATCCTGAAAGATGATGCTGTCAAAGTGCTGCACTCAATATGCCAGCAAGTTTGGAAAACTCAGCAGTGGCCACAGGACTGGAAAAAGTCAGTTTTCATCCCAATTCCAAAGAAAGGCAATGCCAAAGAATGCTCAAACTACCACACAATTGCACTCATCTCACACGCTGGAAAAGTAATGCTCAAAATTCTCCAAGCCAGGCTTCAGCAATACTTGAACCATGAACTCCCCGTTATTCAAGCTGGTTTTCGAAAAGGCAGAGGAACCAGAGATCAAATTGCCAACATCTGCTGGATCATGGAAAAAGCAAGAGAGTTCCAGAAAAACATCTATTTCTGCTTTCTTGACTATGCCAAAGCCTTTGACTGTGTGGATCACAATAAACTGTGGAAAATTCTGAAAGAGATGGGAATACCAGACCACCTGACCTGCCTTTTGAGAAATCTGTATGCAGGTCAGGAAGCAACAGTGAGAACTGGACATGGAACAACAGAATTGTTACAAATAGGAAAAGGAGTATGTCAAGGCTGTATATTGTCACCCTGCTTATTTAACTTCTATATAGGGTACATCATGAGAAACGCTGGACTGGAAGAAGCACAAGCTGGAATCAAGATTGCCGGGAGAGATATCAATAACCTCAGATATGCAGATGACACCACCCTTATGGAAGAAAGTGAAGAAGAGCTAAAAAGCCTCTTGATGAAAGGGAAAGAGGAGAGTGAAAAAGTTGGCTTAAAGCTCAACATTCAGAAAACAAAGATCATGGCATCTGGTCCCATCACTTCATGGGAAATAGATGGGGAAACAGTGGAAACAGTGTCAGACTTTATTGTTTTGGGCTCCAAAATCACTGCAGATGGTGACTGCAGCCATGAAATTAAAAGACACTTACTCCTTGGAAGAAAAGTTTTGACCAACCTAGATAGCATATTCAAAAGCAGAGACATTACTTTGCCCACTAAGGTCCATCTAGTCAAGGCTATGGTTTTTCCTGTGGTCATGTATGGATGTGAGAGTTGGACTGTGAAGAAGGCTGAGCGCTGAAGAATTGATGCTTTTGAACTGTGGTGCTGGAGAAGACTCTTGCAAGTCCCTTGGACTGCAAGGAGATCCAACCAGTCCATTCTGAAGGAGATCAGCCCTGGGATTTCTTTGGAAGGAATGATGCTACAGCTGAAGCTCCAGTACTTTGGCCACCTCATGCGAAGTGTTGACTCATTGGAAAAGACTCTGATGCTGGGAGGGATTGGGGGCAGGAGGAGAAGGGGACAACCGAGGATGAGATGGCTGGATGGCATCATGGACTCGATGGACATGAGTCTGAGTGAACTCCGGGAGTTGGTGATGGACAGAGAGGCCTGGTGTGCTGCGATTCATGGGGTCTCAGAGTCGGACACGACTGAGTGACTGAACTGACTGAAGGATGAGTCACTTCATTGTACAAGAGAAACTAACACAAAATTGTAAAGCAAATATGTTCTAATTACATATATATATGATATATATATATATTTATTTATTTAAAAACCTGGATAGGATTTGTTTTCTCTTCAATTGCCACATCTTTCTGATCACTCCTATCCTCTGAAGTCAAATTTCATGAATACAGAATACATGAATATAGAATGGGTTGTCCCTAATTTGATGTCTTCAGAAGGCATTTCCTGAACATCTAACCTATTATAGGAGAAAGAAATGGCAACCCACTCCAGTATTCTTGCCTGGAGAACCCCAGGGACAGAGGAGCCTGGTGGGCTTCCATCCATGGGGTTGCACAGAGTCAGACATGGCTGAAGCGACTTAGCAGCAGCAGCAACCTATTATAAACCAGGCAATGACAAAAAACAAATGGATAAAAATCAAAAATAATTTTGTGATTTCAGGGTTTCTAAATATTAAAATATAAATAATTAGAACTGGCATATATATGCATACATACGAACACATGTGTGCTATATGTGTATGTGTATTCTCATTAAATCACTGATGATGCACCAAGAAGTATCCAGAGAAGTATATTCGCCTGGAGATTTGTCTGCCTCCCAGAGCGGCAGATTAACCAGCATATTTACTTTTGTAAATTGTTTTAAGTTTTTTGAAAGGTCAATTATGAGAACACATACATGAAATTTTAAAAACCAGAACTGAATTTTTGAATAACAAATGTAGATAATGAGAATAGAGAAATTCCTTTCAGTTTAAGGATGAAGCTCAAGTATTGGTTGTTACATTCAACCCTTAACCAGCTGGATTTTATAGACTGATCCCTGGGACAGAAAGTGTAGCTTCTCAGGTGGGCTGTGCACAAGTAAAGGAAGTATCTCCACACTTATTTCTTAAATAAGGAGAAGATGAACAATGCCTTGAGCTCAATTAATCATTATAAACATAAACATGATAGAAATCATTTGAAGTAGTTTCCAAGGTAAATTTCAAAAGTATAAATGCCAATTTAAAAGTGTTTTCTATATAAGAGAGAAGAATGAGGAAAACACAAAGCCAAGTAGATTTAATTTTTTTAATTAAAAAATATTTTATTTTAAATTGGAGTATAGTTGATTTACAATGTTATGTTAATTTCAGATGTATAGCAAAGTGATTCAGCCATAAAAATACACATATTAATTCCTTTTCAGATTATTTTCCCATGTAGGTTAATTCAGAATATTAAGTAGAGCTTTATGTACTATATAGTTCCTTGTTGATGATCTATTTTATATATAATTGTGTGTATATCCTAACCCCAGCCTCCTAATTTATCTCTTTCCTCTTAAGTTTCTTTTCTAAGTCTGTGGGTCTGATTCTGTTTAATAAATAAGTTCATTTATATATCGTTTATATATATTTCTCAGATCCCACATATAAGTGTATCATATACATCTTTGTCTGATTTATTTCCGTTAGTATGATAATATCTAGATCCATCCATGTAACTGCAAATGGCATTGCTTCATTCTTTTTATGGCTGAGTAATATTCATTTTGTATACTTATGCCACATCTTCTTTGTCCATTCCTCTGTTGATGGACATTTAGGTTGCTCCCTTGTCTTGGCTATTGTAGATAGTGCTTCTGTGAGCATTGGGGTGCATATATCTTTCTGAATTAAGATTTTCTCTGGGTATATATCTAGGAGTGGGATTGCTGGATAACACGGTAGCTCTATTTTTAGTTTTTCAAGGAACTTTCCTACTGTTCTCCATAGTGGATGTACCAATTTACATTGCCACCTACAGTATAGGAGGGTTAACTTTTATCAATATCCACACGAAGATTTATTGTTGGTAGACATTTTGATGACAGCCATTCTGCCAGTGTGAAGTGATACCTCATTTGCAATTGTGATTTGCATTTCTCTTATAATTAGCAATGGTGAACATATTTTCATGTGCCTCTAGGTCGTTTGTATGTCTTCATTTGAGAAATATCTATTTACATCTGCCCATTTTTTGATCAGGCTTTTTTTTCTTTCTTTTTTTTTTTTTTTTTTTTTGCTTTTTGTTTGTTTGTTTTTGATATTGAGCTGCATGAGCTCTTTCAATATTTTAGAGATAAATCCCTTATCCAGTGTATCATTTGCAAATATTCTGTACCATTCTGTGGGGTGTGCTTTTGTTTTATGGTTTTCTTTGCTGTGCAAAAGTTTTTAATTAAGTTCCATTTCTTTATTCTTGTTTTCACTTTAATTACTCTAAGTTGTTGTCATTGTTCAGTCACTAAGTCATGTATGACGTTTTACAACTCCATAGACTGCTGCATACCAGGCTCCTCTGTCCTTCACTATCTCCCAGAGTTTGCTCAAATTCATGTCTATTGAGTCGGTGATATTATCTAATCATCTTATCTTCTGCTGCCCCTTCTCTTTTTATCTTTCCCAGTATCAGGATATTTTCCAATGAGTTGAATCTTTGCCTCCAGTTGCAAAAATATTGGAGCTTCAATGTGAGTCCTTCCAATGCATATTCAGGGTTGATTTCCTTTGGGACTGACTAGATTGATCTCCTTGCAGTCCAAGGGACTATCAGGAGTATTCTTCAGCATCACAATTCAAAAACATCAGTTCTATTATAAACAGTGCAGCGATAAACACTGAATTGAATCGCCAGTCTATGTCTGACGCAGGATACAGCATGCTTGGGGCTGGTGCATGGGGATGACCCACAGAGATGTTATGGGGAGGGAGGTGGGAGGGGGGTTCATGTCTGGGAACACATGTAAGAATTAAAGATTTTAAAATTAAAAAAATAAGTAAATAAATAAATAAATAAAAACATCAGTTCTTCAACACTTATGTGTATGCTTGCCACTTCTTAATCTATTCTGCATCTGTTAGATCCTTACTGCTCCTGTCATTTATTGTGACCATTCTTGCATGAAATTTTCCCTTGATAGCTACAATTTTCTTGACACTTCAAGCAAGTGTCAAGAAAAAATTATCCTGCCTTTCCCATTCTATTGTTATCCTGTATTTCTTTGCATTGTTCATTTAAGAAAGCCTTCCTAGCTCTCCTTGCTCTTCTCTAGAACTCTGCATACAGTTGAGTGTATCTTTTACTTTCTCCCTTGATATTTGCTTGTCGTCTTTACTCAGCTATTCGTAAAGCCTCCTCAGACAACCATTTTGCCTTCTTGAATTTCTTTTTCTTTGAGATAGTTTTGGTCACTTCTTCCTCTACAGTGTTATGAACCTCAATCCATAGTTTTCCAGGAACTCTCTATTCAAGATCTAATCCCTTGAATCTATTTGTCACTTTCACTGTATAATTGTAAGAGATTTGATTTAAGTCATACCTGAATGGCCCAGTGATGTTCCCTACTTTCTTCAATGTAAGCCTGAATTTTGTAACAAGGAGCTCAAGATCTAAGCCACAGTGAGTCCCAGGTATTATTTTTGCTGACTATATAGAGCTACTCCACCATCAGCTGCAAGGAATATAATCAATCTGATTTCAGTATTGACCCTCTGGTGATGTCCATGTGTAGAATCATCACTTTTGTTGTTGGAAAATGGTGTTTGCTGTGATCAACATGTTCTCTTGGCAAGACTCTGTTAGCCTTTGCCCTGTTTCATTTTGTAGTCCAAGACCAAACTTACCTGTTACTCCAGGTATCTCTTGACTTCCTACTTTTGCATTCCAATCCCCTATGTTGAAATAGACATCTTTTTTTAGTGTTAGTTCTAGAAGGCCTTGTAGGTCTTCATAGAACCAGTCAACTTCAGCTTCTTCAGTATTTTTGGTTGGGGCATAGACTTAGATTACTGTGATGTTGAATGCTTTGCCTTGGAAACCAGTCAAAATTGTGTCATTTTTTTAGGTTGCACCCAAATACTGCATTTCAAACTCTTTTGTTGACTTTGAGGGCTACCCCACTTCTTCTAAGGGATTATTCCCCACAGTTCAGTTCAGTTCAGTTCAGTTCAGTCACTCAGTTGTGTCTGACTCTTTGCGACCCCATGAGTCGCAGCACGCCAGGCCTCCCTGTCCATCACCAACTCCTGGAGTTCACTCAGACTCATGTCCAGCGAGTCAGTGATGCCATCCAGCCATCTCATCCTCTGTCATCCCCTCCTCCTCCTGCCCCCAGTCCCTCCCAGAATCAGAGTCTTTTCCAATGAGTCAACTCTTTGCCATCTTGTCCTGGCATTCTGTTTGGTTGAGGGCCTTTGGTTACTGGCTCAATCACATCATTTCAATAGCTTCTTTTCTGTCTGGTATGACAGGATGTTGCAGAATCTTCTTGTACATTTTCTAAAACAAATTTTCAGTCAGTCATTCCCTAAGTTATATTTGGAGACACCACCATTTTTCAAAGGGATGTTCATTGAAACTTAAATGGCATTTTCAGGTGATATAGCTAGTCATATACTTTAACACACAATATAACATGATTAAACTCAGGATCAGAGTGTGTTACTTATCATTTTCTATTATAATCTTAATTTCCCTTTTCTCATTCCTTAACCTGACTCAAAGAAAAACTACGGATAAGAGATACATGAGATAACAGAGTTTCTGGTTTGTTTTATTGTATATTACATATACAATAATCTGAGAATAAAAATATTAAAGTTACAACAATATGATTAATGATAAGCATTTCCTTTGCATGTGTATTCAGTTAGAAATATGAGATTAAATAATCTTTGGAATGACTTGTAAATTTTATGTGATATACATATATATGATATGTTTATGTTATATATATGATATGCTGCTACTGCTACTGCTAAGTCACTTCAGTCATGTCCGACTCTGTGCAACCCCATAGACAGCAGCCCACCAGGCTTCACCATCCCTGGGACTCTCCAGGCAAGAACACCGGAGTGGGTTGCCATTTCCTTCTCCAGTGCATGACACTGAAAAGTGAAAGTGAAGTCACTGAGTCGTGTCCAATTCTCAGCGACCCCATGGACTGCAGCCCACCAGGCTCCTCCATCTATGGGATTTTCCAGGCAAGAGTACTGGAGTGGGGTGCCATTGCCTTCTCTGATATATGGTATAGATGATATGATATATATATATGATATGATATGGATACATATGTATATCTCTCAACTTTTATTTTTACTTAAAATATGTAACTAGAGATCTGTATCTATTAAGAGCAGAGCAAGTTAGTTCATATTTAACTGACTCTCTCAAAAGTGAAAACT
Source organism: Budorcas taxicolor (assembly GCF_023091745.1). NCBI lineage: Eukaryota > Metazoa > Chordata > Mammalia > Artiodactyla > Bovidae > Budorcas > Budorcas taxicolor. The sequence continues at coordinate 36,186,603 of NC_068926.1, read as the reverse complement.
ATAAATGTTCAATAAATGAATAAAATTATCTGAAAGAAATAAAAGGTAAATAAATGAAGCCATTCTATAACGGAAAACTGACTGTTGCTAGACAAGAACGGTGAGTTTAGTTTTCTAAGTGTTTTGGCCTTTAGTCTGAGAATGGGTTACATTTGGCACTTTGGCTAGAGACAGATATTATTTCTCATGTGAAGGAAAGAAGGTATATTTACAGATAACCTCAACACTGAACAATAAGAGGGTACTTTTGTAAAGGAATGAGCTAAGATAAATTATCCCAAATTCTACTTATAAATTATTTCAGAATTTTCCTTTAGGAGAAAAAAGAAAACTGCTATATTGGTGTCATCCCCCAAATGTCAGCAATATTCACAATGTTCAGAATAAAAACCAGCATTTCTTGACAAACAAATATACAGAAAAACATAACACACTGTGAAAAGAAAAAATAAGGGAGAACACATCTGAGATGAGGCAAATTAAGCACTGCTTAATTAGTTATTATAGCACTGCTTAATGATAACATGGAAAAACTGCTAATAACAAATGAAAATATAAGAAATAAGCCTAGAAACATAAACTATAGAAGAAACCAAATGGAAATTACAATATTAAAGAAAAAATATATTTTAAGAATAATGAAATTAATTAACTGTCTAATTGTGATAAAAAGGAAAATCAATAAACTTGGAGAGATATATCAATAGATATTATACAATATAAACAGTGAAAAATGCTTTAAAAGAAATAAATAAAAATTAGGAACTGGTGGGAAAATCTTAGAACATTTAGTGTATATATGATGAGGGTCACAAAAGCTAATTCAGAAAAAATATTTGAAAAAATAATGACATAATTTTTCAAATTTGTTGACAGGTATAAAAGTACTGATTCAAGTACTAAAAAAGAAAAAGAAAAAAAGAAGTACTTGCTTCATGAACAGCAAGAAAGAATATGAAGAAAACCATGCTGAGGCACATTAGTGTCAAACAGTTGAAAGTCAACATATAAATATCTTATAAGAAACCACTGAAAAAGCATATTGTGCATACAGTCAAAAACTATTCAAATGATCACTCACCCACTCACCGTGCTAACGGGAATTATGAAACTCAGAAATGCAGTGGAACAACATCTTTAAATGTTGGAAACAGAAAGGCAAGTGAGAATTCTAAATTGAACAAAAATATCTTTCAAAATTGAAGGCAAAATACATTTTCAGATACTAAAATCTAAGATAATTTGGTGACAGAAATGCTGAAGAAAGTTATGATCATTTTACTTGTAGTTAGATTGCTGTGATTTTATTTTCACAGTTGCTGTTTTCTGTGAAAAATTGTTTATCGTTTATTATTATTTTTATTATTTATTATATTATTATTCTCTTTATCTGTTATTTATCTTTTATTATTTTTAGATATTTTTCTTGGGTAAAACATTCTATGATTGGTGGAATTCTTAGCAATCTCTGAGCAATATGAATGCTATGGCATGTAAGGCAATTTGTATATTACATCTAATACCAATGGTGAAGTGCTCAGCCCACTCAGCCCCTGAGTGTTAACTCAATAATCTCACCTCAGAGTATGGATCCCTGAACCACACTTGGTAATAAAATAAGATTAGATTTCTTCTAAGCAGTACATTTATTTTGTGAGTGCTCTCAGAAGAGCAGTGAGGGAAATAAAGCAAGGTGAGAGGAGAAAAGCAAGGCAAAAAATGGGATCTCAGTTGGAGACTTTGTTTCCACTTCAAGACTCTGGAGCACAAAATGCACCACTTCTTTAGTCTCACCTTGAGGCAAGGGAGTTGGCTTACTACACCATGCCAGTTATTCACTGACTGAGGTTAAAGATGTGGTGTTGCCTCTGGTGTGAATACGATGGGGAAGAACCTCTAGGGAGGATTAGTCAACTATGGATGAAGCATCTGGCTCTTGCATAAAAAAATACAAGCACAGTTTTTTAAGTCTGACTATAAGAAATTATACAGCCTTTCCCTTACAGGCCTCATGGGAGAAAATTGCCCTCCAAATACCACTTTCATATCATCGTGGTAAATGATTAAGTTGACTGTTATTCCATTCTGGTTTATCAGTTTAATGGCCTATTTTGACAGTTGTCAGCTCAGTGCTTTCTACAGTTCAGCTGAGTTTCTGCCGATGAGTACGTCCACCAGCTAAATGGAATCTGGGTGAGATATCTAGGAGTGTCTACATAGCCATTTTCTGCTGTGTTTATTCATTCTGGTTAATGCATCACTTTTGAAATGACTGTTTCTTTTGTCTTCTTAAGTTCTACCATCTCAAATTTACCTGTTAAATAAAGCTAACGTATGTGATTTTCTTTTCTGAAATCATTATTTCTGTGCTACTCCAGGTGAATTCTGCTCTCCACTTTTTCTACCCGGCAGGAGTTTCCCCCAGGAAAAGACCTTCGATGGTTTTTTACAAAAGGTCATGTGATGAAAGGGCTTCCCAGATGGCTCAAGGAGATGTGGTTGAAGCCCTGGGTTGGGAAGATCCCTTGGAGCAGAAAATGGCAACCCATTCCAGTATTCTTGTCTGGGAAATCCCACAGACAGAGGGGACTGGCAGGCTACAGTCCATGGGGTCACAAAGAGTCGGACATGACTTAGCATGTGGTGAAGGCTTCTCAACACTCTTCAAAACATTATCAGAACTTCCTACCGACCTGTGAATTCATGTGTGCAAACTCCTCCCGCTTTTAGAGTTTATAGACAGATTGTCTTCCCACAATTCCAGTGAAAGCTTGTTGGCTATTTTTTAGCTTTACTGTTTTCAGATTCCCTGTTCCTTATTTCAGCTTCCAAATGAATTTTTACATTATGCAAATTTTGTAGCTCTCAGTAATTTGTCTTCACTTTGGAGGTTCTGTGAAACCATATCACTTATCTTTACTGTATATGTCCATAAAGTTTTAGCTTCACTACCTTAGTAATTCCATCAGCTTTAAAGGAGAGATTTTAAAACATTGCATTTTCCCCCAGAATTTCCCTTGTCTTCTGTTTTAGTCCCTGAGGTTTAAAAATTTTCTTTTTATTATTTAGGAGGCCAGTGTTCATAAGCGAATTATCTAAAATTAAAAATCAGTATTTACCACCAACATAATCCTGGGATTGTATGAATATAATAAGTGCAAATACTCCTAAATAAGATTAATATATGGACCTGAATTATCTGCACCTATTCAGTGGAATATATTCTTTATGAAAATGCAATTATTATCTAGTTTTAATCCCAATTCTAGTCCTTGCCCATACACCTAATTTTTAAGAACTAATAATTTTCTTTCTATTCTCCAAATGTTGTCCCAATATCTCTTATCTTCAGACCTTAGCTAAAAGAGAATTAGATTCTCCCTCTGTCTGAAAAATCCTATCCTAGTCTCCCTTTTCCTAAGCTTTCCAGATCTTAGTAGGATCTCAGTTACATTTGAATTTCAAACAAATAAATATATTTTAGTATAAAAATGTTCCATGCGATATTTCACATAAATACATTCTAAAATTTTATTTGTATTTTTTCTGAAATTCTAATTTAACAGGGCATCTGGTATTGTTACTTGCTGAATCTGGCAAGCTTTCCCTTTTTTTTAACCATTGAAAATGCATTAAAGACTCAGCTTAGAAGTCACCCACTCAAAAAGACCTGGTCTGAATTTCAAAGTTGAGTTACAGGTCTCTTTTGTGTGTAACTCTAAATATATATGCAAATATTCAGACAGTGTGTACTGGATGAATCACCAATACATGTTTACACATAATTTTTTTAAACTTAAGATTCTGAATATATGGCCATAATTTAATAAAAAGATAGTACAGTGAGGTCACATATAATATTTTATAAACATGGGATTTAATCTAAATTCAGAGTTTTAAAAATAACCATATTTATTCTTTTATTAAATTAGAAGCATATTTTCTTGTCCCACAGCTGAACATACTCCAAAAAAAAAGGCAATTCTCCTCAGTAAGAAAACCAGGATTTTCCAGCCACTGACACATTTTAATATATCCAATACTGATATCACCCATACTGTGTTTTCACGAGTATAAATTCTCATTCACAAGCAGAAAATAGTCATAAACTTCATAACAAGTGGTCTAGAAGCTAAAGCAATGAGAACAGAGGAGTACCACAAATAATCCTTATTGGCAATCTAATTCAATTCCTTATTTCTTTTAGTCATCACTGATTTAAGTTTGTTTTCATTTGAATTGGACAACATTTTTCAACCACAGGAGAAAATTTTCAAGGTTCAATGATTCCTTGAAGAGCAAAACATAGCCAATTTTCCCTGAAACCTGATTTTCCACAAGCATACTTTCAGTTGTGCACCTTTTATTGTCAATATATTTATGCACAGATGAAGACAAATGAAGTCATATGTATTTTATGTTAAAAAAAACAAACAAAAATCAAGCTCCTTCATATATTGAGAAAAAAAGCAATGATTACTGCAATGTCACCTTTAAATTTTGTCTTCCAATCACCTTTTCTGAGTGAATAAAGCCCTGAGCTGAGTAGTGTTATAAGTTGCTATATTATATTGTCTGTGGGATTGCCATTGTTCAGTCCCTCAGTCCTCTCAGACACTTTGCAATGCTATGGACTGAAGCGTGCCAAACTTCCATGTCCTTCACCATCTCCCGGAACTTGCTCAAACTCATGTCCATTGAGTAGGTGATGCCATCCAACCATCTTGACCTCCTCTCCTCCTGCCTTCAATCTTTCCCAAAATCAGGGTCTTTTCAAATGAGTCAGTTCTTATCAGGTGGCCAAAGTATTGGAGCTTCAGCTTCAGCATCAGTCCTTCCAGTGAATATTCAGGGTTGATTTCCTTTAGGACTAACTGGTGGGATAAAGTTTCTTAATTGTATTGAAGCTATAATGATATGCTTAGGGGGAAAACAGTACTATAAATTCTACTAAAGGGTTTCTGAGTTTGATTTCCACTTAATCTTGAATACTGAAAAAGTATTTCTTGGATTAAGGGGAAGGTGTATCTAAAAGGAATTCCAGAATAAGGTATGTTACCATACATCCCGCCATGGGAAAAATGATACTGTCAAATGCTGAGGAAACCACCACCAAGAGACAAGTGCAATGAACAGGAACATCCTCTCTCAGAGAACAAGCTGCTGCCTTTAGGTAGGAATTTTTGGAAGCACGGGAGGTCAAAGATTGATGGCCTTTCAAAAACTTGAGTGAGACAACATTAGGTGTCAAATTCTGATAAGATTGCTGCTGGGCTGGAACTTTGAAGGTGTGTTATGGGACTGGGCCCATTTCTAATTATTCAACTGTTTAAAGTAAAAGGCTGTCACTGATTGGTTTGCTTGTAAAACAAACAAACAAACAAAAAAAAACTTGTCATCAATTGGATTAAAATCCAATATGGGTGACTGCATGATAAATAGTTATAGAATAATTAGTCTTTCCTTAGGGCTGTGGTAATATTTTATTCTCAGTTTCTTTTTTCAGTTTTGCACAGCCAAAGTCAAAGGAGTCAAGGATTGCCCACGACTTCACTACTATTGTTAAAAGGAGGCTTCAACAACTGCTGACAAATATTTTTTAATCTGAGCATTAGTCAGCATGATTTCATTCCAATTTTTTCTTTAAGTCACTTTTCAAATTTTATTTTTATTTTGGAGTATAATTGATTTACAATGTTGTGTTAGTTTTAGGTGTACAACAAAGTGTTTCAGTTATATATATATTCAGATTCTGTTCCCATATGGGTTACTTTTTGAATTATCTATTGAGAAAATACCCAGAAGCATTTAAGATTCTGGACAACAAATTTCAAAGCTCTAAGGCAACCATAATAGAATTATAAGAAAATAATAAAAGATTCTGGGACTATGACCCAAGACTTTGTTTGCCTGACAGAAAGCGAGACCCAAAGGCATCCTGTCTAATATAACTGGGTTTCCATTTCTCTAAACTGACATGTAGACTATTTCACATTACTGGTGCACATGAATTATTACCAGTAGAATAGACTCTCCTTTGAACAAAAGAATGAAAATCCAAGAAGAATCTATTGTTCATAGCAACTGTAATGAATAAATTCAAATGGTTTGTGCTGCCCTAAAACTTGGGCTGTGCTGTTTGTTCACTATATCAGCCAAGAGATGGACACGTTCTAAATGACCACTCTCATTAACAAAATTAATACCATTAAATGTTTGTTCCACTAGTGGTAACTTGTATCCCTAGAAAGAGTGATGTTAATTTAGATTCTTAATGAAGCATCATCTTCTTAGGGTACTGGAAAGACATTCACTTGAAACAGTCTATTTTCCAGACCAGTATACAATCAGTCATGAGTCTAAGTTTGTCATTGAGAAGTCTGATTTCTGTACAGAGAAGAGAATCCAAAAGGTGGAATGGTTATCTTTTCCGCCACAGTGATCTTATTCCTAGTTGTTGACATGATAAGCATTATTATATCTTTCTTCATTAGTGTATCAACTACCACAAATATTATTATCACTAATGTTAGTATAACTTTCTGACAATTTAGAGAAACACCCACAGATTTCAAAAGGCTAAGTCTTTGGAGGGAATTCATCTACTTTAACAAAGACATCATACTGCTGCTGCTGCTGCTGCTAAGTCACTTCAGTTGTGTGACTCTGTGCGACCCCATAGATGGCAGCCCACCAGGCTCCCCCGTCCCTGGGATTCTCCAGGCAAAAATACTGGAGTGGGTTGCCATTTCCTTCTCCAACTCATGAAAGTGAAAAGTGAAAGTGAAGTCACTCAGTCATGTCCAACTCTTCGCGACCCCATGGACTGTAGCCCACCAGGCTCCTCCATTCATGGGATTTTCCAGGCAAGAGTACTGGAGCAGGGAGCTATCACCTTCTCTGAAGACATCATGGACAACATTAATAAAGGCATCTATTTATTATTCATTAGTATATTTATTATTTAAAGTTTCTTTTTTGGGGGGGTTTATATTATTGAATAAAATCTTGCAAACTCCATTTTCTAAAGAAAAAATGAGAGTTATAAATCTGGATCCAACCAGGTTATACAGCCACTCAGTAGTTTAAACATAGAATAGTGAGAATGAAGTCATTCAGTCGTGTTCGACTCTTTGCGACCCCATGGACTGTAGCCTACCAGGCTCCTCCCACCATGGGATTCTCCAGGCAAGAGTACTGTAGTGGGTTGCCATTTCCTTCTCCAGGGGATCTTCCCGACCCAGGGATCGAACTCAGGTATCCCACATTCCAGGCAGACGCTTTAACCTCTGAGCAACCAGGGAAGCAAAGTTTAATATAAATAATTATTCATCAGTAGAATATAAGAGTAACTGAAAAGACAGACAGATGTTACAAAATATGGTAGGGCTAGAGGAGATTATCAGAATACTGTAACACAGGCCTGTATTACAAGGCATCTGAACTGGAAGTGGTCATTATAATTGACAAGTAATTGTAACGGGCAGTGTTGTTAGAAACATGGTCATTGTAATTAGGCAGAAATGTAACATCGCCAAGTGCCTGCGCACACACCACCACCGTGTCCCACAGGTGCACTGCTCTTGGACTTGTGCAGCAGGGCCAAGGTAAACAAAACAGGAATTGAGACCAGAAACACTTTCACCAGTAATGTCCTTTCAGCGCCCTCTACTGGACGCAGCCTAACATCAGGCTCACTGTATGGAGGAAATGCCTAGCCAAGTCTATTTTCATAGAGCAGATGATGAAGGGAGAATTGGAGCTGAGAGACAATAAACAGATGGCTATCAGGGAAAAACATATACAATCTATTCATGTAAATTAGAGTTAAAGACATTGTCAGTTAACGGAGAAAATTATTTTAGAAACCACCTTTCTAGTGAAATACAATAACTAGTTGATCAAAAAGTTTTAAGAATTTCAAATACATAAAACTAAATTTTAAAAATAGAAAAACTATGCATGGTTTTATAGTTATAAAAGTGGAAAATGCAAGAAAATTATTACAATTAGAGAGAGTAGAGCAAGTTGTCTAAATTTAAGGTCAATATACACAAAATCTATTGTCTTTCCAAATGTCAGCAAAGAGCATCTAGAATTTTACAAACTACAATTTTAAAAAGCAACCAAAAATGTCCCATGTAAACATCGCTCTGAAATAGCTGTGAAATTCTTTTATAACAAAAATCATACAACATAAGGAAGTGTAATTAAATGGAAACCTATATCACAGTCATACAGAAACATTCTGTATCACTGAAAAGCAGTATTCCTTTCAAATATTTCATAATTTAAATTCATTTCCAATAAACATTACCAAGTGTTTTTCAGAGATCCAGATTCTAAAATATGTGCATATATACATGCACACATTTATGGATGTGCTCTGCTGTGCTGTGCTTATCACTCAGTTGTGTCCAGCTCTTTGTGACCCCATGGAAACTGTAGCCCACCAGGCTCTTCTGCCGCGGGAATTCTCCAGCAAGAGTGCTGGAGTGGGTTTCCATGCCCTCCTCCACAGGATCTTCCCGACCCAGGGATTGAACCCAGGTCTTCTGCATTGCAGGCGGATTCTTGAAAGCGCATGAATACTGGAGTGGGTAGCCTATCCCTGCTGCCAGGGAAGTTCCATATATGTGTGTGTGTATAATTGCTTAGGATAGCCAAGGGAATTATAAAGAGAAACAAGGTAGAAAACTGATGAATCAAATATCAAAACATGAAAATTATTATAACTTAGACACTGTGAGGAATTCACAGTTATTTGTACAATGATTTTTAAAAATAGGTCATTGAAACATAGCAATTAGCCCAGATCAGAACTCACACGCACATTTGCAGTGTGGTATTTGGCATGTGCGGCATTACTTGTCAATTGGAAAAGTGAATGTCTTCAATGCATGGTCCATATGGGACAAAAAAAATGAAACTTAATGGTTCGTTGCCCTCTACCATGTTATGCTGCTAACAAAAAGTCTGATACTTCTTCATTGATGGCTGCATTCTTCTGTCAATATTTATTTTCAGTTTCTTCCTTTAGGTAATTCCTTTAGATACTTTCTAAGGCTTACATTGGTGAAAACTCACAAGTATACCTGTAATTGTGATTATTCTAGTTTATCACTGGTTGAGGCTTTTACTGACAATTTATATTTTCTTTGGCTCTGACAATTTGACGGCACTGCGACTTTGATTCTTTTTCCCACTCCATTTTTTCTGTTGCCCTTTTTGGGACCTTTAGTAAATAATCATTAAACTTTCCTTTAGTTTAAGATTAGTCTTCCACTTTTTGATATGTCCTCTTTCTTGTTCTTCATGTTTTGTAGATCCCTTATAATGTCATATACATCCTTTCCGCTGATGGTCTCTTTAAAATTATCTCAATTTCTTCCTTGTTCTCTAGATATTCAATTCTCTATCATTTGGGGCTGAATAATCATCTAAACCTGATAAAAATATGGATTTAATTTCCTATTCTACTGTCTTTATTCATTAAGCAAATATCTATGTAGTAGTGACTGCAATTGTCCAGACATTTTTCTGGGACCTCAGGATACATTAGTACAATATGACACGGTCATTCTCTTCATGAAAGTTAAAAATCTAAACTCCTTAATAATACTGCTACCTCCAGGTTTAATTCCTCAACTTTTTAACTTTGTCTTTCTCTTCTTTTTGGTTTATTCAGTTTTAAACTTGTTACCAAACCAAACTTGAGTCATTTGCCAGATGCACAGCAAAGCCAGTCTACTGACACCAGCCTGCTGTGCAGAGAAGTGCAGCATTTACTGCGGCGTTTATTGACAAGCAAGGAGAATAAGCAGCTCATGCTCAAAAGACCCAAACTCCAAGATGGCTTCCAGGGAACGGGTTTTAGTGTGAGGGAGAGCGCGGCGGAGTGCATGATCAGCTACTGCTCAGTTCTCTGGTTGATGTTGAGAGTGATGTTTCAGAAATCTCAATCATCAACCTTCTGATTCTAACTAGTCTAGGGTCTACATGCTGGTGGGAAGCATGCAGTTAGCTTCTTCCATCTTGTGGGAGCTGGGCCTTTTTCAAATAACTCAAAGATATGGCTCAGGACATTATCTGTAGCCCTGAAAGAGGGACTGAAAGTTCTTCACTGTTTTATGGTTTACCTATTATTATTTTGTCTTGCTTGGCTGTTTTTCATTGTTTCTGTGGTTGCTCACTTCTCTGATTAAATTTTTTTCTTTGAAACTTAGGGACGGTCTAGGAGGCTAAAACTTTTCTATTAATACAAACAAGATGGGGGAGGGGAGGGCAAAAGACGGGGTTCTGTCTCTGGGAATATCATTCAGGGTCCTGCTCAGTTTCAAACTAAACATTGGATTTTTGTCATATTTGAGATGAAAGAAATTAACTGATTTTCTAGGTGTTGAGTAGATCCATTCCCTGAATCTGACTCATTTTAAAGAAGGAATACAAAATAAGACTCCATGTATGCAGGTAGTAGGAGACGGCAATGGCACCCCACTCCAGTCCTCTTGCCTGGAAAATCCCATGGATGGAGGAGCCTGGTGGGCTGCAGTCCATGGGGTCGCTAAGAGTCGGACATGACTGAGTGACTTCACTTTCCCTTTTCACTTTCATAAATTGGAGAAGGAAATGGTAACCCACTCCAGTGGTCTTGCCTGGAGAATCCCAGGGACGGGGAGCCTGGTGGGCTGCCGTCTATGGGGTCGCACAGAGTCGGACACGACTGAAGCGACTTAGCAGCAGCAGCAGCATGCAGGTAGTGCACGTCACCTGGTAAGCTTACATTTAGGATTCAAAGACAGAAAATGAAAAAGTAGACTATGTACAGTTTGTAATATCAAGTATGGAGGTCTTATTCTGGGTCACCAAAACCAGCACTAAAATCTATCATTTCCCTCCAAACAAGTGGCTTCATGTTTTAGATAGGACATGCAGGAAGATTATGCAACTATAAAATGAAATACTGCCATTTGCATCAATATGGATAGACATAGAGAATATCATACTAAGTGAAATAGGACAGAGAATGACAAATATCATGATATTACTTATATGTGAATCTAAACAGTAATGCAAATGAATTTATCTACAAAACAGAAACAGACTCTTGGGTATAGAAAACATAGCTGTGAGTTTATCGTGAATGACTATTATGTTGAGGTATATTTCCTCTATCACCTCTTTGTTGAGAATTACTATGATGAGGGTATGCTCATCAGATGCTTCTGCATCTATTAAGATGATCCTATGATTTTTATCCTTCATTTTGTTAATGTGGAGTATCACATTGATTGATTTTCTGATGTTGATCCTTGCATTCCTAGAAAAAATTCTATTGACCAGGGAATATGATCCTTCTAATGCAGTTTGTTAAAATTTTGTTGAGAATTTTGCATCCATGTTCATCAGGAATATTAACCAGTAAGTTTCTTCTTTGTAGTATCTTTGTCTAGTTTTTGTATCAGGGTGATGGTGGTCTCATAGAATAAGTTCGAAGTGCTCCCTCTTCATTTTGGGGGGAATCATTTAGGAAGTAAAATGGCAACCCACTCCAGTACCCTTGCCTGGAAAATCCCATGGATGGAGGAGCCTGGTAGGCTACAATGCATGGGGTCACAAAGCATTGGACACGACTGAGTGACTTCACTTTCAGGAAGTAAAAATGTTAGCTCTTCTTTAAATGTTCTGCACACTTCACCTATGAAACCATCTGGTTGTGAACTCTGACGCTGGTCATAGCAAACACCCTTTTCCAACAAACAGATATGGCTCTACACATGGCTATCAACAGGTAGTCATGACAAAAAATAATAATGATAATAATAATAATAATTTTGTTTTTTGCAGCCAGAGCAGGAGAAGCACTATACAGCCAGTAAAACCAAGACCTGGAGTTGCCTGTGGCTCAGATCATGAGCTCCTTATTGTAAAATTTAGGCTTAAATTGAAGAAAGTAGGAAAAACCACTGGGCCATTCAGGTATGACCTAAAAGAAAAAATCCCTTATGATAATTCAGTGGAGGTGATGAATACATTCAAGGGATTAGATCTGATGGACAGATTGCCTGAAGAGCTATGGATGGATGTTCATAACATTGTATAGGAGGCAATGACCAAAACTGTCTCAAAGAAAAAGAAATACAAGAAGGGGAAGTGGCTATCTGAGGAGGCTTTACAAATAGCTGAGGAAAGAAGATAAGTGAAACGCAAGGGAGATATACCAAATTGAGCCCAGGGATCCAGAGATCAAAAAGTGATAAGAAGCCCTTCTTAAACAATGTAAAGAAATGGAAGAAAATAATAGAATGAGAAAGACTAGGGATCTCTTCAAGAAAACTGGAGATGTCAAGGCAACACTTCAGGCAAGAATAAGCATCATCAAGGACAGAAAAGATAAGAACTAAAAGAAGCATAAAGGATTAAGGTGGCAAGAATATTCAGAAGAACTATACAGTAATGATCTTAACAACCAAGATAATCACAATGGTGTGGTCACTCACCAAGAGCTGGACATCCTGGAGGGTGAAGTCAAGCAGATCATAGGAAGCATTAGCATCAACAAAGGTAGTGAAGGTGACAGAATTCTAGCTGAGCTACTTAAAATCCTAAAAGATGATGTTGTTGAAGTGCTGCACTCAATATGCCAGCAAATTTGAGAAACTCAGTAGTGGCCATAAGACTAGAGAAGGTCAGTTTTCATTTCAACCCCAAAAAGCAATGCCAAAGGATGTTCAAACTACCATATGACTGCACTCATTTCACATGTTAGCAAAGTTATGCTCAAAATTCTTCAAGCTAAACTTCAGCAGTATATGAACCAAGAACTTCCAGATGTACATGCTAGGTTTCACAGAGCCAGAGGAACCAAAGTTTAGTTGCCAACATTCGTTGCATCAGGGAGAAAGCACAGGAATTCCAGGAAAACATCTACTTCTACTTCATTGACTACACTAAAGCTTTTGACTGTGTGGATCACAACAAACTGTGGGAAAATTTTCAAGGTACCAGACCACCTGACCTGCCTCCTGAGAAACCTGTACGCAAGTCAAGAAGCAACAGTCAGGACCGGACATGGAACAATTGACCGGTCAAAAGTGAGAAAGGAGTACAACAAGGCTGTATATAGTCACCCTGCTTATTTAACTTATATGCAGAGTAGAATATCATGAAAAATGCTGGGCTAGATGAATCATAAGCTGGGGGAGAAATATCAACAACCTCAGATATGCAGATGATACCACTCTAATGACAGAAAGTGAAGCAGAACCAAAGAGCATCTTGATGAAGGAAAAAGAGGAGAGTGGAAAAACTGGCTTGAAACTCAACATTAAAAAAAAAAAAAACTGAGATTTTGGTGTCCAGTCCCATCACTTCATGGTAAATAGAAGGGGGGAAAGTGGAGACAGTGACAGATTTATTTTCTTGCGCTCTGAAATCACTGTGGATGATGACTGCAGCCATGAAATTAGAAGAAGCTTGCTCCTTAGAAAGAAAGCTATGATCAACCTATGCAGCATATTAAAAAGCAGAGATATCACTTTGCCGACAAAGGTCTGTATAGTCAAAACTCTGGTTTTTCCTTTAGTCATGTACTACTGATGTGAGAGTCGGTTCATAAAGAAGGCTGAACGCCAAAGAATCAATGCTTCCAAATTCTTGCGCTGGAGAAGTCTCTTGAGAGTCCCCGAGACTGCAAGAAAATCAAATCAGTCAACCCTAAAGCAAATAAACTCAGAATACTCATTGGAAGGACCGTGGCTGAAGCTGAAGCTTTAATGCTTTGGCCTCCTGATGCAAAGAGCTGACTCAGTGGAAAAGATCCTGATCCTGGGAAATACTGAAGGCGAGAGGAGAAGGGGGTAGCAGATGATGGGATGACTAGACAGCATCACTGAGTCAATGGGCGTGAATTTGAGCAAATTCCAAGAGAGAGTGAAGGACAAAGGAGCCTTGTGTTCTACAGTTCATGAGTCACAAATAGTTGGACATGACTTAGCAATGAAACAACAACAAACATTTCAGCTATGAAGCCATCTGGGTTTGAACTTTTATTTTGGGGGGAGTTTGTTTTATATTTTTCTGATTCTATTTCATTCCTATTAATTGGTTTGTCAAGATTTTCTATTTCTCACTCATTCAGTCATGGGAGAGTGTATGTTTCTAAGAATTCATCCATTTCTTTTGTATTTTCCAATTTGTTGGTTTATAACTCTTTATAGCAGTTTTTTTATTACACTTATGTGGTTTCAGCTGTAACTTCTATTTTATTTCTAATTTTATTTATTTGGGTCCTCTCTTTTCCTTATGAGTCTTGTCAAAGGTTCATCAATTTTGTTTCCTTTTTGAAAAAAAGCTCTTAGTTTTGTTGATCTTTTTGATTGTGTTTTTAGTCTCTATATCACAAAATCTATGGCACACAGAAAAAGCTATTCTAAAAGAAGCTATTCTAAGGGAAGCTATTCTGTTCTAATTAAGTTTATAGAAATACAGGATTACACCAAGAAATGAGGAACATCTAAAGTAAACAGCCTAACTTTCCATCTAAAGGAGTTAGAAAATAAGAGCAAACTAAGTGGCTTACAAAACAGAAAGTTATTTTCCTACAAGATCTCACAGGCTAGGAGAACAAAATCAAGGTTTCAGCAGGGAGCCGAAGCAGTCCTTGGAGCATGCCTCCGTGGAGCAGCACACTGGTGCCTTCCCCATGTCATCACGCAGGCTTCCCTCTGTGTTCTTCTCTGTTCCAATCTCCTCCTCCAATAAGGACACCAGTCATGAAGGATAAAGACTCAACCTAGTGACCTAATTTTAACTTAATTATCTCTTTAAAGGTCCTTTCTCCAAAAAGAGTCACATTCTGAAGTAGTAGGGGTTAGGACTTCAACAGATGGATCTGGAGATAAGGAGGGGGCGTGCACAATTCATCCCATAACAGAAAGAAATCTGTCTCATCTTAAAAGGAATAGAATGTCCCCCAGCCTGCAGGGGGTGGTCTGTGGGAGGTCAATGGCGGCCTCTCAGAGGACATGTGGGAGAAGGGGGTGGGAGGGGGAAGCAGGGGCTCTGGTGGTTGGAGGGCAACCACCAGATGTCAAAGAAAAAAAAATTATAACAACAACAACAAAAGGAATAGAAGAAGGCACAAAGGAGAAAACAGATATGAAAAATAAAGATTAAACATTTCAGTATGTTACAAAATTTTAAAATACAAAAAAAATGGGATAAATGTATGAAGCTAGTATCCTTATAAACTATTCATACAAATATTTTAAAAAGAAATACAATATTTCCAGTAAGAAAAACATGGACAGTTCACAAAGAACGTGGCAGCTGAACAACCATGTAAAAATTTGTTATCTTCACTTGTAATCAATAATATTAAAGATACTTTTTTTGCCTTTCAAATGAGAAAAACATTTAAATGATAGCACTATATGCTGCAGAGAGAGCATGAGCTCAACTATGATGCTTTAAACTAGTTATAAAACTATTTTCAAAAGCAACTTAGTAGTATGTATCCAAATCTATAAATTATGAAGCTATATTTTTAATTCATAACCCCAATTTTGGATATTTAGTCTATGAAAACCACAAAAAATAGGTTAGAAGCCATACGCAAGGCATTATTTAAAAGAGTCTTAACTATCCACTAATAGGGAAATAATGCATCTGCTTTGTAGGCCATTATGCAGCCATTGAAAGTGATAACAGGGATGAAGCAGGATAGACAATGGTAACAGGGAAGAAGGTAAACAAAGATTTGGTCTCAGCTGGAGTCTGTGCGGTGCTGAGTGCTGTTCTCTTTGTGACTCCATGGACTGGAGCCCGACAGACACCTCTGTCCATGCAGATTCTCCAGGCAAGAAAACTGGAGTGGGTTGCCATGCCCTCCTCCAGGGGATCTTCCCAACCTAGGGATCAAACCCAGGTCTCCCACGTCACAGGTGGATTCTTTACTCTCTGAGGCACCAGGGAAGCCCTGCTGGAATCTAGCTGTAGCCTAATGCTTTCCAGAGTTCTGAAGTACAACCCACACCAAAAGAGTTGGCCCCACCTTGACACAAGGAAACAGCTTTCCATGCCTTCACAGAAGTTGGTTGGCTACTACCAGACCAGGACAAGGCTGCTTTCTTTCAGCTGATGGCAATTCCCTGGGGAACAGGATAGTTGGGCAGTATTAAGGAGCTGACACTCAGGATCTCAGAGACACATGCACTGGTCCATGAAAAGGGACATGGGCAGGGCATCCATGGTACCAGTAGCTAGCATCTACCATGCCTTGGCATCACATCCTTCTCTTGACTCTCACCAAGTAAGTATAAGGAGAGGAAAAATGTGAAATATCAATAACATACTAATCTTACACACGATGTGGGGACCGGAGCCCCTGGGAAGATGACCCAAGAAGAGACCCAAAGGTAACAGACCACCAACACGGACACTTTTGCTTCCATGTGACATAAATGTTTGTTACATATTATTTTCATGTTAGACTGTGATTATAATATAAGCTCCAGGAGGATGGGGATTTTTGTCTGCTATGTACACTTTTTCCCCCTTAAACATTTTTAAACACCTATTAACATTCAATAAGTACTGATTGAATAACTTAATTCTTAAACACTGAAAAAAATGCTAGTTTTACAGAAACACAGTAAATAAAGGAAAAACAACCTATGTTGAGAGTTCTAGAATTGCAAAACTCATGTATTAAAATATTAGATGTATGGACTCACGTGGCATAGATGATATGAGTTTTATCTTCATTCAAGACTCTAAGAATCCTAAACTAGCTGAATTTGACACTTTTACATTCAACATCTTTCCACCCTCAGTAAAAAACATTACTTAATATTCCACTCTGTAACAGTAGTCAAAAATATTCACAGTTGGAATTCTAAACAATTCTATACATAAGACTGAAAGTGTTGCCTACAATGGAAACTTGATATCTTTACTGTTTTCATATAAAGTATAGTAACATATAGCAATGAAAAAATTCAGTATTTTATTCAGTTGAGGCATAACATAAAATACATAAAGTTTTAAAAATGTTTAAGACAAAATACTATTATCATAGCACAAAAGTTAATGAAATATCCTACAATGGTAGCAAAAATGTATAAAGTTCTTTCCTTAATTTAATTAAGTCTCCAAAAGTAGAAATTAAAAAATAATCTTTAAAGAGCTTTATGTAGTTCCGTATAATGTTCATTTTTGTCTTCATATCTAGAAAGCCTTCCTGTGTGATGTAGTGACTGTTAAAATATTATATATTTATTTGGCTTTTAGAACCTATAAAACAATCTTTGAGCTATGACCATAATTTGTATTCTGGTATGATTTGATAGGAACAGATGGAAGAGAATCAGGACAGTAATGAGAGATTTAAACCTAGCTGGTAAAAAAAAAAATACTTTGAGTATTTTATTGTCTATGAAGAGATGAGGGAGCTTACCAGCCTGTATCCCCTTTCCTAGTAGTCAAGAGGCCTCAATATTACCAGTGTT
Organism: Budorcas taxicolor; assembly: GCF_023091745.1. Classification (NCBI taxonomy): domain Eukaryota; kingdom Metazoa; phylum Chordata; class Mammalia; order Artiodactyla; family Bovidae; genus Budorcas; species Budorcas taxicolor. Next base: position 36,169,093 of record NC_068926.1, on the reverse strand, counting down.
CAGCCCACTTATAAGTAAGTCAGATACAGATATATCACAATCTATTCAGTGTAGCAAGTGAATTGAAATGCCTTGATTAAAACAAAACAAAACAAAATGTCAATCAGCATAAGCAATAATGGCAAGAGATGTCTCAAAGGGAAATGAAACACACCTCGTGATTCTTGGCCATGCCTTTTCAGGTACACGACCATTGCTCCATTTCTTCCCATAGCATATCCTCCAAAACCCAGAGCGGAGCTAACAGGCAAGATATGAAGTCAGTTGTTTAGCATTAAATCATCAGAGCCAGGAATTAGGAGGTTATAACTAACAGCCCTGTATAACCCCCAACTTTAAAAAAATTCACCTCTGCTGACTAAATTCACATTACTGAAAAACAACAAATGAAAATCTAAGACAGTAAGCAAACAGTATAGTAGATAACTTTAGAAAAACCTTTAATGTGTTGCTTTGAACAATTCTATGAAACAAATATGTACTGCAATTATATTTTCTACTAACCCATTATTTCATTATGAAATTCTTCGTTCAGGGTTCAAAGGTTCTAGGAGTATCAGTGATGCCAAAAATCTAAGAAAATCTGACCAAGTCATAGCTGTTTGCAAAATTTTTTCAGTTTTTTTCAAAAAAAAAAAATCTCTTCAGCATTTGGACAAGGGAAGGTATGCTACATAGTGATGGCCTTTTAATTTTTATTTGTATTTTATTGGCAGTTCAGTTGGTTTTGACAACATTTATTGAGCACCTACTATGTACCAGGCACAGTACTAGATGCTGGAAACATGAAGATGAATAAGACATGGTCCCTGTCCCCAAGGAGCCTACAGTCTCTTGGAGGCAAACCAGTAGTGCAAAGACAGAGTTTATTCTAAAACAGACCAAAAAAATGTCAGTAATGTAGTTCATTTGGGGCCTTTAAATACAAGGGCATATCATTGTTTGTAATGTCAAGGCAAACAATTAAAATGAAGACCATTTTCATGTGATAAAACAGTAAAATCATTAAGACCTAACTTTGAAAGATTCACATGATAAAGGTAGTTAATACTTAAAATTTACACCATAGGTTTTCAAGTATTTCATACTAAGAAATATTATTGCCCACAGTTGTGCTATAGTCAAAGCCATAATTCCAGGTTGCTGACTCATTCACATCTCAGCATGCTGGGGCTCAGTTTCTCACTGAGCTTATGAATTAGAATGGCTAATTCTTCAGTTGCTTGGCTCTTGTCCTCCAAAAGTTCATAACGAAGGCTGGAGATATCTTGCTTGATTTCCTTTAATTCACCTATAGTGTTTGTATTAAAAAGCATATGATTGGTCATTTGCTCTTTGGATTTAGAAAAAAAAAAAAAAGGAGTGAAATTCATACAACATGAATACATTCATCTCATAATGTCTCCGACATAGTTATTTTGGATTTTTTTTTCCTTTAAAATGTTTAAGAAATGCTTTGCCTTTAAAAATGCACTGACTTTGGAAAAAGCTATAACAGTAGTCCAACTGTGTTTTAAAAGTTTTTTGTCCTGGTTCAACCAATTTTTAACACAAGGTGATTTATCTGTTGGGGCTTCCCAGGTAGCAGATTTATCTGTTAACTAGTAATCTATAATCAGGATATAATCTATAATCAGGGTATCCCCTTTCTGTCTTCAGGGAGTTCCTCTGGTTCCCTGAGCGTAAGAGTTGACACTTTTATAGATCATCTCCCATTGCTAGGCTAGAATGGAATCCTATTAAATTGAAACTTTACTAAAAATGAATCAACCTATTTATTAGGCAAATACTCACATGGAAGCAGTATATTTGAGGTCAAGTTTGAAGTAAGGGAAAGGAAGGAAAAAGAGTAAGTGTTTTTCTTAGGGAAGCCAATGGTAATGACTATGCAGTCAAGGACACAAACAGTTTCTGTGGTACAAGCAATGGTGAAATTAAGAAGCTTAGATGTGATACCACTGGCAAGGTTTACACACACAGAAGCCTATAGGAAACTTCTGGCTATTAAAACACAACTGTCCCCATAATTTAGCTTGGCAATATTTTGAGAATGTGTAGATTACAATTAAAAACTGGATTCTCTTGCAAAGAACTAAAACGTAGATAAGTCATTGACCTTGAAAAGTAACCTTTGGAGCATGAACTTATCTTGAATCCAAGAAATAATTCTTCAAATCACTGGCACTGTAACAGCGTTTTATAATAGAATCACATGTAAAATATACCTTTCATGATATTTCCTGGTATCTTTATGATGCTTTAAAGTATAATCCATATTCTTTGATTATATTTAAAAGACAGAACCTTTTAAGTAATCCTAACTCTTCTTCAGGAATACACACAAAAGTTATTGATTCTTTTCATGGCAAAAAAAAAAGTGGAGGTGCTTTTCCTTTCACATATGGCAACAGAGAGGAAATAAACTGATCAAATTTGAAACCAAAAGTCTTCCGTGGAAGAAATGGATTCTCACACCATTTACTATCATAATTGGACCATAAGCTAGTGAGCTTCCTCCTGCTTTCCTACTACCATATCCTTCTTCCTTGTTTTTGAGTTATGGGAAGCCTACACACCAAGTGCTATATTTACCAATACAGGAAACATATTTATTAAATAAGGAGGTTACATTATATGATACACTCTTTTAGTTAGAACTTCGTCCAAAACTCTATAAATTCTCTTTAATTCATTAATTCTTATTAATTCATTTTCCTCTTTTGTGTAAAAGGACTTAGAAGATGAGTGCTTTTTTCTGAAGTTGTCATGGTGTCCCAATTCCCCACTTCACTTAATTCTTTTGTTGTTGTTTTCAGGGAGGTTATGGCACAACTGATAAGGTTTCTGCTTTCTAAACTAAAACTCAATTTCAATTCTGTCTCTGAGACTGTTTCTGGTGACCATGATTGGATTTTTTGCTGATTCCCAAACATACATTCTTAGATTTCTGTGCTACAAACACATATGGTATTGACTCAGATTTGCAAGGGATTTCTTGCATTAATCAAGTAATGGCTTCAAAGTTCATCAACAGTTTAGTTTAGCCCTTTCTTAAAAGTATAAATAGATCTAATAGCATCTCATTGGTGTTGAAAGTTGTAGCTTTCATTTTTTTTTTTTAATTTTTGGCTGTGCTGGAAGGCATGCAGGATCTTAGTTCCTCAACTATGATTGGAACACTTGCCCCCTGCAGGGAAGCAAGAAGTCCCAACCACAGAACCACCAGGGAATTCCCTGTAGTTTCCATTTTTAGGGCAACTTATTTTTCCCTGACTGATTTCTTTCCAACCATGGCCCTGTGCTTTGGCTTACATCCCAGCACTTGATGAAAGGTTTTATAGTCCAGACAGATGCGAAGCCTAGGATATGCCTGGAAAATAGGTACGTTTACGTAAGGTGCCAAGCAGAAAAGTGAAAAGCAAAAGAGAAACACCATATGACAAAAATCGGTTACAGATTTCTTTCTGGACAACAAGTGAAAATTTTTCTGAAAAAATGTTTGAGCTAACTCTTATTTTACCTGCATCACTGGAAAAATGGTAACACTCAGCTCACTGAAACAGAACTTAAACTACAGACTACTCATGTTACAGGGAATAAAAACTCCCAGCAAGATGATACACTTTACACTCTAAGAATCAGAGCCACTCTGTAGTGAGAAATTGTCTCTGACTGACATTTTAAATAACTGTTTATTTTAAAAGATAGAGCTTTAGAAATGAAACATAAGATTTTCCTGTCAATCCTGGAAGAACTCAGTTAACCGAGACTGGATTTTTAAAAGTATCCTTCAATATGAAGTTTTCCACTGTTCATTAAATTAGTTGTAAAAGGATGTTTTTTAAGTTTAAGATGCTTACCTTCATTAACTTCATCATTTTCTTTGTCTACTTGTGCTTTCAAAACATATCGCTTTATAAGTCTTTTCATTATTTGCTGTTGGGCCAAAAAAATATTATATCACCAATGATACATATAAGTAATCTGAAATCTTATTTTCCAAAGAGCTTTACATACCAGTAAAGAATTCAGGGAAGAGAAACTGTACTAATGAAAGACTCATCCAGATTTCAGAACTTAATCCCTTTTCACCTGTACTGAGTTTTTCTGCATAATCCACAACACTCCCTTGTCCCACCCTTCACCTCCACCCCCTCACCACCAGCCACCCTATTCCAGGAATGCAAGAAGCTTTACAAGAAAAGTTGAGTTGAAAGACTTCAATTTATGATTTTCTTTCATCTAATGATTTCCCTATACAATATTATCATCTATAGACACTACCGTATTTTTTTTTAAATCTATAAACATATGCTCAATACAGAGAATTTGGAGAGTAAAGAGAACAAAAAATAAACAAAACTCATCAATTATTCTACCATCCAAAGATAATCACTGTTATTTTAGCGCATGTTTTTCCAACATCTTTTTTTAAATTTTGTATATAAACTAATTACTATATGTATTATGTTTTCTAAATACCACATATTGTTATATTATGTTTTCCTTTCACAGCAATATATACTGTGAATATATTTCAAATTCAATAAATGCTCTTACAAGATAATTTCTTATGCATATGGAAAAAATTAAATTGGAGCCCTACTTCACAGAAGCACACAAAAGTGAATCCCATGTGCATCTTAAATATGAAAAGCAAAGCTTTTAAATCATTTAAAAGAAAGCACAGAAGAACATATTTATAAATTCAGTGCACAACTGGATTTTTCCAAACAAGATTAAAAATTCTAATGGACTAGAAAAGATTGATAAACTCAACTTCATTACAATTAAAACTTCAGTTTATAAAGATACCAGAAAGAAAGCAAGCTACACACTGGGAGAAAATATTGATAATACTTACAACCTGTAAAGAATTTGGATCCAAGTTATATGAAGAGCTTTAATAAGAAAAACTCAAATAATCCAACAGGGAAATGGGTAAAAAACAAACAGGCACTTCACTGAAATGGAATTGTGAATGGTCAACAAGCACATGAAACAATCTCAAGATGTTTTCTTTAGGGAAGTACAAATTACAATTAAAAGAGATACAGGGGCGTGGGGGAAAGGAGAGTTGGGTGAAGGCAGTCAAATGGCACAAACTTCCAGTTATAACATAAGTAAGTACTAGGTATGTGATGCACATCACAATAATTAATGCTGCAGTACATTATATATGAAAGTTGGTAAAGGAGTAAATCTGAAGAGTTCTCATCCCAAGAAAAGACACTTTTTTTCTATTTCTTTAATTTTGTATCTATCTGAGATCGTGGATGTTCACTGAACTTACTATGATAATCATTTGATTATGTACATAAGTCAAACCATTATGCTGCATACCTTAACCTTATACAGTGCTGTATGTCAATTATATCTCAATAAAGCCAGAAAAAGGAAAAACATGATACAATTTTATATCTAAAAAGGGAAAAATTAATAGATCTTACAACGCCAAGTGTTGGAAAGGATGTGGATCAATGGAACTTTTGTACTTTACTGGCATGAGTATAAGTAGGTCATTTTGAAAAAAAATTCAGCATTATCTTTTTTTTGAAATACAGTTGATGTACAATATGCTACTAGCTTCAGGTGTACAATAAAGTGATTTAATATTGGTTATTAAAAAATGGTTCTCTTTCCCTGTGCCATACAACATATCTTGGCAGCTTATTTTATACATGATAGTTTGTACCTCTTAATCCCCTATCAATTTGTTATTATCTTTAAAAACTGAACACTTGCATATCCTTTTACCCAGAAAGTCCACTTCTTGGTACAGGGCCTAGAGAAACTCTGCACATGTGGACCAAGAGACAGACATAGACAAGGTTTATAGAAACCTTATCTGAGACACAGAAACCTGGAAACAATCCAAACAAATACCAAATAGACAACTCATGGTATACTACACAATGTAATGCCATTGTGCTCACCAATGAAATTAGTCAGTGAAATTAATGAACCAGAGCCACACACAACAGTATAGATGAATCTTAGAAGCATAAATGTTGAATACAAAATTTAAGTTACAGACTTCATTAAGTATGAAATTATTCTCATAAAGTTTACTCAATAACAAATCCACATAATGCATATTTCACATAATAGGGCTTCCCTGGCGGCTCAGTGGCAAAGAGTTAAAGAATCCACCTGCTAATGCAGAGACTCGAGTTCGATCACTGGGTCACGAAGATCCCCTGGAGAAGGAAATGGCAACCGACTCCAGTATTCTTACCTGGAAAATCCCATGGACAGAGGAGCCTGGCGGGCTACAGTCCATGGGGTCGCAAAGAATCAGACACAACTTAGCAACTAAACAACATATATGCAATAAGCCTATATTTGAAAAGAAAACCAAAGCAAGAGGGTGAGAAACCCAAATTTCAGGATACTGATTACACCTTAGGTAGAGGCAAGGGTGTGGCCTTGGGAGGAGCAGCCGAGCTGATTCGGTTCTCTCTCTCTGGGAGGTGGTGGCTTCCTAGGTAAATGTATAGTTATACATCATAACTGACTCTGTGTTGCACACATTCTTGTGCATATCTCATAAATCACATTAAAAAGATAATAAAGGAAAAATGTCTGAACTGAAATGCAGATATAGTGAGGGTGGCAAATATACCTCAGTTTTAAGACAGTAAAAATTATAAACTGATGTGCCCACTAGATGCCAAGGTCATGTTAAAAGGAGACATGCCGGATAATTCAAAATGTCTGTCTCAAACTGAGAAGGAATCCACGCTATCAAGAAGGAAAAGCCCATTTCATCAGTCATAAAATATACATAAAATGTGTTGAGTTGTGTGGAATCGGAACCTCAGGACAGACTCAGGGCTAGGGGGATCTCAGCCAGGACTCATTCATTCACTAACCAAATATTTAGCTCTGTGCCAGGTACCAGGTGGCAAGAATACACAGAAGAACTATACAAAAAAGATCATCATGACCCACATAACTACGATGGTGTGATCACACTCACCAAGAGCCAGACAGCTCATCCTGGAGTATGAAGTCAATTGGGCCTTTGTTCATCACTACAAACAAAGCTAGTGGAGATGATGGAATTCCAGTTGAGACATTTCAAATCCTAAAAGATGATGCTGTGAAAGTGTTGCACTCAATATGCCAGCAAATTTGGAAAACTCAGCAGTGGCCACAGGACTGCAAAATGTCAGTTTTCATTCCAATCCCAAAGAAAGGCAATGCCAAAGAATGTCCAAACTACTGCACAACTGCACTCACCTCACACACTAGCAAAGTAATGCTCAAAATTTTCCAAGCCAGGCTTCAACAGTACGTGAACCATGAACTTCCAGATTTCAAGCAGGATTTAGAAAAGGCAGAGGAATCAGAGATTAAATTGCCAACATCCATTGCATCATCAAAAAAGCAAGAGAGTTCCAGAAAAAACATCTACTGCTTTATTGACTATGCCAAAGCCTTTCACTGTGTATCACAACAAACTGTAGAAAATTCTTAAAGAAATGGGAATACCAAACCACCTGACCTGCCTCCTGAGAAATCTGTACTCAGGTCAAGAAGAAACAATGAGAACTGGACATGGAACAAGAGACTGGTTCCAAATTGGGAAAGGAGTACGTCAAGGCTGTATGTTGTCACCCTATTTATTTAACTTATATGCAGAATATATCATGCAAAATGCCAGGCTGGATGAAGCACAAGCTGAAATCAAGATTGCCAGGAAAAGTATCAATAACCTCAGGTACGCAGATGACCCCATCCTTATGGCAGAAAGTGAAGAAGCACTAAAGAGTCTCTTGATGAAAGTGAAAGAGGAGAGTGAAAAAGTTGGCTTAAACTCAACATTCAGAAAACTAAGATCAAGGCATCCGGTCCCATCACTTCATGGCAAACAGATGGGGAAACAATGAAAACAGTGACAGACTTTTATTTTGGGGGGCTCCAAAACCGCTGCAGATTGGGACTGCAGCCATGAAATGAAAAGACACTTGCTCCTTGGAAGAAAAGCTATGACCTACCTAGACAGCATATTAATAAACAGAGACATTACTTTGCCAACAAAGGTCCCTCTAATCGAAGATACAGTTTTTACAGTAGTCATGTACAGATGTGAGAGTTGGACTATAAAGAAAGCTGAGCACTGAAGAATTGATGCTTTTGAACTGTGGTGTGGGAGAAGACTCTTGAGAGTCTCCTGGACTGTAAGGAGACCCAATCAGTCCATCCTAAAGGAGATCAGTCCTGAATATTCATTGGAAGGACTGATGTTGAAGCTGAAACTACAATATTTTGGCCACCTGATGCGAAGAACTGGCTCATTTGAAAAGACCCTGATGTTGGGAAAGATTGAGGGCAGGAAAAGGGGACAATAGAGGATGAGATGGTTGGATGGCATCACTGACTCGATGGAGGTGAGTTTGAGTAAGCTCCAGGAGTTGGTGATGGCCAGGGAAGCCTGGCATGCTGCATTCCATAGGGTTGCAAAGAGTCGGACATGACTGTGCAACTGAACTGAACTGTGTTTGGTGCCATACTAGACACTGCAAATGCAACAGGGAACATAATCACTGCTCCAATGAAACTTAACCAGAATTCACTATGATGCATCAACATATCAGGGATGTGATTAAGTTTAGGGGACAATGTAGGCATATTCTTATATAAAGAAAAAACAAATGTTTATCAGTTCAAAGCAGCTTCAAAGGCAGTAATACAAATCAGTGGGAAAGAAAAGACTACTCAACAAATAGCTCTGGGACAACAGATCATCCTTACAGGGAAGTTAAAAAGATAAGCCATAAGGAAAAGGTTGATAAATCTAACCATATCAAGACAGTTTATAATTTTCATACAAGGAAGGATACCAGATAACATGTAATCTTATGTCAAATGGGATTTTTCCTGTTGTCCTAGAATTGCTGATAAACCCAAAACTGATGACAAAGTACCCCATGGTCTAAGACCATGTTGCCACCTGCAGCTGGAGCCAGCTACGTCCCCTCAGAGAATCTCTAGACCAGTTCTGAACCTACCAACTTGCCTGGATTTGAATGTATTTGAATTATTTACAAGCTACGGAATCTTGGTGATGATCTGTGTAGTGGAAATGTTAGAATATCTTATAAAAGGCAATAAAAGTAAATTACATAGAAGGTGCTCAATTAATATAACTATTATTCCTTATTAGCATTCACACTTCTTTTACAAAGTCTTTATTAACCAATAAATAATGCTGGGACTGCAGGCAAGGATCATGAAACTTCTGAGCAATATGTAAAAGTATCATTTAAAATATTATCTCTACTAGATTTCCAATGGAGCCTTTAATCAAAGCTAGTATCAGAAATTAAATTGGTCATTAACTGAATCATCTTCTTTCCCTTTTGGTTAAATTGCTAACTAATGCAAGGGAAGTCTATAAATTAACTTCCACATTCCACAGGCCTCCTGGAATTACCCATATATCTCTGTATGAGGCTGTGAGTCACTCTTTAAGGGAGACATTGTAACTTTATTCAGTGGACCATGGATATTCTCTGTCCAGGGTATGGAAAGTTTGGTGGTAGTTACCTCAAACATTATCTCCTGCAAACAAATTTAAGTTCATTTCTCAGTCCTCCATTAAGACTGGAAGAAGGAATGAGATTTGGATGGTTGGATATTTGCTATGCCTTGCCTTTCCAAAAGGCATCAAAGCTTTTCCTTTTATTTGCATATTTTTTTACTAATTCGAGTTCAGTTAACAATTGGTGGGACTTCCCTGGTGCTCCTGTGGTTAGGAATTCACCTTGCAATACTGGGACATGGGTCTGATCCCTGGTTGGGGAACTAAGATCCCACACACCTTGGAGCAACTAAGTCCACATGCCACAACTACTGAGCCTACGTGCCACAACTAGAGAGTCTGTGCGCCGCAACGAAAGATCCCGTATGCTGAAACTAAGACCTGATGCAGCCAAATAAATATTCAAAAAGTCAACTAACAATTGTTAAGTACTCTATCAGACATTTTTACGTTCATCTTCTCATTTACTCCTAGAGAGAAGCCAAAATTGATATTAGCCAAAACTGATTGACATACGTGCATGTATGTCTGTATGCATAGATTCATACATCTATAAAGTATGAATATAAAGTAACAAAATAGGTTTGGACAAACACAAAGAACTTGGAAGTAGAGAGCAGCATTTAGGGGAGGGAAGTGAAGTGAAGTCGCTCAGTTGTGTTCGACTCTTTGCGACCCCATAGACTGTCGCCTACCAGGTTCCTCCATCCATGGGATTTTCCAGGCAAGAGTAGTGGAGTGGGGTGCCTTTTCCTTCTCCAGAGGATCTTCCCGACCCAGGGATCGAACCCGGGTCTCCCACATTGTAGGCAGACGCTTTACCATCTGAGCCACCAGGGAAGGGGGAGGGAAAGGACCTTGTAAATCATGTGTTTTTCATTTGTCATACCACTTATTGTGACATACCCTGACATACCATTGTGCAGCCTCTAAATAAATCACAGCGTCTGTGATTCAGACCCTGCTACTTTTTCCAGACAGCTGGTTTAGTCTATTTTGGGACAACTGTAGCTGTTAGAAAATTCCTGTGTATTGAGCCAAAAGTCTGCCTCACTGTACTTTCTTAACTACTGGTCGAAGTTTTGTTCTTTGGAGAAACGGAGAGCAGATCTGCTTCTTCTTCTACTTAATCAACTGTCACTTCCTCTGCATTTCCCTGGGTCCCCATACCATTTTATTTACATCTCACCTATACCATGTGGCCATATCCCAGGGCTGTGTGAAGGTCCATCTACTTTTTTCTTTCCTTCCCTTCCTCTCCATCTCTGTGCTGCCCTTCCATTCCAGTGGAGAGATTGCTGAAGCCATGGATCATATACTTCTGTAGTCTTAAAACTTAGGACCATGCATAACAGAGGATATCTTGAATGTGCCATGAAGCTTAAAATGAGTGCCCCTTTGTGCCATGTGCTTCCAGTAAAAATCAAGCCCTCATGGATCAGACCGTAGACCAGCATGCAGAGTAAAAACAGCCTAACACTCTCTGGGCCAAGGCTGTTCCCAAGCCAAAGAGGGCTGGGAAAGCAGAACTGCCACAGAAGAGAGTGGAGAGAAGTCACAAGAGCCTACAGCCCAGCTCTTGTGGCGGAGTCTTAAAATATACTCCCATTTCTCAAAGTCAAATTAGAATAGCTAAGTACTTTTAACTTGAATAGCACAGGTATTCACGAGAAGAATTTAATCATAGCTATCTAAGTCTTTATGTTCTGGAGCTGGAGCTGAAGCTGAAGCTCCAATACTTGGGCCACCTGATGTGAAGAGTCAACTCATTGGAAAAGACCCTGACACTAGGAAAGATTGAAGGCAGGAGGAGAAGGGGGCAACAGAGGATGAGATGGTTGGATGGTACCACTGACTCACTGGACATGAGTTTGAGCAAGCTCAAGGAGATGGTGAAGGATAGGGAAGCCTGGCGTGCTGCAGTCCATGGGGTCACAAGGAGTTGGACATGACTTAGTGACTGAACAACAGCAAGCCCTCCAAGTCTCTATGCTCTCCAGAAAAATCATTCCCAGTTTCACAAAAAATTTCTTTATATACATAAAAAATTCTAGCAGGCTATTAATAATTAATGTTAATATAAATAATACTGTCCTTGATCAGGGCCTTTTTAAACATTTCCTTTGCTGCCCCTTGAGACACATCTGAATGTGAATGCGTTTTTGTAGTAATTGTCTTGGAGAAGAAACATTCATTTGAATGTAAAACATGTAAGGTGATGACCTGACTGGTGATGGTCACATGTTTTTTTTGAGGGTGGCTGTGACTATTTTTATTTGTTTATTCTTGGTTACACTGTCTTTGCTGCTGCCTGCAGGCTTTCTCTACTTCTGGTGAGTGGGCTTCTTATTGCAGTGGCTTCTCGTTATGAAGCACGGCCTTAGGGGCATGGGTCTCAGAAGTTGTGGCACACAGGCTAAGTTGCTCCGTGGAATCTTCAAGGACCTGGGGTTGAACCCACGTCCCCTTCATTGGCAGGCGGATTCTTATCTGGCTGTGACTATTTTTGAAAAAATGTGAAGTCAGATGGCACTGAGCTTTGTTAATACGGTGCGATTAGCTGAGTTCCGTAACGAGAAAGTAACAAAGCATTTCTGTGTATCTTATAAACTAATTATAAAAGTAAATTTTAGAGGTATTTCAAAAATATTCTGATCTGTGATAGAATGACTAGAATTCAGTTCAGTTTAGTCACTCAGTCGTGTCCGACTCTTTGCGACCCCATGAATCACAGCACGCCAGGCCTCCCTGTCCCTCACCAACTCCCGGAGTTCACCCAAACCCACATCCATCGAGTTGGTGATGCCATCCAGCCATCTCATCCTCTTTGGTCCCCTTCTCCTCCTGCCCCCAACCCCTCCCAGCATCAGAGTCTTTTCCAATGAGTCAACTCTTTGCATGATGTGGCCAAAGTACTGGAGTTTCAGCTTTAGCATCATTCCTTCCAAAGAACACCCAGGACTGATCTCCTTTAGAATGGACTGGTTGGATCTCCTTGCAGTCCAAGGGACTCTCAAGAGTCTTCTCCAACACCACAGTTCAAAGCATCAATTGTTTGGCACTCAGCCTTGAACAATATGACTAGAATTAGTGTATTCTAAAAGTCACCCTTTTGAAGGAAAACTCCCCATTTAGCAGATTAAGATCTGGAATTTCCTTAAGGTGAGTCGTATAATCACACTACATGAAACAAAAATTCCTGGTGAAACAAATACACTAGTTATTATCACTCAAGGAGTTCTTAACAGGTAGACTTTATTCTAAATATAATCAAGACATTTATATGAAGCTTGGTATGCATATAGCTAAGTGAGATCTCTTCCCTTAGTTTCTCTTTTTTCTACTATCACTTTTGGGGAGCTACAGAAGATTATACCACAGGCAGAGGGAATTCATCTCCATAGAAAATACAAAAGGTACAGGATTCTGGAGTCTCTAGGGATTTAGCAAGAATCATTTCCCATAAAAGCACAGCAATTTTCAATGTGACAATAAACTCAGACGTTTCTCCACTTATAATCACTCAAAAGCTATAAGCAAAACAGGAAACAGAAACACTAACTCCTTCATTAATGAGACTCAGAGGAACCCATTCTTTTTTTAGAAAGGTTATGTAAAGGTCAAATGCGGATGTGGAGGCATGCCAAGAGCAGACATTCGTGGCTGAAGACTTCCCCTGACCTTTGATACCAAGTCTTCCAAAAGCTTAGAATATAGGGCTAAAAGGAAAACTGTAAAGAAAAGTTGTATTTGCTAGAAGTACTTTGTCAGTGAGGTGGAGAGTCTGCCATGTGAACAATCATTCAGTGCTATTCTCGACAAGGGAAAATAAAGAATAAATTGAACTCACATACACAACCCTGTGTGTCCATGTGTGCTAAGTTGCATCTGACTCTTTGCAACCACATGAACTGTAAGCCCATCAGGCCCCTCTGTTCATGGGATTCACCAGGCAAGAATAATGGAGTGGGTTGCCATGCTCTTCTCCAGAGGATCCTCCCGACCCAGGGATCAAACCCGCGTCTCTTATGTCTACCTGCATTGGCAGGTGGGTTCTTCACCACCAGCACCACCTGGGAAGCCCCACACGATCCTGTACCTAAAGGCAAATGCCTATTAGCTTGGGATGGGGTCCCGGAATTCTCTGACCGCACTCCAACTTCCTGAAAGCAGTTGGTCTGGGAGGAACTTACTTCATTCAAGATTGAGCAATAGTAAGAAATCTACAGAATCTCTGTACTAAGACAGTCCAAGAAAAAGGATAAAACAAACAGCAAATAAAGAACACACACTAGAAAGTGTGAAAGAAGAGATGAAAACATATAATGTCATTACTAATATATAATCTTTTAAAAATAGGAGCCGATCCTGTCTTGAACCAAGAGCACAAGGAAAATACAGTCAGCCAAAGGAGGAAATGATATTTTTAAGTTTGAAAATCTCAGGAAGAAGAGGAAGAAAACATTAAAATCATCACAGAAATAAAAGATATATTTGCAGCAGTGCATATGAAGATAGACAGGAATAAAAGACAGGATGAGAAAAAAGGAGCCAAAGGGAGAAATGGATAAAAAAAATTTCAAAAGGCATAGAGGAAAAGAGATGCTGCAGGCTTCTGATTGGTCTCTTTGAAGAGACTCAAATAATGGAATGGAAAAAATATTTCAAAATATAGTTCAAGGAAATTATTTAGAAATAAAAGGCATGTACTGGAATGTACAGACTAAAAAGACATACTCCATGCCAGAAAAAATGCATACAGATCCAATCTATGGAACAATCAAGTTGTTGGATTTAAAAGGTAAAGAAAATGTGGGCATTCATATCAAAATCTCAGGTCAAAGGAAGAAGCATATGAGAAAAACCATCAGGTTGCCTTCAGATTTTCCATACCAACATTCCATTCTCAGAGCAGCAGAGCAACGTAGATAAATACATAGAGAAAATAAAGTCATTATCAAAGAACTTCAGAGCTGGTCAATACGAATATACAGAAAGTAGAAAATAGTTTAGGACATGAAATAACTCAGAGAACATAGTTCCCATGAGCTCGTTTTGAAGAAACTGGTGGAAGACAAATGACCTGACAAAGAGATGAATGGAAAATTAAGGCAAAAAGACAACTGGGGAGTACTGACTCTGTTTAACTAAAGGACTAAAACTTAGGCAAATGGGGATTACAATCCTACAAGGTAGTGGAAAGGATCACAAAATATCCACCTCCCCCCTCTAGGTATACCACTGGAACATAAGAACTTTTGAGCTGAAGGCAATTAAGAAGCAAAAACACAGAAAGAGCTCTCTGCCTTCCTCCCATCTGCTCAAGCTGCTGCTGCTGCTAAGTCGATTCAGTCGTGTCCGACTCTGTGCGACCCCATAGACGGCAGCCCACAGGCTCCTCTGTCCCTGGGATTCTCCAGGCAAGAATACTGGAGAGGGCTGCCAAAGAGCAGGACATAAATTTCCCTTCATGAAGGTCTTCCCCCTCCCGCCTCTTTCCCATACCAAGAGGAAGAGAACAACCATCATCACTAGCAACAGACAGGTAGCTCAGAGATGGGTCTGCACAAACACAAACCTCACTCTTCCATTAATCTCCCCACATATTTACCTTCCCATAATTTACCACCCCTGGGAGCACAAATCTCTCTTCGTCTCGTCACCTCTCCACAAATTCATTGCCCCTTTTAGGATGGTATCTAAGTCCCAAATTCTAACTACCCCTTTGAGTTATTCATAACTGAGTTCTCCCATGTGTTGGCATTTTGAACACATAAATAAAACTATCTTTTTTTCTCCTGTAAACCTGCCTTTTGTCAGTTTAATTCACAGGCCCCAGCTACTGAATCTAATGGGGAGAGGAAAGATTTTATGCCCTACCCCTGCAATTCTAATATTTAAGTAGCAAAAGCTGGGAGGAGGAGGGGGGAAATGGTGAAAGATAAATACACTGATTTTTTTCATATTTTAGCTTGAAATTTATAAACCAAGTAACAGATACAGGTATGTGCACAGCACCAAGACAAATAATATAATTCACTTCAGCAGAGACTGCCAATTCTCTTCCCTTGATTTTTAGCTCAGTACATGGAGACTAGGAATTAAGACTCATTTCCCAGCTTCTACTGCAGATATGTTGTTTGTGTAACTTTACTGAATCTCCTTAGAGGATCGAGGCATCTTTCTTCTCTTATCATTGTCTGACTATATTTTGAAATGCAGAAATAATAGTCAGAGCTCTGGTAGCTTTCTTGGACCATAGATCATGTTCAACTGAAAGCCAATCATGACAGGGTAATATGACAGAAACAGCCTGGGTCTGTGACAGTGGCAGATAGATAACAGCCCTGGAAGGGCCACCTCCGGAGTTCTTGAATAGAAGAGGGAAACACATTTCTATGTTCTTTTAGCTTATGCAGTGGTTGGTATTTGATGGTTTTCTGTGATTTGCATCAGTTAAAATTGCACTCATCTCACACGCTAGCAAAGTAATACTCAAAATTCTCCAAGCTAGGCTTCAGCAATACATGAACTGTGAACTTCCTGATGTTCAAGCTGGTTTTAGAAAAGGCAGAGGAACCAGAGATCAAATTGCCAACATCCGATGGATTATGGAAAAAGCAAGAGAGTTCCAGAAAAACATCTATTTCTGCTTTATGCACTATGCCAAAGCCTTTGACTGTGTGGATCACAAGAAACTGTGGAAAATTCTGAAAGAGATGGGAATACCAGACCACCTGACCTGCCTCTTGAGAAATCTGTATGCAGGTCAGGAAGCAACAGTTAGAACTGGACATGGAACAACAGACTGGTTCCAAATAGGCAAAGGAGTACGTCAAGGCTGTATATTGTCACCCTGCTTATTTAACTTCTATGCAGAGTACATCATGAGAAACGCTGGACTGGAAGAAACACAAGCTGGAATCAAGATTGCTGGGAGAAATATCAATAACCTCAGATATGCAGATGACACCACCCTTATGGCAGAAAGTGAAGAGGAACTAAAAAGCCTCTTGATGAAAGTGAAAGTGGAGAGTAAAAAAGTTGGCTTAAAGCTCAACATTCAGAAAACGAAGATCATGGCATCTGGTCCCATCACTCCATGGGAAATAGATGGGGAAACAGTGGAAACAGTGTCAGACTTTATTTTTGCGGGCTCCAAAATCACTGCAGATGGTGACTGCAGCCAGGAAGTTAAAAGACGCTTACTCCTTGGAAGAAAAGTTATGACCAACGTAGATTACATATTCAAAAGCAGAGACATTACTTTGCCGACTAAGGTCCCTCTAGTCAAGGCTGTTTTTTCCAGCAGTCATGTATGGATGTGAGAGTTGGGACTGTGAAGAAGGCTGAGCGCCGAAGAACTGATGCTTTTGAACTGTGGTGTTAGAGAAGACTCTTGAGAGTCCCTTGGACTGCAAGAAGATCCAACCAGTCCATTCTCAAGGAGATCAACCCTGGGAGTTCTTTGGAAGGAATGATGCTAAAGCTGAAACTCCAGTACTTTGGCCACCTCATGCGAAGAGTTGACTCATTGGAAAAGACTCTGATGCTGGGAGGGATTGGGGGCAGGAGAAGAAGGGGACGACCGAGGATGAGATGGATAGCATCACGGACTCGACGGACGCGAATCAGAGTGAACTCTGGGAGTCGGTGATGGACAGGGAGGCCTGGTGTGCTGCGATTCATGGGGTTGCAAAGAGTCGGACACGACTGAGCGACTGAACTGACTGAACTGAATCATAACTAATATAACACTCTGAGGAGTACTTTAAAATGATACTGGGCACAGGAATGAAAATCTGAACAAATGGAACGGTAAAAATATTCTTAAAAAGTAAGACACAACATTATAAAGGAGTCAATTCTTCTTAAGTGAACACCATCCCAATAAAAATATTGACAGAATATTTTGCAAACTAGACAATCTGACTCTAAAGTTTAAATAGAAAAATAAGAAAGGATAATCAGGAAAATTATGCAAAATAAAAATCTTAAAGTAAGGATATATGTATGTGTTTCTCTATATTCTGTTTTATTCTGTTTTAAACTATAATAATTAAAACAATGTGGTCCTATAGAATACTGAAGTCTGAGAAATAAATCTAAGTATATAAAAAAATTTAGTAAATGATTAAAGTGATATTTCAAATCAATAGAAAATATAGATTATTCAACACACCCAGCTGTACGATCATCTGGAAAAAACATATATTGGGGTCCCCACCCACACATTGCATAAAAATGTATTCTATACAGCTTAAATGTTATAATTTAAAAACTGAAACAGGAGAGTACCAAGGAAAATGTAGGTTAAAATATTATTAAATATCCCCATATGGGAGAGGAGCATTTGAAACAGGACACAAAATCTGAAGCCATAAAAATTTTGTAAAGTTGACCACACATAATTTTCAAAATCTGGGGGGGGAAAAAAATATATATATATATGTGTGTGTGTGTGTGTGTGTGTGTGTGTGTGTGTGTGTGTGTGTGTGTACTAAAAAGACACACACAAAAAAAACTGGGGAGGTTACTTACTACAGTATTGCTTGTAATAGCTTATAATGGTTACATTATATTCCATAAAGTTGATGTATTTATCAGTCTTCTACTGATAGAATTAGAGCAAATACTGGCAATATGATACAAATAGAGCAAACATTTCTATCAATAGAGGCTGATAAATTAAATACATCCATATAATGGAATATATTATAACATTACAGAAGGCTTCCCTCGTAGCTCAGTCAGTAAAATCTGCCTGCAATGCAGGAGACCCAGGTTCAGTTCCTGGGTGGGGAAGATCCCCTGGAGAAGGAAATGGCAGCTCACTTCAGTGTTCTTGCCTGGAGAATCCCATAGACAGAGGAACCTGGCGGGCTACAGTCCATCGTGTTGCAAGAGTAAGAGACAACTAGGCGACTAAACCACCACCATATACCCAAGTGAGGCTTTGGCAGTCAGTGTGCTAAGCAATTCTGTAGAATATGCCACTTCCGAGAAAATCTTATGAAGAGGACCATACCCTTTAACTGATATTATCATTCATTATAAACTCTTTGATCCTCATTCTTGTGATCTTGTACTCAGCAGCAATCTAAAGCTTTGGTAGTCAAAATGTCAACCAGATGAGAAGGACTATACCCTCTTCTGAGTTAGAAAACAGTGCTGAAATGTCACATTCAATATCACAGTGCAATAAATATTTTATTAAGTAGTACTGATGCAACAGTGTAGCCTAAGATTCCATTTGAAAAACAGATTATGTGCAGAAATCTACCAGGTTTTTGTACTGTGAGAACATTATTTTCCTAATATGCCGAATCTCCCACTGCTTTCTCCAGCTCAAGGTACATGAAAGTGACCTTTGGAAAATTGTGGCAACACTTTGCTTTCAATATCACAAACGTACTCTTCTTCTAAAGAAAAGAAAGAAGAAAAACTTGGACTCTGATTTCTAAAGTGCTCTCCAAATAGCATACCATTTCCTCTGTTCCGTTTTGACCTCATAGTACATAGGAAGTGTACACAATTCTACTCACTATTCACACACACACAAGTACATGCAAGCACACACACAGATAACCAGCACAGAGACATGTGTGGAACTATGTTCAGATAAAGATAAATGTCGGTGAATGCTTACCTGATAACGTGTTGGCTGATTGAGAATGCTGTTAAAACTGTGTGATTCAAAAACTCTTGAGTTAGACTGAGTGAAGAGGTTTAACTAGGAAAAAATACAATTAACCTAGTAAATTAGAATACATTTATTTGGAAATCATAAATACAATCTACTTTATTCTCCTTGATAACATTTCTGGAGTCAACATTTCCGAGGGACGTTTTGTGGAAGCTGAGTTGATTTCCAAAGGCAAAAATTAATGTCAATAACGTGCTCACATTTATCAAAATATTGGCAGAATGTCCTGTAAGAAAACTATTGAAAAAATATATTATTTAAAATTTTTTCTTGATAAAACATTTTTTTTTAAGTTGCCTGGTGTTAAACAATTGTTCCTGGGGTCCTTGTATACTTTGTCAAAACGCCTTCATGGATTTGGGAAGAAGGTACATGAACCAGCTCCATCTGCTTGAGCCTGATTCCTCTCCTACATTTGACCAGAAACATACTACATGTTCAGATGGTATCATTTGGCAAAACAGGACCAGAACAACATGTCTTGCTAAGTGTCTTGGTCTTAGACTGTGTCAGTTTCACCACTTTGAACAGAATTGGAACTCAAGTATTTGGTTTTCCTTTCTAAGGTTTAACTTTTGAGTGGGTAGAAACAGAAAGCAAGAAGAGAAGCTCCTTACTGTCTACCCTTCATGTACGTGAACAGGGCCTGCATTTTACTTGCAGATATGCTACTACCTATAAGGTGTGATTCAAAGGCAGGTAACTTTATCCAAAAATACATACTCCACCACCTGCCTTTCCACCATCATAACTCAGGAAGAGGCGGGATACTAGAGGGGTAGGAAATGGCACTGATAGGCAATGGTTCTCTTGATTTTGGAACAAAGCTAATTCTATTTTGCCGCTAAAGGTCAGTCTGTCGACTAGTAGGGCTTCCCTGGTGTTAATTCTCCTACTTCGCCACTAGAGGGCAGTCTCTGCTGACACGTAGAGCTTCCCTGGTATTAATTCTCCTATTTTGCCACTAGAGGTCAGTCTCTGACTGTTGACTGGGGTTAGCGGTAAAAGATTGATTACTTGAGTCTCTTCCCTGTCTTCTAAAAAAGAAAAACAGAAACATAATTTCTCCAATTTTTTTACCTAAACCCAGGACACGGAAATTATCTATGATGATTAATAAGATTAAAGAGACAAAGGCAGCTCCATGTACAACTTAAAAAATATAATCAAAATGGCAGTTTTTAACCTGTTATGGGGAGATGGGGAGGCTAAGCAGCATGGCTCCTGAGAAATCTGTGCTCAACCTTCCTTCTGTCTCCAGCAACTGCCCTGAGGAAAGCTATTCTTCCTGCCAGTGGTACCATGCAGGCAGGAGAGGACACTCTGAACAGAGAATATCATCTGTTCCCCTCACATCCCTGCAAGCAAGCTGCTTTAAAGCAAACAAACAAACAGGGGTCTAGGTGGCCACATGCCATCTGAATGTGCTCTCTTCAGCCTCTTCGTGTTTCTCCCCTTCTGCATTATGACAATATGAGGAATGAAGTCAGTGAAAGTCAGAAGTTAGTGAACTCAGTTGCCTACAGAAAGAAAACTTGAAGGTGTGACATGCTAGAGCTGAGTTCCCATGCTTGAACAACTTCCTTTTCAAATAATAAAGCCTCAGAGAATAACAGTCAAATCCCCAGAGTAA
Organism: Budorcas taxicolor; assembly: GCF_023091745.1. NCBI lineage: Eukaryota > Metazoa > Chordata > Mammalia > Artiodactyla > Bovidae > Budorcas > Budorcas taxicolor. The sequence goes on along the minus strand of NC_068926.1, from coordinate 36,148,204 downwards.
CAAAGTCCATTTCAGCAGTAGCAAGAGTCACCCAGGATGGCAATTAGAGCCCAACTCCTTTAAGAGACCAGCTAAGCTGCAGCCAAAGGTGTGGCCTGTGGGGAGGGTGAAGGGCAGAAACCAAGCCAGAGCCTCAGCTTCTGAGCAGGAGGTAGCCAGGTCCAGCAGAAAGAGCTAGACTTTGATGCTGGAAAACAGGAACTGCACAACTGCCCGACACTGGCGAGCCCCTGTGACCTTGCATGAGTGAGTTACTATAATGACTTCAGCTGTCTTATCTATAAAATGGGAGTAATAATAATACCTACCTTACAGCGTTGCATGAGGTTCAAATGTACAGCAAAGCACTTTGTAAACTGTGAATGAGGAAGGGCACTGATATTTGTTGAGGCTGAAATTCTGTACATCTCATAGCATCCTCACAGTAATGCTACGAAGTTTTCTCTTTCAGGTGAGACTATTACGGTTCAGAGTGATGAAGTGAGTTGTCCATGTTACTTTCTAATAAGCCAGAATTCAAACCCAGGTCTAATGCCAAGGCTCTCTTCCTTACATTATGCTGCTTTTCACTGTATATAATGAGGTCTTATTTGAAGTCACAGCCAATCACTGTCATGCAACTTAATATCCTTAAGAGCCCATATTCAGGTCAAACAAAGAAGGTTTAAAAGGCTACATTCTTAAAGAGTAAGATGAAGGGTATTACAAACCTCGGAAATGCACATCGCTTTTAAAAAGTAAGACATTAAATTGTGCTAATCCCATCTTTACCCTCAGCATCAACTGAAAAAAAAATATACACTTTATGGAGGTAACACTGCTATCTTGAGGGCTCCCAGGCAATTATAGCTACAGACCATTTTCACAACTTTCAGGCGAACTTGTTCTTTAACCCCATACATTTGGTCTTATCTGTTTCACCACCTATTATTTGAGGTTCTGCCCATGTCCTTCTGTCTCCTATGCCAATTCTATCTCTGAAAATAAAGTTCATGATAATAAAGTGCTAGTGTGAAACTCATCTTTGTTAAAATTAAAGTATGACTCAACCAGGACAACTCAAATACAAGCCATTCTTGATTATTTATAAAAGGGAGTTTTAATGGTTAATATATGAGGGTGTTCTAAGGCTGCATCAACTTTATGATATTAAAGGAAAAAAAGATTATTTAGCTCAATAATGGATTTCTACAAATAAGAAGAATATGGTGGTGGTGAACTATATATACAACCAACAGAAAAATTTAAGACTAGAAATATGTAACTTAGAATAACAGTTGAGAAGCATGGAAAACACAGAAACAAATATTTTCTGACAGCAACTTTTAACAAGTTAAAGAAGTTTTTTGTTTGTTTTTATTTTGGTAGTTTACATGAAATTCTGGCTGAAAACAGAGCATAGACTAAGTGACTTCTTGGAACGTTATGAATATTCTAAGTATTAGTCTATGAAGGACTGTGGAATGGACAGTTACTTTCAACATCTTCTAAGTTCACGCACCAGACAAACATCAAAAGACAAGGAGCATTTATCTTCAGGTCTCAGTAAGCTTTTGATACCTACCCTGGACTTTGAGTTACCAATTCCCATTTCTATATCCTTCTGTAGTCTTCTCCTTCTGCATTTGGAAAAGTTAATGATCCGCATGATGAAATAAACAAATGACTTTGGACTAGGAACCAGACTGAAGGGTGGAGGTAATGTTTTCCCATCATCAAAGTAAGATAACCAAAGTTTCGAGCGAGCAAACTTCCATTCTACATCACTGTCATCCTGTGTCACAAAAATAGAAAAAATATGACAACTGATTTTAAATACTAAAGATTCTAGTAATTTATTCCAGTAGGGCCTTACAATGAACCTACATTATGCTTTGAAACAGAAAAAGTGGTATATATACATTTATCTGCATATAATCTCTATTGGGCTATATAATATTCCAAGCATCGCTCTCACGATACTTTTTTCTAAATTTTTCTCTTCCATTTTCCTCTGTCTGTACCCACTGAAATTTAACCAGAATTTTCTGTCTCCCATTCAAAAATAAAAATAAAACAAAGCAAAAAGCACAAGAAAAATTCAGGGTCAAGGAAGGATGAAAAGATTAATTTTTCTCCCCCCACCCAATTCTGCATATTCAACAATATTTCCCCTTTCCTTCCTCATCCACACCCATCCAAGCCAGACTGTAGATATATCATACTACACTCCAAAAGCAAAGGAGATAAATGGCAGTATTCAAATGAACTGCACTTTGGAGGTATGTGTCTTCAAAGGTCACATAAGGCCCTCAGTGGCCTATTCCTGTCTTACAGCGTCTTTCGTTCTCAGTGCTGCCCCCTGGTGGTGGGCATAACCATTCTAACCGGTAGACAGGTGGAGAGAAGAAATGAATAGCTGGTCCATGGGTGGAAGAAGTTGGCTCAGCCATTTCATCCTGCCCAGTCCACCATTACCACACTGAAGCAGGTGTTCAGAGCACCACAGTTTTCATCTCTGGAGGATCTAACTTCTTCTTTGAGAACACTAACTTACATATTTCTGAAACACAGAGGCTCCGTGGACTTAACAAACAGCAAAGTACTAAAAAGATACGGTATGCTAAACTGGAGGAGATCAGAAAACATACACGGTGATGAAGAAAGGTACCAAATCAAGCGCAATCCAAAGCAAAAATAGACTTCTAGAATACTAAAAAGTCTGACTGCACCAAGACCATCATTAACGTTTGACAGACGTCTACTAAGTCCTCTACCATGATCTTTCAGAAGGTTCTGAGAGAAGGCAGCATAAGGGTAAACTCCGCTGTGCTCCTAGAAGACTCTGGAAGGTGCATTACCACCTATCCAGACGGAAACCACAGAGAAGGGTCCTGCTTGGTGTTAAGCCTCTTTGTAGACAAGGGCAGGATGTCCACCACAGGACACAAAAGCAGACGCGGTGTGCTAGTAGAATGAATTGGTAAGGACAGACACTGTGGGTAGAAAGCAGGCTTACCTCAATCTCTTGATATGAGCTATTAATCATAGCAATGAGCATGTTGAGTAAAACAACGACCATAGTTACATTATATATTCCATACAGAACATATCCTATATTCTCTATGAATTTGTGATCATACTTGAGCACAACAGAAGTGACTTCAGACAATCCAAATATTGACCAAAACAAAGTCTTGAAACTTTCTTCTACACTGTTGAAAGAATAAGGTACACGGTAAATAAATGAACAGTTTTCAGTGTGAAAAAGTCAAAAGTAAAAATAAGTTATGGTCTGAATATTGAACAGATATAAAACGCTATTGTAAAATATTATCATAATACCCCAAGTATAATTATTTGGGGCTTCCCTGGTGGCTCAGTGGTAAAGAATCCGCCTGCCAATGCATAAGACACGAGTTTGATCCCTGGGTCAGGAAGATCCTCTGGAGGCAGAAATGGCAACCCACTCTGGTATTCTTGCCTGGAAAATCCCATAGACAGAGGAACTTGGTGGGCTACAGTCCATGGGGTCACAAAAGAGTCGAAAATGACTTAGTGACTGAACAATAACAATTATTTTATTATGATACCTAATAGAAATTTTTCTCTCAACTTTTTAGAAACTGGTGATTAAATGATGCTGATGCCTAGTTTTTCCAGGAGTTATTATCAAGAGAAAATTTTCTGAGCTTGGCAGGTGAAAACAGAAGTAATGCCCTGATACCCATTCCTTTCTCCTAAAAGGATGGAAGTTTGGGGTTTGATTTTGCAGGTGGTTTAGAATTTCAAATCAGGTTTTTTGGAACAGAACAAAATAGGGATTAAAATTATATATCCACTTCAAAAAAATTATGTACAAACGTATTCCTTGCAACACGGCAGTAGGGAAGAATGAAAACTACCAAAATATCCATCAACAGGAAAGTGGATAAAGAATTCTGGTACATCCACAAACAGCTATGCAGCCACTGGGGGAAAAACAGATCTAGCTTCATGTGTTTATATAAAATGATATCCAAGATATATTATTAGTGAAAAAATGACATGCAGCAAGTCTGAAATAGTTCACCATTTAAATAAAAAGAAGGGTATACAAATACTTATATTCTTGTTTACGTAAAAAATACCTCTGAAAGCATTCGAAAGAAATCATTGCCTCTGGACCTAAAGTGAAAGTGTTAGTTGCTCAGTTGTGTCTGATTCTTTGCAACCCCACGGACTGTAGCCCATCAGGCTCCTCTGTCCATGGGTTTCTCCAGGCAAGAATATTGGAGTGGGTTGCCATTTCCTTCGCCAGTGGATCTTCCTGACTCAGGGATGAAACCTGGGTCTCCTGCTTTGCAGGTAGATTCTTTACCATCTGAGCCACCAATTACTCCTCTGGACCTAAGGAGAACTAAGAAACTGGGATCCAAGGCTGAGGAAGGAAACAGGCTGTAGATACTGCTCTACATAGATTTTTCACAAGACTATATCATCTACCTAAAAACTATACTTCAGTAGAAGTGAAGAGACGGCAACAAAATTAAGGGTTCTGATTCTTTTCTCTTAATTTATATAATCTACTTCCTGATTCTTCCAACACAGCAATTAGCAAGTAAGCCCTCACAGACTAATTTGCATGCTTGGATCCCTTTAATGAACCTTGCCTGAATTTGGCTGGTTTTGTCATATACCCAAGCAGTAATCACTGATCTGTGAACTATAAGAATCATCCTTAAACAACTATACATGTAGAATTTCATTAAAAAGGAGAGTTCAAAAGTAAGTCCCCTTTTTGAAGAAATATGTATGGAAATAAATTTTTAAATTTACAAATTTTAAAATTTGTTAAATTCTAAATAACAATTTTATAATTTTGTGGGGTTTAATGCCACCTTATTGATTCATTCATTCAACAAACATTGATGGAGCACCTGGTATGTTCCAGTAATCGTATTAGACCCTGGGGGCAGAGGGTTGAGTAGAAAGTTTTCTATTCCTGTAGAGTTACTCTCGATTATGAAACATTTGATGGTGAAAACTAAGAAAAGCTATAGTCTCTTTTTCCCTGCCATGAACTTAACAACATCACAACATGCCCCCACCCCTTCTCTTGGTCCTTTGCAAAACTTCTCGCCTCTGACACTGGGAATATAGATTCCCAAGAATCCATACATGTGCGGAGAGGGGGAGCGTGAAAAGGAGAGGACACAGGCAGCTCCTGGCTCCTACTATGGGCAAAAGCCTTTGTACAAATCATCTTCCATGTCCTCCCAATGGCCTGACTCAAACCTTATTGTGCTCATTTTAAAAACAAGGAAACGAACACTGAGAAATGTGAAGATAATTAATCAAAAGACCACAGCTAGAAAAGAGCAGGCGTTGCATTCGCATCCAGGTCTGCCTGATTTCCAGCCCGTGTTCCTTCCACTCTACCGTGCGGCCAGGCCCTCACACGGAGCGGTGACGCCAAGTGTTATGTATAGAGTGAGTCCTCCCACAGGCCCAAGGGGTGCCACTTGTGCGGGACCTCTCTGGTCCTTTCCCGTATGGGTTCAAACGGAACTTGTTTTTCATTACAATAAAGTGAGTTTCAGTTCTCTTTCACCCCTATTATCGGCTCTATAATAACTACTTGGAAAAATTAATTCCAAAACCATTTAGATGCCTGGAAGGGCTTGATACTCTCTCTTAGTTTACAGGAAAGTCAATGAAGGTCTTGTTCATTTCCCGCTGTGGCACTCCACGGGACGGAGGGTACAAAGGCAGGCAGGGGAGATTTCTGGTCTCCTCACCTGGAAGGACCACAGTGCAGACAGACGGCCTGCCTTCCTGACCACTGCACAGCAACAGGTGAGACAGGGTCTGGCAATGTGGACGTGTCCATGCTGAGGGAACTTACAGGGACAATACCTAAGAGGAGGGAGTGCAGGGTGACTTCATGGAAAAGGTGAGCCTGCAGTGCGGACGCTGTAGGACCAAAGGAAGGAGGCGGTGCTACTCTACAGCGGGCTGCACAGCATCAGCTGTAACTTCTTCTTCCTCAACTCCCTGCACTGATTAATGACACACGAAAATAAAAGCCAACGCTCCTTGTTTTAGAAATAACAGGAACGGGTACAAAATGATGAAACTAAATTTAATGTCATAAATAATGTAAGAAATATCCAGTATTAAACATTTGCTACCCAATTCTCTTAAAATAGAGAGTTTCATCTAGGATTTTACCAAATTTTGATCTATTCTGTGATCAAACATTCTCTAAACTCCAAGAAATGTAATCTCACACAAGTACTGTTTCTAGTTTTGTTTTGTTTTTTTCCCCATCCCTTTTTTTTTTTTTTGAGGTAGAGTTGATGTACAACATTACATAAGTTTCAGGTGTACAGCACAGTGATTCATGATTTTTAAAGGATATGTTCCATTTATAGTTGTGATGGAATATTGGCGATGTTCTCTGTGTTGGTCAGTACATCCTTAAGCCTATCTTACTCCCAGCAGTTAGGACTTCCTACTCTCGTGCCCCTACACTGCCCCCTAACTGGTTTGTTGTTGTTATATTCACTAGTTTGCTCTATTTTTTAGATTCCACATATAAGTGCTATCATACAGTTTGTCTTTCTCTGTCTGACTTATTTTACTTAATGACTCCAAGTCCACCCACATTGTTGCAAATGACACAATTTCATTCTTTCCTATGCCTGAGTAGTATTTTTTTAATATAAATTTATTTATTTTAATTGGAGGTTAATTACTTTATACTATTGTACTGGTTTTGCCACACATCAACATGAACCCGCCGCAGGTATACACGTGTTCCCCATCCTGAACCCCCTCCCTCCTCCTTCCCCGTACCATCCCTCTGGGTCATCTCAGTGCACCAGCCACACACACACACCCCACTTCTCTATCCATTCATCTGTGGATGGAGACTTAGGTTGCTTCTGTATCTTGGAAATTGTAAATAATGACTCTATGAACATTGGGATGCACGTATCTTTCTGAATTAGTGTTTTTGTTTCTTTCAGCTATATACCCAGGAGTGGCACTGCTGAGTCATACGGCAATTTCACTTTTTTAAAGAAACCTCTATATTGTTTTCCATAGTGGCTGCACCAATTTACGTTCCCACCAACAGTGCACGAGGGTTCCCTTTATTCCATATACTGGCCAGCATTTGCTATTTGAGGCACTAACTGTTTTTAATGGATTTGTCATACTCTTAAAAGCATCTTCATTACAATTATGGAAAACAATTTTTTTTTACTTCATCTAAACTTGTTAGCATTTCTGTTAATCATACTTTTTTTAGTAAAATGTTTTACTTACGTGGTAAAAGCAGCATTGACTTTAGCCCCAAGGTAGTAAGAATACAATATGAACATGCCAATCATAAAGGCAAGAAACACCATAATAAAGAGGACCATGAACTTGAATATGTCCTTTACAGTCCTTCCCAGAGAGATCTGCAAGGGGCCGAAGCTCTCATTCGCCGGGAGGATATAGGCGATTCGAGAAAAGCTGAGCACAACAGCTATGGCATAGAGGCCTTCAGATATGATCTGAGGGTCAGAAGGGAGCCATTTATCTCTGGCTACAAGAAGAGAGAGAGAGATTAAAAATGGAACTTTCTATTCACGGCTAACTACACAAAATACCTTAAACAGGATCTGACTTGTAGGTAGGTGGTTATTATCTCAGTTGAAACTACTCCACGTTTAATTAACTGTCCAGACACTATTTTTCATATTAAACTAGAAACACATGAATTGTACATTCATGTGGTTTCTTTTAACGGAGGAAACACTATTAGAAAGATACAAAACAGACTTCACATTGAGCAGAAACAGAATGAAGTACGAAAGATGAAAAAAAGAGCTGAAAATGCTTCATTAAGTTCACATTGCATCCATGATGACAAAACAACTGATTTGACTGGTTTGTCCCCCCAGTTACCAGGTTTATCGACCAGGCATTTTATCATGCTATAGGCTCAGTTGGCACACATGTTCTTTTCCATATTTCATGGGGAAACTAGTTCATCTAACAGCTTATGCAAGTAAAATGTCATATTACAAAAAGTGAGAATGTCACTGAATCACAGTAGTGCTGTCAGCATCATGTCTAAGCAACATAGCTGGTCCCTGGAACGTATAAAATGCTACTGAAGTGCAAAAATCTTGGAGACACATTCTAAATGAGGACCCCCAACACGCTTTTCAAGGTCACTTCCATAAGTTCACAGCAGACAACTGGATACTCATTTCTCTGGAAGATCACCTAAACACTGTGTGGTTAATTCTGTGCAAACTGGGTCACTCCCAGAAGGAAGGTGCATTGCACAAACTTCTGACAACAACAAAAATGAACACTTATTGGATGTTTAATACGTAGCAGACACTATGCTTTCAATGATCTTATGGATTTGAGGTAGTCACTCTCTTCTTAAAGATACAGAAATCAAGGCTTAGGTTAAAAACTTGATCAAAATCATCATAAGGAGTGAAGCCTAATTCACAGATTCCCCTTCACAGTCATAAACACACATGAGTAAATTTAAATAAAGAGATACTGAACTAGTCATGATATCTGTTACACACAAATACAATCCAAGCTAATTCCTTAATTATAAATGGTATTCATTTATTCATTTGATCTGGCTTCACTGGTATATAAAAACCTTTGCTTGCTGACAATAAGAGATAATGTGTTTACATTTCACAGTCTGTAAAACATTAATATCTTCATTTATTTATTTATGTATTTAAAACCTTTTAATTTTACACTGGAGTATAAAAATCAAGTGTTGTGACAGTTCCAGGAGGTCAGCAAAGGGATGCAGAAATACATCTACATGCATCCATTCTCCCCCCAACTCCCCTCTCCTCTAGGCTGCCACATAACATTGAACAGAGTTCCCTGTGCTATACAGAATGTCCTTGTTGGTCATGCATACACCTTCATCTTAGAGCAGGCACCCAGTCTTCTTCAACAATGTTAACATGCTGCTGGTATGCATCACGATGTACTTATAAAGAGTCATTCCTCACAGTCAGAATGCATTTAAACTCTACGCCTAACTTTCCTTATCTGTAAAATGAGGCTTATATACTAACTGCTAAAGTCTTTTCCAGGTTTAAGATTTTGCAGCTATATGAAAATTAGCTCATCGCAGCTCCCCAGTTAGGCCTTAAGGGAAGGGAGGCTAACACTGTTTTACATCAGTGTGCAGTGGGCAGGGATGGCATCAGTGTCTGTGCAAACGGAAGGTCCCTGGGTATCTCCCTGCTCTCATAACCTAGAGAAGGCTGGCAGGAACCCCACCCCATGGTGTCCTGAGAAGCACAACATCCTCCCCAGCAATTCTGCTGGTTCTGCGAAGCTTACATGCTCATCGTCACTTTAGCTCCTATTTCCTGCCTCTGCTGAATTTTTGCGCATTTCTGTTACAGCAGTTTTTAGCACTTTTTATTATTTTATCTCCTCTAACCCAAGCTCTCAGGGACTCATCTTTCACATTAAGCAGTTTATCAAGCTATTTTCTCCCCCTCATTACGACAATTCCATGTCCTAAGAATATTTAAGAGTAACTATGTTCTTTGGCTTAAAGGTGATTTTCTTCCACCTTGAAATACCTCCTTTTTCTAGATGTGAAAACTGAGGCACAGAGAAGTAAATTAATTTGAACAAGGTTACACAGCAAGGGAGGGTCAGTGTCTTGATGTGAATCCAGTTTTATACAGCTCTAAAGTTCATGCTGTCTCCACTCTCTATATACTTTCAACATGCATTTCATATTAAACATACCCTTCAGGGGCATTTCCTTCCAAGATGTGGTTCCAATACCTTCTCCTGAGACATAAGAGGACTCTGCTCCTGATAACTTACCGTAAGTGAAATACTGTATCTCTGGTGGTAGCGTAACTTCACTGAGGTCACTCTCTTGAACATAACTGTCCACATACTGTTGTGCCTTTGTTGCCTGAAGGAAAGCCAGGAATCTGGCTGTGAAAGCAGCAATGAAGATGGAGAGCATGCCAAAGTCCAGGACGTTCCACAACTGCAAAATGTACTCCCTGGGTCCTTCCAGCCAGAGCTCCTTGCACTCAGACCACATCATTCCTGCCAGAACACACACATGTTACAGACAAGAGTTTATATCTTGGATTGAGAAGCTAAGAGTCCCCACCTATAAAATGCCCCGTGTGTAAAGCATGCCATTAAGTACCATAAAGCACTGACCTGACTATAGCCCATAGAAGTGCTGGGCAGAGTTACATGAAAGAAACTTTGACTAAAGGAATGATTCACTCCACCAAGTTAGATTTTGGTGAAATATAGTTATAAATGTGGCACCAGAAACGGTGCTACGCTTACGGGGGTAGGGAAGGAGGGAGGGAGGGAAATAAGAAAGGCTCTTCAAGTCAAATGATTTTGCCCCATGAAACACATGGAGGAAAGGAGAAAATTCATCTTTATAAAATGACAATGGTTAATTATCAAATAATGGTGATTACTGGAGAAATAAGCCCTTAATTGAGAAACCTACTATACACTTTTAACAAGACCAGTTTTCCAATCATCCAGGAACACTTCCCTCATTCCTCTACCCTCTTGTCTCATCTCAGCTTCATGATGAAAAGGTGAGGAATTCTTGGAAAATTAAGCAGGAGGCCCTAGGGCATTATGAAGAAACTGAAAGCAGAAAATATTCTGGGGAAAGAGGACAAAATATTTCAATTTAACAACTGTTTCCAGATGGCGCCAGTGGTAAAGAATCTGCCTACCAATGCAGGAGGCGTAAGAGATGAGGGTTTGATCCTTGGGTCAGGAAGATCCCCTGGAGAAAGGTATTATTCTTGCCTGGAGAATCCCATGGACAGAGGAGCCTACCAGTCCATAGGGTGGCACAGAGTCGGACATGACTGAAGCAACTTAGCACACACACATGCCTGACTACGTAAGGGGAAAATACTATAGAGTTTTTAAAAGAAATGTAGTGGCTCAAAATAAAATTCATAAAACAATTACTTGACCCAGGTGAAGACCATAGGAGTTAATGAGAGGAGAAGCAACCCATTAATTCAGGAATTGAGATGATACCAAGAAGCATGCTGGGTGAAATAATACACAAAACTGACTTTGGATTCGTGATCAATCAATAATATGGTTTCAATCTCCATTTTTTAATCATATTGCTTAAAATGTTTACTTTAACATAGCTGCTGTTCAAAACGAGCTATTGTGGGACTTCTCTGGAGGTACAGTGGTTAAGATTCTGTTCTTCCAATGCTGGAGGCACGGCTTTGATCTCTGGTCAGGAAAGTAAGATCCCACATGCCTCACAGTTCAGCCAACAAAAAACAAAGAAAAAAAAAAAAAAAATCCCCAAATGGGCTATTGTGAGGTGAAGTAACAAACATTCCTAATGGAAACTCTCCTTAAAAAAACCTCTGAAACTAAAGCAATAAATGTTCTTTAATCATCAGTTAATGGCCACTAAGTTATTGCAGAACTACTTCAATTAAATGCTTGATTATCACAGTGAGTCACATTTTAAAAATTGCATTTTATTCAATAATTGAAGTTGGATTTCTGAAACATGATATTAATATTAATGCATTTATAATTAAGCTCATGTTACTCATAAAATTTGTGTTTAGTGGTAAGGGATATCCGTCAGCATCATCAAGCTGCCAAATTATTCCATTACTTGCTATTCTCTTTATCGTACAATGGTGATGTTGTCACCATATAACATACCATAGAATTTTAAATAGAAAATGGCAATCATGATATAGATGCTATTTTTGGTAGAAATTAGAATACTCAAAATAAAAGGCTTACCAAGAACCCAGACCATAATGAGCATTTCAGTCCAAGTGAACTGTGTGGTTTTCACCCTGAAGATCTGTTTGGGATAGTCAATAACAGTGATGTTTGGCAATGTGGTGATTCCTTCAAATCTGTCTGAGGCGTTGAAAACAAGCAGGCCCAGGAAGATGATGAAAGAAGCAGCGTGTGCTACAAACTTCATAAAAGGACTTCGCAGAACCTTCCCCAGCTGTAATGAGGCCAAAAACAAAACAATCCAAAACCTTTAACTTTGGAAAATCTGGCTTCCACTTACGAAAGCTACTATATACATAGGATTTTTTTTTAAAAGTGAAGTGAGAACACTCAAAATTCTGCTTTTGTTCTGAAGAGCTAGCTACACATTGTGAAAATTACTCCTTTTAGGGGATGTTTCCTTTAAGAATAATTTAAGAAGTCTTCAAACTGCATTGTTTCTAAATATCCAATTTGTCTTAGGATGTACTTCAGTCACAGATGCATTTCTGGAAATTACAAGGCATATACTTGTTATTCTTATTTTTATGTGAAAGACTATGCAGTGTCAAGGTTTTTAGAATCCAGGAAAAGAAACTGCCAATTTGTAATGTGTGTATTTTTTTATAACTGAAATGTTATGAAGAGTTTGTAGACTCATTCATTTATAATTGAAATGTCATGATGTGTTTGTAGCACATTACAAACCCTTTGAAGATAAAAAATACTTATTACCATGAAAGTAAACTTTTGTTCTCACTTCTAAATATTCCAAAATCAATTTGTACTCTGTACAATATAAAAAGGCAAAAAATATTATAACCAACATAAATACTTTATCTGTTACTATCCAATGAAACAGAGAGATACCCAGTAATTAAAACCTCTAAGTAGGTTAACTTAATTAAAGGTCATCCCTGGTTTTGGAAAATCATATAACCAGTGAAATAGCATTTTTAAAACTCACTTTATAATGATTTTAAGGTAACTCTTTTAAAATCCCCTGTGACATAATGTCCTTAAGAGCTCTGTGTTCTAGTGGAAGTAAAAAACAATTCCTCTGTTCCAAGGGTTTCTGCAGTCTAAGGATTAGGTACATTTGGTAGATTCATCAAGTAAGTTCTCTATTCTCAGACCCTACTTTCCAACTCAGTGTGTGACCTTAAAAAGCACCAAGGTTCACACTTAAAAGGCTGTAACTTCAAACAAATGTTTTTGTATATCCAGAATCTTAATTTGATGTCAACAAATAACCAAAGAATGTCAAGCATTTCTGGGGTTGGACATGAATGCACACAGACAAATGTCACGTTTTCCATATTAGACATAGAAAAATAAACCGCACATTTACGTATCACTGTGCTGTTCCACAGCTGCAGAGAGGGCATGTCCGGGTAGTTTATCCACAGCACAAAGTGATTTGCAGGGAGCTGCCAAGTCTCTTTTCCTCTAAAGGCTGATCTTTGAAAATGTTAAGTAACATGAAAAAAAAAAAGCAGTCTGCCTATCTTAAAAATGGGATACATGTGGAGAATTCTTACTATACCATCTTTTCACCACAGGATAAGTGGTGTATGGTAGGTATAAATGCGGGCTCCAGGAACAACTCAATTTCCTGCTTTCCTTTCTCTGTGGGGCAGAGTCCACACATCCTTAGCTGCGCTAAGAGAAAAAAGAATGGACTTCAAGATACCTACATCAAACCCAATACGTTTTAACTGAGTGAGTGGCCCTAAGAGACACATACAAATAAACCCGACCTTTCCAATTCATTTCCCCCGGAAAGGGGACGTTATTTGAATGGGATACGATTTTTGCTTTAAATGCATGCTCTCTCCTTATCTATAAAGTTTTTAGTATTTCATGATTTTGTATTATCAGAATCATGATTCAAAACAAAGGAACTTAGTTGAGTGATCAAAACTGATCAAAATGACAACCTTTCTGCCTTAAACTACATGGGCAGCTCAATGATGAAGTGAGATGGATGAATATTCTCACATATATGGGCCTGAAGCAGGACTCTGTGGGGGAAGACAGTTAGCGAGATGACGGATTTCCAGGGTCACTCTTGAGTGGCCTTGATTCATTTGGCCTGAAACTGCCTCCATTTAAACAAAACCAGATTTGGGAATATAAAAACAGGATTAAAGGATCTCAGAACTGCTGCCTCTCCCTGGCAGTGCCCTTCATTAACAGAACACGGATTCTGTTAGCGTGACTCCTATTCCTGTCCACATCTTATTTAAGGGATCTCTTCGGCACAATTAAATGGACTGTATACTGGCCAAGTTGAGAGGGGGATAAAGGTCGTGAACAAAAATGATTCAAACAAAACTAAGAAGATAAAGAATCTAAAAAAATCCCAAAGCCCCCAGACCCCAATTCTACATTTTTGTTTTTAATCTCCTAGAGGAACAAAGGGCTTGGGGAACCTGGCATGCGCTCTCTTGAAGACTTTAGATGATACCACTGTTCACAACCATGTTTCACACACTCAGTCTCAGATCTTTTTCACAGGTTCAACCAAGCTGCCTTTTCAGTTTTCAAGTTAACTGTCTCTTGGAACCACCGCAGTAGGGCTGTTCCTCTTCCGTAGGCCAGCCTGGTGGACTATTTATTAAGCCGGCAAATAGGACACGATTGCTCCTTCACAGAAGCAGCTTTTCCTCCTCCCTATCATTGTGGTCGGAGATTTTTATCTTAAAAGCCTAAGTATTATATGCCTGTGAATAGGACCTATCCCACCAGGACCAAATCCTTTTTCATCCCTTATTAGAACTAATCCAGTCATTAAAAAGCAGAATTGATGCTCTTGAGTCAATTAACATTCAGCTGCAAAACTGATAAGAGCCTTAAGCAGGAAGCTTTTTCCTTTTTCATCCTCAAAGGACATGGTACACCAACCACAGAGGAAACAGGGGTGGAAAAGCCGGTACCCTGCTGCAAGGTGCGATCCAGTAGCCGATGGCAAGAAACGGAAGGCCCAAGGCCACAACCAGCACCACCAGACACTTGATAGCTACCGTCTGTTCCCGCAGGCCTGAGAGGTTCTCGTACCAGATTGTCAAGAGCTGCTGCTGGCAGTTGGGGTGAGCCACGAACTGTTGGTCGGGACAGGGAGAGAGGAAGAGAGAGAGGTAGGTTACCATGTCATTGTCAACAGTCCAGCTACTCTAAAGCAGGTGCATCCTAGAGATATTAGTGCATATCTTTCCAGAATATAGGCATTGGAAGGTTCTGGCAATATTCTTTACCTTCCCTCTGTTTTTCAAACTTGCTTCAGAACTATTACATGAACTAGAGTGGAAACACAAATGATGTTGTTCTTCATCATAATTCTTTCTGATAGAAACTCTCCATATTCACTGGAATATGGGTGACATGTGCTTTTCTTTGGGGAAACATGTCCCATCTTGCTGTCTGCCAGCTTACTTGTATTCAGTTCAAAATGGAAAAGAAATCGTTATTTGGTTTATTGGACCCTATGGCTAAACGAGAAATGTGTTTTTGTTTTGTGCGTGCACACGTGCATGCTCAGTCCTGTCTGACTCTTTGCGACCCCATGGATCATAGCCTGCCAGGCTCCTCTGTCCATGTGATTTTCCAGGCAAGAATACTGAAGTGGGCTGCCATTTCCTCCTGCAGGGGGTCTTCCCACCCAGAGATGGAACTTTTGTCTCCTGCATCCCCTGCATTGGCAGGCAGGTCCTTTACCACTGTGCCACCTGGGAAGCTGGATTTATCGTTTCATGAGCAACTTCTCAACTGCTACATCTATGAAAAATGTAGACATGATGTGTCCTATGTGTATGTATGTTCCACCATAGCAAATATGCAAAAGATCTGCAAAAAGCCAATGAATTTCCAAATATTATGCTTAATCCACATTTGCTGTGCTTTATTCAAGGAGCAGAATGTATCTGTAAAAAGGTCCCTATGTCAAAAGGTGCCCATCTGTTGGATATGCCTTTCTTTGAAAGGCCAGGTGTACTTTGCCCAAGCTTCAGGGTCACTCACAATTCAACTATGAGTGTTGATATATTTTTTAAAAAGAGTGCTTAGCAACAAAAAATCAAGGAATCACTATATTCTATATAAATGCAATAAACAACAAAGAACCCGTTAGGAAGTACTCGTGAAATGTGAAATGTTTTTTCAAAACAGATGCAAAGAAAGCAGCTGCAGTTCCTCCTAGGCATAGCATTCAACTCTAATCAAGTTCCAGGAAATTATCTGAATGCTTTTTACTGACTCTAGGCAATTCTTCTAGTTACTTGGGTATTTATCAATAGCAAACCTACAAGGAAATAAACAGGTCTTCACTCAGTGGTGTATAGTTTCCAATCAGCTGTTCTAATTTTAAAACAAGAAGAGAAAAAAAATAATAAAACCTCTTCCCCTAGGGTGGGCGGTAAAGGTACACTTTTCCCCAAATCCCCACTCTTTCTCCCAGTGTGCACCCGCCCTCTGGGAGATCCACTGACTTTGCTATGACAGCTGCCAACACTGTGCAGAGGTGGTGAGGATGAATTTACAAATATCAGGTTTGACATTCATAACTGAATTTTTTCCCCCAATAACACAAACTAGTAGGACTTGGGGAGATTGAAACTACTAAGAATAAGGTCCAGTTTTTTCCTTTATTGTTTGATGAGTTCAATGCAAAGGGGCATATTTTATCTTGTAAGTTCCTTTCAATTCAGTTATAGAAATCCCAGATCCAGAGGCTCACAGGTTATTGCCAGCTTCTAAGCATATATTAGATCTTCTTCCCAAATTCAAGATTCAAGAATTCTCAAAGTTCTAATTTTTGAAAACAGTATTTCAAGACCAATGCAGCCATTATTTAAACTCATGATGAAAGATAATCAAAGTTGAAGGCTTCCTGGGGGTCTGTGTAACAATTTCCTGGGATTCTTGCTGAGAGTTTCTCCAGATTTCTACCTGTGCTCTGTACTCTACTGGGCCATTATATTCCTGCTTTACCCTCTCCTTCTCTTAAAAATCCTCATCTCCTCCATGGTTCTTAAATGCCTGTCTCATTCATTAATTCATTTTATTCTTTACAATGTCATAAATCCTTCATAGGTGCCAGGCGGGTGTTCAGTATTTGGTACAAGATGAAAAGGGAACATCTGTGTTTCAGTAAGTCATAAATGGTCCCTGCCCTAGGGTACACAGTAAGCTCTACATAAATGTGAAAAAGTTATTAGAACAGAGACTTGGAGTCCATGTACTTGCCAAGATAAACAATCAGCATTTAAAACAGTCTTAATTTTGAGTGTTGGTCCAAATGTCTTGGGGTCTGGATGATCCCAAGTGGGATAGATGTAAATAAAAGGCAGTCCCGTGACTCCAGCCAGGCAGCTTAGAAATGGGATGGTACGTTCAGAGAAATCTACAGGTGGAGAATACAATGTCATCAAACCAAATTAACACTTGGGAAGTCAACATGCATTTTTTTTCTTTTTTTTAATAGGTCAAGGTTTCTATAAAACAGAAAATCCACATGAAGTTAAAAGACACTTGCACATGTGTTCGTATGAAACTGATGGACACATTTCCCTTTTGTGATTTTCCAGCTTTTCTTTCTTAGCTTTCAAACTCCTGAGTACAGAAATATTAATGTTATAGCATGGCTCCCTCTTCTTGCTCTCCATCCTTGAGCTAATCTTTACATTTAAATCTGTAAATGCTTTATGGCATTAATTATACTGTACAAGGTTTACAAAGCTCTAAAGACTTGGTGGAAATCAATCGTTTACACATGGCCTTATGGAAAGATCAATCTTTGACCTGGTGTGACTTGTACATTACAATGCAAACACTTAATATATGTTAAATACTAGCGAAAATCATGGTGTTTGTACTTCATTTATTATACTTTAAAATTCAGCTTAAAATTAAGCTTTAAAATTCAGCTTAATTCAGGTGTATCTCATAGTACTAACTCTACCTTTTTATTTCTTTTTAAAAAATTTTATTGGAGTATAGTTGACTTACAATGCTGCATACATTTCAGGTGTACAGCAAAGTTAATCAGTTATACATATACCAATTTTTTCTTTTAGAGTCTTTTAAAAAATAATCTTATTTAGTTATTTATTTTTTGGCTGTGCTGGGTCTTTGTCGCTATGTGGGCCTTTCATTAATTGTGGTGAGTAGGGGTACTCTTTAGTTGCAATGCATGGGTTACTCATTGCATGTGGCTTCTCTTGTTGCGGAGCACAGGCTCCAGGACTTCAGGCCCATTAGTTGTGGCTCCTGGGCTCCAGAACACAGACTCGTTAGTTGTGGCACACAGACTTAGTTGCTCCGCATCATGTGGGATTTTCCAGACCAGGAATCAAACCCATGTCTCCTGTATTGGCAGGCAGATTCTTTACCACTGAACCACCAGGGAAGCCTTTTCTTAGGTTCGTTTCCCATATAGGCCATTACAGAGTACTGAGTAGAGTTCCCTGTGCAGCAGTTTCTTATTAGTTATTAATATCTATTTAATATATAGTAGTGTGTATATGTCAGTCCCAGTCTCCCAGTTTATCCCTTCTCCCTCTTATCCCTGGTAACCATAATCTTGTTTTCTACACCGGTGATTGAAATCATAATACAGCACCATACGGCATCTGTTGTTTCCTTTTAATCCACGGAAAGAAGTCACAGTTTCCTTCGATGATTTAAAATCCTAATACAAGCACACAAGGACCAGTTTTTAAAAGAAAATAAAACCAATATAATAGTAGTAAGTGAGGGCAAAGAAGCTAATCCCCTTAGGCGATGAGTTTTGCTGTTTTCAATGACTTCAAAATAGAGCAGCAACCTTTATCTCTTAAAACTGTTTTACCTCCTAAAGAACCTCTTTGTGCTGCCACACCAGTCATAGCAAGCTGAATAAAATTTGTATGCAGTTTCCTAACTTCAGTGGACCAATAAATTGAAACCATTACAGAAATAATACCCTTATTTGAGGTTTTCTGATTTAAAGGGAAAATGCTTGACATACAAGAAAAATCTGTCTTTCAGTGGAATAAAACTACTGGAGCATAGGGAACAAACTTTATTCCCTGCCAAATAACTGATAGATTATAAACTGAGCCACCCACCAATAGGGGCAGCTGATAAATTTCAACTTAAATAAAATTCACATTACACTGTCTTCTTTATCAAATTAGCTTTTCCAAGAACTATATTCACGGGAATACTGTTGTACAGAAACATGGTAGGAACAATCTGTTTTTGTTTTTATTGCTGAAGCCACAGTTTATAATATTTAAAAGCAAATATTCTTGTGAACAGAAACTAGGTCATTCAGCTTTTTAAAGTTCTTTGAATTGTGAAGAACTCTGCTGTACAGTAGAGACTGGCACAACATTGTAAATCAACCATGCTTCAAAAACATAAAAAGTTTAAAAATCCTGAAAACTTATACTGTACATGTTTTCTATATTTCAAACCTACTGAGTGCAAAATGCTGCTACCAGAAGCTAACCCGCTGTTACCTCTCCGTGCCTGGGCACACACCTGGCAGAGGTCTTACATGCAGAACCCATTCCCGCTCTGGCCAGCACATTCAGCCCAAAGTCTCTGCAGCGGATTTACCACTCTTTCATTGCATTGCTCAATTTCTGGACTTTCTTTGCACATTTTCTGCAAATACAGTGGATAATTTTAGGTGTCTATATTGCTGCATATCTCTTTTCTAGATGATCTTGCCATAGTTAAACCTAACCTCACTGTTGGAGGAAATAGAGGAAGGTGAAGAACTCAGGAAAGTTCTCCTCTTTCTCAAGAGCTTGATTTTCCAGATTCAATGATCCATCAAGTTCTGGTATCCTTTATCTTTGTCACAGGCTTCCTTACAGTAGACAAGGCTCACCTGAGGTAGGCAGGACTCCTGTTATTTCTATGGGTGGCTATGGATTGATATTAATCCACAAGTCAGAGGACAGAGGTACAGTCATAATTAGAGTTTGGGACTTCTGGGGGGCAAATAATCCATTACTCTAACTGGAAAACAATGAATGCTTTTGCCTAAAAGTTACTTTTCTTGTACTTATTTTCAAAAAAACAAATTTCACCCGCCAGTCTGTTCCATTCTCTTTTGTAGAATAATGTGTGTAACTACAAACAGTAACAACATTTACTATCTTTTAGTTGTATGATTTACCTTAGAGACCCCTCAGAAGTAACTCAGAGATGAATAATCTCCAACATCCACTCCCTCATAGAGAATGTCTTATTGTTTGTCCCCCATCAGTACTATATGATTGCTCATTTCACTAAAAGCACTGAGAATTGCAATTTTTTATAATTTTTAATTTTTTAATAATGTGAGTGAGGGCAGATGGTATTTATATGATAACATGCATCTCATATTACTAGAGGGTTTTAAATTTTTAAATACATTTGTTAGCCATTTGAATTTTCATTTCTGTGAATTACCTACCTATACAAGCTTTTGCTTATTTTTCTATAGACCTCTGGAAATTTTCCCTATAAATTTGTTTGTGCACTTTGGTTATTAAGAGTATCATTCCCGGGATTTCCCTGCTGGTCCACTGGTTAAGAATCTGCCTGCCAATGCAGGGGACATGAGCTCAATCCCTGATCTGGGAAGATCCCCATGCCTCAGAGCAACTAAGCCCCCATGCTACAACTACTGAACTCATGCCTTCCAGGGCTGATGCTCTGCAAAAAGGGAGGCCTGAGCACCGCAACTAGAGAGTAGCCCCTGCTTGTGGCAACTAGAGAAAGCCTACATGCAGCAGTGAAGACCCAGTGTGGCCAAAAATAAATAAACAATTTTTTTAAAGGGAAAGGAATGACCTGTTTAAAAAAAAAAAAAAAGAATATCAATCCTGTCTCTCTAAGTTATAGTATAGGAAAAAATTTTCCTAGTTTGCCCTTTACCTTTTTTTATGATCTTTTTGATGTACAGAGGTTTTAAGTTACATATGGTCAAATAATTTATATTTTTGTTTTCTATCTTTTCTACTGCTTTTATACTGAAAAAATCTTTTCTCACATAAATGTTAAACTCATGTTCAGACTTCAATTCAGATCTTTTGTGTTTTCATTTTCTTGATTAACTGTCATTGAGTCTCTAAGGCCTGGGTGAACTCATAGTGATTCCTAGGGAAGACCTAAGCCCTGGGAACTCTGAGCTTAGAAAGAACTCAATAGACCTAGAATCACAATTGGAAGCAGATATTGGAAAGATGGTAGAAGAGACATCTTGAGTTTCTTGCTGCTGCTGCTGCTAAGTTGCTCCAGTCGTGTCCGACTCTGTGCGACCCCATAGACGGCAGCCCACCAGGCTCCGCCGTCCCCGGGATTCTCCAGGCCAGAACACTGGAGTGGCTTGCCATTTCCTTCTCCAATGCATGAAAGTGAAAAGTGAAAGTGAAGTCGCTCAGTCTTAGCGACCCCATGGACTGCAGCCTACCAGGCTCCTCCATCCATGGGATTTTCCAGGCAAGAGTACTGGAGTGGGTTGCCATTGCCTTCTCCATGAGTTTCTTAGGGGAATCTAAATAATTTAGCATTATATAAAACTGGTTTCGTTGATGGAATTATGGACTGATTTGAATAATTTGAATAATTATGGACTGATGTTTATTAAATTACAAGGGGAAAAATTTCACAACAAAGTATTTTGAAATCCCAATGCCATGCATGTAGCTATGCTCTATTTCAGTGCCATAATCTGTAGGGTTCATGAATATTACAACCCAAAAGGTTATTTCACTAGGGGACTAGAAAGGAGATGATGGGAAAAGGAAGTAGCAGAAGTGGATGGAAGTATTTTTGTTCCTTGCTAGATGGAGATGGGTGAGTGTTGAGTGAAGAATGAAGGAAGCTTCAGAGAGAAAGAAAGAGGATCTGGGACTTTGGGGGGCATTCCAGAATAAAGTTCTTATATACATTTATTGGGTGAAGATTCCAAATAAAAGATTTTAACTAATACTCATTTTATAGCATAAAATAGACAAAACCAGAAGTACGTGCAAAGTCCTAAATCTCCTTTCAGTTCCAGATACATTTTGCTGTTGTTTTCTGGTGGTTAACTGACAGGAAATTTATTATTAACTGACACCTCATACATTGTAACCCTACACATCAATTCATTTAAAATTAACATGCAAGAAGACATTCACTCTGGAAGACAGCTTGGTTAACAGAAGCACATCTGTAGATGAGCTGTCTCTGCTAATATGACACTTTGAAAGCAATGACAAAGAACCAGCGACAACTGAAATCAATTCTCTCCTCTCAGGAGCTAAAGGCAAGAGATGCCTGTTGCAACGTCTGTGAATAAATGTCTAGTTTTCTAAAAACAGTTTAATATCAATCTTATTCAAAGCTATCTTTTTCTTCCAGTACAGCAAAATGTCAACTAGCATGCTTGCTCTGAGAGGGGCCAGTTAAGCCAATTCAATTACCTTGTTACTGACAATTTCTTGAAAAGTTATTTTACACCAACATTTAATGAGAATCTTCACATTTCACTTCTTATTAAGTAGAGGGGAGATCTGTCATTAATTGATGACTATAATTTTGTGAACACAATGTGGAAGTTCTCTACATTATGGTAGAACGTGTGTGTTCACACACACACACACTGTCTCACACACGCACACACACACACACACAGATTCCCCCATGCTCACCTGCTGCTAGGGTGCAAACACTGCCCTAGGTTCCCCTGGTCAGAGGCGTATGTACATACCTCTGATTTGGAAGGAGCCTTTTACAACAGGCAGGACTCAGGAAGTCCTTTCTGTTGGTAGGGAGCTGACCCTCTGCAGCAGAGGCAGAATTGTTCTGTTTGGGTCATAGAAACCTCCTTACCAGGTCAGTTCTGGGCCTGGCTCTAAGCAAGGTTTCTGCAAGCACAGCTTAGATAATCTTGCTCTTCCACCTCTCAAAGATTCTGCGAGCTTGCTAATATTTCTTACTCAATTCTTTTCTGTTTAAATTGGCTATAACCTACCACTAAGGACCAAACCAGCACAATAAACATGAAATGTCTTTGGTAACTAAGAACTGAACTGAAGCATCATCATTCTTATTTATTTATTTTGACTGTGACAGGTTTTAGTTGTGGATCTAGTTCCAAAACCAGGGATTGAACTTGAGTCCCCTGAATTGGGAGCACAAAGTTTTAGCCACTGCACCATCAGGGAAGTCTCAAGGGTCATCATTCTGAGAATGAATTTTCAAATGCAGAAATGTGATTAGCTAATAATTCCTGAGCAATCACCAGGTATTAACACTATGTCTGTGCCAACTACTTGACTTGCATTAGCTCACGTAATCCTTAAAACAACTGAAATAGTCGTTGTCTCCACTACCAATAAGCAGAATGAGGTTTAGACTGATCAAGAGGTTTGTCCTGTCACACAGAGAAGACAAATCAGGACTTGAACTCTTGCAAGTTAGCTCCAGGGTCTGCCCTCTTAAACACCACACTACACTGCAGGAACAAGAGAAGATTCCACTATACACAGATTGACCAGTTCATGAAACTAGATCTGCTCCTGACAATAACTTACTTTTTCATGATTTAAAGTACAAAAATTCAAGTTATGTAAAATATGCATAAATGATTAGATTCTGAATGGCTGAGATTTTTATTATAAGTAGAACAACATAACTATAATTGATATGAATTATTTAAAGCGCCACACAACTAGCAAATACACACATGTAACAGTTCTATCTGAAATACCCAAAGTAAAAAATGTAAGTATAATTTTTTTTGGCAACTGCGTAAAATTCCATGTGTGATCTTAGACATGTCATTTAAGTCTGGTGAACCTCAATGTCCTTATAGAATAGAAGTCTCATCATCAAACACCTATTTTATAGATGAGATGGATAATCACAAAGGCTTGTCACAAGATTAACACTAGAACCTATGTAACAGTGCCTTACAAAAATGTATACAAGTAACAGATTTTATTATCATTAACCACATTGCTATGAGCAGTTTACAAAGTTCTTTTGCATATCTTAATCCACTGAAATCCCACCAAAACCCTGATATAAGTAAGCAGTATTATTCTCCTTTTATATGAGGAAAATGAAATTTAAAGAAGTTTTATGATTTATCCAAGATCCGACAATGGATAAAAAGTGGAAAAGACTGGAGCTAGGTACTTGACTCACAAGTTCACGATGATACCATTTAATCTATTTCATAAAGGAAAACAATCTTTTTGTCAATAACATCTATTTTTATTATTTACAAACCTCTCCTAGGATTATGGCATAGTTTTGGGTCACAAAGAGTCGGACACGACTGAGCGACTGAACTGAACTGAACGGAACTGATATTACATGTTTATTCCAGTATGGAGCTGGATGAAAGTAGGCCACTCACCTTTTTGACTTCATACTTAATGGCAAGTTTGACCCGACTCAGTGAAGCTTTATGCCTGTGCATCTCCAGAGGATCTGCCGATTCCAGGTCTCCATTCAGAATGGCTTCTACCTCTTCTGAGTCTCTGCAAAGATCCAGCACACCCACCACAAAGTCTTTGCATTGCATGGAGAGCTTCCGATAGTCATTCTAAGAACAAGATGATTAGAGTTTAATGCAGAGAATGTGCTTTAGTTCAGTGGAAAGTGTTCAGGGGTTTTGTAAATTAGAAAAAGTCTACCTAACTCTGGGCAGGAAGTTTTAGCCCCCAGGTAGACGCAAGGTTTGTTGCGTTAGATACCAGCTGGATTTGCTTCCACCTCCCTGCTTAGCCAGGACCTAATACATATAAGACAGTTCTGAAAATGGTGTGCAAGTAAGTGACTGGTTTTCATTAAGAAATAGTGGCTAAATGCTTAATGCTGAAAGGCCAAAGTATCAAAGAGAGTTGCGTCTCTCTTGTAGAGATAGACAGTAGTTTTCTTGAAGCCAAAACAAAGCCATTTCTATGATGAAAATTCCTTAAGTGGCAATCTGTCACAGAAAACTGACTATATATGAAAATAACCTGTCTGGTTTACTATCCACTGCCTTTTTGGAGACAGTGCTTTTCAAACTGTAGTCCTCAGGGAAGCAGCCTCAGTAGCACCTGGACATGTGCTGCTGCTGCTGCTAAGTCGCTTCAGTCGTTTCCGACTCTGTGCGACCCCATAGATGGCAGCCCACCAGGCTCCCCCGTCCCTGGGATTCTCCAGGCAAGAACACTGGAGTGGGTGGCCATTTCCTTTAGAAACATAAACTCTCAGACCCCGCCGAAGACATCCTGATTAGAAACTGACGTTGAGGGGCAGCAATGTGTTAACACACTCTCCCAGTGTTTCTGACACACATTGGTGTTTGAGAATGACAGTTTACAGTGAAAGCAAAGAGGAGGGTAGGTGCCAACACAGAGGGTATTTTTTTCTTGTTTGTCTGAAGGGCACATTATCATGTCCTGTAGAACTAGAAGGAGAGAAATGTCTGATTATATGTAATTGAATTCTCAAGGGTTGCAGAATATCAATACCTGAGAGAAAATTTTTCAGGCCACTGGCACTAACACCTTGCTAAAAATAATCTGTGAATCTTTAATTTCATTAGCATATTTATATAGTGCCATGGACTGGTAGAAGGCATTTGTCAGAATTCCTTGCTACCTTCTGAATGGAGCTCTATTTCCAGTCCACTGGTTTCAATCCAGGCATTAATGACCATCTCTCAGGAAAATGCCTAACTTCTGCAACCTCCAGCTCCACTTCTACAACTTTCACTAAAATCAGGAAAATGAATCAGATGATCTAGTTTGGTATACTTGAGGAAAATAGAATTCCTCATTTCAACATGTCCTGAGATACTGTACATGTCTGATAACTGGGTAACATTTAGGATGGCAGAATTTCTAGGTTTCCAAATATCATACTTTAAATATTTAAATCATCTTCATACAACCTGAAAAATTTCCATTTTTCCCCTTAAGTAATCAACTTGATTTGATGTGCAAAAATCACTGCACCAACTAAAATAAACAAGAAGAGGAAAGACTGTTTAAAGGCTACACAGACTAGAATAGTTTCCATTTCAGATATCAGAAATTCAGATAAAGAAGAGTTGCAGTTAATCCTTTTCCCCTCTAAAGGGAACAAATAAAATGAATAAAAACTTCAGTCTTTGGTTTCCATTCAAGTTTGGTACCATGCAACTGATAAAATTAATAAAATGTTCAATCTCTGGTTTCTATGCAGAGTGTCAGTTAAATATCCATCTGCCTTCCATTCCTGGAAGACTAATGAAATCTTTTATTATAGCACCCAGAAGAAGTATTAAATCCATGTCTGTTTCCATATAAAGCTCCCCTTTTAGTACATTTTTTAAATGAAATTTCCTTCTGTTACTCGTCAGTTCAGACTGTTCTATAAGATTTGATACGACACAGGATGGCCAATTCTCCATTGATCAGAAGTAAAAAAAAGACTTTTTTCTCTTCTCGAATAAAACATAGAAACAACTTCTGCAGTAATACCCAAATAATAACTCATTATCTTTAAAATTATAACCTGTAAATTATCTGATATTAAAGAAAGCTTTGTGTTTTTTTCACATCCACTAAAAGATGTCAGGAAGCAAAAAACAAGTAAGTTGCAACGACAACACTTTGTTTTCATAACAATTTAATCATTTCCTCCTGGAAGAAGTCTGCTACCCAAGTATAGAAAATAATCAGAGCTGGAGGTAATGGCGATTTCTTCTATTGGGCTCACAGAATACCATTTCGCCATATGCAGAGCTCCCAGGGAACTCTGGCAGCTGACTCTGTCAGTTCTACCATGAGGTCCTGTCTC
This sequence comes from Budorcas taxicolor, assembly GCF_023091745.1. Taxonomy (NCBI): domain Eukaryota; kingdom Metazoa; phylum Chordata; class Mammalia; order Artiodactyla; family Bovidae; genus Budorcas; species Budorcas taxicolor. The sequence goes on along the minus strand of NC_068926.1, from coordinate 36,121,606 downwards.
TCACTACTTCACAACTCAGACCTTTTGTCTGGTTCAAATTTTCTAATGATTTTGTCTAAAATTAGTTTTGCTTGATTATCTTTATTGTGTGACTTTTCCATTACCATGGTCCTCCTCAAATTTACCAGATGGGTCTGCAGCCCACTTTACAGACCAGAAGGCCTGCTCTAGCCAGAGGAAGAACAATGAAGCCTGGGCCTCGTCACAACCTGTCTACAGGTTTCAGCAGGTTTTTAACGTTCATGGTTTAATCCCTTTTTATTCTTAACAGGAAAACTGAAATTCAACTCTCAGCAGGTTTGCTCCTGTCAGATCCTTTCCCTAATAATAAAGAGGCAGGACAGTGTAGTGGTTAAAAGGATAAATCTGAAACCAGACTTCCTGGATTTGCATACTGGTTCTGCCACTTCCTGACTTCCCTGGTGGCTCAGACGGTAAAGCGTCTGCCTACGATGCAGGAGACCCGAGTTCAATCCCTGGGTCGGAAAGATCTCCTGGAGAAGGAAATGGCAACCCACTCTGGTATTCTTGCCTGGAGAATCCCATGGACGGAGAAGCTTGGTAGGCTACCGTCCATGGGGTAGCAAAGAGCTGGACACAGCTGAGCGACTTCACTTCGCTTCCTTCACTTCACTTCTACCACTTTCTAGCTGTGTGACCTTACAGAAGGTGAGAACTCTCTGATGAGAATAAGCCTATCTATTATTGCTGTTGGGCTTCCCTACTGGCTCAGGTAACGACTCTGCCTGCAGTGTGGGAGACTTGGGTTCAATCCCTGGGTTGGGAAAATCCACTAGAGCAGGGCACGGCAACCCACTCCAGTATTCTCGCCTAGAAAATCCCATGAACAGAGAAGCCTGGCAGGCTACAGTCAATGGGGTCGCAAAGAGTCAGACATGACTGAGCAGCTTAGCACAGCACAGCAAATTATTGCTGCTATGAGGATTGAATGCTTTGAGTGTGCTTGGTACACATCAACTACAGAATTGCTTCCATTTACAGCATGTTACATAGAAGAGCTAGAACTGGGACTCAAGGCACCCAAATCTAGGCTTAGCAGATGGTATGTTGGCTATTGTCTTTGTTTTCCCACTTGTAAAATGAGAGGTCTGTATAGGTGGATGATTCCTATTTTCCTGCTATCAAATGCTACCTTGCTTTTGGACTACATCCATTTTCCTCTTTCTTACTGTCCTACTGTGATATAACTTGAAATTGTTTTTCTACTTTACAAAAGGAAAATCTGAGGCACAGGGAAAGCACAATGCCTTTTTTTTTTAAGTGCACCATTGATTCAGAATTAGGAAATTTCAGCTTAATAAATGGCTAGCTTCCTAGCCACTGACATTTGGAAGATGAGACATGGAGATCAGCCTCTCCAATACTGTTTCTCAGAATAGCTTCAGACAGCATTTGCACATTGAAAATACTTCTTTAATAACCTGTCACCAAGCTGTCCTCCATTCATCTATCTAAATCTATATCCTAGAATGTCCAAACTTGAGATAATGACCTTCATATGTTCTTGGCATCATGCTGCCTGTACTCTTCAAGGACCTTTGAAGACTGCACGATGGCTGAGAACCTTCTCTGAAGCACCTAAGTGACGGCAGTCTGAGGGATGAGATACTGGGTCTTAGAGGCCACTGATAAGATGAATACTCATATGCATTTGAAATGGAAAAAAAAATCATGTCTTTCTCACTAGGGAATGTATTTTTTTTTTTCGGGGCTAGTACTTTAAGCTCAAAGTCTTTACAGAAAGAATATAATGAACACCATGGAATAGGGCAGATTAAGTGACCCTGACTTAGAAAGAAGCTTCACTTTCTGCACTTTCAAGGGAGGCAGTCTCCGGGTCAGTGCTGTGAAAGCACTATTTTTTCTATCTAAAGTCCTGACAGATGGACATGAGTGTGGGATGAGATGGCAAAGTGATGAAAAGCAGACAGATAAGAAAAGTAAAGCATAAAAAATAAGAGAAGGATAACAAGGACAAGTGAATATGTGAATGAAAAGGAACATTTAGTCAGGAGAGAGAGACCTGTAGTCCTTTGAGATCATAACTTACAAAGACCTGTCTGTATTTTGCCTCTGAAATGGTTACACTACACAAATACCTTCCATATAATTCAGTAAAAAGGAACCATGAGATTTTGATGAGTTTTGCATATCCTTAGATAGCTGGCAGCATTATGGATGCTTTCCTAAGCTCAGTTGTGCTTTCTCCTCTTTTTGCCTCTTCATTTGTAATCATTTCCCACCTTTATAAAGGTTATCAGAGGTGACTTTTTATGTTAGGGTAAAGGAGATTTCATGTATTATCAATATGGGTTTTAGTTGATATCAAGGGGAGAACTATGAATAACAAATTTTCTTAACATTATTTCACTGAGGCTACTTCTCTAGGCAGAATTACATATGTCACCATCTTCTGTTAATTATTAAAACATAATCTAGGAAAATATTTTCAGAATTTCTTATACAGACTTTCAGTACATACCAAGCAAAATGCATAAAAACAAGGTTGGAGTGACCCTTGGAATAGTAAAATAATAAATTTAGAATTACACTTTTTATGATAAGAAAGTGTTAGTCACTTAGTCCTGTCTGACTGTTTGCAACCCCATGGGCTGTAGCCCACCAGCCTCCTCTAATCATGGGATTCTCCAGGCAAGAATATTGGAGTGGGTAGCCATTCCCTTCTCCAGGGGATCTTCCCCACTCAGGGATCAAAGTCGGGTCTTCTGCATTTCAAGCGAATTCTTTACCATCTGAGCCACCAGGGAAGCCCATACTTTTTATTACTAAGATGAAATAAAGTGACATTTAGACTTTTATCTGAACATGCTTCTATTCTTTTCAAACAGAATTGGAAGTTAAGAATTTGCTCTACCTGAATTCTGTGAAAAAAATAATAAAAATTCATTTTAGGTATAAGGAAATAAATCTTTTCAAATACCACATAAGGAATCTTTTCAAAGGGAGTAGATAGATACAGGTGATACTTATTTTCTTCTTTGTATTTTCCCACATTTTCCAAATTTTTACAATAAATATGCACAGCCTTCATATTAGAAAGAATTTAATGGAATAACAAATAAAATTATACTAAGGCCAGATCTCCACCAGCACAAGATGAGTGTTAATGGAGGTCGAGGAAATCTGGTATATATGGAAGGGAAAATCCCCACAAAACTTTCCTACCATTTTCTTTCAACTAGTTAACTTGAATTATATTGCTAGTTGCATTTGTGTGACTCTCAATAAGTATGAAAAACTGCAGTAAAACCTAAAAAACAGAATAGTCACTTTTTCTGTGATCTGACACCACAACATTATTAAAAAAAAAAAAAAAAAAAAGATTAACTCAGCATCCAAAAACTAATTCAAGGAAGTGATGCCTAGAATCATCCTCTTTGGTGGATAAGAGGAATCAAGAGCCTGCTAGAAAACAGTCTTACTTTCACCAGATCTACAAAGTCTCCTCCTGCCCTAGATTTAATAGGCAGAACCAATGCATAGGAAAATGTAACAATTAAAAAATGCTCCACTATTAATGTATAGTTTTCAATAAAAATAAATAATACTGTTGACTGGAGATGATGTCCAGAAAAAAGTTCACTCATTAAAAAAATCTACTAAAGCAAACTACTTTTTTGTCTTTACATTTCTGGGTTGACCTAATGGCCACAGCTCACCATTCTGAATATTGTGGATTTCATTTGTGGATTTCAGTTGCAGCCACTTTTGTCATAAATAAAATGACTTTAGTCATTCATTTAAAATTTTACATTAGTCATTTGACTTTTAACTAAAGGGATATACAAATGCTTCGGCCAATAAACAGTGCATACAAAACTATTTCTATATTGGGTGCCACCATACAACTAACTACAAAAGAGGAAGAACTGGAAAGGAAGATCATAACCAAATCCCTCCTTCATCAAAAGAGAAGTCTCGTGTACTATTTAACACCTATCCGGAACGCAGAGCAGCACAATCATTTCAGCTCTCTGATCCAGTATATACCCACTCCGAAAACAAATGTATCACAGCACTGGGCTGAGAAGAGAAAAATGATCAGATCATTTCTGAACGACGCTCCCAATCCCTTGAGATTTTAGATCCACTGAACAAAACTAATTTGGGAGCAGACTGCAGAAGGCACCTCGCCGGGAAGTGGAAGAGCTCGCGGAGCAGCCGCGGTGGAGAGCACAGCTTACCTTGAACTCCTTCTCTATGTTGGCCAGTTTGGCCAGCTCGTTGCTGAGCTCCAGGGCAGTGAGCACAGGGTCCTCGCTAGACAAGGACAGATAAGCTGGACTGGCCAGCCCCTTGTAGGCATTGATCCTTGAGCGCGAGTGGCTGAAAGAGTCGTGCCTCTGCTTCTCCGTGCAGTCCCCGCACTTGCAGAAATAGTCATGAGGCCGCTCGATCCTGGCGCCCTTCATCAGCAGCATATGCACCACCTCGTACTTTTGGCAATGCGCCGCCAGGATGATGGGGGTGATGTCCGGGGAGAAGCGTGTGCCGTCCTCGTCGTAAGCGTAAAAGTCGTCGTCCTGCAGCTCCTGCTCGCAGGGGCTCAGGGTTAGGCGCTTGCTGGCCGCGAACCCAGGGTGGTTGAGGATGGCCTCCACGATGCGCACGTAGCCCTTGCTGATGGCGAGCAGCAGGGCGTCGCCGATGCGTGCCAAGTTCTCCTTCTTGAGCAGCAGCTCGGTCACCTCCAGGTGCTCATTGCCCACCGCCAGCTGCAGCGCGTTCTGGCCCATGTAGTCCACGCAGTTGACGTTCAGCGTCTTGGACTCCTCCAGCATCTTGCGCACCACCGGGATGTTGCCATACTCGGCGGCGTCGAGGAAGCGCTCCTCCTCCGCGGTGAGGCTGGTACCCCGGTCGTTGAACATGAAGGCCGGTCCCCGGACGGCTTGGCGCCGGCCCTTCTCCCGCATCACCGTCTTGCGCCTCAGGGATGGGCTTTCCTCCATTGACCTAATCAGCAGCAGCAACAACAAAACCCCAGCTGTTGAATATTAGGGCATATTGCTTCTTCCCACATATCGCGCCATTTCTGGCGTACAGGTCACACACACGGCAGATCTGTGGCCTGAGGACAGCCAGGTCAGACGCTAAGCCTGAAGTTTACACCTGAACCTAATAAGGGCTGCTAGAACCCAGAAAGCAGAAGGAACCCTTCAGAACAAGAGTTCTTGTTCCGCAGAGCATCCATCACCAACCTCTTTGGCACCAGGGACCCGTTCTGTGGAAGGCAATTTTTCCACCAGGGTGGAGGGGTTGGTTTCTGGATGATTCAAGCACATTACATCTATTGTGCACTTTATGGCTCACCTAATGCCCTGGCTGATCTGACCCGAGGTTGGGGACCGCTGCCACAGAGAATGACATTCATAAGAAATAATAACATAAACGATTTCCAGGTCTCCCTTTGTGACCCTGGTAAAGACAGGACTCATCATACCTGTGGGAATAAAGTTAACTGCTGCTTTAAAAAGTCTTGAAAATAGGGGCAAACAGGTACTTGGCACCAAAGCACTAGGCTTGAAGGCTAAAGATATTAAATTTTTCAAGAATTAGGCCAGAACAATCCTCTCAAGTCATTGCATATTTTTAACTAAATAAGATCATTGACACACACGCACAAAGTCCAGTATTTAGGCCAAGTACTATCTTTCAGGATCTTAAGATTTTCTATCTTTTCTATTACGGGTATCCCAACCTACTCCCCCACCCTCCAAAAAACTTAACAAAATTCTTTTTTGTTTTTTTTCAATGACACAGACAAGATGTAGCAATTATAAAATGAGAATTCAGTCGATTTATTTTTTGAAAATGATTGTGCCTTTGTAACAGGAGTTGGTTAATGACCTATATTATGTAGGTCTCTTTGAACTAAAAGGATATATAGTATGATTTATGGTTTAAAAAGTCACAAGTAGTACTTTATGAATAAGGCAGTGTTAGTCACTCAGTTGTATCCAACTCTTCGCTACCCCATGGACATAGCCCACCAGGCTCCTCTGTCCATGAAATTCTCCAGGCAAGAATACTGGAGTGGGTAAGCCATCCCTTTCTCCAGGGGATCTTCTCCAATCCAGGGACTGAACCCCAGTCTTCTGCATTGCAGGAAGATTCTTTACCATCTGAGCCACCAGGAATAAAGCAACAGGGCACCAACTGTGTATCCAGAACAACGTGCAGAGATCCTAACACCTACCATGTTAGTTAAGATTTAGCTGCATTATAAAAGTCATGTCATTAATTGATGTGTACAGCAATTTGAGTTCATTTTTTAATTTCTGTGATGCTGGGTAAATAATTTCATTTCCTTGTGGTCCCTTACCCCAGATGTAAAATGGAAATTTATAAAAGGCTCCCGATTTTCATCAAGAGCTCACGAATAAAAAGCATATGGGGAAGTTTTGACTCTCTAAAAATGATGCTAAACAAGCAATATAATTTTTAACATTGTGATTATTTTTAATATTTCAATGGCTATTGTTATAAGTACACATCTGCACCTTAATCCAGTTCTAACATTCTTACTGTTTGAAATGATTAAGGTAACTTCATTTAAAAAAATCTGTGATTTTTGTCTTTTGATGAATTAAAGGTACCAGTTAAATTCTTTTCACATTACTGACCTTTGAATAAGAATAAATAAGAGTTACAAGTTAAAAGTGAAGAGCTGGGGGCAAATGCTTTCCTTGTGTAATGCATATTCCAGAAATACCTTCTACCCATTAGCATTCACATAGTCAGGGGTTGAAAACTAACTTGAGAAGACATTGGCCTCCCTCGGGGTCTGGAAATGGACGTTAAGGAGCATCTCTAGCTGGTGAATTCAGAGGTGGGTACTAGCATTCACTCAGTTCTTAGCTCTGTGGGCCTCAAACTAAGAAACGAGCACTGGAGCTGCTGGCAGAGACTTACCAGATAGAGACCAAAGAAATGTGGCCAGGCAAACCTACAGAAGTAAGGAAACCAAAGATGTTCCTGGATAAGCTTGTAAACTTGTCCAAGGGCAGGGGTGCTGTGACTGACCCCTCGTTCTAACTGCTCAACTAGTGTCAGGTGGTTAACTTTAGAAAACTAAATATATACACAATCATATATATACACATACACATGTACCCATACACACACCTGTTTGTGGGAGTTTCTAGAAAGCAATACAAGAAGCCTTTCATTGTATTTATACCTGGGGCTCTGGGGAGTAGAACTAAGGAGACACAGGAGAAGGGAGAGTTTACTTTTAACTTATACCCTTTTACACATTTTGAATAGTTTTAACCATAGTTGAATATTTTTATTAAAAATAAAATTTATGCTTATATTTAAAAATATCTTCATCCCTTACTTGACAAAATTTTAAAAAATATAAGTACATACCAGCAATCATTATATTATAATGCTTCGGAAGCTAAATAAATGCCATAAGTTTTTGTTGTTCAGTCCCTAAGTCGACAGTGTCTGACTCTTTGTGACCCCGTGGGCTGCAGCACACCAGGCTCCTCTGTCCGTGGGATTTCCCAGGCAATAATACTGGAGTGGGTTGACATTTCCTTCTCCAGGAGATCCTCCAGACCTAGGGACCGAACCCTCATCTCCTGCATTGGTAGGTGGGCTTTTTACCACTGAGCCACGAGGGTAGCCCAAATGCTGTATGTTTGACCACTATTAGTAGGCGTGATGTGTAAGCATAGTGGAGTGAGGTGTGTAAACTATGTGGTGTGTGTGGGAAATCAATATTTTACTATTAAACTGGCACTCTTCAAATGGCTAGAATTTCCATCTTGTATAAATGATGAGTTTTGTGCTTACCATTGATAATATATTGACCTTATTCATGACTACAGAATATATATGTAGAATATGTTAAGTCTGTGGAATTCCAATCTGTCCCAGATGGGTTATCTTTGGGGAAATAAACTGATTATTGAAGTGTCACATCTGACTAGAATGGGGTTTTTTACCTAATGATTGCTACCCACAAAAAGAATCACTCATAAAACCCTACCTTTTCTCCCCAAAGACAGTGATCTGAAAATACCAGAAAATTGTCTTTCAAAATTTTTTTCTTTGCATTTCTTAGCGAAGTTTTTTTCCTAGTATCTCTTCTTCTTTTGGAACCTAAACCTCCGTTTTGTGCATTTAAGCCAAAATGTGGGGTTTTAATACTATACAACACAAGTCACATGAGTCATTTTGATTTTGTCTCTAAAAGATTCTAACACTGAGTTAAGTGTGAAGTAAAATTTTTCAGCTGGAACAAATTATACTGCTATTTCAAAATAAAAGTACTGACAATGCTACTTGTTTTCATTTGTGAATCCACCTAAGAAGTGTCTTTTTTAAACCTTTCCTTACAGTATTAAGATACGCTTCATTAATCCGGACTAGTAAAATGGTATGAGTCACAATCAATTCCCCCACAATGTATAAACGTGGCCCAAATCTCAGATGGTCTTGACAAAGCATCTCCTCCAGGATGAGAAGTAAAGAAGGGGTAAGAGTGAATGGGAGAGGATGTCTAACTTTAGTAATGCTAACAATAAAATCATTTTGCCAGACATATTTTTACCTTTAAATCCCCATGCAATGCATCGATTCATCTAGCACCGCAAGGGTACATCGGATAGGGCCTTCCTTCTGGTAAGAGCTTTGGAGAACCACTGACCTAAATCAATTGCCCTACAAGCACCAGGTGCAATTTCCTTCATAGCTGATACAGATGGCTGGTAACATTAGATTGCTATGGACTGAACTGTGTGCCCCTACACATCCACATGTTGAAGATGTAACCCCCAATGCAGGCTTCCCTGGGGGCTCAGTGTCTGAACCTTCCTGCCAATGCAGGAGATGATTCCTGAGGTGAGAAGATCCCCTGAAGAAGGAAATGTCAACCCACTCCAGTATTCTTGCCTGGGAAATCCCATGGACAGAGGAGCCTGGCAGGCTACTGTCCATGGAGTTGCAAAGAGTTGGACACAACTTAGCGACTGCTGCTGCTAAGTCGCTTCAGTCTTGTCTGACTCTGTGCAACCCCATAGACAGCAGCCTACCAGGCTCCGCCGTCCCTGGGATTCTCCAGGCAAGAACACTGGAGTGGGTTGCCATTTCTTTCTCCAATGCATGAAAGTGAAAAGTGAAAGTGAAGGCATTCAGTCGTGTCCGACTCTTCGCGACCCCATGGACTACAGCCTATTCTCCAAAACTGGAGTGGGGTGCCACTGCCTTCTCCGTAACTTAGCGACTAAACAACAACAAAACCCCCAATATGGTATCTGGAGATTAGGTCTTTGGGAGGTGATCTGGGATAAGGCTATGAACATAGAACCCTCACAATGGAATCAGTGCCCTAAGGAATTAGAGAGTTTGTTTCTGGCTTCACCCTCTCCTTGTGAGGACATGTGAGATGGCAGCCATCTGCAAGAACCTGACCATACTGGTACCATGATCTCAGACTTCTGGCTTCCAGAACTGTGAGAAAATACGTTTGTGTTGTTTAAGCCGCCCACTCTGTGGTACTTAGTTATGACAGCCTAAGCTGAGTAAGACACTGACCGTGTATCTTAAGGCAAAAAGATTTTTTTTCATGGTTTATGAAACAAACTTTGGGTCCTTAGTAATTGTCCAAACACTCAAGCAGATCAAAAGTTCTTCCTAAGAAGTATTTTTCCACACCCAAAGACAATCTTTTGCTCCATTCTATTTAGTGGCAAAAATACAGGCAACACTCAGTTTTCACAACTTTGTCATCCACTCCTCTGATTTATAACGGCAGGACATGAAGCCCACCTGCCTAAGATTACTTGGAGAACCTATTAAACTGCAGATTGCTGGATCCCATTCAAGATGAACTAAATCAGAATCTCTCAGGGGTGGGGCCCTGCAATATGGGTGGAGGCTGGAATACGTATATTAAATGAGCATCCTTTGCAATTCCTATACACACTGAAGGTTGGAAACTTCCAGTACGAAAACAACATAGCTATCCCGGATCAGTGATCCCAGACAAGGAGGCCTGTAAACACTTGTCACACTAGTCCTGCCACAAGCCAAGTTGGAATAACATGTTTGAGCAATGCCAGGTAAGGGACAACAGCCTTACATTGATTTAGATTCTCTGTCCTTTATTACCACTTAAAACCTGATCTTCCTGTACCAGATCCTTCCTTCCAGTTCTCATTGACAACACTAGCCTCCAGATCTTAAACACACCATGGCTGGATAATTACAACAGCTTTCCAGCAGAGATGGCATGACAGAAGGCGACTAAACTTGACTGAGTACCTGGTGTATGTGCTTGTCTGTCAGGCACTATCATCTTTACTTCTCCTAACATTGCTATGAAGCAGCTATTATTTTTCCCCATTTCATAAATAAGAAAACTTATTAAAGAGTTCAAAAGAAACTGGGCTCAAAAGAAACTGGCCAAGATAAGACAGAGAGTAACATCCAAGACTGGGATCCAACCTAGGGCCCAGTCTGACTCCTATTCTCTCTCAGCTGTTGCTTCTGATTTCCTCTTTGTACCCCACAGCCACGCCCAGTAGCTGGTGCTGCTTCAGTTCTGCTTTTACCATCACACTTCTCTTAAAACAAAACATAAAAACAAACGAGGTCCTCCACCTGGTTTTCCAGGATGTTGACAGCCTGCCCCACTCTCCCTAACCGACCTTCTTTTCCTTGCTCCTCAGAGTCATTCTTCACTGTTCTACAAACATATTATATTGCTTATTTCTGTACTATCAAGGGTAGTAAGTGTATTATTCTGCTTATTTTGGTTCTATCAATGGTATTTCTATACCATCAAGGATATTCTTTGAAAAATTAGCAAAGTGTTTTTCTCTTTTGTAAGATGTTTTTACAAGATCTTGGCCCTGGTTAACTTGGGACATCTTGCTTCAGCCTTGGAGGTAAAATGTGGAGTATAGAGTTGGGTGGGTTTAGGGGAAAATAAGATAAACATAGGAGGAGTGCACAGAGAGAGAGTAAGGTTATTTATTTATTTAATTTTTTTTTTGCAAGAAAAATGGGATTTTGCAAGAAGAATCTGGGAAAAAGGAAATTGTCTTGAGGAAGGATTTGCTTAGTTCCTTTATGTCTCTAATTAATTCTGACAGAACCTGATCCCTGACGGCTCTCATCACGTAGACAGCATAGTTCTCCCACTTTTATCAGTAAAGCCACGATGCTTACTGTCCTGGGAGCAGAAAGAAATAACAGAAAGGAAGTCAGAGCCAAGATGTGGTCCAATAAAGTGAGGAACCACTGAGGTGGCGGGGCGAGGGGTGATTCGTGACCCGCTAGTTTGATCTGGAGATCAGAACAGTCCTGCCTGGTTACGTAGGGCATGGTTTGGGCTTTCTCAAGCCACCCTCAGCTTCCATGTAGTTTGGACCCTGCACTGAGGGCCAGGGAGCCTGCACCAAGACTAGAGATGACCGCTGGTGCTGTAAGACAATGTTGCAGCTATTATGAGAGCTCTGTACCCCCAGGAGCTGAGCTGAAACCACATACGCCAGAGAGCACGTTCAGGTGGCAAAGGCGAGTCAGCCAAGATCAAGTCACTGCCACTGATAAAGCAGCACCCAAACAGATAATGAACACTGCCTAGAAACCTAAAGAGTCAGAGAATCCCACCCTTTCGCCCCTCCAAGGGACACATAAACTCCCCTCCGCCAAAGGCCAGATGCTCCTGAGAAGAGCAGGGGAAGGAGTGGCTTTCCAAGAACATGAGCAATCTTACCCAAGTAAACAAACTTACTTTATAGAATCAAACTAAGATGAATGAAACTGGCCTCACAGCATCTCTCCTGAGTGCCCTGAACCAGGGATGGTCAGGCGGACCAGAAAGAGACTGCAAGAAGACTGCAGGGAGGAATCCATAGGCAAAGGTCCCTTAGAAACCAGCTCACAGCCAGGAAGACACTGTCCTAGTTGACTACATCCCTGTGATAATGAAGGGCAAGCCCTCCCTTCTTATTAACTTACATAATTGCTTAATTAACTGCTTAATTTATTGATTGCTTAATTCACTTGCTGAATGAGAATACATGTCTGTTTAGCAAGCAAAAAACAAAATAGAATATGAAAAACTAATTTAACCCATAGAGTGAACATTTGGTCACCTTTCTCCCCTCGTCAGCAGGTGGGATGCTCGGGAAAGGCCTGTTCGGCGAGCTACATGTTGCTGCCCATCCAAGTTGTTCTGCTGTCTTGTTCCTGCTGCACTTGCCTCTGGGGTGTTCCTTTTCTTTCCATCCTGGGCATACTCTTATTTTGGCCCTTCACCAGTTCAAATCCCTCCTATCTTCTGTGGTCCAGCTTGCATCACACCTCTGAAAACAGAGGGCAAAACTTCACAGGATTAATAACTAGAAGACCTGCAAGGTTCTGTCCACTTTGGAACCTTCCTGAAACTATTCTGGACCATTGTAGCCTGACCATTTGTACTATGGCTAATCTGCCCATAAACCTATACATTTTTTGCCCCTCTCCTTGATTTTGTCTCCTGTGATATTCATGTCCCCTAAGTTTGATTGAGAATAAATACCCTATACTTCCTAATTTTTCACACTTCTTAGCCACCTCTATAGTGCCTGATATAGCACATTATATGTTCAAAAATACTTGTCAGCTGATGCTAACTCTACAGATAAAGTGACTCACTCAGAATGTTAGCTTCCTAAAGGTCACTGAAAGAAAGACAAATGAGAGTTCAGAGGTTCTCTCAGTAGTGTTTCTCTACTTTACCATGGTGTCTCTAGGGAACAAGAAAAATGAATAACAAGTTGCAAATCAAAATAGCTCTATTAAAACACATGCTTAGGAACTTCCCTGGTGGTCCAGTGGTTAAGACTTTGCCTTCCAAAGCAAGGGGTGTGGGTTTGATCCCTGGTTATGGAGTCAAGATCCCATGTGCATTGTGGCCTAACCCTCTGCACCCCGCAAACCCATAAAAACCAGAAACAATATTGTAACAAATTCAATAAAGATTTAAAAAACGGTCTACATCCCCCCAAAAAACTTCTTAGAAAAGTATGTGCTTAGCTTATGTGTTGGAAAACTTTGGTTCTATGAAAACAGTTTCTAAAATGGCTCTTCGGATTTAATCACAAATTCTTTAGCACTCAGCAACAAATGACTACCAGTAAAGAAGTCACCTCAAACCTTTTATTTAAATGATGTTAAGAATTAACCAGCTACTCAATCCATCTAGCAAAGTAAACACCATCATCAATGTGAGCTAAAGCAGTAAGAGTAACAGTCAAATTGCTTTAACTATTTAGTTCACCACAATGAAGAAGCAGAAGGTGCCCACCGGCTAGGTTCCAGTCTGCCCTTCTGTGAAGGGCAAAAAAAAAAAAAAAAAGCAGAAGGCGCCTTGGAAGATAAGTAGTGAGAAAAGCACAGAGGAGGGGGGACAAGTGTTAGAGAGCAAGCACCATGTTAGTTCTCGTATTGGGGATGGTGATAATTACAAGTAGTAATGAAGGTGGGAAGCAGCAGGCACTGACAAAGGACAAGACAGTCAGAGATGAAAAGTCAAAAAATAGACAAACCCCACAGTCCCCCTGGCACACGGCACCTGTCAGTCAACGCAGCTGCCCCTGGAGACACCTGACAGCTACACTCTATGCCTACATGTGAGTGTGTCTGGAAAAAGGAAAGGGCATCTGACAGCCTTGATAATGTCATCAAAAACAAAGCGTTTTGAAAATCTCTTACTCTGTGTATTGAGGAGGCAAAGAAGTAGAGGGGGGAACGCTCTGAACTTGAGTCGCCCCAAGGGCACCAGCGTGCAAGGCTGGAGGAAAGGGGCCCAATCAGCTCGACGGTCTCGTGTAGGGGCACAGCGCTGTGGGGGCTGCCTTGCCTGCACCACCTCCTGCTCAGCCTGCATCTACCGGCACCAAGTGCGGCTCAACAGCTCGTTGTCCCAGAAGCAACCAAACCAGCAAGATGAGGCACTCCGCTTCAGAAACAGGAAAGCATCACTTCCATGCCTAAAGGTTCCCACCCCAGAGAACAGTTAACATGTAGAGATTCCAGCACTTACAAGTCGGGAGAGATATTTGAGTCTCCACAGTAATTAATCCCTGAGAGTTTCTGTTGGCCAGTGTTATCTTCAGAATTCTCCATGTATCATTTTAATAAATCTATTAGACATCTGACTAATTTTGGTACATGTCCTAGGGACTAAGTCGGAGACAAGAAGCTTTGTTGCAGGGAAGCTCCCATCTCTGCTCTTTATCACTTTCCCTGTCCGCTCAGGAAAGCTCCCTGTCCTCTCAAGGGCCACTGACCCTTGAGCAGCCGAGACCAGAAAAGAGAAAAACCATTTAAGAGTGTGCTCCTCCCTCTAATGGTCCACTGGGAGCAGGGGTAAGGACCCCTAACCACTGCCTGCAGGAGTTCTTGGTGATTCTTCTTAAACATACGTGCCCCCCCCCCCCCCAAACATTCAAGTAAATGCCTTCTAGAAATTAGATGTTTCTATTTCCAGGAACCACATTTTGTGTGTAACTCCACTGACTATTGAGTTGCTTTATGACTGTCTGCTTCCATGCCGGTCTCCTCAACAATAACTGTAACATGTTAATGATTCAGGAGAAAAACTGTCTCTGTATTTCTGTAGGCCTGGCTGTTAGTACATGACTGATGAATATCTACCTGTTGGAGACATAGATAGAGACTATGACAATATAGAGGCATATTTAAGACTGAAGGCTTTGAAAGCGGACATTCTTCAGATTAAAGGATATCCTTGGTCACATGAAATAATGTGTGGAAGCAGTGGTGGAAGGGAATTTGGAGTAATTCTTCTATAAAAAAGAATACTGTGAAAACTTTAACAAATTAATTATCAGGAATTAAAGTAATATAAACAATCATTCTTCTTTAAAAGCAGATTTCTGCTTAATCACACTTAATTCTTAATTACACTGCAAAAAGTAACTGATGAATCTTATAGTTCTTAATTTTAATCTTACATAAAGTTATGTTTTGTCAGGATAATCTGAGGGCAAACAGAGGATGCATCTTAGAATTAATGAGCTCTTATAGTTAATAATTAAGCTTATCTTCAAAACCAAACTCATTAATTAAACTCAATATTTTCTAAGACAAATTATTATTATTTCAGGAAGATTAGTGACAATGAAATTAGACGTGAAATACAAATTCAGTCTATAACTGAACAAGAATTGAGACAATAATGAACTCAGTAATAAAATAAAAAACCTCTACTGACCCGAGAAGTTTATATTTGTCTATTTATATTAGTCACTATCAGTTATATAAATATAAACCTCTAGTGTTATTAAAAACAAAAAGATCTTGTTTTCTACCATTATCATCCATATCCAAAGTCAAAAGTCTGAGGTTTTTAGATTTCGCTCCCATCTCATCACCCTGAGATCTAGTTTTCAACAGAGAATCCATATACATCACTCCTATTTGACAAAATATATGCAGAAATGCAAAACTGGTGTAAAATATTTTGTACTGTCATGCACTTTCCTCAACAGGTCATGTACCTGTGGACATTTAATTCTCTTTTTTAAAAAAGGTTTATTCTAGGGCTAAATTCATACTGTCACCTATTATTTGAATAGTGCAAAGAAAAGGGAGTTTTCTTTTGAACAGGGACATTTTTTTTTTTACTAGAAAAGTGTAGAAAAATATCCCCAACATAGATGTTAAATTTTTTTAAAAAATGCTATAACAATCCTAATTAATCTCACAAAGTCACTTCTGAGCCCTTATGCATAAGTGTAAAGTTGGCAGCCATAATTCCCAACTCCGGACCTTCTGTCTCGGGCCAGATTCCTCTGTGTACACCCTCCACAGGCCACTCATCTGGCTCCCCTGCCAGACTGACTCTGTAGTGTTGACTGCCTGATGAGGGCAATCTCAACCCTGAGCCAGGAGGTTGAAAGCATACCTTCCTATCTAGAGCAGAGAGCTCTGCAAAAACAAGTGTTTTCCTCCCATTACATTTCCTATGAAGTTTTATAAGGATAAAACATGAACAGACAGACATTTGCTACCCTAGCACAGTAATGAACAATTCCTAAAGTTCTAACCTAGTGTTCAGATGATGTCCAGGATCCTTTCACCTCCTTGATATTAAGAAAAGAGAACACTATCAATGATATTTGGCAGGGGGTCAACTGTTTCTGTTCTCTCTCCCTGCCCCTGCCCCATTCTAAATTCTCCTACTCAGCTTACAAACTTTCTCCAGTTGATCTGCCATCAGTAGTCAAATTGGAATGATGAATTAATTGAATCTCATAAATGAGTTAATACTTAATTTCCTGTGTTGCTCCTCCTAGGAGTAAATGCATCTCAAATTTCTCTGAGGAAGAGAAAAATGCTTAACCCAAACAAGCCCACAGTGTCAACAATACAGGAAAGGGAACTGGGGATTTCAAAAGGCCGGGGACTGCTGGAATTCAATGTTAACCTTCAGTTTCAGTTTTTTAACTTGTTTAAGAAGATGCCGGACTAGATGAAATCCTTTTTGACTCAGACATTCTTTTCTTCTTCAAAACACTGTACATCCAGTTAAATTTGGGAAGTGTGGTTCTAAGATGATTTCAGGTGGAGCACTTCAGATGATTGACAAATCACACTATAAAGGTTACTGTCTACTCCATTTGTCTAACAAGATTAGTCATAATTAGTCTTAAAAATTAATTAATCTTCCTTCTTCCATCTTGGTCCTGTTAATAATTCTGTCTTCACTTAGGCTTAAAATGAACACCTGAAAACACAATTGTAGGGATATTTGCTTTCAAGATGATGGAATAAAGGCCTTTCTCACCCCTTCACCTCTTGAAAATGACCCCCCTAAACAACACAGATAACAAAAAACATAAATTTCATCTTCCATGAAATCAGAAGTACTACAATATATAAAAAAGACATGTCAGAAAAATGGTGAGTGATTTGACAGAGAAGGAAGGTCCAATCAGAGTGCTTGTAACAAAAAGCAAACTGGTCCACCCAATACCAGAAAAGACTTGGAAACTAAAGGCAAAAGAAATCTCACAAGAGACAAGGCAGGAGCCTAAAATGGAAGAATGAGTTAAAATTTTGTGTAAGTGGTACATAGTAATCCTGCCCCTAGATTGCTGACCTCCAACTGATATGATTAAGTGAGAATCCTCCCACATCCCCATAAGAAATATATCCCCATATCAAATCTCTGGAGAAATAGTAACAGAGATTCTCTAAATGTGGAGATACCAGGCCCAGGGGAGGCTAGGACCCAAGAACAGGGGCATCCCTGGCCAGTTCATGAATATTAACAGCCAGGTTTATTATCTCCTAATCAATAACCTCAGATATGTACTCTTGCCTGGAAAATCCCATGGACAGAGGAGCCTGGTAGGCTGCAGTCCGTGGGGTCGCTAAGAGTCGGACACGACTGAGCAATTTCACTTTCACTTTCATGCACTGGAGAAGGAAATGGCAACCCACTCCAGTATTCTTGCCTGGAGAATCCCGGGGATGGGAGAGCCCGGTGGGCTGCCGTCTATGGGGTCACACAGAGTCGGACACGACTGACGTGACTTAGCAGCAGCAGCAGCATGCAGATGACACCACCCTTATGGCAGAAAGTGAACAGGAGCTAAAGAGCCTCTTGAAGAAAGTGAAAGTGGAGAGTGAAAAAGTTGGGTTAAAGCTCAACATTCAGAAAATGACAATCATGGCATCCAGTCCCATCAATTCATGGGAAATAGATGGGGAAACAGTGGAAACAGTGTCAGACTTCATTTTTTGGGGCTCCAAAATCACTTCAGATGGTGATTGCAGCCATGAAATTAAAAGACGCTTACTCTTTGGAAGAAAAGTTATGACCAACCTAGATAGCATATTCAAAAGCAGAGACATTACTTTGCTGACTAAGGTCCGTCTAGTCAAGGCTATGGTTTTTCCTGTGGTCATGTATGGATGTGAGAGTTGGACTGTGAAGAAGGCTGAGCACTGAAGAATTGATGCATTTGAACTGTGATGTTGGAGAAGACTCTTGAGAATCCCTTGGACTGCAAGGAGATCCAACCAGTTCATTCTGAAGGAGATCAGCCCTGGGATTTCTTTGGAAGGAATGATGCTAAAGCTGAAACTCCAGTACTTTGGCCACCTCATCTGAAGAGTTGACTCACTGGAAAAGACTCTGATGCTGGGAGGGATTGGGGGCAGGAGAAGAAGGGGACGACAGAGGATGAGATGGCTGGATGGCATCACGGACTCGATGGATGTGAGTCTGAGTGGACTCCGGGAGTTGGTGATGGACAGGGAGGCCTGGCGTGCTGCGATTCATGGTGTCACAAAGAGTCAGACACGACTGAGCGACTGAACTGAACTGAATCCTTTTTCCCTTGAGAAATTTTTTTAAAAAGAAATATTTCATCTCTGAAATAAGACAGAATGCTATAACAAAGAAATACTCATTAGACAAAAAGAGCTCTTAGAGATTAAAAATATGATAGATAAAATTGAAAAAAAAAACAGTGAAAGTTGGGAAATATAGTCAAGGAAATATCTCACAAAGAACAGAAAAGATAATCACTGGAAAATATGGTAGAAGAGATACAAAAACTAAGGGATCAGTCTAGGAGATTCAAAGTCCAAATAACAGAAATTCCAGAAAGAAAGAAGAAATATGAAAATAGTGCATAGGAATAATAAAAGGAATAATACAAGAAAACCTCTCCAAACCAAAGGGCATAATATCCAAATACTGAAAGGGTTCATCAATGAAGCATTCACTGAATTAAAAAAGACTCGTATCAAGGCATCGTTTAGACATTTCAGAACAACATTAATAAAGAGCTCAATCTAAAAGCTTCCTGACGGGGGAAAAAAAAAAAGGATTAAAAACGACAAACAAACCAAGTCAGAGGCTTTTAGAAGGGATGTCTCCAGAAAAAACACACAGAGACTAAACGATTTAGCTGAAGAGGAAAGAACAAGATAGAGAAAATACGCCAAGAAAAACAACTAATTATAAAAGAAAAGAAATGTAATTATACTGTACTACTTGACTCTGCAGTGAATAATAATTACATGATCATAATAATGAATTATTAACCACAGATTGTGATAAATCATGTGAGGGAGGATGGGGGAGAATAAAAGTTATGAGTGAAATTTTCACCTGAGAATACCGATGCTATCTAAAACACATGAATAACAAGAATGCGATACTTAAAGGAGTTGTAAGTGTAATGAGACTGAGGGGACAGGAAGAAAAAAGGAAAAAAAAAAAAACAGGGAACTGTCATGGGCTTGCTGTTGATCTTATAAGCATTTTTTTTTTTAGCATTAAGTTTTAAAACTGTATTCATGCATTACTTTGATACTATACAAAAATAATTTTGGACTTCCCAGGTGGCGCTAGTGGAGATACAAGAGAGGGGAGTTTGATCCCTGGGTCAGGAAGATACCCTGGAGACGGAAATGGCAACCACTCCAGTGTTTTTGCCTGCAGAATCCCACGGACAGAGGAGCCTGGCTGGCAGTCCATAGGGTCACAAAGAGTCTGACACGTCTGAAGTGAAGTAAGCAAGCAAGCAAGAATAATTTACAAAAAAACAGCAAAATGACTCTATATTATACACAGTGAAATTACTACTCTATGGGATAAACTAAAAATACAACTCAAAATTTCAGATTATTAAAGGTCTCAAGTCTAATATTCATTGGAAGGACTGATGCTTGAAGCTGAAGCTCCAATACTTTGGCTACCTGATACAAAGAGCCAACTCACTGGAAAAGATGCTGATGCTGGGAAAGATTAAAGGCTGGAGATGGGGACCACAGAGAATCTGAGATGGTTGGATGGCATCACTGACTCAATGGACATTAGTCTGAGCAAGCTCCAGGAGATGGTGAAGGACAGAGAAGCCTGGCATGCTACAGCCCATGGGGTCACAAAGAGTCGGACATGACTGATCGACTGAACAACAACAAATCTAATGTTGTGCTGTGCTGTTCTTGAATATCATAACTGAAGAGAAACCTGCCTCTTCCTTGACAATGCTAGTCCAACTTTGGTCCTTAAAGTCCAAATTTCTCTCTCTGGAGAGTCTACAGTGACTTGGCAAATCTCTGATTTCCACTGCAGTGGTGGGAAGGACATTCTACTTCCAGTCAGGAACCCAAGCCAACAGGTACAATATTGTTCTCAATCCCATAGCAAAGCTAAGCCTAGGTTTAAAGATTGTCACGGGCCAGCACCACAGAAACTAATACTCAAGTAGATAATCTGAGTTACAAGGCACTGTGTGATCATCTTCAAATCTCCTATCAGACAAAGTTGAGCATCAGACACTCTGGTATTTTTTGAATCTCCTAATCACCCTGTGGCTTTATTTTATATAATTTTCAAAATAAAAATTGCATATATTTATGGTGTATAATAATAGAATTTGATATACATACACAGTGGGCCCTTGAACAACATGGGTTTGAACTGCGCAGGTCCATTTGTACACATTTTTTTTAAAGTATATTGGAAAACGATTTGGAGATTTGTGACAATGTGAAAAAAAAACAAACTCTGTTGAACTCTGTAGCTTGGAAATACTGAAAAAACTAAGAAAAAGTTAGGTATGTCATGAAAGCATAAGATGTATATAAATACTAGTCTATCCCTTAAGTGGGCATAAGGTGAGTGATATTTAATTACAATATGCTTAAATAATTAAATAATATACTTTCAATATGTTTAATAAAAATAATTTTAATTTTGTTACTGCCTTATAACTCTGCTTTCAAAGAATTACATTATCATATAGTATGCCCCTGTCTCTCTCCCTTCCTCTCTTCCAATTGGAGAAACTGCAACAACCTATCACCACAGGTAAGTGGTTTTAAAAAAAAAAAATCATGTTTCCAATACTGTATTATGAAGATGGCACAGTAATATTGTATGCCATAAAAATTTTGCAATGGTTCATTCTTTAGCCAATAGGCTGTGCTACTGTGAAGCAGCCGTATCAATTATATTAGGCTACCCTAAAAGCAATCACACTGCTGCTTCTTTGTTATCAATGCAGGAATCATTACACCTGCAAATAAATATGAATTTTTTTCACATTATTTTTTCACTTTTGATATCCAGTGTTAGTAATACATAGAACGTCTACAGTATTTTGTATCATATAAGACAACACTGTTGTAGGTACTGATAGATGATTAATGATAGATGACATAAGCATGGTGTCAATACATACAGTGTAATACTTTAAATGTAAATTTTCCTTATGATTTAAAAATATATATTTTTAATTGAAGTATAATTGCTTTATAATTTTGTGTTTGTTTCTACCATATAACAACATGAATCAGCCACAGATATACATTAAGTCCCCTTCCTCTTGAACCTCCCTCCCACCTCCAACCCCATCTCAACTCTCTAGGTTACCACAAAGTGTAACCCTGGATCATACAGTAAATTTCCACTGGCTATCTAATTTTACACATGGTAATGTATATGTTTCAATGCTACTCTCTCAATTCGTTGCACCCTTTCCTTCCCCACCTGTGTCCACAAGTCTGTTCCCTATGTCTGTGGCTCCAATGCTGCCCTGCAAGTAGGTTTATCGGTACCACCTTTCTATTAACAGATTCCATATATTTGCATTAATATACAATATTTGTCTTTCTCTGATTTATTTCACTCTGCATAATAGGCTCTTTCTTGATAACATCTTCTTGCTCTAACTCACGCTACTGAAGAATGCGTGCGTGTGTGTGTGCTCAGTGACTCAGTCATGTCCAACTTTGGTGACCCCAGGGACTGTAGCCCTCCAGACTCCTCTGTCCATGGAATTTTTCAGGCAAGAAATCTAGAGTGGGTTACCCATTTCCTTCTCCAGGGGATCTTCCTGACCCAGGGATTGAACTAGCATCTCCTGCATTGTCAGGCAGATTCTTTACCACTGCAGCATCTATTGAAGAATACAATTATATAATAAAAAAACATACAAAATATGTATATTTTGTATACATAAACAATGTCTATGTTATCTGCAAGGCTCTGGTCAACAGTAGGCTATACTAAGTTTCAGGGGGAGTCACAAGTTATACGTGGATTTTAGACTGGGCAGGGCAGGAGGCTAGTGCTCCTAACCTCTGTGTTATTCAAGAGTCAACTGTACAATAGAGAAATGATTACTACAGGCAAGGTAATTAACACATCTAGCTCCTCACATAGTTATCTTTGGGGTGTGTATTAATGAGAAACCCTGAAATCTACCCTCTTAGCAAATAGCCAAAATACAGAAACAAAGTGTCATAGACTAAGAATGGAAAAAGAAACAGTGGTATATATGTATGCAATGCAGTATTATTTTGCCTCAACAAAGGAGATACTGCAGTTTATGACATGGGTGAACCTGGAAGACATTAGGCTAAGTGAAATAAGCCAGGCACAGAAAAAAAAAAAAACCTGCATGACCCCATTTATATGTGGAATCTTAAAAGTCAAATACATAGAAGCAGAGAGTAGAACCATAGTTACCAAGGGCTGGAAGGTGGGAAAATTGGGGAGATGTTGGTCAAAGGGTACAAAGTTGCAGTTATGCAGGATGAATAAGCCTGGAGATCTTATGCAGAGTGTGGGGACTATAGTTAATAATACTCTATAGAATACAGATGCTCTGTAATTTATTTACTAATTAATCTTTAGAAACTGACTTGACTTCACTATGTATCAATTTCCTCATTTGCCAAATGATAAAACCTGCTTTAAAGAGGTGTGATTCAAGTCAATTCATATAAATGACAGCATGAGGTATTACATAAATACAAATTACAGCTTTTATTATGACAAATTTTTGGCAGCATGTCTTCAAGAAAAACTAAACAGAATCTTTTCTTCTTTTTTTTTTTTTAAGTATGTTCATTGCTTTTTTTTTTTTTTTTGGTCTAGCTGCTTGCAAGTCTTAGTTCTCAGACCAGGAATTTAACTAGGGCCACAGCAGTGAAAGCACTGAGTCCTAACCACTGGACCACCAAGGAATTCCCCAAAATCTTCTCTTGCAGAAGCCTTTTCTCTTAAAGATAACGATGCTGAGAAATCTAATGGTTTTGTGCATGTACAAAAAAGTGTAAAGTGTAAGGGATGAGTCTTCTTACTAAACGTAGACTCACAAAGTTTCTCTCTCTCTCTCTTTTTTTTTTAACTGGCCAAGCTATTCAGCTTGTTCCCCAACTAGGTACCGAACACTGGCCCTTGACAGTAAATCCTAACCACTGGGCCGCTAGGTAATTCCCACAAAGTTTCTCTCTTGATTTACCAAGTGTTCGCCAACCGTGGGTCAATTCTTCCCTTTTCATTTTACTTTTAAACTTTTTATTTTATATTGGAGTATAGCTGATTAACAATAGCTGTGATAGTTTCAGGTGGACAACAAAGGACCTTAACCTTACTATTCTTCCCTTTTCCTGAAACTCTCGGCAGCCTTGCTTTTGTACCACCTGCCGCTTCGTCTTTTTCTGTGTCTTTTGCTTGCTACTCTTTCTTTTTGCCCCTCTAAACAAAGAAATTTCCCTCAGAAAACTAACTCAGGCTTCCTTTGTTTTTCTCTTCGCACTCCTTCCTTTACACAACTTGAAAACAATTCCCATCAGACAGCAGACCCTCAAATTCTCTCAAGCTTTAAACTTGCATTCCTTTCTTCCTGTTTGATATGTATTTGAAAATTATCTGAAAAGTCAGATCATTTAGTTTCTTTTTTTTCAACAATGACATCATGATCTTATTCATCCACATCAAAATCACAAAGTCACCTCTGACCCTGCTTTCTCTTTAAATGCCTCATGCATAGGCAAATTCCCATAGATTCTTTCTGGGTATCCCCGCTTCCTATCTCTCCCCATTCCATCCCACCAGTCCTACACTATCACAGATCCTAATCTCAGCCTGGAAAGCTACAGTAGTTTTTTAAGGTATTTACTTACATTCTGCCAACTGCCGCTTCAATCCATCCCCTTCTCAGAGTGACTTGGATCAAACCTTTGCTGCCCTGAAACAATCAATGACTCCCTATTGCCTCTCCTTGACATACAAGATCCTGTACATGAGTGCCCCAAACTAACACATCCAGCTAAATCTCACTGCTCTCTTACACACAATCTATGTTTCAATAAAACTTAATATTCCCTTAAAATTAATATTCCCTGGACATGCCGGGCACTTTGAAATCCAGGTGGAGTGGGGTGGGGTGGTTGAATTAACTGCCCACTCTCTTTCTGCCTCTGATCTTATTTACCTTTTCAGGCTCATAAAAGGTTTTCTTGATTTCTCCATAATCTTATGTTGTCCATTTCCTCTTGGCACTTGACTCTGCAGAGCTCTCTCCTTGTATGTATGTATTTATGCACTCATTCTACTCTAATAGCATAATTATTTATCCCTGGCTTCATTTCCACCTCTCCCTTAGGAGATTTTAAACTCCTTGAGTGCAGTAAAGTTGTTATACTCATCTTTGTGGCTTGCTGTACCTAGTCTGAACTTTGCACATGTAAATGTTTAAGGAATGTCTTCAGATTAAAACTCACAAGAACTGACTTCAAATGCTTTTGGAGTTCATTAAATATTTTTTAAAACTTTCAGACTGAATTAATCATGCAAACAGTATACTCCTTGATCCTAGGTTTACAAACAATTGGGAAAAGGGAAGTCTTGGCTTGAATCAATGGCTCTATCGAGGATTTTATCAAAGGATAATTAAAAAAAAAAACTCTTGCTAGTGATATAGCAGATGACACTATTCCCCCTGATTCAGTCTATTTAAAATTCCCAAATGGAATACTGGAGCATGGAGCAGTGAAATGAGCAAAAGGGTTACGTCAAGGAATCTTTTTGGTAAAAGTGGGATTCTACCCTCAGCATCCCTCTGACTGTTAAATTTGGCTGTTCTATTCTGCCTACTGAAAATGACCCTGGGGCTTTGACAGACTGGATATCCTTCTCCAATTCCCTCCTGGGGCTGTGTTCACTGTCTGAGCTATTAAACTGTGGCCATATTCCACTCAAAGTTGGAATAAACAGATAATCTCTGCTACAAATATCAAGTTAGTATCTGCTATTACCAAGTTACAGGCCTGGAAAAAACATGAAGAGCTTGCGGCTCTACCTTCAGAAGGAACGTTTATTAATACCTATCTCCGTCACATGACAGTCTTTTCAGCCGCTTTACAAAGTAAATATACAACAACATTTACCTGTTGAGTTATGTAAAGTCAGCAGATAGCCAAGAAAGATGTTCTATTATCAGTTAGACCGCAAGTCTACATTAGAATTTGTCCTAGCACTTTGTGTGATTGACCTCAAGCTTCAAAAAGCAGTGTGTAATCTTTGCTT
The DNA here is from genome assembly GCF_023091745.1 of Budorcas taxicolor. Taxonomy (NCBI): domain Eukaryota; kingdom Metazoa; phylum Chordata; class Mammalia; order Artiodactyla; family Bovidae; genus Budorcas; species Budorcas taxicolor. The sequence continues at coordinate 36,096,189 of NC_068926.1, read as the reverse complement.
CGCCCTACTTTCTCAGATAAGCGCGCTCTGGTGTCCCATTTAGTGTGGATTTAAGACAAAAGAAAAATAATTAAAGAATCAAGAAACTGAGTTGGGTTCTAAAAACCAGACTGGCAAAAGGGAATATGGACAATGTCTTAAAACCTTAGGGAGGCGGGGAAGCGAGCTGGCCGGGGCTTTAATCTCAAAGGACCGACCTTCCCTCCATTTCCTGGGCCATTTCCACTCCAGGCTAATCTTCAGCAATAACTGAACCACGTTAGGATGCGTCGCTCATTTAAAATCAGAAACTTTTCCCAGCCACTGAGTTCTCCTTTTAATTAGGCCGGTCCAGCCGAGTTAGGAGCGGACACTGACCAGCTCAGCCTTGCACACTATCCTGCCGGGTCGAGGTCGCCCCACAGGCTTCACACCGTAGCTGTGTGCAGCTCGCGGGCAGCAGGGGGCGCTGCGGAACCTCCGTCCCTTGCCCGAAGAACCCCTTCCCCGGCCCAAGCGGTTAGTGCCGCCCGCAAAGACTGGCCCCAAGGTCTCTACCTATCTGTGCGCTCTTCCTAAAAAGACAGTAAACCCTGCTAAACGTCCAAGGTACGTGACAAAAGAAACAGAGAGCATGCACCCTATAAAACTAACCACTCTCTTCTTCATCCTATCTGCGTCTCAGAGAGGCTGTTTCCAAGATTTGGAAATTAAGAAAAGTTGTTCTTGCTCAGGCATTAAAACGCGGACCTCTACCTTCCTTTAAAAAAGGAACAGTTACTGACCCTGAGCCGCCTGGGAACTCCAACCAAGTAGCTCTAAGGCGGTTCCCGCGGCGCCCCGCGCTCACTCTCCCCCGGGAGACCCGCTGGGCTTCGGCTCCAGGTTAGCCCCGACTGTGAATGGACGGTCGGGAAAAAAGGCGTCCGGGCAGACCTTCCACCCACACACTCTATACCACACACCGTCCGCTCCCTTCTCCCCACGGCCGGAAGCGTCGGAAGAGACTCAGGTTCCCGGGGTGGCTCCACGCTGAACGCCGGGGCCTAAGCACACCGTCCCCTTCTCTGACCTGCCGGGGGCAGTTCGGGGACCCCGGGGAACATTTTCCGCGAGGCCCCCAGACCACTGGCGGCTGTGCGCGCATCCTCGGCTGGAGGAGAGCGGGCGTCTGCTTACTGGACAGCGTGTCTGGCGTCCGTTGTTTCCATCCGCGGGGCTGGTCCGTGCGCTGGAGCCGGGACAGAGACCCCAGCCACGCCTTCGGGCGTCCCTGGAGTCCCTCCACAGAGCAGGACCAAGAGAGCGAGACCCGGCCTAGGTCTACCGCCCACCCGAGTTGCCCCGAATAGGACTGCCACGGAGGGTGGACTTTGGAGGTCCGGGGCACAGCGCGGGGCGGCCGGGGCGCGCCTGCCCGCCCCCCCGCCCGAGGCATGGGCCACGGGCCAGCAGGGTACTCACATGTCGGGCCCCGGCGAGAAGGGCGGCGGGCAGTAGGCGCGCGGTCCCCGCTGCGGGGGCGCCGAGCGCGGCTCTAGTCCCCCGTTGACGCCCCTCCAGCCCCGCCGGCGGCGCTGCGGCTCCGCGCCTTCGTCCTCGCCCTCCTCCTCCTCCTCCGGCGCGGGGAAGGTCACCCTCGCTTGCTCCTTGCACTTCCTGACCTTGCTGGACATCGCGCCGGCCGCGGTCCGAGCGCGAGGATGCCGGCCGCCGGCCTCGGTCTCCACCGCCGCCGAGGCGCGTTCTCCCCGCGGCGCCTTTTCCCCACCTCCAGCGGGCCCCGGGCGGCCCCGGGCGGGGAGGCAGGAAGAGAGACCCGCGCAGCCGAAGACCGAGCAGTTAGAGGCGGGAACCAAAGCCGGGTCGCCGGCGCACACCTTCAAACCGCGGGGGCAGCAGCCGCGCCCGTGGCCGCGAGGAGGAAGCTCTGGGCCGAGCGGGGCGCGAGTGCTGGGAAACGCTCTCCTGCCCCGCGGCGCCTGCGGCTGCGGTGCCTCCTCCGCGCCCGTCTCCTGTCTCCGACAGCATCACTTGCTAGGACAGTACCGTGGCTGAGGGCGAAGGAAGAGAGGGGGAGGGAGGAAGGGAGGGAGGGAGAGGAGGGGAAGAATCAATTCCTTAGCAGACAGCGAGAACTGGAGAGGAAAGCCGGCATCAGCAGGCAGGGCATAAAGAAATCAGAGAAACTTCCCTCCCTAATCTCTCCTTTCTCTCCCAAAAGAGCCCTGTTCCCTTTAGACATACAGGTTTCCCAAGGAAGGGGAAAAGGAAATCGTCTGGCTTGTTAATTTTCCTGCAGTTGTATTTACCCTAGTCAGCTTTATATTTCTTTGAAGAGCCACATTTGTTCGTTGTGTTATTCACTCTAAAACTTAGTTGAACCTACTGAGGTTTTAGTACATTCCCCTGAGTGCTAAGAATGGTAATGTTTTAATCGTGCAGAATGCTTCAGTTTTTTTTTGTTTGTTTTTTAATGAATCTCAAAACATCTAACAAGATTTATATACTTTCCAAGAAATATTTTCTGAAAAAAATTAAAAGTATCCTTTTTAAAACGTAAAAATTGCCTTTAAAAAGATTCAAGAACAGTATTTCTTCTGGGAGAAAAAGTCTCGTGGGATTTTAGGCAGAAGGAATTTTAAGGATCAAGAAATTTATCCCTTTAGAAATAAGAAATATTATTTTAGAATATTATTAGAATTATATAAAATTAATATTACTAGAAAATTATTATTATATAGAATTAATATTATTAAATAATATAGAAGAGTATTATTTTAGAAATAAGAAAACTGAGCCCTAGTGAGACTGAGTAAACTACTCAAGATAGGTAATAGAAAACTCAGAGCTAGGCAAGTGTATTTTCCAAAGCTTTCTAGTGCCTCAGATAAACACTTTCCAGCAAGTCCAACTTAGAAGAATCACAAATGTACCAGATATGCTATGATGAAATAAGATACTCATTTTTACCTGTATCCAATTACACTATATTTTTTAAAGAAAGCTTATTCTCAAATTTAAACAAAATACAAGGAAATTTAGCTCTTTTGAATTATAGTCTTAAAGAGTAAATAATATATTGTGTGTTTTATTAAGATGATAACATCCGTATGTTTAAGGAAGCAATGGTATTTATATTTATTTATACATCTGGTACAGAAAAAATAAATCCTGCCTAGTGTCTTACAGCTGGAAGCACCTTTCCCATACTAGCACATATAGAAGTAGAAGTGTTAAAATCGTCATAGTGCAAGTTTCCAGACCCCTGCAGTATTTCTAAAGCAGGACTGCTTTCTGTACCCCCAAACCACTGCTTCAGTTAAGGCTTTATCATCCTCCCTGCCATCCAGTATTTCTGCAGCCCACCTTTTCCCAAAACCATTTCATTCTCCAGGCTACTAGAGAGATCATGCTCAGAGCAAGTCTGATCATGACTTTTCACTGTAAAAATCTCTGGTGGCTTCCCACTGCTTTCAGGTTAAAATCCAAATTTGGCATACCCAACTCTTTGTTCAGTTCAGTTCAGTTCAGTCGCTCAGTCGTGTCCGACTCTTTGCAACCCCATGAATTGCAGCACGCCAGGCCTCCCTGTCCATCACCAACTCCCAGAGTTCACTCGGACTCACGTCCATCGAGTCAGTGATGCCATCCAGCCATCTCATCCTCTGTCGTCCCCCTCTCCTCCTGCCCCCAATCCCTCCCAGCATCAGAGTCTTTTCCAAAGAGTCAACTCTTCACATGAGGTGGCCAAAGAACTGGAGTTTCAGCTTTAGCATCATTCCTTCCAAAGAAATCCCAGGGCTGATCTCCTTCAGAATGGACTGGTTGGATCTCCTTGCAGTCCAAGTGACTCTCAAAAGTCTTCTCCAACACCACAATTCAAAAGCATCAATTCTTCAGCGCTCATCTTTCTTCACAGTCCAACTCTCACATCCATACATGACCACTGGAAAAACCATAGCCTTGACTAGACGGACCTTTGTTGGCAAAGTGATGTTTCTGCTTTTGAATATGCTATCTAGGTTGGTCCTAACTTTTCTTCCAAGGAGTAAGCACCTTTTAATTTGATGGCTGCAGTCACCATCTGCAGTGATTCTGGAGCCCCCCCAAATAAAGTCTGACACTGTTTCCACTGTTTCCCCATCTATTTCCCATGAAGTGATGGGACCAGATGCCATGATCTTCGTTTTCTGAATGTTGAGCTTTAAGCCAACTTTTTCACTCTCCTCTTTCACTTTCATCAAGAGGCTTTTTAGTTCCTCTTCACTTTCTGCCATAAGGGTGGTGTCATCTGTGTATCTGAGGTTATTGATATTTCTCCCTGGTCTGACCCTAATCTTTCAGTCTCTCCTCCCAGCCTCCCTCATATCATCCTAACTTCAATTATCCTGACCTTCTCACTCATCACCTGACACTCTAGCCACTTTCCTATTTCCTGCCTTTGTCTGTGGTATTCCTGTCATTGAAACGTCTCTCCCCTCATCTACTTGGCACACTTTTACTTTTTACTAAAGACCTAGACTAGGTATGGCATCCTATTTGATACCCCTCCTGCCTTCCAGTGAAGTTCCCATAGCCCTTGGCACATTGTCATACTACAGTCTTACCAACAGTGATAGCACATTGAAATTCACTCCTTATATGCCTGTCTACTTTTAAGACTGTGAATTCTGGAGGATGGTTTGGGGTCTTATTTACCCTTGAGCTTCTTGAGAGTTCCTCTTTTTTCCCTTGCATTTAGCTCAGTACCTGATGCACAGAACAAGCTCAAAAATGTTTGTTGAATGAATTCAGAAAGTCTATAGGTTCTTTATAATTATGTTAGCAAGTGTCTGAACTGCTTTTAAGAGGCTCTGGATTGAAGCACTGTGGGAGTGCTAGAGTCACAAGGGTTTACTCTTAGTGTGGTATTAGTTTGCCAGGGCTATCACGACTGTAAGAGTGGCTTAAACAACAGAAATGTGTTTTCTGACAGTTCTGTAACCTGGAAGTCTGAGATCAAGATGTTGACAGCGTTGGTTTCTTCTGAGACCTCTCTCCTTGACTGTCTTCTTCCCGAGTGTTCACTTGGCCTTACTATGTCTGTGTCCTGATCTCCTCTTCTTAAAAATACACAAGTCAGACTGCATTAGGCCCCATTGTAATGACCTTATTTTTAGCTTAGTTACCTCTTTAAAGATTTGTAATCAATTATAGTCAAACTCTGAGGTATGGTAGTTAGGATTTCAACATATAAATGAGGGATGGGGACACAAGTCAGCATATAAGACAAACCATCTCTCCTGGGCTGAGGGAATTGTTCCATCCAGAGTCTGCCAACATTTTTATCCTTAAGAAGTACATTCATGAGATTAATGAAAACCCAGGGGAGAGGAAATCTAAAAGAAAGTAGGTTCTTAGAAGAGAGAGAAAATATGGACCTCCTTGGCATAAACCAGCTTTGTCTTTTTCTTTCGCTTCTTCTGTAAAAGAGGATCTGCCACTGTATATAAGTTGTTGGCTGTCTGTGTACTCATGAAATCATACATTCGAAATCCATTACTCCTTTGGAAAACAACAATGACAAAATCAGTATTCAATATTCACGAAATCAACTGTTGAGGCAAGTTATTTTCAAGTAGAGATGGTCACTAAGGCAGAGAAGAAGCTAAGAAATGCTATACCTTCTATAACATCTGTTTTGCACTTGATGGAAGGCTTTGTTCTCTGTCTATCTCCTCTCTCTCCCTCGGTCTTCTTCCAGGGTTGTCTGTAACACACCTAGTAAGAAGGCCCTGTTGAGCAGTAATTCTTGCATCTTGGGATTAAGGTTAGACTTAGCAATTTTCTCAGGGGAGGAAGAGCATGGACAAAGTTATAATATTCCAAAGTTATAATATTCCTCCTTAAGAATAGACATTCTCTGATAAGTGGATTTTGCTTTGCTTTAAAGAAAAATAGACTTTTTTTTTTTCAAAGAAGTTTTAGATTCACAGAAAAAAGGAGTGCAAAGTATAAAAAGTTCTCTTATACCTCCCACCCTGACACTTGCATCTTTCTGTGTTAGTTGCTTAGTCATGTCCGACTCTACAACCGCATGGACTGTAGCCCACCAGTCTCCTTTGTCCATGGAATTTCCAGGCAAGAATACTGGAGTGGGTAGCCATTTCCTCCTCCAGGGGATCTTCCTGACCCAGGGATTAAACCCAGGTCCCTTGCATTGCAGGCAGATTCTTTACCATCTGAGACACCAGGGAAGCCTTGACACTTGCATAGCCTCCCCTAATATTAACACTGTTCACCAGAGTATTACAGTTGCTACAACTGATGAACCTACAGTTACACAGTTTTATCATCAAGAGTCCATAGTTTGCATTAGAGTTTACTTTTTGTATTGTATATTCTATAGATTTAGACAAATTTATGATGACATATTGATATATCCATCACACAGAGTATTTTCACTGCCCTAAAAATCCTCTGTGCTTTACCTGTTCATCCCACCCTTGCACCTAACCCTTGACAACCACTGATTGTTTTATTGTCTCTATCAGTTCAGTTCAGTTCAGTCACTCAGTCATGTCTGACTCTTTGTGACCCCATGAATCGCAGCACGCCAGGCCTCCCTATCCATCACCAACTCCCGGAGTTCACTCAGACTCACATCCATCGAGTCAGTGATGCCATCCAGCCATCTCATCCTCGGTCGTCCCCTTCTCCTCCTGCCCCCAATCCCTCCCAGCATCAGAGTCTTTTCCAATGAGTCAACTCTTCACATGAGGTGGCCAAAGTACTAGAGTTTCAGCTTTAGCATCATTCCTTCCAAAGAACACCCAGGACTGATCTCCTTTAGAATGGACTGGTTGGATCTCCTTGCAGTCCACGGGACTCTCAAGAGTCTTCTCCAATAGCACAGTTCAAAAGCATCAATTCTTTGATGCTCAACTTTCTTCATAGTCCAACTCTCACATCCATACATGACTACTGGAAAAACCATAGCCTTGACTAGACGGACCTTTGTTGGCAAAGTGATGTCTCTGTAGTTTGCCTTTTCCAGAATACAGTATGGTTGGAATTATACCTTTGTATATGTATGTAGCCTTTTCAGATTGGCTTTTTTTCACTTAGATTAAAATTCTGCCATGTCCTTTCATGGCTTGAATGTTCATTTATTTTTAGCACTGAGTAATATTTCATTATCTAAATGCACCACAGTTTCTTTATCCATTCACCTATTGAAAGACATCTTGGTTGCTTCAAAATTTTGGCACTGATGAACAAAGCTGCTATAAACAAGTATGTGCAGGTTTGTGTATAATAAGTTTTCAACTCCTTTGGGTAAATATCAAGCAGTGCAACTACTGGAAATGGTAAAAGTATGTTTAGTTTTGTAAGAAACCTCCAAACTATCTTTAAAAATGACCACATCATTTTGCATTTTCACCAGCAGTAAATGAAAGTTCCTGTTGCTCCACATCCTTGCCAGTGTTTGGTGTTGTCAATGTTTTGGGTTTCGGCCATTCTAAAAGGTAAGTAGTGGTAGATCATTGTTGTTTTCGTTTGAATTTCCCTGATGCGGTACGATATGCAACATCTTTTCATGTGCTTATTTGCCATCTGTATATTTTTTTTAGTGAGGTGTCTGTTAAGATTGTTGGCCGATTTTTAGTCTTGTTTGTTTGTTTTCTTATCATTGAATTTTAAGTGTTCTTTGTATATTATGGATAACAGTCTGTTATTAGATATGTCTTTTGCAAATACAGTAGCCTTCTCTTATTTGCAGTTTCACTTTCCATGATTTGAAAATATTAAATGGAAAATTCCAGAAAACAAAGTTTTGAATCAGAAGCTTTTCTGAGTAGCGTGATGAACTCTTGCATGACCCCACTCAGGACGTGGCCTATTCCTTCATCCCGCTGATTCTGTTAGTCTATTAAGAGCCATCTCAGTTATCAGATCCACGGTTGTGGTCTCGCAGAGCTTGAGCTCAAGTAATCCTTATTTTACTTGATAAACACCTCAAAACACAAGAGTAGTGGTTCTGGCGATTTGAATACGCCAAAGAGAAGCCATAAAGTGCTTCCTTGAGGTGAAAAAGTGAAAGTTTTCAATCTGAGAAAAAAAATCGTATGCCGCGTTTGGTAAGATATACGGTAAGACTGAATCTTCTCTTCATGAAATTTTGAGGAAGGAAACAGAAATCTAGTTTTGCTGTCACATTTCAAACTGCAAAAGTTATGGCCACAGTGCATAAGTGCTCATTAGGATGGAAAAAGCATTGCCTTTGTACAATAAGCTATTTTGAGAAAGCTTCAACAATAATAAAAAAGAGTGATTATAACAATATTCTGTGATAAAAGTTATGTAAATATTGTACAATAAGCTCCACATTTACATAACTTTTATCACAGAATATTGTTATAATCATTCTATTTTATTAGTTATTGTTGGTAATCTCTTATTGTTCCTCATTTATAAATTAAACTTTACTATAGGTACACATGTGTAAGAAAAGACTTAGGGTTGGGTACGATCCATGATTTCAAACATCCATATCCCTCAAGGATAAGGGGGAACTACTGTGTTTTCTCCCAGTCTGTGGCTTATCTTTTCAGGTTCTTGATTCTTTGGTTTTTACAGGAAATATAAGTCATTAATTTTTCCTAGCAGCATAAACTTATAATATGGGAATGCTACATATGAAGATAATTGAACCTGGAAAAAGAGTATCACTGAACGTATGACACGGTAGTTGGTACTCTCCTGACTTTTACGCAGAATCAGCAGTGTTCTATTAACAGTGTTTCACTAATGCTTGCAGCCTAGCAGGTCTCAGGGAGTTTCCTACCTTAAAACATTTGTCTTGAAAATTTGTTCATGGGTCACAAGTTTGGAACTCCAAATTTACTTTATCATAGATATAAGGTTTAAGTGATGGTTATATATTTTAAACAGTTCACAAATGCTTGCTTAACTTAAACTGGTTTCAATGACAGTATAGAGAGATATTTAAGAACATATACCCTGGGCCAGAGGCCTGGAGTAAAATCCTATCTCTGCTACTCTGTGGCTTTAGGAAAGCTACCTTACCTCTCTGAGCTTCAGTTTCTTCCTCTGTAAAATGAAGATAGAATCATAGTGCCTATTTTATAAGGATGCTATAAAGATTCTAATGTTAATTGCATGGAAAACTTACACAAAAGATATTGTGTAAGAATCATATACTATTCACTATTGGATTGAAGTCTGAAGTCTGGGTCCTAAGGCAAGGAGTTGCCATGTCTGATTTAGATACCTCACTATATAAAAGCATTTACTAAATCGTGTAATTGTACTTAGTAAATAGCATTTACTAAATTGCATAACTGTTGACTTGCTTGTCTGTCTCCCCTACTGCTAAGCTCTATTGAAGGCAGGGACAGTGTCTTATCTGACACTGTTACACTGTGTAATCATGAACCTGGAAACAGCAAGTGTTCAATAAGTGCTAACTAGTAATAGCAGCAGAGTGAGAGTTGCAGCAGCAGATATTCAGAAAATATTTATGGAATGAAAATCCAGGTATGAGGAGGAGAAGGGAGAGAATGTCCTCTGCTTTGGGCATAGTGCCAGCTTCAAATAAAACCTGGGAATGGGCAAAATTCCTCTTTGGGATCTTCTCGTCTTTTTTTCCTCCAACCTTATGGTGCCTGCCTTCTCTGGCACCTATGGGCTCAGTGATTTTATATGGTTTGAATTATCCCACAATGTTATCTCTCTGGCCTGCTATACCCCAAAAGTGCTTCAACCTTTACAATCATCCTTCTATCCCCTGCCAGTCAAAATTATTCTTGCTTCAGGGCAACCAATCTCAGCTAGCTGTTAAAGGGAAAGTGTCTTATACAAATTCATGCTAATGTGTGTGAACAGTTGAGAATCTTTAATCCTCCAACAAATTTAAGTTTTTCAAAAATTGCAATGAATATCCATTTAGTGGAATTATTAGCTGTGTATTAAAGTGAAGTGAAAGGAATATACTTTTTTAGAGGGATGGGAAGGGGTGAGAAACTGCCAAGGAGTAGGCTGGTGGAGGAGGAAGTTCCCTACAGGGTTTCTGACTTTTATCTTCCCTGTTACTAAAGTTACCATTCCCAAACGTTTTATATTTGCACCCCCCGCCAAAGCCTTTTCATCAGAATCTTCCCACTGCACTCTCAAGAAAGGGTGAAGTTTGAGGGAAGTGAAAGTGTTAGTCGCTCAGTCATGTCCGACTCTGTGATCCCATGGACTGTTACCCTGCCAGGCTCCTCTGTCCGTGGAATTTTCCAGGCAAGAATACTGGAGTAGGTTTCCATTCCCTTCTCCAGGGGATCTTCCTGACCCAGGAATCGAACCCAGCTCTCCTGCACTGCAGGTAGATTCTTTACCATCTGAGTCACTAGGGAGCAATTTGAGGAGGGAGTGGAAAATGGACTAAGAGGCACAGCTAGAGACTTTGTAGTAGTGGTGGTGGTTCAGTTGCTAAGTCATATCTGACTCTCTGTGATCCCAAGGACTGTATCCTGCCAGGCTTCTCTGTCCATTGTCCTCTCCAGGCAAGAATACTGGAGTAGGCTGCCATTTCTTTCTCCAAGGGATCTTCCCAAGTCAAGGATCAAAGCTGCTTTGGCAGGAGGGTTCTTTACCACTGATCTGCCTGGGAAGCCTCCTAGACTTTATGTATGTATAGCCTCAATCTTGAGAAAATAGGGACAGAAATGTGTTATTGTTGGAAGACAATTCTCCATGAATGCCTCCTATTTCTATACATCTTGCAAGCAGACACAGAGTCTGCCTTTGTTCTGGAATATCTTTGCAAGGGTGTTTGTAAAAGGCCAACAGCTTTGGAAGGCAGAGATAGTGTCCCTTTATGGACAAAGAGTAGGTTTGTTTACTGTCCAGTATAATAAAGATGATGCTCCCACTGGGCAAAGGGCAAACAGGCTTACTGATCAGTATAAAAGATTTGGTTGCCCAGATATGGAGTTCCTCTCAAGTAATGCAACCCATTGCATGTACAGGAATCATCTGGCCCCCTTCCTGTCACTTTGTGGACGTTGACACTCTGGAAACTGGCACAAATGCTGATGCCCCAGCTACTGTTATTGCTGTGAGCAAAAACCGTCCTTTGTTTCTGGTCCAAGAGTTTTATGCCTTCTGCCAGCATCCATGAAACTGTGATTGACCAAATTGTTAGCTTGCAAATAGTATAATATCTCAGAGTTCTTGACAATTATTATATTTTACAGATAAAAAAATCCACAGTCCTCCCCAGAGCAGTAATCTCCAAGAGTAAATTAGGTTCTGAAAGAGGTTGGAATAACTTTCCCATGGGAATAAATGCATTAACTTATTAATTAATTTTTCAATGTTTGCTAACGATTTTTTATGTGAAATCAGTACTGAAGGAAAGCAATACCCTCTACTTAGTAAGATACAGACTTGATGAGTGCTTACAGGTTTGTGTTGACAGTCTGAGGAGTGCCTTGACACTGCTACTCAGCCAACACTGCTACTCAAGGCTTAGAATGCTGTTGTGTTTGAGACTTGAGGAGAGGTGAGGGTGAATACTTAGCTTTCACTTCCTTGACCTCTGTCTGCATGTACATGCAGAAATCAAATCTGTCCAGCCTCTATTTTTGGCATGGGCAAGAACAACTCTGCTTCATCATAATCCTTATGATTCCTACCCACCCCCTTCCAAAGCCTATTTAAAGACATGTTCCTCAAAGTTATATTTGTCCTTCCTTGAGGGAAGAAAAAAGTACTGATCACTTTCAAATGGGAAACTGGCAGTAACGTGTCTAAGTCACCTGTCAGGTAGGGAGGTTGAGAACATAGGGTAGTTCAAGTTTTCCAGTCATAGTATTTTCACCATTAGTGAAATGAGCTAAGTAGTCATTTCTTATTCATATTATTCTTTGCAGAGTGAGTCCTTAGAACACAGTAAAAATGGTGATTAAAACTAACGTGCAATTTTCTTTCCTTTTCTTACTCATATACTTTTTCATGTCTAATTTATTCTGTGCGACATGTACATCACTTTCAGGCTGCAAATGCAATCCCATTCTAAGGTCTAAATTATTCAGTAATAGAATTAGGATTAAGTTGTCAGTCTCCTTATTACCAGTTAGCTTCCTTTGTTTGGTTTAAAAGCATAAGTATCTACTCACCACCAGTAGAAGACAAGAGAGTTGACTTTTGGACACTTAATCAGATCTAACTAGGTATGGATTTAGGGAAGGGGAAGTGGGTCTCACTTAAACATTCTGCATGTGTAAAGGACATGTTTCCCCTTTGCTGTAAACCAGGCCCTTACTCCTCTACCCCATTTAGCTGTCCCTAATCTCAGATGTAATTTCTTTATCTTGTAACTCAACTTAGCAAAGTTTGCATGCCTGCACGTGTGCCAGAAGGCTTCAGTCATGTTTGACTCTTTGCAGCCCCATGAACTGTGGCCTGCCAGTCTCTTCTACCCATGGGATTCTCCTGGCAAGAAAACTGGAGTGGGTTGCCCTCCTCCAGCGGATCTTCCCAACCCAGGGTCTCTTAGGTCTCCTGAATTGGCAAGCGGGTTCTTTACCACTATTGCCACCTGGGAAGCCCAGGCAAAGAGTTAAGAGAATACAAAAGGAAAGAGAAATAGAAGAGAAGACTTATAAACTTTTCTACTTCTTTCTCTTTATATTCACCTAGAATAATTTATCTTGAAAATATCTGAAATACCCACATTCATGGGATGCTCAGTGGACTCATTTTAATGCATATTTTGATTAAAAATTAAAGTTACAAGATAGTCACATAGCAACATAAAACATAGCTAAATTATTAATACTTTTAATATAATATTATATTCAATAGAATGTCTTTAAGTACTTTAGGGATAGAGGAAATGGAGGATATTATACTGTCTAAAAAATCATGAACTATGGATTTGAAATATATCTGAAAGAACATCTAGTCTGATCACCTTATAGTACTTGAATCCCTCTGTGCTATCCTGGTTAAATGTTTGAATATATATATTAATGTCTTTATAATGTCAACAGTTTTATCCACTTGCCTCTATAGAGCAATAGATCCTTTTTTTTTTTTTTTAGTGTGATAAATCCTTTCTTAGAGTTTCAGATGCTGGGGGAAATTGTGTAGCATATGTCATTTTTAAAAAATTAATATATTTTTAATTGGAAGATAATTGCTTTACAATATTGTGTTGGTTTCTGCTGTACAACAATGTGAATCAGTCATGGCTTTATATATATATCCCCTCCCTCCAACTCCCTCCCAACTCCCTATCCCACCCCTCTATATCGTCACAGATCACCAGGCTGGGCTTCCTGTGTTATATAGCAACTTCCCACTGTTTGTCTATTTTATACATAATAGTGTATATATGTCAATGATACTTTGTCAGTTTGTCCCACCCCAGCTTCCCTTGCTATGTGCACAAGTCCATTCTCTACATCTGCGTCTCCATTCCTTCCATGCAATAGGTTGTGTGGTTTACATCTTAATCAATGAGTCAAAGGTGTCCCAGGTGGTGCTAGAGGTAAAGAACCTAGCTACCAATGCAGGAGACTTATAAGAGAGGCAAGTTTGATCCCTGGGTCATGAAGATCCCCTGGAAAAGGAAATGGCAACCCACTCCAGTGTCTTGCCTGGAGAATCCCGTGGACAGAGGAGCCTTGTGGGCTATAGTCCATGGGATTGCAAGAGTCGGACATGATAGAAGCGACTTAGCACATGCGCACACAATGAATCAAATCTGTGAGTAACTGCCCTTATAAGGAAGGTTGTTGAATCTCTTTGCAACAGAATAAGTGTTCAAAGGGAGAGTTTTAAGTGATGCCTATGAGGGTTCCTGGGAAGAAATGTTGTTCAATACCACCCGCAAGGACTAGAAAAGTCCAACTGGACATGTACAGTCAAATGGGGACAACTGAGTCTCCACTGAAAGTTTGGGCTTTTAAAATGTAAGCGTTGGATACAACCTGATCTGAACTTCTTAGGATTGTGAATTGGAGGTGGAAATGGAGAGCAATTATAGGATCCGTGTGTGTGTGTGTGTGTGTGTGTGTGTGTGTGTGCTTAGTCACTCGACGTGTCTGACTCTTTTCGATCCCCTGGACTATAGCCCACCAGGTTCCTCTGTCCATGGAATTTTCCAGGGAAGAATACTGGAGTGGGTTGCCATTTCCTACTCCAGGGGATCTTCCAGATTCAGGGATCAAACCCTGTAAGGATCTACATTATTGTAAACCAAAGAGAAGACAGATTATAGTTTTTGCATACACTAGATTTCAGTTTGACTATAGATCGAGAAAAATAATTGAAAGTGAAAATCAATTGAAAATATAATTGAAAATGAAAGCTTTGAAGCTTGGCTTAAATTTGATTTCTCCTGGAAAGGGAGCTTTGTTGGCAATCCTGTGAAGGTTCCACTTGCTGCAGGGTCCAGGTACAATAACAAAAGAGCTGTTATCTGTATCAAACAATTCCTGCACACTGAAGTGTTCCTCATAAATGTTAGACATTAGTCTCAGCTACTGAACCGCAAAAAGGAGTCACTTCTTTGGGATGTTTTGTTTGTTTCATGTGGACTCTTTTCTCTGCTCAACTGTTTAGCTAGCAGCTTCAAATTCTGAAATCCCAGGGGAGAAGGAGGCTTCTCACACATCCAGAAGAACATGGCAGGCTCCCAGACCGTAAATGGCTTCAATTTTCATGTAAAGCCAGCTTAGTGAATCATAGGTGGATTCTTACCAAAAATGCATTGATGGGCCTATGCCATCAATAACACCTTATTTAAAAATAATCAGCTTATCCTTGGCTAGATATATTATGTATAGTGTAGCCAAAACATTAGAACATCAACAAAGACACCTTTGGAGGTAGTTCAGGAAAAACGCAATATCCACAACTGAACTGATTTCAGAAGGAATAATAAAAGCTTGTAATATGGGGTGAACCTCAATAGAATGATGAGCTTAAATTAAACCCTCAAGCAAAGAAAAGTGAGATGTCCACGACTTAAAACCCTTCAAAGTTTCCTCATTGACTCCAGATTATGTCCTTTACTTCACACTTAAGACTCTTGATGATCTGGCCCTTGCCTATCTTTCTGGCCTTATTTTCTACTCTCCTCCCTTTGAGACTTTGTGTATGTGTTCCCTCTGCCTAGATTATATCCATTCAAAAAGGTTAATTAGCATTATTGTCCCCCCAACTATATGTCCCTCCTTGAATGTCTGCCTGGCAAACCCTTCAGCTTTCAGAACTCAAAAGTCCCCTCCTCCTTGAAGTTTTGCTCCTCAAGGCAAGTTAATAACCTTATTCTTACCCTTTTAAATTGTGCCACCACTGTACTTTGCACACAATCTGGTGCAGACTTGTACACAACCCTGGTAGAACCATACAGCAACTTCTTTTTGAGAGAGTAAAAAAAATTACACAAGTGAACATATTCTAATTGTTGGAAGTTTTTGCCTTTTCAGAAATAACTATAGTAGACAGTTAGGGACATATTTTTTCCACATTTTTTTTCTATATACTTATACACCAGATAGGCAATTTAGTGTACTTAAAAACACAGACCTTGGAGCCAAGGTGTTTAGAAGAAAACTCAAGCTCTACCCCATAACATTTTGGGGTTCTTGTGCAAATTACTTACACTGTCCGTGTCTCAGTTTCCTTATCTGCAGAATAGTAATAATGATAATTCATAGCTGATTGAGTTAATACATAAAGCACTTAGAATAGTGCCCTGCACGTAGTATACTCTTTAAAGTGTTTGCTGTATAAGTTATACAAGTATTGGTTTTTATGATTTTTTAAAATTATATAGAGGAAGTTATACTATGCTTACTGTTCTGCAGCTTTTAACTTTGCTTAACTATCTACCCTATATTATAATATGAATTTACTATATACTGATGCTAGGAAAGACATAGGGCAGAAGGAGAAGGGGGCAACAGAGGATGAGATGGTTGGATGGCAACACCAACTCAATGGACATGAGTTTGAGCAAACTCCAGGAGATGGTAAAACATAGGGAAACCTGGTGTGCTGCAATCCATGAGGTCACAAAGAGTCAGACATGACTGAGTGACTGAACAACAACAAATTTGACCATTGATTATATGTTTTATTTATTTATTTTTTGCTTTTCTGGGTCTTGGTTACAGTATGTCAGATCTAGTTCCCCTGATCAGGGTTGGAACCTGGGCTCCATGCATTTTGAGTGTGGAGTCCTAGCCACTAAACCACCAGGGAAGTCCCTAAGATAGGGTTTTACCCACACGTAAGTCTACCTGGAGTATTCCTTCTCAATTATGTCCTAAACTTACCATTGATTATTTAATTTGCTTCTAAGTCAATTGCTACATGACAATATTTTGCAGGAAAATTCCTAAAATTTTTGAGTCAAAGTATATATTCACTTTTTGTTTACTTAGATATTATGGAATTTCCCTATAAAGAGTGGTAGTCAGTTTTTAAATTCCCATTTGCAGTCCTGACAAGCAGGGGTCAAAGGTGAGTCTAGTACACATTCAGTAAGACACATCTCCCAGGTCACACAGCCTCGTCAGTAGGTGTCAAGAAGGCTTGGAAATAGGGTTTCTCTGGTCCCTTATCTCTAACACTTGAGGTCATAAATGAGCCCTGAATATACTGCAGACCTTCTTTCCCTGCCCCTCACATACACAGCCTTCCTAGGACCCCACTATCTGCCTTGAGTCCACTAGGACTGTCTCCTTTGTCTAAGTGTTTATGTCACTCACCATAAGAAACTCCATATTCCAGGTCACCCCTTCTGTCTCACCAACCCTGCTCATTTCTACTTCTAACACCCTGTCTCTCACACACCCTTCACAAAAGTATTGAATCACATTAAATCAAGACCGTAAATATCAAATGGGCTCTTTGGCTGTCTGACCATCGCAATGTGGAAGACAGTGGGGGATGGAGGTAAATAGAAATATGTGAAAAGTTATGTCTTACATTGGGGAAGGGTAACTGTATGGATTAACTCTATAAGGTGATGAAAAATAGACATTTAAATATGCATTATTGGGACTTCCCTGGTTGCTCAGTGGTTAACAACCCACCTGCCAACATAGGAGACACCAGTTCAAACCCTGGTCTTGGAGGATCCTACATGCCGTGAACAGCTGGGCCAGTTGACCACAACTATCTCTCTAGCCTGTGCTCTGGAGCCTGGCACCTACAACAACTGAAGCCCACATGCCCAAGAGCACTGCTCGGCAACAAGACAAGTCTCTGCAATGAGAAGCCTGTGTATCACACTAGAGTGTAGCCCCCACTCACTGCAGCTAGAGAAAGCCCACGTGCAGCAACAAAGACCCAGCACAGCCAAAATAAATAAATAAAACTTAAATATGCATTATTTATGAGCAACCCTGAAGGTTCAGTGGTAAAGAATTTACCTGCAGTGCAGAAGAAGCAGGTTTGATCCCTGGGTTGGGAAGATCCCCTGGAGAAGGAAATGGCACACACTGCAGTATTCTTGTCTGGGAAATACTATGGAAAGAGTGTCCTGGTGGGCCACACTTCTTGGGATTGCAAAAGAGTTGGAGACAGCTTAGCGAATAAAGAACAACAACAAAAAAACCTGCTGTTTTTACAAATCGTTCTCCCTTCCAGGTATTAACTCTTGAGGACTGTATTTATTCATTCTTGAGTTCTAGCAACCTATTGCTCAATAAATGCTTGGGAAATCATTTCTGACCAGAACATTCCTTTGTTATAAGTAATGATATAAATTAATACAGATGGTGGTGGGGATGGGAGTGATGGTGATGATGTGGGTCTAGACACTTTGTAAATGTATTTTATCTAAACATATTCCTCTCAGAACTTTGATAGTTTTTATGTCCTTATTAAGCAACAATTGGTTATAATTACAGGGATAGGTTTACAATTTTAATTCTGAGAATATTGTGAATTCTTTAGTCCTAGATTCTTTGTGAATTTCTTCATCCCATTGCTTAATTCCATTTTGTTTCTTTTCCTCTTGATACTTTTTTTTATTTTACTTTACTTTACGATACTATATTGGTTTTGCTATACATCAACGGGTGTACCTTCTTTTATTACCCTTTTACTTATTGGTCCTTATTTAAGGTATAAAGCTGCTTCAGGTGCAACAGATCAAATTGGATAAAAGACTGATAATCTTAGTAATAATCCGTTCCCTTAAAGCCTTTTTTATTAATAATTTGATGTTTTATCTACTATTGAAATTTTGGATTAAAAAAAGATCACCAGCTATTAGTAGGGCTAACCAGTGAAAAGAAGTAGAAACAAATAGTCCATGCACTGATTCCTTTAAATGGCATATTCTGAGATATTTTTGAGCTTTTTTCATCCATCTGTATTGATGATAGTTATTTTTTAGAAATCTGACCTTGGCCTGTGATAGATGGTCTCGTTACACTGAGAATTAAATAAGTATGTAATTATAAACTAGAATTTTAGACTTTAAAAAAAGCAATATAGATTTTTACATGTGACACAAGTTAAGACTGAAATTGAGCAATGATCATTTATTAATTCATTCAGCATTTATGTAATTTATATAGAATGCATTTATTTTCAAACTTTCCTAAATTAGCTAGAATTCGTCTCATATTTCTTTTTTAGTAACTCACTAAGATACAGAAAATTGTGCAGAAAATAAATGCAGGGCCTTTTGTTTGCTCCATTGTTAAATGATTTAAGGCTTTGATTATCTAAAGTCACTGTGTACCCTAAAAATAGAAATTAGTCACTTTATCAAGGCTTTCTTTTTTTCTTGAAAAATCTTAGTATTTTATATCTTAGCCACACTTCAAAACTCAAGAGGTTAGTAATTTTCCTACATGAAAATGTAATGTATGTAATACATGATTATACAAACCCATTTTATTTCTTAATTCCATTCCTTGTCTCTTTTAAATTAAATGTCCTGCCTTATCAGAGCTTATCAACCAGTCACTTGATTAATTGTTAATTGCTATGTGTATTTGATATGATATGAACATGGATAATCACAGTAGAATAATTTATAATGGAAAAAATGAGAGACAATAAGATTTTGGCAAAGTAAGTGAGGTGCCCCCATAAAATGGAATACTATATTGGCACAAAAGTCATATTATAAAAGAATGTTTATTGATGGGAAAAAGTTCTATACTATTAAGTAAAAACTGTGGACCATTGAATTTTATGTGTAGCTTTATACAGTTTTTTTTCTCTTACAAACCAATATAGGAAAAAGACTAAAAATTTTCAGTTATTTCTAAGGGCAGAAGAGGTGTAGGGAAAAGACTGAAGATCAGTAAAGTGAAATCACATTTAAAATAGAGTTGGGAAACCCTGAACGAGCTCTCAGGATCCTCTCACAGCTCACTCTACATTCCTGGGCAGGAAGAAGCTTATTTTACTACCCTAGCAGGAAAAAAATGGAGAAGGCAATGGCAGCCCACTCCGGTACTCTTGCCTGGAAAATCCCATGGATGGAGGAGCCTGGTAGGTTGCAGTCCATGATGTCACTAAGAGTCGGACACGACTGAGCGACTTCTCTTTCACTTTTCACTTTCATGCATTGGAGAAGGAAATGGCAACCCACTCCAGTGTTCTTGCCTGGAGAATCCCAGGGACAGGGGAGCCTGGTGGGCTGCCGTCTATGGGGTCGACTGAAGCGACTTAGCAGCAGCAGCAGGAAAAAGGAAGATTTTTTTTTCCTTGCTCAGCAACAGCCCAGCCAATGAGAACTGCAACTTCTCAGTTAATGGGCAGCTGTTACCACCTGACCTGTCCACCGTTGAATTTCCACCAATGGACTTTCAGGTCAAAGTGGCCTCTCCCAACTCTCCCCCAGCCCTTTTTTTTCTTTCCTCTATAAAGTAACATTCCCCTCCTTTGTTGTCTGAACTGGCCTACAGTTTGCCATAGTTTGCATGTCCTGAATTATAATTCCTCTGTCATTTCCAAAATCATTTTGCTAGTAAAATAACTGGTTGTTTTATTTTTAAAATTGACAGAGTGTTTAGGACTTGTGATGACTCTTAAATTTTTCCTTAGCTTTTCTGTGTTTTTCAAAATTTCTCCAATGACCATGTGTTATTTCTAAGTAGAAAAAAAAAGTTAATCGAATTGCTCAAAATCAATTTTTGTTTAATTTCCATGTTTTTGTTCAGTCACTCAGTCGTGTCCAACTCTTTGTGACCTCCTGGACTGCAGCATGCCAGCCTTCCCTGTCCTTCACTATCTCCTAGAGTTTCCTCAAACTCATATCCCATAGAGTCAGTGATGGCATCCAACCATCTCATCCTCTGTTGTCCCCTTGTCCTGCCTTCAGTCTTTCCCAGCATCAAGGTATTTTCTAATGAGTCAGCTCTTCACATCAGGTGGCCAAAGTATTGGAGCTTCAGCTTCACCATCAGTCCTTCCAATGAATATTCAGGATTGATTTCCTTTATGATTGACTGGTTTGATCTCCTTGCAGTCCAGAGGGGAGCCTTATCCAACACCACAATTCAAAAGCATCAATTCTTCAGTGCTCAGCCTTATCCAAACCAGTACTTATTGAATACCCAACCTAGTGCCAGACGTTATAGGAAGATATTTTTAAAAGATATTTTATCTGGCCATCAAGTAGTTACCAGCTATGTTTTAGAAGGATTGGACATAAAAAATTTTAATGTTAAAAAATCAGTATGGTTTAAATAACAAGTCATGCCAGGAATAGAAGGAGAATAAGCACATATGATTAATTATATTGACAGTTATTGCTACAGGAAGAATCACGTCTCTGCTTAACATCTCTGTGTTTAATCTGATACATCATGAATCTAACCAATTCATGCTTTTCTCTTTCCTATTTGTGTATAAACCTAGTTGTGCATCACAGATGACCTCATCATTTGTGAATTACCTCTTCTTGAATTCAATTCCAGGGATGTTTAGCAAAGCACAATTCTGAAACCTCCTAGTTCTTTGACTGCAAGGCACTCAGTGACACGTGAGAACTTTACAAGGTAGAGTTGTCATTTCAATCTCTACCCTTTAGTCTGAGATTTCAATTTGGATATAGCACTTAAAACTTTCTTCCTTCTCTATTGTCTGAGTGTATTAAAAGACAATGAGGAAAATAGTCTTTTTTTTTTCAGATGAGGTCAGGTTGCAATTTTAGTTTATTTAAAAAAAATTTTTAACTTTTATTGGAGTATAGTTAATTTACAATGTTGTGTTAGTTTCAGGTGTACGGCAAAGTGAATCAGTATACCCTGGAAACCATTAATTTGATTTCTATGTCTGTGAAAATTCATATATATTTACTCTGGAGCTCTTGACATATTTTCTGGGCTATGGAAGGGAGAGTACAGTAAGTTAATTCATCATTTAGTCAAAGGCTAGTTCGTGAGAAGGGTGTAGAAATGTACTAGTGCCAAAGCACAATGCTGCATGTTAGTCAAGAAGCGGGAAATAAAGTGAGTTGAACTGAGGACTCTAAATGTATTTCCAATAAGGACCCTAACCTTGTTTATCTCCCTCAGTATTTAACCATGTTTGTTAACTCTTCCAATAGGAAAGATTGGGAATGAATTATTGTCATTCAGATAAGCTAATTCCACTGTAAGTAAATATATTACTTAGTGCCAAAAGAAAATTAGTGTTCTTACCTATAATAATGGAAAATATTGGTTTAAATTTCCCTAAATGTTACCTATGGGGTAGGTAAGACAAGTAATTATTAAGTCACATTTTTCTGCTACCTTTTATATATGTGTGTGTGTGTATATATATATATATTTTTTTTTTTTTCTTTTTTTTCACAGAATCCCTTCCAGAGTAATTCTCAAAACCCTGCATGAGGGTGTGTATTTTCCCCCAGAGGGGACTTAAGCATAGGATAAATTTAAAAAGTGATACAGTAAAAATGATAGCAGGGTCTTAATGATATTTCTTCATGCCTGGTAAGTGAGAAAAATGCAAGGATAAATAGTTCCCAATAGCACTTGTGAGTTATATTTACCTAGTGAAAATTTATTTTTTTCCTCCTTATTATGGATTTCTTATTCCTTCTTTCCATCTTATTTTCTTACAATAATTTACATACACGTTTGAAGTTAGATTTCCATAGCTACCATTGAAGAGTGACTGAGTCTTTTCTCACTGACTTAACAAATGCAAAAGTTTAAAAATCCTGTTGTCTGGGAACAAAGCAAATATGGTAGCCCAAAGAAAAAAAACAGTTGCCTCCTTCTTGAAAGATAACTTTTCAACAGCTCCTTAAAAACCTAAAAATAATTTATTTGAATTTACGTAACCATAACTAAATGAATGCTATTTTTTCAAGTAATGTATTTTGTGTAAAATTTTTTGCATAACTACTTCTCCAAAATACTGGAACATTGTTTCTCTGAAATAGAAATCATTTCTAAAGGATGACTTCTGAACATTGCACTCACTCTTGCACAACTATAAGCCTGTTAAAACACATAAATTGCTCATTCAAGTGATTGCATTATCATTTTCCTAAGATAATATTCACTGAGTATTTTTATATACCTGAAGCTAGAAATTCTGCTTATGCTGATGCTCTGTTCCATACTGATGGAACAGAGATAGAATTTCTTCTGAGTAAGCCATTTATTACCCTCCCCCCCAGAAGCTACTGTTTACATTATGAACTTTATATGAAGTAAATTTAGGATTTTTAAAAAAGGAAATGAGAGTTGCTTTTTTCCTGCTGCTTTTGGCCAAGCTCAATATTCTTAATGTTATATTTCACCTGAAAATTTTGAAGTTCTGAATAATTTTTTAGGCTTTAAATTTCCAAAGGACAAAAAAACTAGAAAGGGGAGACTATGACCCTTCCAAGGGTCCACTCTGCCTCACAGAGATCAGAGCAGTAAACACAATAGTGAGAATTGAAGGTCTTGGGAGGAAAAGCACCCTGCCTCCATACAGGGGAAACACTAGAGCTGAGGTCTTCATCTCCT
This sequence comes from Budorcas taxicolor, assembly GCF_023091745.1. NCBI lineage: Eukaryota > Metazoa > Chordata > Mammalia > Artiodactyla > Bovidae > Budorcas > Budorcas taxicolor. The sequence goes on along the minus strand of NC_068926.1, from coordinate 36,073,201 downwards.
TGCTCAGCACCCTCATTTTGCACATAAAGAGAATGTGATTTAAATGGGTCTGCTGACTTCCTGAAGGTCACTCAGCCGGCCAACTCCCTTAGAAACCTGCACTGCCCTTCATCACCCTCCCAGTCACTTGAATAAGTAGGCCCTAAGTTATTTGTCTTGATTTCCTGTGAGCTGAGCATTTCTCTTAAAAGCATGCTTTTGAAAATGTGTTAAGAAATTGGCAGTGTGATAGTGGAGAGCCATTCAGAGTATCTAGTCTGCCATGGTTTGCCATTCCCTTCTCTAGAAATAGATTTCCTCCAGAAATAAAGGAAAACAATGGAATGGGAAAGACTAGAGATCCCTTCAAGAAAATTAGAGATACCAAGGGAACATTTCATGCAAAGATCGGCACAATAAAGGACAGAAATGGTATGGACCTAACAGAAGCAGAAGATATTAAGAAGAGGTGGCAAGAATACACAGAAGAACTGTACCAAAAAAGGTCTTCATGACCCAGATAACCACAATGGTGTGATCACTCACCTAGAGCCAGACATCCTGAAATGTGAAGTCAAGTGGGCCTTAGAAAGCATCACTATGAACAAAGCTCGTGGAGGTGATGGAATTCCCATTGAGCTATTTCAAATCCTGGAAGATGATGCTGTGAAAGTGCTGCACTCAATATGCCAGCAAATTAGGAAAACTCCGCAGTGGCCACAGGACTGGAAAAGGTCAGTTTTCATTCTAATCCCAAAGAAAGGCAATGCCAAAGAATGCTCAAACTACTGCACAATTGCACTCATCTCACACGCTAATAAAGTAATGCTCAAAATTCTCCAAGCCAGGCTTCAGCAATACGTGAACTGTGAAATTCCAGATGTTCAAGCTGGTTTTAGAAAAGGCAGAGAAACCAGAGATCAAGTTCCAGAAAAACATCTCTTTCTGCTTTATTGACTAAACCAAAGCCTTTGACTGTGTGGATCACAATAAACTGTGGAAAATTCTGAAAGAGATGGGAATACCAGACCACCTGACCTGCCTTTTGAGAAACCTGTATACAGGTCAGGAAGCAACAGTTAGAACTGGACATAGAACAGACTGGTTCCAAATAGGAAAAGGAGTATGTCAAGGCTGTATATTGTCACCCTGCTTATTTAACTTATATGCACAGTACATCACGAGAAATCCTGGGCTGGAAGAAGCACAGGCTGGAATCAAGATTGCCGGGAGAAATATCAATAACCTCAGATATGCAGAAGACACCACCCTGATGGCAGAAAGTGAAGAACTAAAGAGCCTGTTGATGAAAGTGAAAGAGGAGAGTGAAAAAGTTGGCTTAAAACTCAACATTCAGAAAACTAAGAGCATGGCATCCAGCGCCATCACTTCATGGCAAATAGATGGGGAAACAATGGAAACAGTGACAGACTTTATTTTGGGGGGCTTCAAAATCACTGTAGATGGTGACTGAAGCCATGAAATTAAAAGACACTTACTTCTTGGAAGAAAAGTTATGACCAACCTAGATAGCATATTAAAAAGCAGAGACATTACTTGGTCAACAAAGGTCCATCTCGTCAAGGTGATGGTTTTTTCCAGTAGTCATGCATGGATGTGAGAGTTGGACTATAAAGAAAGCTGAGTGCCAAAGAATTGATGCTTTTGAACTGTGGTGTTGGAGAAGACTCTTTGAGAGTCCCTTGGACTGCAAGGAGATCCAACCAGTCCATCCTAAAGGAGATCAATCCTGAGTGTTCATTGGAACGACTGATGTTGCAGCTGAAATACTTTGTTGCTCCCAATACTTTGGCCACCTCATGAGAAGAACCGACTTATTGGGAAAGACCCTGATGCTGAGAAAGATTGAGGGCAGGAGAAGGGGACAACAGAGGATGAGATGGTTGGATGGTATCACCGACTCAATGGACATGAGTTTGGGTAAACTCTGGGAGCTGGTGATGGACAGGGAGGCCTGGCATGCTGTGGTTCATGGGGTCGCAAAGAGTCAGACATGATTGAGTGACTGAACTGAACTGAACTGAGTCTGCCATGGTGCCAGGACTGAACTCAGCCCAGAGTCACCTTTGCATTTCCCACCCTGCTCCTTTTCACTCATTCAGCATGCCTCCCTCACCACACTGGTTGCTTGGCCTGACCACACCTAATGCCTCAATGCCTTTGTCTGTGCTCCTCTACTCTTGAGAAATGAACTTGCTTATGTATCTTTCTGTCTGGAGAAGTTCTGTTTTTAAGCCTAAGTAATGGATCTAATCAGTAAGTGCTCTTTCCCTTCCCTGTTCCTCCTTGATTAAAGGTACAGATCAAGGTTGTAAGAAAACTGGGGTAAGAATTTAGATGATCTGACTTGCAGGCCATTTAGCTTCCCGCTCATTCCTTTCAGCCAAGCTCTAAGGCCTGTCAGCTTCTTCATGGAGCTTACTTCCAGTCTCTTAGTCACAGAAATAGAGTTCCCTTCACGATGGGTGCTGAGTATGCTCTTGGCTGATGACAGATCAAGAAAGTTCCCTTCTATGATGCTCCTTTGCCCTCAGGATAAGTCCACCTCCTTAACATAACCAGAAAGGCTTCTATTGGCCTCTCCAGCCTTTATGTGTGCTCTTCCCTTAAATGCCCAGATCCAGTCATGCTGACTTAATCTCAGGTGGTCTGTTATCTCTGCATTCACAGCAACTCTTCATCCTTCACCAAGCAAATTCGTACCCACAAACACATTGTGTTTGCTTCAGCTGACATATCATCCTTCTTGGCAAGCCTTTCCCAACCTTGGATTTGATGCCTCATATCATAGAAACTATCCTAACACTGTATAATGATGGGCTATGGACTTATGACCCTGGAGCAGGAAATGGCAACCCACTCCAGTATTCTTGCCTGGAGAATTCCATGGATAGAGGAGCCTGGTGGGCTACAGTCCATGGGGTCAAAGAGTCAGACACGACTGAGTGACTAACACACACACACACACGGACTTATGAATCCTCCACTCAGCTATGAAGCCCTTGAATCTGGAGTAGGCTTTGTTTGCCTCAATATCTGTAATACTTGCACAGCACTTCATGCTGTAATTTCATTTTTAAATGTTTACCTTTTTAATTGAAGTAAAACAGGCATCTCAAAAAGCACATAAATCATATATTCACAGCTGGATGGATTTTCACAAATTAAAGTCATGCTGTGTAACTAGCAGAAATCAAGAAACAGAACATTATCCCTCGAATTCCTCTTCATGCCCCTTTCCAGTCTTTGCCCCTCTGACTTCTAACACAAAAGAATGTTGCCTGAACTTTATATAAATGGGATCATACAGTACGTATCCTTTTGTGTCTGTCTTCTTTCTCTCACTATTGTTTGTAAGATTCTAAAAGCTTTTTTTTGAAGAAATAAGTAATATTGCAGTATCTAAGATTTTAATCAATGTGTATGAGATGTTTTCTGTATCACCAGTTCAGAAAGAAAGCAGCTATTAAGAGGCATGCATGAAATTTCTCTCTAGAGGATGCCTGTTCAGCATTCTTTACTGTCATTCCTAACAGAACCCACTTTTCTTCCTGTGCCCCATGCAACCAATATGCATATGGAGGGGTGAGACTAATTGGTTATCTTGTCCGTGATTGGCTGAGGAGTGAGAGTCCCCATTTTGACCAATAAGACCTGAAGGGTGGTTTTCTGGGGCTCCTGGGAAACTTTTTGCCCACTTCTCCAGGAATGTTTGCAGAAGTGACCCAGAAACTCTTTCTGGATGTTGTGTGTAGGTGTGAGACTCAGACTTCTAAGGATACCCATCACCAGGCTTGAGGATGAAGTCAGTATGAAGAGAAAGATAGTACCAAGAATCACTAGGAAACAGGGCTATCTACAGGATTAAGTCATCCTTCACCCTATCCCACCTCTTAAGTTTGCAGATCTGTCAATCAGCAAATCTCATGATAGTTTAATCCAATAGAGGTTTTTCTTGTTTGTTCATTTTGGGGTTTTTTGATACTTAAAACTAAGGGCATTTTAACCAATATATCTCCTAAAGGCTTGGATGCTTACCGCAAGGCACATTTACCTGAATGGAGAGTGATATGAAGCTTTGTTCATGATAATGAGATGCAAGTCAGGCAGCAAGAGGAGGCTGCCTGACTCGCATGGGATAGAGACTCTAGCTAGAGCATGGGGCTGAGAAGGAAACCCCTGAGGAACAAGCTATTCTGGCACTGCCCATGTTACCTTGGGCAAAGACTCTGGGGCAACAATGCTGTAGACTTGAGGAGTCAAGTAACCAAAGTACAGCAACGTTCTGAGTGGTCAGAGAAAGAGGAAGCTGTGTATGCCTGAAGGTAGAGAGGCTTTTCCTTCTGTCCCTCCTGTGGAGGAAACAATGGCAGAGGAATAACAGTCGTGTAATCCTAGGTGGCCCAAGGAAATTTCTTTCTTTCTCTTTTTAAGGGTGGGGGGGGGGGCACATCACGTGTGAGGCATGCAGGATCTTAGTTCTCTGACCAGGGATCGAGCCCACACCCACTGCAGTGGAAGCATGGAGTCTTAACCAGTGGACCGCCAGGGAAGCCTCCAAGGGAGCTTCTTCAGAAGATGGTAGTATGTGTCCAAGAAGGATTCTCAAATAATGGACATGAAGTGTGGCACAGGTATGACACCACTCTCTTGGCGTTTTCCCAACAGTGTAGTTGACAATGAGAGCAAAAAGAGTGAAAGGAAAGGGCCTCTTGGCTTATAAACACATTTTCTGTTTTTCTGGCCCCCTCCCCTGGAGATGGTCTACTGAAGGGAACGGCAAACCGCTTCAGCATTCTTGCCTTGAGAACCCCATGAACAGTATGAAAAGGCAACAAGATATGACATTGAAAGGTGAACTCCTCAGAAGGACAGGGATGCCTGGTGTGCTGCAGTCCATGGGGTTGCTCAGAGTTGGACACGACTGGGTAACTGAACAACAACAAGCCCTGGAGATGAGAGTAATTGATATTGCCCACGGGGTCTTATACAGCGCGCCTAGGGGTGCTGGAGTCACCAAGGAGGGGCAGCTCTCCCATAGGAAGGATATTCTGTAAAACAGAGCCTCAGAGTGACTTAAGCTGAAAATGAGAACTAGTTCTGCCACTCAGGCTGGGGATGTGGGTTAGATTGGTCCCATTTACATGGAGATATTAGGGAGATGTTGTGAATAAGGTGGCATCAGATTTGGCCCAAGAAGGAGAGATAGCATTTACACTAGAAGTGATAAGGAAGATGTTTCAGTTAAAGGGAGCTGAAAGTGCAAAAGCAGAAGGGCAGGAAGAGAAGCGTAGGTATAGGACAGAGTAGATGAATTTGACTTTGCCAGAGTACCTGGGAGAGTGGGGAGGGCTGAGGAGAGTGGGCAAGAGAAATGGTGTCAAGAAGGAGAAGTGTTGTGCATGTCTCAGAAGTGTGAATCTTACCCTGTAGGTAATGGAGAACAAGGAAAGAATTTTAAACATGTCAGTATCAAACATAACACTGAAGTGTGTCTCAAGATGATTAAATCAGAATGGACAGGAAAGGGAAAGACAGGAACTGGGGAGACCCAATTAGAACCTAAAGCAAAAGAATAGAGGAAAAGGAAGTGAATTAGGGTAGTGGTTGTAGACTGTAGAGAAATGGGAGGATTTACAGAGGTAAGCTTGACAGGAGTCAATATCTGATTGGCTGTGAGTATTGCTACATTAAGAACTGGATCTTGTCACAAAACCTGGCCCCAAAAGTTGATAAGTTTTTCACACCATGTTACATTTTCCCCATAACCATTTTGCTAGTGAAATGATTCCCAATTTACAGGCTATTTGTGACAAAATGAAACAAACGAAAAACAGTGATGAAGTGCTACATGTGAAAAGAATTTGACCAAAACAGATTTTTCTGTCCCATGTGGTTAACAGTTGTACTGCTTTTGAGCAAGCACAGTTGTGCGTTCCAGTGATGGTAGTGGAAAGAAAAGTGTGTTTAGAGCCCCTTGCTGTCCTTCTGACTCACTGTCCAAACCTGCCAGAGCTCAGCTGCTGAGTGCCACTCAATTAAGGATGCATTTTTCATAGTTTTTCAGAATCTAGTTTATTGGCTAGAGTGCATTCATTTTCTAAGCAGGAAAACTGAGCTTGGAACTTGATGATAAAGCATAATTGTCTTTATTATTAAAGAGAAGGAATTGTGAATGTAATTTTTTAAGGGAAGGATGCCAAAAAGCTTTCTTGATGATGGAGGTAACAATACCTTTTAAAGGAGTGTTTTTCAAAGAATGACTTTGATATCTCTCTCCCTGAGGGAAGACCGCAGCCTCTTTATCATAGGGCCTAGTGTCATGATCATACCAGATGCTTGGTAAATATCTATAAGATAAATAGCAGAAAGGACTGCAGCAAAAAGAGAAGGCCTGAGATGGGAGAAATACTAAGCAGTGATGGAGTTCTAAAGCTTTATGCCAGGACAGCCCTCTCACAGTCAAATAATAGACCTTCAGAGAAGAAAATAAAGAGAGAAGGGTATTTGCTCCTTAAAACTGTTTGGTTCACTCATAAGATTTAACTTAAGAGTTGGGATTAAGTTTAGAGGGAAATCTCAGTTCTAGAGATTCTAAACAGACTTAGGTTACTCATATCCTTTAATAATGTTAGATTCAAGGACATCATGGGGACTTATGAAAAATCCCCAAGGCCCATTGCTTCTTCCTCAAGAAGAGTCTAGAGCTCACAATGTTTACTTAATCACGACTTTGGGTGTTTAATAGACTATTTAGTCTCTCAGATTTACCTTGATTTGTATAATCTAGAGATCTAATTTTTATGGCATATAATTGAATGACTAGCTATCCTCAAGAGATAATCTTGAATATCTGAGTTATATTTTACTTTGTAGTCAATCCTGCAGAGCATCAGAAAAGGAAAAGCAGTAGTGTTTAATGCAGAGCAATTAGTAACATGTAATAAACATGAAAGGGCTTCCCTGGTGGCTCAGTGGTAAAAAACCCATATGCAGGAACCCATGCAGGAAGATATGAGTTCAATCCCTGGGTAAGGAAGATCCCCTGGAGGAGGGAATGGCCACCCACTCCAGTATTCTTTCCTGGAAAATCCCATGGGCAGAGGAGCCTGGCGGGCTACAGTCCATGGGGTCACAAAAGAGTCAGACACAACTTAGAAACTACACAACAACAACAGCAATAAAAATGAAACGCATTAAGTAGCAAGAAGATAGTATCCCCCAAACAATGCTTCTAATTCTATCAATTGCTGAATATTTTCCAAAAGAAAATGGAAATATAAGGATTCTATTTTAATTGCACAACAAGGGGGAAAGTGCTCAAATGCCAAAAGAACATGTTGAAAAGCAGATGGATTTTGAACCAAAACATGAAGGTAATATCCTGCCTTTGGAAATTCTGTGTCTCCACTGTGATTTAAAGTGTTGTAGCTTACAGTAATCATCTTGGCAAAAACCAAAAAATGAATAAGAAGTCTGAGTAATTATCATGAATCTGCATTTCAAGCTGTAAGGGAAAAAGACATAACCCAGCTAAAATTCTCATCCAAGGCAATTCTCCTTTAAATGTATCAAGGCATTCTTAGAAATAATTTTATCTTGAGACAATGAGCCAAGTATCATGATCCTAAGTCTGATCGAAAAATCAATAATAAAAGCTCTTATTCTTACAGATTCATCACTTCATTATGTTTCCCTTTGTCACCATTCAGAAACTTAACATTAAGTGACGTGGATGTAACTTGAACCCCTTTCTTCTCTCTCCATCCTTTCCTCCTTACCTTCCTCCTTCCATTCTTTTAAATGAAGCAATGAAGTAGCCAGATGTTAACATTTCCAAAACCAAGAAAATCAGTTCAGGATTTTCATGGACTTGCTAGCTGTATCAGCTGCTATTTTCAAACAAATAACCTCAGAACAATGATTTCAAACAACCACTTATCTAGTTCATGATACTGCAAGTCAAATTGGTAATTTAGGCTGGTATCGCCTGAGCTACCTTATGTGTCTGCATGCAACCATTTGATGGTGAGGTAACTCTGCTTCCAAGGCTTGACTTGCACCTCTTGACTCTCCCCTATGTGATTTCTCATTCTGCAGAAGGCTAGCCAGTTAGTGCTCAAGATGGAATCAGAGGTCCAAGAGAGAAGGTAGAAAGAAGCAAGGTTTCTTGGGGACCAGGCTTAACACTGACACAACTTCACTTCTGCCATATTCTGTTAGCCTAAGCAAATAACAAGACCAACTTAAATTCAAGATGTGGGAAGCAGACTTTACCTCTTGATGGGAGGAGAGGCAAAGTTACTTTCAAAAGGTGTGAACAGAGGAAGGCTGTTAATGGGGACTGTCAGGTGACCAGTCTACCATACTAGCTAGTTTTCTTCTAACACTTTAAATCATTTATTTAAGAAACATATTTTTATTTCTGATTTTATCAAGACTTTTTATTCAGGATTAAATATTCCATGTTACTAAATGATGTCCCCCCCCCCTTTTTGCATATGTGAAGATGATAATGGATTGGAGTTTTTATTCTTTGAAACATAGGATTGATTATCTTAATAAATTTTCTAATATTGAACCTTCTTTTCCTGCCTGGAAAGAACTGTACTTGATTAAGTTATAGATATTTTTTGTTGTTGTTGTTGTTATACTGATTGATCTCTTTGCTAGTATTAAGACTTCAGTTCAGTTCAGTTCAGTCGCTCAGTCATGTCTGACTCTTTGTGACCCTATGAATCTCAGCACGCCAGGCCTCCCTGTCCATCACCAGCTCCCAGAGTTCACTCAAACTCATCGAGTTGGTGATGCCGTCCAGCCATCTCATCCTCTGTCATCCCCTTCTCCTCCTGCCCCCAATCCCTCCCAGCATCAGGGTCTTTTCCAATGAGTCAACCCTTTGCATGAGGTGGCCAAAGTATTGGAGTTTATCAGTCCTTCCAATGAACACCCAGGACTGATCTCCTTTAGGATGGACTGGTTGGATCTCCTGGCAGTCCAAGGGACTCTCAAGAGTCTTCTCCAACACCACAGTTCAAAAGCATCAATTCTTTGGTGCTCAGCCCTCTTCACAGTCCAACTCTCACATCTATACATGACATTGGAAAAACCATAGCCTTGACTAAACGGACCTTTGCTGGCAAAGTAATGTCTCTGCTTTTGAATATGCTGTCTAGGTTGGTCATAACTTTCCTTCCAAGGAGTAAGCATCTTTTAATTTCATGGCTGCAATCACCATCTGCAGTGATTTTCGAGCCCCCCCCCAAAATGTCTGACACTGTTTTCACTGTTTACCCATGGATTGATGGGACCAGATGATCTATTAAGACTTCACATGTTTATAAATGAAGTGTAGTTTTCTTTCTCTTGTGATACATTTCTTAGATTTTGGTATTAGTTATAACTCTTCTGCCAGAGCAAAGTTTCTAACTTAACAGACTTTGTCCTAAAGAACATTGTATCATAGATTGCTAAATTCTGGCTGAATTTTACTTCCCTTTCTCAATCCCTTTTACTTTTTACTAGATAACCAACTCTCTGATTCCCCCAAATTTCCCCTATCTCCTCAAAACTCTAAATGCTCCTCTTTTATTGATTCATAGTGTGACAAGGGTAGTTTCTGACCTGGCCTCCAGAGAGTCCCACTTCCCGGGAATCATGCCTTCTTGTAATCCCTTCATCTTGAATGGAGAAGGACCTGTGACTTGTTTCTAACCAAGAGAATAGGGCAAAATGCTCGAATGTCACATCCATGGCTAGGTTACACAAGGTAGTCACTGCTATCTTGTTAACAGACTGCTTACATACTGATAACACAAGTTCCCATATTGGAGAGGCCCACATGCTTAGAAAATGAGGGTGACCTATGGTGACCTATGGCCCTCAGTACAATACCCTTTGAAGAACTGAAACAACCATATCGTTCCCCAGTCAAATCTTCACATGAGACCTCAGCCCTGGCCAGAGCTTAATTGCAGCCTTCAGAGAGACTAGGAATCAGAGAACTCAGCTGAACCATCCCTAGATTCTTGACTTACAGAAACAAATAATGTGTATGTTTTAAGCTACTAAACTTGTAGTAATTTGTTAGTCAGTAATGGATAACTAATGCACATCAAATAATAAATTCTCATGCTGGGAAAAACTTTTTTAAAAATCACACAGTCCAACGTTTTTTTAAAAATTAATTGTAACTGGAGTATAGTTGATTTACAATGTTGTGTTAGTTTCTGCTGTACAGCAAGTTGAGTCAGTTCTATGTGTACATGTACCCACTTTTTTTTATTCTATTCCTTTGTAACTCATTACAGAGCATTGAGGAGAGTTCCCTGTGCTATACAGTAGGTTCTTATTAGTTATCTCTTCTATATATAGTAGTGTGTATATGCACACAGTCCAACCTTATATTCTAATGTGACTCTCCACCTATTGCATATCTAACTTATGTTTAAATAAAACAGGTGACATAAAAGTTACTACTATAAAAAGTAGTTCATTCCATCTTGAGGAAATTATAACTTTTAGAAACTGTTCACTTTAGTAAGTTCAATATTTTATTCACAGATCCTGAATCTTACCTCGGTGTTATATCCATTTTTTTAAACATGATAAACCTTAAATTATTCCCAGTTCTTCCAAAATTCCTAACATGATGTGGTTTCTTTGCCCTCTTTCATCATCTTTGTCCCCTTTGTCTTAGCAAGGTACCCATAAATGACCTTAACATTAAGGTTTGGTTTATGTAGTACAAAGGAACGGGGCACTATCATTTAGAGTAACTGATGAACCCATTGTTGAAATTGTTCATTCATGTTGGACTCACTGTCCAAGAAAATCTTTGTTTGTATCTTATAGGAGCTGTACTAAGTCCTGTCATTACTATGTTATGTTTACCCTGCTTAATTTCAGTTTATTTGTTCACACCAAGAAGTTGAGCTTCTTCGGTACTAATTTATCACCTAATATAGTTTCCTTTTATCCTAATTGCACATTATCCACAGATTCTTAGACATTTTTATAACTTTATCTACACTTTGAATATAGTGTTAAGGTGTGGCTAACCATTAGTTCTTAAATAATCTTCCTTGTGCAAACTATTACAATAGTTTTTTAATTGTTGTCCCTATCATTTATCCATGTGCTTCCCTGGTGGTTCAGTGATAAAGAATCTGCTTGCCAGTGCAGGAGGTGTGGGTTAAATCCCTGAGTCAGGAAGATCCCCTGGAGAAGGAAGTGGCAAACCGCTCCAGTATTCTTACCTGGGAAATCCCATGGACAGTGGAACCTAGTGGGCTACAGTCCACAGGGTCGCAAAGAGTAGGACATGACTTAGCGACTAAAACAGCAATAATCATTATCTTTCTTAAATTCCTCCTTTACAAAGCAGCCACTTTATAGTTTTCTATTTTCTAATGTCTTCAAGTTTATCTTTTATTTGTTTCAACAAAGTCAGCACAGTTCTTTTACTATCTGCCACTGAAGTCTTTTGGGGTGGCAAATCTAGTTTCCTTATATTCCTGGTTTTCTCTGTGTATAGAATATTATATTTGAAAATTATTTGTGGAAATAATTTGAGGCCCACAGATGAAGGTACTTAACTCCAGAGAGAATTTTTTTCTGTTTTTGCTAGGCTTCTGGGGGATAGTACCATCCTAAGCTGTGAGTATAAGTCTTGAGATAACAATTAAATCAGAGGCTTTAAGTTTTCTTCTGGGCTGTCTCCCTTCTGATTCATGCCTATCCTGAATGTGCAGCCCTTTGGAGGAGGGTTCTCAGTTTATTGGAAGGAGGGTCTTCTACTAGATTCTCCACTGAGTCATCTCCCTTGCCCAACAAGGCCATCAAAACAAAGCTTCTGATTTACCCAGAAATGCCTTCAAGTCAAAAACAGTTTCAATGTCCACTTCCCTTCTGTATCCATTACCTTCCAGAGCTCTCATTTTCCTTCAATTTTGGTCTCTTTAAAAACTGTCTTATCTCTTTAATGATTTTAAGATGAGGTTCTTTGAGGTATTTTGGTTATTTTCAGCAGGACAGTTGATTCAAATATCATAGCCCATCATTACACAGGAATCTGCTTCACTTCAAATCCTCACTCTATTACTTTGTATCTGTATGCCTTTGGATAAATCATTTAAGCTACATGAACTTCAGTTTCCTCATCTGTAAAATAAGGATAATAACAGTACCTATATTACAGTATTACATGTGAAGACTGTAATATTCAGGCACATAATAAGTATTCGATAAATGTTAGCTATTATTAATGTGTATTTTCATATCATCTTATTTATTTCCTTTAGGGCACTTACCACTCTCAAAGACTGCCTTGTTTATTTCTTACTTTGTTATTTTTTCTTTCAATAAAATATAAGCTCCATATTTTACTATTTAGCACTATAAATTGAGCCATATCATTTAAAATGAATTAATGAATATATTCAAGTTTTTCACCAAAACTAACTTTGATTCAATCCTGATAACCCAAAAATGAAAAACAGGCCATTTTATGTGAAAAAATAAAGTCTATTCTATAGGACATTCTTTTCAAAAAATAGAAAATTAAAAGCCCACCTTAGTCCAAGAAGAGTAAAAGAATAATTAGACTAGATTTTACAATTTAATTGCCAAAATCACATGGATATATCAGTACATTACTTATGTGTGTGGACAAACAATGCTCCTCTTCAAATTTTAAGAACCACAATCCCTTAGTTCAAGTAACCTTTAAAACTTACATGTGTTCTCATTTATAGAGTATATCAGTCTTTCACCACTTATTACAATTCTTGAGAAGGAATTAAGTAGTATTCAGCATTAATTTCTTACATGAGAAACTTTTGTTAAAAAACCACTGCATTATGCATGCTATTCTATGCCAGTGAATGGAATGGAATGAATTGTAAATATGTCTGATTGTGTGAGTGCCTCTCTGTGGGTGGAGACGCCACTTGGATTATAGTTCAACGGGTGAAAACTTCCCTATCATCTCTGTCTTCTCCTCATTCAGAGTCTCAAAAGGATGTGGATCAGGTTAGATGTGATATTGGGCTTGTCTTAAGAAATGCTCCTCACTCTCTGACTTGGACACAGGTATCTCTGTTCCACTATCCATGGGGAGAACAGGCAAAGATTTCCTCTGCAAAGAGAGCCCAGGAAATCCCATTCTTCATGGAGTCCTTCTCAAGCTCTCTTTAGTTGCTTTCCACTGGGCAACTTTATTGGCTCTAATTCTTTTTTTTTTTTTTTAGTTAGTATAATGGGCTATCTAAAGAGCCTCTTGATGAAAGTGAAAGACGAGAGTGAAAAAGTTGGCTTAAAACTCAACATTCAGAAAACTAAGATCATGGCATCCAGTCCCATCACTTCATGGCCGATGGATGGGGAAACAACGGAAACAGTGACAGACTTTATTTTGGGGGGGCTCCAAAATCACTGCAGATAGTGACTGCAGCCATGAAATTAAAAGACACTTGCTCCTTGGAAGAAAAGTTATGACCAACCTAGACAGCATATTAAAAAGCAGAGACATTACTTTGCCAACAAAGGTCCATCTAATCAAAGATACGGTTTTTACAGTAGTCATGTACAGATGTGAGAGTTGGACTATAAAGAAAGCTGAGTGCCGAAGAATTGATGCTTTTGAACTGTGGTGTTGGAGAAGACTCTTGAGAGTCTCTCGGACTGCAAGGAGACCCAATCAGTCCATCCTAAAGGAGATCAATCCTGAATATTCATTGGAATGACTGATGCTGAAGTTGAAACTCCAATATTTTGGCCACCTGATGCTAAAAACTGACTCACTGGGAAAGACCCTGATGCCGGGAAAGATTGAAGGCAGGAGGAGAAGCAGACAACAGAGGATGAGATGGTTAGATGGCATCACCAACTCGATGGACATGAGTTTGAGGAGTTGATGATAGACAGGGAAGCCTGGCGTGCTGCAGTCCATGGGGTCGCAGAGTTGGACATGACTGAGCAACTGAACTGACTGATAATGGGCTAATTTTAAACACACAACTTTTATGTTCTTTCTGCTTGCAGAACATATAGTCCTCTGCAAAGAAATATCTAAAAAATAATACACATTTGTGTAGTATATTCAACTTTATGCAAATATTCCCCCCAAAGTTATGAATGTATTAGATTTTTGTAAATTAAATCACAATCAATTATACTAAAGGGTCTTTACATTAAAAAAAAAAAAAAAACAGGTGGGGGCTTCCCTAGTGGTCTAGTGATTGAGAATATGCCTGCTAACGCAGAGGTCATGGATTTGATCCCTGGTCTGGGAAATTCCCACATGCCACAGAGGAACTAAGCTCTGAGTGCCACAACTTACTGAGCCAGTGCTCTGGAGACCGTGAGTCACAATCCCTGAGCCCCAGGAGCTGCAGCTACTGAAGCCCATGTGCCTACAGCGTATGTTCTGCAACAAGAGAAGCCACTGCAATCAGAAGCCTGTGGACTGCAAGGAAGAGTAGCCCGCCCCACTCCCTCCCCCAATCACAATGAAAGTCTGTGGGCAGCAATGAAGACCCACCAAAGCCGACAATAAATAAATCTTAAAAAACAAGCAAACAGGTGAATTTTTTTAAAGCATAGAGAGAAGGGGAGGAGTAAAAGGAGATGAAGTTCTATAGGTAGGAAGGGTGAAATTCTGAAGATAGTTATATTTTATTACTTGTATGAAATAAGTTACATGCTAACCATTGCCTGACCAGCACTGTTGTAATACAGAGTCATACTAGAGGTAATCTGTGGGATATCTTTTTATCCCTCAGGCCACAACATATAGTGATGTACAAAGGGAAGCATGCAGTAATCTACAGAAGGGAATGAAGTGGCAATACTGGGATATCAAACACAAATTAATTTCTTTTAGGGTATGTAGTCTTAAAGTCTTGAGTAAAGGGAGAGAACTAGAGAAAAATAATCTCTATGACTAACTGTGTCTAAGTGAGAAGATTATTAAGAAGAAATGGCAGAAAGATGCGGAACTTTCCTATTAAAATTTTTTTTCTGTGGGTGATAAAGTATCATCAAATGGCCTGCAGGAAGAAATAATGTGATAAAAATTTTGTTTTATTAAGATAACACTGAAAGCCAGCAGGTGAAGAATTAGAAGGACAAGTGACTAGAGACATAGAATCCCACTGCAGAGTAATTAATTATAGTACTTACGGCAAGAAAAGTGAAAGCCTAATGTGTTCCCAGGTGGTGCAGTGGTAAAGAATCAGCATGCTAATACAGGGGACACAAGTTCAATCCCTGGGTCAGGAAGATCCCCTGGAGGAGAAAATGTTAAACTCCTCTAGAATTCTTGCCCGGGAAATCCCATGGACAGAGGAGCCTGGTGGACTGCAGCCCATGGGGTTGCAAAGAGTCAGACACAACTTAGTGACTAAACAGAAACAACAAGTGTGGGAGAAGAGATGGAGAGTTATTTGGGGGTTGAGTTGATTGAACATGGATTTTAGTGAGACTCAGTTTCCTGTTTTGGACTCATGATAAATTGTGGTGCCTTTACTAAAACAGGGAATGCAGGATGAAGGGTACCTTGGCTACGTAGGAAGTGGAGTGAAATTAAGGAGTAAAGGGGATGAGTTCTGTCTTTGACATCCTGGAGCTATCCATGAATACCTAGATAGAGTTTTTCAGTATAGGCATTGGATACAAAGGACTAGAATTCAGGACAGAGATAAAGGTTTGAACATCACTGGCATGTAGGTTGTAGGTCAAAGCCATGGAAATGGATAAGCTGACTCCTGAAGATCAGTGAAATGAAAAGAGGAGTATGAAAAGTAAAGAATGACTGGGGTGAAAAAAAAGAAAGATAAGCAAAAAAGGTGTGTCTTAGAGGCCTAAGAGGGGAAAGTGCCAAAGGAGAAGAATGTTTTAGGAAGGAAGGATTGTTAACAATATCAGAAGGTCCAGAGAAATCTGGTATGATTAAATTCTGAAAGGGTTTCACTGGATTTGACAAGTGGAAGGCCTTGTTGCTCTGCCAGAGTGCTAGAAAAGTGAAACTCAAATCCTGCTCAGTGCTGATTGGCTGAATCCACTGGGCCTGATTGGACCTGGCCAGTCAGAGGGTAGGTGTGCAAAGGCAGGTCACACTTACTGTCCCTTATTTTTCTAAGTAGATATTAAACAGTTGGAAAGATAGCAAATGAAATTTCCTTCAAAACATATCTGTTCCTTAAAAATGGCTGAAAATACTTACAAGTTACATTAGCCAAGTATATACATAGCAATATATATCAGTCAGATCTCTTTAGATTAAAAAGGACTGGATTAAGCCAAACTAATTTAAACCAAAAAGAGTATTTGTTGGTCCTCCTAACTGAAAGTCTTGGTGAGAGTTCATCTGAACCGAAATGCTCAAATATTGTCATTAGAAATGTGCCTCCCTCCACTTCTTAGTGCTGCTTATCTCTATGCTAATAACTTCACTCCCAGTTTCTAACCAAGTCATTTGAAAAAGTGGTCACCAGCAGCTGTAAACTTACATCCTGTCAGTCCATGAACTCCAGCAAACAATGGACACCTCTTTCCTGATTGTTCCAGCAGACATCCTGGAGCTACATTTTGTTTAATGCAATGGTGAAATAAAGTGTCCATTCCTGAAATAACCTCTGAGTCCAGGGGACTGGACTTTACATATAGGCCAGGCTTACACCATGGCCCGCTTCCAAAAGTGGGGCTGAGAGTGGGGGTCAACCACACAAACAGCTGCATGGATACATGTGCTGCATTCCTGTGTTAGGTCTTTTATTAGGTCTTATTGGAGAAGGAAATGGCAACCCACTCCAGTGTTCTTGCCTGGAGAATCCCAAGGACAGAGGAGCCTGGTGGGCTTCCGTCTATGGGGTCACACAGAGTCGGACACGACTGACGCGACTTAACTTAACTTAGGGTTTTATTAGGGTTCTGCTCAAGTCCCACATTCCCACCAGGCCTTTGCACATGTAGGTGAGGTAGGCCCCGCTTTACCTAACAGCAGAAACTGTTCTTGAAAAGAGGAGACTATAACTGATGTGAGGGAAGCAGCCCTCTAACAAAAAATATGAGAGACAGTAAGGAAAAAAAAAAGGGGGGGGGGGAACAGCATGTAAAAGAAAGCAAGCGTTAACAAGGCAATTTAAAATAAACAAAAATAACTGTAAACAAATATAAAGATCATTAAAAAGCTATAAAGTTAATCACAGCACTTGCCTTGACCAAATCCTGCAGAAGACACCCTTCCTTGGTAATAAGCCCCCTGAGAATGAGCTGTGTTGACCTGTTCTGGTACATCCCCAGGGTGTATTTCTTTC
This sequence comes from Budorcas taxicolor, assembly GCF_023091745.1. Classification (NCBI taxonomy): domain Eukaryota; kingdom Metazoa; phylum Chordata; class Mammalia; order Artiodactyla; family Bovidae; genus Budorcas; species Budorcas taxicolor. The sequence continues at coordinate 36,055,883 of NC_068926.1, read as the reverse complement.
TTGTCTTTCCCTTGTTTTCTACTTTTCATCTTCTGTCCATATATATATAAATTTTTCACTTAGTTATTTTTGGCTGTGCTGGGTCTTCATTTCTGCATGGTCTTCTCTCTAGTTACAGGGAGCCAGGGCTACTCTCTAGTTGCCCAGTGCCCAAGCTTCTCATTGTGGTGGCTTCTCATATGGAGCACCGGCTCTAGGTGCACAGGCTTCAGCGGCATGCAGGCTCAGTGGTTGCGGCTCCTGGATCCTAGAGCATAGGCTCAGCAGTGTGGCACATGGGCTTAGTTCCTCTGAGGCATGTGAGACCTTCCTGGGTCAGGGATTGAACCCGAGTCTCCTGCATTGGCAGGCAGATTCTTTACCACTGAGCCACCATGGAAGCCCCTGGCCCTTCTTTACTCTTTCTGATGGCTCACATCTCTACTGAGAGCTTTCTCGTTACATTCGTAGCTGCTGACTCCCATCTTTTTGTTACACCTTTCCACAGAGAAGTTTTATTTCACATTCCCTCAAGGAGAGAAGGAAAAGAAAAATATGAAGAAGATACTCATAATTTTCAGAGCCACTAGAATAGTTATTTAATTTGCCACAGATGCTACATAATTTTCAGAGTCCTGTGTTCAAAATGCATTAAGAATTTCATAACAGCAGAGCATTAAACTAAGATAGGACTTCCCCAGCGGCTCAGACGATAAAGCATCTGTCTAGAGTGCAGGAAACCTGGGTTTGAGCCCTGGGTTGGGAAGATCCCCTGGAGAAGGAAATGGCAATCCACTCCAGTACTATTGCCTGGAAAATCCCATGAACAGAGGAGCCTGGTAGGCTACAGTCTTTGGGGTCACAAAGAGTCCGACATGACTGAGCGATTTCACTTTCAGGGTCCTTCTAGGGCTGGCTCTATGCTGTTGTCAAGAATGTACATTCATGATGCTGATCGAGGGTGGAACTCTTTGCTTACTTCCCAGTTGCCTTCTCAGATATTCCTTTGCATTCACATGGCCATCCTTTTGGGTAGCTTGTCCCATCCTCAAATTCAGGAGAGTGGAGTAAGTCAATAGTATATCTCCATTACCTTTGTGAGAAATTGGTTTAGGCATGACTTATGAGACACTTCCAGCCAATGAGATCTGATTTCATTTTTGATGAAAAAAGACACAGGAGAAGAAACAGCTCCCCTTTCCCTGCTGCTGCTGCTAAGTTGTTTCAGTCGTGTCCGACACTGTGCGACCCCATAGACAGCAGCCCACCAGGCTCCCCTGTCCCTGGGATTCTCCAGGCAAGAACACTGGAGTGGGTTGCCATTTCCTTCTCCAGTGCATGAAAGTGAAAAGTGAAAGTGAAGTCGCTCAGTCGTGTCCGACTCTTCGCGACCCCGTGGACTGCAGCCTACCGAGCTCCTCTGTCCATTGGATTCTTCAGCTGTTGCCAAATACAATCTGAGGCTATTTGTTATAGTGAAGACTTTGTCTATTGTAAGTAATAGAAACCTAAATCAAGCTGACTTGATCAGGGGCTACCAGTTGGACTGAAATCTGGCCCAACTGGATCCAAGCTCACATAATTAAGGTTCCTTCTCCATCTCTTGGCTCCACCCATCCTTGGAAGATACAATGTTCTGATTGGGTAACTCTCCTATATACTCTGTTTGGCAGGAGTTCACTGACCTCAGTCACTTAGACTGAGTGTGGAAGGGTAGTTTCTAAAGGAAGATGTGGGCTTTGTCTGAGAAGATGAGGGAAAGGATTCTAGGCAGGCAAAACCAAGTTGCCTAAGTTGTACAACAAATTTGTGTTGAAATTTTAGTCGGTTAATAGCAAGTATTGCAGGGAAAGAAAAATGTTTTTCAGAAATCAAAATAAAGAATTCTGAATCAACATTAATTTATTTTGAAGTTAATATTTTTTCTTAATATACCAGTTAAGTTTGAGAGTTAAGATTTTAATCTTATGTCTAATCATTCCGAAAACTCATTCTCTTTCTAAATGGAAGAGATTTGTGAATTCACACATGTTTAATCTTCAAGTGTAAATTGAAAGAGGAATGAAATTGAAACCAGAGACATTATGTATATTACCAAATCAAAATGATGACTGATTAGAGCTAACAAAGCAAGATTGTTGAGTGGAACTATCTGTTATGTTCTATCAAAGTGGCAATTAAAAAGCTCAGATGTAGTCATATAAATTGGTTGGGTTCATATCAACATTTCTGTCTGCTTGTCAGAAAAAATAGTTTAGTTAGGGAGTTGGCTTCATGTATTGGAAAGTAACAGTTTCTTTTAAACAGCTTGTATTAAAATCTTCCAGTCACAAGATACTGAATGAGCTGAGTTACTGGAAAAATTCCAAAAAGAGTTCTTATGGAATGAAAGGCATACTTCAGATAGATTTCTAACTGAACTTTTTATTTATTGTGAGTTCGGGAATTCACCCTTTTAAGAATCAGGTCTCTAGACCTGCATGAATTTGAGACTGCTTCATTTTCATTGGCACAAAGACAAACACATTAGTTCCTTATCCCAAAATAACAAGACATCCTTTATTTCAAATAGAAGTAACTTGAAAACATTGCAGTAATTTATAGATACTATGTAATTCTAAGACACCTTGTTATTCCAAAGACTGAAGAAAAATTAGCTATTTAAGAGGTGGTTTATTTGAATCAAAATTATGGCATTGCTTTGCAGGGAGTTTCTTGCATCTCATGCAAACCCAACTCCTTTTTAAGTTATCACCTGAGGAGTTGTGCAATGTTATAGTCAGTGCAGATGGCAAGTCCTGATGGGAGTGAAGGTCTTAATCAAATGAAGAGGTATCTTAAAAAAGCCCAATCTGTTCTCTGCCATCTTTTAATCTCTTATTAAGCAGGTTGCATCCATCACCAGAAAGTACAATAATAATGTTATTAATATTAAGAGAAAAACCTCTGTATCTGAAACTAAAACTGACCGTGGCCTTTCCTCTCTTATAAGGAAGAGGTAACGTAATTCATTTCAGTGGAGAACCCAATCTCTAAAAATCTCTGTGTGGATCCTTTCTCCCCACATAGGAGGGAGGATGGGAGAGGAGAATGGAGGATGGGAGGAAACTTTGGAGGATGGGAGAGGAGAATGAGACCTGGAGCAGGGACCCGTCATTCATAGTCTGGCCATTCATGAGGGGCTTGGTACTGAGCTGGAGGTAGGGAGAGCTGCAGAGTTCACTCCCATCCCATCAACTGTAGGAAGAACCAGGGTTGTTGTTGTTGCTTCCGGTTGTTTGTGGCAGCCACAGAGGGAGGCAGAGACACAGCTGGGCAACCTGGTAGGAAGCTAGAGTCAGTGAAACAAGAAAGAAAGCCTAGCGTTGTACTTTAATTTGTCTGTCTTCGAAATCTGTGGTGTAACCTTCTTGCCATTCCTTGGAATCATTAGTAATAATTTGCTGTACATAAAAATGCATTGATTTCTTAAGGGAGAGGGTGTGGTTGGAATTCAAGGGAAAATAGCCTAAGTTTCATCTCTAAGGTACTGTGAATTGAAGAAATGGAGGTAAGATTTCAATGAGATTGAGAGCTCTGCAGAGTAACCACTCAGAGTCACAAATACAGTCCAAGGTTGGCACAGAAATTCTGGGGAGGAAATGGGATGGTGGCTTGAGTTGACATCTGGGTTACTAACATACTAATGATTATCAGTGAGAGATTTACTATGTACCAGACTTTGGACTGAGAGATCACTCATACTCTCTTGAAACAATTCCGTATGGTTTTAATCACTTTCTGTCTTTGAGAAGAAGAAATCAAGGCCTAGAAATGTTAAATAACTTGGTCATAAATACTGAAGCTGACTAGAGAGCGTAGATCTGCATGACAAAAAGCCCATGTTTTTAACTAGCAACTTGTACTACCTTTCTGGGATCCTCATCAGCTCTCGAGTATTGATTGATATGCACTCTTGGACCCACACTCCTTTCCTTTAGTATTAATAATTAAGTAATGCCTTTAAATGTTGCCTCAAATTTAGTTTTAAAAGAAATCACTATTATCTACTTAGTATGTGTGGAAGGAAGAAGTCTAATACCTAATTCCTAGCCTTAGGAGAATTATAATCAAGTTGGATTAAAAAGTATTCAAATGAAAACAGTACGTGAGATTCCAAACTAAAAACCAAAAGACTCAGCTAATGTGGGGTACTATCAAGTTAAGGAGAAAGATATTATGGAATTCCTGGGTCAGCTCCTCAGAAGCTATGTGGATTTGGGCAAGTCACTTAACCTCCCTCACTCACAGTTGCCCGTTGGCGATATGGGAATGGTCATAGCCCTTGCTTTTACCCAGCAGAGCACTGACATGAGTCTTAAGTGACATGACAAATGGGAAACTGCTTTGTAAACTGCAGAGTTGAATCAATTCTAGTTATTTTAAAATTTGAAGGCAAACACGATTCTCCCCCAGATATTTAAAAATAGCTCATCTTCTACATCAAAGGTCAAATGTCAGAAGATAAGACTATAATCAGTACATTCAAATGAGACACCACTTCTACTCTGTCACTTTTGTGGAGAGAATTATTGGCAGGACACAGCAGGCAGCAATTGTAACAAGGAGCAATAATGCCAGTGTGCAGAGAAAAAAGAGCAAACTCAATCAACTTAGACCCTCACCTCCCCTCGCAATGTCCTCTCCTCTGCTGGTTATGGAACCAGAAAGTCTTATGCCCTGCATGTTTCCCAAGTACGCTCTTTTTTCCACTCCATCACCCCTGCTTTCCTCAGGCACTCACTGCCTCTAGCCAGGGTATTGCACCAGCCAATACATCCATGTTCCACATCAAGGTTTTCTTCCTAAAAATAAAATGTGTTCAAGTCACTCTTAAGGCTTAAATCCCCAGAATGCCTTCCCAATCTCTGAATAAATGGTAGAACTGAAGCTCAGCAGACTCCTTTACAATCAGTTTTTCTCTCTTGGCACTTCTTCGGTTGCACTTTACAGTCCAGCTTGACTCTCTATCTTGCAGCTCTTCAAATAAGCCGCAACCCAGCCACACCTTTCCATTTGCCCTTCCCCTTTGTTCTTCCAATTATTTTTCACCCAGCCATCAACATTCAATGCAAAAGCAGCTTCCTCTTCAAAGCCTTCTTCCCCATATTCTCCCATCCTATCACAACACCACATACACCCAGAAAAAGTTAGGGTTCTCTCTGACCCACCAACACATTATGCATGCTCCTCTTACAGTATTTTCCACAGGGAGCATCCCCGTTTACTTTTTGGTCTCCCCCACTAGACTGTGAATGCCCTGAGGTAGAGACTTCCTCACATTTGAATCCCTGCCCTTAGTAGGGATTGCCTATAACAGCTCCTTAATAGGCATTGCATGAATAAGTGTATTGACCGAACTTAAAAGATCTCCATATTAGCACAGTTTTTTTTAAAAATGACTGCATTAGCAATGTATTATAGAAGCACAGCTTGCTTGTAATTTTCTGTCTCATGTACTCAGCATGGAAATTTTTTTCAATCAGAATAACTGAAGTTGTAATTATTTAAAAGAGGTGACATGAGCTAAATGGATCCTTGCGCTTAGAAAAATATAAGAGAGTGCAATGATTAACAGAAAAATCCCACCACGACATTTCTTTATCCTCATTTTCATGTCAAATCTCCTTGTTTTGGAACCCGCAGTAAAGTTTTGACTCTATTAATTATGACATTACTGCCTGCTGCTATTAACTTAAGGACAATGTCAAAAATGCTAAACTGTGAAAACCAGCAGGGGGGAATGTGCATGGAAAGTGGAATGTTTGAGTATGAGAAACTCTCTAAAGGAAGAAATTCAGTGCCTAGAGACCATTATCTGGTAGGAACATTTATCTGACTGTGGGTATAAGCCAAAGACATTTAATTTACAGTAGGCAGAGTAGAGGTCAGTGCCAGACATAACTATTTTAGCTGCTTTTTCTGTGTAATGGCAAGTATCATAGAATTCTATTGGAAAAATAAGTGAGATGCATTAACCAGTGACTTACAATTTATTGTAGGCTAAGTAATGACCCTGAGGGGCCATGACATCCAAATTGGTCCAGCTTTTTTTATTAGTAGGATTTTTTAAAAAGGGTAATCAGTAGCCTTTTCCCCTTTCTACATTTTTTAGTGGCTTCCTTAAGTAGCATATCCTACTGAAGCCTATGAGTAATATCTTGCTTTCTTATGAGGCTGGAATTGTTGCTCTTTTTAAAAGGACAGTGGGGATCTACCGATGAAGGGTAGGGCAACATGACATCTTTCCCTTTCATCAGCTTTCAGTACTCTAACCTGTGCCCTATCCATCCTGGGGCTGAAACGCTGCACCTGCTTCAGACACCTCCCATCATCTCAGCCTTCCTACTGTTCCAGCCTTTACAGGGTCGCCTTGCAGCGCAAGGTGCTTTGAGCATCTCTCACCTAATGCTGTGGGGTTTCTCTGATGCCTCTACGTGAGATGCCTGTGGGACCTGCAGGACTCCCACCTGTGTCTTAAAAGTGTCTTGTGCCTAGAGGCAGGGTGACAAAATTCCCCTCTTTTTCATCCCTTGGGTGGGTAGATCTGGGGCTCTTTCTTTTGGGTTAGCCAAAAAAGTTCATTCGGGTTTTTCTGAAGCATGTTACAAAAAAGACTCAAATGAACTTTTTGGCCAACCCAGTAAATGGTTCCACAGGTAGTGCCAATGGCAGCAAGCTCCCGTTGCCCACAGTGGCGACCAACTAGACTACACACCATTGTGTTGGCTCGCCTCGCTCCCTGTTTCACTCTACCCAGTTCCTCGCTCTTGTTCTTTGAGATCATGAAACTCTCCCATCGCCAATCCTCCATTTACTCTTCTGTGGTAACTTTGGGAATCACACAGAAAGATGATGATATCAAATTTGGATGAGCTTAGGGCTCTGAACGGGCTTCCCTGGTGGCTCAGATGGTAAAGAATCTGCCTGCAGTGCGGTAGACCTGGGTTTGATTCCTGGGTTGGGAAGATTCCCTGGAGGAGGGCATGGCAACCCACTCTGGTATTCTTGCCTGGAGAAGCCCCATGGACAGAGGAGCCTGGCAGGTCAGAAAGAGTCAGACACAACTGAGCAACTAAACACAACACGCAGAGTTCTGAATGGCTGAGTGGAGATGAATCCTTCATTCACCCCACACTGCCAGCCCTATCACATTAGATTGGGATATAAATGAATAATTATAAATATTCTATTAAGCTACTGAGACTTGGAGATTTTTTGTTATAACTGAGTATTATTTACCCTAATGAAGCTTTCAATATTGTGCATAGGAATTCTCTTACCTAAAATGAATACTCTCTGCCCTCCTTTTTTTTTCCTAATCAAAATCCTATCAATATGTAAAAACCCAGCTGGAATCCTACCTAATCCACAAACGTTTTGATGACTGCAATAGCTCATGGTGACCTCTCTCTTCTCTTAACTTCTAGGGCACTGTTTTCCTATTTGGACCTTAGATAAGTACTGCTTTCTTATTTGCTTTTCATGTGCTACTTGTCCAGCTGGATTATAAATTATAATGACACTGACCCTGAGGGGCCATGACACCCAAATTGGTCCAGCTTTGTAGAAGATTACTACTACTATTACTATTATTATTAGGCCCCTAAAGCAATTACTACCAGTGTAGGTAGGTGGTACATAAGGAACAAAAAGTCAGAAGTCACATAAGGCTTAGAAGTCCTATAAATATCATTGTATGAGTCTAGCTTGGGCTAAATATAAGAATTCAACCCCAGTAATTCTGGCTCACAAGCACAACAATGTATTCTCTGAGGATAAAATTAATTTCTATATATAAATGAGTCATTCAGAAATAACACATGTAAGAATTAAAGATTTTAAAATTAAAAAAAAAAAAGAAATACATTTAATTTGCCTTTTTTCCTCAAGGGCTAATTAATGTTAGCATTTCCTCCACCTCTCCTATAAAAGCATATTGAATAATATCCCAGATTGTGAAAGGAAGGATTAGAATGTGAGATCTCTTTGAAATTCCTCACAATACTGATTTTCTGTCACCCATATTTAGCTTCTGTTTTGAAATAAAAGTCAGCAGTTTAGTACAATTTATACTGGACTTTATAAGTCTACTTTTTCTATAACAACAATAATAATAAATATTAATACTTCTTTCCATTCCTGAATTTCCTCTTTCTGACCCTGAATGTTAAACAGTGATATTCATATTTTTTTCTCTTTTTCTAATTGTGAAGAATAAACTGCTGAAGTTTATCATTTCAGGTAGCCATGACTTATTTTGAAATTAAGCAAAGGGAATTTTTTGTAATAACTGTTTTAAGTCTAAGGATTAAGAACTTGAATCAGACACATGTTCACAAATTTTATACAAGTTGCCGTTTGAAGATACTGGAAACCATTATAACTGGAAAGAAAAGATTACATTTTGATGCTGTTGACCCATGCCTGTTCAGTAATACAGATGCCTTTGACATCCTTATTCACCCAGCGGGGCTTAGTGCTAGCAATTTGCTTTTCTGTCCTGTCAATGCTCTTTCATTCTGAGCTGGAGAGAATAGTCTGCAATTGTACAGTTCATGCCCTCCAGGTTTTAGTTTCTCTCCACTGAAGCTACTTGTATAGAGATCAGTGTCTGCTGGCTGTACCAGTACTTCTAACAAGCACACAGCATTCAGTCTCATCCTTTTCAAGTCCCAAGCGCGACATGTTAATGATGAAGAATAAAGTTTCTAGCCTTTCAAGGAATAGCTTGAAAAAACACAGCAACATGGGACAAGTATCTAAAAAGCAAAGAAACATTTTTATGGGCAGTCTATCACCATTGCATTAGAATTTCTTAGCAGCCATAATTTAACCTCTGGTTGACATGAAGGAAGGACAAGAACTAGGATATAAATACACTGATTCATATATTTTCCTCCTCTAAAAACTCTAATGTGAGAATTGCCTTTTAATATCTGGTTGAGGTTTTTTGTTTTTAGTATAGCCACCATTAAAGATTTTCTGCAGAGGTTTTCAAAATGTATTTCTCAAAACCACAGGTTTTCCATGGTGGTACATCAGGGCTGCCACAATTGGAGCTGAGTGTGTGTGTGTGTGTGTGTGAGTGTGTGTGTGTGTGTGGTGGGGGGTTCCTTCCCTCTTCCTACCCCAGGAGTTTTGCTCTTTATGTTTTACATTTGGCTTTCTATATAGAACTTACAACTAAAAAATAATGGATTCTGAGGGGAAAATTTTTTTAAATCCTTGAATCATGGAGACATCATTTTTTTTCCAAAGAAAATCTTTTTTTTTTTTTTTTTGCATTGAAATAACCAAAATGTGATGTTTCAGGAATGTCTGGGTGATATCTGCCTGGGGTCTGGTCTTCTTTCCTGGAGCTTCCCGGGTGGCATTAGTGGTAGAGGACCTGCCTGCCAATGCAGAAGACATAAGGATGTGGGTTCGATCCCTGGGTTGGGAAGATCCCCTGGAGAAGCGCATGGCAACCCACTCCAGTATTCTTGCCTGGAGAATCCCATGAACAGAGGAGCCTGGCGGGCTGTAGTCCATGGGGTCACAAAGAGTTGGACATGACTGAAGTGACTTAGCAAGCACATACACAAGGCACAGAGGTTCTATGAATTCTGTGCCAGAATAGGAGCTGCTCTGGTGAAGCTGCCTAAACATCGCACCCCACCCACCCCCCCACCACCCAGAGAAAGCAATATAGATTTTTATCAAAATTCTGTTTGGTTTTCATCAACAGTCCACCATTTCATTAATACTAGCACAGTAGAGACAATAAGACCCTCTCAATATGTTTTTAAACTAATAACAGCTATCATTTATTACATGTTTTATGCCATGTTCTTTGGTAAAGTGCTTTGCGTATAATGAGAATTGATATGAAGGAAATTTTAAAAAACTTGCCCAAGCTCACATCCCTAGTAAATCATAAAGCTGAACTTTGAGCTCATGTCTGTCATCTCAGCACCCAAGTTTTGAATCACTAAGCATTTTTCCACTAAATGCCATGAATTGTACTGGGCACTGGAACACACCCATTAAATAGGTCTTCCAACTCCAGACTTCCTGCCTTGAGCTTACGGAGTTCAACAGAGACATGTTGAACAAACATGTATGAAGGAGTCTGTTAGCTCAGCTCTCATCTGTTGTGTGCACAGTGGCTATTGTTTGCCAGCAACCAACTGCACAGCTTTCTTCTGGGAAATGCTCCTTTCCCTACTCTAACCTTGTGTGAATATGTGCTGCCCTTCACTTACCCATCCCACTCTCCTGCCTCCTCTGATTGGCCCAAGTGGCCCTGCTTAGAGATGATTGGAATGGATTTGGGTCCAGCTGGGTGAATAAAGGCTCTGCCAATCAAAATCCTCCCCTCCGTCTTGCAGCTGGGACCTTAGTCTCAGTCTCCCTCTGGTGGCAAGCTAGGAGAAGTCTGGCATGAAGGCATCTATTGTTTCTGTGTTAGGGCTGACCTGTAGTCAGAATCGGAGAAACTGAGAAATTGAAATCATGAGGAGAGAAGGAGAGATGGTAAGAATGGCAGAGTTTGAGACCTGATATCAAGTTGTTCTCAAGTCCCATCTCCACTCTTTTCCTTATATCCCCTTTGCCAACTAATTGGGTTTAGTCACTTCCAACCAAAATAGGTCTGACCAAGATGGCAGGTTCAATCCCTGGGTAGGAAACATCCCCTGGAGAAGGGAATGGCAACCCACTCCAGTATTCTTGCCTGAAAAATTCCATGGATAGAGGAGCCTGGCTGGCTACAGTCCATGGGACTGCAAAGAGTCTGACAGGATGGCATACACACAAGACGGTGGGTTTATAAAAATTCTCATGTCAAGTTCATGTTTATACTGAGAGAAGGGGAAAACTACTTTCTGTCTTTTCTCTGCATATGGCATATGCTTACTTATCTCTAAGCTTAGACTCCACAGCTCTAGATGGGAGGATAATGGTAAGGACTGACAGAGTAGAGAAGCAAATTTTTGGAATTTCACCAATAGCACTTCTGTTTTTGTTTTATATTCCTTGTCAAGACTTTTATATTGCAAGGAGACTTTCCTGACCATTAAATGGTGAGAAATAAATTTTTATAGTATCATATATTTCTACATAATAGCTGGTAATAAAGTTTTTATTCTAAAGAACTCTGGGACACATAAATAGACATTCCTTGCTACTCTGGACATGAGGAAATGAACTGAGCTTAATTTAATTCATTGAGCTGAGCTTAATTTCATTCATTATTAAATTATTCTGCAATAATTAATAATTGCTATAGTATTACTATTACTTATTGATTTATGTAATAGATAAATTATGAGATAATGCTTCATTTTATAAGCAATGCATCATTGAATTGCTGCAAATACTGATTTCAGAATATAAAACACTGCCCTGACAATTTACAAAATCTCTTGTGGGGAAACCAAAGATCATAGTGAGTCCACATACATTTAATTGACACACAACTTATTTTAAAACATATTTTTTAAATGAAACTAGACTGCTGAGCACAGGTGGGAGCCAAAATCCAGCCCTCACTTCTCACCCCAAGCCATGTGCCCATGAGGCTGCCTGCACTCTCTCAATGGCATCAGTGGTGGCCCTCCTGAAAGCAAAGCAAACTTTCCTGGGACCTAAAACTCCCTGAAAGAAAGATGCATTCTTCTGAAACACAAAACAGGTAAATAATGGCAGAAATAACATTTTCCCTATAAAAGTAATGCACATAAATGCCCAATAAGCGCTTATTAAATGAGCACCTTATCAAATAAGGAAGGTAATGGTTTTCTTGATAATATGCCAAAAGGAAAGTGATAGCAAATGACTTAAAGTATATGTTCCAATTTCTTTTAATGGCTTATTTCCTCATTATAGCTGTGAGTGTGTGTGTGTTTTGTCTACTCTACTCAACAGCATGAGGACTGATGACTATCGTTGTATCTCTTCCCTTGGCAGATAGGGACACCAGAAGAGTAAACACTGATTTTAACTTAAAATTTTTTTTCTTGCTTACTATCAACATTTCCCTGCTCCATTTCCACCCTCACAGCTGCTCTGATCCTTATGGAACATATGGCTGATGGGAGAAGTAGCCCCAGTGAGTTGAATAATCACATCCCTATCAGTGGGTTTCAGTTTATCAACACTGACAATAAATTTCTCTCTGTGACTCACCATATTTTGCTTTTTTATACCACAGAAAGGTCCTGGACGTGCTTACGGTGCTTTCTATAAATAACAGCCACACATTCCAGCTTTCGAAGGAGCACATTCTGCTAAACATAGACTGTGGAGACAAGCAATCCCTGTTTTTCTTGCTGTACATCATGGGTGCTAACTGAGGCTCAGTTTTCCTTATTTCATCTCAGCTTGGCCTTGGTTGTTTTGGGTCCTTTCACAGAAGTCACCGTATCACTTCTAGTGCCCCATGGCTAATACCCAGGCCAGTAGTATCTACTGCCCAAGGATGCTGGAGCCTCATGGCTGCCATTACCATTAGCTGGATGGACCACACTGTTGTTAAACAGTCTCACAGACATTCTAAGTCAAAAACCAGAAGTTTGGGCGTCTCTTAGTAATCACAAGAGCCATAAGCCATTTGAAAGTTGAGGTCTGGGTATTACTGACCTAGAATTTCCAGCTGAGGCAGGAAGACAGACAGCTTGGCAAGAATAGCTAGAGTTAGCCCCAGGGCTCTATGGAATATGTCACTAATACAAAAGATTTACAGTGTGATTTACTCAGTTCTCCCAGCCAGTGCCAGGCTAGACTATAACCTGAATATTATGGGACATGACTTGGTTAAATCTTTTCTTGCGTTTTTACTTTCTCCTTTTTTTTTGACTTTGACTTTTTTTTGAAAGCATCTGCCATTCAGCAGGAGAAACGTGAAACTTTTGGTTTATTTTGGATACATATTTTAAAGACCTAGCACCTTTCTTTCTATAACATTCCCTTTAGCTCTAAAATGCCAGCAGGCCCATCAGTCATACCAGATCTTTCACCAGAGCATTAGTGTTCCATGCAGTGTTTTTCAGTTTACAAAAAGTGACATCACGTCCAGCCCATCACTGAACCCCAGAACAACCCTATGGTGTGGTAAGTGTTATTCCCATATGAGAACTGAAGAAACTGAAATTAGATCAGTTTTATGATTAGTCCACAGAGGACAGCCAGAACCCAACCCCAACTCTAGTTCTCCTTCTGTTTTAACCAGAGCATTTTTTGTCTTTAGAACTGCTGTGACTTGGGTGGTACAGAGGGTGCTGGATCAGAGCCCAAGGACTTCCAGTAAGTCACTCCTTGCTAGCCAGACAAACTTGTAATGGTTGCTTAATCTCTCAGCCTTGATTTCCTTTTCTGTAAAATGAAATCCTTTTTTGCTCTCATACTTTATGGTAGGCAAACAAGATCATCAGGAATCTTTCTCCATGAGCAATACAAGTGTGATAGGTGCACTTTACATGCAAAGGAAAATAGAGAAGTTGATAAAGTTTTCTCTTTCTGAGACTTTCTTCTCTGTCTTCATTTCTTTCTTTTACTATTCCTTTAGTCTGCTGCAATGGGTGGATTATTTACTGCCATTCAAGTTTGCAGTTTTGTTATCCTTCACTTTCATGCATTGGAGAAGGAAATGGCAACCCACTTCCATGTTCTTGCCTGGAGAATCCCAGGGATGGGGGAGCCTGGTGGGCTGCCATCTAGGGGGTCGCACAGAGTCGGACACGACTGAAGCGACTTAGCAGCAGCAGCAGCAAGTGAAGAAATTGTGCTTTTCTCATATGATTTTATTGAGTTATCACTCTGTCCTCTCCAGGTAAATCTTAATACAGCATGTCAATATAGTTCAGCAAAATCTTATGGAAAGTTAGATTGACTTTTTGGGATTTTTGAGGGGTTTTTCTTTTTTCCTGCATTTTTATTTTAGGTTAGTCTTACAACATTTTTTGGCTTCTGTGTTTGGGTTGAGAATAGAGATGCCAGTATTCTTTTCATTTCTAAACCTCACCTCTAACTTTGTCATACATGTGAAACTGATCTTTACTAGAAACATATGGAGAAAAAAAGTCTTTCCTGGGTCACTCTCATCTAAGGCAATTGATTGGCTCATACAGTTAGATCAGAGATTATCAAAGTATCTTCCCTGGACCAAGAGCATCAACTCGGAGCAAGTTAGAGATGCAGTCTCAGGTGCCACCCGAATCCTGCTGAGTCAGAAACTCTGGGGTTGGGACAGCAAAATCACTCTGAAGTTTGAGAACTCCAGAGAATAGATAATTGTCCTATTAGAATGCATATATTTTTACTCTTAAACTCCTCAGCATGGCTCTGTGCAAGTGAAATCACAAAGGATATATGTTAGTAGAATGGGAGACTTTATGTAGGGCCAATTAAGGCCCCGCTACAACTAGGGAATAACAACTAGCTACATTGTTATTCTCTGTTACCTCTTTAATTGCCTTATCACTACCTTAGACATATGTTATGAATGTCCTTTTCTTTATTTTAAATGTGTATGAAACCTTTATCTAACAATTAGCATCAGTACATTTATATAAAATTTGCAAACCTAAATCTTAAGATACTTGTAAATACCAAGCTATGTTTGAGCCTTAGTTCAATTCTGCTGAACTGAGGCTTGTCATTTTTGAGTAATCATCTCTTTGGGCTGTTACTACATGGTAAATCCCATTTTGTTTTTCAGTTCTTGAGTGATGCTGGACCAATATGATCTATTCTTCCAAATATCTCTCCACGTTGCCAATTGCTATTCCACATAATTTTGTAAGAGACCAAGCCTAATTACCCCAAGGAAAAAGTACCTTTCAGAGGCACTCCATTTGGTCTGTTAATTCAGTTAATAGCAGTCCTTTTCTGGGGAAAACATGTTCTGTTTTGATCAGCACTTTAATTTTCAAGGTTAATATTCACAAGCTTCTCAAAGATGAGGTTCAGCCTTGTGTGTGTTCGTGCTTAGTCGCTTCAGTCATGTCCGACTCTGAAGCACTATGGACTGTAGTCTGCCAGGCTCCTCTATTAATGAGATTCTCTGGACAAGAATACTGGAGTGGGTTGCCATGCCCTCCTTGAGGGGATCTTCGCTATCAAGGGATCAAATCCGACATTGCTTATGTCTCCTGCATTGACAGGTGGGTTCTTTACCCCAGCACCACCTGAGAAGCCCAGAGATTCAGCCTTAACTCATGACAAACATTATTATTCATCTTAGGATGGCAAGAATTTGGGTTGTGCTACTTTATTATTGTGTGACTTTGAGCAAACTACTCAACCTCCCAAGAACCTCATCTGCAAAATAGTTACTTCATAGCCAGAGTTCAAAATCTGGAAGATAATTCCATTTTTTAAAAAACATAACTTACCTCTTTCTCCACACCCAAGGTTTTCAGGTTTTTAGAGGAGATGCAAGGGAAGACAATAGAGCTTTGATGTCTATAATACAGGTTTAAGTGGAAATCCTAAACTTTAACACTTTCTACCCTGTGTCTTTGGGCAATTTACTTAATCTCTTTAAACTTTAGTGCCCTTATACTGATGGCTCAGAGGTTAAAGCCTCTGCTTGCAATTCAGGAGACCTGGGTTCGATCCCTGGGTCGGGAAGATTCCCCTGAAGAAGGAAATAGCAACCCACTCCAGTACTCTTGCCTGAAGAATCCCATGGAGGGATGAGCCTGGTAGGCTACAGTCCACGGTGTTGCAAAGAGTCGGAGATAACTGAGCAACTTCACTTTCACTTTCACCCTGTGTCTTTGGGCAATTTAATTAATCTCTTTAAACTTTAGTGCCCTTATCTATAGAATGATGTACTTATAGCACTTATCTTGTGGGGTTGGAGAGACAAGTATATAAAATGCTTAGCCTGGCATGGAGTGAACGTTCAAATATATCTGGTATTACAATTATCATGATTGCCTGTCTTTCTTAACATGTGTCAAACAGTACCGACTCCTTCTTTGGCCTAGACCATTCATTTTTTTTCTTTTTTATCACAGTAAGACAGAGTTATAGGACATGAATTCCTTCGCTCTTTTTCATCAATTCCATGCCAAGGTGTATATGACTATTGGCCATACTGTTTGAAGCAGACTTTTTGAAGATTAAGATGGGGATTCTCAACTGATGATTGGTTTTGACCTCTGGAGCTGAATAGTTCATTTATGGGCAGATGACCAAGGAGTTTTTCTTATGGCTTGTAGCCTATAGCCAAGCCTGCCCATGCAGACCACTGGGTAGTTCCCAACACTCTCCACCCCCAACAGAAATTATGGGCCATTGTGAATGCTAGTCACAAAATTCCTTTGCCTTCTATTGCCATATAGCATAATGGCACTCACCCTTGTCGAACCAGCTTCTTGTATTTTTCCAGTTACCATCATCACCCCTTTGGTCACTCCTCATTTGGTGAGAGCTCTACACTAACAGCATAAAATGGAACTGGACTCTGAATCAGCCTTCCAATGATACTGTAGCAGTCAGTCTCAAAACACAAGGTGGGAAAGATACTTCTGGTAGCATTTGCCATTTTGATAGCATCATGATCCTTATTTTATAAAATTTCTCAAACTTAGGATTCCGCTGGTCAAACTATTATTTTTTAACCTTAAAATATGTCCTAATATTGCAACCTCTGCTTTATACATAGGCATATTTCCATAATTAGATCATGAGTTAAGTTTTCATTACATCAGTTATTACATGGGCTGCTGCTGCTGCTAAGTTGCTTCAGTCGTGTCCGACTCCGTGCGACCCCATAGATGGCATAGATGGCTGGATGGCATCACAGACCTGATGGATGTGAGTCTGAGTGAACTCCTGGAGGTGGTGATGGACACGGAGGCCTGGCGTGCTGCGATTCATGGGGTCGCAAAGAGTCGGACACGACTGAGCGACTGAACTGAACTGAACTGATAATGACCCTAATTATTAAATGAAGAAATATGTCGGCCATCAAGTCATTTAACAGTGCCCAAGTAGGTAAGCATTTGGTAGAAAAGTCTTAACTAGCTTAACAACTATATAAAGTAACACATCACATATTTTTGAAAAATGACTTAAGTGTTAAAAATCAAGGTTAGAACTCAAGAGTGTTCTCTTTTGTCATGAATACATTTCAATTTTTACAGCAGAAACAAGAGACTGCTTTTACTATATTATTTATGGTAACTAATTATCTCTTTATAAAAGGAGGTTTCATATAACCTATTTTTGGAAAAGCAGTTAAGAAGCTATTTTGGTTTTCAGTGTCCAGAGATTTTGCTCCTTAATTTTATACCATAGTTATATATTGTAGTCAGAGTGAGTTTTTTGTACATGGGTTTTATTCAGAGGAAGTTACTGTAATTCAGAGAGGCAGTCACCAATATGAATATAGCTCTAGATTGGTCAATTATTTCTTGTACTAGTTCCAGGGATTGATTGGAAAGAGGCTTGTGGTGGCAGGGCTGGCTGGGGCAACTTGGGGACAGTAACTTCATGAATCTAGGGAAAAAATCGTTGGTATGTGAACATTTGCTGTTACTTGGTTTTGTAGCCACACATTGCTTCTTGGATTTCTTATCAGTGAAACCAAAGATATCCCAGATTTCATTGGTGCTATCAGATCTATGATTATAGATCATTCTAATAATCTCAATCCTGGTATTAGCCTCAGCTAAATAAAATCTTCTTGAATGTGTTATTATCAGTCTTAGGAGAAGTTACATTAGAGTTAGTAATGAAGGTATTAGTCCCTGCTTAACCAATTTAGGGAAAAGGAACTTGGCTTTCTGAGTATTAAGATGATTGTTTATAGAATCTTGACTCAACTGAAATTTTGACATGTAAATATAAGTTGAAATTTTAACTGGAGAATTGAAATATTCTTTTACACTACTATACAATTTCTCCCTCCTTATTAAAAAATGCACTGTTATGTAACTGACTTTATTAACAGAGATAGTGGTTATATAAAAATTTTTATGAGCAATATCATGTAATCATGGCAGAGACAGTGAAACAAAAGTTCCTATAAGGCATCATCAATAAAATAAGCAGACAAAAGACCCAACAGTGTTTAGCAATGTTCCCTAGTGAAGGACACAATGTAATATCTGTAAACAGAGTCCTAGACCTTCTAGGTTATTTATAAAACCTGTTTGGGATTGTGATAAAGATACCTTTCAATTTCTGGATCCTAAATTTCTCAAGGACTTGTCCTTTTAAATCATATACACTGTACATGCTGTTTTCTAATGTATCCCATCTGAGATACTTCAGAAATATCCATTTATATTTATATTCTCTGGAAGCTGTTCGATGTAAGACTTAGTTTAGAACCTCCAACTTTTGTAGATCAACTCACCAAAACTCAATACTTTGAAAGACAAAATTCAATTAATTGAATGACCAATTTGCCAAAATTTACTGATTTAGCAAAAATGGTTTTAATATTTGAAAAGGAACACTCAGTTTTAGTTACTGATAATAAAACATACAAAATAAATGCTGATACGTCATTTGAAGTACTGGCCAAAAAAGGAATATATAAAAATGATTCGAATGTGAAGAAACAGAAACTGTCCAAAGTAGTCAGAATAATTCCAAAACCTGTAAAATGCCAGAAACTTGACTTCAAATAAGGGGCAATTGGAATATGTACACTTTGTGGCAATTTGTTGAAAGGTTTGTTGTAAAAATCTGACAAAGCATCGAAGAGCCAGGAGGGTGTCCAGATGGAGTATTATACTGGACCATGTGATTAGTGTGGGTAGAGAAATAAATGATCTGGGATATTACCGGACAATCCACATCACCTCAAATGTTGACTGCAAGTCATTAAGAGTTGAAGGTTGAAATGCTTGCTACCTGAGAAAGCGGCACATGTTTTTAAAATATTGCATGATAATAAGAATGTAAAATGGCATTAAATGAGATTCTTGGTTACTTTATTTTCTCCAAACTCTGAAGAGTTTTGGTCTGTTATAAAGGACACAGTTTTGTTGTTTCTTCTGTGCACTGAGTGTAACTCAGTCTCAAGGACACTTCACTCTTTGGCATCCCGTGTTGTCAGCTGTTATACTCAGTAATCAATGAAATTGATATTTGTGTCACAATGTGGATGTTTCTCTCATAGTGGCAGCTAACCTAGAGCCTCAGTTGCCCATGTCTCGCTTCTTGGGGCTGACAGCTCTTGTAGCCTTGCATGAGTTGATAACACCAGCTACAGTGCTACTTTCTAAAGTTATTGTTAGCAGTATTTAGGATTCCCTGGTGGCTCAGATGGTAAAAAGTCTGCTGCAATGTGGGAGACCTGGGTTCAGTCCCCGGATCGGGAAGATCCCCTGGAGAAGGAAATGGCCATCCACCCTAGTATTCTTACCTGGAAAATCCCCTGGACGGAGGAGCCTAACAGGCTGCAGTCCACGGGGTTGCAAAGAGTTGGAGACGACTGAGTGGCTTCGCTTTCACTTATTATTGCTGTATAATATCGGTAGTAGTTCCTCATGTGTTAGGCAGACAATAGTGGAATTTACTGGCAGCAGTCTGGAAGCCCAATGCACTCATGTTATCCTCAGGGAAAATCAGGCTTCCCCTGGCACGATGTGACAGTCCCAGAGAGCAGCAGAAGTTGATACCAGGTAAACTGTAACATTCTCCAAGGCTCCAGACATGCACAGCAGTCTCAGGACATGCATTTAGAGATATTTTCAAATGCAGAGAAGTTGGGAGTGGTGAGTGGTGAGTGTAAGTTTCTGCCCTTACACTGCTGTCCCAGAATCTGCTAAGTTACTTTGATACATTGAACTTCAGCTATGAAGAGGAGAAGATAATCTCATCAATTCACCCAGAAACATATAAAGGGAAATTGCTGTCTTCTGACAGTTTGTGTCACCAGGAGTTATGACATAACATGTTAAAGCAGTAAGTGAGGTTCACTCTGTGCAGATTTTTTTTTTTTTAAATTTCAGTTTGTGTTGTTGTTAAGTCGCAAAATCTTGTCTGAATCTTTGCAACACAATGGACTATAGCCCAACAGGCTCCTCTGTCCAAGGGATTTCCCAGGCAAGAATACTGGAGTGGGTTGCCATTTCTTTCTCTTGGGGATCTTCCTGATCCAGGAATCAAACCCGGATCTCCTATATTGGAAGGCGGATTCTTTACCACTAAGGCACAGGAGAAGCCCTAAATTTCAGCTTTCTTGAGGCATAATTGATGCATAAAATTGTAAGATATTTAAAGTGTACAAAGTGGTGATTTGATATACATAAATATGATTAAAGGATCCCCCTCATCTAGTTAAATAATAGTAATACATCCACTGCTTTACTTATTTATTTAGTGAGAGACCAGTAAAGTTCTAATATTATACAATATCACTTACTTGTGAAGTCTTAAAAATTGATATAAATGAACTAATATACAAAACATAAATAGACCCACAGACATAGAAAGCATACTTACGGTTACCAAAGAGGGAAGATGGGGGGAGGAATAAATTAGGAGTTTGCGATTAACATATACACACTGCTATTTATAAAACAGATAAACCACAAAGACCTACTGTACAACACAGGGAACTTTATATTCAATATCTTGTAATAACCTATAATAGAAATGAAGCTGTAAAAGAATATATTATTATATATATATAACTGAATCACTTTGCTGTTTATCTGAAACTAACACCAACATTGTAAATTAACTCTACTTCAATTTTAAACAGTAAGTTCTATTCTCTTAGCACATTTCAGTTATGCAGTACAGTATGATCAACTTTAATCACCATGTGTTACCTTAGATTCTCAGATCTTATTCCTCTATAGCTAGAAGTTTGTTCAGATCTTATTTATAACTATATCCCTCTTTTTGTGGATCTTTGCCTATTACCCATTCCATAAAACTTCCAGAAGCAGATGGATTTGCTCCCAAAGCCAGAGGAGGTGGATGTGAGACTGACAAAGGTTACCTAGGTTCTTGATAGCTTCCATAATATTTCTTCATTTAACATGAGTACTATGGCTTGAGTGGTCTGTGCTCACCAATGTTCTTACAACTTTGCCCTTTGGGGTCACCTGTGCCTGAAATGCAGACTGAGTGCATCTCAACTCTCCTGTACCTCTTTTCCATCACACACTGTCCCTCTGGTAAAATAAGCCTGAGAGCAGAAGTTGATGCAGACAAATTCCAGTGACATTGCATTTACACTGTCACCAGAAACATAGTAACTGCTTCATCATTTCAGGGTTTATCCTGAGAATCAAAGTCAGGTGATCAAGTTTGTGGTGCGGCAAAAACTCAAGATTTATGAATTTCCACTTCTCTTCAGATCCACCAATGTTTTTGTTCCAGATTCTGAGTGTTTGGTGCCTTTGTTGGAGATGGGATGGCAACATAGAAGTGTCAACACAGTTATACACAGCACATGAATATGGAATTATATAGAACACATTAATTTATTTAATGCATTCAGGGATTCAGACATATCTAATTAAGCATCTGACTGAAAAATATGGGAAGTAACCACTGTCAGGTAATTGTTATAAAATGGAATGCCCAACTTTTGTTGAAACAATAGTATTTCACATGAAAATGATTAGATTACATTGATAATATTTTGAAATATTTTAACAGTTTTTGGTCTTACTCCAGTATCTCAGGTAGCATTAGTTAATATTTAAAATCTAACTTCATTTGAATATCTACAGTTATCAAAATTAACAATCTCTCTAAAAGTGCCAAGGTTATTGAAACCACAATAGTAAAATTGTCTTGACTACCAATAGCACATGTAGAAGCCTCCAGATGGGTCAGTCTTCTTATTCTCTGTATTCACAGATGATAAAACATGGAAAATAACACTGATACTTGGTGCAGGGTGTGGAATATGGTGAAGTGAAAGTCGCTCAGTCGTGTCCGACTCTTTGCAACCCCATGGACTATACAGTCCTTGGAGTTCTCTAGGCCAGAATACTGGAGTAGGTAGCCTTCTCCAGGGTGGCATATGGTAGGTATACAATAAACACTTATTGAATTAAATATTGGCATAAATGTTGGTTGTGCCATTGATAAGCTAAGCTAAGCTAAGTCACTTCCGTCGTGTCCGACTCTGTGCGACCCCATAGACGGCAGCCCACCAGGTTCCCCCATCCCTGGGATTCTCCAGGCAAGAACACTGGAGTGGGTTGCTATTTCCTCCTCCTATACATGAAAGTGAAAAGTGAAAGTGAAGTCTCTCAGCCATGTCCAACTCTTAGCGACCCCATGGACTGCAGCCTACCAGGCTCCTCTGCCCATAGGATTTTCCAGGCAAGAGTACTGGAGTGGGGTGCCATTGCCTTGATAGGTCTGGCTTATTTTTAAGTCTCTTTTCTCTCTTATAGAGACATTTCTCTTGTCATTCTCACTTCTTGAATTAAATATTGGCATAAATGTTGGTTGTGCCATTGATAGGTCTGGCTTATTTTTTAAGTCTCTTTTCTCTCTTATAGAGACATTTCTCTCATCACCCTCAGAACTGTTCATCTGGTTTCCATTGCCCCTCATCTACTTGACATGTCTGGACTCAAACCAGAGAAAGTATTAGTGTTTTTCCTGAACAGCTCCTCAGCCTCTGTGCAAATCAGTGGTTCAGAAACATGGATATTGCCTACTTCTTTAGTTTCAGCCCAAACAAAAAAACTTGTTATAGATGGACGTGTGGAGTATGGTTAAATTCAGTCATTCTTTAACTGATAAGAAAAGCGTATGTGTATGTCATCACAGAGGCTAGGGAGGAAAACAACAGGCACCGCATTGGCTGAAGCTGCCATGGTCATACTAGGTGTGGTGGTAAGAAGGGAGAGTTTTCTTCCTTGCCATTAACACAAAAAGAAAGAAGCCACCACCTCTGCAAAGACTTTTCTTTCTTTTCTTGTTACATTTATTTATTGCTTTTGACTGTGCTGGGCTCTTACTGCTGCACGTGGGCTTTCTCTAGTTGAGGTGAGCAGAGGGGCTCCTCTCTAGTTGTAGTGCATGGGCTTCTCATTCTTGCGGAGTACAGGCTCTAAGACACACTGGCTGCAGTATTTTCAGCATGTGAGCCCTGTAGTTGTGGCACATGGACTCTGTGGACCATACAGGCTCAGCAGTTTTGGCACAAGAGCTTAGTTGCTCCACAGTAAGTGGGATCTTCCCGGACCAGGGGTGGAACCCATGTCCCCTGCATTGGCAGGAGAATTCTTAACCACTGGACCACCAGGGAAGTCCAACCTTTTCTTTCTAAAGTGAGAATTTGAAGCCATTTGACAAGTAAAACTAGGGGAAATTAGTTGATAGCCTTTGCTCCCTTTCCTAGGGTTGAGGGTTTATTAAAGGGCACTGAAAAGGGGCAAAGATCAGAAGAATAAATCTGAGGCAGCATCTGCAGACTGAGAGTAAGCTAAATCGTCTGGACGTGGGGAATTCTAGCAAGATGGGAAAAGGAAATGCTGCTGTTTTATTTCCTAGTGTAACGTAAACTTAAGTAAACACTCATGTCTCAGAGCATAAAGCACCCTCTACCTTCTACCCTTCCATACCCCGTAAATATGATGTGGGGAAAGAAAACTGGTCAGTCACTTTCTTTAAATTATCAGGATACTGGGTATAATCTTAATCTACTCTTTATTTTCATTTTTATAGAGTAAAGGAAATAACTATGTTTTACCATTTAAAAATGGACAAAGTGATTGAACACTAGAGTGGTTTAAAACTGAAGTAAAAGGCAAAACAAAGAAGGATTCAGTTATCCTTGGTCTCTTAAAGAACCCCTCAGGTAGGACAGACAGTATGTGCTGCAGCCCTGATCTGTGAGAATCTCTATCCTTGCATAAGAACTGTAAGGAGCACTGGCCACAATCTGAGCATATGAGCTTCAGTCTTTCCAATGAGCTCTGCTGCTGTCTAGATAGTGGAATGACAAATTAAGGCATAAAAAGGCCAGGACTCTGAGAAATTTTTACATGACTGTTTCTGCTCACATCTGATTCTGTTACACTCTGATAAACCCTGTGGTCCCTGCTAAGGACCCTTTGCTGGCCCAGAAGCACATACCTCACACCACCCCTTGCCCTTTCTCAATTTTCATAATAACTGATTCACATCAAGCCAGGCCTCCAAAAGAGACCTGCTGGACAATGCGGGATGTGCGGAGAACACAACTGAGACACAGACGGAGCAGGTGCTCAGGTCAGAGAGCTCAGCACTGCCAGGGGGTGCATGGGACCAGAGAGATGATCATTTACTGCAGTGGATCTTTGGGGGGCAGCAAGGACATGATGTTCCAGTGTTTATGAAATTACCTCACAGGGAGAGAGAAAGCAATTAACTATCAGAGTAATTTCAAATACATTTTAAAATGCAGGGTAACAGAAACAGGTCAAAGTGGATGTCATTAATGAATCACTAGGGCAAAAGAAGAAATAAAAACATTCTTTTAAAGTGATCAGAAAGTATTTATGAAAAGCCTACTATTTGCCCAACACTTGTGAGATTAGGAAGTCATATAAACATGATTCCATCCCTCAAGGAGATTATAGGATTTATCTTTGACTAATTTATAAAAACATTTTAAGTATACTAGACAGGTATGCTTGCAAATGAATGAGTTACAAGTAGTGGTGAACTGGTAAATCAGCTGTCATAGAAAACAAAATTCTGATTTGTTGTGTTTGCCAATTTCTGTGTTGCACTACTCCCACTAAAGCCCTCACTGAATGTAGAGTTGGAAAGTGAAAGTGAAAGTGAAGTCGCTCAGTCGTGTCCGACTCTTTGCGACCCCATGGACTGTAGCCCACCAGGCTCCTCTGTCCATGGAATTCTCCAGGCAAGAATCCTGGAGTGGGTTGCCATTTCCTGTGCAAAACTGTCTCTCACAAGCTGATCCAAGCCAGCTCCTGCACATGTGGGTCATCTGTCTATATGAGCAACACCTTGTTGTTCAGTTGCTAAGTCATGTCCAACTCTTTGCAACCCTGTGGACGCCAGGCTTCCTTAACAACATGTAAATGATGGTATTTAGATGTCTGGAGAAGGGAGATCAGCCAGTTAGACTCCTATTAGGAAGGCCTTAGTTGGGGAAGATAGGATTTACATAAAAGGAGGCCTTTTTAAGTTGAATTCTCAGAAAATAAGGCTGCTTGATTTAGTCTCCCCATCTCTCCTCACCCTGGCAGAACCTCTACATGTAGTAGATATACAATATTGTAAAGTCAAAAATAATAATAATAATAATAATAAAGAAATGTTTGCTGAATAACAAAATTGTTAGGCTGAAAGCAATGGGAAGGCTTTTTGGAGCAAAAATGTATTTCTGAAAAAGCAAAAATAAAGTCAGAGAGACCAAAGCAAGTAGGACCAAACATTAATGTCTGTTAAAGCTGTTCATAGATACATACATATGATTATTATGTATTTTATTTCCTGCTTTCTTCCGTATATAGGAAATATGCCATAAAAAGTACATAAATCTTTTTTTTTTTTTTTTTAAGCTGAGAGGTAAAGGGAACTATGTTAACAAAGGCACAGAAGTAGGAATAAACACAGTCTGGTAGGTGCCTATTGGACACTCTGAACGGATCAGAGGGTGGCAGGGAACAGCAAAGTTGAGTATAAGAATGTGGATAAATAGAAATCCCACCCCAGGTAACTGCTGCTATTCATACTGCTTCTTAAGTGGTACTAAAGAACTCAACCCATTCTTTCTTCTTAGTATTATAGTTCATTTGTTAAATTTTGAATTTCTGTATTTGTGTATTTGTGTAATTTCTGTATTTGTGAAAAAATATTAATCCAAATTAGAATTAGATGGGGAGGGAAATATTTCATCTTATTTCATAGGGAAATGGACAACTTAAATGAGAACATTTTTTATGAAATGAAATCAGTGGTATCGAGTGGTGTTTATTTAATGTAACTGCCTCTGTGTTGAATACAGTCCAAGTTGTTCAACCCCCTTTTCCTGCCCTGAAGGCACACATATTCGAAGGCAGCCTAAAATAGTGTCCAGTTGGACAAATGTATAGAAAGGCACAGGGTCTTCTGAATTAGAGTTCCGTGTTCTATTCATTGCATAAAACAAAAAATAAATCATACATAAATTTACACTCTGTTGGAAGTTTCTTGTGGGCAAAATGGAAGAGGACAAAAAGTAATCATCACAGCAAGCTGTCATTCAAGGAACTGCAAAAATACAGAGAAGGGCATGCTCCATTCTGCTTTGTGTGTTTTGTATCTATAAATTAGCATCTTGTAGTATTAAACAGCCCCTTGGAAAATAACTCAGAACACAGAAGTTCTCAGAAAATATTCACTGTCTTTTCAATGCACTCTAAATAATGCATTCAGCTCCTTATAGACATGCCATCAAATTACAACAAGAGGAAAACAACAACAAATGCTTCCCCTAAACACAGGATTTCTAGAATTGAGGTTCAGTTCAGTTCAATCGCTCAGTCATATCCAACTTTTGGCGACCCCACGGACTGTAACACGCCAGGCTTCCCTGTCCATCACCAACTCCCAGAGCTTGCTCAAACTCATGTCCATGGAGTCGGTGATGCCATCCAACCATTTTATCCTCTGTTGTCCCCTTCTCCTCCTGCCTTCAATCTTTCCAGCATCAAGGTCTTTTCAAATGAGTCAGTTCTTTGCATCAGTTGGCCAAAGTATTGAAGCTTCAACTTCAGTATCAGTCCTTCCAATGAATATTCAGGACTGATTTCCTTTAGGATGGACTGGTTAGTTCTCCTTGCAGTCCAAGAGACTCTCAAGAGTCTTCTCCAACACCATAGTTGAAAAGCATCAATTCTTTGGCGCTCAGTTTTCTTTATAGTCCAGCTCTCATATCCATACATGACTACTGCCATACTTTTGACTAGATGAACCTTTACTGGCAGATGTCTCTGCTTTTTAATATGCTGTCTAGGTTTGTTACAGCTTTTCTTCCAAGGAGCACGCATCTATTAATTTCATGGCTGCAGTCACCATCTGCAGTGATTTTGGAGCCCAAGAAAATAAAGTCTGTCACTGTTTCCACTGTTTCCTTATCTATTTGCCATGAAGTGATGGGACCAGATGCCATGATCTTAGTTTCTGAATGTTGAGTTTTAAGCCAGTTTTTTCACTCTCCTCTTTCACTTTCATCAAGAGGCTCTTCCTCCTCGCTTTCTGCCATCAGGGTAGTGTCATCTGCATATCTGAGGTTATTGATATTTCTCCCTGCAGTCTTGATTCCAGCTTGTGCTTCATCCAGTCCAGGCTTTTGCATGATGTACTCTGCACTTAAGTTAAACAAGCAGGGTGACAGTATGCAACCTTGATGTACTCCTTTCCCAATTTGGAACCAGTCCATTGTTCCATGTCTGGTTCTAACTGTTGCTTCTTGACCTGCATATAGATTTCTCAGGAGGCAGGTAATGTGGTCTGGTATTCCCATCTCTTTAAGAATAGGTTATTACAAGATACTTAATATAGGTCCCTGTGCTACACAATAGGCCTTTATTTAGCAGTTTTACATATAGTGGTGTGTATCTGTTAATCCCAAACTCTTTAATTTATCCCTGCTCCTCCTTTCCTCTTTGATAATCATAAATTGACTTTCTGTGTCTGTGAGTCTATTTCTGTTCATCACACTATTTAAACCTAGCATTCTTTAAGCTGGTAGCTTAGCTGGTAAAGAATCTGCCTACCATGCAGGAAACCCCAGTTCAATTCCTGTATTGGGAAGATCTGCTAGAGAAGGGATAGGCTACCCACTCCAGTGTTCTTGGGCTTTCTGGTGGCTCAGACAGTAAAGCATCAGCGTGCAGTGTGGGAGACCTGGGTTCGATCCCTGGGTTGAGAGGATCCCCTGGAGGATTCTTGCCTTAGAGGATCCCCATGGACAGTGGAGCCTGGTGGGCTACATTCCATGAGGTTGCAAAGAGTCTAACATGACTGAGCAACTAAAGACACAGCACATCCTTCAAGCTATTCCTGTGTTTCTCTCTGAACTTTTTTCTTTCTCTTCAACTCTCTGGCACTTGTGTTTAATACTATAAAGGAGAAATAATGAAACATATCTTTAAGAACAATTTTGAACTGGATGCTTAAGTATGGCTTCCAGAAATATAGATTTAAGTGCAGTATCTCAGATATAGTTTAATAGCCCATGTGACATAACAAGAGTTCTTCTCTGTTTGTTGAAACAGATGTTCTGATACTAAACACAGTGTGGTACTGAAGTTTTCCCAGTCATCTCTCCTTCTGTCCCAGGTTCTCTTTGATCTATCCTGTGTCTACATATCCTTATGTTAAATCATCCTTCCTCAAACATATAATCTGCATTTTTCAATGCTTGCCTCTTGCTCATGCTTTTTCTCCTAGCTATATTTATACTTTATATATTTATATATACACTTTTTTCAGCTCTTTACTAGGTCCATAAAACCTATTTTTTAAAAACTAAAAACAACTCTGTTAACATTTATCCAGATAATTTACTAATCTTGGCATTGCTAAGTTTTGGTGCAGTCTCTGAAGCCTGGATAGGAGATAATCTAGATATTGCATATGCATTTATAATTTTATTTAATTTATTTTTGGCTGTGCTGGGTCTTTGTTGCTGCATGTGCTTTTCTGTAGTTTTGGTGAGCAGGGACTATTCTCTATTAATAGTTGCAGTGTACAGGCTTCTCACTGCAGTGAGTTCTCATGTGATGGAGCATGAGCTCTAGGGAGCTTGCATTTAAATGGAAATAACATACCTAATTAAGATGAAGTATTTGGAACTTCATCATAGGACATGTTTTCTCCTATACCCTTGTGTCTTTGCTTCTTGATATACTCATCTTTCAAGCAAAGCAATGATACCTAAGTTTTGAGATTTGCAACTCTAAAATAGTCCAGCAATTTCCTTTCAAACAGTAGAAGACCTTTAAATTAAGGCTTGTCAGAAATCTGACATCATTAAAACATGTTTTTTTAAACAGTACTGTAATAACTGTAGTGTAGTTTTACATATGTTAGATAAAGATTTGGAGAAGGCAATGGCACCCCACTCAAGTACTCTTGTCTAGAAAACCCCATGGACGGAGGAGCCTGGAAGGCTGCAGTCCATGGGGTTGCGAAGAGTCGGACACGACTGAGCGACTTCACTTTCACTTTTCACTTTCATACATTGGAGAAGGAAATGGCAACCCACTCCAGTGTTCTTGCCTGGAGAATCCCGGCGACGGGGGAGCCTGGTGGGCTGACGTCTATGGGGTCGCACAGAGTCAAACACAACTGAAGTGACTTAGCAGCAGCAGCAGCAGCAGCAACAGCAGATAAAGACTATTTGTTAATCCATCTAATTATGACTGATTATCATGCCAAATTGGAAATACTACCTTAAGAGGGAGTTTGAGATGGTACATTTTGATATTAAGAAATCAAGTCATTTTATTTATTTATTTTTTGGCTCATAGAGCACATACTTTATTGAAAATTTTATTGGTTATTACTCCCATATAACAGGGAAAATAAAACCTACTTCTCATTTGCAAAGAGTATAAAGTTAACCCAGAATGGCTTTGACAAGTGTGTGTTATGTGCCTTTGTTCCAACTCTTGCCAAGACAGTCTTTTTTGGACCCCTTTTGTTGGTTATAAAGCAAAAAACAAAACAGGAAACAGTACTGATAAGGACAGGAAAGGAAAAAAGGTTTAGAAATTTAAAATAGGGATGCTCAAAATGATGGCTTCAGTTCTGTCTCAATAGGCTGTCTAAAGAGCTCAGGCAGCAGCCAGCAGTTCAGGTTCAGATCATACCTTCTGGACCAGTGGTGGTTCAATCCCCACTGTCCTGGGGTTCCCAGCCAGCAGACTGCAACTCTGAACCTCAGTGGAATTGAGGAGCACAAGCATACTATTTTCTGTCGTTTTTAATTAACAACTCACAACTGAATACCAACCAAAAACCAGCATCTGAGACGGTATCTGAGGTGCCACTCATACTCTGCTGTAAAGGGCAGTTTTGAGGTACAATATCCAAAGCTTGGGTAGAAGTCATTCTTCCCCTCCCTTCAAAGTAGGCCCCACATGCCATGGATGGAGGGGGCATGAGCCTGACCAGAGGCTAGGAGTCAAGGAAGCAACAAAGCAGGAACCCAGGGAAGGGTCTGAATCCCAGTCCTCAGTTCTGGTCCTATAAACAGTGAAGACCCCACTGAAGACTTTGGAAGCAGAGAAGTAGGCAGATAAAGGCTTGTCTTTTATTGACTGAGTGATCTATGCAATTGCTGAGGCCACTATGTATGGAGAAGAGGGGCAGAACTTTATTTCTTGGTCTCTTCCTCCTTGGACAGAGTCTTGATGATTTCCTCCTTCTTGGCCTGGAGCCGCTCGTCACGGCGCTTGCGGGCTTGCTTGGTCTTAGACCTGCGGGTCTCAGCCTGGTCCGCCAGAAGCTTCTTGCGAGCCTTGTCTGCCTTCAGCCTGTGGATATGTTCAATGAGAATCCACTTGTTTTTGAACACGTTACCCTTCACCTTCAGGTACAGGCTGTGATACATGTGGCGGTCAATCTTAGATTCACAGTATCATCTGAGCCGCCGGCACAGAATTCTCAGCCTCCTCATCCAGGTTACCTTCTCGGGCATTCGAGAATTGGCAGTACCCTTTCACTTACCTATACCTATATGCCTGCCCTTCCAGCGATCCAAGGTGTTTTTCCGGCATCAGCCCAGGAATGGACAGTCACAGGCTTCCGGATGATCAGACCATCTTTGATCAGCTTCTGGATTGGCTGGCGGGAGTTGGCATTGGCGATTTCCTTGGTCTCATTGGGGTCCAACCAGACCTTCTTTTTGCCACAGCGAAGGACAGTGGAGGCAAGCCTCTTCTGAAGCCTGAGCATACTCATGGCCATGGCCGCAGGGGCAAAAGGAAAGTCAAGTCATTTTAAAATTGTTGTATAAAATGGCATGTTAATGATAAAATTCAATTTATGTTTTTATACTGAAGTAGCTAAAGCTAAAACTCCAGTACTTTGGCCATCACATGTGAAGAGTTGACTCATTGGAAAAGACCTTGATGCTGGGAGGGATTGGGGGCAGGAGGAGAAGGGGACGACTGAGGATGAGATGGCTGGATGGCATCACTGACTCGATGGACGTGAATCTGAGTGAACTCCGGGAGATGGTGATGGACAGGGAGGCCTGGCGTGCTGCGATTCATGGGGTCGCAAAGAATCGGACACGGCTGAGCGACTGAGCTGAACTTAACTGAGTATACACTACAGAAATTACAGAGAAAAACACTTGGAAAATGTCAGTTAAGAAACTTCCATTAAAGTTCCCTCTGGTCTTATTCAAACCTGTGTCTTCAGTAATGTTCACAAGTATTTGCCCATAACTCCTTAATTTGTATTTCTAGTCTCGACATGTCCTCTAGGCTCCAGGCTGTGTGTGTGCTTGACAGCACTACTTGGATGTCTCATACACACCTCATATCCTACATGTCCAAAGCTGAACACAAGGTCACACTCCCCAGCCCTGGTCCTCCTCCAGTGTTCTCCATCTCAGTGCTCAGTGGAAAATACCACCATCTTCTCAGTTGTGCAGGATGGAAGCCCTGCAGTTATCCCTCACGTCTTCCCCCTGTCCCCATATCTATGTACTCCATCACTCAGTTTTGTTGTCTCTCCTAAACATTAAATCTAGCCACCTCTCTTTGGATAGATTATAAGTCAAAACTATAATCATTTCTCCTGTATTGGTAGGATGATTAACCATCCAGGTTTGCCCAGGACTAAGAAGGATCCCATGATGGGGGATTTTCAGTTTTAAAAAGGATCAATTCTAGTCAAAGTGAGATGAATTGATCATCCTAATTATTAATCTCCATGATTTCACTTTTGCCTCCCTCCAATCCTTATCTGTACTGAAGTCAGCATGATTTGTTGTAAAGTAAACATTACTTCCTACCCAATAGAATGTTTAAAATTAATAAGACTGACGATATCAAGTGCTGGTAAGGTAATGGAGGAACTAGAACTCTTATATGCTGTTTACAGGAATGTAAAACGTACTTTGAAGTAAAAAGTATTTGGGGATGTAAAACTACTTTGGAGAACTGTTGGGCAGTTTCTTACAAAGTAAACATATATTCACCACCCACTCTTACATTTATCCAAGGAAATATATGTCCATAAGAAGACTTTCATATTCATAGATGCTTTATTCAGGATGGCCCCAAAGTAGAAAAAACACAAATGTCCATCAGCAGATTAATGGATAAGCAAGGTGAAATATATCCAAAGAACTGAATGTTGTATTTAGTCACTAAATCATTCATGTCTGACTGTTTTGCGACCTCATGGACTCTAGCCCATCAGGCTCCTCTGTCCATGGAATTTTCCAGGCAAGAATACTGTAGTGGCTGCCATTTCCTTGTCCAGAGGAGCTTCCCAATACAGGGATCAAACCTGTGTCTCCTGCATTGGCAGGCAGATTCTTTTTCCACTGAGCCACCTCGGAAGCCCCAAAGAATGGAATGTGCATGCATACTAAGTTGCTTCAGTTGTGTCCAACTGTTTGTAACCCAGTGGACCATAGCCCACCAGGCTCCATTGTCCTTGGGATTCTCCAGGCAAGAATACTGGAGTGGGTTGCCATGCCCTCCTCCAGGGGATCTTCCCGACCAAGAAATCAAACCGGCACCTCTTACATTTCCTGCATTGGCAGGCAGGTTCTTAACCGCTAGTGCCACCTGGGAACCCCAAAGAATGGAATACTACTCAGCAAAAAGGGAAGGGGGGGAAGGCATTTCTGATACCTGCAACAACACGGATGAATCTCAAAAACATTCCAGTTTAAAAAAAAGAAAAACAGACATAAAAGAGTATATATAGTAAAATAAATGTACATGAAATTATAGAATAGGCAAAAATAATATATATAGTGAGAGAAAGCTGGTTAGTGGCTGTCTAGGGCCGGGGAGGTATCCTGATATTATAAAGGGCCATGAGACAACTTTCTGGGGTAATAGAAACATTTATATCTTGATTTTAGTAGTGGTTACCATTATACATACATTTGTCAAAGCTCATCAAACTGTAGTTAGAGTGGGTACATTTTGTTGTATATCAATTATACATTGGGATTTTAAAAAATAAGTAAATTTTAAAAAACCCTGTAAATCTGATCACATCATCCTCTTATCTAAGAAACTTCAAAGGCTTCCTATTACTTTTAGAATAAACACCAAAATCTTAGCATCTGGCCTTGCCTGCCTCCCTGATCCCTCTCATGCCGCTTCCCCCATATACTTCCTGTGACCCAGTCCCACAGATCTTTGCTTTCTTTTCTTGGCTCCTCCCTACCTCCTACCACAGGGCCCTTGTACATACTTTTCTTTCTGCCTGGTCTACTTCCCTTACCTATTTCTTTACAACAGGTTACCACATACTCATCCATCAAATAGAAACTCAAATGCCACTTCCTCTAGGAAGCCTCTGATCTCCATATTACTCAGGTCTGCTTATGATACTCTCACCGCATCTTCTGTGCAATAGAAGTGCCTTTATAGCACTTATTGCAATTTGTAATTATATATTTGTGAGATGTTTTGATTGTCTGCCTTCCCAGTAGACATTAAACACCACAAGGTTAAGACTGTATTGTGTATGTGTTAGTCACTCAATTGTGTCTGAGTATTTGCAACTCCATGGACTTTAGCCCGCCAGGCTCCTCTGTCCATGGAATTCTCCAGGCAAGAATACTGGAATGGATTGCCATTTCCTTCTCCAGAGACTGTTTTACCCACTATTATATCCTCACAATTTGGGGCTTAGTGTAGGACTGGTAACACAACTCTTTTGGACATGTGAATGATCCTGCTACTTATTCTGAAAAACAGACTAATCACCACCTTTGCTGTGTGTGATGGTGGTTGACCATAATCTTTTGTCAAATACTTGGTATGGTAAAAATAAATCCAGTTGTGTTGGTAAAAGTGGATCCTATTTTTGTTGAATTATGTTGTTTGGTAAGTTACTCATGATTAATAGGATTTAATTCCACCATAGGATTTACCTCCACCATAGTTTGGAGTCAGTTCAAACAACTGGGAGGGAACACAACCACTTATCAACAGAAAATTGGATTAAATATTTACTGAGCAGATCAGAACAAGACCCAGTTTTCCCCAGTCAGTGTCTCCCATCTGGTGATGTCCATGTGTAGAGTCTTCTCTTGTTGTGGGAAGAGGCTGTTTGCTATGACCAGTGCATTTTCTTGGCAAAACTCTATTAGTCTTTGCCCTGCTTCATTCTGCATTCCAAGGCCAAATTTGCCTGTTACTCCAGGTGTTTCTTGACTTCCTACTTTTGCATTCCAGTCCCCTATAATGAAAAGGACATCACCAGATGGTCAACACCAAAATCAGATTGATTATATTCTTTGCAGCCAAAGATGCAGAAACTCTATACAGTCAACAAAAACAAGACCAGGAGCTGACTGTGGCTCAGATCATGAACTCCTTATTACCAAATTTAGACTCAAATTGAAGAAAATAGGGAAAACTGCTAAACCATTCAAGTATGACCTAAATCAAATCCCTTATGATTATACAGTGGAAGTGAGAAATAGATTTAAGGGCCTACATCTGATAGATAGGGTGCCTGATGAACTATGGAATGAGGTTCATGACATTGTACAGGAGACAGGGATCAAGACCATCCCCATGGAAAAGGAATGCAAAAAAGCAAAATGGCTGTCTGGGGAGGCCTTACAAATAGCTGTGACAAGAAGAGAGGCAAAAAACAAAGCAGAAAAGGAAAGATATAAGCATCTGAATGCAGAGTTCCAAAGAATAGCAAGAAGAGATAAGAAGCCTTCTTCAGCGATCAATTCAAAGAAATAGAGGAAAACAACAGAATGGGAAAGACTAGAGATCTCTTCAAGAAAATTAGAGATACCAAAGGAATATTTCATGCAAAGATGGGCTCGATAAAGGACAGATGGTATGGACCTAACAGAAGCAGAAGATATTAAGAAGAGGTGGCAAGAATACACAGAAGAACTGTACAAAAAAGATCTTCACGACCCAGATAATCATGATGATGTGATCACTAATCTAGAGCCAGACATCTTGGAATATGAACTCAAGGGGGCCTTGGAAAGCATCACTATGAACAAAGCTAGTGGAGGTGATGGAATTCCAGTTGAGCTGTTTCAAATCCTGAAAGATGATGCTGTGAATGTGCTGCATTCAATATGCCAGCAAATCAGGAAAATTCAGCAGTGGCCACAGGACTGGAAAAGGTCAGTTTTCACTCCAATCCCAAAGAAAGGCAATGCCAAAGAATGCTCAAACTACCGCACACCTGCACTCATCTCACACACTAGTAAAGTAATGCTCAAAATTCTCCAAGCCAGGCTTCAGTAATACATGAACCATGAACTCCCTGATGTTCAAGCTGTTTTTAGAAAGGGCAGAGGAACCAGAGATCAAATTGCCAACATCTGCTGGATCATGGAAAAAGCAAGAGAGTTCCAGAAAAACATCTATTTCTGCTTCATTGACTATGCCAAAGCCTTTGACTGTGTGGATCACAATAAACTGTGGAAAATTCGGAAAGAGATGGGAATACCAGACCACCTAACCTGCCTCTTGAGAAATCTGTATGCAGGTCAGGAAGCAACAGTTAGAACTGGACATGAAACAACAGACTGGTTCCAAATAGGAAAAGGAGTACATCAAGGCTGTATATTGTCACCCTGCTTCTTTAACTTCTGTGCAGAGTACATCATGAGAAACGCTGGACTGGAAGAAACACAAGCTGGAATCAAGATTGCCAGGAGAAATATCAATCACCTCAGATATGCAGATGACACCACCCTTATGGCAGAAAGTGAAGAGGAACTAAAAAGCCTCTTGAGGAAAGTGAAAATGGAGAGCGAAAAAGTTGGCTTAAAGCTCAACATTCAGAAAACGAAGATCATGGCATGCGATCCCATCACTTCATGGGAAATAGATGGGGAAACAGTGGAAACAGTGTCAGACTTTATTTTGGGGGCTCCAAAATCACTGCAGATGCTGACTACAGCCATGAAATTAAAAGATGCTTACTCCTTGGAAGAAAAGTTATGACCAACCTAGATAGCATATTCAAAAGCAGAGACATTACTTTGTCAACTAAGGTCCATCTAGTCAAGGCTATGGTTTTTCCTGTGGTCATGTATGGATGTGAGAGTTGGACTGTGAAGAAGGCTGAGTGCCGAAGAATTGATGCTTTTGAACTGTGGTGTTGGAGAAGACTCTTGAGAGTCCCTTGGACTGCAAGGAGATCCAACCAGTCCATTCTGAAGGAGATCAGCCCTGGGATTTCTTTGGAAGGAATGATGCTAAGGCTGAAGCTCCAGTACTTTGGCCACCTCATGCGAAGAGTTGACTCATTGGAAAAGACTCTGATGCTGGGAGGAATTGGGGGCAGGAGAAGAAGGGGACGACAGAGGATGAGATGGCTGGATGGCATCACGGACTCAATGGACGTGAGTCTGAGTGAACTCTGGGAGATGGTGATGGACAGGGAGGCCTGGCGTGCTGCGATTCATGGGGTTGCAAAGAGTCGGACACGACTGAGCGACTGAACTGAACTGAACTGAACTGAACTCTTTCTCCCATCCGGAAGCTTCCATAAGCCTCTTATCCTTATCCCTCAGAGGGCAGTCAGAAGGAAACCACAATCACAGAAAACTAATCAAACTAATCACATGGGCCACAGCCTTGTCTGACTCAATGAAACTAGGAGCCATGCTGAGTAGGGCCACCCAAGAAATGGGAATACCAGACCACCTTACTGAGAAATCTGTACAGAGGTCAAGAAGCAACAGTTAGAACTAGACACGGAACAATAGACTGGTTCCAAATCAGGAAAGGAGTACGTCAAGGTTGTATGTTGTCACCCTGCTTATTTAATTTATATAAAGAGTACATCATGAGAAATGCTGGGCTGAATGAAGCACAAGCTGGAATCAAGACTGTTGGGAGAAGTATCGATAACCTCAGATATGCAGATAACACCACTCTATGGCAGAAAGCAAAGAAGAACTAAAGAGTCTCTTGATGAAAGTGAAAGAGGAGAGCGAAAAAGTTGGCTTAAAACTCAACATTCAAAAACTAAGATCATGGCATCCAGTCCCATCACTTCATGGAAAATGGATGGGGAAACAGTGAGAAACTTTATTTGGGGGGAGGGGCTCCAAATTCACTGCAGATGGTGACTGCAGTCATGTAAGAAAGATGCTTGCTCCTTGGAAGAAAAGTTATGACCAACCTAGATAGCATATTAAAAAGCAGAGACATTTGCCAGTAAAGGTCCATATAGTCAAAGATACAGTAGTAGTCATGTACTACTCATATGAGTAGTAGTCATATGAGAGCTGGATTATAAAGAAAGCTGAGCACGGAACGATTGATGCTTTTGAACTGTGGTGTTGGAGAAGACTCTTGAGAGTCCCTTGGACTGCAGGGAGATCCAACCAGTCCATCCTAAAGGAAATCAGTCCTGAATATTCAATGGAAGGATTGATGCTGAAGCTGATACTCCAATACTTTGGCCACCTGATGCAAAGAACTGACATGTTGGAAAAGACTCTGATGCTCGGAAAGATTGAAGGTGGGAGGAGAAGGGGATGACAGAGGATGAGTTGTTTGTATGGCATCACTGACTCAATGGACATGAGTTTGAGCAAACTCCGGGAGTTGGTGATGGACAGGGAAGTCTAGTGTGCTGCAGTCCATGGGGCAAAGAGTTGGACACGACTGAGTGACTGAACTGAACTGAACTTCTAGCAAAAACATTGCCACTGCAAAAAAACACAAATGGTTCTTTTTTTTCTCATAAAACCACAGACAAAAAATAACAAGAAAGAATCCATATTCCCATTTTTTGTTTTAGCTACCTGAAAACTAGAGCCTAAATCAAGACCCAAGTTTTTTGCTCTCTTTAGGTACTTGGGAACTTTTATTCTTGTGGGTCACTTTTATTTTATTATGTTATACACCATGTTAAAAATCCTTTCACCAATTTTTGGTAGACATGATAAACTTCTATAAAATATGTAATCCACTATTGACAGCAAAAATATTAAATAACTAACATAAATACTTGTGACTATTTGCAAGTCATCAAAGAACTGATCTCTTGAAGTCACCTAGAGGACAGGAACTGCCTTCCTGGCTGTTGTGTTTATACATACCATAAGGCCAGCAAAACACAGTCCTTGATTAGAGTTCAATAAATGTTAGTCCCCAAATGAACAAAGTTCATATAAGAAAATTATGAAGTAATCTGGTAATCTATCTTCTAGTTTTATCCAAAATAAGCCATCATCCATACTACATTCATGCTTTCTGATTTAGCTAATATATCTAGATGGAACCTGAATTTTTAAAATGAGAAGGTAATTGATCCTAACAGGAGGAAAACAAAAATGCTTTTCAGAACTTTCAAATTAACATCTTTATTGTGATTGGGTTTGGAATCAGAGTCCTAGAAAGGCCTGTTGTAGTGAGGGGAAGATGGTATGAAACCAAGACCACATCCTCCTTTCTGGTGAACTTTAAAATCAGATAGACATCTTAGAGCAACAGCATTTCCCTGATTTGTATTCAGTGAACCAAGTGCCTTTGATAAAAATTGTAGATGATCACAAATATCAGAATACAAAATGTTCCTATACCTAGGGTCTCTTGAAATTCTGTAACTTTGGTACACATGGATTCTAACTCCACTGTTAGGACTCATACATGGCCAAATGCCCTTGTTTTTACTGGCAATTGTCTGTAATTGCCTGCTGCTGCTCTGCTAAGTCACTTCAGTCATGTCTGACTCTGTGTGACCCCATAGACAGCAGCCCATTAGGCTCCCCCATCCCTGGGATTCTCCAGGCAAGAACACTGGAGTGGGTTGCCTTTTCCCTCTCCAATGCATGAAAGTGAAAAGTGAAAGTGAAGTCACTCAGTCGTATCTGACTCTTCACGACCCCATGGTCTGCAGC
This sequence comes from Budorcas taxicolor, assembly GCF_023091745.1. Classification (NCBI taxonomy): domain Eukaryota; kingdom Metazoa; phylum Chordata; class Mammalia; order Artiodactyla; family Bovidae; genus Budorcas; species Budorcas taxicolor. Next base: position 36,016,828 of record NC_068926.1, on the reverse strand, counting down.
CTACCAGGCTCCTCCATCCATGGGGTTTGCCAGGCAAGAGTACTGGAGTGGGGTGCCATCGCCTTCTCCATGTAATTGCCTACTTTGACTCATTTCTTATAATTACCTGCTTAATTCTAGTGTAACTTAAGTTTGTGAAGTTAGTAATACATATACTTGCTCATCAGTCAGTTATAGATTCCCACTCTCCTCTACTTCTCCCACCTCATTTTTAGTTCTGACCTAAGAACCAGGACCTTTCTTTCAAATATATGCACAGAATAAAGCCATTTCCATCAGACCTGAACAATCTTAGACAGAATTTAATCTTGGTACTTACGTACAGTTCACTCCTATGGATAAATAGGCCTGAATTGTGGAAAGCAAGAACCTATTCTCGCATTTTTCAGACATTTTCAGGGAGAGATGAATTTTCAGATTTCAAAATTATATGACAGAAAAGTCAGGATGACGACTCTCTCTCTGAATGTTAATTATTCATTGAAAAGCTTTTTAAAGACACAGTTCAACATTTCTTTATTGACGCACTGTAAATAAGATTACAAGTAGTAATTGGAGTTCTTGATTCCTTATAAAGGCACTTATCATTTGTTATAATCCTAAATCAACTTTAAGGTGATAGAAGCAATTTTCTGAAAATGTGAAAAATCTCTGTTCCTTGTGCATTAGCTACCATTGCTTCTAACCATTAACAGGATTTACCCAATCATTATTTCTATATTCATGTATTGATTGATGTTGATCTATCCTTGTTCTTTCTCTTTTCGTTGTGATAATGAGATCTACTCTCGACAGATATGTAGGTGTACAATACACTAATATCTATAGGCACAGTGTTCTGCAGCAATCTATAGAATGTATACATCGTGCAAGCTGGAGCTTTATCCCCTTTGATTAGCAACTCTCCAATTTTCCCTTCCTCTCCCCCTTACTCTCAGAGAAGGCAATGGCACCCCACTCCAGTATTCTTGCCTGGAAAATCCCATGGATGGAAGAGCCTGGTGGGCTGCAGTCCATGGGGTTGCTAAGAGTCGGACACAACTGAGCGACTTCACTTTCACTTTTCACTTTCATGCATTGGAGAAGGAAATGGCAACCCACTCCAGTGTTCTTGCCTGGAGAATCCCAGGGACGGGGGAGCCTGGTGGGCTGCTGTCTATGGGGTCGCACAGAGTTGGACATGACTGAAGCAACGCAGCAGCAGCAGCAGCCCCCTTACTCTAGCCCCTGGCAACCATTGTTTTACTCTTCACTTCTTTGAGTTTGACTATTTGGTACTTTCTCGCCTCAATGTCTGCACAGGTTAGGGAAGGATAACACATAGGATTATTTTTTAAAACAGAGAATTTGGTCTGGAATTTGACATGTGTCCTATACTGTCCTCGTTTTCCCACAGGTTGAGCTAGTACACTTGAGAGAAACTGTATGGAAGACAGCCAAATTTGATGACAGAGGAGTCCTCACGTATAGCGAGTCTAAAATCTCATTAAGTGGTGTTTGGGATGCTGTTAATGCTATTACTGTAATACAAACATCAAAGAAAATCAGATCACACACTCAGGGAAATCGTTCCCTGCTGGAAATCCTGTTAGCTAACTTCAATTATGCTTTGCTTTTCCTCCTTCAGAAGGCTGTGTCAGCTCCATTATCTCCTCTCTAAATCACCTGCTTAATCAAAGTGCACACATTTGAAACTCATCAAATTAAGGAAAATAAAATTTGAATCGTATGCTTGTTTGAGTTCAGATTGTAGCAATACAAAATTATTCTGATTGCTAGAAGTGAATCTATGGACAGTAGTTAAGAAGATAAATAAGATTAAATCAGAATTAGAAATCGAGCCTTTCTGGTAGGAAGCTTATAGGCTCTAAAGCAGAGATTTCTTTCAGGATTAACATCTATTTTTTAAAGTGCAATTCAAGATTTGTTAAATTCCCTCCATTGTACTCCTGAAAGGAAAACATAATAATATAATCCCTGTATCATTTTTTTTGGTTTTCATTTTTATTACAAAAAACATTAAACATACTGAACAGTAGAGGTACTATCAAATAAATACATGCCATCACCTTGAAACATAATTTTTTGCCATTTATATATTTGTTTCGTAAAGTATTGATATTCTGAAACAAGTTAGATGGCGCTAGTGGTAAAGAATTCGCGTGCCATTGTAGGAGATGTAAGAGACATGGGTTCCATCCCTGGGTTGGGCAGATCCCCTGGAGGAGGACATGGCAACCCACTCCAGTATTCTTGCCTAGAGAATCCCATGGACAGAGGAGCCTGGCAGGCTAGGATCCATGGTGTCACAGAGTCGAACACAACTGAGTGACTGAGCACACACACAGATATCAAGACACTTTACCCTAAAGTGCTTAAACATGTATCCCTGAAAACACAGGATATTTTCCTCATATTCACAATTTCATGATCACACCTTACAAAAGTAATAATTATTCCTTAATAATATTTAATTTTCAATTTCCCTCTGTTGTCCCAAAGAAGCCCTTCAGGGCTGGTCTGTTCAAATCAGGAGATGTACTTACTTTTAAATATCACCAGTCCAACTTGTAATTTAAATGAATCTGTGGAAGTCTTTCAACATTTTCAGGATACATTTGTAACTTTCAATTATATTTAAAATGAGCCAAAGAAAGACATTCACCACATTATATGTTAAGCATTCTTAGGTTGGTTTTATCAAAGATTTCTGAGTGTTTCTTTCAAAATGTTTTTGCACTTTTTGTTTTACTTTCTACACAACTGCTATAAGACGCCAAAGGCAAGCAGAAGTGTTCCACTACTGAGTGAGAAAACTTTCTCAGTATCTCAAAAATAATGACAGAAATTTAGAAACAAATGTTAAGAGTAAAATGGCTTGAATGTTAAAACATGATAGTCAACCTATATCCTTCTAAGGTATGATAGTCCAAAATGTTGACCATGAAAGTAACTTGAATAATTCAAAAAGTCTCATGTCCAGTTAATTTCCTTAGAAGGTATAGGAAGGAGCTATTAGTGACAGCAGACTTCACTGTATTCCACCGTGCTGCCGTTTTCAGGAATGTCTAACCACTAAGTGGTACCTCAGACCTGTGGGCACATATATATGCATCTTACCAGCCACATATGGGCAGGGAGAAACTGGAAGTGTCACCATCCAGCAGGCTCTTCCTAGTGGGCTCAGAGCATGAAAACATGGATAGCTTATCTGCCTTCCAATTCACTGCATCACGCCCAAGGATATCCTTCCGTGAAATGGTAGAGCAATAATTTCTAAGTATGAGTTCCAAATAATATATCAGGAAGCCCAGAAAAAAAAAAAAAAAGAGAAAATAAGGACAATATCGTGAGGTTTTTTTACATTAATTTATTTTAATGGGAGGATAATTACTTTACAATATTGTGGTGGCTTTTGCCATACGTCGACATGAACCAGCCATGGATGCACGTGTCCCCCCATCCTGAACCCCCCAACCTCCTCCCTCCCCACCCCACCCCTCTGGGTTGTCCCAGAGCACTTTGAGTGCCCTGCTTCATGCATCAAACTTGCACAAGTCATCTATTTTACATATGGTAATATATATGTTTCAATGCTGTTCTCTCAAATCATCCTACCCTCGCCTTCTCCCACTGAGTCCAAATGCCTTTTCTTTACACCCGTGTCACTTTTGCTGCTTTGCATATAGGATCATTGTTATCGTCTTTCTAAATTCCGTAAGTGAAAAAAGTGAAGTCGCTCAGTCGTGTCCAACTCTTTGCGATCCTGTGGACTGTAGCCCACCAGGCTCCTCGGTCCATGGGATTCTCCAGGCAAGAATACTGGAGTGGGTTGCCATTTCCTTCTCCAGGGGATCTTCCCAACCCAGGGATCAAACCCAGGTCTCCCACATTGCAGGCAGACGCTTTAACCTCTGAGCCACGAGGGAAGCTATACAGTATTGGTGTTTCTCTTTCTGACTTACTTCACTCTGTATAATAAAAATTTAAGAACCAGCTTCTTGTCTGAGATTGTCTTCTCATTGTGCATGTGTGTGTTTTGATGTTAAATTTTTTCCTTTATTCATGAGATGATGATGATAGTTGAAAATAGTATTTTTAATGTCCAAAATGTAAAATTCATAAGCCCATGGAATTTTCATATATAAAAAAATGCATGTTTCAGTTTGGTTATTTATTGCTGCATAGCAAACCACCCCAAAGATCATAATCCCTAAACAACAATAATTTATTTGCTCATGATTTTGTGATTTGGCTGGAACTCGTGGGAAGAACCTGTCTCCCATAGTTAAGTGGTTCACCTAGAGCTGGAGGAGCCCATCTCAAGAAGGTTCACTGCCATGCTGGATGCTGGCTGCCAGCTTGGATCTCAGGTGGGGCTGTAACACTGCAGCACCTCTAGACAGAGTGGTTAGTATGGACATGAGACAGAATTCTGGCCAGTGACACAAGAGGAAGCCTTTTAGGGTGGGGTGAGTGGATCTTCAGAAAGAATTTATTCTTTCCTAAAAGAGAGACACAAGAAAAGATATTTTTGTTTTGCTAGATGTTGCCATATCTTCAAGTGATGCTTTAAAACTGTGACAGCTGTCATCAAACAAGGGAGGAAATCAGTCTGAAAATGAAGCCAGCATACTGAGGTTGGCAGCATACTAAGATAGAAGGTATTTGGGTTCTTCATAGTGTTATTGAACTGTTTGAATTAACCATCCTTGCTGCTGCTGCTGCTGCTGCTGCTAAGTCGCTTCAGTCATGTCCGACTCTGTGCGACCTCATAGACGTCAGCCCACCAGGCTCCCCTGCCCCTGGGATTCTCCAGGCAAGAACACTGGAGTGGGTTGCCATTTCCTTCTCCAGTGCATGAAAAGTGAAGTCGCTCAGTCATGTCCGACTCTTAGCGGCCCCATGGACCACAGCCTACTAGGCTCCTCCATCCATGGGATTTTCCAGGCAAGAGTACTGGAGTGGGGTGCCATTGCCTTCTCCGAACCATCCTTGAGGCCCCTCTATCTAGGAGCCAATTGTGTGAAACTAGTTTTCTTCATTTTCTTAATATGTAGGGTCAGGGTTTTGTCCTTTTACTTATAGCTAAAAACATTTCAACTAATAATCTGTGTTTTCTTCCTCAAGTCAACACTTGAATAAAAAACAAGAAAGTAAGTAAAGTGAAAGTCACTCAGTCATGTCCAACTCTTTGTGACCCCATGGACTATACAGTCCATGGAATTCTCCAGGCCAGAATACTGGAGTGGGTAGCCTTTCCTTTCTCCAGGGGATCTTCCCAACCCAGGGATTGAACCCAGGTCTCCCACATTGCAGGCAGATTCTTTATCAGCTGAGCCACAAGGGAAGCCCCCACGCCAAAAAAAAAAAAAAAACAAGAAACTAGAAAGCAAAGAAATGTCAAGTGTCTAGAATGAGGACAGTTTTACAGTACTGAGTAACAGGTACAAACTAACATATGACATATGTAACACACACACATAACTGATTCACTTTGCTTTATAGAAGAAATTGACACAACACTGCAAATCAACTCTACTCCAATAAAATATTTTAAAAAGTATATCTTCATTTTTTTTAAGACAAAGAAGATATTTAAAAATGTTGGTCCTTGTTAATCACACTAGATAGTTTTAGATAATATCCCTTATCAATTTATTTCAGTTCTATTTGGTCTAGAAGAAATTCTCACTTTTTATAAAGTTTATTTTTATTTGAAGGATAATTGCTTTACAATATTGGTTTGATTTCTGCCATACATGAACATGAAAATTCTCACTTTAATGCTAGAATATCTTTAACATCTAAGAGTTTCTAGCCTAAATTTTTAGCATAGAGCTGGCCTCAAGTTCAAAGTGATTGGCAGACAATGGAATTTAGCTAGAACTTATCCATATTTTGCTTTAGTTGTTTTAGTTGAATTTACTTTTATGGTTCCATCCTATTAGTGGTGAATGATATTGTTTTTCCATTTATGGAAGTTTTCACATTTTAAGTCAATTATTTAAAGGTAAATGTTAAGTAAATAGTGGTGTAGTTAGGGCATGGACCTGGTAAAAATTATGAAGGTGGCCCAGGGACAGCTGAAGTTTGGGGAATACCAGCCTAGGATGTTTGATAAACTCCTGGGGTACAAAAGGTGAAGACGCCCTGCATACACCATAGCCACTTAGCTAGAATGTAGCTTTCCATTGACTGTGTACTAGAATCTGTTTCATATTTCATCTCAGATGGATTGTCCGAGATGAATAGCTCTGAATATGGCATTTTAACTTACCTACTGTCCTTCCAGTTACATCCTTATGCTGGTTTTACTGGACCATTTGTTCCCTGAGTTTTATTGCCTCCATGACAAAGAATTGGAGTGCCATGCTCTTGCTTGGATTTTTTTTTTTTTTCCACCAGCACTTTCCCTTGCCATGTACTTCTACCCTCCACACAACTCAAAGAGAAAGCGAAAAGTGAAAGTGAAGTCGCTCAGTGCTCAGTCATGTCCAACTCTTTGCCCACCAGGCTACTCCATCCATTTGATTCTCCAGGCAAGAATACTGGAGTGGGTTGCCATTTCCTTCTCCAGGGGATCTTCCTGACCCAGGGATCAAACCCGGGTCTCCCGCATTGCAGGCAGACGCTTTTTGACCTCTGAGCCACCAGGGAAGCCTCTCCACCCAACTCAAGCATTTACTAATTCCAGAGTTTTATTAATTCTAATCCCTTTAAAAGGAATGAGCCCCTCTGCTTTAACTCTACCCAAAGTCCTATCCATCCTTCAAGGACCAGATCAAGGGTCAGTTTCTCCATGAAGATTTCCCAGATCTCACAGCAGTAAGATTAATCTCCGCTACCACAGTACTCTGAAAACTCTAATCAAAGCATGTTTCACAACCTACCTTGTGGATTGAGTAGACAGAGAGCTTCCTGAAAATGAGGACTTTGTCTCAATTATTGTTATCTTCATCTAATTAGTAAATATCTAAAAAGAATTTGTTAAGTTTATTGAACCAGAATCAAATCATCTTTTAAATGTTGGAAATAATATTGTTTGTATTTTAAAATGCTACTTTGTAATTTTTGCAATAGTGTCTACCTTATGTTTTCTCCTAAAAGGGGTCAAAGAATCTCAGTCATGGAAAGAAACTTGAGGTATTATATCATAATAAAAAGAAATTATTTTAACTATCCAAGGATAAATTTATTCAATTTTAGAATTCATCCAGAAATGTTATCTTCCTTAGAAAACCCATTCTAATTTTATGCATCTTTTATTCACAGGAAGTATTTCCTCATATTGAACCCTAACCACTCCAAGTTTCAGTTTAATTTGTTTCTTATTGTTCTAATCTCATAGTCTCCATAAGAAACAGCTGGTCACCATCCATTTCATTTGCTCCCATCACAATCAAAAGTCACGAGCTCTAAATATCCTTTAGAAAACACAAACAATTTTTTTTTTTCATCAAGTGTCAGTAGACATCCCGTACTAGCTGGGTAACTTAAGTTTCTTTTCTTTATTTTTATGATAAGCATGGTTAACTCCTTTAAACAGAGAGTCTCTAAGACTTCCATTGAGAGGAAGTATCTTTCAGAGAAGAAAAGATAGCCTCTCTTGAAGAGATACTATTATACTGTATTTGAGGAAGTAAATGGATCAAAATTAATTTGCAGAAAAAGACTGTGTCAAATTAATGAATTCAAAAAAATGTCCACAGGGCACCAATATGATGTGAAAAAATAGCTGTTAAGGGAGAAACTGCAGAAAGTTTACATTCTTATGATCCCAGGAGCAAAGTGACCCAAGTTTGACCAAAAGGAGGTTTGACCAAAGGAGAAGAGAGTCCACCTGGAAGTTGTGGTCTTGCATGATTCCTGGACACCCTACCAACAAGACTGACTTCACACAGTATTCATATTATAATGAGAAAATTGCATGTGAATTAGTAAATAGTAAGTAGAGATGGAGTCATGCATAGTCTGAGTTTCCCTGGTGGCTCAGTGGTTAAGAATCTGCCTACAGTGCAGGAGCTGCAGGAGATGCAGGTTTGATCCCTGGGTTGGGAAGAAACCTGGAGGAGGATGGCAGCCCACTCCAGTATTCCTGCCTGAAGAATCCTATGGAGAGAGGAGCCTGGCAGGCTACAGTCCATAGGGTCACAAAGAGTCAGACACAATTGAAGCGACTTAGCACACACTCATACATAGTCTGCTTTGGTGAAAGATTTTGGGAGGAGTTGGGAGGGAGAAGAAATAAAGTATAAATTCAGAGAAGGAATCAGAGTTGTGTACAAAACTGTTAAAGTGAGGCTGCTCTCTTGGGAGAATGTGGGGCAAGCACTCACCTTTTACTGCTCTCACTGACTAGTTGAAACCAGTGTAGGTAATAAAGGATATAGTTGCATATCTATATTCTCTCTTCCAACACTGGCATTACTAACTGGAATGAGCTTAGAAAAGTGGGAAAGCTCTGTCTTCTTCTTTTTTTTTTTTTTTGAAGTTCTGTCTTCTGATGACCACTCTAATTTTATTTAGTTTAATGCAACTGAAGCAGTTGGCAGATTCAATCACTTTGCCTGCCCAAGAAAGTTGGAACCTCCTAGAGAGAGAAGTGGCAATAGAAGAAGAGTCAAAACATAACAGTCATTAAAAAATGTCCTGATAAGAGAAAACAAGAATGTTATCTATTATATCCTTTGTTGATAGTGTTATAGAGTTGAACCAGCTTCAAAAATTTATTGAAAAGTTTTTTTTTTTAACCTGGTTCAGATTTTACCTAAAACATTGTAGGCAAACAATTATTGTCTGTTTATTCAATACCCTAAAATAGTTATTGAGCACATCTCAGTAGAAGAGTTAACATTCAAAGCTCTTAGGAGGCTCTCAAGCTAATGCATTCAACTTTGTACTGTGCTATATAGACAGAGGGCAAGATGTGGGCCTGAGCGCTTGGAGATTTAAACCTTAGGGCTCCATGAAAGGCAATTAACTTCTCTACTCATATACTCGACTATAGGAGGCCCCAAAGCATTGAGCGTGACCTCTATCCATTTTCCGTCCATCACTCGTCACCCTGAAAGTTGGGAGACTTTCTTAAGAGAGAGGAAATCACAGGCTACAAGTATCTCCATCCTCTTCCTAAGCAATTTTACAACCACCCTTCTTGCAGTGCACACACATACACTCACACCATCATGCTATTGTTAATTATAAGAATTTTCAAAGATAAAAGGTTTTTGCCTAGATTTGTACTTTTTGTACAAAACTCAAATTATGTAAATATAATAGGTAGGGGAAAATACTTAAATTCTTTTTTTTAATAAATTTATTTATTTTAATTGGAGGTTAATTACTTTACAATATTGTATTGGTTTTGCCATACATCAACATGTATCCGCCACAGGTATCCCCGTGTTCCCCATCCTGAACCCCACCTCCCTCCTCCTTCCCCACACCATCCCTCTGGGTCGTCCCAGTGCACCGGCCCCAAATTCTTTAGGCAGGCTCAAGGACAGACTAATTCTCTTGTATACTTTTAATTCTCAAGGGATAGCATGGAAATCACTTTCCTTATTAAGATGTTTCTGCTGCTGCTAAGTCACTTCAGTTGTGTCTGACTCTGTGCGACCCCATAGACAGCAGCCCACCAGGCTCCCCCGTCCCTGGGATTCTCCAGGCAAGAATACTGGAGTGGGTTGCCATTTCCTTCTCCAAGGCATGAAAGTGAAAAGTGAAAGTGAAGTCACTCAGTCATGTCCTACTTTTCGCAACCCCATGGACTATAGTCTACCAAGCTCCTCCATCCATGGGATTTTCCAGGCAAGAGTACTGGAGTGGGGTGCCATTGCCTTCTCCATTATTAAGATGGATCCCAGTTATTTCAGAATGACTAAGGTGGACAGTCTGAGAGGGCACACCCAGTCATATGCTTTGATACAAAGTACTAACAATCTTGACTTCTCTGGGCTAAAGGATTTAAGAATTAAGTTCATCTATGACTTTAAAGCTTATATAATATTGAGATTATTTTTTAATGCGTAGCACACCCAGACAGAAATAAATTTTGTTAGCCATAATGTAGACTACAATATAGGAGGCACCCATTCTGAGTACTAACTCACAACAATAACTGATTGATAGATATTTATATCTATAATTGAGCCCTATATGAGAATTACAGAATGACTATTGAGAATGAATGAACTCAGAATCTGGGGTGAGAACCATATATCTTTGACCATATGGTTAATTTGGACTCGAATATTTGCAATGATATAGATATCACATGGCGGGTGTCTACAGTATGGGTTCCTTTGAAAGCAGAACCTGAGATGAGAATTCTGGTCTAGGTGGTTTATTTGGGAAGTGATCTCGGGAAGCAGGAGTGAGAATCAAGAGAATAAAACAAGGAAAAAGGAAAACCCAATAAAGAAAGCAAGTTGTAGAGGTCACTGCTATGAGCAAGAGGAGACTTGATTCCCTGGGAACATCTGTAGAGCGCATTCCAAAATTTTCCACTTGAAGACAGGATACTGGAAGATTTATCCACCTTCTGTGTCCCACGTTGTCTGAGGGTTATATATAGGGCTGCTAATGTCCCTGCCTTCTAGGGTCTTGTACTTCCATGAAGAAAGAGGATCTCATCTCCGACATATAACACACTGGAGCAGAATATAACAGGGCGAGTGAGGGAACTGTCTGCCAAAACTGCTACTCATCATCAGAAGCAGGCCTGGGGGATGAGACACAAACAGGGAAAGGTCTGCTGCAGGGGTTCTGTAAGCAGCTGGCGGCTCCTCCTTACTGAGTGATGGGTGGCAGCCATTAGACACCGGAGCTCAGAGGAGAGCCCTTCTCATCTGGCTGTCTCTTCTGATGGCCCCCAGTATCCACAATGAGACATGCACCACTTCAGACCTCTGCTTTCAGCCTCTGCTATGACCTTCTCAAAATGAAGTCTTTGAGTTCTGACTTTTTGTTAACTAAAGAAGTCTATAGTTTCTTTCAATGTGCTCTATAAAAAGCTAGTTTCCTACTTCAACAGTGGCTAAATAATGTGCAGGACTCCATATCCAGCTCTCTCATTGGAGACTTTCCCTAACAGTGTGTCAGCTGTATATTCTTTTTTGCTGCAATCAGCATACTCCATGCCCTGGAAGAGCAGCTATTGATATATAGGGAAGGAGTTTTAAATTCCTTCACCCAAGAAGGTTTACTTTCTTGTGGGAATCCAAGCTGAGAATAGATTTAATTCCTTGGGAAGCACCAGAACAATGCTTTATACCCTGACAAAATACATCCCAAGGGTGAGAGTATTTAACTATTTCATGTCCATCACTATGTGGGCTACAGTTGCATTTAAGCTAATGTGAACAAATTTCTAGTAGCAAAGACTTCTGTGAACCTCACAAGATTTATATAATTAACACCATCCTTTGACTAATTATCTTTAAGTAAGGCCCAGAACTTTCCTTTTTAGACAGTGTCAAGTCCATTGGTTCTCATTGGAGACAATCTCACTCCTCTCTCCAAGAAGCATTTGACAATGTCTGAAGACATTTTTGATTGTCATGACTTTGTGGGGAAGCAACTGACATCTGGTGGGTAGAGGCCAGCATGCTGCATAGGGGAGGAAAAAGTAATTTTCCTTCTATTCTTCTAAGTTCTCTCTAGGGCCTGTATAATGAAAGACAGAGTAACAAGAGAAAAACAGTTTATTAACATGTATATTTCAAGTATATATGGAAAATACCCAAGAAAAAATGAGGAATTTTCGGAGGTAGCTTAAATCCAGGCTTAAATTTTATCTTCAGCAAAAAAGAAAAGAGACAAGGGTGTGAAGAAAGCCAGTTACATGGGGGTGACCAAAAAACTAGGGTGAATGAGAGTAAGGTTTATTAGATGTAAGTCGGTGCCTTTTCTATTGGTAAGAGTTTCTTGTGATCTAGTCACGTTCTTCTCACGCAGAGAGGGAGATATGCTGTGCTTAGTTGCTCAGTCATGTCTGACTCTTTGTGACCGCATGGACTGTAGCCCTCCAGGCTCCTCTGTCCTTGGAGATTCTCCAGGCAAGATTACTGGAGTGGGTTGCCATGCCCTCCTCTGAGGTATCGTCCCAACCCAGGGATCAAACCTAGGTCTCCTGCATTGCAGGTGGATTCTTTACCGTATGAGCCATTGGAGAAGCCCAGAGAGGGAGATACCTTACCCTATTGAAAGGGTAGTCTACTCTATTTTCATCGTTTCTCCTGTGTCTGCTGTTTCTCAAAATGATATTTATGCCAAAGAGCATATTTTGGAGTGGCTGTTCTATCCTCCCCTGATAGCATTCTACAATTCACAGCACATCACCCACAGCAAAGAACAAAATGTCAGTTTCCTGAAACTGGGAAACCTCAGTCTAGAAACATTGAAATTTTACTTCTATTGATTTTTGGGAGATTAGCACAAACTTCATTTGTGACTTAATGAAAGTCATTTCACCTTTCCTGGTCTGGGTTTTTGTGAGTTGATGAGAACGTTGTACTAGATGAACTCTAAGGTCACCTCCAGTTCTGACATTGTGTGATGCTATGAATTTGCTCCTTCCATTGCTACTCTAGTTTCCACAAGTCCTGCCATTAGAAAATCCTGTTATTGGAAAAGCTGAATGTTAATAAGAATTGATTGTTTAACATTTACTCTCAGCCATAGAAAATTACTTATTGAGTTGCTGTTGAGATGGCAGTATTACTGATTTAACTGTTGTTTAATGAATTTGAAAATATGTAAAAGGTTAAAGTCACAGCACATTGAAGACAAGTAAGAGATAATTTTTACTTTCCTTATCTTGTTACCTTTTGTTTGTGTGTATCAGCGGTTTTGTGGGTCGTCCCAAGACACAGTCAGAAGATGCCAGCATGGAGCAGAAACAGGCTTGGAAGAGCATTGTTCCTAGAGTCTTAGTCCTGGAGTGAAACTTATATAGATTATAATTCCATAAGAACCCCATCCCTTTAATAATTGGATGACTTGGAAAAAGTTACTTTACCCCTCTGAACTGCAATTTCTTCATCAGTAAAATGGAGATACACAAAGTACTTATTACACAGGGTAGTTTGAAAACTGATTTAGTTCATATCTATAAAACACACAGATCAATGCCTGGCATAGAAACATGTAAGAGTAATTATTAGAACTTTGTGACAGAGTCCCCTAAGACAAGCAGACAAATTGCTCAACAATGTCCACATGGAATCAGTTCAGTTCAATTCAGTTCAGTCGCTCAGTCGTGTCCTACTCTTTGCAACCCCATGAATCGCAGCACGCCAGGCCTCCCTGTCCATCACCAACTCCTGGAGATCACTCAGACTCACATCCGTCGAGTCAGTGATGCCATCCAGCCATCTCATCCTCTGTCGTCCCCTTCTCCTCCTGCCCCCAATCCCTCCCAGCATCAGGGTCTTTTCCAATGAGTCAACTCTTTGCATCAGGCAGCCAAAGTACTGGAGTTTCAGCTTTAGCATCATTCCTTCCAAAGAACTCCCAGGGTTGATCTCCTTGAGAATGGACTGGTTGGATCTTCTTGCAGTCCAAGGGACTCTCAGGAGTCTTCTCCAACACCACGGTTCAAAATCATCAATTCTTCAGCGCTCATCTTTCTTCACAGTCCAACTCTCACATCCATACATGACCACAGGAAAAACCATAGCCTTGACTAGACGGAACTTAGTCAGCAAAGTAATGTCTCTGCTTTTGAATATACTATCTAGGTTGGTCATAACTTTTCTTCCAAGGAGTAAGCGTCTTTTAATTTCATGGCTGCAATCACGATCTGCAGTGATTTTGGAGCCCCCCAAAATAAAGTCTGACACTGTTTCCACTGTTTCCCCATCTATTTCCCAGGAAGTGATGGGACCAGATGCCATGATCTTTGTTTTCTGAATGTTGAGCTTTAAGCCAACTTTTTCACTCTCCACTTTCACTTTCCTCAAGAGGCTTTTTAATTCATCTTCACTTTCTGCCATAAGGGTGGTGTCATCTTTATATCTGAGGTGATTGATATTTCTCCTGGCAATCTTGATTCCAGCTTATGTTTCTTCCAGTCCAGCGTTTCTCATGATGTACTCTGTATATAAGTTAAAGAAGCAGGGTGACAATATACAGCCTTGATGTACTCCTTTTCCTATTTGAAACCAGTCTGTTGTTTCATGTCCAGTTCTCACTGTTGCTTCCTGACCTGCATACAGATTTCTCAAGAGGCAGGTCGGGTGGTCTGGTATGCTCATCTCTTTCAGAATTTTCCACAGTTTATTGTGATCCACACAGTCAAAGGCTTTGGCATAGTCAATGAAGCAGAAATAGATGTTTTTCTGGAACTCTCTTGCTTTTTCCATGATCCAGCAGATGTTGGCAATTTGATCTCTGGTTCCTCTGCCCTTTCTAAAAACAGCTTGAACATCAGGGAGTTCATGGTTCATGTATTACTGAAGCCTGGCTTGGAGAATTTTGAGCATTACTTTACTAGCATGTGAGATGAGTGCAGGTGTGCGGTAGTTTGAGCATTCTTTGGCATTGCCTTTCTTTGGGATTGGAGTGAAAACTGACCTTTTCCAGTCCTGTGGCCACTGCTGAATTTTCCTGATTTGCTGGCATATTGAATGCAGCACATTCACAGCATCATCTTTCAGGATTTGAAACAGCTCAACTGGAATTCCATCACCTCCACTAGCTTTGTTCATCATGATGCTTTCTAAGGCCCACTTGACTTCACATTCCAGTATGTCTGGCTCTAGATGAGTGATCACACCATCGTGATTATCTGGGTCGTGAAGATCTTTTTTGTACAGTTCTTCTGTGTATTCTTGCCACCTCTTCTTAATATCTTCTGCTTCTGTTAAGTCCATACCATTTCTGTCCTTTATCGAGCCCATCTTCGCATGAAATATTCCCTTGGTATCTCTAATTTTCTTGAAGAGATCGCTAGTCTTTCCCATTCTGTTCTTTTCCTCTATTTCTTTGGTTGATCACTGAAGAAGGCTTTCTTATCTCTTCTTGCCATTCTTTGGAACTCTGCATTCAGATGCTTATATCTTTCGTTTTCTCCTTTGCTTTTCACAGCTATTTGTAAGGCCTCCCACAGCCATTTTGCTTTTTTGCATTTCTTTTCCATGGGGATGGTCTTGATCCCTGTCTCCTGTACAATGTTATGAACCTCATTCCATAGTTCTGGGACCAATTTTAAGGCTGACTGGAGGAATTCTACCTGCATCTTCATCTGTTTTTCCACAGAATTACAGATGGCATTCAGATGGAATTCCATTTTTTCTGGGCCAAATTGTAGAATGTCTACTAAATGTTTTCTTGTCCAATTAAGTTAAATGTAAATTTACTTCGTTTTTGACAGTCAAATCCTTGAGGGGTAAGGGAGCTGCTTGGAGCCATGTATGTTTTTAGTGAGATTATCAGGTTGCAGGACCACTGGGCAGTGGTTCTGCCTGTTCTGAAGGCTAACCCTGTTCAGAATACTGACTTCACAAATCTACATGTTCTTTCAAAACAGCTAAATTATTATGAAACAACACAGGCTAAGGATAAAGCCTTCATTCTGTTTTCTCATTCTGTTAGTTAATTAAAAGCAATGAAGCTGATAAAATAGTGATGGATTTACAATTGGTTAAAGATATCTTGTCTGTTCAGTGGACCATAAACTTATTCCTGAAAGAGCCAATTAAGGTATGTTTTTAACTTTTAGGTACCCTACTAACTTTTCTTATTCAGTCAGGTCTTCTCTTTATTTTTTGGGTCAGATCTCCTCTTTCAAGGTACAGATTTTCTTATGAATTATTCTACTCCATTATTCAACTAAATCAATAAACTTAAAAGCTGCATATATCCCACAATATCTACTTTCTTTATCCTTAGATTCTAAAGCATTGAGACTCCGATGCAGCTCTTTTATCATCTCTCCAAAAGAGGAGACATATTATTGACACTTCCTTTGGACCTTGTTAGTAAATGTTCTCATGAACATGATGATAGGAGATGCTGAATCAAAGGACTGCTAAAGGCCAAGCTGCCAAAAGCATTGGACCTCATTGGCAGTTGGCACCCAATATGGTCAAGGTAGAGCTGGTGGTGTGACTAGGCCAGGCATAAGCTTTCTAAGCTCTTTGTGGACAAGCTAATCAGTGTCATCTCCCTCACTTCTTTGACATTTCCTGAGTTATAGGTAATAGTCAAGCCAAAACAAAACTAGCTACAACTGGCACCAACATTTTGTCAATGTTAATCATTAACTTTCCTACTTGGGAAATTAGGATAGTTTTTATAGAAGACTATATATTAAACCAGGAAAAACACAGGTATCAGTCCCACGGTAAGCTGGTAAATGTTTAACAACCAGCTCTCTGAGGAAAAAAAAAATTGTTGAAAAAGCCCTGATTTCCACCATTTGTTGATTGCTGTGGTAAATGCTCCCACGATGGCTGATTTCAAGCTATGTGACATGACTGAATATGGAGTTGGGAAGAAATGTTGTACAACAGCTCTGTTGAGCTGTACCAACAGCTGAAAAATGTGAGTCATTGAGTGTCATATCAGGAAACATTAAACTGACTTCCTGGGGCCAGTGAGACATGCTTTTGAAGCACAATTTTAAGTAAAATATGAATTTTCCTGATATATGTGATCAAATTTGAATATATAAGCCACTATATCAGGTTAATGTCAGGTTGATAAAGCCTCTGGAGTAAGATGGCCTAGGTTTGGGCCCTGTCTTTATTGCCTGCTAGTGTGTAGCCTTGAGTAAGTCACTCAAGCTAAGACTAATTTAAACATGACCATAATGGATTCCTGTTGTGTCTGACTCTTTGCAATGCTATGGACTGTAGCCCGCCAGGCTCCTCTGTCCATGGGATTCTCCAGGCAAGAATACTGGAGTTGCCCTGCCCTCCTCCAAGGGATCTTCCCAATCCAGGTATTGAACCCAGATATCTCACGTCTGCCTTGGCAAGCAGGTTCTTTACCTCTAGCACAGAGACCCGAGTTCGATCCCATAGGGTCTCAAGGAGTTGGGCTGGCCTGAAGCGACTTTGCATGCACGTATAATGGACTTAGCACAGTACACACATGGTTGGAAGTATTAGGAGGATGTATTAGGATTGTGCAGAGACACAGAGCCAAGATGTTGGAGATTTATTAGATGAATTGATTCACATGTCCCACGATCCACCTTCTGCTGGAGAATCAGGAAAGATCTCGGTGTCATTCAGTCCAAAGGCCTACAGATTGGGGCAGAGTGGAAGTCAGGAGAGAGGCAAGTTCTGGTCTGAGTCCGAAAGCCTGAGAACCAGGAGTGCAGATACCCAAGGGCAGGAGAAGATGGATGTCCCAGCTTAAGCAGAGAAAGGGTATTTGCCCTTCTTTTTGTTTTTCTTCTCTTTGCTTGTACTTGTCCTCAACAGATTGGAGGATGTCCATATGCACTGGTGAGGGTAATCTTCACTCAGTTTGATTCCCTGTTAATCTCTTCCAGAGACACATTCACAGAGATAAACCAAAAGTAATGTTTTATCAGCTATCTGGGCATCTCTCAGCCCAGTCAAGCTGACACATAAACTTAACCATCACAGAGGACCAACATGAGACTATTTCCTTTCTTTCTTTCACTTTTTGGAGACTATTTCAAGTTTTCAAAGCTCATCTTGAAAAAAATTGATGCCTCCAGGCTCTGCTCTTCCTAAATTCTCTCTCTCTGTTCTAGGGTTCTATCCTAGAAACATTCCTCAAATCATCCACTCTCCAAAATTATCAATTAAAATTTTATAAATCAAAATATTTTAATTCCATAAATGCATATACTGGAAATCTTTATACTACTTCTGTTGTTGAACTAGTGTAATTACATTGTAGTCCTAAGAGCGTGTGTGTGTGTGTGTGTGTGTCTGTGTGTGTGTGTTGCTCAGTCATGTGCGATTCTTTGTGACCCCATGGACTGTAGCCTGCCAGGCTCTTCTGTCCATGAAATTCTCCAGGTAAGAATACTGGAGTGGGTTCCCATCCTTTCTCCAGGGCATCTTCCCAAGCCAGGGATCAAACCTAGATCTCCTACATTGCAGGTGGATTCTTTACTGTCTGAGCCTCCAAGAAAGCCCATATGTGTGTGTGTGTGTGTGTGTGTGTGTGTGTGTGTGTGTATACATATATATATTTAAAATTGTTCTTCATGTACTTTCCCCCAATTTTTTATGCTGCTGTAAATTAATCATTGTTACCCAACAAAATGAACTGTATTTTTCTTAATTAACTTTTTCCAGTTTTATTGAGAAATAACTGATGTACATCAGTATATAAATTTAAAAATTTAAAGTGTGCAGCACAATGGTTTGATTTACAAGTATGGTGAAATGGTTATCACTATTGATTTGGCTAACAGCCATCATCTCACATAAATATGTAAAGAAAAGAAAGAAGAAAAGAGAGAAAAAGAAAAAAAGTTCTCCTTGTGATGAGAACTCTTAGGATTTACTCTCTCAACTATACTCCTAATATCATACAGCAGTGCTAACTGTAAGCCATCATGTTGCACATTATATCCCTAATACTTTTTTATCTTATACCTAGAAATCTGTGCCTTTTGACCACCTTCCTCCAACTCCTGCTCCCTACCTTCCACCTGTGGTAACCACACATCTGATCTCTTTTTCTGAGTTTGCTTTTTGCTTGTTTGTCTTTAAGATTCTGCATATAAGTGAGATCATACAGTATCTTTCTCTGTCTGACTTATTTTGCTTAGCATAATACCTTTAAGATCTATCCATGTTTCAAAAATGGTAGGATTTTCTCACTTTTGGGCCTAATTTTCTATTATAGATGTCTATACTACAAACTTTTATCTGTTTATCCATCAGTAGATGCTTAGTTGGTTTCTGTGTCTTGGCTGTTGTAAATAATGCTGCTATAAACATGGGAGTGCAGATATCTTTTCCAGTTAGTTTTTTGGTTTCTTTGTATATAATCCCCAGAAATGGAATTTCTGGATCACATTGTGTGAATCATGTGGTGCTTCTATTTTCAACTGAAGATCCTCCATACTGTTTCCTCCAGTGGCTGGACCAATATAAAGTCCTAACAGAAGTGCACAAAGGTTTCCTTTCTCCACATCCATGCTAGCACTTGTTATCTCTTGTCTTTCTGATGATGGCATGAGATGATATCTCACTGTGGTTTTAACTCCTATTTCCCTAATGACTAGTGATATTGATCATCTTTTCATGTACCTGTTGGCCTTTCATATATCTTCTTTCAGTTTAGTTCAGCTCAGTGGCTCAGTCATATCTGACTCTTCACGACCCCATGGACTGCAGCATGCCAGGCTTCCCTGTCCATTATCAACTCCCAGAGCTTGCTCAAACTCATGTCCATGGAGTCAGTGTTGCCATCCAGCCATCTCATCTTCTGTTGTCTCCTTCCCCTCCTGCCTTCAGTCTTTCCCAGTATCAGGGTCTTTTCCAATGAGTCAGTGCTTCACACCAGGTGGCCAAAGTATTGGAGTTTCAGCTTCGGCATCAGTCCCTCCAAAGAATATTAGGACTGATTTCCTTTAAGATTGACTGGTTTGATCTCCTTGCAGTCCAGAGGACTCTCAAGAGTCTTCTCCAACACCACAGTTCAAAAGCATCAATTCTTCAGTGCTCAGTTTTCTTTATAGTCCAACTCTCACATCTATACATGACTACTGGAAAACCATAGCTTAGACTGGATAGACCTTTATCAGCAAAATAATGTCTCTGCTTTATAATATGCTGTCTAGGTTGGTCATAACTTTTCTTCCAAGGAGCAAGCATCTTTTAATTTCATAGCTGTAGTCACCATCTGCAGTGATTTTGGAGCCCCCCAAAATAGTCTGCCACTGTTTCCATTGTTTCCCCATCTATTTGCCATGAAGTGATGGGATCAGATGCCATGATCTTCGTTTTTTGAATGTTGAGTTTTAAGCCATATCTTCTTTGGCGAATGTCTATTCAGATCTTTTGCCCATTTTTAATTGGATTATTTGTTTTGTGCTATTGAGTTGTATGAGTTCTTTATATATTTTAGCTGTTAACTTCTTATCAGACACATGGTTTGAGAATACTTTTTCCCATTCCATAGCGTTTTTTTACTTCATTGAAGGTTTCTTGTGTGTGTGTGTGTGTGTGTGTGTGTGTGTGTGTGTGTGCAGAAGCATTTTAGTTTGATGTGGTCCCACTTGTTTAATTTTGATTCTGTTACTTGTGCTTTCTGTGCCATATCCAAAAAATCATTTCCAAAGCCCATGTCATAGAGGTTTATTCTTATGTTTTCTTCTAGGAGTTTCGGTCTTGCATATATGTCTTAAATCCATTTTGAGTTTAACTTTTGCAAATGGTGTAAAATTAGGGTACAGTTTCACTCTTTTTCATCTGAATATCCAATTATCCTAGCACCATTTATTGAATATATTGTCTTTCCTCCACTGAGTATTCTTGGCTGTCTTGTCAAATATGTTAACTGAATATGTGCTTAGTTGCTCAGCTGTGTCCAGTTCTTTGTGACCCCATGAACGTAGCCTGCCAGGCTCCTCTGTTCATGGGAATTCTCCAGGTAAGAATACTGCAGAGGGTTGCCAAGCCCTCCTTTGCTAACTGTATATGCTTGGGTTTGTTTCCAGGATCTTGATTCTGTTCCCTTTGTTTATTTGTCTGTTTTTATGCCAGTATCTATCACTTGTTAGTATAACTTGAAATCTGGGAATGAAATATCTCCTGTTTCCTTCTTTCTCAGGATTTCTTTGGCTATTGAGAGTCTTTGTGATCTTTTGTATTTCCATATAAATTTTAGGAGTGCTTTTTTTACTTCTATAAAATATGCCATTGGAATATTGATAGAGATAGCATTGAATCTTTGGATGACGTTTGGTGATACTGCTATTTTAACAACATTAATTCTTCCAATCCATGAACAAGATACCTTTCCATTTATTTCTCTTTGTTGGTTTACTTCATCAATGTCATGTAATTTTCAGAGTAGAGATTTTTTGCCTCCTTGCTTAAATCTATTCCTAAGTAGTTTATCGTTTCTGATGCTTGTAAATGGTATTGATTTTTTTTCTTTATCAGAAAATTCATATTTAGTATAGAGAATTGCTACTGATTTTTGTATGTTAATTTTGTATCCTGCAACTTTACTGAATCCATTGATTAACTGTTTTTTGATTGAGTTTAGGTTTTTCTATTTATAAAATCATGTCACCTACAAATGTAGTCGATTTTACTGTAGAGTAAAATTTTCCAATTCTGATATCTTTTATTTCTTTCTTGCCTTACAGCTCTCGTTAGGACTTTCAGTCTTATACTGAATAGGATTGGTGTGAATAGGTACCTTTGTCTTGTTCTTGATCTTAAAGGAAAAGCTTTCAACTTTTCACTGATGAGTATGATGTTTAGCCATGGGCTTGTCATATATCGCCTTTATTATGATGAGATACAATCCTTCTATGTCTAATTTGTTAAAACGTTTTTATCATAAATGGATGCTGAATTTTGTCAAATGCTTTTTCTGTGTCTGCTGAGATAATCATATGATTCTTTCATTGTACTAATATGGTGTATTATTTTGATGGATTTGCATATGCTGAACCATCCTTGCATCTCAGGGATAAATCTCACTTGATACTGGTGAAGATTCTTTTAATATGCTGCTGAATTTGATTTGATAATATTTTATTCAGAATATTTGTATGTATATTCATCATGGATATTGGCCAGTAGTTTTCTAGCAGTGTTCTTAAACTGATCTCGTTAAATGAGTTTGAAAGTATTCCCTCTTTTTATATTTTTTGTAAGAGTTTGAGAAGGATTGGCATTAATTCTTCTTTAAATGCTTGGCAGAATTCACCAGTGAAGCCATTTGGTCCAAAGCTATTCTTTGTTGGCAGATTTTTGATTACTGACTGGATGTCCTTACTAGTATTTGGTTTGTTCAGATTTTTTTTTATCTCTTCCTGATTCAGTCTTGGTAAGCTAGATGTTTATAAGAATTTTTACATTTCTTCTAGGTTGTCAGAAACCCCTTTATTTAGGTATGTATCTCTTGAAAAAACTTAGTGCAGAGAATTAAAATTAAATAAATTTGAGAGTGATTATTTTCTTTACAAAATGGATTCATTTTAATGAAATTCATTCTTTAAATATCTAGCTTATTCATTAAGTTAAGAGCTATTGAGCACTATTAGGTGTCAGATATTATTCTTATGCTAGGAAAAGTGTAGAGTGAGAAAAACGTGGTTCCTACCCTCATGGAACATACTCTCTAAACTTTATGTGAATTTAAAACTTACTTGAAATTGCTCTAAGAGCATATCTATTAAAAAAATTAAAATATATCCAGTGGATATAAATCTCAGGCCACAACTTCAATTGTGCATGAGTTTATATTTAGTTTCAATTATTCAACTGAACTTTCTTTCTTCACCCTTAATTCCACTTGAACAGCAGCACTTTAACCTTGTCAACTCATTGCTCCCTACACCCTCTTCATTTGGAGGGGTCTCAGTTTAGGGATCTTTACAATGCCAAGACATGGGAGAATGGCACAATCTGGGATATACAGGTCACTACTTAAATACCTTCCTCATGTCTCTATTGCTTCATTTCTGTTTCTCAGAAAAAAAGAGTCCAGCAGGATTTTCAGGACCACCAGAAACTAGATCACAATTTGAGAATGCACACGTATTTTTACTGCTCTGTCGCCGTGTGAAGCATGGAAATTTCTGTAAAGCTGTCCATGGCCTATGTAGCTAGAAGCGCATGCCTTCATTCCTTACCTGGGTTTTTCTGCTGCAACCCTGGGACTCTGCCCCAGAAGGAAACAGCTTTTTTTGACTTGTATTCTATTCTATGTCTCTCCCTAAACATACACATATTCACACACTTGGCAATAAAAGTATGATCTTCTTGAAAATGAGAGAATATCTCAAAATGGTAAAAATTTAGCTAATATGACAGAACTATTATCCCATATATATTATCCCAAATATATATAGTGCCTATGATAAAATTTTCACGAAGCAAATGCTTCTGTGTACATGACTGAAAAATGATCTGCATAAGCTGAAGCATAAAAAGATATGTGCAATAACTAAATATCTCTATAACTCTTCTTCACTGCCTCTCTACTTTATTAATAGTACTCATAAAATTTCATCATGAAGAGCTACAAGCATTCCTAAAGAACTAGTATAAAGGACATTTCAAAAAAAGTGCAACATCAAAACAAAGTGAAAAATTTCCTCTTGCTTAGTATGAATCTCAAATTAAAGAAAGCCAAAAACAAAGTATAAAAATGTAAATATTAGAAACTAAAGGAAAGAGAAGAAAACATAAGTGAAAGCTATTTCAAAATGCTGCTCTAGGAGAGTGTGAATTATCAATGCCACATCTTCCCATGGGGTCCTACCAGTGATTTCTTTTTTTTTTTTTTTTCAAAGACAACCTAAAGGTCTATGTAAGGCCTTCATGTAATTCTAAATATATTCAAAACTCAGGAGCAAAATCTTTCTAAAAATGGTTTCAACTCTCTAAAAAAGGTACAGTAGATTTTTTTTTAACTCTCTAGCTTTGTTGTAATAATAGACTATGATCCTGGCCAATGCCTGTACTAAGAAATGTGAGCACTAGACTCTAAGGTCAGAGCTGCTCTCAGTGGTCTTGAGTATAAAGTCAGAATCTGACCCACTTTACTTTAGACTCTGAACTTTTAGTCACGGCCACTCATACTCCTCTTAACTCACACTGTCACCTTCAATCTGCTTAAAACCAGCAAAATGCAATAATTACACATTCTGTACAGGACTACATGCAATAAGCTAAGAATAAACAGAACAGTATTTGTACAGTTGAGGAGGAGGTTATTAGTCTAGCAGGAGGGAGATTCGAATTCATGAAGCGACAAGTGCAGTGGTGGGCACCTCCAGGGCCTTTCTCGGTTCGGTTCAGTCGCTCAGTCGTGTCTGACTCTTTGCGACCCCATGAATCACAGCACGCCAGGCCTCCCTGTCCATCACCAACTCCCGGAGTTCACTCAGACTCACGTCCATCGAGTCAGTGACGCCATCCAACCATCTCATCCTCTGTCATCCCCTTCTCCTCCTGCCCCCAATCCCTCCCAGCATCAGGGTCTTTTCCAATGAGTCAACTCTTCGCATGAGGTGGCCAAAGTACTGGAGTTTGAGCTTTAGCATCATTCCTTCCAAAGAAATCCCAGGGCTGATCTCCTTCAGAATGGACTGGTTGGATCTCCTTGCAGTCCAAGGGACTCTCAAGAGTCTTCTCCAACACCACAGTTCAAAAGCAGCAATTCTTTGGTGCTCAGCCTTCTTCACAGTCCAACTCTCACATCCATACATGACCACAGGAAAAACCATAGCCTTAACTAGACGGACCTTAGTCGGCAAGGTAATGTCTCTGCTTTTGAATATACTATCTAGGTTGGTCATAACTTTTCTTCCAAGGAGTAAGCGTCTTTTAATTTCATGGCTGCAATCATAATCTGCAGTGATTTTGGAGCCCCCCAAAATAAAGTCTGACACTGTTTCCACTGTTTCCCCGTCTATTTCCCATGAAGTGATGGGACCAGATGCCATGATGTTTGGTTTCTGAATGTTGAGCTTTAAGCCCACTTTTTCACTCTCCTCTTTCACTTTCATCAAGAGGCTTTTTAGTTCCTCTTCACTTTCTGCCATAAGGGTGGTGTCATCTGCCTATCTGAAGTTATTGATATTTCTCCCAGCAGTCTTGATTCCAGCTTGTGTTTCTTCCAGTCCAGCGTTTCTCATGATGTACTCTGCATAGAAGTTAAATAAGCAGGGTGACAATATACAGCCTTGACAATATACTCCTTTCCTATTTGGAACCAGTCTGTTGTGCCATGTCCAATTCTAACTGTGTTATGCCCAGTGTCCGAGTCCCCAAAACTGAGAGAATAAGACGTCCACAGCAATGCAAAAGCATAAAGGGGTTTATTGCTAGCTCAAGCTAGGGCTCAAGTCTCATCCAGCTCAGTGGAGTCTTGACGAGATCCCCGAGCTCTGAATCACAGCTGCTTATATACAGGCAGTCTTTTATCTCAGCAATAGTGTAGTTGGCGTGTGGTGATTGACTCAACCTTGGGTCATCGTGGTGATTGATTTAACCTTGGCATCATCGGGAACCTTGGTGGGGCTTCCCAGAATTATGACTCATGCTTACAAGAACCTGAGGCTTAGGCCTAGTGTGGCCTGTCGAGCCTGTCATGGCTCAGGTCAGGTCCCAACAACTGTTGCTTCCTGACCTGCATACAGATTTCTCAAGAGGCAGGTCAGGTGGTCTGGTATTCCCATCTCTTTCAGAATTTTCCACAGTTTATTGTGATCCACACAGTCAAAGGCTTTGGCGTAGTCAGTAAACCCTGACTGGGCTTCCCTGATGGCTCAGACAGTACAGAATCTGCCTGCAATGCAGGAGACCCAGATTTGATCCCTGGGTTGGGAAGATCACCTGGAGAAGGGAATGGCAACTCACTCCAGTAGTCTTGCCTGGACAAGAATACTTGCCTTGACTTCCATGGACAGAGGAGACTGGTAGGCTTCAGTCTGCAAAGAGTCAGACATGACTGAGCAACTAACACACACAGACAAATCCTGACTATGGATGCCAAGCTTCAGGCTGGACACTTTAGCTTTTCATCCACTGAAATGAAAAATTAAGCAGCATATATAAGTATCCCTTTTGTAATTGTTAAGTAATTCTTAACAGTTTTAGGAGTCTTTTGTTTTGTTGTTGTTTTGGTTACTAGTCATCTCTGACTCTTTGCAACCCTATGGACTGTAGCCTGCCAGGCTCCTCTGTCCAAGGGCTTCTCCAGGCAAGAATGCTAGAGTGGGCTGGCATTTCCTTCTCCAGGGAATCTTCCTAACCCAGGTATTGAACCTGCATCTCCTGCATTACAGGCAGAATCTTTACCACTGAGTCCTTTCCTTACCAGGAAAGCCCTTTAGGACTCTGTGAAGTGAAAGTCTTTCAGTCATGTCTGACTCTTTGCAACCCCACAGGCTATACAGTCCATGGAATTCCCCAGGCCAGAATACTGGATGGAGTAGCCTTCCCCTTCTCCAGGAGTCTTCCCAGCCTAGGGATCAAATCCAGGTCTCCCACATAGCAGTCAGATTCTTTACCACCTGAGCCACCAGGGAAGCCCCTTTAGGACTCTGCTCCTTGCTAATTCCTGACCTCATGGTGAATAGATTCTGGAACAAAATGGTTTTTCTAAAATGCCTGGAAAATTGCCTCCTCTGGTATCCTGGATTAAAGCAGGACCTGTGTCTAACATGTCTTGGAGGTAGATTCCATGGTGTTAGGAGAGAGTTCTTGCGGATGTGATCCTCATGGTGCCCTTGGAGTGGTCTTGGTAGAGTGATCCATGCACAAATAATTTCACACAGCCTCCTAGGCTCAGATCATCAGTTTAATAACATGACATGCATGGTTAAGAACTGCAGACTGGGGCATGTGTGTACAGGAAAGTTTGGGGTTCTTTTCCCTCTGCTAGGTCCTACCTGCCTCATCCTCACTGGTAGTTAAGTTCTTGGGGGAGACTTTGGCAGCTCTAACCTGATTCAGGGTGTTTGTTTGGGCAAAATGAGAAAAAGGCATGAAGGAGCCAGAAAGGGTTACTCTCTCCTCCCTGCCCCCCATTTCTCCTTGCTTCCACTGAAGGAGCGTTTCCCTGTTCCCCTCCTAACAAGGAAAACCAGGTCTCAGTCCTCTATGTCTCTTAGGAAGTTTCTAACTCCTATTCATCCCTGTACCCACAGGAAGGAGAAGAAAAAGGAAATCCCCATTGAAAAGGAGCTTGTGTTCATTTAGCACTTACTAGGTGTCTCACACTGTGCATGAGGACTTGTGCACTGCTCCTTTCCTCCTTACAACTCCCTGCTGAATCGATAGCATAGGGACTATCCTACTACAGTCTTGCAAAGAATAAAACTGAGGTTTCCCGGAATGGATTAAGTAACTTCTCAAGGTCACACCGCTCACAGGTTGTTGGCTATAACTTGGACTTGGCACTGTGACCCCAGAGCCTTCTCCACACACCCTGTTGCTGTCTACTCATTAGGAAATGAAGAGGGAAGGAGAGAGCCTCCTGGAAGCTGTGATTACTGGGTTGCTGACCCTGTTCATTTTTTCTTCTATCATTTGATTTAAGTCCACAATTACTGAGCTCTGTATGAGACACCATGTCAAACTCTGGAAGCACAGAAATGATAATGTAACTTATTTCTCTATATCTGAATATAAAATGATTTCATCTTTCCTGTTTATAGTTTATAAAAATGAGGTGAAGTAAAACTAATAGAGAATAATATACCATTAAAAATAATAAAATCCTAGTTACAGAATAGTAATAGATTCCTAATTACAGTCCAAAACACAAATATTCATGAAAGTTAGTTCTTTGGGGCCATCATTACTTTGTTAAAGATTTGACTTACACATTAATTGTAACTTTGATGTGTTTTAACCAATTGCATACCTCTGACATTATATTTTTAATATAAAATAAAATATAAAGTGCGCAAAACATATATACCCTTATTAATTAATTCTTTCATCCAGTAAATATTTATTGAGAGCCTACTATGTGCCAGGCACTCTAGGGAACAGAGCAGTGAATGAAATTTATAGTCACTGCCATTACAGCTCTGACACTCTAATTGAATTCTAGACAAGGAAAAAAAAATTCAAAATACTGTCAAGAGCTGGTAAGCACAACAAAAAAACATGAAGAGAACAGAGTGTGATAGGGCCAGGAGGAGGGTTGTGCTATTTTAGGTAGGGTACATAGGAAAGGCCTCATTGACAAGGAGATTTTTGAGCAAAGCCTGAAGGCTGTGGGCATGCAGTTGTCTGGGGAAGACAGTGTCAGGCAGAGTAAATAGCAGTACAAAGGCTGTGCATTAAATACTTGGTTTGTCCATGCTTTGACCTTGTAGGTCATAGTAAGGATTTGTAATTTGATCCTAAGTGGGATAGAAAGCCTCTAGAATATATTAAGGAGAAATTTGACATGATCTGACATGTTTTACAAGGGTCATTCTATGGTGGTGAACTGACTGAAGTGGAGCAGGGGAGATGCAGAGGGGGAAACTATTGAAATAGTTTGCAAGAGATGATGGTTGCTGGTTGCTGGGATCAGGATGACATCAGTGATGAAAGGTAGTGGGTTCTGAGCATATTTTTAAAGCTGAAGTCAACATGATTTGCTAATGGATGTAAAGTTACAGGGAATAGAGGGAAGTACACAGGGTGAGTATGGTGGGGTGGAAAATGAGGTGAAATTGGCCACAAAAAACAAACACAGAAATAGGTGCTTGAGGAAGTGCGAGGGTACTGATCTCATGAGCAGGATGTGTATTGAATAATGGTGTCAAGAAGGATTGGATGTGGTTGTAATTTTTAGAGGCTTTTGAAAAGCCAGTCCACTTCATTCAAAATGTAAGAGCAGTGACATGATAAAATTTTTAAGATTAATCTGACATTGAGCATTAGACCAACTGGGTTATGAAGGAGAAAAAACTAGAGACTTGAAAAGCAACAGAAAGAATGAGGAATAATCCAAGTATGAGATGGTGAGTTGATGGTATTTCAGAAGAAGGGAAGAGGCTAGAACATGTAACATTTGATTTTCAGTTTAAAGGTACCATGACATACAGTAAATGGTTAAGAACCTAAGCTCAGGAGTCAAATGAATCCAGATTAGAACCCCTGCTGCAAGAACTTCAGCAAATAACTTGAACTTTGTGCTCTGGTTTTCTTGTCTGAAAAACTGTAATACTAATGTAATCTAGTCAGTGGAGTTATTGGAAGGATTAAATGAAAAATGACTCCATAGCAGTAGTATGATGTTTGGGAAATATATATACTCAGTAAACAACTATGATTTTCATCAGTAACATTATTATTAGCGTGGTTGTTGTTTTATCAGTATTATTATTCAGCAGCAAAATTCTGGATGTATCATTAGATTGATAGTGAGATCTTAGAAAAAGATCACTGTAAGCCACTGTGAGTTTTTCACATTGGTAGACTTTGGTAGACTGAGTGTCTTTAGATGGTTTCTCTCCCTCCGGTGGCTTAAAAGGTTGAACATCCTGTTGCATTAATTTTATTTTCAACCTTAAATTTTCAACACACATAGAATTAAAATTTCTATTTATATCCACTTTCTCTACCCTGAAGTGAAGTTATTACTCACTTTGCTCCCTTTCTCTTCTCTTCCATCTGTTCTTTGGATCACATCTGAAATTTTTGTCCCAGATAGTTAATTTTCCAAATTTACTCGTATTCATACTTGATATTGGCCTTATGTGACTGACCACATCACAGCACAGTAATGTCTTTGCTCACATTGCTTATCACAGTCCAGTTATTCTTTTTCTTTTCACTTGACTTCTTCCTGGAGAATATATTCCAGTAATTTTCCCAGGGAGGTGTTGTGAATGATACATCTTCTGCATCTGGATGTCTGAAAATATCATTATTTCACCTTTACTTATGGAATTGCTTTGGGTGTAGAATTCTGTGGTCATTGTTATTTTCCCTTGGAACCATTTAAAAATATTTTTATTTAGGTGCTGTTTCATATGTGCATATATATAGTACCTGCTTTGACTGTGTGGATCACCATAAACTGTGGAAAATTCTGAAAGATGGGCCTACTGGACCACCTGACCTGCCTCTTGAGAAATCTGTATGTAGGTCAGGAAGCAATAGTTAGAACTGGACATGGAACAACAGACTGTTCCAAATAGGAAAAGGAGTACATCAAGGCTGTATATTGTCACCCTGCTTATTTAACTTCTATGCAGAGTACATCATGAGAAACGCTGGGCTGGATGAAGCACAAGCTGGAATCAAGATTGCCGGGAGAAATATCAATCACCTCAGATATGCAGATGACACCACCCTGATGGCAGAAAGTGAAGAGGAACTGAAGAGCCTCTTGATGAAAGGGAAAGAGGACTGTGAAAAAGTTGGCTTAAAGCTCAACATTCAGAAAACTAAGATCATGGCATCCAGTCCCATCACTTCATGGCAAATAGATGGAGAAACAGTGGAAATAGTGACTGACTTTATTTTGGGATTTTCCAAAATCACTGTAGATGGTGACTGCAGCCATGAAATTAAAAGATGCTTACTCCTTGGAAGGAAAGTTATGACCAACCTAGACAGCATATTAAAAAGCAGAGACATTACTTTGTCAACAAATGTCCATCTCATCAAGGCTATGGTTTTTCCAGTAGTCATGTATGGATGTGGGAGTTGGACTATAAAGAAAGCTGAGTGCCAAAGAATTGATGCTTTTGAACTGTGGTGTTGGAGAAGACTCTTGAGAGTCCCTTGGACTGCAGGGAGATCAAATCAGTCCTTCCTAGAGGAGATCAGTCCTGAGTGTTCATTGGAAGGACTGATGTTGAAGCTGAAACTCCAATACTTCGGCCACCCAGTGCGAAGAATGGTCTCATTTAAAAAGACCCTGATGTTGGGAAAGATTGAAGGCAGGAGGAGAAGCGAATGACAGAGGATGAGATGGTTGGATGGCATCACTGACTCAATGGACATGGGTTTGAGTGAACTCTGGGAGTTGGTGATGGACAGGGAGGCCTGGCGTGCTGCAATTCATGAGGTCACAAAGAGTCGGACACAACTGAGCGACTGAACTGAACTCAAGTCTATGTACAGGAGATTCCCCCTAAGGTATATACCTACTACTGGCGTCCTTGGCTCATGAAGGATTCAGATCTGCAACCTTAGACAACACCAAATTTTTTCCAATTCAGACCTCTACAGCCATGTATGAAAGTTCTCACTATTTCGGCTTCCCTGGTGGCTCAAACAGTAAATAATCTGCCTACAATGCAGGAGACCCAGGTTCAACCCCTGGGTTGGCAATATCCCCTGGAGAAGGGCATGGCAATCCACTCCTATATTCTTGCCTGGAATATTCCACAGAGGATGCTGGCGAGCTTCTCCCTGGGGTCACCAAGAGTTGAACACAACTGAGTGACTAACACACTTGGTGTTATCAGAACTCTAATTTTCCCCTAATATGGGGGATATAAAATATATCTCTTATGGTTAGAATTTGCCTTTTCCTTTATTACTCAAGAGATTGAACATCTTTTCATCTCTCTTAGTAATTTTCATGTTTCCTCTTCTTTTGAAGTCCCTTCAAGTCTTTCCCCTATTCTTCTTTATATTTGATCTCATGTTTTTTTCATAGTGATTTATAATTGATATCTTTGGATGTAAATCCTTTTCTCATTATATTGCATATTCCTGTATAACTGTATTTTACATGAATAAATATAGTTTATGGCTTTTAAAAAACTATGATTTTTTTGATGAAGAGAAATTCTTAGTGTTAGTATAGTCAAATTTATCAATCTTATCTTCAAAGGTTAATTCATTTTTAATCTTACTTAAAATCTTCTCCATTCCAAGAGCATAATGATATCCCCATTTATTTTCTTCGAATATTCAGTCTTGTATCTTTGGATCTCATGTTGATTTTTGTATATGGAGTAATACACAGAAAATTCTATTTCACTCTTTTCTTATTGTCTCAGTATTTATTGAATATTCTTTCCTTCCCTCATTGGTATACAGTGCTACCTCTATCATATTTCAAGTTTCTATAAGGTTTCCCTGGTCGCTCAGTGGTAAAGAATCTGCCTGCCAATGCAGGAGACATAGGTTCCATACCTGGGTGGGGAGGATCCCCTGGAGAAGGAAATGGCCACTCCAATATTCTTGCCTGGGAAATCCCACAGACAGAGGACCCTGGCAGTCTGTAGTCTATGAGATCATAAAAGAGTCGGGCATGACTTAGCAACTAAACACAACAACAGAAATAACTTTGAATCTGTTTCTGGGCTTTTGACGCTGTTTCAGTGGTCAACTTGGCTCTCCTTGCACTGCCCATATAATTCATTACTATCACTTCATAATATACCTGGGTTCAAGTTGGGTAATTCCCCCCACTTTGTTCTTATGCCGGAGTTTCTTGGCTAATTTTTAGGCCCTTGTGGTTGCCTGTAAGATAAATGAGTTCCTTAAACAAATTATTCAGATTTTGAATGAAATCTCACAGAATCTATAGACTAAATTGGAATTAATTAATAATTTTGTTAATTAACAATCCGTTCCAAGATCTTCCTTAGTACAGTTTGAGAAAGTTTTCTTTCTTTTCTTTCTTTTCTCTGTGAAAGGCCTTTGCACGTCTACACGTATGCATGCTCAGTCGCTTCAGTTGGGTCCGACTCTTTGCAACCCTGTGGACTCTAGCCTGCCAGGCTCCTCTACTCTTGTATTTATTCTTAGATACCTTATATTTTTTGCTGCTACCATTAATGGTAAGTTTCAAAAAATTATTTATTTTTTTTTTCTGTATATTGCTGGTATATAAAAATCCAATTAATTTTTGTATATTTTATTTTATAGTCAGCCATCTTTCTAAAATCTATTGTTAATTTTAAGGTGTAAATTCTTTGGGATTTTCTGTGTAGCCACTCATCTCTATGAACAGGACATTTTTTCCCATCCTGACACCTTTGTAGTATCTTTCACTTCTTTTCTGGTTCTACTGAGCTAAAATACAACATTGAGAACAGGTAGTGATGGCGATCATGTTTGTCTTGGTCCTGATTCTACAAGTTATATGTCTAACATTTTATTATTTAGTTTAGTGTTTCTTATAGGTTTTTATTTTATACTTTTTCTTTCTGATTAAGGAAGTTCCTTTTATTCATTCCTGTTTTGGTAGCATATTCAACCATTACTTTTAATTTGTTTAAAGTGTTTCTTATTTATTAAAAAACCCAAATGGTGCTCCTTTAGTAAAATATTTATAATGAGTTACATTTGTTGATTTCTTTAATGCTAACTAATTCTTAATTTGGTTTGATGGTGGTATTGTGCTTGCAATTTTTTGCATCTGTGTGTAATTGGCCTTTATCTTCCTTTTTTCTTGATTTTTTTCTGGTTTTTGTGTCAGTATAATAATAGCCTCATAAAATGTTCTACTATTATCATTCATCTAATGTTGTTGACAAGGAATCTAATACTAGTCATTTTCTAATCCCTTTTAAGATTTCCTTTCTGGAACTTATTATGATTTTCTCTAATTTGTTGATGCTCTAAAGTTTTTATATAGTGTGTCTGGATATAAAGAGCTTGCTCTTGGTGGTTGTAGTGTTTTGTGTCAATTTTGGAAATTAAATTACTTGGCATTTGATGGGTTCTTTTAGCATAAGCACATATCTCCCTTCATTCTGGAAATTCTCTTCTACTGTTTCGTTGACTATTGTCTCCCTCTTCTGTCCTTCTGAAATTTTAGCTAGACCAAAAGTTTGGCAAATTTGAATCTATACTGTAGGAGGCACTCTTCTCTGTACTGATATAAAGCAGTATCAGAAGAAGTCTTAACATTGTTTTTGTTGTTCAATTTGCCATATTTTTTATCCTTTTGCTGTATTCTGGAAGAATTTCTTGTCTTGATTTTAAGCTCATTAATTCATTCTTCAGTTATATCTGTCCTGATACTCAAGCCATCTATTCTTTTCTGTTTAATATTCAGGCTTGAAAAATATGTGATATCTAATTAATTATTTCATATAAATATAAAGTAATCTCAGTTTTTCTTAAAATTTCAAATACATGTAACAAAAAGTTGGATTCAGTTCAGTTCAGTTCAGTCACTCAGTCGTGTCCGACTCTTTGTGACCCCATGAATCGCAGCATGCCAGGCCTCTCTGTCCATCACCAACTCCCGGAGTTCTCTCAGACTCACGTCCATCGAGTCAGTGATGCCATCCAGCCATCTCATCCTCTGTCGTCCCCTTCTCCTCCTGCCCCCAATCCCTCCCAGTATCAGAGTCTTTTCCAATGAGTCAACTCTCCGCATGAGGTGGCCAAAGTACTGGAGTTTCAGCTGTAGCATCATTCCTTCCAAAGAAATCCCAGGGCTGATCTCCTTCAGAATGGACTGGTTGGATCTCCTTGCAGTCCAAGGGTCTCTCAAGAGTCTTCTCCAACACCACAGTTCAAAATCATCAATTCTTTGGCACTCAGCTTTTTTCACAGTCCAACTCTCACATCCATACATGACCACAGGAGAAACCATAGCCTTGACTAGATGGACCTTAATCAGCAAAGTAATGTCTCTGCTTTTGAATATACTATCTAGATTGGTCATAACTTTTCTTCCAAGGAGTAAGCGTCTTTTAATTTCATGGCTGCAATCACGATCTGCAGTGATTTTGGAGCCCCCCAAAATAAAGTCTGACACTGTTTCCACTGTTTCTCCATCTATTTCGCATGAAATGATGGGACCAGATGCCATGATCTTTGTTTTCTGATTGTTGAGCTCTAAGCCAACTTTTTCACTCTCCACTTTCACTTTCCTCAAGAGGCTTTTTAGTTCTTCCTCACTTTCTGCCTCTTGATGAAAGTGAAAGAGGCGAGGGAAAAGTTGGCTTAAAGCGCAACATTCAGAAAACTAAGATCTTGGCATCCGGTCCCATCACTTCATGGCAAATAGATGGAGAAACAGTGGAAACAATGACTGACTTTATTTTGGGGGGCTCCAAAATCACTGCAGATGGTGACTGCAGCCATGAAATTAAAAGACGCTTACTCCTTAGAAGAAAAGTTATGACCAACCTAGACAGCATATTAAAAAGCAGAGACATTACTTTGCCAACAAAGGTCTGTCTCATCAAGGCTATGGTTTTTCCAGTAGTCATGTCTGGATGTGAGTTGGACTATAAAGAAAGCTGAGCATCAAAGAATTGATGCTTTTGAACTGTGGTGTTGGAGAAGACTCTTGAGAGTCCCTTGGACTGCAAGGAGGTCCAACCAGTCCATTCTAAAGGAGATCAGTCCTGGGTGTTCATTGGAAGGACTGATGTTGAAACTGAAACTCCAATACTTTGACCACCTGATGTGAAGAACTGCCTCATTTGAAAAGACCCTGATGCTGGAAAAGATTGAAGGCGGGAGGAGAGGGGACAACAGAGGATGAGATGGTTGGATGGTATCACTGACTCAATGGACATGGGTTTGGGTGAATTCCAGGAGCTGGTGATGGACAGAGAGGCCTGGTGTGCTCTAGTCCATAGGGTCACAAAGAGTCAGACACGACTGAAGGACTGAACTGAACTGAACTGAACCACCTGTTTATAAGAGAAATATTTATAAAAATAATTCAGGAAGTTTGAAAATAAAGATGTAAGATAGACATCACATACTGTGAAAATAGAAAATAATTACCATCTATTTTTATTTCATTCTTGATTAAATGGCAATTTAGTGAAGAACCTGAAAGTAAGGAAGAATATTAACAGATGCTATGAAAATGAATACAAATTGCTGAATTAGTCATTGCCTACTGTAATATGAATAAATTTAAAAATTGAAAATAATTTCAACATATTTACCTTAAAGGCACTAAGATAATAAATATTAGTCACGTTAAAGTGAACATTCTTTCTTGTCAGGTTTATGCTTAGTGTATATCTTGCCAACATAAAATTGAGTTTCTAAGTTCATTTACAAGAGGTGAAGTGGTTTCTAAGAATGTTGAACAATTTGTTTAAATTGCACCCAAAATAGTTGAGCTATGACCTTAAGACCATGAAAACTAGTGCAATTTTCTATAGAGACAGATGTGTTAAAATGTTAGTCATGAAAATCATGCTTGCTCACCTAATACTGTGAACTTTAGCCATACATTTTAGTCACTAATCTCATGATAAGTGATAATTTTGTGATACCACTACTGGTGTCTCATTGTTTCTTGTTAGGACTAACAACCATTGTAATAAAGACTGTACATATAGTCTCAGGATTAAGAGTCTAGATAAAGGCAATATTTTTTTTTGACAGGTAAATAAGTAACAATTAAAAAAAAACAAAACTTGTTTTTATAAGTAGAGCGAATAAGTAAATCAGGTAAACTTTCAAAATATTTCATTAATTTAAAAATTTTAAACAGATAGTACATATACAAAGTTCTACTTTTATTAGCTTTATATGAGGATATGCCAAGATTTGCCTTGGGCTTCAATATTAGCCAACATATGATTTTTCACCTCTTGCTTGGGCCTTAGTAGTGTGGAGGCAGAGTGACCACATACCTATTTCAATGTCATGTATTTTTCTACCCCAGGGAGATTTCTGAAATTGGTATGCATAAAATGAAAACTATATGAGATGGAAACCCAGAGGCAATTTTTATTACCTGATAAAACAATTTTGTTGTTCAAATACTACCTTTGTAGATTCAGCATTTAATGACAAATTCTTCTCACGTAAGAAAAATATATATTCAGAATAAAATTGTAAGTAAGGGTAATAATCTGAAGTCTATAGACTTTAAGTTGCTGCTTCATTGAGAATGCACCATTACCATTGATCAAATCTCCAAGTCCATGAGTTTAAGAGAAACTAAGTCTTCATTTTAGCTGCTGTTAGGCAAGAAGGCAAATTTAATAGTATAGTGGCAACAGCACCGTCAGCAGGACCTTATGTCTCCAGAGCTGGCCAAGAAAGTCTCTTGCACTTTCAGTTGAAAGAATGAAACTACGGGTATTAAAAATGCCCAGTGTAGTTTTCCATAGCTGCTGGTGGTGCTGAAGAAGAGTTATTGTCTCTGCACTACAAAGTCAAACTTGTAAAACATGGCTAATAAATTTTAATAATAAAACTTTAATTATAGCATAAATTTAAATATATTTCATATACTTATGTTCCAGAAGTCATTTTGTGATGGTGATATGTGGCCTCAGCCTTGAGCTTAGTTACCTATTGATTTTTAACAAATGTGCAATCAAGTTAATATTTTCTTATTAACCCTAGTATTTTAAATGCAAATGCTAGCAAATATTAGTATTAGCATTCTTATTTTTTTCCTTTCTAACATATGCACCACTTTGCATTGTAATATACTAGCTTCAAAATACAATCCAGAATCTTACTTTTCCATGACAAAGGCAAATACTAACCAAAAGAAAGATGTTATAGAATTCACATATCCGACACAGTAGAATTCAATGTGAAATGCTTTAGAAGGGGGAAAAAAGGGGATGTTTTATATAGGCAAAAAGCATAACCTAATGAATAATAGCCATGAGTGTTTATGCTTCTCTAACAGCATGGCTTCAAAATTAAGTAAAAGTTGATAAAGATACAAGGAATAATAGACATGTCCACAGTCCTACCATGAGATTCTTGCATACCTGTCAGAAAAGAACAGATAAAGTTAACAAAATGTAAATAAGAATATAGAGAATTTGGATGATCCAGATACCAAACTCTCTCTACTAGATGCATAGGAAGAAAACATTATACCCAACAGAGAAAGAATATATGTTCTTTTCGAACACATTTGGAGCATTCCTCCAAATTGCCCATGTATTAACAAAAGAAATATCAACAAATTCCAAAGGTTTATACTATAAAGGACATGTTTATTGACCACAATGCAAAATAGAGATTAATAACAAAAATATATTCAGAAAAATCCACATCTGTAGATTAAAAAATAAGAACATTTAAAAATAAGTATTAGCTGAAAAAGGAAATCACAATGAAAAATTCAAATAATTCAGAATGGAACTAAAAGCTCTTAATATTAAAAGTAATAAATTAAATGAACAAAGCTTTCAACTCAAGATGCAAATATATGCAAAATAAGCAGTCATGTCCAACTCTTTGCCACCCCGTGGACTGTAGCCCACCAATCTCCTCTGTCCGTGGGATTCTCCGGGTAAAAATACTGGAGTGGGTTGCCATTTCCTCCTTCAGGGGACCTTCCCAACCCAGGGATCGAACCTGCGTGTCCTGCATCTCCTGCATTTGCAGGTGGATTCTTCACCACTATACCACCTGGGAAGCCTCAAAATAAGCATAAATTAATGAAATAAAACTAATAATAAATCTAATAATAATTTTATTATATATATAATTTTATTTTAATTATTAAAGTTTAATTTCAATAATAATTAAAATAAACTGAGAGAGAAATAATGTGCAGAACAAAAATGGGAAGTGATACAGATAGGAGGAAATGTTTTTAATTATAAGAGAATAATAAAGGGGCTTTCTTGGGGGTCTAGTAGTTAATAATTCATCTACCAATGGAGGGGACACGGGATAATCATATGTTGTGAAACAACTAAGCCTACGTGCCACAACTACCAAGCCAGGGCTCTAGAGCCTATGCTCTGCAACAGGAGAAGCCACAGCAGTG
Organism: Budorcas taxicolor; assembly: GCF_023091745.1. NCBI lineage: Eukaryota > Metazoa > Chordata > Mammalia > Artiodactyla > Bovidae > Budorcas > Budorcas taxicolor. The sequence goes on along the minus strand of NC_068926.1, from coordinate 35,978,485 downwards.
AGAAGCTGGTGCACTGTAACAAAGAACAGCCCCCACTCGCCACAACCAGAAGAAGCCTGCACACACACACACACAAAAAAAAAGAAGCCTGCACACAGCAATGAAGACCCAGCATAACCAGAAATAAATAAGGAAAGTAAATCTTTTTTAAAAAGAGAATAATATCTATACTTTTATGTCTATACCTATACTTTATAATTTGAAAAACCTAAATGGAAAGTTCTTATAATTTTGTAGGAAAATATAAATTTCTAAAATAGTTTAGGAAAATATAGAAGACGTTCTGTATAGTCAAAGCTATGGTCTTTCCAGTAGTCAGGTATGGATGTGAAAGTTGGACCATAAAGAAAGCTGAGCGTCAAAGAATTGATGCTTTTGAACTGTGTCCTGAGAGTCTCTTGGACAGCAAGATCAAACCAGTCAATCCTAAAGGAAATCAGTCCTGATTATTCACTGGAAGGACTGATGCTGAAGCTGAAGCTCCAATACTTTGGCCACCTGATGTGAAGAATTGACTCATTGGAAAAGAACCTGATGCTGGGAAAGACTGAAGGCAGGAGGAAAAGGGGATACCAGAGGATGAGATGGTTGGATGGCATCACCGACTGATGCACGTGAGTTTGAGCAGGCTCCAGGAGTTGGTGATGGACAGAGAAGCCTGGCATGCTTCATAGGATAGTCCATGGGGTAGTCCATTGCATAGTCCATGGGGTCACAAAGAGTCAAACACGACTGACTGACTGAACTGAATTAAGAAGACCTATGTAATAGAAGTTGAAATAACAGTCTCTCTCCCCCTGCTATCCCACCAGTGACACCAGGCCCATGCAGTTTTGTAGGTTATTTCTACCAGGCCTCTAAGGAACAGATAGTTTTTCTCTTACCCAACAGTTTTATAGCAAGAAAGGATGTGGGAAAGCCACATAATTCACTTTATGAGGTATAATCTGATAAAAACCACCCTCAAAGAATCAATAAGCAAATACCCCTTATGGAGATAAATATACAAATACGTAAAATATTAATAAGCTGAATCATATGTGTATGTGTGTCTTAGTCACTCAGTCGTGTCTGGCTCTTTGCGACCCTGGAACCTGCCAGACTCCTCTGTCCATGGAATTCTCCAGGCAAGAATCTGTAGTGGGTTGCTATTCCCTTCTGGGGATCCTCCTGACCCAGAGATTGAACTTGCATCTCCTGCATTGCTGGCAGATTCTTTACCATCTGCGTTACCAGGGAAGCCCAAACTAAATCATATAAAGTATTAAAAGTGGGATTCATGTCTCTTAAAAATAAGCCAAGTAGCATTTGCCCCAGGAAGACTAACAAGGTTCAGCATTAGACAAGGTTTGAATCATTTCTGTAACTCATTTCAGAAGAGATTAAAGGAGGATTCATATAAACTTTTCAAGGGAAGCCAAAAATGCTTTTGATTAAATTCAACATCCATTTATGAAATAAACTCTTATAAAACCAAGAAACACTCTTAACCTGATAAAGACTAGCTGCCAAAACCCAACAGTAAACACCAGACTTAATTCTGAAATGGCTGGGGTTAGGGTGAGGCACAGGCACAGAGTTTAAGGAGGAACCAAAAACCTCAGTGAAGAAAAAGAATACTTTAATGCAGTCTTAAAATATCAATATCCACACACACACAAAATCTATGATAGTTTTAGTATATCAAAATTTTAAATGAAGACCAGGGCAGTGCCAAGCCTTACTGGAGTTTGAGGCAAAAGAACAACTATGTAGCCCAATATAAGTGCTTTGTGTGTTGTCAGGGTTTTAATGATTAATTTCCCCCTAGAACATTAAAATATTTGAAAAAATTGAAAAGTGTATGTATTAAAACTCACAATGTTATTTTGTTTATGTATTTTATTTATACCCAAGCCAGAATCCCACAATTTTACTTTTCTGGCTTTAAAGGAAATCAACATGTTAATAACATTTTTAAATGCTATTGCTTTGCTCCTGTCATTTTCGATTGAGAGAACTGCCATTTTTACAATTCTTCTTAGCCAAGTGACAATCTTAACTAACCACTAATAGGATAAATAGGATGCAGAATTCCTAAAGTAAAAGAAAGGTGAAAATGTTCAAGAAAAATTTAATCATTACAATAAACCCAGAAGGATAAAAGAGAATACTTAAAAAGTGAAAGTGAAAGTGAAGTCACTCAATCATGTCAAACTCATTGTGACTCCATGGACTGTAGCCTACCAGGCTCCTCTGTCCATGGGATTTTCCAGGCAAGAATACTGGAGTGAGTTGCCATTTCCTTCTCCATTTCTCTTCGCAACCCAGTGGACCATACAGTCCATGGAATTCTCCAGGCCAGAATACTGGAGTGGGTACCCTTTCCCTTCTTCAGGTGATCTTCCCAACCCAGGGATCAAACCCAGGTCTCCCGCATTGCAGGCAGATTCTTTACCAGCTGAGCCACAAAGGAAGCCCATAATAAAAAAGGTAGGGCATCAAATAAGATGACAAGTCAGATTTAAAATATCAATTCTGTAACAATTGTAAAGTGGCTAAATGCTTGATTAACAAAGATTATCAGATCGAGTGAAAAAAAGAGGCACCTGTATATACTGTTTGCAAGAGATATTTTCTTAATAATAAATGTACACAAAAAAGAGAGAAGGGTAGCAATAATAAAGTGACGAAAAGGGAGGCCAAAGGAAAATGTGACAAGACATAAAATATGAAAAGGAACTGCAATAGCATTTAGCTGCTTCTTTTTTGGGGGGGGGGCAGGGCTGCTCTGGGTCTTTGTTGTGGCACATGGGCTTCTCTAGTTGTGGCCTGTGGGCTCAGTAGTTTGTGGCACAGGGGCTTAGTTGCCTCATGGCATGTGGGATCTTAGTTCCCTGATGGGGGATGGAACCCATGTCCCCTGCTTTGGAAGGTGAATTCTTAACCACTGGACCCCCAGGAAGTCCCAGCATTTAGCTTTCAGTCAAACATAGAAGTGGTACATAAAACCAAAACTTTTTTTAAAGGACCAAAGGAAAATTTTACACAAGTCACAATTATAGTGCAAGACTAACACAATTCTGTCAGACTTTGATGTATCAAGTAAACTAAGGTACTTTAAGATATGTAACTATTAAATAATGCCACTAAAAAGCTTGACTTACCCAATATATTTAACTCTGCAGAGGATACACATTCTACTTATGTGTCCATGAAACATTTACAGTAGTCAAATAGTTGAATACATTTCTCAAAACAGGCCACATTCTTTATCACAATACAGTAAAACTAGAAACTTAAACAATTAACAAGCACACAAGACAGAATTTAGCCATACTGTGCTTTTCTAAGTAACTCTTGGAACAGAGAAAAAAGTCAAAACTAAAACCACACTTTATTGCACACATATTTGGGTGCTGTGTGCCAAGCACTCTACTGGGTGCTGAGAGTAAAACTGAACAGGGGTATATAGTACAACATTACAACAGTGGGGTTTATAGTCTCACAGGGAAGACAATAGCAAAAAAGCCAAAAGATATTTGCATGGCAAAGGTAATTGAAGAAAACTTTCAATAAAGAAAAATAAAACCAATGGGAGTAGACAGGGATGATGGTTAGGGAAAGCCACTGTGAGGACTTACTGTCTTAGCAGGGACCCAGCAGTGTGTAAGAGCAAGTCACACACCTATACAAGGAGGGCACTACACGAACAGAAAGCAGCCAGTGGCCATCCTGAGGGGAACACGCTGGGCTGACGTGCCTGGTGAATGCTAGTGAATAAGGGGAGAATGGCTGGAGAGGAGACAAAGGGCAGCTTGTGGCCCCTTGGAAGAACTCAAGTTTTATTCTAAGTGTAACAGGAAACTACTGATGAATGTAGTGTGGGAAAGAATGTTATATGACTGTGATATATTTATTTTAATTTTAAAATTTTATTTATATTGAAGTAACATTGATTTATAACATTTATATAACTTTCATGTTTACCATGTTATATTTCTAATTCTATATACCCTTCAGTATGCTCACCACCAAAAGTTTCCATCTATCCCCATACACTTGATCCCCTTTATTCATTGTGTGGCCCACCACTGCCCCTTCCCCTCTGGTAACCACAACTTTCTCTCTATATCTGCATGTTTGCTTTGGTTTGGTCTGTTTACTTATTTTGTTTTTTGTTTGTTTTTTGTATTTCACATATGAGTGAACTAGGTGACATATTTTTAAAGAGCCCCATCAGTATGGGAAGCAAACTTGAAGCTGAGGCAGCAGGGGAATCAGAAGGACCTGTTTGGATGCAGTCACAGTGGTCTCTGCTGGAGTTGACCGTGGTTTGGACAATTGTGAGTGTAGTGGATATAGTGAGAAGTGGTTGAGTTCAGGATGTATTTGGAATGTAGAGGTGACATGCATTGGGTTAACAGGTGAGAAAGAGGAGAATTAAGGAGGAGCTCTATGTTTGTGGCCTAAGTAACTGGATGAATGTTGCTATTATTCACTAAAAGGGCAGTGGGAGTGGGGAGGGTGGTGAACCACATAATTAAAAGAGTAATGTATAAATTGGTGCAGCCACTATGGAAAACAGTATGGATGTTCCTTAAAAAACTAAAAACAGAGCTACCATATGATCCAGCGGTCTTACTCCTGGCCATATATCCAGAGAAAACTAATTTGAAAAGATATATACACCCCATGTTCATGGCAACACTATTTACAATAGCTGGGACATGGAAGCAACCTAAATGTCCATCAAGAGAGGAACGGATAAAGAAGATGTGGTACGTATATACAGTGGAATATTCCTCAGCCACAAAAACAAATGAAATAATGTCATTTTCAGCGACATGGATGGACCTAGAGATTTGGCATACTGAGTGAAATGTCAGACCAAGAAAGCCAAGTACATGGAATGTAAAATATGATACAAATGAACTTAGTAACAAAACAGAAACAGACTCACAGACTTAGAAAACAAATTTATGGTTACCAAAGAGGAAAGTGGGGGAAGGATAAATTAGGAGTTTGAGATTAGCAGATACAAACTACTATACATAAAATAGATAACAAGGTCCTACTGTATAGCACAGAGAAGTATCTATATTCAACATCTTATAATAACCTACAATGAAAAAGAGCATATATATGCAAGACAGAATTACTTTGCTGTGCACCAGAATATAACACATTATAAATCAACTATACTTCAATAAAAAGAAAAAGAAAGGAAAAACATTTAACATGAAACAAAAACCAACAAAAGCAGGTGATGTTTTCATTTAGATCACTTTGGGACTTTCAATACCTTGGTATAAGGCTCTTCATTAACACTTCAGTGGTGACTATGAAAAAACATGGGATGTGCCTCAGATATGACCCAAGAGGGAAGAGCAAATAGGGTGGGTTTGAAAAATAAAAAAGAAAATAAGAAAAACAAGTCATTTACCTAGAGGACAAGAACTAAGCCTGGGTCATTTCAATTGTTAGAGGGTAGGAGGATGAACAGGAGTCAGTAAAGAAGTTGCCGAAGAGTAGGAAAATTAGGAAAAGTGATATCTTGAAAGCCAATGAAGGAAAGTTGCCGGATGGGTGGGAGTGATCAAATTCTGCTTCATCACGTAAGGTGAGGACTAAAAATAAATGACCCCTGGTTTAGCAAAATGAGAGTCACTGCAGATTCTGATAAAGGTAGTGCTGTATAGTGCTGGACTTCAAAGCCTGACTGAAATAAAGAGAAGGTGAAGAATTGGAAACAATAAATATGGACAACTATTTTGAGGAATATTGCTGTATATGGGAGCAGAAAAATGATGACATCATTGAAGGTAAACTGCCAAGAATTTTTAAAAATATAGGACATATTACAACAATTACAACATGTTTATATTGTTGTGTTATGCTACCTGGAAATGTAGACAGGACAGAAATTGATGAAGTTATTGTGTTCTTAAATAGCAATAATGGCTATAATATTTCAAATTCTGTAGGACTAGGATAAAGCACAACTCAACAGAAAATACTTTAGAGCTTAAATAGTGTTATTATTAAACAAAAAAAATGATGAAATGAATTAAGGACTGAATACAAAAAGCAAAAAAGAAGAAAAAATAGAAAAGGAACAAAGAATTACTAATGATAAATTGAGAAATTAATTTACAAAAATAATCAATAAATTCAAGAGCTGGTTCTTCGAAAAGACCAAGAAAATAGACAAGCATTTGCTAAATGGTCCAATAAAAGGGGGAGGAAATACACCATATTTGAATTTAAAAAGGAATATAATCACAGACATAAACGAAATTATAAAAATCGTAGGCAAATAATAATAACAAATACACCATACCACTTGCCATATTGTAGGTAGTGTTCTAAGCACTTTATATTTATTAACTGATTTAACTCTTACAACAACCGTATGAGGTAAATATATTTTTAGCCCAATTTTATGATAAAGAAACTGAGGAGGGAAGGGGCTAAGAAATTAGCCCAAGGTCATCTACCTGGTAAATGAGAGGCTGGGATTCAAATCTTGGCGGCCTCAGAGTCCAGTCCATAAACTCCAGAGTCTGTGCCGTTTACACAACAGTGTACAGCCTTTTGATATGTGAGGTGGAACCCTATGCCAACAAATAGGAAGATGTAGATTTCTCAGAAAAAAAAAAGATAAGGTAGAAAATCTACAAAGACCAGTAGTCATGGAAGAAATGGAAGAGTTAGTCAAAGACATAATGCTTGTAAAGTCCCCAGGGTTAGATGTCTTTATAGGTAATTTCTTATGTTATTTTAAATGTTTCAGAGCCTGGATTTTAATAGAAAAGTTTTGGACTCATTTTTATGAAGCCAACATAACCCTGACACCAAAACTGATGGAAGTAGCAGATACTCACACTCTTATACGTGTTTATAGGTCATTCTCACCTATTGGTAGAAATAATATCTAAGACATATATAGTGCTTTCTTTATGCCAGGCCACCCTAAGCAGTGTACATGCATTAACTAATCTAAACTTCACGACAGTCCTTATTATTGTCATTTTATAAAAGAGGAAACTCAGAAACATTAAATGACTTATCCATAGTCATCCTGCGAATTAGTGGCAGGTAGTTAACAGCAAAGTTGGAATATTAAGCCAGGCAAACAAAGTTGATCAAATATTAGGAAATCTACTGATTCTGTCTTTACATCAACAGAATAAAGGAGAAAAATTGTATCATCACATTCATAAATGCTGAAAAGATACTTAGTAAAATTGAAAGTTTCTAATTAACAAACAAATGAAAATATTCATACTTGTTTGAGAATAACATCGTAAAGCAAAGGTTGCAGTAAAACACTAACTTCCCACTAAAATTAATAACATTAATAATAAACACTTTAAATAAAATGAGAGGCTATATATTTATTGAAGGATATGAAGAACTTTACATGTTTGTATACCTGTTTTTATAGACTATTCACACACATTACCCCCTATGTTTTGAAAGTGAGTGATTAGAATTATGAGTTATTAATATCTTTATTTTGTGGGACTATAGTTTTGATAACAATATAGCTGTTACTTCTTTTTCGGAGGTTTTTTAATTTCTTAGGCCTTTTATCTTAAAGGGAACAAGTCATAGAATGGTAATCTTCTAAAGTAATACTTTTAGCATTTCATGATCCATTCTTGTTACTAACCAACTCTCCCATCCTCTCTCTCAGTCCCTACTCCTATCTCAGACATGAGTGATAGGTGAGATGATTAGGGTTTCCAGATTTAACAAATAAAAATATGGAATGGATGTCCAGTTGATTTGTATTTTAGATAATCAATGAGTTGGTGGTGTTTTGTATATCTCCTGAAATATTTGGGACATACTTATACAAAAAAGTATTTATTATCTGAAATTCTAACTTAACTGAACATCCACTTAATATTACATCTGGTAGACCTAAGGCTGATCCCAGGTTTTAATTTTGCTTTGTGTCTTCCTGAGGGCATGGCTAGCGACAACACTGAAGACTTTTCAGTGCCAGTTTTTCCTATCTTACTCAAATTTCATCTATAAACTCCAATTATGCGGTGAATCTTGTTTTTAGCACTCTCGCATATGGATCTAAGTTCTTAACTTTGGATATGATTAAATTTTATTTTATTCCTGCCCATCAACCAATAGACAAATCTATGAACGTTTAGCTAGAACAAAAAGTAGATAAATGGGTTTTTTCTAGAGGCATTAATAAGAAAGAACTGCAGAAGATACATTTGCAGTATACAGACCAATAACAGAGCCCCAGACAGCAGTAAGTACTCCTTGTTAAAAACCCTATCAAGTATAAAATTAGGAAATGTGTCCTCAGGTGGCACAAAGTGTTTATATCCTAATAACCATCATATTTTAAAGGTTTGAATTTCCCAGGGCTCACATTTAGAAATTCCATTACTCACTAGTTTGGAAAAAAAGTGTCTCATTTGTACACAAACTAGTTATGCAAATAGACTCTGTGAGATTTAACAGAAAGAGCATGGTTTTCAATACAGTGAGACATGAATTCAAACAGAGGTTTGACTGCTTAATAGCAGTGTGATTTTTTAATATATATTTTTTATTTTGAAAATTTTCAAACCCAAGAGAAGTTGAAAGAATAGAACAAAAAATCATATACTCCTCATTTAGATTCACTGTCAACATCTTTCCTCTAAGTGCACACACACACATACACACTCTTCCCTTTTGCCAAGTCATTTCGTTGAGACCACAGACATCATAGTATTTCATCTCTAGACACCTCAGTATGCATCTCCCGAGAAAAAGACATTCTTGTAACCAACCACAACACTATCATCACAGCTAAGAAAATCAACATTAATTCAATATATAGCCCATACTTAGATTTCCCTAATCATCAAAACATGTCTGTTACAGTTCTACGCCACCCTCATCCAGTATCAGTCAAGTTTCCTGAATTAAATTGGCTCTTTCTATCTCATTATGCTCCACCAATTTAGAAGCGGTTCTCCACTTCTCCTGTCTTTTCCCACAATATTGAATTTTTCAAAGAGTTCAGGCCCATGGTTCCAGAAGATTGTTCCACATTCTGGATTTTTCTGATTCTTTATGAAAATTTTCCAGCGTTAACACAGTGAGGTGATATCTTGTATCTCTGACCACACTGTGTCAGGAGATACAGAATGCTATGATATGAGGCGGTCCCAACTACTGGCATTTTTCATTACAAGGGCAGTTTCCCTTTGGTAATTAGTAAGTAATTTGTGGTGTGATCATTTGTGATCATGTAAACATTCTGTGTCTCAATAAATCTGTTCCCTCATGACAACAGTTCATTAATAATTCATGTCTGAATCAGATATTGTAATGGTGGTTTTAATCTTATCAGTCTTGCTACATTTATTAGCTGCCATTCTTCTGTAAAGAACTCTTTCTTGTTGCCCCTCTCTCTTCTCTCATATTACCATAAATGTATTATCTCTCTCTCTTTTTAAATTCAGTGTGTTATAATCCATTACCATTATTATTATTATTATTTTGATGCTGAAATTGTCCCCAAATTTGGTCAGTGGATGGCACTTCATGCTGGTTCCTGGGTCCTTTTGACATGGCCCCATTAATCTTTGAACACATGGTTGCTTTCTGGCACAAGATGTTCCAGGCTCACCTTGTACTTGTACTTTCCTTGCCTGATTTCTGAAATCTTCCATTTCTCCAAGGAGACCTGGTTCTTTTTAATGGGAATTAAGTTTTAGAAATCAAGATCTAGATTTTGGATACAATTACAACAGGGGTGTTATTTCTTCAAGGTCCCTTCACTGAAAAATATGTGTGTATATATACATATATATATATGTGTGTGTGTGTGTATCTTAAAATCATGAGTTCATAGTAATGTGTACAATTGAAATCCAACACTGTAGGTTTCTTTTTCTTTATCCTCTTTTTTGTATTTCTTTATCCCTCAGTGAAAATCAACTGAGGTTTCCAAAAACATCATAATATTTACTCATTAGTCATATCCAACATACACACAAAATAGTTTCAGAATTACAATACTATCACCAATAATAAACCTAGTAAGTAAAATTGTAAAGTAATTTGCAGTGTCCTTATATACTTGACAAAAGTACACAATCTAGAGTGTGTGCTTAAATTACTCAAAGTTTTTATCTATATGGAAATGAATGGTTATGTTTTTAATTGAACACACTGCTAAAGCCATTTGTTTGTATTTCATTTTAGTGCTTGATTTTTCACACTTTTTAGTTTAGTTTTATTTTGAAAAATATATAACATTAACATGTTTGATAAGTAAAAAAATATATAAAAAGCTGTAATCAATAAAGTCTCTCTCCAAATCTCTTCTACCTTTTCCCCACCATAGTTAGATAGATAGATACACAGATAGATAGATGTTTGTATATATCCTCAGATCACCTTCTTTCTTGCACAGAATGTAACATACCATATACATTTTTCTCTTGCTTATTTTCACTTAATATTATATCCTAGAAATGATTCCATATCAATTTTTTTAGAGATCTTTCTCATGTTTTCATAGCTACTGTCACTCCATTGTTTATTTAACCAGTCTTTGACGGATGGGCATTTGGGTGTTAGAGTATTTTGCTATTACAAATAATGCCACAATGAATAAGCTTGTACATATCCTGTTTGAATTTGTGGAGATGTATATTAAGGGTAAATTACTAGGAGTGAAATTTATTGGGGTTAAAGCAAATAGTTTTATTAGATGTTGCCAAATTTTCCTTCATAATGGTTATAAAATTTTGCATTCCCACCAGCAATGGATGAAAGTTCCTTTTTCCCTAGTGCCTGACCAATGGAGTGTACTGTCAAGTTTCCAAGCTTACAAGTAAGAAATGATAAATTTAAATATATTTTAAATTTAGCAGTGTAATCATGAGCAAGCTACTGAGCCTCTCTGAACTTCAATTTCCTAATTAAAACAAAAATACCCATCTTAAAACATTGTTCTGATGACCAAATGTACATAATAGATTAGATTTATTGATACATTAAAAATATATAATTTGACACGTAATAAACACTCAATAAGTGATATTTATTATGTACTTAGTAGGCAATACATTTTAAAGTAAATCATTTATCTTTGTAAATAAGTCTTGGTAATTAATATGAAGTGAAGTCGCTCAGTCGTGTCTGACTCTTTGCGACCCCACAGACTGTAGCCCGCCAGGCTCCTCTGTCCGTGGAATTCTCCAGGCAAGAATAGTGGAGTGAGTTGCCATTTCCTTCTCCAGGGGATCTTCCTGACCCAGGGATCGGACCCAGGGATCGAACCCAGGTCTCCCGCATTGCGGGCAGATGCTTTAACCTCTGAGCCATCAGGGAAGCCATGGAAACCTATTATTCCTATGACAACAGAGAAAATAGAATCAGAGACCTTAAACATCATTAGAGGCAAATAGTTTTTAACCTTATATTCAATGTTTAATTGCTTGTTAGTATGTTCTAAAGTGTTATGTTAATAATGCTTACAATAACAAACCTTTGTTTAGCATGTAAGAACACTTTGTTGATAAGTAATACCTATTATGGGAATGAGTGGGAGGAAGACACCCATTTTCTATCTCTAATTTGGTTAAATTCATTGATTTTTATAGTGAGGAATTGAAGTCAAATAGACTGAGATATGGGCTTCCCAGGTGGCAGTAGTGGTTAAGAACCTGCCTGCCAAAGTAGGAGACATAAGAGATGCGGGTTCAATCCCTGGGTAGAGAAGATCCCCTGGAGGAGGAAATGGCAACCCTCTCCAGTATTCTTGCTGGAGAATCCCCTGGACAGGAGAGCCTGGTGGGCTACAGTCCCTGGGGTTGCAAAGAGTAGGACATGACTGAAGCGACTTAGCAGGCAGCAGGCAGCAGACTGAGATATTTTATAGATGATACAGCAAGTTAATATCAAAGAGTAAAAAATAGAATTCCTAACATCCAATGTCATGCTTTTTCCACTGTACCATAGCATCCTTCTTTCCTCCTTCCCTGTTTCCCTCACTTCCCCACTTCTCCTTTTCTCTCTTTCTCTCTCCCTCTCAGATACACACACACACACACACACACACACACACACACACATATATACAGGCATACCCTCTTTTCTTTTTTTTTTCTTTTTACAAAATGAACTTTTTTTTTCTGGAGGAAAAATCTATATACTGATAGTGGGTATGGGTGTTATATTTATAAAACTGCCATATTATAGGTTGGGGCTTGCCTTGTGGTATGTAAATTATGGGAAATGTCAGCAGTTTGCATGGGGAGATCCTTCATGTTTGTATAGCGTGACCTGTTACCAATCACATTCCTGCTCTAGAAACCATGGAGATAAGCAGTGGAGTCAAGGAAGAAAAAAGTGACTCACAATTCCATGTTTGGGTGATTTAAAGTGAGTGGAAAACTGAAGGGTAAACACTTTTTCAAATGGATAAAACTGATTATAACAGACATCTTACAAGCCACTGAATCTCCAATTCTTTGCTCATTTTTACGTTTCCAAAGTGTGAGGACTGTTTGTAAACAGGCAGTAAGCCAACATTCACTATGTGAAAAGCAATATAGTGGAAGCCAAAGGGTTACATGAAGAACAGTCCTAACTGCAGAGGTAGAAAGTGAAAAACAAAATGACAAGCATTTCTACAAAGCAATACGTCAAGTGCAAGTTAATATACAGTTACGCCTTACCAAGCCATCACTTATCTGCTGATCTCAATTCTGGAACACAGCCTTAGATTCTGAATATGCAAAAGCAGTTTCTGCACAAATGAAAATACAAGTTGGAAAATGTATGCACATTTCCACAACTATCTTATTTAGTCACAGCTCAGAATACTGTAAGACTCTGGCTTTTATTCTGGAGTAAAGAAGACACTGCAGAGTTTTGAGCAAAGGAGTAATATGAACTGACGCCATTTGACAGGATCACTCTGCCTGTCATGTTGAGAACACATCATGGGTGGAAGGGGTCAGGGGAAGAAGTAAGGAAACCAGTTAGGAGATTATTGCAACTATTCAGGAAAGAGGTGATGGAGACTTAGATCCAAATGAAAATAATAGAGTCAGTAAGAACTCCTTAGAATCTAGATATATGTTAGAAGTAGGGCCAAGATAGGAAGGTATGAAGGATGACTCCAAACTTCTGCTGGGCAACTATAAATATGGTATTGCTAATAAACAAAATGGAAAGACTGTGAGGAGGAGTTTGGACAGAAAGATGGATGCTTTCCAATAATGGTGGCCTAGCATCAAGAAAAAGTTAATTTATATTCAATAGACTTGGTCATAAAAGGCATAATAAATAAGTGATATATCATTATAAAAAATTTACCTTACAAAAACAATCTAGGTGACTAACCATCAGCAGTCAGGAAATAAGTTGATGTCTTCAATTTTTTTCCTTGTGTAGAACAGATTGTTCCCTCAAAAAGTCAGAAAAATGAAAACGGTTTAATTCTAAGAGCTGAGAGGACACAAATTAAAGGTATATTTGGACTTAATTGGGCTAATTCACAGAAAGTCTTCTGTAGAAGATATGGTTTAACCTAGATGAAAGGTCTCCCAGAAGAAAGGAAGACAGAGGAATCTTAGAGATATGGTGACTCTCCAGTTTGGAGAATTCAAGAAACCTCCAGCTCAAAATCAAGTCCTATGATTCAAGGAGATAAGAGAGAAAATGGATCCATGAAAGCCCCGAGAGGAGTTCGGTTGAACCAAGGAGTCACAAAGTAAGAAAAAATACATGTAGTTAGGCATCAGAATTCCTCAGGCTACTACTGATTTGCTGGGCAAGTGCCCACTTCCTTTCCAGAGGGGTTGGCTAAATTGTGTCGAAGACACTTTTATGCCTCAATTAAAATTCTACAATTTTAAATGAGACTTCCTTCTCAGACCTGGAAAGAGGTTATTATACAGAAGGTATGAACCAACTGTTCATCACCTCCAAAAAGGACTGGATGTGAGGAAAAAGAAGGATAAGAATTTCTTGCCTGTTATTAAATCTCAGAATGAGGTCTTGAGAACAATCTGCCACCAGATTAATCTTCTTAAGCACCATTTTGTGTCACTGGCCTTTGCCAAACTCCCATGGTTTCTTATCGCTACCAACTCAAATCTTACCTGCTAGGATTACTCTGTGGTTTGGCCCCAAAGTGTCTGGGCAGACTCTATGTCCACCCTCCTTGTCCACAGGCCTAAGGGTCCAGTCAATCTGGCTGTTGATAAGTCTTCCAACATATGACAGGTGGAGAGACTTTGCTCATAGTAGTACTCTCTCCTTCTCCTGGATTGACTCCTATCCCAGCTTCTTACAACTCCTTTTAAGACCTAGTAATGCCTTCCCAGGCATGAATATGTGTGTGTATATGTGTGTATGTGTGTGTGTGTTTACTACAAACAGCATTTAATTCTGCCTCAAGGCTTCATTAGCTGGACAATTTCACTGATTCATAGATCATCTCTTGTGCACTTAATATATCCCTCACAGTGTCTTAAAATAGCATAATAGCCATAAACAAATGAATGAGAATCCTCTTGATACTTTCAGATAATAAGGTTTCATATTGGCTTGGAATAAAGTCCTGATGAAGAGACAGTGAAAAGATGAAAAATATTATGCCAAATTAATGTTCACCAGTTTCCAGTTTGATATATATGTTCATTCTTCTTGTTGAGTATCCAAGGACTGGTTTTGTGGTGTTATGTGAGCTGGTTAAATCCAGACACTGACTTTGATACAGTGTGCTTTTGCTTATAGTACAGAAAACCAAGAATGAAAAAACACAGCGGAAGCACAAATATGCATTCTTTCATGTTGTCTGTGAATTCTAGTCACCAGGTACTGCATTTATAAAGCTCAACATTCAGAAAACGATCATGGCATCTGATCCCATCACTTCATGGGAAATAGATGGGGAAACAGTGGAAACAGTGTCAGACTTTATTTTGGGGGGCTCCAAAATCACTGCAGATGGTGACTGCAGCCATGAAATTAAAAGACGCTTACTCCTTGGAAGAAAAGTTATGACCAACCTAGATAGTATATTCAAAAGCAGAGACATTACTTTGCCGACTAAGGTCCCTCTAGTCAAGGCTATGGTTTTTCCTGTGGTCATGTATGGATGTGAGAGTTGGACTGTGAAGAAGGCTGAGTGCCGAAGAATTGATGCTTTTGAACTGTGGTGTTGGAGAAGACTCTTGGAAGTCCCTTGGGCTGCAAGGAGATCCAACCAGTCCATTCTGAAGGAGATCAGCCCTGGGATTTCTTTGGAAGGAATGATGCTAAAGCTGAAACTCCAGTACTTTGGCCACCTCATGCAAAGAGTTGACTTATTGGAAAAGACTCTGATGCTGGGAGGGATTGGGGGCAGGAGGAGAAGGGGACGACCGAGGATGAGATGGCTGGATGGTATCACAGACTCAATGGACGTGAGTCTGAGAGAACTCCGGGAGTTGGTGATGGACAGGGAGGCCTGGCGTGCTGCAATTCATGGGGTCGCAAAGAGTCGGACACAACTGAGCAACTGAACTGACTGAAACAAATTAATTGGTGTTGTTCGTCAGTCTCTAAGTCGTGTATGACCCTTTGTGACCCCATGGACTACAGCACGGCAGGCTTCCCTGAGATTCACTATCTCCAGGAGTTTACTCAAATTCATGTCCAGTGAGTCAGTGATGCTATCTAACCGTCTCTTCCTCTGCCACCCTCTTCCCCTTCTGCCCTCAATCTTTCCCATCATCAGGATCTTTTCCAATGATTTGGCTGTTTGCATCAGGTGGCCAAAGTACTGGAGCTTCAGCTTCAGCATCAGTCCTTCCAATGAATATTCAGGACTGATTTCCTTTAGGATTGACTGGTTTGATCTCCTTGCTGTCCAAAGGACTCTCAAGAGTATTCTCCAGCACCACAATTCAAAAGCATCATTTCTTTGGCACTCAGTCTTCTTTATGGTCCAACTCTCACATCTGTACATGACTACTGGAAAAACCATGGCTTTAACTAGACAGACTTTTGTTGGCAAAGCAATGTCCTTGCTTTTTAATTCACTTTCTAGGTTTGTCATGGCTTTCCTTCCAAGGAGCAAGCATCTTTTAATTTCACAGCTGCTGTCACTATCTGCAGTGATTTTGTAGCCCAAGAAAATAAAATCGGTCACTACTTCCACTTTTCCCCTTCTATTTGCCATGAAGTGATGGGACCAGATACCATAATCTTAGTTTTTGAATGTTGAGTTTTAAGCCAGCTTTTTCACTTTCTTCTTTCGCCTTCATCTAGAAGCTCTTTAGTTCCACTTAACTTTTGCCATTAGAGTGGTATTATCTGTATATCTGACATTGTTGATATTTCTCCAAGCAATCTTAATTCCAACTTGTGATTCATCCAGCCTAGCATTTAGCATGATGTACTCTGCATGTAAGTTAAATAAGCAGGGTGATAGTATATGGTCTTGTCATACTCCCTTCTCAAGTTTTAACCTGTCAGTTGTTCCATGTCTGGTTCTAACTGTCGCTTCTTGACCTGCATACAGGTTTCTCTGAAGACAGGTAAGGTGGTCTAGTATTCCCATCTCTCTAAGAATCTTCCATAGTTTGTTGGGATCCGCAGTTAGAGGCTTTAGTGTAATCAATGAAGCAGAAGTGGATGTTTTCCTGGAATTCCCTTGCTTTCTCTATGATCCAATGAATGTTGGCTATTTAATCTCTGGTTCCTCTCTCTTTTCTAAACCCAGCTTGTACATCTGCACATTCTTGAAATTTTGACCATAACCTTATTAGCATGTGAAATGAGTACAACTCATTTGAACATTTTTTGGCACTTCCCTTCTTTGGGATTGGGATGAAAACTGACCTTTTCCAGTCCCGTGGCCACTGCTGAGTTTTCTAAATTTGCTGGCATATTGTATGCAGCAATTAAGCAGCAGCATCGTTTAGGATTTTAAATAGCTCAGCTGGAATTCCATCACCTCTTCTAAGGCCCACATGACTTCACACTTTAGAATGTCTGGCTCTAGTTGAATGAACACACCATCATTGTTATCCTGGTCATTAAGACCTTTTCGTAAAGTTCTGTGTGTTCTTGCCACCTATTCTTAATCTCTTCTGCCTCTGTAAGGTCCTTACCATTTCTGTCCTTTATCGTGCCCATCCTTGCATGAAATATTTCCTGATATCTCCAATTTTCTTGAAGAGCTCTCTAGTCTTTCCCATTGTGTTGTTTGCCTCTACTTCTTTAAAGAAGTTCATTAAAGAAGGACTTCTTATCTCTCTTTGCTAGTCTCTGGAACTTTGCATTCAGTTGGCTTTTCTTTTCTCCCTTGCTTTTTGCTTTTCTTCTTTCCTCAGCTATTTGTAAAGCCTCCTCAGACAAACACTTTGCCTTCTTGCATTTCTTTTTCTTGGGGATGGTTTTTGGTCACTGCCTCCTGTACAATGTTACCAAGTTCTGTCCATAGTTCCTCAGGCTCTCTGTCTACCAGATCTAATCCCTTGAATCTATTCATCACCTCTGCTGTATAATCATAGGAATCTGATATAGGTCATATCTGATTAGCCTAGTGGTTTGTCCTACTTTTTTCAATTTGAACCTGAATTTTGCAATAAGGAACTGATGCTCTGAGTCACAGTCAACTCCAGGCCTTGTTTTTGCTGACTGTATAGAGCTTCTCCATCTTTGGCTGCGAGGAATATAATCAGTCTGATTTCAGTATTGACCATTTTGCTAATGGACATGTTTAAGAATCACCTCTTGTGTTACTGGAAAAGGCTATTTGCTATGACCAGTGCATTCTCTTGATAAAACTTTGTTAGCCTTTGCCCTGCTTCATTTTGTAGTTTAAGGACAAACTTCCCTGTTATTCCAGGTATCTCTTGATTTTCTGCTTTTGCATTCCAATCTCCTATGGTGAAAAGAATGCCTTTTTGGAATTTACTTCTCCAAGAAGGTCTTGGAGGTCTTCATAGAACCATTCAGCTTCAGCTTCTTTGGCATCAGTTGTTGCGACATAGACTTGTATTACTCTGATGTTGAATGGTTTGCCTTGGAAATAAAGATCAGAGATCATTCTGTTGTTTTTGAGGCTGCACCCAAGTACTGCATTTTGGAGTCTTTTATTGACTATGAGGGCTACTCCATTTCTTCTAAGGGATTCATGCCCACAGTAGTAGATATAATGGTCATCTGAATTAAATTTGCTCATTCCCATCCATTTTAGTTCACTGATTCCTAAAACATTGACGTTCACTCTTGTCATCTCCTGCTTGACCATGTCCGATTTACCCTGATTCATGGTCCTAATATTCCAGGTTCCCATGCAATATTGTTCTTTACAGCATTGGACTTATATCACCAGAGGACTTCCCTGGTGGCTCAGACGGTAACGTGTCTGCCTACAATGTGGGAGACCCAGGTTCGATCCCTGTGTCAGGAAGATCTTCTGGAGAAGGAAATGGCTTTGCCTGGAAAATCCAGGTCATAAAGAGTTGGACACAACTGAGTGACTTCACTTTCACTTTGGACTAACTTCTGTAGCTCAGAGGGTAAAGAGTCTGCCTGCAATTCAGGAGACCAGGGTTCGATCCCTGGGTCTGGAAGATCCCTTGGAGGAAGGCATGGCAACCAATTCCAGTATTCTTGCCTGGAGAATCCCCATAGACAGTGGAACCTGGCTGGCTACAGCCCATGGGGTTGCACAGAGTCGGACACGACTGAGCAACTTCACTTTCACTTTCACTTTTACATCACCAGACACATCCACAACTGAGCATCATTTCCACTTTGGCCCAGATGCTTCATTCTTTCTGGATCTATTAGTAGTTGCCCTCCACTGTTCCCCAGAAGTATACTGGACTCCTTCCAGCCTAAGAGGCTCTTCTGGTTTCATATATTTTTCCCTTTTTGTAGTGCTCATGGGGTTCTTGCACTAAGAATAGTGGACAGGTTTGCCATTCCCTCCACCAGTGGACCATGTTTTTATCAGAATTCCCCTTTATGACCCATTTATCTCAGGCAGCCCTGTGCAGCATGACTTACAGCTTCATTGAGTTACACAAGCCCCTTCCCCATGACAAGGCTGTGATCTGTGAAGGGGATATGTATTAATAAATCAGCTGAAATTAGAAAGTGAGGAGCAAATAAGGAGAGAGTAGGGAAGGGATGGAGAGGGAGAGAAGAGCTTTCTGGAATACAGAAGATAAATGATTTAGTGCCTGTTGAGAACCTGAATTGAAGATCTCCTAATTTACAAACCACAATTTAAACTGTGAATATATTTCTCAAACTTTAAGAAATGTTTGATTAAATTTTGAGAAAGTGCTGTTATTTCACTCTGGGAAGTAAAAGAGATGATCTTGATAGTGATGGCAACAAAGCTATATATCATTAGTGAATGGTAACAAAATACAAAGACTCAGAATTTCAAATCTTTTCAGTAGGCAAAGTGATTCGTTTTATTGATTGTAGCAATATATGCCTAACTCTGCATGGCAGTAAAGTATATTAAATTGAATTCCATTGGCTTACGATTTGAGATCTCTACACCAAAAGATTTCCAGTCTAACCATTTCAGTAAGCATTTTGCATTTCCTTAGCTTTAGATGTTTTATATCCAGTCTGTGTTAACTGTGGTAATTTACTTTTATGTCTTATTTATGATAATTCCTTCAAGATGGATGGTCACTTGGTTAGTAAAATCATCTCATAGGAAAAATCACTGATATTAGTAACTGGATTCAATATAGAAAAAAATGATGCCATCATCAACACACATTGACATTGCTTTCTTTACATCAAGTTTTGAATTCCTAACTCTCTATGGCTCAGACCTAGATCTAAAATGGAGACAAAAAAGAAAAAGAGTTGGCAGATTTTTTTTAATGCTGTGAATTTCCACCTTTTCTCTCTTGAAATTAGTCTACAATATTCACATCATTTTTAAGAAGGTCTAAATCCTTACTTAGGTAAAAGGTGTTGGTTTTTTTTTCTTATTTTCTTCTATTTTCCCCAGAGTTTCAACCGCTTAAATTAACTAATTGACAATATGTAATGTTTTATCATGCAAAGAGGTAACATCAGTAATGGAGTAAGGAAATAACCTAAAATGTTTCATTTCAAATAATCAATCTGCTTTTCTATAATTGTTATTCTTATGAGGATTTTTATCCTTAGGAGAGGGATCATGTGTGTGTGTGTTTAATTTTGAGTTTTTGATGTTGTTTAATCTTCAGCCTTGATGATTATCTTTGTTATCTGATGGGATAATAATAGAACTGTTGGATGACTACAATATAAATACTGGACCATAAACATTATGCTAATCTCACAAGAGTAGCTAAATGTAAATAACATGAATCACTAAGTAAACACAGTGCTTGTATTAGATTTTGTACCAATTAAAATAATTGTGTCAGATTAGAATTAACTTCCCTCAATTAAACTCCCTTGGCACCTAGTTGTCCATCCAGTGAATATGATTGACTGTCTAATTTCCAAGAATTTGAAGAGGCATTGGAAAGAGGGGGAGCCCCACTGGTTAGCATAGTTGGGTTTCTGCACTCGTAAGCCATCTGAACAACCACTCAGCCTGGATGGAGTTAAACTGAGCAGGAGGATTGATGAGAAATAAATTAAAAATTGTTTTCCCAATAAAGAAAAAGAGAAGAAGAAAAGAAAGTGTTAGAGACTCAGTTGGGTCCTACTCTTTGTGACCCCATGAACTGTGTAGCCCACTAGATCACCAGGCTCCTCTGTTGATGGGATTATCCAGGTAAAAATATTGGAGTGGGTTGACATTCCCTTCCCCAGGGGATCTTCCCAACTCAGGGATCGAACCTGGGTTCCCTGCATTGCAGGCAGATTCTTTACCATCCCAGCCACCAGAACAAAAACCAAGAAGAAAAAAGAGTGCATAGAAATTCTCACCAAGCCACAGCAGTTGTAGTGACCATGCTAGAAGTGGGGCTAGCCAAATTCCCTGTATAAAGGAGTAAGACCAGGAGGAAGGATAGTGTTTATACAAAAGCTAAGCAAAGATGTTAAGAGAGAATGAGATGTACAAACAATGAGAACAAGACCTAGAAAAGGGCATTAAAAAAATTTTTTTTTTAATTTTTATTTTTACTTTATTTTACTTGACAATACTGTATTGGTTTTGCCATACAGCAAAAAAGACACAGATGTGTATAGCGGACTTTTGGACTCAGAGGGAGAGGGAGAGGGTGGGATGATTTGGGAGAATGGCATTGAAACATGTGTACTATCATGTAAAAAAAATTTTTTTAATGGACCAAACCATTCAATATCACAGTAATCTAAGTCTATGCCCCAGCCAGTAATGCTGAAGAAGCTGAAGCTGAACAGTTCTATGAAGACCTACAAGACCTTCTAGAACTAACACCCCTGAAAGATGTCCTTTTCATTATAGGCAACTGGAAAGCAAAAATAGGAAGTCAAGAGATACCCAGAGTAACAGGTAAATTTAGCCTTGGAGTACAAAACGAAGGTCAAAGACTAGCAAAGATTTGCCAAAAGAATGCACTGGGCATAGCAAATACCCTCTTCAACAACACACGAGAAGACTTTATACATGGAGATCACCAGACGGTCAATACTGAAATCAGATTGATTATATTCTTTGCAGCCAAAGGTAGAGAAGCTCTATACAGTCAGCAAAAACAAGACTAGGAGCTGACTGTGGCTCAGATCATGAACTCCTTATTGCCAAACTCAGACTTAAACTGAAGAAAGGAAAGAAAACCACTAGATCATTCAGGTATGACCTAAATCAAATCCGTCACAGTGGAAGTGACAAATAGATTCGAGGGATTAGATCTGAAAAACAGAGTGCCTGAAGAACTATGGACGGCAGTTCATGACATTGTACAGGAGGCAATGGTCAAGACCATCCCCAAGAAAAGGAAATGTAAAAAGGCAAAATGGTTGTCTAACGAGACCTTACAAGTAGCTGAGAAAAGAAGAGAAGCTAACAGCAAAGGAGAAAAGGAAAGATATACCTATTAGAATGCAGAGTTCCAAAGAATAGCAAGTAGAGATAAGAAGGCCTTCCTCATCCATCAGTGCAAAGAAATAGAGGAAAACAACAGAATGGGAAAGACTAGAGATCTCTTCAAGAAAATTAGAGATACCAAGGGAACATTTCATGTAAAGATGGGCACAATAGGACAGAAATGGTATGGACCTAATAGAAGCAGAAGATATTAAGAAGAGGTGGCAAGAATACACAGAAAACTATACAAAAAAGATCTTCATGACTCAGATAACCATGATGATGTGAACACTCACCTAGAGCCAGACCTGCTGGAATGCAAAGTCAGTGGGCCTGAGGAAGCATCACTATGAACGAAGCTAGTGGAGATGACGGAATTCCAGTTGAGCTATTTCAAATCCTAAAAGATGATGCTGTGAAAGTGTTACACACAATATGCCAGCAAATCTGGAAAACTCAGCAGTGGCCAGAGGACTGGAAAAGGTCAGTTTTCATTCCAATCCCAAAGAAAGGCAATGCCAAAGAGTGCTCAAACTACCGCACAATTGCACTCATCTCACACACTAGCAAAGTAATGGTCAAAATTCGCCAAGCCAGGCTTCAGCAATACATGAACCGTGAACTTCCTGATGTTCAAGCTGGATTTAGAAAGGAAGAGGAACCAGAAATCAAATTGCCGACATCTGTTGGATCATCGAAAAAGCAAGAGAATTCCAGAAAAACATCTACTTCTGCTTTATTGACTAAACCAAAGCCTTTCACTGTGTGGATCACAACAAACTGTGGAAAATTCTGAAAGAGATGGAAATGCCAGACCACCTGACCTGCCTCTTAAGAAATCTATATGCAGGTCAAGAAGCAATAGTGAGAACTGGACATGGAACAACAGACTAGTTGCAAATCAAGAAAGGAGTACGTCAAGGCTGTATATTGTCACCCTGCTTATTTAACTTATATGCAGAGTACATCATGCAAAATTCTGGGCTGAATGAAGCACAAGCTGGAATCAAGATTGCCGGGAAAAATATCAATAACTTCAGATATGCAGATGACACCACCCTGATGGCAGAAAGTGAAGAAGCACTAAAGAACCTCTTGATGAAAGTGAAAGAGAAGAGTGAAAAAGTTGGCTTAAAACTCAACATTCAGAAGCTAAGATCATAGCATCCAGTCCCATCACTTCATGGCAAATAGATGGGGAAACAGTGGAAATAGTGACAGACTTTATTTTGGGGGGCTCCAAAATCACTCCAGATGGTGACTGCAGCCATGAAATTTAAAGATGCATGCTCCTTGGAAGAAAAGTTATGACCAACCTAGACAGCATATTAAAAAGCATACACATTACTTTGCCAATGAAGGTCCATCTAGTCAAAGCTGTGGTTTTTCCAGTAGTCATGTATGGATGTGAGAGTTGGACTATTAAAGAAAGCTGAGCACCGAAAAATTGATGCTTTTGAACAGTGGTGTTGGAGAAGACTCCTGAGAATCCCTTGGACTGCAAGGAGATCCAACTAGTCCATCCTAAAGTAGATCAGTCCTGAATATTCATTGGAAGGACTGATGCTGAAGCTGAAACCAATACTTGGCCACCTGATGCCTAGAACTGACTCATTTGAAATAATCCTGATGCTGGGAAATATTGAAGGCAGGAAGAGAAGGGGACAACAGAGGATGAGATGGTTGGATGGCATCACCGACTCTATGGATATAAGTTGGAGTAAGCTCCAGGCTGATGATGGACAGGGACGCCTGGCGTGCCACAGTCCATGAGGTCGCAAAGAGTCGGACACGTGTGTATATATATATACACACTGTTTTTTTTTTTAGATTTTTTCCCATATAAGCTATTGAAGTGAAGTTGCTCTGTCGCATCTGACTCTTTGCAACCCCATGGACTGTAGCCTGCCAGTCTCCTCTGTCCTTGGGATTTCCCTTGCAAGAATACTGGAATGGGTTGCCATTTCATTCTCCAGGGGATCTTCCCTACCCAGGAATCGAACCTGGGTCTCCCACATTGCAGGCAGAATCCTTACCCTCTGAGCCACCCGGGAAGTCCTATATAGGCTATTACAGAGTATTAAATAGAGTTCCCTGTTCTATACAGTAGGTCTTTATTAGTTATCTCTCTTATATATGGTAGTGTGTATCTTTCCATTTATGTTTAAGCATATATACATTAATTATATGCATACATATATTAATTATGTGTACCTTTGACCATTTAGAAAATTACACATGATTTAAAATTGCCATTTAGACAAACATTTGTAATGTTAGAAGAACCAAATAAGGAAACTCTTGTGTGCAACCCATTTCAAGCCAGGTATGTATGGCGTTAGCTTAGCCCATTTGAGAGCCCTTAATTAATAAGTGTGATCTTTGGTTTCCTCAGTGCACTGTTTCACTGTTATCTCTTGATCCTCCCTGGAAGTTAGGATGCCAGAACCAGGGGTGAATCTGCCTTTAAGTATTAAGGTTTGAGTTGCCTAAATAACTATACCCAGGCTCTATCTCCTTAGTCTACATAGTTGTTACTGATCTTTGTTCTCTCCACCTAAAATTTAATAGAGTGAACACCTCCCTGGCAAGTTCAATCTTCGTCACAGGAAAACCTAATTCAGTTTCTCTTAATGAAAGTTTAATGTATACTCTGTTACATCCTGTGATGCAGCAGGGACAGAAAAATTAAGAGTGGCAAGATGGGATAAAAGGAGGGATAATGAGATGGAAATTAAGGCATCAAGCTGCCAGTAGAGAAGCAGAGTCAACTTCAGGTCACAGGGAATTCCACTGCATGCCAGTGCCCTGTATCCAGAGAGTGCAGTCCTGGCGGCACTGCTTATGATCAGGAAAAGGAAGACGGGGGAAGGGAGGGAGAGGCCATCATCCTATCTGTTAGTATTAGGACAGTTCATTTCTCATAAAGGAAACAAGGTGTGATGATGCAAGTACACAAAATGTGAATATTTGTTAAATCTGGGTGATGGAGGCACATGTATGTAAAAAATCAGTGGCTCTAAAGATAATGGTCCCCAGACCAACAACTGTTAACATCACTTGGAAAGTTGTTAGGAATGTGAATTCTCAGCCACCACCTCAGACCTCCTGAATCAGAAACTCTGAGGATGGAACCCAACAACCTATATTTTAACAAAGGTCCAGGGGATCTTCCCGACCCAGGAATCAAATCAGGGTCTCCTGCATTGCAGGTGGATTCTTGATCAGCTGAGCTACCAGGAAGCCTTTCAGGGGATTCTGGGGCTCGCTGAAGTTTGAAAACCACTGTGATAGTGTATTCTCTGCACATTTCTATATGTTGTTTTAAAATGTTACCGTGGTAATGCAGAGAGGTTGTTCCTGACAGGGGTGTTGGTGGAGGGCAGCTATGGGGAGAGGTCACATTGGTGTGGTCATGGGATAGTGTTTCAGGAATAGGACCCTGAGACCCTGCATGGGGAATGGGGTGGGCAAGGCCTGGTTTAGAACTAAAGTGAAAGGCAAGACTGTCATTTCCAAGGAATGTTTGTTTAAAAAGAAAAAAAAAAGAATGGTGCTGGGCAGGCTAAGCAAGACGAACTCTTAGGTACAGGATAATAAGGCAAAGACCTTGCTTGCAGGAGGATGTTGGACGGAGACGTAGACTAAGAACATGGCAGAGGCCTGGTGTTAGCAAGCAGGACCACTTCAGCACATGAACGCTTTGGCTGCAGCAAAGCTGACTGTATGCCTAAATGCCTGAACTACTGAACTCCACTTCTCCTCTCCCCTCCTTTTCTTCCTGCTTTGCTTCCCATCTAGGACAGAACACAGGCAAACCTGCAGGTAGAGGCCAAGGGGAGAAGAATAAGGCAGATCGATGCCTCCAAACAAAACTCCTCCCTGTGACAAAACTCCCTACTCCTTCCCTGTTCCAAGCTTGCGCAAAAAGAGCAAAGTTAACTAAAAAAAATATTTTTCATAGCATTTCAGCTGTGTAAAACATGTTTTTAAATGCAGAGTCAAAGTTTTCCAGCCATCAAAGATCATGAATTAAATTTTCACAAAACCTCCAAGTCTTCAGATTTGGCCTGAATTAACCCAGATGTTTTTCTCATCCTTTAAGTTTCTCAGTTGCTCTTCTCCTACCTACTCCCTCTTTTATCCCCCAAAGTTCTGAAAGCTCCTGGAGTTTAAATGTGCTGACCTAACGCTCCCTGCCAAGACATTAGTACTAATGGCCTGGTCTGAAGAGGTTGCTGTATGAAGACAGCAGTGCTTGCTGCTTGAGTCATTTTTACCTTACTGAAGAACCACTTGTTATTTTACATCGGACAGTGGATGCTGAGAAGGAAAAAGAGGCTGAGAAGGAAAAAAAATTGCAGAGAGCATGAATTCCACTGTTTTTTTCACAACCTCGAAACTTGCTTTATTTAGATACCTTGTTTTAAGGGAAATAATTGGAAAAAATACAAGAATGTGTACAGCAGAGTGGAGAAAATGCATCAGTAGGTGTATTACTAAACTTTAATATTTTTTATTTCTCAGTCCCAAGCTCCAATCATATAAAGGCATCGCACACACATACAGTATATGTAGGTGCTCAGTCATGTCCAACTCTTTGTGACCCCCCAAAAGCCCACCAGGCTCCTCTGTCTATGGAATTTCCCAGGCAAGAATACTGGAGTAGATTGCCATTTCCTACTCCAATACGTACAGTACACATACAGTTTGATATACCAAGTATTAATCCATATAAATAAAATTAGTAAAACTTATTTTCCTTATTTTAGGTAAAATAAAAATAAATATTAATATAAATTCTATTATTTTCTTTCATGGCCCAGTTGATTATATATGTGCCCTCTGGGGTTCATATACGGTACATCCATAGCATTTACATGACACTTTTGAAAGTCCTTGTATTGTAAAAACAAAGCATATAATTTTCCTATAAAAAGTATTAGAGTATAACACTTCCAGAAAAGTGGAAGTAAGCCATTCACAGACCCTTAGTGATAATACAAGACAATGAAAGTCATTTTGCCTTTTCATTATTTTTTTCTTGAGGTATAGCTGATGTGGAATATTATGTTTCAGATGTACAATGCAGCAATTCAAAATTTTTAAAGGTTATGCTTCATTTATAGTTATTATATCAGCTATATTTCCCATTTTATACTACATATCCTTGTAGCTTATTTATTTTATATGTGGTACTTTGTACCTCTTAATCCCCTACTGCTATCTTGCCCTTTCTCCTTTTCCTCTTCCTGCTGGTAACCACTAGTTTGTTCTTTATATATGTGAATCTGTTGCCTTTTTGTTATATTCACTAGTTAATTTTAGATTGTAGATTCTAACTTTTTAAGGTTGCTTTTGAATTTATCACAAATGGCACATGACAGACAACTCACTATTTCATCAAACATACATACACCACATGCTGAAGTTTATAGAACCTGGATGAATTAAACGTTTTCTTTCCTCACAGAGATTTATTTAGCACACCCTGGAAATGTTTTTGTTGCAATTCTTTCATTTACAAAAGTGTAGAAATAACATCATATTTCCTCACAGGAATGTCTAAAATCTCTGAGATCTACTAAAAGGTAAATGACTATCATTATACTATATTTGAATTACAATCAAGAATTGGTCCTCACTTCAGTATCTTCCCTTTTACAGCAGTAAAAAATTCCCAGAAAGCATGTCACATAAAGTTAGAGAATCCAGAGGAAGTGAAAACTTCCCAAAATGAAAACTCTAATTTTGTGGTGGTGGTTTAGTTGCTGTCATGTCCGACTCTTGTGACCCCATGGACTGTAGCCCACCAGGCTCCTCTGTCCATGGTATTCTCCAGGCAAGAATCCTGGAGTGGGTTGCCATTTCCTTCACCAGGGAATCTTCCCAACCCAGGAGCCTAACCCAGCTCTCCTGCATTGCAGGTGGATTCTTTACCAACTGAGCTACAAGTCTATTCTGAACATGAACTTATTGTTGGTAGGTTTAATAGGCAGAATAATGTCCCTATAAAGATATCCACATCTAAATCTGCAGAATCTGTGAATATGTTAGGTTACAAAGAAAAGAGACCAAAGGTTGCTAGTAAGTGGATTTTAAAATAGGGAAATTATAAATTATCTCATTGGTGGGCTCAGTCATGCCTGACTCTTTTGTGACCCCTTTGGAATTCTCCAGGCCAGAATACTGGAGTGGGTAGCCTTTCCCTTCTTCAGATCTTCCCAACCCAGAGATCAAACCCAGGTCTCCCACACTGCAGGCAGATTCTTTGCCAGCTGATCCTCAGGGAAGCCCATGAATACTGGGGTGGGTAGCCTAACCCTTCTCCAGTGGATCTTCCCAACCCAGGAATTGAACCAGGGTCTCCTGCATTGCAGGTAGATTCTTTAACAACTGAGCTATCAGGGAAGCCCCAGTGAAATTAGAATCACAAGCCAAGGAAAGCAGGAACCTTCTTGTTCAGTCACTCAGCCGGGTCTGACTCTTTGTGACCCCGTGGACTGCAGCACACCAGGCTTCCCTGTCCTTCACCATCTCTCAGAGCTTGCTCAAACTCGTCTATTGAGTTGATGATGCCATCCAAGCATCTCGTCCTCTGTCATCCCCTTCTCCTCCTGCCCTCAGTCTTTACCAGGATTAGGGTCCTTTATAAGCCTGAAAAGGAAGCCTCTAGATGCTAGAAAAGGCAAGCAAATGGATTCTTCTCTTGAAACTCCAAAAGGAACACAGCCTTGCCAATACATCAATTTTAGCCCAGTGAGATGCATTTCAGAATTTTGACGTCCAGAACCATAACATAATAAATGTGTATCGTTTCTAAGTCAGTAAGTTTGTGGTAATTAGTTTTAGCAACAATAGGAAGCTAATACAGTTGGTTTCTGGGAGATAATGGTGGGAAAGTCAGAATCCCCATTATCTGAGACTTACTGGAAACTCACCCATCACATACATCGCTAAGGTGGTAGGCTTTCTGAGGTTATGCTGGCCAGGTTCTTGTCACTGGCTCTCTCATCATCAGTCTCCTCCTTTTAGAAAGAATTCTGGGGGGAGGAGTAGAGCTGGATTATGAGTTGAAGTCTGAACCCTGACTTCTTAATTTGTAAATGAGATTAGATTAGATCACCCCAGGAGAAAACCAAGTCCATCTCCAAAATGCCCTCAGTTCAGTTCAGTTCAGTTCAGTCACTCAGTCATGTCTGACTCTTTGCAGCCCCATGGACTGAAGCACACCAGGCTTCCCTGTCCATCATCAACTCCCAGAATTTGCTCAAACTCATGTCCATCGAGCTGGTGATGCCATCCAGCCATCTCATCCTCTGTCATCCACTTCAGGTGGCCAAAGTATTGGAGTTTCAGCTTCAGCATCAGTCCTTCCAATGAATATTCACTACTGATTTCCTTTAGGATTGACAGGTTTGATCTTCTTGCAGTCCAAGGGACTCTCAAGAGTCTTCTCCAACACCGCAATTCAAAAGCATCAATTCTTCAGCACTCAGCTTTCTCAGAGGATGTCCAACTTTCACATTCACACATGACTACTAATTCCATCAATATAGAGACATGATATGTAACTATGTTCATTACTTCAAATATTAAAAAGCCTCAACCCTTAAATCCATGTGTTGCTTGGTTCTAAAGAGTGAGGACTTCGAATATTCTTCTCCATCCATCATGTTTGATAGGCCTATATTTTCTGCAATAGAAAATAGCTTCTAAGCTTGATTTATAGTTCCTCAAACCTGAGGTTAAACTATAATCACAGTGAAGCTTAGCAGAGTGGGACTGTGTGACTGGCAATCATATGCAGGGGTTGGGTACCATCACGTGGATGGTGTTCTGGTCTCTAGCTATCCCTCAGGTGGTTCTGCACCTGCATATTGCCCAAAGTCTGAGCCACTGTAATTATTGAAGAATGGATGGCTGGATGGATGGTTGAATAAGTACATATGCTTCTTGTCTTCATTTATCCCACTCTCCACACCACCCAACTGGAAAGTGGGAAAATACAGTGGCTGCCTTTGGCCCCAAACACACCTGATTTGCATTCCTTTATTCAAGCTTTTCCTATATAGTGATGATGAAGCTGGCCTTTAAAATAACAAAGCTTCTATATTGCTTTGAAAAATATAATTCTCATATACATGAGATGAAGTAGAATACATGTTCTTTGTGTCTTATTAATACATCTAAAAAACAAATATTTCTAAGGAATAAGGATTGAAAACAAGCAAAGAAACAAAAATCTCTGCTTTGGACTAAGTTTTAACAGCATGAAAAACTGACTCAATGATCTGTATGCCTCACCCTTGCATTCTCTCTCTCTTCTCCTGCTAACTCATTTTCCACTTAATCTTCTATTCATGCAGTTATCTACATTCTGGATATTGACCCATGTCAAGAGTTTTTCAAAGCACTCTTTTATTTGAATGAATCGAGATTGACTGTCTAAAATGCATTGATTAATACCATAAAGCAGGAGTTAATTAATCTAATTTTATCCCCCCACCATGTGAAACTAATATTACATCAGCAGTTGACCTTGATGGGTAATTAGAAATAATGAGAGATGAAAACAGGGAACAGGTTTTCACATATCAACTATTAGAGGATTTGCTTTTTTTTCCCCCAAACTGAGGAATTTTAAATTTTCCTATAAACATTGCTTAAATAGAATGTAAATTAGGCACAGAATATCACTGACAGTATGAAAATAATACCTGTTAGGTCAGTTTAGGATCACTTGACTGTCTTATCAAGGTAGAATATAGTCTTAGGAAGGGCTCATTCTTTTTTTCCTATTCTGATAGTTAGAGTCAAGTTGGGTGAAATCAGATATTTCCTACTTTCCATTTCCCATGATGTTGGAATACTACCCAGGAAATAAACACGATTGACTCTGTTTGTTTCCTAAAACCATGAGAAAAATGTGAACCACTTGGAAAGTGACACCCAAGGGAAAAGGCTCATGCTGAGATCAGTGCTGTTGTGACCGTGTTTGGTTCCTTTTCTCAAGAGTCCACTTCTCATCACTGGATGAGGAAGCCGGCAGCCCATGGAGAAACAGCCTCCTGTCCAAGGTCAACAGAGCTGGGGAAAAGGACTGAGCTTCATAGTTCTCTTCAATGTCCAAGGATGTTGACTGTAGCAAAAATACTGCATTTGGCCTTCCACCTCTGTCAGCTTTACAGGGCATGAATTGTGAACATTTTAAGTATCATTTACTAGATGGTCTTAAACCTAATCAAAGACTGGAATTAAATTTCTTCTTGTCCCCAAGCTTTGTTTACAGCTGTGACCACAGCTCTTGTAGAGTCAGTTCTCTGTTTAGCTCGCTTGTAGTCAAATTCTAAGTGGCAGGCAGTAATGAGTTTCCCAGGTGGCTCTAGTGTTAAAGAACCCACCTGCCAGTGCAGGAGACTTAAGAGATGAAGCTTCGATCCCTGGGTCAGGCAGATACCCTGGAGAAGGAAATGGCAACACACTCCAGTATTCTCGCCTGGAAAATCCCGTGGACAGAGGAGCCTGGCAGGCTATGGTCCATAGGATCACAAACAGTTGGACACAACGGAAGCGGCTTAGCGCTATCTTGAGAACATCGAGTTGACAAAGAGAAAATGAGACATTGCATTGGCAGCTTTACTGTGTAGCAAGTAGAACAGTAAAATAACGGGGAGAAAAGGAAGAAGATAGGAGAACGCAGTGTCTGAGGAGTGACCTGGGAGAGCACAGGCCATGGAAAGCACGAGATGGGTAAAGGAAATAAAAAACTAAAACAGTCAGTATGCCGATCTCTCTCAAGGCACAGCGGAAGAGACAGGCTATCTAGTTGGATTATTTTACAAATGTAGCTCCCATGACCCAAACCTCAGGATATTGGGTGAGATGTTAGCTGACTAATGACAGTTCAAATGAGAATGCTGCATCATATTTCAGTAAAGATGCAATAGGACTTCCCTGATGGATCAGACGGTAAAGAATCCTCCTTTAATGCAGGAGATCCAAGTTCGATCCCTGGGTCAAGAAGATTCCCTGGAGGAGGGAACGGCTACCCACTCCAGTATTCTTGCCTGGAGAATTCTCCAAACAAAGGAGGCTGGCAGACTACCATCATGGGGTCACAAAGAGTCAGACATGACTGAACCACTAAGAACACACATGCACAGAGTTACTATAAGCCTTGAAGAAAAAAATTAGTGGCAATAGAGAGGGGTTAAAAAGAATATTTTAAATTTTGCCTTGAAAACTCTCAAATCTTTTTTTTTTTCACTTTTAAGCCAAGCCCTTACTACCTTTTAAAATTTTTTCTTTTATATTGAAGTGTAGCCAATTAGCAATGTTATCATAGTTTCAGGTACACAGCAAAGCAACTCAGCCACACATATACATGTATCCATTCTCCCAGAATCAAATCTTTCTTCTTCTCTCCAGAAAGCTGTATTAGCTCATTCTTCACAGCTTTCTTGCTGTCAGGACACACTGTTTTCCGAGTTTGGTTTTGCTCATTAGGAGCTTTATAGCTATGGCTGAGACTACTTTAGCTCTCTCTGGCTTAAATCCCTTTCTCTTGGATATTTAACATCTCCTATCTCCCTGTTAGGGCTTCCCTGGTGCCTCAGATGGTAAAGAATCTGCCTGCAAAGCAGGAAATCTGCCTGCTATTTGTTACAATCACACTGTTGATTTTCTCTTCTATACTTTTTTTTTTTTAATTTTACTCTGGAGCTCTCTCTTCTCTCTTTGATTTTCGTTCTGTTCCTTATAAAACCATCTTTCCAAATTCAGCCGAAGTGCTGTCTTCAACATGAAGGCTTTAAGAGTTCATGTAAAAATGACATTGTGTTTGAACATCAGTAGATAAGAATTTGAATTTCTAATCCATTATTTATTAATGGGGTCCACTTGAAAAGCTTTGTTATTCTCTTGGTCTCAGTTTCCCATTATATCTAATGAGGGTAACGCCTACCTAATAGGGTTGTAATGGTTAAGTGAGGTAATTGCTTATGAAAAGACATCTGGAATATAGTAGTTAAATAAACATAGGTTAATGTCCTTTTATTCCTCTAAATTCATGCTGCTTTATAATATAGATATTTATATATGGGTTTACCACTTAATAGGGGCTTCCCAGGTGGTGCTAGTGGTAAAGAACCTGCGTGCCAATTCAGGAGACATAAGAGATGTGGGTTTGATCCCTGGGTCAGGAAGATCCCCTGAAGGAGGGCATGGAAAACCACTCCAGTATTCTTGCCTGGAGAATCCCTAGGGTTGCAAAGAGTAGAGCATCACTGAAGTGATTTAGGATGCACTCACAACATTTATTAGATTTATTTCTTTAAGTTAAGACTTATGTGTGTGCGCACATATATACTCATACATGAATACATGTACCTCTGTGTGTATGCGTATACATAAATACATACATATATATGTATATAGAAGGTGTTTTTTGTTGTTGTTCAATAAATGTCCAAACTATGACCCGGAAAGAATTGCACCTAGCTAATCTGTTGATAAAGGTTGGGCCCTTTTCTTTCACTGGAGTAAAGCTGCTATAGAAGGTAAGTATGTATGCACGTGGGCTTCCCTGGTGGCACAGTGGTAAAGAATCTGCAAGGAAGGAGACCTGGGATCAATTCCCGGGTTGGGAAGATCCCCTAAAGGAGGACATGGCAACCCACTCCAGTATTCTTACCTGGAGAATTCCATGGACAGAGGAGCCTGGCAGGCTACATTCCATAGGGTTGAACACAACTGAAGTGACTAAGCAGCAGCAGCAGCAGCATGTATCCATGTATGACCTACACCCTTAAGATATACATATAATGTGTTGATTGAACAGCAAGGCCTAGAAGTTGATACCATACTGGCATAAACACTTGCTTCAAGTATACGGACATACAGTCAAGCCCACATTGATCTGCCCATTGGCTACAGCTGGGCTGGCTCCACCCCTCTGCTGGCCTGAGTTCAATTCAGTAATATGGTCACTAGGGCAGAGCAGAGCATCCAGGTTAACCTGGGAAACTTAAGTAGGGGTGAACCTGGTTTGAATCCTGGTTCTCCCATTTCCCACATTAGGACCTTGACAAAATTACATTATTTATCTGTACTTGGGTTTTGCATCTGAAAATGAAGTAATAACAATCCTTTCTTCATAGGGTTATTGTGAGTGTTAGATGAACCAGTACTTTAAAAGAACCTAACCTGGCATATGATAAGCATTTAATGTTATCTACCATCAGCATTGTCATTATCATCCTCATCTGATAGGTGACTCTAGTTTAGGATTTGAAAGTTTCCTCAAGGGTAAAGTTTTTATGTATTATCCTCCAGGGGGATAGTCTTAATTTATTTAATGAATTTATTTTAATCATCATCTGGCCTTTCATCCAAGAAATATTAACTCTAATGGCATGAGAGTTGACATTTTCTCTTACAGAACAAATTTTGTTTCATCAAATATTAATTTAGTCAAATATTAATTCATTTATATATTAAAAATATTTCCCCCATATCTGCTATATATGACATAACCTCTGAGAGCCATGTTATTGAATCTTTGATCACAGTTCTACAGATATTTCTGTGTATTACCTAGCCATAGATATCCTGGATCCAATAAGCGAAAGTAAAAATGTGACTTGGGGGTAAGAAAAATACTCCTGATGGAAATACAGCATCCTGCGAACATATAGTACTCATGTGTTTTCAATGGACTCTTGCATAGACTTCCTCATTTGATCATCATATAAAGAGGAAAATAGTCTGTAGATTTTATTTACAGGCAAAAACGACACTGAGTGGTAGCAACTTTGGCTCACTTCTTGCTTTTGTGCAGCCTGCGAGCTAAGAACAGTTTTGACATTTGTAAATGGTTGGAGAAAAAAAGTTTTTGAATCTCATGACATGTGAAAATTATATATGAAATTAAATGAAATTCAAGTCTTGGTGTCCATTAATGAACTTTTATTGGAAGACAACTCTGCTCCTTTATTCAATATTGTTCGATTACTTTCACACCACAGCAGCACAGTTGTGAAGTCGCAACAGAGACTACGTTCCTGCAAAGATGAAAATATTTACCAACTGGCCCTTTACAGGCAAAGTTTGCTGATCCCTGCTCTAAGCAGTTAAATGACTTGCCTAAATTACATAGCCTGTAAGGTGATGTGTTACAACTTGAATCTAGATCCTTTGGCTATCTCAGAGAACAGGCTCACTGACTAGATGTCTCTGTTTTAGATTGTAAAATGCTTCCATTCTGGAAGCATGATCTGCAGATGCAGCCTCTTGAGTGCAGTGCAGCTGACATGAGCTCCTCCCCTCCGCCTCTAATCAGACAGCTCCACTCTTCTGCCCTAAGCGATTCTCAGAGCTGAAGTGTGTCACCTGCAGGATGCTTACCGCTTCCAAAAGCACCATAATGAGACTTATTCTTAGCCTAAGCCCAGCTGTAATACTTGAGTATTACACCCCTTGGTGCTCTTGTGACTAGGAAAATCAAAATAACATGTTACCAGATGTTAAAAGAAATATCACTCATATCATACCTTAAAGTGGCTTCTACTTTAAAATTGTTTTGTTAATGTTTAATGACAGTATCTGCTCTGCTTACGGTACATGGAAAGAATGCTTTAGAAGCCTATCTACTTACCTTTTCTGCTTCAAAGCAGGATTTAGTGGTAAGCTTACAATAACCTGGAAGATAGCCAGGTGTTCTCAACAGGAAGTAAGTTTGTCCAGAGGATTTAAGTAA
The DNA here is from genome assembly GCF_023091745.1 of Budorcas taxicolor. Classification (NCBI taxonomy): domain Eukaryota; kingdom Metazoa; phylum Chordata; class Mammalia; order Artiodactyla; family Bovidae; genus Budorcas; species Budorcas taxicolor. The sequence continues at coordinate 35,942,717 of NC_068926.1, read as the reverse complement.
GAATGCATGTGTGAATGCTTAGTTGCTCAATCATGTCCAACTCTTTGTGACCCCATGGACTGTAGACTGCCAGACTCCTCTGTCCATGGAATTTTCCAGGCAGGAATACTGGAGTGGGTTGCCATTTCCTTCTCCAGGGGATTTTCCCAACCCAGGGATCAAACCCACATCTCCTGCATCTTGCTGCATTGGCAGACGGATTCTTTACCACTGAGCCACCTGGGAAACCTTAAATAAGTGTAAAGGGTCGATCTAGGCAGTTTTCCAAATTACTGTGTTAGGCCATGGTAGCCATTATTTTTCTGTATGAATTGTCAGAAGAGTGACATCCATATCAAAATATAAATGTATAAACATATTTAAAAACCCAGTTAATTTTTGGAATATCCTAGATTTTGAAATATGTCCCATTCTACCCTACTTGTGTTAGTGCTGATAGCCAAGAACTGACTAGTTTAGTGTTAGAAAATGTGATATGTAATTTTTCCCAAATATTACATGGAATACTAAGACAAATTATCCATTAAACTTTCATGTGCTATAATTTCTCATGCATAATATGTTAATGAATTTGTCAAGAAAAAAGGCAAAATACACATATACTGCCATAATAATCTCTAAGAGCTACAGCTGTAAGGCAGTTTATTTCATCTTCATCATAATATCATCTTACTAATAAAAAATTATTGGAAATACATTGAGCTTGATTTTCTACTAAGCTATTAGGGGAACTTCTGCCAAGGTTGTAATAATCAATAAAAGAGAGGGTATATGGCAGAAATTGTTTACCTGCCTCAGTTAAAAGTTGCATGTCATGAAGCCTTCCTAATATATATAGAGCATTTTGTGACTTATCTACCACTGCAGGTTAAGTTTCTATTTTGATATAATTTTTAACATTTATAGAAAAGTTGCAAAAACACTGCAAAGACAAAAATTTCCATATATCCTCCACCCATGTTCCTCAAAAGTTAACATTTTACATTTGATATAAAATGAATAGAAGAAAAATTATCCTTAATATAAACAGAGACAGGTGGGTATAATTATGTTTTTTGTAGTACTTCAGAGTAAGTAATAGACATCATGGTCCTTTATCACTAAATGATCCAGTGTGTATTTCCTAAAACCAAGGTCATTCTCTGTATAACCACAGTACAGTTATCAAACTCAGGAAATTAACTTTGATACAGTTAAATTGAGAAATTAACTTTGATTTATAGATCTCATTCAAATTTTATCAGTTGTCTCACAAATATCCTTTACGCGAAAAGGGTGAAAGTCTAGTTTAACTTTCAACCTAGGAGCACAAGTTGCTGTTTGACTTTCTTTTCTCTTCAGTCTCCTTTGATCTGAAATCTCCAGTCTAATGACCTTGACACTTTTGGAGAGTCCAGGCCATTTATTTTGAGGAACATCCATTTGTAGGTTATGATATTTCCTTATGATTAGGTTATGGGGAGCAGGAATACCACAGAGTGACATTTGGCCCTTTCTCAGTGCATTATATCTGGAGATAGGTGATATCTATTTATCCAATTATAGATGATATTAACCTTGAACTCTTAGTAAGGTAGTATCCACTGGTTTTGCCTCTGTAAAATTTCTACATTTTCTTTCTCTTGTGTGGAGTTATAGTGAGACTCTATCATATCTTCTTTCTCATAAAACTTTTTTGCCTGAAACAGTTATTACTATGGAAATTGCAAAATGGTGGTTTTCTAATTTCATCATTCCTTCTACATTTATTACTATATGGAAGACCTTTTCCCTCCTTGCACATTTCTTTGTCTATGGCATCACTGATTCAATGGATATGAGTTTGAGCAAATTCCAGGAGATAGTAAAGGAAAGCCTGGTGTGCTGCAGTCCATGGGGTCACTTAGCGACTGAACAACAGCAATTAGAATATACATGAACTCATTTTACCCAGTGAGTTATAAACCATTATTATCATTATTTATTTTGATGCATATATTGTTCCAGCTTTGGCTAAAATTTTTGAGCTGAGCAGTAAGGTCATCTGAACTGTATTTGTGATAATTCTGGCAGCACCATAAAGGGTGCTTCAGAAATAGAGATAGGAGTTGGAGAAAACCATGAGCAATGATAGCATGGATATGGAATGGATGGAATGGATTTTTAGTGTCTCTGATGAGGTAAAACAATAGGATTTGGAAACTGGGTATAGAGGTAAAGGAAAAAGGCTTTGGATCTGGATAACTAGGAAGGCAGTGGTGCCACAGACAGGAGCAGAAGATACAGAAGCAAAGGGGTTGCAGATGAAGACAAGGTTAGATTTAGACTTGTGGAGCCCAAGTCTCAAGGATACATTCATGAGAAAATGCCAAGCACTTGAAAATAGAGGCCTAGAACTCAGAAGAAAAATAATGGTAAAAGAGTGGACTTGGGAGTTATCGAAAAATGAGACTTTGGAAATAAATGAGATTATTTAGCAGGAAGACAAAATAGAAGTGAAGAGGGCCAATTTTAGAGAATGCTTGTAATGAAAATGTCACTGGTGGAGTAAAAGAAAGACATCAAAGAATTTTTTGATGTCATCAAAATCTAGATAAAAGACAATCTCAAAAAGGACGGAATTGTAAATGGAGCCAGATTCTGAGGTTGAATAGAGTGAGAGATGAGATGATGCCCTAAACTTGACAATTTAGGAAATCAATGTCTTCTTTAACATAAGTCTCTCAAATCAGATCAGTGTGCAGAGAAACCAGTTTACAAGTGAATAAGCTGAGGTGAGTAAGGGCTTCCCTGGAGTCTCAGATGGTAAAAAATAATCTGCCTACAACGTGGGAGTGCAATTGTGCAGTAGTCTGAACATTCTTTGGCATTGCCTTTCTTTGGGATTGAAATGAAAACAGACCTTTTCCAGTCCTCCGGCCACTGTTGAGTTTTCCAGATTTGCTGGCATATTGTGTGCAATACTTTCACAACATCACCTTTTAGGATTTGAAATAGCTCAACTGGAATTCCATCACCTCCATTAGCTTTGTTCATAGCGATGCTTCCTAAGGTCCAATTGTCTTTGCATTCCAGGATGTCTGGCTCTAGGTGAGTGATCACACTACAGTGGTTATCTGGGTCATGAACATCTTTTTTGTATAATTCTTCTGTGTATTCTTGCCACTTCTTCTTAATATCTTCTGTTTCTGCTAGGTCCACACCATTTCTGTCCTTTATTGTGCTCACCTTTGCATGAAAATTTCCCTTGGTATCTCTAATTTTCTTGAAGAGATCTCTAGTCTTTCCCATTCTGTTGTTTTCCTCTATTCCTTTGCATTGATGGCTGAGGAAGGCTTTCTTATCTCTCCTTGCTTTTCTTCGGAACCCTGCATTCAAATGAGTATATCTTTCCTTTTCTCCTTTGCCTTTAGTTTCTCTTCTTTTCTCAGCTATTTGTAAGGCCTCATCAGACAACCATTTTGCCTTTTAACATTTCTTTTTCTTGGGGATGATCTTGATCCCTGTCTCCTGTACAATGTCATGAACCTCCCTCCATAGTTCTTCAGGCACTCCATCTATCACATCTGATCCTTTGAATCTATTTGTCACTTCCATTGTATAATCATAAGGGATTTGATTTAGGTCATACCTGACTGATCTAGTGGTTTTCCCTACTTTCTTCAATTTAAGTCTGAATTTTGAAATAAGGAGTTCATGATCTGAGCCACAGTCAGCTCCCGGCCTTGTTTTTGCTGACTGTATAGAGCTTCTCCATCTTTGGCTGCAAAGAATATAATCAGTCTGATTTCGGTGTTGACCATCTGGTGATGTCCATGTATAGAGTCTTCTCTTGTGTTGTTGGAAGAGGGTGTTTGCAATAACCAATGCATTCTCTTGGCAAAACTCTATTAGCCTTTGACCTGCTTCGTTTTGTACTCCAAGGCCAAATTTGCTTGTTACTCCAGGTATGTCTTGACTTCCTACTTTTGCATTCCATTCCCCTATAATGAAAAGGACATCTTTATTGGGTATTAGTTCTAGAAAGTCTTGTAGGTGTTCATAGAACTGTTCAACTTCAGCTCCTTCAGCCTTGCTGGTCAGGGCATAGACTTGGACTACTGTGATATTGAATGGTTTGCGTTGGAAACAAACAGAGATCATTCTATCATTTTTGAGATTGCATCCGAGTACTGCATTTCAGACTCTTTCATTGTCTATGATGGCTACTCCATTTCTTCTAAAGGATTCTTGCCCACAGTAGTAGATATAATGATCATCTCATTCACACATTCCAGCCCATTTTAGTTCAGTGATATCTAAAATGTCAATGTTCACTCTTACCATCTCCTGTTTGACCAGTTCCAATTTGCCTTGATTCATGGACCTAACATTCCAGGTTCCTATGCAATATTGCTCTTTACAGCATCAGACTTTACTTCCATCACCCATCACATACATAACTGGGTGTTGTTTTTGCTTTGACTCTCTCTCTGCATTCTTTCTGGAGTTATTTCTCCACTCTTATTCAGTAGCATATTGGACACCTACTGACCTGCATACCGACCTTATGGCCAAATTCAGACTTAAATGGAAGAAAATAGGGAAAGCCACTACACCATTCAGGTATGACCTAAGTCAAATCCCTTAAAGATTCAAGGGATAATAGATCTGATAGACAGAGTACCGGAAGAACTATGGACAGAGGTTCACGACATAGTACAGGAGGCAGTGATCAACACCATCCCCAAGAAAAAGAAATGTAAAAAGGCAAAATGGTTGTCTGATGAGGTCTTACAAATAGCTGAGAAAAGAAGAGAAGTGAAAGTGAAGTTGCTCAGTTGTGTCCGACTCTTTGCGACCACATGGACTGTAGGCTACTGGCCTCCTCCATCCATGGGATGTTCCTGCCAAGAAAACTGGAGCAGGCTGCCATTTCCTTCCCCAGGGGATCTTCCAAACCCCGGGATGAAACCCTAGTCTCCCACATTGCAGGCAGACACTTTACTGACTGAGCCACCAGGAAGTCAAAGGAGAAAAGGATAGAAATACCCATTTGAATTCAGAGTTCCAAAGAATAGCAAGGAGAGATAAGAAAGCCTTCCTCAGCCATCAGTGCAAACAAATAGAGGAAAAAAATAGACTGGGAAAGATTAGCGATCACTTCAAGAAAGTTAGAGATACCAAGGGAACTTTTCATGCAAAGAAGAGCACAATAAAAGACAGAAATGATGTGGACCTAGCAGAAACAGAAGATATGAAGAAGAAGTGGCAAGAATACAAGAAGAACTATACAAAAAAGATCTTCACAACCCAGATAACAACAATGATGCGATCACTCACCTACAGCCAGACATGCTGGAAAGAGAAGTCAAGTGGGCCTTAGGAAGCATTGCTATGAACAAAGCTAGTGGAGGTGATGGAATTCCAGTTGAGCTATTTCAAATCCTAAAAGATGATGCTGTGAAAGTGTTGCACACAATATGCCAGCAAATCAGGAAAACTCAGCAGTGTCCAGAGGACTGGCAAAGGTCTGTTTTCATTTCAATCCCAAAGAAAGGCAATGCCAAAGAATGCTCAGACTACTACACAATTGCACTCATCTCACATGCTAAGCAAAGTAATGCTCAAAATTCTCCAAGCCAGGCTTCAACAATATGTGAACCATGAATTCCAGATGTTCAAGCTGGATTTAGAAAAGGGAGAGGAACCAGAGATCAAATTACCAACATCCGATGGATCATGGAAAAAGCAAGAGAGTTCCAGAAAAACATCTACTTCTGCTTTATTGACTACGCCAAAGCCTTTCACTGTGTGGATCACAATAAACTGTGGAAAATTCTGAAAGAGATGGAAATACCAGACCACATAATTTGCCTCCTGAGAAATCTTTATTCTGGTCAAGAAGCAACAGTTAGACCTGGACATGGAACAACAGACTGGTTCCAAATAGGAAAAGGAGTACATCAAGGCTGTATATTGTCACCCTGCTTATTTAACTTATATGCAGAGTATACCATGAGAAATGCTGTGCTGGAAGAAGCACAAGCTGGAATCAAGATTGCCAGGAGAAATATCAAAAACCTCAGATATGCAGATGACACCACCCTGATGGCAGAAAGTGAAGAGGAGCTAAAAAGCCTCTTGATGAAAATGAAAGAGGAGAGTGAAAAAGTTGGCTTAAAGCTCAACATTCAGAAAACAAAGATCATGGCATCTGGTCCCATCACTTCATGGGAAATAGATGGGGAAGCAGTGGAAACAGTGACAGACATTATTTTGGAGGGCTCCAATATCACTGCAGATGGTGACTGCAGCCATGAAATTAAAAGACACATGTTCCTTGGAAGAAAAGTTATGACCAACCTAGACAGCATATTAAAAAGCAGACACATTACTTTGCCAACGAAGGTCCGTCTAGTCAAAGCTATGGTTTTTCCAGTAGTCATGTATGGATGTGAGAGTTGGACAGTAAAGGAAGCTGAGCACCAAAGAATTGATGCTTTTGAACAGTGGTGTTGGAGAAGACTCTTGAGAGTCCCTTGGACTGCAAGAAGATCCAACCAGTCCATCCTAAAGGAAATCAGTCCTGAATATTCATTGGGAGGACTGATGCTGAAGCTGAAACTTCAATACTTTGGCCACCTGATGCCAAGAACCAACTCATTTGAAAAGACCCTGATGCTGGGAAAGAATGAAGACAGGAGTAAAGGGTTGACAGGGGATGAGATGGTTGGATGGCATCACCAACGTGATGTATATGAGTTTGAGCAGGCTCTGGGAGTTGGTGATGGACAGGGAGGCCTGGTTTGCTGCAGTCCATTAGGTGGCAAAGAGTTGGATAGGACTGAGCGACTGAACTAAACTGAAGTAAACAATGTGGGAGACCTGGGTTCTATCCCTGGGTTGGGAAGATCCCCTGAAGAAGGGAATGGCTACCCACTCCAGTATTCTGGCCTGGAGAATTCCATGGCTAGAGGAGCCTGGCAGGCTCCAGTCCATTATGTTGCGAAGAGTTGGACACAGCTGAGGGACTTTTATTTAAGGTGAGGTGGGGAACTACAATAGTAAATATCATCTATCACTTTAGGCTGTTTGACAAACAAATCTTCCCTTTCTTAATACTGCTATCCTTTCACAACATAACTGATGCATTATTTTGCAGTAAAGCCTTTGTCTCTCTAGTCTGCCTTACCCAGAGCACTGTCCTTATATAGGAGTGGGTGGTAGGGAATAAGGACTAAAGGAGAAGGGAAAAGAAAAGTCTGGCCCACTACATTATCAGAGTCTAGCATTTAGCATGTGCTCTGCCTTAGGCTGTCATAGTGATGTGCTATTAATCTTTTTGTGATCTCATTGGATGTTAGGTTCCACTTACTTTGTGGCATGCACAGAATCAAACCTGGCCTGAGAGTCCCCTTCTAGCTCTGAAATTCCTTGACTCTATGAATTTGCATCCTTGGTGAAAGCTGCCCACGTTGGTTGGCAGTGCTGTTCCTGGGTGATATGTATGGGTCCAGGGCCTCAGTTGCCCCCATGTCTCACTCTATCTTTTGTGGAATACAGGAGTGCTTCAAAAGATGAGCCTGAAAATGGATATTCGTGAGAATTAGAAACAAATCACTGCAGGGAACTAACAACATAAAAATGCTTCAAACTGTGAGGAACTGAAGCAACAGTTCCTGTTTGGACGTACACAATGGACACAGCATGTGAGCAGCTATAAAAAACACTGGAGGAAAAAGTGTATCTATGAAAAACAACTTTAAAAAAGCCCACAGAGAGCTCAAATGCTTCACGTGCAGAGAATCACGTGAACTTTTCTGCAGTAACTACCACAGAAAAGTCTTTGGGGTCAAGAGAATCTATGACAAACGTTTAAAGTTTTAATCTCAAAGTAAGTTTTGCCAGGACTTACCCATCTCCTGGTGCCCACAAATTCCTCTCAGTGAAACTAAAAGTCTTCCTGCTTCTATTAACCCCCAAGCTACATGGCCAAGGTTACCACGTCCATTCCAACGTGGCTTAATTATGTAAAACTGGATGAGGAAGATGAGTGATTCAGTCCTTAATCTAAAATAAGGCATTTATTTCTGACACGACTGAGCGACTAGACTAGTGTTTTAAGAAAGCTCAACTTGTGACTTGCTATGCATATGTTGTTTCTGTTCTGTCTGTTAAGTCATGTCTGACCCTTTACGACCCCATAGACTACAGAACACCAGGCTTCCCTCCCCTTCACTGTCTCCCAGAGCTTGCTCAAATTCACGTCCATTGAGTCAGTGATCCTATCTAACCATCTTGTCCTCTGCCACTCCCTTTTGCCTTCGATCTTTCCCAGCATCAGGGTCTTTTCCAATGAGTGGACCTTTCGCATCAGGTGGCCAAAGTATTGCAGCTTGAGCTTCAGCTTCATCATCAGTCCTTCCAATGAACATTCAGGGTTGATTTCCTTTAGAATGGGTGATAGATAAAACATTACATTGTTACCATATTACTTTTCAAATGTCAACCTACTACTCTGGCATCTCAAGTAAGATACTCTAAATGGAATGAAGAATAAACATAAAAGTACAAGCCTGTAATCATTATTGAATATTATATATGCCAAAAGGAATTATTTTAATTGAGTCACATTCCTCTGGGGGAAATCTTTTTTTTTTTTTTTTTAAAGTCACCAACAGACAAATCTGATAGTGACACAGAACTCCCTTTTGATATTGAAGGAATGACTTCCTAATTGGGTTACTAATGAGGAATTTATTACACTCAGTCTATTTTATAATCATTATAATCATCTCTAGATGATTCAAGTCTTAGAGGGTAATGCTTGCACATTTTGGTGATTTAACAACTGTTCCCCAGCTGGCACAGTATTAAATAAGCAAGAAATTTCTGTTTCACTTAGGTTGCTTTCAGCTAGAATTAGTAGAAATTAGTCATCTCACCCTGCTCAAGCATTAAAGGTATGTATTATCTTACATAACAAGGAGTCCATAGTTAAGAGAAGTTATCAGTGGCTGAATCATCTTATCAGAAACTCAAGTTCTTTCCATTATACTATCCTAGAGTGTCAGCTTTTGCTTAGAGGCCAACTCCCTTCTTGGTTGTAAATGAAGCCTCAGGCATCATGTGCAGATATGCCAGAGTCTGATGGATAAGGTGGCCATCTCTTCCCATATATCTCTTAGAGAAGGAGACATTTTCCAGGTGTCTGCTGCATTGGTTCTTCAGGAACTGGGTCCCATGACAACTATTAAATCAATCACTGCCAAGGCAAGTATAAGCCAATGATTAATTTAGACTAATCAAGATTTAATTCTAAGGCTCACAAATGAAATATAGACAACTCTATCAGTTAATAGGTTCTGTTGTGAGTAATAGAACTTTTAGCCCACTTTGAAGATGTGTTTTACTATGTTGAACCAGCATGAAAAAACTCTCATCAGGAAGCATATTGTCAGAATCTCTTGTTGTATTCACTTATTCTTCCTAGAATATTAAACCACAATATGTCTTTTAGGGTTTGAGAGGAGTTCTAAAATTAAAGGATGCATTTGTCATGGTTTTTCATTACATGGGAAATCAACTGCAATTAAAAAAATTAACTTCAGTTAATTTAAACATTAAAAAGGAATTATTGAAAGAGGTATGAGGTAGTCATATAAATGATGAGAAAACTGGAAAACAAGGATTGGGCATCCCTAAGGGGATGAGGCAAAGCCAGGATCAGCCCCAGTTATGGCTACTCGAGACCTCCGCTTCTGCCACTGTTGCCTGTGGAGGCTTTCTGTCCGTGTCACTGGCTTCTAAACTCTACAGCAGCCGCCTGAAGCTCTCTCACTGACCCTGTGCCTTCAAGTCAGTTCTCTAAGAGCCAACGTTCTAGGCAGAAGCATCAGATTGGCTACTTTTAGGTGAGATGTCCATGCTCTGACTGCCGGAGCAATAGAGAGAAATATTTGCACTTCCATCCGTTCTTGTGAAAAAGAATTCAGGCTGTGTCCCACCTGCCATTGGATTCCTTCCAAATAAGAATGTTAGGAAGCTGGTCAGCAAAACAACAAATACCCACTACAGAAGCTGTGGATGGGTGCTTACAGAGGAACAGGGTCACTTCACTCAGTTATACAGGACGTTGGGACGAGGGAGTGAAGAAGTGGTGATCCAGTGTGGGTGGGAGAAATTACTGAGAGACACTCACCAATAGAAAAAATTAAGTATGAAATTAGAACGGAAATTTTCAGACATGCAAGATCTCAAAATATGTCATGTTTTATGTCCTTTTAAGAAGCTTCTTGGACATGTACTATACCAAACAAGGAAATAAGCCAAGAAAGAGAAAGGAATAGGAACCAGGAAGCAATGTATCCAAGGTAAAAGAGCTGTGTGAAGAATTCTTAGGATGAAGGTGAAGGAAGCCCCCACGTCACAGCTGAGCAACAGACCCAGACAACCACCAGCTCCTAGTGGAGCAGGAGGACAGAGGACTCTTGGGAATGGGACATGTTTATGAATGTGGATATGTGCATGGAGATATTTGGGGATACATTAGTGATAGATGCATAAAAAAACAAAGTAAATGAAAAATAAGTTAATTACTAACTCCAAATAAGATATAAAATTCTACAAGGAATGTAATGTAATGTCTACTATAATTCAATTGTAAATAATACAATTATAATAATGCAAGCACTGAATTTTGATCTAATAAGAAATTGTGACAAAATCAGATTCTGGGATTTCCTTCAAAATAGTGTGAGATGATGGGGAGAGTGTGTGGAGTATGGATAGGGCATGATCAGCTATAGGTTAATGGTTGTTGAGGTTAGGTAATGAGTATATGAGGGTTCATTATACAATATCCCTTCTGTGGGTAGTTGAAAATTCTGTGTGATAAAATGCTTTGAAAATGATATAACTATATTGAAAGGATATGGGGAGAAAAAAGGGTTGGGGCAGGGATGTAAGTGCTAATCCTCAGGAATCAAAGCCCATACTGTTTCAGTCCCCGAGTGAGGAAGATCCCCTAGAGAAGGGAATGACTACACACTCCAGTATTCTTGTCTGGAAAATCCCATGGACAGAGGAGCCTGGTGGATTACTGTCCATGGGGTCTAAAACTAAAAAATCAAGTAGTGGTTGAATATGCATGTTACTCAGAGATATGGACATAAACATCAGATGGTATAGTTAAGAGATAAAGTCAAGTGCCCTGAGGCGAAGGAATCAAGGATGAAGCTGCTGTTTTCCCTTTTGTGCCTTGTAGAGCAACCTGACTTTTCAGGCTATGTGTCTGTACATCTTTATAAATTAAATTATTTAATTTCATATAGAGAATCTTTTTAAAGGAGAGAAAAACAAAGCAGAAGGACTAGTCTGAAAAAGTTATACCTTGCTGTGCACCACTGGAGAATCCTCTCTGGGTTGGATGAGCAGGACTCCTGGCAGGAGTCAAGGGCAAGGATGAAGTCAGGCCAGGAGCTAGACTCTGCCCACAGGAGAACTTCCCAACTGCTACCCAGAAAGTGGGGCTCCCCTGTGGCTCAGATGGTAAAGCATCTACCTGCAATGCATGAGACCCAGGTTCGATCCCTGGGTCAGGAAGATCCATTAAAGTTAACAAGAAATGCAATGAAGTCATTACAAATATGCCTTTGGTATGCCAACATCTTGTATCTCATACTGGTCAACTACTTATTAGCTAAACATTTAGCTTTGAAAAGACGAGAGCCAACAACTATTCCTGGGGCCTTCTGGATGTTTCTTCTCCTGACTGGAAGAAAATTCATAGTGAAGCTGCCATTCTTTCAACATATCTTTTGACTTTAGCCCATTCTTTTCCTTATGGCTTCCACAGGCAGATAATTTTAGTTTGAGGTGACCTTAAATGTATTCAATAATTGATGCAGGACTCATCATGATCAATTTGAAGGGCCCTGAGTCATAATGTAGAAGCAGGGGCCTCCAGGATGCCTGCCAGGCCAGGCATTAATTATTTGGTTGTTGGACTGTGTGGAGATCCTGAAGGTCCCAGAGGAGGCCAGGGCCAGTGTAGGGGGCATACAGGAGGCTCAAGACATTTGCCATTCACCAACTTTTACCAACATATTTCAACATTTTTAAACAGTCCTTTCCTGTATTAGTATAAACCAGCCAAATATCAGCCCTGTTTCAAGAATCTTAGCACTTGGCAGCTGACCCAGGTAGGATGGCCATATTTATTTATTTTTAATTGTTTTATTTTATAATGGACTATGTCACATGTACACGTGCTCCAGTTGTGTCCAGCTCTTTGCAACCTCATGGACTGTAGCTTGCCAGGTTCCTCTGCCCATGGAATTTTCCAGGCAGGAATAGTGGAATGGGTTGCCGTTATCCTACTCCCAGGGATCTTCTCCACCCAGGGATCAAAACAGCATTTCTTAAATCGCCTACATTTGCAGGGAAGTCACCTAATGGAGTATTGCTAATTAACAATGCTGTGATAATTTCAGGTGAACAGCAAAAGGACTCCACCAGACATATACACATATTCATTCTCCCCCAAACTCCCCTTCCATCCAGGCTGCCAAGTAACATTAAGCAGAGTTCCCTATGCTATGTAGTAGGTTCTTGTTGATTATCCGTTTTAAATATAGCAGTGTGTACATGCGATTCCAAACTCCCTAACTATCCTTTACTCCCATTCTTCCCCCTGGTAACCGGTAGTTCATTCTCTATGAATCTGTTTCTGTTTTGTAAGTTCATTTGTATCATTTCTTTTTAGATTTTGCATGTAAGGGATGTCATACCAATGTTTTTCCTTCTCTGTCTGACATCATTCAGTATGGCTCTCTCTAGGTGGGGGTGGCCATATTTAGTGAAGGTCTCAATCACCTCAAGTTTGTATCCACCTGAGGCCAGCGCTACCGATTTTAACGCTTTCACCACAACTTAGCCTTGGGGGAGAGGGACAATGAGTTCTCTTGGCTTAACAGTATATCCCTGATGTACCCTGTCTGCTGAAAGGTACAATACCTTTTTGGTTTTCACTAGTTAGACAGGTTTTCTCCATTCTGCTGCTGCTACTGTTGCTAAGTCGCTTCAGTCGTGTCCGACTTCGTGCGACCCCATAGACTGCAGCCCATCAGGCTCCGCCATCCCTGGGATTCTCCAGGCAGGAACACTGGAGTGGGTTGCCATTTCCTTCTCCAATGCATGAAAGTGAAAAGTGAAAGTGAAGTTGCTCAGTCGCGACCCCATGGACTGCAGCCCACCAGGCTCCTCCATCCATGGGATTTTCCAGGCAAGAGTACTGGAGTGGGGTGCCATTGCCTTCTCCTTTCTCCATTCTACTGTCTCCTTAATGCCTGTGCTAAGTTGCTTCAGTTGTGTCTGTTTGAAACCCTATGGACTGTAGCCTGCCAGGCTCCTCTGTCCATGGGATTATTCAGCCAAGAATACCGAAGTGAATTGCCTTGCCCTCCTCCGGGGGATCTTCCTGACCCAGGGATTGAACCCATGTCTCTTAAATGTCCTGCATTGGCAGGCGAGTTCTTTACCACTAGTGCCACCTGGGAAGCCCACATAACTGCAATATTAAATAGTCCCACAAACACTAGGTGAGTGTATGTACTTCAGAGGTTTTTAAACAAGATGGTTAGGTACACAAACCTGAAACATAAGATCACAACAATAATCACTTCTGCAAACTGGGATTCTTAATCAGGGATTCACAAACTTGGGTAGGAAAAATTACATTTTTTACTACTATCTCTAGCTGAAATTTACTAATTTCTCCAATTATTAATGCAATAAGCCACCTAAGTACCAGCTATATTTGTGACTTTGTCTCCAGTAGAAATCACAAATACTTTCATATCACATTACAGTTACTGTAGATAGCTCAAAATAATGTTTATGTTCAAAATTTCAGTAGAATGCATATTTTACAATAATAAAATTTTTTCAGTAGTTATTAGACCTGCCACTACATCTTGCTGTTTGAGGTGATAAAAGGAAAATACATGTTTTATAAGTTTGTTTCTAACTATGTTTAATGTCATTTATTTCCTTTGAAATTCTGGGTATTCTATTTTATATTTTTCAAAACATAATCTGAGAAGCAGTTTTCAAGTTTGGACAGTCAAAGGGTTCATGGCACACACTGATCAAAAGGATGTCTTCCCTGCTCTATGCAAAGCACTTTACATAACTATTGAATCATTACAATAACCCTGTAATTAGTTACTATCATTCACCACAGTACAGATCGTGACACCAACCCTGAGAAGGACGGAAAAGGTGCCTAAAGTGAACCACACAGCCAGAAAAAGGCAGGAAAATCAAGATGAGTCAGTCTGTCTCCAAAGTCCATGCCTTCGTCATCACATTACAGCACATCTGGGTATTGTAAGAATTGTGTACAAACCATCATTTTATACATTAAGATAGGGTTGATTTCTGGTGTGAAATCAGAGTTAAAAAATATTATTAGCATTGAAATAAAATGGTTCTAATTATTACTGAGACAAAAACTTTCGGATTACAGAAATAATATAAAGTGGCAGAACAAAGTGGGATCACAGAATCTCCGTCTAATGAAATGAATAAAAATTAGTCTAAGAGTCAAGCAGCAAATATTCATCTCCTACGATGCAACAGATACTGTTCTAGGTCCTGGGACTATGGAAGTGAAACAAAACAAAGTCCCTGCTCTCATTTCACACCAGCCCCCAATTCAACCAGCAGCAAACAAACACAGGAAAAGAAATAGCCTAATGGAACAAACTAGTTATTCAGAAAAGAAGATCCTGATATGAGGCACAGTCAGATTCCAAACCCTGTCCCAACCTCCCAGAAGTGGTACTCAGCACAGAGGAAGGGATTTATCTTTGAAAGGTGACTGGAAGGTTAGTTCAGTTCAGTTCAGTCGCTCAGTTGTGTCTGACTCTTTACAACCCCATGAACGGCAGCACGCCAGGCCTCCCTGTCCATCACCAACTTCCGGAGTTTACTCAAACCCATGTCCATTGAGTCGGTGATGCCATCTAACCATCTCATCTTCTGCTGTCCCCTTCTCCTCCTGCCTTCAATCTTTCCCAACATCAGGGTCTTTTCAAATGAGTCAGCTCTTCGCATCAGGTGGCCACAATACTGGAATTTCAGCTTAACATCAGTCTGTCCAATGAACACCCAGGACTGATTTCCCTTAGGATGGATTGGTTGGATCTCCTTGCTGTCCAAGGGACCCTCAAGAGCCTTCTCCAGCACCACAGTTCAAAAGCATCAATTATTCTGCGTTCAGCCCTCTTTATAGTCCAACACTCACATTTATACATGACCACTGGAAAAACCATAGCCTTGAATAGACAGACCTTTGTTGACAAAGTAATGTCTCTGCTTTTTATTATGCTGTCTGTACTCCAAGGCCAAATTTGCCTCTTATTCCAGGTATGTCTTGACTTCCTACTTTTGCATTCCAGTCCCCTATAATGAAAAGGATATCATTTGGGGGTGTTAGTTCTAAAAGGTCTTGTAGGTCTTCATAGACCCATTCAACTTCAGCTTGTTCAGTATTACTGGTCTGAGCATAGACTTGGATTACCATGATATTGAATGGTTTGCCTTGGAAATGAACAGAGATCATTCTGTCATTTTTGAGATTGCATCCAAGTATTGCATTTCGGACTCTTTTGTTGACTATGATGGATACTCCATTTCTTCTAAGGGATTCCTGCCCAAAGTAGTAGATATAATGGTCATCTCAGTTAAATTCACCCATTCTAGTCCATCTTAGTTCGCTGATTCCTAGAATGTCAGTGTTCACTCTTGCCCTCTCCTGTTTGACCACTTCCAATTTGCCTTGATTCATGGACCTGACATTCCAGATCCTATGTAATATTGCTCTTTATAGCACTGGACCTTGCTTCCATCACCAATCACATCCACAACTGGGTACTGTTTTTGCTTTGGCTCCATCCCTTCCTTCTTTCTGGAGTTATTTCTCCACTGATCTCCAGTAGCATGTTGGGCAGCTACCGACCTGGAGAGTTCATCTTTCAGTGTCCGATCTTTTTGCCTTTTCATAATGCTCATGGGGAGGTTAGTAGGCAGGTCTAATAAGTCAAGAAAAGGCCTCATGAGTTTAGCTCCTACCTGCCACCACAAGACCTCTGAAGAGGTCAGAACTAGCTCATGATTTTTCCAGAGCATTAAAAATGCTTGTGTTGGGGTTTTTACTGCTTTATTTAACAAATATTTTAAAAACACAGAATACTGAAAAAAAAAAAAAACAGACTGAATGATAAGAAGGCATTCATTCTGGGATCAGAATGCAGAGATTTTGGGCTGAGGAGACAGCAAATGCGAAAACAAATTTGGAGTGTATGATGGTTTGTTTTATGTATCAGCTTGGCTAGGCTGTAGTCAGACAGTAGTCTAGAGGTTGCAGTGAAGGCATTTGGTGAACATGACTAACTTCTACAATCAGATAACTTTAAGTAAGGGAGATTGCCCGAAAGTATGAGTACATATCATCCAATTTTAAGGCCTTAAGAGCAAAAAAAAAGGTTTCCCAGGAAAGGAGAGAAATTTTGCCTCAAGACTACAGTATTAACTTCTGCTTAAATGTCCAGCTTGCCCTGCGAATTTCAAACCAGTCAGTTTCACAATTGTATGAGCCAATTCCTTAAAATATATATAAGTGATTCAGAGAGAGAGAGAGAGAGATGTTTCTGTATCCATATGGACATACACATTCCATCCCAGTATCTGCTTCTGAAGAACCCAGCCTGCAATAATTACTGCCAAGATATAGTATATCCTATTGATGCTGTTTCTCTGGAGAACATGACTGATACAGAGCTCTGGTTTGAGGAACAGAAAGAAGGCCATTGTTACTGGAGCACAATGAAAGTGGTGGTAGTGGGGATGGCTTGGTGGGAGAGTGACACGTGAGGAGGACAGAGATGAGGGGTGGCCAGGATATCTCAGGCCTTGTAGGCTCCCCAAAACAGGAATCCACAGAACAGATGCTGAACAACAGGTTAAGTGAGAAAAGAAATCAAATTTTTATGGTTCTGAAAACTAAATTAAGTTTCTCGCTTACCAGATTGGTAAATATTCCAAAGATTGGCAGCCCCCTGTGTTGGTGAGGCTGTGTGAAAAGGAGCCTCTTAGATAACTCGGGTGGGAGGGAAAGGGGCATAACCCCTATGGAGGGGGGAACGTGAGAATAGCTAACAGGACTGCACATGTGTTTATCACTGCTTCAAGCACTCCCAGCTGAGGGAATTTAGCCTGAAGTTGCACCTCCATAAAGATGAAAGACATAAATTATTGGCAGCATCCTCTGTAATAACAAAATATTGGAAGCAACCTAAATGTCTATCCATAGAAGATGAGTTAATAAACTAGTACCTGCACACAGTAGAGTTTTACAAAGCTGTTTTCAAAAAGGATAATTTCTATATATTGATAGACTGATTTATAATTTTGTTAAGAAAAACAAGGGGCAAATGAATATTGATAGAATGCTAAGAAGAAAGAGGAAGTAAAAGATCGTGTGTTCACGCAAGTGTGTGTGTGTGTGTGTGTGTGTGTGTGTGTGTGTGTGTATTTTTGAAAAAAAAAAAAAGAGGCAAAAAGTGCAGAAACTCAGATACATATCAGAATTATCCTGGAATTTTTTGAAAAATACAAATGCCCAGGTGTGGCTTTTTTCCTGCAAACTCCAGGTGTGTTTCTGATGAGCAGCCATGTTTAAAAACAACTGGACTATATGAGGATCTTTTCATTTTACTTAGTTTGTTTCACTTTTTGAATTTCATATTCAGTGACCCCCCCTTTCATTAGCTGTTTTCCAATTTCTCCATCTCTTCTTTTTTTTAAAACAATGTTCTTTCTCAAGACTTTATCAAGTGTAGTAGAAAAGCCTTCATATACATATACATAGTATGTATAATATAATATATATTTTAGAAACTTTATGAATTTTTGCCTAGCTAAAAAATTTATGACATTTCATTCCACTTGTTTGACTTAGTATGAAGAGAATGCTAGATTTCTAACTAAAAATTAGATGTGCAAAAAGCAACAAAGGCATACTGTATAGTACAGGGAACTGTAGTCAGTATCCCGTAATAACCTATAATGGAAATAATCTGAAAAGTAATATATGTGCATATGTATAACTGAATCACCTTGCTGTGCACCTGAAACATTGTAAGTCAACTATACTTCAATAAAATATATATTAAGAAAAAAATAAAGCCCTTCTTAGACCAAAAAAAAAAGAATTTGAATACAATATAATTTACCATTTGCTTATTTGTCTTAACCATTGTATTATATGTATTTATATTATGAATAAAAGCACTTTAAACATGAAAAAAATGCAGGAACTAAGAAAATGTTTTTTATGTAGTCAAATGGACAGAAACGAGAATAAGACTTCCCTCAGTATAAATTTTTACATGATTTAAATTTTTACCTTATGTAAATATTTTAAATAATCCCAATCATAAAATTAAAACAATGTATAAATACTAAAATGTGCCACCCATGTCCTCTTTCAAGGAAGCTACCCAGCCTGGGGAGAATGCAGACAGTAGAAGGTCTCCAGCTGTCAGCTCCTTCAGGGTTTGCCTCAGCTGCAGAAGAACAGCCTCCTGCAAAGTCACACCCTTCCTGGGGTGACCACATCCTGTCATGAGCCAGGCTAGGGCTCAAAGGCCCAGAACTCCCCTCCAGATTGTCTGAGGCTTTGTTTGGCTTGCATCACAGTTTGTCTTCTCCCTTTTGCTAAATCTTATTCCCTCTCCCTTCTTTTCACAAGTATTGATCTCTAATAAACACCTTGCATCCCAAACTCCATCTCCATCTTATGTCTCCAGCACTGGCAGGCAGGTTTCCCAAGAATCCAGACTGCTATCGTTGCAGCCAAGAGCTGGATTATTCACCACCTGGCTGGTCTTGAGGACCCCTTTACTGGTGGCAGGTGGAGCACAGCAGACCCTGGCACAAGGCAGTGGTCCAATTGTTTACTGGTAATGAGTTGAAAGGGTGTACCAGTAAAAGGAAATGCACTAACAAGCGGGTGCTCTGTGTCTACTCTCTGAGAAGCATACAGGAAGTAGTAGCTCTAATATGAATTTATGGTTACCAGGAGGGAAGGGTGGAGGAAAGGGATAGTTAGGGAGTCTGGGATTGACATGTGCACACTGCTATATTTAATGTGGATAACCGACAAAGTCCTACTGTATAGCACAGGGAACTCTGCTCAATGTTATACCACAGCCTGGATGGGAGGGGAGTTTGGGGGAGAGTGTGTGTGTGTGTGTGTGTGTGTGTGTGTGTGTGTTAGTCATTCAGTCGTGTCTGACTCTTTGTGAGCCCACTGACTGTAGCCCACCAGGCTCCTCTGTCCATAGAATTCTCCAGGCAGGAAGACTGAGGTGGGTTGCCATTTCCTTCTCCAGGGAATCTTCCTGACCCAGAGGTTGAACCCACGTGCTTATGTCTCCAGCACTGGCAGGCAGGTTCTTTACCACTAGCACCACTTGGGAAGCCCCCATTTGGGGGAGAATGGATTCACATATATGTGTGGTTGAGTCCCTTTGCTGTCCACCTGAAACTATCACAACATTGTTAACTGGCTATACTCTAATATAAAATAAAAAATTAAAAAAATAGTAGCTGTGAGGATTGCAGTATTGGGTGGTATTGCTAAGTTCCACTGATGCCCTACAGAAAATTGAGAGCCAGGTAGCAGACAATTAAAAAGAACTCTGGAAGCCAAAAGGCCTTTTTGTTTACATACAAATAATCTCAACTCCTTCAGCAGGAGAGCTGAGAAAGTTGAGGCTCAAGATCAGACATTATGGTCTAAGTGGCTGAAATTCAAAGAAATCTAATGTCCAACAATAGTAGTCTGTTGCACTAAGGTAAGGCCTCTGATGGGGAAAACTTAAGCAACTCTTGGATAGAGGCATCTGAAACAGTGCTTCCAAAGAGTTAGACTCCTCATACTCCCCTGAAACTTCTGAGTCTGTAGCAGTGTCCTGGTCCTCCCTGTTGAAAACTAGCGATGCACCCACACTGGAAGAAGTTTTGTAGTCCTCTCTGCACCAGTCAGAAAGCACCCCTCTCACAATCTGCCCCATCTCCCCTCTGCCCTGTTGTTGTTCAGTCGCTGTCATGTCCAACTCTTTGTTGGATGCCAGACTTGCCAGACTTCCCTGACTTTTGCCATCTCCCAGAGCTTGCTCAAACTCATGTCCATTGAGTTGGTGATGCTATTCAACCATCTTGTCCTCTGTCATCCCCTTTTTTCCTCCTGCCTTCAATCTTTCCCAGCATCAGGGTCTTTTCCAATGAGTTGGCTATTTGTATTACATGGCCAAAGTATTGGAGCTTCAGCTTCAGGATCAGTCCTTGCAATGAATATTCAGGGTTGATTTCCTTTAGGATGGACTGGATGGATTTCCTTGCAGTCCAAGGGACTCTCCAGAGTCTTCTCAAGCACCACAGTTCTAAAGCATCAATTCTTTGGCATTCAGTCTTCTTTATGGTCCAACTTTCACATCCATACATGACTACTGGAAAAACCATAGTTTTGACTGTATTGGCATTTGTTGGCAAAATAATGTCTTTGCTTTTTAATATGCTGTCTAGGTTGGTCATAGCATTTCTTCCAAGGAGCAAGCATCTTTTAATTTCATGGCTGCAGTAACCATCTGCAGTGATTTTGGAGCCCAAGAAAATAGTCTGTCACCATCCATTTGCCACAAAGGGATGGGACCATATGCTATGATCTTAGTTTTTTTAATATTGAGTTGTAAGTCAGTTTTTTCACTCTCTTCTTTCATTTTCATCAAGAGGCTCTTTAGTTCCTATTCACTTTCTGCCATAAGGGTGGTGTCATCTGCATATCTGAGGTTATTGATATTTCTCCTGACAATCTTGATTTCAGCTTGTGCTTCATCCAGCCCAGTGTTTCTCATAATGTATTCTGCATATAAGTTCAATAAGCAGGGTGACAGTATACAGCCCTGATGGACTTCTTTCCCAATTTGGAACCAGTCTGTTGCTCCATGTCTGGTTCTAAATGTTGCTCCTTGACCTGCATACACATTTCACAGGAGGCAGGTCAGGTGGTCTGGTATTCCCTTCTCTTAAAGAATTTTCCACAGTGTATTGTGATCCACACAGTCAAAGACTTTGGCATAGTCAATAAAGCAGAAGTAGATATTATTTCTGGAATTCTCTTTCTTTCTATATAATCCAACAGATGTTGGCAATTAGATCTCTGGTTCCTCTGCATTTTCTAAATCTAGCTTGAACATCTTGACATGCTTGGTTCATGAACTGTTGCAGCCTGGCTTGGCGAATTTTGAGTATGACTTTGCTAGCATGTGAAATGAGTGCAATTGTGTGGTGGTTAGGGTTAAGTCACAAAGCAACACAGTTGGGACTGACTGGGCCTGATCATGGAGGATAAAAATTATACCTTAAAGGAGCTGCTAAACTATGGTAGTAGGTATTAGGAGCTTAGAGATTATTTTTTTAAGATCTAACATTTAAAAAAATTTTTTGAATTTCAGAAATTTTATTATAATTTTAAAGATAGGTATTACATTTGGGGTAAAATGTTTCCCTCTAAAATTTTTTTTTATTGTAGTATAGTTCCTTTTCAATGTTGTGTTAGTTTCTACACTACAGCAAAGTGAATCAGCTATAAGTATACACATATCCCCTCTTTTTGGATTTCCTTCCCATTTAATTCACCACAGAACATTGAGTAGAGTCCCCTGTGCTATACAACAGGTTCTTATTAGTTATCTATTTTCTACATAGTATCAATAGTGTATATATGTCAATCTCAGTCTCTCAGTTCATCTCATACCCTCCTTCCCCACTTGGTATCCATATATTTGTGCTCTATATATGTGTCTTTATTTCTGCTTTGTAAATGAGATTGTCTATACCAATTTTTTTCATATGTAGAGATGTGCATGGACCTAGAGATTTTTAGGCAGAGTGAAGTAAGTCAGAAATCAAACAATGAATATTATATATTAATGCATATATGTAGAATCTGATAATATGTATTGACTGGATTCTGAGGGTCCTGATCAAAGGAAATGTTTATTGACTAGGGAGCATTCTTCTAAGATGCAGCATTTAATAGTTTTGCAAAGGGCCCAGGAGATGGTGTGAACTTGCTTCTGAAATGTCTCCTAGAGGCATGGATAAAGCCTGTCAGTATGACATCCATATCATGGCCCACACTGAACAGACTTGAAATGCCACAGTTTCCCTGGTAGACAGCAGAGGAAAGGATTTGAAAGATTAGGGGAGGGAGCATGTGGATGGATACAGCATGATGATAAGATTTGGCAGATGATTACCTTTCACAGGAAGGCCCAGGGAATGTATCATTTACTGAGGCTATGAGAATTAACTTGGCTCACTGACAGAAATGAGGATGATAGAATCCCAAAATAACAGAAGGCAGAGGGTGGCACTTAGGAGCCAGAAGCTAAAGGACAACAATTATTATAGTGATGAGCAAAATCAGATTGGAAGCCAAGAGGTCTGATACAGAAAAAAGTACAGAGATTATTAACAGTATACAGCATCCCCAAGGGTAAAGTCAATGGGTAGCCATCATGGAAGCTGTTTTACTTATATCAGCAGAAATGAAGAACACATGACCAAGAGGTGAGAAATATGATTCCTTGCATAGTTCTTCACCTGAGTGAGGTTTCAGATGAAAAACTCATTGACTAAAAGTTGGCAGTGGGAGGGAGCCTGTAACACCATGCCAAATACACATGGTGATGATTTCTTCAGTCCTCCCCTGGAGAGATTTATAGTCATTTGTATAGGTAATTATGCATCAAAGAAAAGGAAATACCCAGACATTCCAGGATTGATGGACCCAGTGTCTAGGTGACATTGTAATATGGAGTGCTGAAGTATCGTCATGGTCCCCTGTTAATGGAAAAATATTAGGATCAGTTAATGGGGTTCTGGTCAAGACGAGGCTTACATTGCATTCTCCAAGTCCCATTGGTCATTTCCCCAGTCCCTGAATTGAGACTGATGTCCTTGGCAGTTGGCATAACCCTCACATGGCTTCTTGGTCTATGGGTTGAGAATAGAGAAGACCACTACTTCAATGGTAGGGTGAAAGACCCTACCATCCCTTGCCAAAACATTAGATACAAAACACAGTATTGCTTCCCAGAGGCAGCAGAAATTAGTGCTGCCTCTAAGACTTTAAATGACACAGCAGTTATGGTCTCCATTCACTTAATTCACCAGTCTGGTCCCTGCAGAAACCAAGTTAATGCTGGAGGATAATTATAAATTACCATAAGCTCAACCAACTGATACCCCCAGTCACAGCCCCCATGCTGGATGTGGTATCTTTGCTAGAAAAGATGAATATGGCCTCATAGATATAGTATGCAGCCATCAATTTAATGAATGTTTTCTTTTCTATCCCAAAAAGGAAAGAGGATCACATGGAACTGTTCTACCCCAGATCTCTGTTAGCCCTCTTATCCTCTATCATAATACAGTCCGAAGAGGTCTGGACTATTCAGACTTTCCACAGAAAAGCACATTATTCCATTATATAGATGGCATTATGTTGATAAGACTACATAAACACAAGTGGTTGGTGTGCTGGAGGCCTTAGTAAGATCCATGTGTTCCAGAGTGTGGAGGATAAACCATGGAGTTTCAAAGGCATATTACATCTGGAAAAATGTTTAAAGTTTCAATGGTCAGGGTTGTGTTGAGGTTATCCCCTAAAAAAGAAAAGTTAAGGTTTTGCCTTTGGGCCTCCCTCCAGGAAAAGAGAAGTATTGGTAGGTTTGTGTTCTGGAAACAATACTTCTGGCCATAGAATGAGTGATGAATGGCTGCCAATTTTGAATAAAGTCCAGAGCAAGAAATAGATTTGCAGCAGATGCAAGTTACTTTCTTTCATTTTTTAATTTACTTTTAATTGGAGTATAATTGCTTTAAAATGTCGTGGTAGTTTTTGCTGTATGACCACATGAATCATCTGTAAGTATATATATATAGATCCAAGTTTCTATGCAAGCAGTTTGACCCCTGGGTCAGGTGTACTCTAGAACCTATGAAAGTCACAAAGCTGGGTCCCTGCAGTTCCAGAGCAAGGCCACACCATCTGTAGCAGAAAATTATGTACCTGGCATGCTGCTTGGACCCTATAGTGACCCTATAGAGGTCACTTGGGGAATCAAGTGACCATACCGCCAGAATTGCCTCTTATGAGAACTTACAAATTCATAAAATTGAGCAGGTTCCAGCAACAGTCTCTTGTAAGATAGAAGTGGAACTTTCAGCACCATTGAGCGCAATCAGGGCCAGAGGGCACAGAGCAAGCAGCATGTGCAGGCAATCCAGATTTCTATGACACCCACCACTGTTACACCAGTGCCCGTCACTCAGATAAAAGAGGGAAAAAAAAAAATCTGACCTCAATTTATGGATGAGTCAGCTCTATGTGTGGATGCAAGCTGAGATGGAAGACAGCTGCACCATAGCTTCATTCAGAGGAGGCCTTGGCAGTGATGAGAGAAAATTATTTCAGTGGGCAGAGGCCTCACGAGCAGTGGCTTGGCCAAGACGACCAGTGACAGAGAGTTCTGGAATAGAAGCATGAAGGTGGACATTCGGAAGTACACTTGTGGAAGGAAGATTTTTACATTATATCTTAATGCACACCGAGAGCTTCCATTATGAGAGATAACCAAGTAGACAAAACGATTTGGTCAGTCAATGCCTACCCGTGTACTAATGTGTTAAGTACAAGTATCAGTATGATATGTTTATTTCCTACCACAGTCCATGGGGTTGCTAAGAGTCGGACACGACTGAGTGACTTCACTTTCGTTTTTCACTTTCATGCATTGGAGAAGGAAATGACAACCCACTCCAGTGTTCTTTCCTTGAGAATCCCAGGGATGGGGGAGCCTGAGGGGCTGCCGTCTGTGGGGTCACACAGAGTTGGACATGACTGAAGCGACTTAGCAGCAGCAGCAGCAGCAATGAGTACATCTAGTTCTCAGATCTTGGTTTTTAAAATACCAATATCCATTTAAAAGAAAGCAGAAATCCTCCAACATTTCCTCGTAGGAGAAATGGTTGACTCCAAATCTGGGACAGAAAAAGTACAAGGGGAGCCTGAAACACTTTTTCGTACCAAAAAAGCAGTGAAAAGCTGAAAAGGTCACAGGAGCCATCTTGAAGGAGTTCCCACTGACCAAACTTGGGACAGTTTGAACATCAAATTGAATAATGATGCTAATGAATTATAACACACTGAATAAAAAGGCAATCATAAGTCCATAGTGTTCTTTTCTAAAAATGAGAGGGAGAGGAGAGGAAAAAGAGAAAGCTTTTATATATAAAGGAATACAAGCCAACAGATGCAGTGGAAATGCTAAGTAAGAAAATCGCCATTTTGCAACCACCAATTGATGTAGGTGGGAATCATTAATGGATGCTAAAACTCAAAATAAAAAGTTATTGGGGAACAGGCTATTTACACAGTTTTCAAATAGCATGCTGCAGATTACTTATTCATTATAAAGGGGGGGGGATGTGATTTTATAATAGATCTGGTGGACACCAGTGTAACCAAGTAATGAAACTGCCTTGTCAATAATGGAGTGGATATTTTTAACTTCTTGTTGTGATGAACAGAGAAAGACACAACATCACCCATGCTATGCTCTTGCCAGAGTGTTTAACCTGAATATAACCATGAGAAAAACAATCAGGTAAATCCAGATTATAAGACAATTTACAGTAAAACAAGCTTCCCAAAATGTCAATCATTAAAAGCAAAACAAAAGATAGGGGAATCTCTTCTATATGGAAGATGAAATTCTTCTATATTAAATAAATGCAGTGCATGACCTTTGATTGGATACTGGGTCAAAAATAAAAAATGAAAGATAATTAGAAGGCACAATTTGGCGACAATGGGAGAAAATTGAGTATTGGACAGTATATTAGGTTAAAATAGTGTGCTGGTGTTAAATTTCTTAGGTATGATGATGATATGGTGGTCATGTGGCAGAATGTACTTATTCATCGGAGATATAAATACTTTGTGAAGTATTTAGGGATGAAGTGTCCTGAGAGAGAGAGTGTGGCAGAATATTAACCATGGGTAAATTAGGTTGCAAGATAAGAATCATTTTACTTTTACTATTTGTTCAACTCTTTTTATTGGTTTAGACTTTCTTCAAAATAAGCAGTTGGGGAGGATGCAAACTCTTCAAAACATGATATATTCAAACACTTTGCAGAACTGATTTTGTGCTATTGATAAACAATAAAGTAACTTGAAAAGATAAAAGACAACAAGAACAGCATTGCACAATGGAGACAAGGCTGAAAAACAAATGATTGAGAAGGAGGAAAAGCTTCCATCAGTCGCAGTGAGCACCGGGGAGAAAGCTGGAAATTGACAGGGAGAGGCTGCATATGCAGTGCAATAGCGTTTCCTGCAGCTAGAAGGAAATTGGTGCAAGATAAAGATTTGAACAGGACTTCCCCTAAAAATTCCCTGGTGGCTCGGAGGTTAAAGCGTCTGCCCCCAATGCAGGAAACCCGGGTTCGATCCCTGGATCTGGAAGATCCCCGAGCAGGATATAGCAACCCACTCCAGTATTCTTCCCTGGAGAATCTCATGGAGGGAGGAACCTCGTAGGCTACAGTCCACGGGGTCACAAAGAGTCGGACACCACTGAGCGACTTCACTTTCACTTTCTCCCAGGCAGAGGGTGAAGTTTAGGGAAAGAAGATGAAGATAATAAAGGGGAAGTGGAAGGAAAAGGCAGGTTGAAGAAGTGTTATGTCACCGTCGCTACCGGCGTTCTCCGCTCTTCCTACAAGTTCATGCGATTAAGGGAAATGATACACAGACCCACTCAACCACCCAAAGCTTTTGTACACCCCAGAGAAAGGTGTCAGGTCTTTAGGTGACCTTGAGATCTCAGTTCTCTTGGCTTTTTCTAAATAACTCATTGTTCCAATTATATTGACACCAGAAGATCTAGGATCATGTTTTTCTTAAAGCTTCCTTTAAGAAAGGTCCTTCTTCTATGACCCCTGAAAATAAATTGAGATATAAGCAGTGCATGAATTGGATATTGGAGATAAATTATTGAAAAGCCAGCATTTCCTAGGCTGTTATAATTATGGAATTAAGTTTGGAAACATGTGGTGCTTTCTCCAGACTGGATGGAAAATATGACACATTTAACAGCTATATAACTTTCTATCTGTTGCATAAACATTTCCTCATTATTAACATTTCATTCTCAACAAATCAAGGTGAAATTAGCAATGTAAAACTCTGTGTTTACCTGCTCCGGGGACAGTAATGTACTCCACTATAAGACAAGTGATAAAATTCATATTTTTCTTCAATAAGAATAAGTGCGTCAGTCGTATCCAACTCTGTGCGACCCCATAGACAACAGCCCACCAGGCTCCCCCGTCCCTGGGATTCTCCAGGCAAGAACACTGGAGTGGGTTGCCATTTCCTTCTCCAATGCATGAAAATTAAAAGTGAAAGTGAAGTCACTCAGTCGTGCCCGACTTTGCGACCCCATGGACTGCAGCCTACCAGGCTCCTCCATCCATGGGATTTTCCAGGCAAGAGTACTGGAGTGGGTTGCCATTGCCTTCTCCAAAGAATAAGCCATAATAAGGCAGAAAAAGATTTCATGATTAAGGTTTCCAATAGTTGTTCTCAGGATTGGAAAAAAATTTACAACTTTGGTATCACATTTACATGTACTAATTACTGTTTTAGCAAAATGTTTTGTTGCCATCTAGAGGATGTCTGGCTTTTAAAATATATATAATTTGATTCCGGTCAGAAAAATACATCCATCTGAGTTATTCTTTTTAAACTGATTTTTCTCACTGGAGCATGGAAGAGTACTGTGGAGGCTGAAGCTCAGAAGAGGAATAGGACAATCCTAGGATGTTTGGGCTACCAAGCGCCTTGGAGGTCATTCAGTGCAATCCATATCTGGTTCATGAAACCTGCACACATTGTCCTCAATGAGGTCAAGTATTGAAAATCTATCTAACAAAGATGAGAGTAGAGCTACTTGTTTTTCAGAGATCTTGAGCAAGAAGCTTTGCAATTCTCCTTTGAAAACTATGAAACTGAATCTGAAATAATCATCTGGGTTAATATTAACAAAAATGGCTAAGAAGCCAAATTCCTTTCTTGAAACAATTTGTTTGGTTAGTGTGATAGACTTGCTAGACTACATGAAACAGCTATGAAGTGTTTTTATTAGATGAGCAATGCAGGTCCTATACATAAGAATGAAATATCCTATGTCAACTTGTGCACCTGTTGTATTTATTTTCAGGTGCTCATAGGTGCTTATTGGGCTAATCTTGTTGTTCAG
Source organism: Budorcas taxicolor (assembly GCF_023091745.1). NCBI lineage: Eukaryota > Metazoa > Chordata > Mammalia > Artiodactyla > Bovidae > Budorcas > Budorcas taxicolor. The sequence goes on along the minus strand of NC_068926.1, from coordinate 35,914,290 downwards.
TCTATCAGTAGTATCCAACTCTTTGCGACCCCACGGACTGCAGCACATCAGCGGGCTAATCTTACTCCTTAGTTTTAAGAACTTTATCAATATCTACCCATATCCTCATATTCTTCTCTTCCCTTAGGTCTCCATTCTAATTAAAGACAATTACAAGGATAATGTTTATAACTATATTTATCCTTGTAAAATATGTGGTACTGATGCAGTGCTATTTCAATAAGTATAGCATTGTACTATAAATCTCATTCTTTATTTTACTCTTTGTATTATTTTTGATACATATAAATCTGCTTTATATAATTTATCTGATAATTGTTAGTCTATAGTATGCACCTATCATATTTTATATATCCATTCGTCCAGCTTCAGCTCCCAAGAATCACCAGCAATGCTACTATGAATATCTTCAAAAAATAGCCCTTCAAGGACTTGTAGAAAGATTTTCTCTGGGATATACCAGAATAGGTCACTGGGTCGCAGGATGTATACATATCTTCTTCCTTTGTCCATGAACAGATCATTTCCAGAGTGACTCACATTAGCAGTGCACAATTATTCATCAAAACCTTAGTAACATTCATCTTTATCATTTAAATAACATGGTAGGCTAACATAGCATATTATTAAAAATTTCCATTTCTCTGGTTACTAATGAATTTGGGACTCTTTGGTATGCTTGTTGGACATTGGGTTTCCTCTTCTGTGAATGCTTCTTCATGTCCTATGCCCATTTTTTTCCTCATTATATCTGAACTTGAAATTATACTTTCACTTGCTTTTTATGTTCCCTTGTTTTGTTTCTTTTATCTTAATGATTGTTGGTTTTTGAAATACTGCAAATATCTTTTCTTAGTCACCTGTGTACTAAAGATACCTGTGATATCTTACCCTGAAAAAATATTGTTTTCTTTAATTTGGACATCAGTTCAATTCAGTTGCTCAGTCGTGTCCGACTCTTTGCAACCCCATGAATCACAGCACGCCAGGCCTCCCTGTCCATCACCAACTCCTGGAGTTCACTCAGATTCACGTCCATCGAGTCGGTGATGCCATCCAGCCATCTCATCCTCCGTCGTCCCCTTCTCCTCCTGCCCTCAATCCCTCCCAGCATCAAAGTCTTTTCCAATGAGTCAACTCTTCGCATGAGGTGGCCAAAGTGCTGGAGTTTCAGCTTTAGCATCATGCCTTCCAAAGAAATCCCAGGGCTGATCTCCTTCAGAATGGACTGGTTGGATCTCCTTGCAGTCCAAGGGACTCTTAAGAGTCTTCTCCAACACCACAGTTCAAAAGCATCATAGTCAGCATCATTTTTTCATCTTATTGTTTGCCTTCAGGATCTTGTTTAGGAAGCCTATCCTCAGCTTTTTTTTTTCCCTACATATTTTTTTCCATTAGCGCTGTTGTTTACCTTTAGTCTACCTATTTATATGAATAAGGTAGGAATATATATATATTTTTATATACTGAACTATTTATAGCAGTGCTCCTGAAAATAGGCACCTTTTCTCCACTGTTCTGGGGTAAGAATTTCATATGACAGTTTTTACACACACACACGCACACACACACACACACACACACTGTTCTGTTCCACTGGCTTATTTATTTGTTCCTGTTCCAGTACTATATCGTTTTTACTAATAAAGCTTTGCTTTAGTCAATACCTAATAAGACATGCCCCGGCTCTTTCCTTTTGTTTATTAAAATTGATTTAGGTATTTGTTAGCTTCTATTCATCAATATACCCACTCCAGTGTTCTTGCCTGGAGAATCCCAGGGATGGGGGTGCCTGGTGGGCTGCCGTCTCTGGGGTCGCACAGAGTTAGACATGACTGAAGCGACTTAGCAGCAGCAGCATTCATCAATATAAAATTTAAAATGAGCTTGTTGAGTTTCTCGTACTTCAGCTGCATTTAGTAATTCAATTTCATTGAATTTATGCATTAAATATAATTCAACTATTCTAAATTAAAACATTGTGAACATAGCTATATTTTCACTTACTTAAATCTTTTATATCCCTTAAAATTTTGTTCATAAGTGTTTATACATTCTTTCATTAATGCCTAGTTCTATTAATAGTTTTGTTAATGGTGTCCCATTTTCTATATTCCTAATTGGAATTGTTTAATGAAGATATATTATAGTATTTATATACTGTAAAAAAATAATACCACTGCTTTTGAGTGGAAACTAAATTTTGTAGTTAAGTCCATGTTTGTAAGGTGAAAACACTTTTAAACCACTGCGTGTATATCTGTCTCTTTCCATGGCAAATTCCACACCCAGTTCTAATCTTCATTTCTGCTCAGCTCAGATCCCCTAGCTTGCCTTCTCACAGCATTAAAAACATGACCTTTAAAGAAACTAAAATGATGTGAAGTATAGCCTCTATATTTAAATACTTTTTAAAGTTTTATTCAGATTCTTCTCATCTGACTCACTTTCACTTCTTAACTCAAAAGACAGGGACTTTCAAAGTGTTTTCAGACCAAAAAGCTCATAACCTGATTTTACTATCTGCCAACATTTGTGTCGGCCACTAGGGAGATGATTAGTTTATGTAAATTTAGATGAATCTTGTCATAAATTGTTGGGTTTTGCAACTACCATTAATTTAGGGAAAAAGTAGCAAGGGATTGCTTAGGATGGCTGTATGAATGGGGCAATAATTCAATTACATGTTATTGAAGTGGGAGTTTATAGAAAAGAAAATATGATTAGAGTTCAGTAAAATTGTACGTTAGAGAATTACATCTTTGATGTAGAGTAAACAAACTGCCATATTTTCTTCTAATGAAAATGCTGACACTGATTTGTGACACTGACATAACTTAGTGTGTCCCATAAAAATTGCCGCTGAGAATTATAGCTATTGCTGAAAAGCTTTAGTAATTTTAGAAAAATAACTCAGTGGTAGTGTTCAGTTCAGTTCAGTCGCTCAGTCGTGTTCAACTCTTTGAGACCCCATGGACTGCACCACGCCAGGCCTCCCTGTCCATCACCAACTCCCGGAGTTTACTCAAACTCATGTTCATTGAGTCAGGGATGCTATCTAACCATCTTGGCCTCTGTTGTCCCCTTCTCCTCCTGCCTTCAATCTTTCCCAACATCAGGGTCTTTCCAAATAAGTCAGTTTTTCACATCACGTGGCCAAAGTATTGGAGTTTCAGCTTCAACATCAGTCCTTCCAATGAACACTCAGGACTGATTTCCTTAGGATGGACTGGTTGGATCTCCTTGCAGTCCAAGGGACTCGCAAGAGTCTTCTCCAACACCACAGTTCAAAAGCATCAATCCTTTGGCACTCAGCTTTCTTCACAGTCCAACTCTCACATCCATACATGACCACAGGAAAAACCTAGTCTTGACTAGATGGACCTTTGTTGACAAAGTAATGTCTCTGCTTTTTAATATGCTATCTAGGTTGGTCATAACTTTCCTTCCAAGGAGTAAGCATCTTTTAATTCATGGCTGCAGTCACCATCTGCAGCAATTTTGGAGCCCCCCAAAATAAAGTCTGTCACTATTTCTACTGTTTCCCCATCTATTTGCCATGAAGTGATGGGACCGGATGCCACAATATTAGTTTTCTGAATGCTGAACTTTAAGCCAAACTTTTTCACTCTCCTCTTTCACTCTCATCAAGAGGTTCTTTAGTTCCTCTTCACTTTCTGCCATAAGGGTGGTGTCTTCTGCATATCTGAGGTTATTTTCTCCCAGCAATCTTGATTCCAGCTTGTGCTTCATCCAGCACAGCATTTCTCATGATGTACTCTGAATATAAGTTAAATAAGCAGGGTGACAATATACAGCCTTGATGTACTCCTTTTCCTATTTGGAACCAGTCTGTTATTCCATATCCAGTTCTAACTGTTGCTTCCTGACCTGCATACAGATTTCTCAAGAAGCAAGTCCGGTGGTCTGGTATTCCCATCTCTTTCAGAATTTTCCACAGCTTATTGTGATCCACACAGCCAAAGGCTTTGGCATAGTCAATAAAGCAGAAATAGATGTTTTTCTGGAACTCTCTTGCTTTTTCGATGAGCCAGCGGATGTTGGCAATTTGATCTCTGGTTCCTCTGCTTTTTCTAAAACCAGCTTGAACATCTTGGAAGTTCATGATTCACGTATTATTGAAGCCTGGCTTGGAGAATTTTGAGCATTACTTTGCTAGCGTGTGAGATGAGTGCAATTGTGTGGTAGTCTGAGCATTCTTAGGTAGTGTATCCAACATTTAAATTTGGTTGGGGCAGAAAAAATTGAATTCCAGAGTAATAAAATAGGGTATATGTACACTAACTGAAATATGTTTCCTTATGCCATTAATAGAGCGAAGAGGGCAACTTTTGCTGTTATTTATCTTTGCTGTTACTCAGAACTTTGATTCTGCTAAGGAGAAACAATAGAAAACTTAAGTCAAATTTAGGAAATTTAGAATTTTATTTTGCATATTTATTAATTCATCAAAAATAAAATCAGTTCTATGGGTTTTCTGTCTAGATAAGCTCCCCCAAGTTCTCTGTAAAATGTCTATCTTACAAACAATTTCCACCCATAAATTATAGTCATATTTTGCCTACCTCCTTTTGTTACTGATGAAAAAGTTCATCTTTCAGTTGCAATTGCATTTTTAGTCTATGGAACATACCTCCATTGTGAAATATTAACCTCTCTTGGCTTCCTTGCCATAGTGCTTTTTGTGGTTTCCTTCCCACCTTATTGGCCACTTATTCCCATTTTTTCTGGCTTTTCTTTCTCTATCCCCTGATCAATGCTAGATATTGTTACAGTTCAGTCTGGAGCTATCCTTTAATCTCATGTGTTACTTCCTTCCTGGGTGTTCCAGTGCATTTTCTTGAGTTTAGTTACTACCAAATATACATCCCTGGAGGTCACCTTAAAAATGAAAGCACATCAAATAAACTAAAAAATCATTTTTTTACTTAAAGACACAAAGAAGTATGAGGGAGCTAAATTCAGAGAGGGACAAACCCTTGTGAATGAGCAGAAACCTGAGGCTGCTTCCATCCTGAGAGCTTTTTGCTGGGTCTTGAGACACAGGAGGGTGAAGGAGCAAGTCTGCTATAGCTAGAACTCTGCTGGGATAAGGAGAAACCAATTTTTTAAATCTATTTTTAAACTGTTTTATTAGGATAAAATCTATACCATTTTTCCATACAAAATGTACGATTTAGTGTTTTTTTTTTTATGTAATCGTAGGGTTATGCAATCATCATCACAGTCTAATTTTAAAACACACTTGTGCCCCTCAAAGAAACTCCATAACATCAGCAGTGAATCCCCATCCCCCCTCCTCCAGCCTAAGCAACCATAAATCTGCTTTGTATATCTATGAATTTGCCTAATCTGGATATTTCATATAAATGGAATTTTGCAGTATATCATCTTTTGTGACTGACATTTATCATAATGTTTTCAAGTTTAATCATGCTGGAGCAAGTATCAGCACCTCATTTTTTATTGCTGAATAATATTTCATTTTATCTAGGTAGCATATTTGGTTTATCCACCCATCAGTTAATAATATTTGAGTTTCCCCTTTTGGGTTTCATAAATGATGCTACCATGAACATCCATGTATGCATTTTTATGTGAATATATGTTTTCAATTTTAGAATCCACCTCCCAATGCAGGAGGCATAAAAGACCTGGGTTCAATTCCTGGGTTGGGAAGGTCCTCTGGAAGAGGAAATGGCATCCCACTCCAGTATTGTTGCCTGGAAATCCCATGGACAGAGGAACCTGGTGGGTTATAGTCCGTGGGATTGCAAAGATTGTGGACATGTCATTTTGCTTTCCCATCAGCAAAATATGAGGGCTCCAATTTCTCCACACATCCCATTCTACACATCTGTTGTTTTGATTATGGCCATCCTAGTTAGTGTGAAAAGGCATCTCACTGTGGTTTTGATTTGCTTTTTCTTAATGAGTAATGACATTGAGCATCTTATGTGCTTATTAGCCATTTGTATATCTTCTGGAGGAACAGATAGTCAAACAGTTTGCCCATTTAAAAACTGGGTTATTTATATATTTTTTGTTGAGTAATAGTAATTCTTTATGTATTTTGGATATAAATTCCTTATCAGATATATGATGACAAAATTCTTATCCTATTATGTGGGTTGTCTTTTCACTTATTAATACCATTTGTAGAACAAAAGTTTTTAATTTTGATGTACTCGAATTTATATATATATATTTTTGTTTTCTTGTGCTTTTGATATCATATCTAAGAAGCCATTGCCTAACTCAAGGTTATGAAGATTTATCTGTGTTTTCTTCTAACATTTTGTAACTTTATATTTTATATTCTATATAAATGTGCATTCTCCATTTAATTGCCTTTGCTCCTTGAAAAAGATGAGTTGACTATATTTGTGTGGGCCTACTCTGAGGCTCTCTTTTATGTTCTATTGATCTATGTGTCTAGTCTTCCACTAATATCACATTGTATTGATCTAGTAACTATTGGTGTGATAAAAAGAGAGAACTCTGGTTCAGGCCAAATAACAAGTGGTGCTATAGAAATTCTAAGGTTTGTATTCTTTACCACTGTACATGCATTGAACCACTGGTCCACTGACAGAACGTTAGCATTCATGAACCAGTATCGGTGGAAAGATATTAATATTAACAAAAAATACCTACCTCACTTGTCCTGCCTTTCCAAACTAACCAAGGGAAGCATGTTCATTCTACTCCCTGACATTTAAAACTGCACAACGGACCATTTGAGGTTTGGCAAATGAATTTCATACATCTGCCTAGTCTCACAGATCTAAATATTTTTTAGTTGTTGTTTGTATGATTTCATACTGGGCTGGAGCTTTCCCCTGTAGGCAGGTCACTGCTTCTTCCATGGCTAAAATTTTGTCAGAAAAGATTATTCCTACCAGGGGAACACCTTCCTTCCAAACTTCACAGTGTTTGAGGAGTCCGTTTTACTTTCCAGATACTTTTGACAAGTCTTTGCTGTTTGGCTGGTTTTATAACACTTTCACTGTGTTTACCATACCCAATCCCGAGAGTTAGTCTAACATACAAATGGCATTATTAGGACACAATTGGCAAAATTTGTAGAGACCCTCCAAATACCCTGGCCCAAAGCACTGCTGTTAGTCTTTCTATATCTCATATCTACCCCTTTCAGAACTCATAAACTCTAACCCTTTGAGATAGTCACTGGACTCCCAATGCACTTGACCTTTGCCTCTTTTCATCTGCCGCTGATAAAAGGAGATGTATTTCAACATTGTAAAGGCCTAACTTCTTCTATTAAAAATAACCTTGCTCTGGTGGAGCCACCTTTTCACAGCGTGCTCTTGGAAGATGAAGACCTTAAGCATCACAACTAGAGATTATTATCTATTGGAAAAGATACTTCCAGAAGGATCCTCTTCTGTCTCACTAGAAAGGGCCCTATCAGGTACTGCTAACAAACCCATGTGCTGATGAGCTCAGGGAACAGACTCCTGGATTCCAATGATACATCAAAAGAAAGCACCAAGTCCTGACTGGACCTGCACATTATCTGGGGACTCAAAGGTCAAAATGTTCCGGAACTGAAGCAGACAACAACTGGTAAGCCAGCTTTTCCAAAATATCCAGATCAGGACTGTCAGAAGGTTTAGAATTCACAGAAGTCTCTTTTTCATCTGTGGACTTCCCTGGTGGCTCAGATGGTAAAGAATCTGCCTGCAATGCAGGAGACCCAGATTCCTGGGTCTGGAAGATCCCCTGTAGAAGGGAATGGCTACCCACTCCAGTATTCTTGCCTGGAGAATACTATGGACAGAAGAACCTGGTGGGCTGCAGTAGATGGAGTTGCAAGGAGTCAGACATGACTGAGTGACTAACACCTTTTTTTAATCTAGATTATGAACTGACTCTGGATTCTTTTCTAAATTCATAGTCTCTGAATTTGCAACCTACAAGCTGTATTACTGATAAAGCATTTGGTTCCAGTTTCTTCTGAGATAACAGCATTGTTTAATTACTTCATGTTTGTTCCTGCACTATGTTTTCCCAAAGAGCTTGTTTAATTCCTTCAATTTTGAGTGTGTTCTTGCTGGATGCACTATACTAAGATATAGATTTTAGGTAGGAAATGCCTGAGACATCCTCCTCCTACCCATTCTGTTACACAAGTGTGACCACAATTGGTTTCTGAACTGTGAAATTTCCTTCTGACATGGGAAATGACACTCAGGAGAGGTCCTTCGGGGCACTGAGGAACAAAAGGCCACTAAATGCTGATAAAAAATAAAAAAAACCTAACAGTCTTTTATCTATACAAACAAAGTAGCAGTGGGTAGCTTGTATACTTTGGTCATGTGTGAATATTTGTATATGATTTGTTTCTAGAAATGGAATTGCTGGGTCAAAAGATACGAGCACTTAAAGTTTTAAAAAGATTGCCCTCCATTAAGGCTAAACCAGTTCATGCACACCAGCAAGGTAAGAGAGTTTCTGTTTCTTCAAACTCTTTCTAATATTGAGTTATCAAAAATGTTTTGAGCTTTGTCAGTTGAAGAGAAAGGAAATGGTGCAACTTTAGCTTTAATTGGCCTTTATACTTTTATGAGAATTATGACTATCTTTTTTAATGTTTTAGGTCCAGTTGTATTTCTTTTTATGTGAACTATATGTTCATGTATTTTGCTTATTAGGTTGTTGGTTTTCTTGTTGATTTGTAGGATATTATATGTCATTACAGTTCAAATCCTCATTAGAGAGCTGGATTTTTCTAGTGTATCAAAAGATGTACAGACTTCCTCTTTTAAAACACATGTTCAGCTACTTTCACTTTTTCATCAGCTTTAAAGTATGTAATTTTGGTTTCCTAAAATATTTTCAACTTAAATGTCATTAGTTTGTTTGTTTTGGCATTGGTGGCTCCTGGGACACAGACACTTGAATTGTGGCCTACATTGGCTGGGGTAAGTGAAATGAAAGAAATAATTTAAGTTGGTATATATATTGGGAAATAATATAGGAAACTATTATTTTTGTGTGTGTATGTTTTTATAGACTTTCTGGTATTACCTTTTTCTTCTTCTTGTTATGAGAATTAACTTCAGACTTGGTATGGTATTATAAAAAGTGTATAACAACTTTGGAACATTCAAGTTTGTGCATGGAGAAATTGTGATTTTAATAAATTATTAAAAGATAGTGAAATAAAAATTTGAAGTAAACATTCACAACAACTAACATATTGATGCCATTAAATTCCTTTATGCATTAAAATACAGACAATATGCTGCTGTAACATCATTGTTTTAAAATTATCTATAAAGTAGTTGTGTTGCTGAACCAAACGAGTCTGCTTGCCCCAGTGCAGTAATGCCCATCTACTGACACTGGATGGTTGTGGAGGAAAGTGCAACATTTACTGCAGGTGCCAAGAAAGCAGTCCTGGCAGCTAGTGCTCAAAAGGCCCAAACACCCTGATGGCTTCCAGGGAAAGGTTTTCAAAACCAGACTGAGGGAGTGGGTTGCAGGGTGTGTGATCAGCTCATGGACATTCTTTTGCATGATTGGTGGTGAAGTAATGGTGAGTCAGCATCATCAACCTTCTGGTTCCAGCTGGTCTGGGGTCTATGTGCTTGTGGGCAGTATACAATTAAGTTCTTCCACCTCATGGGGGTTTCAGTGTCTGTAAAACAGCTCAAAGGACATGGCTTAGAATATTATCTATAGTCCTTGAAGAAGAACTGATTTAATCAGACGTCAGAATGGCTTCTGTATGTGAGCCAAGTGAGTGGCAAATGAGAGTAACAAAGGGGAGAGACAAAGTTGAAAAAGGTAAATTTCACCTTGGTCTCAACTTAAAAAAAAAATAGTCCTCTTCAGTGGGCCGAAAGAGATGAAGCTAAAGAAAATACAGTTATTTACAGTAGCTTTATTTGTATTAAACCCACATGAAGTGAAGTGAAAGTGACCCACATGGGAAACAACCAAAATGTTCCTCAGTAGGTGAATGGTTAAACAGATTGGAACACTCAGAAATAAAAAGAATAAACTGTCAATATATGCAGCAACTTGGATAGATCTCAAGGGCATTGTGCTGGTGAAAAAAGCCAGTCTCTAAAGGTCACTTATCATATGGTTTCATTAAAATAATATTCTTGGAATCATTACATTTATAGAGATTGAAGACAGATTAGTGATTGCCATTAGTGATTGCCAGGAATGGTACAGGGAGAGTAAGTGTGACTATAGCCTGAGGGGATATATTTACTGTGATAGAATAGCTCTTTTCTTGTTTGCAGAGATGGTTACATGACTTTACATGTGATAAAATGATATTAAGCTGTATATGCACATTACACCAATGTCAAATACCTGGTTTTCATGTTGTATTATAATTACATATAATTATATAATCATTGGGAGAAACTGGGTGAAAGGTACACAAAATCACTGTGTATTACCTTTGCAACTTCTGTGTATCTCTAATGATTTAAAAGTAAAAAGTTAAAAAAAAGACACCAAAAATCATTAGAGAAAGGGCTTCCATCATGAGAGCAATTCTTATTGTCTCTGGATGGAGACAGTTACCTTTGTATTCTTAGTTTAGTGGGATGCTGGTGAAAAAATGAAAGTAGATGGCAGATAAGTGAAGGGAATAAGTAAGCTTTTTCCTGAAAATTAGTGAATGAAATGGTCAGATAGCTTAATGATCTTCACAACATTAAAAACCTTAAGAATGGAGAGGGTTTTAAAATAAATAATTCATTTTTATGATGCTATCTAATGCATATCTGCAAGTTACAACGTGGCTCTTGGTCTTAGGGATGAAAGGAAGTAGAGTCAGAAACTTTTAGATTCCAGTTCTCCACTCAGTGATTAGATGAACATAGTGAATTTCACCTCCATCTTCCCTCTTTGCTATTAACTCCTTGCATAGCTTCAGGGCAGTTTAGTTTCAGTTTAGTTTTTAATTTGAGGAATGTGAACCACATCTTAGTATTCCTTGTCCAGAGAACTTTTGCTGGGACAATTTCCCTCTGGAAAAGTTGACTGTAGCAAACTTGAATCCTTGTGGAGCTCTTGGAGCCTTACTAGGGAATAAGGATTAAGAATGACTGGAAGATTCTTCCAGACTTTCAAAGAGACTATTGAAATTAATTTGTAGAAGTGCAGAAATAAGCTCTAAAGAGTTCATTTGAATAAGGGAGGTAGGTGTGTCTTGGTGGCAGGTGGAAGTAACTAAGATAATGTATACTTTTTTCTTCTTGGCTTTCATCCAGGCCCTTCATAAACCACTCTTGCTTTGGCCTCCATTTCCTTATAGCCAATAATGTGAGTACAATACTTCATGGGATTACCTTTTTCTGGCTTTATTTTAAATTTGGCTTCATAGCTGTTCTGAGGTAAAAATGGAACTCCCACATAAAAACGTTAGGGGAGTGGCACTTCAGCTCAAGGAAATCACAACGGGAGATTTAGACATTTAGAATTTAAGAGGCAGACCCTGATGCTGGGAAAGACTGAACGCAGGAGGAGAAGGTGACCACAGAGGACAAGATGGTTGGATGGCATCACCAAGGGCATCACCAACTCAATGGACATGAGTTTGAGCAAACTCTGGGACATGCTGAAGGACAGGGAGGCCTGGCATTCTGCAGCGCATGGGGTCGCAAAGAGTCAGACAAGACTGAGCCACTGAACAACAATACAATAATGCTTCAGAGCATACACTTTGGAGTCATACTGCTTAGGAACCCTAGCTCTATTGTTTGGCAGTAGAGCTAGGGTTTTATTTAACCTCTCTCTGTACCTTAATTTTTATTTTGTGAAGTAGAAGTAAGTGGAGATAATAGTAATATTTATCTCAGAGGGTTTGGGGAGGATTAAATGCCAGTAAATATAAAGTGCTTAGAACAGTGCCTCGCTCAAGCTTGACACTGTATTAGCTATTGCTAGTCCACGGGGTCGCTAAGGGTTGGACACGACTGAGCGACTTCACTTTCACGCATTGGAGAAGGAAATGGCAACCCACTCCAGTGTTCTTGCCTGGAGAATCCCAGGGACCGGGGAGCCTGGTGGGCTGCCGTCTATGGGGTCGCACAGTCGGACACGACTGAAGCGACTTAGCAGCAGCAGCAGTGCCACTCCAGTACTCCTGCCTAGAAAATCCCATGGAAGAAGGAGCCTGATAGGCTGCTACTAGTCCGGAATAGTCCATGGGGTCGCTACTAGTCGGACACGACTGAGCGACTTCACTTTCAGTTTTCACTTTCATGCATTGGAGAAGGAAATGGCAACCCACTCCAGTGTTCTTGTCTGGAGAATCCCAGGGACAGCGGAGCCTGGTGGGCTGCCGTCTATGGGGTCGCACAGTCGGACACGACTGAAGCGACTTAGCAGCAGCAGCAGCAGCAGCAGTATTAGTATGTTATCGTTTGCATTTCTAGTTATCTTATGTGCATATTTTACACCTGCCCCAAGCAATCAGAAAACTTTTATAAAGACTGTTTCTCACCTTTCTCTTTCCGTTACAGCTGGTACCTAAGACGAGTGCAAAATATCTATAGTAAGCCTATAACTCCAGGAAGTTATTTGCTTTGGTTCACCCTCGAATATTACGAAAAGCTGTTCTCTTTAAAACTGGTATCAAACCACTTTTCATTAGTGTAATATGAGACTTAGTTGAGCGATTCACTGTGGCAGCATTTCACACCGTCAAGCTCCCCTTTGCTTGTAAGAGTCATAGGTATACTGCTGTCTATTCTGAGCGGATTCACTTCAAATCAGAGCACCGGTCAGATTCTTTTTGTTAGCGATCTGTTCCTACCTGTGCTCATCTCTCTCAGGGCCTCAGTAGAGCAATTCATTAACATTCCTTTACGGTGGGTAGCAAAATGATTTTTCAAATTCGCCCCTTATCTCCGCCTCAACCTCCAGGTTCCGCCCCAAGCCCTGAGAAAGGGGAGAGGGGCGGGGCGCCCCAATTCCTGGGCGGGGCTCGGGTGGCGTGCCTCGAAGCGCCGGCGCCGTGACGCGTGACGTTACCAGTTGACGCAGCCGCAGTGCCGCCCGGCCCCCATCTCGGACCCCTCCCATCCTCCTCCGCCCCTCTCTGTGTCAGAGGCTGGGGCCCCGGGCCGCAGGTCGGGTGGCGGGCCGGGTGGCGGGGCGAGAGGGTGTGGACCCGGGCAGCGCTCAGCAGACCGTGTTTGGCTGGGCGCCGCAGCTGCCGTCGCCGCCGCTGCCGTCGCCGCCCAAGGCCCTCGGCGTCCCCGGGAGAGAGACCCGAGCGGTTCCGATAGCCTCGGCGCTCGCTCAGGTGAGGGGACGGGTCGGGCTGGGCAGGGTCTGTGTGGGCAGCACTCTTCCCAGCATCTCTGGACCGCAGCCTGGTCAGAATCAGGGAGGTGTGGCTTCGTCGCGGCTGCTTGCTGCAGCGTCGACTCATCTCTTACTCGTTTGCCATTTTACCTGCAGCATGGAGACTTGAACACCGGGTATCCGAGGTCAGTGAGAAGGCCTGAAAGGGCCATGACAGTCAGGTGATTAGGGCCTCGAATGCAGGAACTGGCCCGGTGAATGGTGGTCAGACAGGCGGGCGACGCCCACCTGCTGGTATGTGGGAAGGACCATATACCTGCAAGCTCTGGCTTTAGCCTTGTTAGCTGCATGGGGCTGCATGAGACCCCAGAGTGCTTAACGGAGGGTAGATTGTGGACCAAGGGCAGGGGAGCCTTTGAAACCCTCTCTACTCCTCAGGTGTGGTGTGCTTGTATTCTGATTGGTGCTTGCTGAGTCTACACTATGGAAGAGTACATTTCAGCGGAAACATCTTTTGACCAAAGGAAGGTGAAGAGAAGTTGATTTTCCCTCTACAGAATTGTCCCCCTCCTGCTTCTTGACCTTAGTTTTGACAGAAGCAAGTTAGGGACGCTTGTTAAAGGGAGAGAGTTCTTGTAAATTTCCTCTGTAAGGAAGTAATTGTTTTCCGTGACTGTTGAAACGTCTGAGTTTCAACTGGTTTCACGTTGCTGCTTTCAGCTCTCTGTGCATAGCAGTGAAGCTGATTTATTTTAAATTAGCGAGACATATGAAGTATAAAAATAAATGAATTAACCAGAGTATTTATCTTATCGAAGTACTGGTGGTACATGCTTTATGTGCATATCTTATTTAATAATCATAACAACCCTGTCATGTAAAGTCTGCTTTTAACTCTCATTTTATAGATAAGAGAACTAAATCCCACACGCCTAAAAACAACTTCTCCAAAGTCAGAGCTGTGATTTAAATCAGGTAATTGGACTCCGGTTCAGAGTCCTTTAAGTAGTATGCTTTACCTCTCCCAAGCAGCTTGAGAACTTGCAAGGCGATTTTCATTTGATAAAAAATGCTGGGAACAGGAAGGAAATTGAGGCATCATTTTTGCTGGCAAGGACCCAGGAGTTGTTTTAAAGGTAACATCTGACCTCTAGAATCCTCTGATTACCAAAATCATGCTCTTTCCATTTGTACAGTGGTTTTGAAATCTTTGGAAGACTGTAGTTTGGAAATGTGTGGTCTTCTAGTTTTAGAAATATTTTTTGAAGATAATATAACATTGGATTAACATTAGTTTCCTTGTGTGTGCACACATGCCAGGGCATGTGTAATGAAATCATTTAATCTGAAATGGTGAAACTGCTGATAAAGCCAGAATATCTTGTATAATTGGTTAAAATTGGTATTCTTTTCAGATGTGTTAAGATGAAACACTTCAGATAGGCCTTCTGATCAAGAAAAGGAAAACAGAACATTACAGACTCTGGAAAAAGACGACAACTTGGTAAATATTTTGGGTTGTCAGTTAAAGCTCAGATAGAGAAAATCTAACTTTCTGCTTCAGTCGTAATTTAACCTGCTTAAATTAGTCTAAGAATGGGGGTGGGTGACAGTAGTGTATCAGGTGACCTGTCAATCATTTTACCTGAGTTTTGAACAGTTGAGTCATGTGCTTAGCTTGTGTATTGGCAGGAGAAAGCCAAGGGAAGCGTTTGCTTGATTATGTATTAAGTGTCAACTTTCTGTTCTCTTTTGCTTCTTCATCAATCTGCCCACATTATAAAGGATTTTAAAAAGAAAAGAAGAAAATTAGTTGACTTTTGGTTTGTTCTTCATAGAATACTGTGTATAGTTGAACTTAAGTATATTTTTCACGATGAGTTCTACAGAGAATAATAGAAGACATAGTTAAACATGATTGAGAGAATCTTAATTTCATAAATAAGTACTCAACTACTGTTTGAGTACCATGTCAGGCATTTTTTTTTTTCAGGCTTCTGATAAGAGTTGTGGTCATCATGGCTCTGGAGAGTACCAGAGTAGTGAACTTTTTTCTAGAAGGCAATATTTTTGTTAACCCATATCTTTAAAAAAATTTTATATGCAGGAATGTGTTTGGTTTATGTAAAAACTAGGAAAACAGCATTACTCATATAGTAGTGTTTATAATCTTTCATATTATTATAGTTAATAAAGGAAGGTACTCTTATTAGTGCTACTTTAAGATACAGTTAGAAACCAGAATTCTTACAGACTTCACGTTTGTGATAGAGATAGTCGTAGACCACATCTTCTTTATCCATTCTTCTTTTGATGGGGCTGGGTTGTTTCCATATCTTGGCTATTGTAAATAATGCTGTGAGATATATATATAATACTCAGTGGTAAAAAAGGATGTAACTTTGCCATCTGTTACAACATGGATAGCTTTTGAGGATTTTTATGCTAATTGAAATAAGATGAAATGCAAATAATGCATGATTTCACTCATGTAGAATATAAAAAACAAGGTGAAATAGGAAAAGAAGATCAATGTATGCTAATGAATAGAAACTAAATTTTTGGTGGTGAACACATTGTAGTTTATGCAGAAGTAAAATATAATAAAACTTACTTAATATTATAAACCAATGTTACCTCAAAAATAAATTAAAAACTGTAGTGTTAGAATCCCAAACGTTCAAGGGAGATTAAGAAAATTAACTCTTTAATTTGAGAAAGTTTCAGGGAACTTATATATGACAAAAAGAAGAGACATGGTCAGAGAGGTAACAGTCTACATGATAATTGGAGAGAGATGAGCTTGGAAGCATGTCAGTCAGTTAGAGGCTATTGTAATCTAGGTGGCAAATAAGCCTTAGAAGCAAAGCAGTACAAATGGGAATTAAGAGATGGCGATGGATTAGATAGATACAAAGGAGATAAAATGGTTAAGATTTAGTAGGCTTGAGGGAAAGTGGAGTCAGGATGACTTCTTAGCCATTATCATGTTCAGTTTTGTTGTTAATGTTTAATATTTTCAGGATAAATGAACTAAATTATCTGATATCTAGCTGATATCTAGAAACTGAGTAGATTCTGGGCCCATTTACTGAGGGAATATATAGGAAGAGAAATATATTGAGAAGCATGGTTGGCAGAGACAAGTTCAGTTTTGGGCTCTTATATTTGAGGCATCTGTGACTTCCAAGAAATGTCATTAGGTAGTTTTATGTATGGATCTGAGTTAAGAAGAAGACTCAGCCTGATATTTAAATTTGAAGTCTCAGTTTATAGATGATAGTTAAAAGCAATGGGAGTGGGTGAGATCAGTAAGGGAAAATGATGTAGAGTAAAAGAAGAGATATGAGAATGGGGAATAATATTTAAGGGTATTTAATAAGAACTGTGGTGTTGGAGAAGACTCTTGAGAGTCCCTTGGACTGCAAGGAGATCCCACCACTCCATTCTAAAGGAGATCAGCCCTGGGTGTTCTTCGGAAGGAATGATGGTAAAGGTGAAACTCCAGTACTCTGGCCACCTCATGCGAAGAGTTGACTCATTGGAAAAGACTCTGATGTTGGGAGGGATTGGGGGCAGGAGGAAAAGGGGACGACAGAGGATGAGATGGCTGGATGGTGTGACCAACTCAGTGGATGTGAGTTTGAGTGAACTCCGGGAGTTGGTGATGGACAGGGAGGCCTGGCGTACTGCAATTAATGGGGTCGCAGAGAGTCGTACGCAACTGAGCGACTGAACTGAACTGAACTGAACTGAACTGAATAAGGATAGGATTCTCAGGTGTCTCAGGGGTAAAGAATCTGGCTACCAATGCAGGAGATGTGGGTTCAATCCCTGGGTCAGGAAGATCCCCTGGTGAAGGAAATGGCAACCCACTCCAGTATTCTTGCCTGAAAAATTCCTTGGACAAGAGGAGCCTGGAATCTCCTACAGGGCTACAGTCTATGGCGTCACAAAAGAGTTGGAAACAGCTGAGTGGCTAAACAGCAATAAAGATAAGGTGAAAGGAAAACCTACCTCAGAGATGAGGTAGTAGGCAGGGAAGTAGAAGAAAATAAGAGTCACAAGTAAATGGAAGTACTGAATTTGGAGGAAAGGAATGAGTATTAGGCATCTTTGAGGCATCAGCTAAAATGAAGATAACAAAAATATCCATTGGACATGTCAGTTAAGTTGTTGACCTCAGCAGGAGCAATTATGTAGATGGATCCAGTTCACACTGGGTAGAAGATAGAGAAAAGAAAGAGCTGATGTCATTTGCCCTTTCAGAAACTTTGGCTTTTAAATAGTTAATGGGATAGAGATATGAGTTTGAGAGAGAGTGTTTGTTTTTTAAAGGTATGAATGATATGAATACATTTATAGTTTTTATTTGCTGAGGATAAACAGTCATCAGAAAGAGAATTTGAAGACAGGAATAAAGGAGAAGAATTGGTGGAGCAGGGTCATTAGCCAAGTTGGAAGGGATAGAATACAAGGATGCAGGTCAAGGGTGCTTTAGATAGACATCTCCTTAGACAAGAGGGAAGGAGGTGGTGATGATTATGGGTATAGATAAATTCGTTGGAGACAGGGTAGAGGTTGCTCTTCAGAGTCCTTGCAAGAGATTCCCACTTCATGGTAGAGGATTTGGTTCACTCATGTGATCAGTGGCCTTCTCCATGTGGTTTTGCTGACTCCTGATCATTTGGTGAAGAGGAGTGAGGGTAGTGCAGCTTAAGATGGCAGATTTGAATCATCAGGGTAGAGATAGCTTGCAGATACCTCACAAAATAACCTTTCTCATACTTTGTATTTGTTATCTGTGCAGAGTAAGAAATTATCCCCAAACTTAGTCACTTTTATTATCTCAGAGTTTCTGTGGGTTGGGAATTTGGGAGTGACTGAACCGATTGTTTCTGGCTTCAGGTCCCTCATGAGGTTGTAGTTGATTGGCTGGGACGTCAGTTAGGTGAGTGCTCAGCTGGGGCTAGAGGATTTGCTTCCGTGATAGTTCATTCACATGGCTTTTGGCTGGAGGCCTCAAATTCTCACCACATGAACTTCTCTAGGGCTTCCTAAGTGTCCAAACAAAGCACCTGCAGCTGTCTTGCTCTGGAGCAAATGATCAGAGTGAGAGAGAGCACACGCGTGCAAAGAGGAAGCTATGATACCAGTTTTCACAGGGTGACACATCATTCCATTGCCCTGTTCTTTTAGAACTGAATCAGTAAGTCCAGTGCACACTTGGAAATGAGTTAAGCACCACTTCTTGAAGGGAGGAATATCAAATACTTTTTGTACATATATTAAAGCTTCCACATACCTGCTATCAATTGTCAGTTTCTTTAGGGGGCAAATAAGCTCTGTAAAAATATATAGCTACAGCCTTTATGTCTTCCAGGAGAGAGAGAAGTATAGAAAAGTGGGGAGGTGGTTCAGTCAGATTTGACTTTACAATTTATTCTCCTTTACCATTTCTTAGGCTCAATAACTTGATGTGTTGCCTCTTGTAGCTAATTTTAAAAAGTGACTACTGGCCTTTGATTTATTTGAGGATTCTTTTAGAAGAAAAAAAAATGCCATACTGGGCAAAATATGAATTTTTTATACCAAAATATGGATTTTGGTAACATTAAATATTAGCTCCTAATTGAGAATTTAAAGGTGGAAGGAAGGGATTCGTTTTTGTAGTTAAAAAAAAGAAAAATGAGGGCCAAAAGACAATTGCAGGCTGATTTCTGTGAACATATGTATGAAGCACAGGGTGAAATGAAGATTGCCAGGAGAAATATCAATAACCTCAGATATGCAGATGACACCACCCTTATGGCAGAAAGTGAAGAAGAACTAAAGAGCCTCTTGATGAAAGTGAAAGAGGAGAGTGAAAAAGTTTGCTTAAAACTAAACATTCAGAAAACGAAGATCATGGCATCTGGTCCCATTACTTCATGGAAAATAGATGGGGAAACAGTGACAGACTTTATTTTCTTGGGCTCCAAAATCACTGCAGGTGGTGACTGCAGCCGTGAAATTAAAAGACGCTTGCTCCTTGGAAGAAAAGTTATGACCAGCCTAGACAGCATATTAAAAAGCAGACGCATTACCAACAAAGGTCCGTCTAGGCAAGGCTGTGGTTTTCCCAGTCGTCATGTATGGATGTGAGAGTTGGACTGTAAAGAAAGCTGAGCGCCGAAGAATTAATGCTTTTGAACTGTGGTGTTAGAAAAGACTCTTGAGAGTCCCCAACCAGTCTATCCTAAAGGAAATCAGTCCTGAATATTCATCGGAAGGACTGATGTTGAAGCTGAAACTCCAATACTTCGGCCACCTGATGTGAAGAACTGACTCATTGGAAAAGACCCTGATGCTGGGAAAGATTGAAGGCAGAAGGAGAAGGTGACAATGGAGGATGAGTTGGTTGGATGGCATCACCGACTGGTTGGACATGAGTTTGAGTAAGCTCCAGCAGTTGGTGATGGACAGGGAGGCCTGGCGTGCTGCAGTCCATGTGGTTGCAAAGAGTTGGACACGACTGAATAACTGAACTGATACGATATGAGAGGCAATATAAATTTACACAGACTGTAAAGCCAAACTGTGTAGGTTCATATCCTAGATTGGCCATATCTTAGCTGTGTTTGTGCTTTGTTTCTTATTGCCACAGTTTCTCTCTGTAAAATGGGGAATTGTTAATAGGTAGTTATTTCTAACAGTTAGATCAGTAACTATATGTAAAGTGTTTAGAACAGTGCCTAGCACATAACAAGCAGTGAATAAATGTTGCCCATTTTATAATGGTAGCTATATTTAATCATTATAATGGTGAGTTAATAGCATGGAATGAACATTTAAAAGAGTAATGTAAGATTGTCCAAAATGTTTGTAAGTCTAAACTTTAGACTACTGACCTTATTGGACCTTGTCACTTTTTATATGTATGTGAAGTATGTTTTTATCCAGCTCCATATCCACTTAAAATACTGTTTCAGGTTATCACCTGTAGTATAAGGTTGTATCTGCATAAAATTCCTAAAGCAGCCTCTTTATGTTATAGTATTTATATAAAAGTTCAATTTAAGTGCTCTCAGTTCATAGAAATTGGCTATTAAATGGATCTGTTGGGTTTCTGCATAGCAACAGCCTAATAAAAATAATTTCTTTGGACTTGGTATGATGAGAATGTTGATAAAACACACATGGCCAGTTACTTCCACCCTCTCCCCCATATCCATATCCCTTGTGGCTCAGCTGGTAAAGAATCCATCTACAATGTGGGAGACCTGGGTTCGATCCCTGGATTAAGATCCCCTGGAGAAGGAAAGGCTACCCATTCCAGTATTCTGGCCTGGAAAATTCCATGGACTGTAGAGTCCAAGTTGTCGCAAAGAGTCAGACCCGACTGAGGAACTTTCACTTCACTTTGAGTCAGTTACTTCTTAATTAAGGCAGACATAAATGACTTTGAAATTGGGACCTCTACAAAGGTAAGTAAAGTGAAGTTGCTCAGTCGTGTCCGACTCTTTGCGACCCCATGGACTGTAGCCCACCAGGCTTCTCTGTCCATGGGATTCTCCAGGCAAGAATACTGGAGTGGGTTGCCATTTCCTTCTCCAGGGGATCCTCCCAACCCAGGGATAGAACCCAGGTCTCCTGCATTGCGGGCAGATGCTTTAACCTCAGAGCCACCAGGGAAGCTATTTCAAGATAATTTCTTACGTATGTGCAGAAACCAAACCATACCTGGAAAGTTTTCAAGTAAGTTTGAAATATGTTCTGTAACAGTTAATGTAAAATCATTCTAGTTTGGTTTATGGGCAAGCAATGCAGAAATGTGTACAAAGTGCATACTGCACAGAATTTCTAGTGTACAGAATGCTGCTATGTCCTGATAGATACTCACGCTTGATGTTGAAGAGAATGTCAGTGTTGATGAAGTTTAAAAGAAAGCTGTAAAGTTGATTTATTTTACCAACTCTTAAAACCTGTTTAGTATAGTGATCTATATGCAATATCCTGTGATAAACCAAAATGAAACATAATATATAAAAATGTGTATGTATAACTGAGTTACTTTGCTGTACAGCAGAGATTGGCACAACATTGTAAGTCAACTATACTTCAATAAAAAAGAAATTTAAAAAACCCAAACAACCATATAGATTCCTTTATGAAAAGGAACTGTGGTTAAATTCAAAGAACTTTAACAATCTGAAGATACGTGAATACCTTTTATACAAATAATTGTGACTTAACTGTTGCATGAGAGATTTCAGTATGATTAATTTTTTCCTTCATTTTTGTAATATATGGAATGGATTATCGAGATGTTGAATATCCTTTTCTTAAACTCAAGTAAATGAAAACCAAATTTTCTTGAGTGTGAAAAAGATCATCTAGGAGTCTCTTGGCCTTGAATAAGTGCTTAACTTTGGCTGCTGCTGCTAAGTTGCTTCAGTCGTGTCTGACTCTGTGCGACCCCATAGACAGCATCCCACCAGGCTCCCCCATCCCTGGGATTCTCCAGGCAAAAACACTAGAGTGGGTTGCCATTTCCTTCTCCAATGTATGAAAGTGAGAAGTGAAAGTGAAGTCGCTCAGTCGTGTCAGACTCCTAGCGACCCCATGGACTGCAGCCTACCAGGCTCCTCCGTTCATGGGATTTTCCAGGCAAGAGTACTGGAATGGGTTGCGATTGCCTTCTATAGTTCATAATTATGTACTTTCTACAGTGGTGCATTTATTTCATTCCTTTATGAAACAAGTATTTATTGAGAGACTACTGCATACCAGGAACTTCGTTGAATATTGCATTGGCAGATGAATAGGGCAAAGACATCCTTAAAGAGCAGTTAGCTGTCTTGTGGGGAACAGACTTCAAAACTAATAGTTACATTGTGATGAATGCTAAGATACAGTTACTATTGTGGGCATCTGCAGCTCACTACCACTGGGGATCTCTCAGAGACCAAATAAAATATGCATCACAGTTATCACAAGTCAAGAGCAGGGAAGCTGCAGGTGTTTACCCAGTGACTTTCTAGGCATCATTGACGTTAATTCTGGCATTTCTGGCCTACCCTAAGTACAGACTGAACACATTTCTGCAGTCAGAAAGCAGCCTACAGTAGGGTGTTGCAGGTGTTCAGAATGAAGAATCTTCTGGTGTAGAGGTGAATATCAGCAGTATATGGGCAAGGCACAAGTGGTATTGATTGCCAGCATCAGGCATTTACACAGTATATTAACCTGCTGTGCGCCAGAGTTGTTCTAAATGCTTTACGTATCCAAACTGTAAACTCTGTGAGGTAGATATTATTAGTGTTCTCATTTTACAGATGAATAAGAGCACAAAGAGGTTAGGTAACTTGCCCATGGTCACATAGCTATAATGTTCGAACAGGTTTTTGAATCCAGGTGGTCTCAGTCGATGCTCTCAATCCACATTATGGTTTGCTTTTGGAACAATACAGTCTGAAGCAGGACCTTTTGACTCTTCTGTTATTCCTTGATAACTGCTTCCTCTTTCTCCATTCCTCCAGTCTCTTTCCTGTTGGTGTTCTTCCTTCTTTGTTTGTAACCTAGCCCTTTCCCCTTTTAGATAACAGTACAGCTGTTCAACTTCCGTTCTTACACTCAGAGCTATCAAATCAAATAATTCTTGCTGAGGTGTTAACTGATATTTCTGAGGTTTTAATGAAGCCTTTGAGTTCGATATTGCTTGGTATCTGCGTTTTAATTTTTTTAAAAAGACAAGGATTTAAGAACTGAAGAAAGACAGACATGGTGGTAGAATGACAGATATCAGTTGACAGATGATCAAGTTGATATTCTAGAGGTGGGAGAAACCTGTTCCTTGGCCATAGTTATAAGGAGAGGCTGTGGAGTGTGTGCTTGGGAAGGAAAAGCCCCTTTCTTGCCTGTCATGTCCTGTCTTCCAGCCACCACCCTCCCTTTTTTTTTTAAATTAAGGAAGAATTAGAAGCTAGTTGTAAAATATTTAAATAATAGTTATCTCTCAGAAGTAGTGGCTTTGCTAATGTTTTTGCAGATTAATAAAAGTATATACATATACACATCACATATGTACATATGTGCATATGTGGTATATCTATATGGTTTAGATATGTGTTACATATAATGGATAGTCTGTTTTTTTTTTTAATATAAGTAGAGTACTATACATCTTTTTGGTCAACTTGCTTTTCTCCCCTTCACATTACATATATCCTGAACATTTCTCTGTATCCCTTATAGAGCTGTTTTATTCTTTTAAAAAGGCTACATATTATTTCACATAGTAAGAGTATTATATATGGTAAGGGTGTCCCATAATTTAACTATTTTCCTATTAACTGACATTTTTCTATTAGATATCTCAGTATGATATATAATGCTGCAGTGATTGTCCTTGAAAAAACATCTTTGTTTCTAAGTATTTCTGAGAAATTAATAGAGCCCTGGAACTGAAATTTTCAAATCAGAACATGTACATTTTTGTAGTATCTGATAAATTGTTCTTCTCAAAGGCACTTTACTTCTGTCAACTGTGAGAGTGCCCATTTCCCCATACTTTTGCCATATAGTTGTTTGTAATCTTTCTAAAAATTTTTGCTTTTATGGCTAGTGAGTGATAAATTGTGATTGTTGCTAATTGCTGGTGATATTATCTTTTTCTGTGAATAACCTGTTTATATATTTTCTTATTTTTCTGTCAGATTATTTGTAATTTTTTTTTATTGATTTGTAGGCTGACCTCTATTCTTGTAGGACCAGATCAAGATTTGGAATTCTGTCTCTAAAAATCTGATGATGCAAGTATTAGATGTTAGTTTTGTTCCTTCATGCGAGTAGGAGAGAAAATAAGTTGAATATAGTATTTGAAAAGATTTTACAGATAATTCACTTAGAAAAATAAATTTGTTTTTTGAAAAGCTATTTCTAAGAATCGTGATAGTGGTGGTGGTTTTAGGAACTTTGATAAATCTCTGGCCGTTGCTGTATTTGATTAAACTGTTTCACATTTTTGCGCTTTTCTTTGTACGTCACTAAAATAGTAATTACCACAATTTCTTTTCTAATGTGGACAGCAGTTTTGAAACGAGTCCCATGGATTTCAGGAAGAATGAACAGAACATAGGTGAATCATGAAAATACTGAGAGAACATGTCTTAAAACGTGTAGATCAGTGTTACTTTTTGTGTAATAGATAAAAATACCATTTAAAATGACGTACTTGAAATTAATGGCTGTGTTCAAGGCATTGTCACTGGTATTGTGCATACAAAGATGAATAAAACAATCTCTATTGGTCATTATGATTGAGAGGAGAGAAGCAGGATAGATTAGATTCAGGTTATGTGTCTTTGAAGGAATATCAAGGAAGTGAGACCTTTCTTGGAAGGCAGCTATGCTCACCACTATACCACCACCACTAGGCTGTTTTCTTTATTAAAAAGTAAATGATTTTGATTTATACCTATATTGATGGCGTTTACTTTGATCACTTGGGCTTCCCTGATGGCTCAGAGGGTAAAGAATGTGCTTGCAATGCAGAAGACACAGGAGACGTAGGTTTGATCCCTGGGTCAGGAAGATCCCTTGGAGAAGGAAATGGCAACCCACTCTGGTATTCTTGCCTGGAAAACCCAATGGACAGAGGAGGCTGGTGGGCCACAGTCCAAAGGATTTCAGGTGCAGAGAGTCATACACATGAGAGTCTCTCTCATGCAGAGAGTCATACACAACAACTAAGCACACAGGAACTTTGATCACTTAATTGTCAGCGGTCTCAAACTTCCTCTTTTCCCCTTCTTCATTGATAGTTCTTTTGGAGACCAGTTATTCTAAGATATAAGCATGCTGTTGCTCATCAAAATTTAGTTGATTATTTATATTGGTATGGATTCATAAATTTGTATTTATTAAATGGGTGTGGTTTGTTACTATTATTTATAGCAGTGCTTAAATTGTCCCAGATTTTGCCAATGGGAGCCTCTTAAAGCTGGTTTTTACTTCTTTTGACATTTTCCATCATTCTTTGAACACTTTTTTCATTTATGGAAAAAAAGCTCATCCTGACTTTCTCTGCCCTAGTTGTAGAATTAGCCATTTCTTCAAGGACCCCTCTAAAGAGAAAATGGTTTTTAGAAGAGAAGGCTTCTGTTCATTTATATTGAGGTGCTGCTCTCAGGGTCTGTGAATGAACTATGCACACATATATACATATGCAGCTATAGCTATTTCTATATCCATTTATATTGAAAGCCATACCTCTAGTTTTTATCCAACACCACAGGATTAATTCTGATTTTCTTCCTTCACATATCCTCTGACAGTGAGAAACTTGGCTTCCATTATTCTTGATATACTTACTAGGTTAACTCCCTCCTGCATCCCCTACATGAGCCACCTCCCAGGTGTTGGTCCTCCTTATCCTGCTCCTGTCATATTCCAGATCACCCTTCTGCATGGAAGCTCTGCTTATCTCTTTGGGATCTGATGCCTTCCTCTTGGGTTCTGACACCCTGCACTAGGAAGCCTCCCTGTTTGAATGACCTTCTTTGCTGCCCAGACTGATACCTGAGCTGGACTGCTCCTGCCCTCTCCCCCTGCCTTGGATGCCCTCATCCTTCCACCCAGGCTCCAGCACCTGGGAAGTACTCCTCCTCATCCTGCTATGGATTTGATACCCTAAAATACCGCTGCTTTCCCTCGACCCTGTTCACCACACAAATGGATACTTAGAGTATTTCAGGTTTTATTTGGCTTTGACATTCTTTTTTTGGCCATTGAGTCTCCTGTCCCTCTGCTCCCCAGTACATATGCCTGCCTTACTCCAGTTCAGTTCAGTTCAGTCACTCAGTCATGTCCGACTCTTTGTGACTCCATGGCTTGCAGCACACCAGGCCTCCCTGTCCATTGCCAACTCCCGGAGTTCACCCAAACTCATGTCCATTGAGTCGGTGATGCCATCCAACCATCTCATCCTCTGTCGTCCCCTTCTCCTACTGCCTTCCATCTTTCCTAGCATCAGGGTCTTTTCAAATGAGTCAGTTCTTCATATCAGGTGGCCAAAGTGTTGGAGTTTCAGCTTCAACATCAGTCCTTCCGATGAATATTCAGGACTGATTTCCTTTAGGATGGACTGGTTGGATCTCCTTGCAGTCCAAGGGACTCTCAAGAGTATTCTCCAACACCACAGTTCAAAAGCATCAATTCTTTGGTGCTCAGCCCTCTTCACAGTCCAACTCTCACATCCATACATGACTACTAGAAAGGTCATAGCTTTGACTAGACAGACCTTTGTTGGCAAAGTAATGTCTCTGCTTTTTCATATGTTGTCTAGGTTGGTCATAACTCTTCTTCCAAGGAGTAAGCATCTTTTAATTTCATGGCTGCAGTCACCATCTGCAGTGATTTGGAGCCCAAGAAAAAAGTCTGTCACTGTTTCCACTGTTTCCCCATCTATTTGCCGTGAAGTGATGGGACTGGATGCCATGATCTTAGTTTTCTGAATGTTGAATTTTAAGCCAAGTTTTTCACTCTCCTCTTTCACTTTCATCAAGAAGCTCTTTAGTTCTTCACTTTCTGCCATAAGAGTGATGTCATCTGCATATCTAAGGTTAATCATATTTCTCCTGGCAATCTTGATTCCAGCTTGTGCTTCATACAGTGCAGCATTTCTCATAATGTACTCTGCATATAAGTGAAATAAGCAGGGTGACAATATACAGCCTTAATGTACTCCTTTTTCCATTTGGAACCAGTCTGTTATTCCATGTCCAGTTCTAACTGTTGCTTCCTGACCTGCATACAGGTTTTTCAAGAGGCAGGTCAGGTGGTCTGGTATTCCCTTTTCTTTAAGAATTTTTCAGAGTTTGTTGTGGTCCACACAATCAAAGGCTTTATAGTCACAATCATAGTCAATAAAGCAGAAGTAGATGTTTTTCTGGAACTCTTGCTTTTTCGATGGTCCAATGGATGTTGGCAATTTGATCTCTGGTTCCTCTTCCTTTTCTAAATCCAGCTTGAACATATGGAAGTTAATGGTTTACATATTGTTGAAGCCTGGCTTTTTATTAGTGTGTGAGATGAGTGCAGTTGTATGGTAGTTTGAGCATTCTTTGGCATTGTCTTTCTTTGGGATTGGAATGAAAACTGACCTTTTCTAGTCCTGTGGCCATGGCTGAGTTTTCCAAATTTGCTGGCATATTGAGTGCAGAATTTTCACAGCATCATCTTTTAGGATTTGAAATAGCTCAACTGGAATTCCATCACCTCCACTAGCTTTGTTCATAGTGATGCTTCCTCAGGCCCACTTGACTTCGCATTCCAGGATGTCTGGCTCTAGGTGAGTTATCATACCATTGTGATTATCTGGGTCATGAAGATCTTTTTTGTACAGTTCTTCTGTGTATTCTTGCCACCTCTTCTTAATATCTTCTGCTTCTATTAGGTCCATACCATTTCTGTCCTTTATTGTGCCCATCTTTGCATGAAAAGTTCCCTTTTAACTCTAATTTTCTTGAAGAGATTGCTAGTCTTTCCCAGTCTGTTGTTTTCCTCTATTTCTTCGCATTAATTACTGAGGAAGGCTTTCTTATCTCTCTTTGCTATTCTTTGGAACTCTGCATTCAGATAGATATATCTTTCCTTTTCTCCTTTGCCTTTTGCATCTTTTCTTTTCTCAGCTATTTGTAAGTCGTCATCAGACAACTAATTTGCCTTTTTGCATTTCCTTTTCTTGGGGATGGTCTTGATCCCTGTCTCCTGTACAATGTCACAAACCTCCATCCATAGTTCTTCAGGCACTCTTATCAGATCTAATCCCTTGATCTAATTATCACTTCCACTGTGTAATCATAAGGGATTTGATTTAGGTCATACCTGAATGATCTAGTGGTTTTCCATACTTTCTTCAGTTTAAGTCTGAATTTGGCAATAAGGAGTACATTATCTGAGCCACAGTCAGCTCCCAGTCTTGTTTTTGCTGACTGTATACAGCTTCTCCATCTGTGGTTTCAAAAAATATAATCAGTGTGATTTCAGTATTGACCATCTGGTGATGTCCATGTGTAGAGTCTTCTCTTGTGTTGTTGGAAGAGGGCGTTTGCTATGTCCAGTGCATTGTCTTGGCAAAACTCTGTTAGCCTTTGCCTTGCTTCATTCTGTACTTCAAGGCCAAATTTGCCTCTTACTTCACGTATTTCTTGACTCCCTACTTTTGTATTCCAGTCCCCTGTAATGAAAAGGACGTCTTTTTTCAGTGTTAATTCTAGATAGTCCAGTAGGTCTCATAGAACTGTTCAGCTTCAGCGTTGCTGGTCTGGGCATAGACTTGGATTACTGTGATAGTCAATGGTTTGCCTTGGTAATGAACAGAGATCATTCTGTCATTTTTGAGATTGCATCCAGGTACTGCATTTTGGACCCTTTTGAGGACTATGATGGCTACTCCATTTCTTCTAAGGGATTCTTGCCAACAGTAGTAGCTATAATGGTCATCCTAATTAAATTCACCAATTTGAATTTTAGTGTTTAGTTTGCTGATAAAATGTCGATGTTCACTCATCATCTCCTGTTTGACCACTTCCAATTTGCCTTGATTCACGGACCTAACATTCCAGGTTCCTATGCAATATTGCTCTTTACAGCATCGAACTTTACTTCCATCATCAGTCACATCCCCAACTGGGTGTTTTTTTTTTTCTTTGGCTCTGTCTCTTCATTCTTTCTGGAGTTATTTCTCCACTGATCTCCAGTAGCATATTGGACACCCTACCGATCTGTGGAGTTCATCTTTCAGTGTCCTGTCTTTCTGCCTTTCCATACTGTTATGGGGTTCTCAAGGCAGGAATACTAACGTGGTTTTTCATTCCCTTCTCCAGTGGACCACGTTTTGTCAGAACTCTCCACCATGACCTGTCTGTCTTGGGTGGCCCTACATGGCTCATAGTTTAATTGAGTTAGACAAGGCTGTGGTCCTTGTGATCAGATTGGTTCGTTTCCTGTGATTGTGGTTTTCAGTCTGTCTGCCCTCTGATGGAGAAGGGTAAGAGGCTTATGGAATTTCCTGATGGGAGAGACTGACTTCACCTTGTGGCTTTTAGCATAAACTGTTTAGGTAGGAAAGAGGAAACAACCAGGTTGTTTTTTTTTCCATCATTTGCTCAGTGAAGGTTATACAGTAGGTTCTTGAATCAGTCTCCACTTCATCTTCTTTAAGGGATTGTCGGTATGGCACTTAAGCAATGTGGCAAAGTGTATAGCCCCAGTTCAGTCTGGGTTTTCTGTGTCCAGGGTTGTTTTTAGACACTTCCCTTAGGCCAGAATGTCTCCTTTACTTTAGGGCCTTTGTTAGGTCTTAGCCTTTACTTCTGTACTTGCTCAAAATATATTATTTTAACTACTGCTAACTAAGGTCCATCTAGTCAAGGCTATGGTTTTTCCTGTGGTCATGTATGGATGTGAGAGTTGGACTGTGAAGAAGGCTGAATGCCGAAGAATTGATGCTTTTGAACTGTGGTGTTGGAGAAGACTCTTGAGAGTCCCTTGGACTGCAAGGAGATCCAACCAACCCATTCTGAAGGAGATCAGCTCTGGGACTTCTTTGGAAGGAATGATGCTAAAGCTCAAACTCCAGTACTTTGGCCACCTCATGTGAAGAGTTGACTCATTGGAGAAGACTCTGATGCTGGGAGGGATTGGGGGCAGGAGGAGAAGGGGACGACCCAGGATGAGATGGCTGGATGGCATCACTGACTCGATGAACGTGAATCTGAGTGAACTCCAGGAGTTGGTGATGGACAGGGAGGCCTGGCGTGCTGCAATTCATGGGGTCGCAAAGAGTTGGACACAACTGAGCGACTGAACTGAAGCTGAACTGAACTGAAACTATAGGAAAAAAAGTTTACTGAAAAATGAAAACATTAAAGTTTCTCTAGCGATTTTGCCCTAGGTTTTCATATACTTTTAATAATAAGCCTTTTGAAACAACTCATTTTTAAAAAATGAATTTTTAATTTGCCTCGAAATTATAGTGTTTTCAACAATGCAGAAATATGAAATGTTGTAATCCTCTTGTAGACAGTATTTTGCAATGTTGTCTCATCCAGTTTTTAAACTTGTTTTGTGACCTGTGAAGACAGGATTTGTGGTGAGTAAACAGAAAAACATTTTGCGAAGGTGATAAGCTAACTGTGTGGAATTTCAACTAGAAAGTTGTCCTCACATATCTTTCTGTTTTAAAATCTCTCTTTCTGTCTCTCCATAAAAGTCATGTATGCTCTTTGGTCGTAAAGGATTATTAACTGTATAGCTTTCTTTGTCTAACTTTTCTCGTCCTTTTCCTGATTTATCACAAGGTAATTTTGTTATAGGTGGGTTAGGTTAGTCATGTTAATACTGTACTCTCAGAGGGATAATTTTCTGTTTCTTAGATCATAAAAAAAGAACTTGCATTCCTTTTTGCTGATTCTCAGTCCATATATATATATATACACACACACATATACATGTACACATACATACACATACTCAGTTACACACACATAAATACATTTGCACATGTCTGGTCACAATTTGACATGTATTATATTTTGTCCTGAGAGTCTGATAGCAGGAGATCTGCTTAGTGTCCAAATTCTATCTAGAATGAATTTAAACTAGGAAGATTGTTTCTTCATGGAATAATGGGAATACACAGCTGATAGAGGTTAAGAAGGATTACTAAAGCTTAATATATAAATACATTATAATTAAGTGGTAGTTTTGGGTACAAGTCTAGATGAATTTGTCTAACATTGATGACTGATATTTCTTGATTGTTGAGAATAAATATCTTTGGTTAGATTTAAGACTAATTATGTCCCTCTTATTTTGAGCCAGAGTTTAGTAATTGAACTTGGATCTCTTCATACTTAGATTGGTGAAATCAGGACTTTAAAAATATGATACATTGTTTTATATTTTATGTAGAAACATGGACATCTTGTTATTATTGTTTGTTATAGTTTTACATTCCTGTCTTTGAAGAAAGCAAACTATGATTTAATAAACTTTCACATTTATTAAATTCACCTTTCTCCCCTTATATAGGTTAAATTCTAAATCTAACTTTGGAACTCTTTCAGGCCTTTTAGATGCTATTCTGGAAAAATTTTAGTAATGGATCAAAGGAAAAATGAGAGTATTGTTCCTAGTATCACTCAACTAGAAGATTTTCTTACAGAACACAATTCAAATGTTGTTTGGCTCCTTGTTGGTAAGTAGAATATATTTTCTTGTACTTTATTATTTTTTGTGTATGGATTAACAGCTGCCAGATTTTAAGCAGTAGTTTACTGAAGTTAGAGTGCTTACAATACTATTTGTTTGTTTTTTTGGAGACAAGTATTTTAATCTGTGTTTCTATGAATATTTGCTCTGGAAACTGCTCTTGAGGGCTGTTTTCCTTAGACTGCTTCCTTGTCTGTGTTAGGGGAAGTGGGATGATACGAGACCTAGCTTTTCTTTCCTGTTTCAGATTAGCTCTTCAATTTCCCATCCTAACATACACACAAACACTTTTGTTTTATTATAAAGTGATAAATCCTCCTGGTAAATGTTTTTGCCTAATTAAATCTTATCTCTGTGCTCACTTCTTATGTACCTGACAGTGGAATTTTCCAGTAATGATTTTTTTTGGTCTTATATTCCAGAACTTTTCTCGGTGTACACAAATAATACAAAGCAGTATATAATTAAATTGCAGAGAGAGGGAAGATGTATGAGTGAGTGAATGAATATGAACAGATAAGGAGAAATACATCAAGTATTGAGGAAGGAAGCAATTACTGTAGATTGTTACTGTCCAGCTGTTTCATGGAATTTTCATGCTATTTGATTTGAATTTTAGCATAAGAATTAGAAAAGTGCAGAGAGGAAAATAGGAAGGGCAGGATGGAGTGAGAGAGGAAAGGGAGGTAATGGTAATATTTCTTGACGAAATATTTATTAACGTCTGTGTACCATGTGCCACAGGCATTTTGCATATGTTAGCTCAGTTATATTCACAGCAGATTTATGAAGGTAGCTGATATTTTCCTATTAACCTATTGGGGAATTGAGACCCATAAAAATTAATAACTTACACAGGTTATACAACTGTTCTTTTTCTTGAGTGTAGGCTTGTGCTTCTTTCATGATGTTGTGTGGTAGGGTTACAATAGAGGAGAAGTGTATATAAAGGGAATTATAATGATTTATGGTTTGTAGGTGGGATTGGCTTACCATTTAAACTTTGTGTTTTCTCCCCTGATTGATGAACATGAATTATTCTAAATTATCATAATGAAAACTTAAAAGTAAAATGAAGTGCAAAACAATACTATGAAATACAATTTCATGAAAACAGCATTGAAAATTATCTTTTAGTTTAATTAAAGGCAGACATCTTTCTTATATCCTGTGTGCCCCCTTTCCTGTCATTTAGAATTTCTGGGTTTTCTTTTGCATGGTATACAGCTCCTTTCTTTCAGGTGAAAATAGTAGCAACAACCAGGAAAACAATGAGGGATTGTTTCATCTCTCTCTTTTATTAATGGTCTTACAATATAGAAGGGCATGGAGCAGGGAGGGACATGATACACTGAAAGGGCCACAGCTCCCAGGTGGTCTACTTTCTGAGATGAGAGCATGCTTTCTCAGCAAATACCTTTGCCTTTCTGAAGAGCCCATAGCAACTTGTTGTTCACACAGTGATTCACGGTAAAAATTAATACAGGATGACTTTAACTTTAAAATAATATTGTATCATCAAAAGAATTGTTTTAGAAATAATTTTTATGGGCAAATCATAGCACTTGCTACCTCAAAGCTATTAACATCAGTCTAAGCTACCATAAGTAATGAATGATGTATTTTGACTCTCAGTGACTGCTTTGTTTTAGGTATCTT
The DNA here is from genome assembly GCF_023091745.1 of Budorcas taxicolor. Lineage (NCBI taxonomy): Eukaryota > Metazoa > Chordata > Mammalia > Artiodactyla > Bovidae > Budorcas > Budorcas taxicolor. Next base: position 35,881,047 of record NC_068926.1, on the reverse strand, counting down.
AACATAATTTTTTAAAAGTACAAACTTAATACAGTGTTGCTAAAAGGTTACATATATTAAATTGCTTTATATTACTTTGTCTTAATCTAGAAAATAGTTATAGTTTTCAAATGCATAGGTAAAAGAAAATTTATCAAAAAATACTTTCTTATATTTTGTCATTTATCTATTAGTGAGCTAGGTTTTTTGGGAGGAATATTACAAATTTTATAAGTGACTATAAACTTTTCATGAAAAATGGTCAAATATAGAATACCATGTATTAAAGCGTATTTAATGGTGTTCTTTAAAAGTAAGTTATTGTCTTACCAACTGCAACATAATAGTATTGATATTTGGTGGCCTATTCAATATAGATATGCCTTTAAGTAGGTTAAATTTCTCAGTTCTTTCCAACAGTATTTTAAAAGCAGAGACTGTGGATTTTTTATTTTTTTTTTAATTTTTATTTTTACTTTATTTTATGATTTTTTTAAAAAGTGACTTTTCTCTGATGTAAAAAAATCATCAGTTTTCTTTGTAAGTGACTGTAGCCTTTAGGAAATAGCTTAGGAATGAACTCTGAGTCTAATAAAGGTAGATTTTTTTTTTCCAGAATATTCAGAAATATGGGCTTTCTGTTCCCAAAACACTTTGTGTGTGTTTAATAAATAAAACTGTACAAAGTAGTGTAAAATGAAACAGAAAAAAAGGAAAGCAGTTTTACTTGAAACATTGTTTTACTTGATCTGATTGAAATCTGTATTTTTCTGGTGAATGATTAAAGAGAATGAATTTGAAAGGTAGGTAAAGTAGAATCAACCTCTGGTTTTAAAAATTCAAGTATTGTAAGAGGACATGTTACCATATGGAAAAAAATCTTCTCATTTCTGAACATGATAAATGATCAACAAATTTTTATTAAAATGCTAAGGTGATCAAAAGGAAATATATAGTGAGATCCTTTTTTTGCATTCTTTTTTTCCAACAGCTACTATTTTGTCTTGTGGATGGATTATTTATCTCACCTATTATAATTCTCGGAATGTTGGTCTTATTTTAACACTGGTTCTTAACAGGTTATACAAGCATGGCTATATTCATATTGGTAAGTCTGAGTAATTTTTTTCTTCTGTGTAATCTGGAAATTGTTAAGTTTATTTTGTAAACACACAATAGCTTTAAAAATTCACTTTGTTTCATGAAAGTTAAACTAATCTACCTGAAATTTCTCCAATATAGTACTCTGACTAGAGTTGAACTACCATTTGGTTATGTCCTTTATCTCGTTCTTATTTCTCAAAGTGTTTCTGTAGTAGCCTTTTGACTTTTTTGGCTTATAAGAGATCCTCATTAAAATAATTTGAAATATCTGGACACGTATAAAATATGTAACTGGATATTTCTCATGATTCTACCATCCAAAGAAAATTTCTAATGCTTGATGAAGTTTTGCTTTTTTAAAAAATCTGATGCCTAAAAAATCTGTAACTAAGTGGAATCATCTTGTGTACTTCATTTTGTAGCTTTTGTTATTAATTTAACCTACTTATAAATGGGAAGTTCGCAAGTAGATAGGAGGGTATATTAGGAAGTCATATTCTTTGGAAAAACCCTGAACCACTGGGAAAAAGAGGTGAGGGACCACCTAATAGAATATTTCTGCTCTTCCTTAGAGCGCCTCTTAGTGGTCATAAATAAAAGTTCTCTCAAACATAGGTAGTCTTTCATTAATTTGAGGCAATGACTGGTTCCTGGAGTCACCAAAATTAATGGAGAAAAATAGTGAACTGCTTTGGGTTCATTTAATGACTGTGCCTAATTAAGAGAATTATTCATAGGAAGTAGCTGTTAAACTAACGTCCTCAAATAATTATTTAGTAACTCAGTTCATAGTAATGATATCTATGGCACTTTTTGTTATATTTGAGGGGAAAATGACAAGATTAATAAGGCTGTAAGGATATCAGGAAAGAAGTAGGGAAAGAACATTTAATTATTGAATAAATTGAATGTGAAGATTATTTAAAGCTTTTAGGGCTCCACTGATTTTCAAAACAATTACATTAATTGCTGCTGGGTTTTTTGTTTTGTTTTTTTTTTCCTACAACAGGTTCATTTTCTTTCTCTGTTCTTTCTGGAAAAGTCATGGTTCGTGAAATCTATTATATTACAGAAGACATGTCTATTAGGTAAAAATAAATATCCATCTTAAATCTGAAATATTACAAACTTTTTTGATTATAATACTGAATTGAATATGGCTTGCTTTTTCATAGTAACAGTGTTGGATTTTCAAATAAAACCATAAATCAGCAATCATTTTTTTCCGTGACTCAAACCTGGTGAATTGATTTTTTTTTTTTTAAAGTTTCTATCCATGAATTAATTTAGCTAAGGTTTACACTGGCCAAAAAAATCATATTTGAATAGCAGCTTATAGAAATGAACAATCTCATATCATCCCTAGTTTTAAAAATTGAGCATTAGATTACTTGACCATTTTTGTTGTAGAATTCATTGTGGTCATTTGTTATATAAGCAAGGATCAGGGGTGTTGATATCTCTTATCCATTATCCCTTTTTTATAGATAGTCAATTTTTAGAATAATTTAATGTTAATAGCATTTCTAGTTTTACCTTATGAAAGAGATGAAAATTGAATATAATGAAAAATGATAGTTCATATGTTTGATGTATTCTGTCTTCTGTAAGCCTTGAAAGAAAAGCTTACACTATTCATGTGATTTTCTTAAAATTTGTTACTTGGATAAATTTGGAGACACTAAATTAGTTGAGAAGTGCTAGAGTTTGGCAGCACTCGCACCTCACTTATAACAGTAGACATAACTTCTTTGTGAGTCTACAACTATTTTCAAGTTAAAAGTAAAAGTTAGGCTATAATTCCATCCTTTGGGGATATGAAGTGATACATCATTATAGAAATGAAAGAAAATCTTTAAAAGTTTTCCCTTTGTGTGCTAATATTTCCCTTTCAAGATTTGACTTTTAGTTTATATAATTTTAACTTCATTTTAAAAATATCACTTTAAAAAGAAAAAGCTTTTTCTGTTAACACTTTATTTTCCTATGTATGCTAGTGTCCAGTTTTCTGTATTTCCTTGTTATCAATTTCCTGCTTTTTATAATAACTAAGAAATGAGTTAAATAAATTGTTGTTTAAGCTTTCAATTTTGTAATTTATCTTGCTTAGAATTCAAGATGGATTTATAATTTTTCGGTGGTGGAAAATGTATAATCCAAAGCAGAAGCAACATGGTAAGCATCAGGGTTTCATTTTTTCATGTGTTTGATATCTTCAGTAATATAATCAGAATTTTGATTTGTAGATGTTAAAATGTTTCACATTTTGTAATAGATAAAAATATTTTTAAGAGCTTTGGAATTTACAGAACTGATTTTAACTTCCTTGGCTGAAAATCCTTCAGCAGCTTTCCACTGCATGGTTAAATTTAGTTTCGTTAGTCTGTTGTTTATTTAGGGTTATTCTCAGTATGACCCTTCTAGTCTTACCTCCTATTACATCTGTGGACTGAATCCCATACTGTGGTTAAAGTGGCTTTCCTAGCACTCTTTGATCACTCTACTAAGATACTTATCTTTTTAGCTTCTTTGCTTTATTCATACTTTTATGTAACATTGCTACTAATTCGCATTTATCTACTATGGTAAGGATGTGTAGAAAAGAGGAAATGCGTACTCTAGACTCTCTTCTGTTTCTGCTTTTTATCATCAGAATTTTATCTGAGTATATTCTGCTCACCTGTTCATTTCACAACTCTAGGTGCTCCTGTCTGTGCCTGTAACTTTTCTTCTCTACGTTAACCACACCAGTGGCCTCAAGGAGGAGACCTGGTCTTTACTTTCTAGAATAGTAATTCACAAACATTTTTGATCTCAGGATTTGTTACATTCTAAATAATTGAGAATTCTGAAGAGCTTTTATTTATTAAGTTGTATCTGTTTAATATTTGCTACATTCAAAATTAAGCCTGGTCATTATAGAAATATTTTAATCATTAAGAAATATTTATAATCCATTACATGTTAGAATAAATAGCTCACCTTATGAAGAATAATTTTTCCAAAGCAAAACTATAGTGAGAAGACTGATAACATTTTAAATTTTGCACATATTTTAAATGTCTGTCCTAATGGAAGGTAATTGAATTCTCACCTCTGCTTTCATATTCGTATACTTCTTATAGCCTTTAAAAAACCCCATTGTCCACTCATTTGAAAATGACTCTTAAAAAGTCAAATATCTTAGTATAATACTATTATCAAAATAATTTTGACTTTATGTTCCCCAAGAAAGGGTCTCAGGACCCCCCAGAGGTCCCTGGACCATATTTTGATAACTACTTTTAAGGAGAACTTAAGTGCCGCCTGGGAGTGTAGGGTCAAAAGAGAATGAAACCCCCTCCACCTTTTCTTAGGTATGAGGACCTGTGTTTCATGCTCCCCAGTGAGATTCTGAAATGGTGGTTGCTTCTGTATGATTTTGGAAATTTCCAAATAAGTGTTGGGTTGTGTTGAGTGAGCTCCCCTAGGAATCTCATCATGATGTATACTGTTTTTTCTATGGGAAAATAGATTTAAAGTTCTGAAAGTTTTAAAACTTAGCAAAAGTTTGAGCTATCCTAAATTATTTTTAGATTTCCCTATTGTTTCACTGTTGTTTAGTCTTTTTTTCCTAAACTTCAACCCCTTGCTCCCACATATCTTTCATCCCTCCTATATAATACATAATGTACTCTATCTACCTTGAAAATGTTGGCATTAATGGGTTAGAATTTGACATCTGCAGAGTTAATGAAACCAGAATTATTAGAAAGAATAATGGGCAAATTCCATTTCTGGAAAAGTTTTCTAAAAATTAGAGTTGTATATTAGATAATTTTGAACAGAAGCTGAGTGACTTCTTATGTTAAAAGTGTTCTGTGGACCTTTGGAAGAGACTTTTTGCAGTCTCTAATCTGTGATTGAGAATGGCTCTGTGTCATTACCTGTGATTTTGGAATTTTGGTTGTTAAACCAACCTTTATACCCCATTTCTTAGTAGTAACTATAAGCATTCTCACAGGAGAATAAAATGTCCTTTAGATAATATGTTAGTGCATTGGGTATCTTTTGTTTTTAAGTTTTGACTTTTTATTAATATGAAATTTGAATAAATTCAGAGTTTTGAAGCACTTTCCTACATTGCTTAGGTATTGTGGAGAGAATATTCTTGATTCTTTTTTTTAATTTGACTGTAAGTCTTAAAGGTGGTACTTAATTAAAGCTATCTTACGCTTTAGAGGTGGGTAAAGCTCATTCCTGAGAGCCAGGTTCTTTTGAGTTCAGTTCTAGTTTCTAACACATTTACTTAATTTTGGGCATGCCCAGTATTTCTACCCTTGATTTAGTTTGAAAAGTCCATCTAGTTTGTGCCTTAGAGATAGATTACTTTAGGGGAGTATTTTTCCTCAGCATGTCATGCTTCTGTTAATCTTGCAGTCTGTGTGGTAAGGTCTTGCTGTTTTGATTTAATCTTTTTTCTTTTTACATGTTGGTTAACATAAACTTGGACTTCCCTTGGCTCAGCAAGCAAGGTTACAGTGGAGCCAAAACAAAAGTTCTCTTCATTTATATAGCTTGTTTGTGGTAAAACAAACAAACCCACCCCATTTTATATTTGCATTAGAAGTTTTATTGCAGATTTTTTCCCCCTTGGTGTTTTAAAATGATAATGTGAACTGATAAAGCTGTAGGGAAATGGGTTGAGGAGGCCCATTTGACCTAACACTACCCCACCCAATGCTCTTGACTCCAGAATTCCAAGGAACACAGAAAACAACCGATTTTTCTCAAAATCCATCATCAATTTGGAAACAGCTACTTTGGCCACCTCATGCGAAGAGTTGACTCATTGGAAAAGACTTTGATGTTGGGAGGGATTGGGGGCAAGAGGAGAAGGGGACGACAGAGGATGAGATGGCTGGATGGCATCACCAACTCGATGGACATGAGTTTGAGTAAACTCCGGGAGTTGGTGATGGACAGGGAGGCCTGGCATGCTGTGATTCATGGGGTCGCAAAGTGTCGGACATGACTGAGCGACTAAACTGAACTGAACTGGACTGAATGTCCTCAAAGCCACCTCATTTTGCAGATGGAAAAATCATAAATTCCTGTGATTATAGCTGTTAAAATCAGGACAAAAACCCAGGTCTGCTAATTTCCAGTCTAGTGTCCCTTGTATTTATTAAATAGCCTAGTCAAATGTGGCCCAAGAGGGTTCTTGAAGATTCTTATGTATAAATAAACATTTATCACAGCTTATGAGAGGAATGAAGGCATTTGCAGTATCCAGAGGTACCTGCAGGTTGTAAACTAGGCCTACTGGGATTGCCCACTTCAGAATTTTCATTGATATGGGGGATGCCCTCTTAAATTGTTCATAGTCTTTTGTTTTGAAGAAAATAATTACTTCATTTTATCATGAAATGTTAACATCTCCTTAAAGTGGTTTGCTCTTCACCAAAATTCTTGAATGAGGGTCAAGAATAACTGATCCAAGTTCTTTAAGAAAGAGACTAGCTAGACATGCATCCTTCTTATCCAGAGGAATTCTTAGATTATTAAGGAGTGAAAAGGTGATGGTAAAGTATGTCCCTATTATTTTGTTGCTTAGAAGTTTTAGCCTAATATAATCTAATACTGTTAAATTTGTAGCATCTAAATCTTGTTTGTTAAATACATGAAGGAAATAAAAATCCCTGAACAATTTTTGAAAGGTCAATAGACTTGATTCTGAGTATATTACAAGGCCTTGGTAGCACTTTGATTTTTTACTACAAATAACATGTGTCCCAATTGCATAATTAAATAGTGCCTTTTTCCCTGAATTCCCTTTGGAGAATAAGTCTCAATTAGCTATTTGTTCAGGAGACTTACACTGTTCTACAACATTTATTTACTTTTTTCCCTCATAAATTAACTGCTTGTTAAGAGCCTTATATGTCTGTACTTATATCTATTGGGCGATGCTTACTCCTTGAAAGGAAAGCTATGACAAACCTAGACAGAGACATCACTTTGCCAAGAAAGGTCCATACAGTCAAAGCCATGATTTTTCCATTAACCATATACGGATGTGAGAGTTGGACTGTCGAGAAGTTCCAGTGCCGAAGAATTGATGCTTTCGTACTATGGTACTGGAAAAGGCTCTTGAGAGTCCCTTGGACAGTAAGGAGATCAAACTGGTCAATCCTAAAGGAAATTAACTCTGAATATTCATTAGACTGATGCTAAAACTGAAGCTCAGATGCGAACAGCCCACTCATTGGAAAAGACCCTGATGCTGGGAAAGATTGAGGGCAGGAAGGGAAAGGGGCGACAGAGGATGAGATGGTTAGATAGCATCACTGACTCAATGGACGTGAGTTTGAGCAAACTCTGGGAGATAGTGGAGGACAGAGGAGCCTGGTGTGCAACAGTCCTTGGGGTTGCAAAGAGTTGGACATAACTTAGCAACTGAATAACAATGAACAACTTTATTAACAAATGAATTTGGGAAGCTCATCATATGAATGTTAAGATGACAAGAAGTATGAGAAGAAGATTTCTGCCTTCAAGTGTAGAACATTATTAATGTAGAGAGATTTAAAAGAACCAGTTGATTATACCTTTCTTAAATTATGTATTAATTAAAATTTTCTGTTTGACTCCAAGTGTCATCAGAATGAATGAAACCTAAAAACTGCTTTTAAAATTTCCAGGAGAGATAAATGTCAGTGAGAAATCTAGTGTTACCAGAATTTAACAATTAAATACTACGTTTAAAGTATGACTGTTGATGAGTTTTTTGTAAAATGCCAAGAAATACCTGGACCCTTTTGATACATTTTTGTTTTCAGGGATTAATAACATTTTTGCTTTTGTTATAGCCATTATATTTATTGATAAAATTGATAAGTAATTCTACTTTGTGTTTAAAAAGAACTAGTATTTGGAGACCTGGATTTTAGTCTTCCTCTGAGTTATATAATTTTGGGCTCTGCTAGGTTTGTTGTGAGGATTAAATTAAATTCTCTGAGTAAAGTGGCTAGAACAGTACCTAGAACATAGCAACTGTTCAATAGAGATGAGCTGTTTTTATTATTATGATGAACATTATATCATACTATGAAATGAAAGATTATTTAAAAAGAAGAAAATTTGTTATAAATCAACATGACTAGTAAGAATTTAACCTGCTAAGGCAAGAGAACTAGTATTTATGGTGTAATCATCTTACACGTAGGTAGAGGTATTCTCATTTTATAGAGAGAATGAGGCTAAGGGTGGTTAATGTACTGCCTTAGATCATAACATTTGCAAACAGTGTTACAGGAATTCAGTCTTACATCCTTTTTACTGTTTATTTACTGTCTTTTTCTGGTTCCTAGAGAATCTAGTGTAGGTTTTCCCAATTTTTTTTTTTTCCCCCAAAGAGGCTGTATATGTGTGTTGCTGAAATTCGGCCTCTGCATACTGCTGCTGGATTAAATCTCAGAGTCAGAGTTGTGGATGAAGTTGAGAGAAATAATTTCATTGCTTTGCCAGGCTAGAGGAGCTAATGCCCTCAAGACTGTGTGTCCCACCTTGGAGAGAGTCTTACAGTGTTCAAAGGGCAGGGTGTGATCAGCTCACAGACATTCTTCTCATTGGTTGGTGGTAGGGTAATGGGGAGTCAGCGTCATCACCCTTCTGGTTTTAGCTGGTCTGCGGTTTACGTGCTAGTGGACAGCATACAGTTAACTTCTTCCCCCTTATAGGGATTTCAGTATCTGCAGAAGAGTTCAGAGGACATGGCTCAGCCCTTGAGGAAGAACTAAAGGTCCTTGACTTTGTGTAATGGCTAAACTATTATTATTTTGTCTTGCTTGACTTTTAATACAGTTACATCTTTTATTTGAAATTATTATTAATATTTGAGCCTACAATTCATGAAATCTTTGTTTTAGCATTGTGTAGTTTTTAAAAACAAACTATTATTTGTAAAGTCATAGTTTCTGTGATGCACAAGTTCAAATACCAGTGTGATATTTTAATGCATTATAACTTGAACATTTTACTACGTCTATTTTAGTATACACTTATGGCTATATTGGGGTAAAGTTTTACTCTGTAAATGGCACTGTGCTCTTCCTGGCATAAAATCTCTTTGTTGTGATACAGCTGGGATGTAGAAATTCAGATTGTTTTGGAATGCCAAGCTGAAATACTATAGTGACATCACCTTTTTCTCTTTGTTTTGTCAATGTTTTATTACTTTTAAAATATAATTCCTTTTTGTCAGAATTCTATTTTAAAATAAATCATTTGAGTTACTTTAGCTTTGGAAAAGAATTTGGCTTAAAACTTTAACTAAAGTTTTTTAAAAGTTGACTAAAAACTTTTTTTTTTTTAATTGATATCTTTAGATCCAAAAGCAGAAACTAGATTATACATCACAGTCAATGACTTTGAATTTCATGTCTATAATCGTTCGGATCTTTATGGACATCTTCAAGAATTGTTTGGTTTGGAGCCAACAATAATTCCACCCAAGAAAGAAGATGATAAAACACGAGAAAATGGAAGAACAAGAACCCAGTCCAAAATTGAAAGGTTGATGTCACACTTGAATTTTATTAATCTCCAACATTTAAATACCTGTTTTTATTAGAATATTATTAACACTGTTCACCTAAACACAGCCTAATCTTTCTTTGTAGATTAGCTAAAACTTTTATTTTTATAATTATAAAATTCTTTAAAAATTATATAGAATAATATAGAATAGAATTATGTAAAATATGTAGAATTATGTAAAAAAGATTAGATATCAGCTTAAGCTGTCCAGTCTGCTCTGCTTACCAGTTATACTTCTCTCATGTTGATAACTACTGCTATCAATTTGTTTTTTATTCTTTTAAATACACACACATAAGTCTAAACATTATTTTTCATGCAAAGTTAAAAGCACATTGTATTTCCTTCCTGATCACTTGCCCAGTCCCCATCTCTTCGAGAGAGAAAAGCTTCATCTAATTTTTTTCATCTGATTGATGACTGTCATTTATAACTTTATTGTTACTTCTGTCTTGGGTATTCCTTTGGAAAAGGTGTATGGATTCATTACATATTCTAATGTATTGTCTATAGATTATAAGATAGTCAAACATGTATCTGCTGATACTTTTTAAGTTGACCTGTCTTTATACTTAGAAATGTCTCTTAATAGCAGGCTTTCCTGGTGGCTCAGATGGTAAAGACTCTCCTGCAATGCAGGATCCCTGGGTCTGGAAGATCCTCTGGAGAAGGAAATGGTGACCCACTCCAATAATCTTGCCTGGAGAATTCCGTGAACAGAGGAGCCAGGCAGGCTACATCCCATGGGGTTGCAAAGAGTCAGGCATGACTGAGCAACTATCACTCACAAGTCTAAAAATACATATACATAGTTAAGGTGCATATACAATTATATAATTTCATTTTATTGGTTTTTAGGTTCTGTGTTCTGTTTCATTGACCTATTCATTTTCTTTCACCAGTACCACAGTGTGTTGATTTCTGTAGCTTTGTAGTTAAGTTTTGAAATCAACTGAAGTCATTCCTCCAATGTTGCTTTTCTCCTTCATTATTTTCTTGGCTATTCTTGATCTTTTGCTTCTTCAAATAAACTTTAGAATCCACTTGGCAATATTCACAGAATAACTTGTTGAGATTTCAGTAGGGATTGCATTGAATCTATAAATCAAGTTGGGAAGAACTGACATCTTGACAGTGTTGTGTCTTCCTTTCAGTGAACATGGAATGTCTTCTAATTATTTAGTTCTCTTTGATATCTTTCATCAGAGTTTTTTAGTTTTCCTCACATAGATCTTATATAAAAATTGTTAAATATACACCTAAGTATTTAATTTTCTGTGGTGCTAAAGTATAGTAATATATTTTAAATTTCAAAATCCGTTTGCTCATTACTAGTATATAGGAAAGTGATTGATACTTGTATATTACTAATCTTGTATCTTGCAACCTTGCTATAGTTACTTATTAGTTCTAAGAGTATTTTTGGTCACTTCTTTCCAACTTTTCTACGTGGATGATTGTGTCAGCTGCAAGGAAAGACTCTTATTTCATCTTATTTCTTCCTTCTTAGTCTGTATACCTTTTCTTTCCTGTTTTTTTTTTTTTTTTTGGTCTTATTGCAGTAGCTAGAGCACTTCTAGTACAAATCACGAGAAAAATGATGACAAGGAACATCCTTGCTTTGTACCTAGTTTTTGTGGGAAAACTTCCAGTTTCTCACTATTAAGTATGATGTTAACTGTAGTTTTTTTTGTTATTCTTTATCAAGTTGAGGAAGTCCACCTCTATTCATAGTTTACCACGAGGTTTTAATCATGAGTAAATATTGGATTTTGTCAAATTTTTTTGTATCTCTTGATATGATCCTTTGATTTTTCACTTTTAGGCTGTTGATTTTTGAATGTTGAAGCAGTGTTGTACACAAAGTAGTTTTTTTTTTTAAGATTAATTTATGTATGGCTGTGTTGGGTCTTCATTGCTGCATGTGAGCTTTTTCTAGTTGCAGTGCCAGGTCTTCTCATTTCAGTGGCTTCTCTTGTTACAGAGCATAGGTTCTACAGAGTGCAGACTTCAGTAGTTGTGGTGCTCTAGAGCTCGGACTCAGTAGTTGTGGTGTGCAGGCTTAGTTAGTCTGAGGCATATGAGATCATCCTGGGTGAGGGCTCAAACCAGTATCCTCTACATTGCAAGGTGGACCCCTTAACCACTGGAACACCACGGAAGCCACTTGTTTTTTTTATAAAGTAGATGATGAGGATGTTTATTTCTCAGTTAAATATGTAATGCATATTATGTCCCAGGCACTGAGCTTAGGTACTGGAGATAGTGAGAATATGACAACTTCTTGAGGGAATTTACAGCCTGCTCAAACTACTGCACAATTGCACTCACCTCACATGCTAGTAAAGTAATGCTCAAAATTCTCCAAGCCAGGCTTCAGCAATATGTGAACCATGAACTTCCTGATGTTCAAGCTGGTTTTAGAAAAGGCAGAGGAACCAGAGATCAAATTGCCAACATCCGCTGGATCATGGAAAAAGCAAGAGAGCTCCAGAAAAACATCTATTTCTGCTTTATCGACTATGCCAAAGCCTTTGACTGTGTGGATCACAATAAACTGTGGAAAATTCTGAGAGAGATGGGAATACCAGACCACCTGACCTGCCTCCTGAGAAATCTGTATGCAGGTCAGGAAGCAACAGTGAGAACTGGACATGGAACAACAGACTGGTTCCAAATAGGAAAAGGAGTACGTCTAGGCTGTATATTGTCACCCTGCTTATTTAACTTATATTCAGAGTACATCATGAGAAACGCTGGACTGGAAGAAGCACAAGCTGGAATCAAGATTGCCGGGAGAAATATCAGTCACCTCAGATATGCAGATGACACCATTCTTATGGCAGAAAGTGAAGAGGAACTAAAAAGCCTCTTGATGAAAGGGAAAGAGGAGAGTGAAAAAGTTGGCTTAACGCTCAACATTCAGAAAACAAAGATCATGGCATCTGGTCCCATCACTTCATGGGAAATAGATGGGGAAACAGTGGAAACAGTGTCAGACTTTATTTTGGGGGGCTCCAAAATCACTGCAGATGGTGGTTGCAGCCATGAAATTAAAAGACACTTACTCCTTGGAAGAAAAGTTATGACCAACCTAGATAGCATATTCAAAAGCAGAGCCATTACTTTGCCGACTAAGGTCCGTCTAGTCAAGGCTGTGGTTTTTCCTGTGGTCATGTATGGATGTGAGAGTTGGACTGTGAAGAAGGCTGAGCACTGAAGAATTGATGTTTTTGAACTGTGGTGTTGGAGAAGACTCTTGAGAGTCCCTTGGACTGCAAGGAGATCCAACCAGTCCATTCTGAAGGAGATCAGCCCTGCGATTTCTTTGGAAGGAATGATGCTAAAGCTCAAACTCCAGTACTTTGGCCACCTCATGTGAAGAGTTGACTCACTGGAAAAGACTCTGATGCTGGGAGGGATTGGGGGCAGGAGGAGAAGGGGATGATCGAGGATGAGATGGCTGGATGGCATCACTGACTCGATGGACGTGAGTCTGAGTGAACTCCAGGAGTTGGTGATGGACAGGGAGGCCTGGCGTACTGCAATTCATGGGGTCGCAAAGAGTCGGACACTACTGAGCAACTGAACTGAACTGATGGGAGTTCGAACACTTAATAGACAGTTTTAGTGCAAGAAATATAACAGGGACAAAACAGAGTTCTCTGGGCACATACAGAAGGATCAGGAAAGTTTGAAGCCTTAAATGACATAAGCAGAGAAGGAGATGCAGGGTCATGGAGAAGAAACGACATATGCAATAGAGACGTTGTTACTGAGGCTGGAGTGGATTACTTGAGGTGGGGATAAATTAAACTAAAATGGTTAGCAGGATTCACTGTTAGAAATGGGGCCTTACCTCAGGTCAACAGCGCTGTGTTATGATTGGAGGGAAATAAGACTGGAGGCAGGGAGACAAGATAAAAGGATGTTGTAACAGTTCAAGGTAGAGATGATTATCAACTGGCTTGTCAAAAAAGAGGAAGGGAGAAAAGTGGATGGATTCCAGATACACTTATGGAAATGGATACTTAAGAGGGTGATGGAGGAGATGTGGAGAATGAATAAGAAGAGTGAGTCAACAATGAATCCAAATTTCTAATTTAAACTGTGGTCATGCTTAGTCTTAGGAGGAGAAGGGATGACAGAGGATGAGATAGATGGCATCACTGACTCAATGGATATGAGTTTGAGCAAGCTCTGGCAGATGGTGAAGGACAGGGAATCCTGACGTTCTGCAGTCCACGGGCTCACAAACAGTTGGATACGACTGAGCGGCTTAAGAACAACATGCTTAGTTGGCTTCCCAGGTGGCATGAGTGGTAAACAATCTGCCTGCAATGCAGATTGACCTGGGCTGGATCCTTGGGTCAGGGAAGTTCACCTGGAGGAGAGGGCATGGCAACTCACTACAGTATTCTTGCCTAGAGAGGAGCTTGGACGACTGCAGTCCATAGGCTTGCAGAGAGTTGGACATGACTGAAGCAACTTAGCATGCATGAAGGGAACCTTGAGAAAGAGGTTAGGGGCTGGTTATGAGATTAGTTTTGAATTTAGTTTTAAGCACTGAGGGCCACCTTACAAATACAGCTCTAGAAGTGTGATTTAGGAGTTACAGAATTATTGAAGAGACGCGCCTCAAGTTTTCATATGAAATCTTTAGTGAATTGCTGAGAACTTTTCATTTCTTGAATTTTGTGTACTTTGTGTATGGCCAATTTCTTTGGAAGGAAAGTTATGACCAACCTAGAGAGCATATTAAAAAGCAGAGACATTACTTTGCCAACAAAGGTCTGTCTAGTCAAGGCTATGGTTTTTCCAGTAGTCACGTATAGACGTGAGAGTTGGACTGTGAAGAAAGCTGAGTGCCGAAGAATTGATGCTTTTGAACTGTGGTGTTGGAGAAGACTCTTGAGAGTCCCTTGGACTGCAAGGAAATCCAACCGGTCCATCCTAAAGGAGATCAGTCCTGAGTGTTCATTGGAAGGACTGATGTTGAAGCTGAAACTCCAGTACTTTGGTCACGTGATGCGAAGAGCTGAATCATTTGAAAAAACTCTGATTCTGGGAAAGATTGAAGGCGGGAGGAGAAGGGTATGATAGAAGATGAGATGGTTGGATGGCATCACTGACTCAGTGGACATGAGTTTGGGTAAACTCTGGGAGTTGGTGATGGACAGGGAGGCCTGGCATGTTGTGGTCCATGGGGTCGCAAAGAGTTGGACACGACTGACTGAACTGAACTGAACTGAATTTCCTTTTTTTTTTTTATTCTTGGTCTATCCTTTTTCATTTTATTAAAAGAAAATTATTTTGTCACCAGGTGGTGGGTGTAGGGAAGGAAAAGAATCAGCTGAACTGTTAGAAGTACTTGAAGCACTTAAAACATCTAAGTGATGTGTACCTTGATCATTTTTGTTTTAATTATAATTTTTGCTCTTTTGTAAAATGTTACATTTTTGTGTCATGGACATAATGATAGATATAATGACAGCACATCAAAATTTAGACTTTTGTCATTAAAGTTTGTCATTCTAAAAATATGCTTTTCTGTTACAACTTCTTATGTAAAAATTGATAATGTGTGGTAAGAGAACATTTTATGAGACATTTTAGGGATATTAGTGTTCCATTAGATAGTCCTTGTTTTGTTACTGAATAGTCTTCAGCTATATTTGTAAAGGTACAGCTGATATTAATGATGTGTATTGTGAGAAAGTCGAGAGTGTTCTTAGATACTTATTCTCATTTTTCATATATGTCAATTTTTGTTTTTTCTTTTCAGAGTTAAAGTAAAAACAGAATCTCAAGACCCCACATCTTCATGGAGATCACTTATTCCTGTCATAAAGGTCAATGTTAGCACAGTAAGTAAATTCTGCTATAGTTAATATTTGATGGGTAATTGCTGCTGCTGCTGCTGCTGCTGCTGCTGCTAAGTCGCTTCAATCGTGTCCGACTCTGTGCAACCCCATAGATGGCAGCCCACTAGGCTCCTCTATCTCTGGGATTCCCCAGGCAAGAATACTGGAGTGGGTTGCCATTTCCTTCTCCAGTGCATGAAAGTGAAAAGCAAAAGTGAAGTCGCTCAGTCGTGCAAGACTCTTAGCGACCCCATGGACTGCAGCCTACCAGGCTTCTCTGTCCATGGGCTTTTCTAGGCAAGAGTACTGGAGTGGGTTGCCATTGCCTTCTCCGGTTTATTTGTTTATTCACAGGTGCTTGAATTTCTTTATACACTGGTCTAAATTGATTGGTGTGCATGTGTGGTCAGTCATGTCTGACTCTTTGTGACCCCATGAACTATAGCCTGCCAGTCCTCCTCTGTCCACTGGACTTTTTCAGTGTTTCTCCAAAATACTGGAGTGGGTTGCCATTTTCTCCTTCAGGGAATTTTCCCAATCCAGGAGTTGAATCTGCTTCTCCTGCATTCGCAGGTGGATTCTTTAGCACTGAACCATCTGGGAAGCCAAAATGGAGCAACTTAAGTAGTAGTATTTACTGCTGAAATGGAGTCATTTAGTAGTTGCTTGAAATGCTTGTTATTAGGTCAGCTAAGGAAAAATAAATATGACCTAGATAGTATGGCATAATATGTCTTTATCTGTTTTTTTTTTTTTAGGGACGTTTGGCCTTTGGAAATCATTACCAACCTCAAACGCTGTGCATCAACTTTGATGATGCTTTCTTAACTTATACTACAAAACCACCTTCTAGTCATCTTGACCAGTTCATGCATATAGTGAAAGGAAAGCTTGAAAATGTTCGAGTCATGCTTGTTCCTAGTCCAAGATATGTTGGTCTTCAAAATGATGAGTAAGAAAGTCATAAAAATAACAGATAACTTCTCTATATATAATGTAGCTATCATTTAGAATCTTTAGTATCCTTTTAATTTCTTTGCTGTAAGTTTGGCAATAATTGGTTATATCTCTCTATTAAATCAGTTGATAGGATTCCTGCTTTATAAGATAAATGGAGTTTATCCATTGGTATACCCCTATTTTAAATATTTTTCTATAAACTTATTTTTCTATCCTCTTCTTCTTAGAGTATTTGGGAAATTTATTTTGGGCAGTTAAGCTTCGATGTTTGTATGTTAGAAAATACACTTTACAGCTAGGTTTTTACTTTGAGAAGGGATGGATAAATAGTAAATTTAACAAATTCATTATAGTGGAATACCATTTGAGTTAATGAAAAGTTGAAAATGAAATCAAAATTAGTCTCAGAAAACTCATGAAATTAAGACGGTTTGGGGGCTTGTTTGACATTTAAGTCCCAGTCAGTTTTCCACCTATCTTTCCAGATTTGCTCTTTTTTTAGTGAAGTAGCTGCTTGCATTTAGGAGACATGTTGTAATGATGCACACTAGAGTTGTCTCATTGTGGTGGGATGCTTCCATTCTAGAGGACTGCGACCCTCAGTTAACAGCAGACACATAAATCCCATCTGACTCCAGGCCATATGCTCATGAGTTATATTAGGGCTCTTGTAATTTTTATTATTCTCAATCTCTGTTGTTTTTTGTGAAGGAATCTCTATGGTTAAATTTGTGTAATGTAAGTACTCATATGATGAGTTTCTGCTGTGTCTCAATTTTTAGCTTTGTGTGTAGGCAATATAAAGTTTGAGGTTATAAGAAGCATGATTATTCCTTTTTAGTTCCAGCTTTTGAATAGCTTGTAATTAGATTTTCTAGGGCTTGGCTAGAGTGACACAGTCGTTTTCTCTGCTTGTGTACCAGGGAGGCTGTGGATCTACCTGGTTTCACTCTTCAGATCATTGAATTTGCTAAATATCTTGAAATGTATGCTATGCACACTGTTCTATATTTATGGGTACAAGTTGTAATACTGAAAAAATAAATCCTGGGTTTTATAAAAATTACTAGAGAGTAAAATGAAAAAGTATCCCACTGTTTTTGTAAGAAGAGTTAAAGTTGTATTTTTCACTCTTCAAAAGTAAGCATGGAGATAGTATGATGAAATTGAATGCTAAACTTTATGATTTATAAGAAGACTGTTGAATTTGTATGTGCTGTATTATCTAATGATTAAGATGTTAATTTTGATATGGAAGGAAGATATTGTGGTATATGACAAAGATAAAGGTTGTTAAATTAAAGCAAGTAAAGTGGGAAATTGTTTGAATGCACAGAAACACTCATTCCAGAATGAGTTCAAGATGTGTGCTTTAAATTTATTTCGATTTATTTCAAGTTGATCAACTAAATATTCTTGGAAATAGGTAATATAAAGTTGTTGAAATGAGATTTTTTAATTTAATGTTTCTGAAAGGTTATACTTTGTTTTACAGTATATAAGGTGATATTTCTCAATCAGTTTTATAGTATTATTATTATAAATTGGCTGAATTCCAAGTCTAATTTTAAACTTATCGTTGCAAATGCAGAATATGATTATTCTATTTCAGTGAACATTGTTTTTCATTGTATTTAATTAGATTTTGTTTTAAATTGATTTCTCTTGTTCAAAACAAAATGCCAAACATTTTTTTCTTTCTTAAACCAATTTACTGATCAGAAATTTTTTAGTGCCTACTTTTTAAATAGTCTAATATATAAAGCAGTTATGGAACAGTTTATTGTAAATGTGAAAGATGTTTTCCCTTTTCAAGATGCTACACTGATTGCTTTTTAGTTTTCTTTTTTCTTTTTTGCTTTTACCTATTATCATTAATTAAAATACCAAACATTTTATATTCTGGAGATGTACTTAGTTTGCCTTCTTTCTTCCTTTGTGTAGACCACCAAGATTAATGGGAGAAGGTTTTGTGGTGATGCAGTCAAATGATGTTGACATCTACTATTACATGGATGAGCCAGGTATTATTTTTTAAAATATGTTTTGTAGCTACAGTTCTGTTTCTTCTATGAAATGCTGATATCTACTTTTATTTAAGTGTCTTTACTTAGGATATAAATAAGCATCAGTAATGGTAAATGTGCATGTGAGAATGCCTACCTAAAAAATATCTGTCATTCGTCCAAAGTTGAATATTAATACTCCAGTATTTCATATCAAAAAAGAACAATATAGAAATCATTCAGATTCCATTTTTGCAGGTACACTTCAGAAATTGTGCATACAAGTGACTATGAGTGAAAGCCACTAGAGAATGTGGTGATAGTTAAAGTAGTTCATGCTGACTAAGTTAAATTTGAGGCTTAAAGTTTAAGGATTAAAGTCTAGCTAGTTATAGTACTTCACAGGTGGTCTCAGTTTTATAAAGTAGCTAAAAATTGTATTTTTAGTCATATTTTCCTAATTCTCTTTTTCATACATTTCAGGAGGTTTATGAGGTCAGAGTATTTTCGGAATTAGGACGTTATTTGCCATTTTATTTTTGCCATATTGTACTGATGATGCAAAAGTTGTGGTGGACAAAACTGCTGATGCTTTAGCATGAATCAAAGGCAGTGATTCCAAACTATAGCAGTAATCTCTTGTCTTTTTCACTGCCACACACTCACAATAACAACAAATGCCAGTGTGCTTTACTATGTCTTTGATTAAGCAGTAAAAATTACTTTTATCAAATCTTGACCCGTGACTAAACTTTTAAATATTCACTTGTTAAAATAAGTACACATAATGTACTTCTGCCCCATACCAGAGTATACTGATGTTTTGAGGAAAATCACTGTGTGATTGAGTTTCAAGCTGAATTGTTTGTACTTTTTAAGGAACACCAGTTTTGCCTCAAAGAGCAACTAGAGACAAACTATAGTTTTGTGCTTTCATGTGAAAATTTGAATTTTGGAAAATTTGAGTCTGCCACTGTGAGCTTGACAGCTTTTCTGATGAGACTACCAGTAATATTAACAATATGAATTTTTAGATATTTAATAATAAAATTTGTCTGTTTGGGAAAAGTATGCATATTTCAGTGAACCAATATTTTCCAAATGATCAGTTCATGATGTCTGTAAAAGATTTATTCAAAATGCAAGGGCAATCAATTTTAATGTATCAGAGTATGAAAAGTTCAGGGATTTAATTTCAGATTCCACATTGCAAGTATTCTCTAAGAAATAACCACTTGTTGAAATTTGGTGTAGTGTCAAAGAATATCCAAAATTATCTGAAAAAGCAGTTGAAATAGTCCTACCTTTTCTATTTGTATGAGGCTAGATTTTCTTCAGATTCTTGAGTAACAGATTAAATGCAGAAATAACTATGAGAATTCACTTGTTTTCTATTAAGCTGAATATTTAAGAGATTTGCCAAGATAAAAACAATGCCAGTGTTTCTTATTAATTTGTTTTAGAAAGTAATAATTATTTAATATTTCAAGGTAAAATTAAAGTTTTATATTTTCATTAAAATGTAGTTTTTTTGCATCATATTTTCAGTAAATCTTAGATATTTTGTTTTGTCAACATGTAATGAGTTTTATTTAAAAATAAATTTTAAAATATTGCTCAATTCAAATTTCAACGTCAGTAAAATATGATAGATAAAATACAAAAAAATTCCCACTTTGGTGTCCTCAATAATTTTTTAGAGTGTAAAGGATTCCTTAGATAAAGTTTTAGAACTGTTGATCTAGGGAAACCTGTTAATGGTTATTTTAAGTAGCTATCTTCATATTATATATTCTGCAATATAGGACTTGTTCCAGAAGAAACAGAAGAAAATGTTGAAGGAGAAATGAGCACTGAAGATTGCAAATTACAAGACTTGCCTCCTTGTTGGGGATTGGATATAGTTTGTGGTAAAGGAACAGATTTCAACTATGGGCCATGGGCTGATAGGCAGAGGTACTTGATTAAATTACACTTCTTCTAAGTCAAATATATTGGGATAATACTATAATTTTTATTAAAAACTAGCTCAGTATTTTTATAAGCTATTTTATTATGGCAGGGTAAAATATCACTAAACATTTTAATCCAAATAATTTGTAGAACAATTGGTATAAGCAAGTGTGCTCTAAAGGAGGCGCTAATTCATTAGAAAAGTGGTGAATGAGCAGCATATTATGGGTTGGTTGGTTTTTTCTTTTGTATTTAATCAGTGAATATGCCAAGGATTGTTGGGATTATGGAGATTCAGAGCTAAAAGTCAGTTTAGGAAAAAAGAAACAAAAGAGTTTTATTAAGATGAAGAACTTAGAAAAGCACTGTGTTAGTTTTACTAAGGCTGCCATAACAAAGTACCACCAGCTTTGTGGCTTAAACAGCAGAAATTTCTCATAGTTCTGAAGGTTAGAATTCTGAGACCAAGGTGTTGGCCTCATTGGTTCCTTCTGAGGGCTATGAGGGAAGGATGTGTTCAAGGCCTCTCTCCTTGGGCTGTAGATGGTCATTCCGTTTCTTCACACAGTCTTCCCTTTTATATGTTTTATAGGTCTCTATGTCCAAATTTTCTTCTAGACATCCTGGGCTAGGGCCCGCCCTATTGATCTCTTTTTAACTTAATTCTCTAAAGACTGTCTAACTATAGCTAATTCTGAGGTACTGAAGTTTAGGGCATATGAATTTAGGGGGACACAGTTTAGCTCATAACAGGTTCATAACTCATATTGAAGAGGAGAGAATTGGAGAATGCTTTTTGGTTGTGGTAATATATGAGTTGAGTTTTGAAAAATAAGTAAGAATTAGCCAGGAAAGGAAGGAAGGAAGGAATAATCAAAGCAAAGGAGGAGTCCTTCAAATGCATAATGAAGTCAAGAATTGTCTTAATAAGCTCTATAGGTTGTTAAGAGATTTGTAGGTAGTTAAGAAATTTGTAAATTTTATATTGGAGGTAATGGGAGTGCCTGAAATGTAAAAAGAGTTTTTTTATTTCTTAGTTATCCTGTTGATTTTGAAGGAATTTTCGTATCTTTAATATATTATGAACATCTATATTTACTGAAGAATTTTAAACATAGGTGTCATTTACCACTATTTGAGAGAGAACATCTAGAATGTTATGTAAATATACATTTGGTTAAAGCTAGTTTAGTTTTTCATAAGCTAGCTTGAAAGGAAAATACAAGCTAAACAGTTGCAGAGGCAGATATTACTGGGCCATTGATCCTTAGATCAATTGCCTAATGAGAGTGCTGATACTGACATGATATACTGACTCTTTATTGTTTAAAAAAGTGATTTCTGCCTAGCCTTATTAGAATTATATACTTTGTCAAGTACTACATTCTTTTAACCTTGGTATCTCTAGTGTATAGGAATACCTGTTCCATTAAGTAGCTATTTAAATAACAGTTGAATGGTAAATGTGTAAGTAAGTATGTTTGAAAACTTGTAATATACTGCTGCTGCTGCTGCTAAGTCGCTTCAGTCGTGTCTGACTCTGTGCGACCCCATAGACGGCAGCCCACCAGGTCCAGGCAAGAACACTGGAGTGGGTTGCCATTTCCTTCTCCAAGGCATGAGAGTGAAAAGTGAAAGGGAAGTCGCTCAGTCGTGTCCGACTCTTCGAGACCCCATGGACTGCAGCCTACCAGGCTCCTCCATCCATGGGATTTTCCAGGCAAGAGTACTGGAGTAGGGTGCCATTGCCTTCTCCGGAATATAATACTTAAGTTCTGGGTTAGATTTTTAGAGTTGAAAGTAAACAGCTTAAAATTTCAGGTAAGGAAACAAATATTTTTCAAATTACTGGATTTAAATGTTCCTTTTATGATAAAATTTTTCATACTCTAAACCATGCTGTTTTTTCTGTGGAATAGTTGAAAGTGAGGAGCTTTACATTCCATTAAGGAACAGTTATATTTGAAAGGAGAAAATTAAAGCAGTGCTTTAACACAGACACATAAAATATTTTTGCATTTGAATAAAGTGCAATTCTTCTTAAGCTGTATTTAATTTTAATGCATTAAGAAAAAATATTAGGCTATATTTACATGAAAATCCAAGCCAAAATTCCTTTAGTATATAGTCATAGTGAAATGATACTGAAGATAATGTGGAAAAAAAAGTTGTCTTTACCAACTCCATTCAGTTAGTCCTGCCACTGCTAGGAGAGAACAGCAATACATTTCTTAACCTGAACTTAACAAAACCATTCAGATTTATTAGAAAGAAGAAAAATTATCACTTGAGTTTAGTTTCCTTTTGTAAGTTGCAGTAGTACTTATCTCCTCCCTTACATACTCAAATTGTGCATTTCCTTTTCTGTAGCCATTTCCTTTACTCCTTCCCCATATTAAGTTTCTAAACAAATATGAACTGTTATCAGAAATGTTAATTAGGTCAGTTTTTTGAAGCATTTACCTGTTAGTGTAAAAAATGTAGGAGAAAATCTCACCTGTTTTATTATTGGATAGTTTACTCAGCATGGTGAGTTTTTTTTTTTTTTTTTAATATTTACTTATTTGGCTGCTGCTGCTGCTAGGCTGCATCGGGTCTTAATTGTGGGTAATGGGTTCAGTTCCTCTGGAGCACGAGGGGTCTTTGATCCCCAACCAGGGATTGAACCTGTGTCCCCTGCATTAGAAGGTAGATTCTTAACCATTGGACCACCAGAGAAGTTTTTAATCTCTGATTTGGCATGACCTTATTTAGCTTGTAGATTTTTTATGTCTATCACCTTTACATGATTTTCTCAGTCTTTTAAGATATTCAGCTTTTCAAGTGTTTTCATGACAGTTGAAATCCACACTTTATAAATTTGTACTTATCTGCTTAATAATAAAGTATAATAATGCTAATATTCCTGACATTGTCTGGCCTTTTATTGTTTTCACTTAATTTCTTTCAGAGCTTTCCAGTTGATGCTAGTGATAAAGAATCAGCCTGCCAATGCAGGAGACATTAGAGACATGGGTTTTATCTCTGGGTTGGGAAGATTCCCTGGAGGAGGACATAGCAACCCACGCTAGTATTCTTGCCCTGAGAATTCCATGAAAGAAGAGCCTTGTGGATTATAGTCCATGGGGTTGCAGAGACTGAAGCAATTTAGCACTTAAGTGCTTTTATTTATATTTTTACAACTCAGTGAGAGACACTAGGACAAGTGTGGTGAACTGATTATACCTGTGAAAGAATGGAGATGCAGAGAGGTTCAGTGATTTGGGCAAGATAAGGAAGCTGTACCATCTGGAGCCAAGATTCAAACCAACCCTTCAAGTCTACTGTTCTTTTCATTATATCCTGCTGCCCATTTTATAGTCCCTGATCATCTATTGATCAGATGGATTCTTTGTCTTTAATATCTTAGTTATATATATTTGTGTGTCTTCACCAAAACATTTATAAATTTAATTTTCTTTTCATGTCGTTAATGATGGCAAGTTAAAGTCTAAAATCAATCAGTTTGCAAATTTTGTTCTGTTCATCTAATTTTTCTCTGTTCATTCCAAGTAGCATTTCCAGTTACTCGTGACTCCTTCCTATACTTTCTCTGAATGTATGAGTAACATGCTAATTTTTTAATTACATAGAAGAGTCTGAATTGAACATTTCTTGATTTCTTTCATCTTTCGTCAGATAAGGGGAGGCAAATACATTAGAGCTCTAGCTTACAAACACTTGTATCTTTTTAGAAACCTGTTTCTCTTTAGACCCTTATTGTTATAATATTGATTAAAAATGATTATAAAAATAATAGAATAACATTTCTTTCCATGTGCCATGTACTACCAACTGTTTGATGTGTGTTGTCATTTAATTCTTGGATCTATTTTCTGAGACTGGTTATGGTAAACCTCATTTACAAGTGAGGAAGCAGGCAAATATCCTCAGAAAGGTTAAGTAATTATCCAGAAAGGAAAAATGATTCTAATTAAACCATTCCCCTTCAACTCTTTCTTTGCCATTTGTACATTTGATATACTTGTCTTTACTTTCTCTCAGTATTGGTTGAATAGTGTAAACTTGGTCTTACCCATGTCTTATTTTACAGCAGTATATTAGGTGCTCAAAGCTCATTGATCTCTGAAAATAGAAAACAATGGAGAAAATAGTCTTTCATTTTACTGAAAGGAAACTATAGTAGGTGTTATTTTGTGATTTATTTTTTTGAAATTTATGTCCAATTGTTAAATGAGATAGCAATGATAATATCAGTATAAAGTTATAATACTGATTTTAGTCTCTTTTATGAGAAGCAATTTTATTTGAATAACTTGTCATTATTCTTTCTTACTCCTTATTTAGAGATTGTCTGTGGAAGTTCTTCTTCCCTCCTGATTATCAAGTTCTGAAAGTTTCTGAAATTGCACAGCCTGGGAGACCAAGACAGATCCTTGCTTTTGAACTACGAATGAATATTATTGCAGATGCTACAATTGACTTGTTGTTTACCAAAAATAGGGTAATTATTGAAATAATATAGTAGAAAGTAGTGTTTAAAATTTGACCATTATCTTCCAGAGTGTTTTTCTGGTAATTAGTCCCATGCATGTGTGCTAAGTTGCTTCCAGTTGTGGTTGACTCTTTGGGACCCTATGGACTTTAGCCTCCCAGGCTCCTCTGTCCATGGAATTCTCCAGGCAAGAATACTGGAGTGGGTTGCCCTCCTCCAGGGTTATCTTCCCTACCCAGGGATTGAATCCGCATCTCTTATGTCTTCTGCATTGGTAGGTGAGTCCTTACCACTAGTGCCACATGGGAAACCCAACTAGTGCTGTACTTGGATTCATTTCTATGAGCTTCGCCTAACCCCTGTCAGTATCTATGTTACATCATTAAGTGCCAAATACTGGAAAGAATTAATAGAAATAGACTTTGATACTGTAGTCTCATTCTTCTTCTTTGAATCTAGCCAAATTGTTTTAGTGTATTTTTGGTATAAATTTGAACTTTTGCTCTTCGGAACTTCTAATACCTATTTAATATTGTTGTTGTGGCTCAGTGCCTGACTCTTTGCAGTCCCATGGACTGTAGCCTGCTAGGCTCCTCTGTCCATGGGATATTCCAGGCAAGAATACTGGAGTGGGTTGCCATTTTTTTCTTCAGGGGGTCTTCCTGACCCCAGGCTTGAACTTTGGCAGGCAGAGTCTTTACCACTGAGCCACCTGGGAAGCCCTATTTAATATTGTGTATGTGTGCTATGCTCAGTTGTGTTTGGCTATCTGTGACCCTTTGTACAGTAGCCTCCCAGGCTCCTCTGTCCATAGGATTTTTCAGGCAAGAATACTGGAGTGGCTTTCCATTTCCTCCTCCAGGTGATCCTGACCCTACGAGCAAAGCCATGTCCCCTGTATTGCAGGCAGATTTCTTTTCTGCTGAACCATTGGATTAATGATTGAATTTTGTCTGCGTTAATAACTGAAAAGTAAAGATGTGAGAATAATTATAATGTCTCATATGAATTTTTTCTTTTGGTAGGAAACAAATGCTGTACATGTAAATGTTGGAGCTGGTTCATATTTAGAAATTAATATTCCAATGACGGTTGAGGAAAATGGTAAGCTACAATGAGTGTTTTTCTTTTTAAGTGATTATGGGCATAATTAATATATAAATAATTATTAATCTACTTAGACTAAAATTAATTGAGTATTCTCTTTCAGTTTTCTGTTATATTTTAATGTGCCCTTGAAAACTGAAAGTGAAAGTGAAGTCACTCAGTCGTGTCTGACTCTTTGCGACCCCATGGACTATAGCCTACCAGGCTCCTCTGTCCATGGGATTTTCCAGGCAATAGTACTGGAGTGGATTGCCATTTCCTTCTCCAGGGGATCTTCCCGACCCAGGGATCGAACCCGGGTCTCCTGCATTGTAGACAGGCACTTTACTGTCTGAGCCACCAGGGAAGTCCTGTGTGTGCCCTTAGTAAATGCTATATAATTATTCATGCACCTAGAAAGAAGAGAAAAACTTTTATTCAAGCTAGGTCTTATTTGTGCTGTCATTGTACTTTATACTTTTCTTTTGTAAGATTGTGCATAATTTGCTTAGCATGTGTTTTTCCTACTAG
Source organism: Budorcas taxicolor (assembly GCF_023091745.1). Lineage (NCBI taxonomy): Eukaryota > Metazoa > Chordata > Mammalia > Artiodactyla > Bovidae > Budorcas > Budorcas taxicolor. The sequence goes on along the minus strand of NC_068926.1, from coordinate 35,854,489 downwards.
TCTATTGCTCTGTGAAAGCAAATGCTGTGTATTTCTTTTTACCAGTTTATACCTGGTACCAAACCCAACCTGGCACATGAAACATGGTCCATGGGCAGAAATTGATTCAGTAGTAATAAGCTTTGTTTTAGGATATATCTTTAGAAGATTTTTGTCAGAGTAAGCGTGTTCTTTGAATAGCATAAGTTTAAGAAAGCAGAATATTTCATGTTTAACATATTAAATCATGCCCTGATAGTTGTAGTTTCATCTGAAGTAAGATAATCTAAGTTCATTATGCATTTGAAATTTGGGCCCTGATACAGATTAACCAGTAACATTAAACATTAAATACTTTTTTGTTAAATTTATCAAAATGTCAAATAGTCTTCCTAATTTTTCTTTGTTTTTCCTGTCCTCTTATTACATTTGTAATTGAGAACAATTGAAATTCTGCTTTATTCACTCTTGAGAGAATGGAGAATAGCAACTTACCCTAATTTTTAAATTACTATCTAGCAATGTTTCTATCACTTTCCCAGAAGCATGATTAGAGTAATTTTTATATAATTGGCTCTCTTTCCTTGTTTCTGTCACTCATTTTGTTTCTACAATAAGAAGAAAGCAGGCAAAGATTTATTCAGTTCAGTTCAGTTTAGTGGCTCAGTCGTGTCCGACTCTTTGCGACCCCATGAATCACAGCATGCCAGGCCTCCCTGTCCATCACCAACTCCTGGAGTTCACTCAGACTCATGTCCATCGAGTCAGTGATGCCATCCAGCCATCTCATCCTCTGTCGTCCCCTTCTCCTCCTGCCCCCAATCCCTCCCAGCATCAGAGTCTTTTCCAATGAGTCAACTCTTCGCATGAGGTGGCCAAAGTACTGGAGTTTCAGCTTCAGCATCATTCCCTCCAAAGAAATCCCAGGGCTGATCTCCTTGAGAATGGACTGGTTAGTTCTCCTTGCAGTCCAAGGGACTCTCAAGAGTCTTCTCCAACACCACAGTTCAGAAGCAGATTTATTAGTTTGTGTTAAAAAGATAGCAGTTGAGTCTGCCTGCTTAGATATTTAATCAAAAAAGTGACTGAAAATGAGATAGTATCTTTTCCCTTTAACTTTAGAGCTGTTACAGTGAAGAGCTAAACCTTATCTTAGTTACTTTTAAAAGAATAATCATACTAAATCTTAAAGCAGATATTGAGATTCTCTAGGATTCAGAGTAATTGGTTGGAAAGAAGCATCTTTTAGGATAGCCTTAATCACACTTCATGGGAATAGATGGGGAAACAGTGGAACCAGTGTCAGACTTTATTTTTGGGGGCTCCAAAATCACTGCAGATGGTGGTTGCAGCCATGAAATTAAAAGACGCTTACTCCTTGGAAGAAAAGTTATGACCAACCTCGATAGCATATTCAAAAGCAGAGACATTACTTTGCCGACTAAGGTCCGTCTAGTCAAGGCTATGGTTTTTCCTGTGGTCATGTATGGATGTGAGAGTTGGACTGTGAAGAAGGCTGAGTGCCGAAGAATTAATGCTTTTGAACAGTAGTGTTAGAGAAGACTCTTGAGAGTCCCTTGGACAGCAAGGAGATCCAACCAGTCCATTCTGAAGGAGATCAACCCTGGGATTTCTTTGGAAGGAATGATGCTAAAGCTGAAACTCCAGTACTTTGGCCGCCTCATGCAAAGAGTTGACTCATTGGAAAAGACTCTGATGCTGGGAGGGATTGGGGGCAGGAGGAGAAGGGGACGACAGAGGATGAGATGGCTGGATGGCATCACTGACTCGATGGACGTGAGTCTGAGTGAACTCCAGGAGTTGGTGATGGACAGGGAGGCCTGATGTGCTGCAGTTCATGGGGTTGCAAAGAGTCAGACACGACTGAGCGACTGAACTGAACTGTAGAGGGAAAGACAATTGGGTGTTGCATAAAATTGAGAATAGTTCAGTTAAGGGAGTGCTTTTGCCTTTTTTAAACTGATGATGCAAATAGGATAATATTTGTACATATTTTTTAGGGGTACAGTTATTGGTGCACAAGGGTAAAGGGGCCATCTGAGGACTGAGGCATCATCATCTTGACCTATCATGAATTCATGGAAAGTGCCACAGCAAAGTGACTGTGGAACTACATGAGCTAAAGGTCTAAGGAAAACCCAGTCAGGTTCTTGGTAAAGTTGTTTAGTTGCTTGGTCATGTCCAACTCTTTTGTGACCCCGTGGACTGTAGCCTGCCAGGCTCCTCTGTTCATGGAATTTCCCAGGCAAGAATACTGGTGTGAGTTGCATCTCCAGAGGATCTTTCTGACCCAGCGATCGAACTCACATCTCCTGCATTGACAGGATGATTCTTTACCACTGAGTCACCACAAAGCCTGGTAAAGGTTGGATGGCTTTGAAGATGAGTATCTTTAGAGGGAAAAATAGACTGAAGTCTTAGATAATAACCAAATAAAACATTTAAAACTTCCCCAAAGGATTCAGGTGTTTGGGGGACAAAATGCCCAGAGTGGGATGCATGTTGAATTAACCATATAATAATGATCATAGTGTTAGTGTTCATAGGAGGACAGTCTATCAAAAAAAGAAGTGGAATACTCTGAACTTTTCTGCTTTTATTCAGAACAGGGCTGTGTTGTTTAATAACTGTCATTATGTAAGGAATAGCTGTTGTTCAGAAACTGTCACTATATAATGAGTAGTTAAAAATGATAAATATATGTACCCTTGAGTTAATGGAGGAAAAAAAGACATGGAAACAGTCTTAAATACTTGCTTATTAATCATTTAGAAAATAGACTTGTAGTTTTGCATTAGAAAGCAAGATCAGGATAGATATTATATGAAAATGGAACTTTTTTTCCATGAGAGCTGTCCAGAATGAGAAAGGTTATGGATTAGATAGCATAGTCCATATTATTGGAGGTGTATTTTAATAGTAACTAATCACCAATTTTCAGGAATTCCTTCTTTGGGTGGTGGGGGACTTTGTTTCCAGTTTCTGAAAATTTTAATTATTTTTTTAGGTTCTTATTTTTTATGTTTTCACCTATTTTAGGTTATACCCCTGCGATTAAAGGACAGCTCTTACATGTTGATGCCACTACCAGCATGCAATACCGGACTCTCTTAGAAGCAGAAATGTTAGCAGTAAGTCTAACGTATATGGTGATATGCGTATACCTATAAAATACAAATTTGGGGTTTTTTTTAATATAAAACTTTAATGGTCAAGTCATCAAATGATCTGTCTTCTTATTCAGGAACCACCAGGTGCTCTTGCCCATATTTTTGCAAAGAAGAGTAGATTGTCAATGCTTTGGATTCCTTTTGGCCTCTCCCTATTGTTCTTCTTTTAGGGGAAATGAATATAAGGCAGCAATACATGGGTTTTTGGCCTTTAAAAATTTGAGAAGGTGTTAGAAATTTTTGTTTTTAAACTTCATTGTATGGCTAGACTCTCTCCTATGCTGTAAATAATTAGATAAATTTTTGCTGTATGTTTCCTGGCCCCATCAGATTCTTTCTCATGCTTAATAATTCACTGTCCTTTTTACTTATGAATAAAGTACAAGGAAGAAAATCTTATTGATACCCTAAATTGCACCACATTAGAAACAGAATTAATGTGGAAACACTAATGATTAAAAATTGCAGGCCAGGAACTCATTAATCAAGCTGATCGTTATTTTTTCTCAGGGATAACAATAATCACCAAATTTACTCTGTGGAATAGCTAATATTCAGAGAGGATTTTTTTATATTAGATGGTATCATTAGGTCCTTAATTGTTTATCTAAACAAGCACATTTACACGATATATGTAAATTAAGAGGAAAATTTTGCAGTTATCCAAGAATATATTGAGTACTATAAATATGTGGTAAACTGACATATTCAGCATTTTAATGAATTCCTGAGCTACTGCTGATAAATGGTACTGTGCAATAATGCTATTCTTGGTCAGGCAGCTCTTGCCTTTGGAGAACTGCCAAGTCTTGGCAGGTGAAATATATCACAAAACACCATGTCAGATTTATAACTACTGCGCTGTCAAATGAGTAGCTAGGAGGCACTGGTGGCCAAACTTCTGTGTGACAGGGTGCATTGCACTCTACCCTCCTTGACCCTGAGCCTCTCACTTAACAGATTAAGTTTAAAGAAGAATTAATGAGGTTACTCTCTGTTTAGCTACAGTATCAAAATTGTAGCCTGATTTGTTCTTGAACTTTTTTGGCCACATCATGGCTTAGTATTTCATGAGCTGGATGTAACCATGGGTACTGACCTTTAGCCACAGCAATTTGAAAATCTGTATAGGACCTTCTGTTCAACTCAGTAGAAAAATAATTTTTAATTACCAGTTTGTGTGAGTTCATTTCTAATGCTGTTCACACAATGTCACGTTTTAATGTCTAACATTTTGCTTAACATTTGGTTTGCAGTTTCACATCAATGCCAGCTACCCCCGAATATGGAACATGCCACAGACATGGCAGTGTGAATTAGAGGTTTATAAAGCCACCTACCACTTTATCTTTGCACAGAAGAATTTCTTCACAGGTAATTTTCTAATAAGTAAAAATACAGTGAGATTTATCAGAGAGAATTTGTTTATATTAAGTTTTGCTTTTAAATTCAGCATAGGGACTTAATGACACAATTCATACTTTTTCACTTTTATACTTCTTTTGGGGCCAAGATTATTAGAGGAAAAATTTAAATATATATGTTCTGTGCTGTTTTTTAACCCATAGAAGGAAACTGTGAACCCAAAATTGACCTTGGAAGGAAGTGCAAGAATTCTTTTTTTGTGTAACTCTAATGGGGGAGTTAGATGGGGAGAATGAATTGGTTTTTTCCTCTTCATGAATTAGGCATCATAGTGGATTTATTATTTTGTTTTAATTATTGTAATCCACATACAGTATATTCACATAGTCAAATATGTTTTTGTATTCAGAGTCCCTACTTAACTCCTTTCTGTTGATGTGTATAATTGTTGTTGTTGTTGTTGTTGTTGTTTTTACTGATATAAAAGCTTTCCCTTTTATTTTTTTTTATTTATTTTTTTTGGGGGGGGGGGCTCCAAAATCACTGCAGATGGTAACTGCAGCCATGAAATTTTTTTTTTTTAATTTTTATTTTTACTTTATTTTACTTTACAATACTGTATTGGTTTTGCCATACATTGACATGAATCCACCACGGGTGTACATGCGTTCCCAAACATGAACCCCCCTCCTACCTCCCTCCCCATAACATCTCTCTGGGTCATCACCGTGCACCAGCCCCAAGCATGCTGTATCCTGCGTCGGACATAGACTGATGTGTATAATTGAATTGGTACTATCGTTAGTTGGAAAAATTCTTTTATTTCTTGCAGCATGTTATGATAACTGCTTATTACATTTTATGAGTATGGGAATGTGTAGTCTTCATCTCTGAATAACATAAATGTTTAATCACTACAGTAATTTAAATTATTACATAAAAGTAAGCATCTTTTTAGCCTTTCTGTAAGAAGTTTAACCAAACAGAATCAGTCTGCTTTTCCAGGATCCGTGGCTATCCCAGAGTTTCTGATATTTGTTTGACTGATTGCTGCATTTATCCATTTGTTTGTCCACCCACCAGTTGTTTATTTGTGGGTATAGCAGTGATTAAGATATGCATAGGTAGTTCTGTCATGACATTATTTACTAGCAATATGATGTGGGCCAAATAGTTTAATTGTTTAAGCTTCAGTTCCTTATCTATGAAATAGAGATGAGTTACATCATTCTTCTCCAGGATTCAGGTTTCAAGGTCTCAGTAGTAGAAACTTTGACAGAGCCCCAGAAAGTTAAACTTTGTCAGTGAAGCTGGACAATGAATACTTAATTCAGGTTTATGAAAAAAAAAAAAATATATATATATATCTAAAACTTAGTTTGTATTAGTGTCTGTCTCTGTTTTAAGCAGTTTCACATATTAAATCATTAAACCTCCATAATAACTCTCTGAGGTCAATTTTATTATCATTATTTTACAGAAGAGGGCAGTCCGTTACAGAGGGGTTAAGCACTTTGTCCAGGTTTAGGTTGACCAACCCAATAGTCTGGCCCAAGAATCTGTTTTTATATAAATAACTTCTTTTCCTTCTCATTTAATATTTTGTCATTTCTAACTTTGCTTATCTTTTAAAGTAGATTCCAGTTTCTTTATTTTTAGATTTTTTAGATTATAAATTAATTTATTTAAACTTAAAAAAACCCAACATTTTCAAGCATGTTATACTTTACATTGTATTTCCTCCAGATTTCACAATCTCAGACTTTAGTAATGCTAAGAATAGTTAGATAGAAGTATAAATTTCTCAAGATTTAATGTTTATTTTGTAGTAGTGCTTACATTTAGACTGAATATTTTATTAAACAAGTACTCATTTCTTAAATTATAATTGTGTTTTTCTTAAATAATTTTCTTTCTCTAACTCTAATTTTTATGCTTCTATCTGTTGAAATTCACTTTTTGAGTTACTTTTTTGTAAAATTGATTTGGAGAAATTTTAAAAATGTAGAAAGGTACAAAGCTTAAGTTCTCATTTCCCAGATTTAACAACTGTAATATTTAGATATATTACTTCTGAAATCTTTCTGCTGCTGTGTGCATGTTCAGTAGTGTCTTACTGTTTGCGACCCCATGGACTAGTAACCCATCAGGCAACTCTGTAGATGGGATTTTCCAGGCAAGAACACTGGAGTGGGTTGCCATTTCCTCCTCCAGGGGATCTTTCCAACCCAGAGATCGAACCTGCATTGGCAGGAGGATTCTTTGCCACTGCACCATCTAGGAAACCCCCAGAAATCTTTCTAGAATCCTTTAAAAACTTTTTTATTCTTTAAAAAAGATAGTCAGAGTAATATTAGTTTAATCTTGGAGAAAACGTACTTGGTCATGGTGTTTGAATTGCTTTTCTGTTTTCTCAGTTTTACATTTCTTTATTGACAGATTTTTGCAGAAAATAAATTATCTATTTGTATGTCTCATGAACCATTCTTACATTAGTTATTAGTGAGCTAAAATTGTTCATAAGCAATTTCAGTGTGATACAAAGATCACTCCATGATAAAAACAATATAGAGCTGCCTCAAGAATGAAAGATTCAAAACAAAGGCAGAAAGAATGTCTTTACTGGCAGTAGTGAAATTGACTTACATTTACTATAAGAGAAGAACACGACATTATAATAGTATTACAATCCCAGTACCACCTGATGGATATTTTATAGGGTGTAGCTTTCCTGGAAGTTCAGCTGGTAAAGTATCCACCTGCAATGCAGAAGACCCCAGTTTGATTCCTGGGTTGGGAAGATCTCGCTGGAAGGGGGGTAGGCTACCCACTCCAGTAATCTTGGGCTTCTCTGGTGACTCATCTGGTAAAAAATCCACCTTCAATGTGGGAGACCTGGGTTCAATCCCGGGGTTTGGAAGATCCCCAGAGAAGAGAATGGCGATCTACTCCAGTATTCTGGCCTGGAGAATTCCATGGACTATATACAGTCCGAGGGGTCACAAAGAGTCGGACACGACTGAGTGACTTTTGCTGGCCTAGCAAATAGGCCAGCAAATTATAAAGCAAGTTGTAATTATATACTTAATTACTATATTAATTATAAATAATTATTTAAGTAATTGTTACAACTTACTTAATTATAAAGTAAGTTGTAAATGAGGTTTTTTCCCAGACTAATATTTAAATTACCAACTTCACAACTTTTTTTTTTTCCATTCCCAATATTTGTTGAGATGTGTTTTACAGTTTGGTCCACTACCATTGAAAAAAATTCCATGTATATTTGAAACGAATGTAGTTAACAAATTGCCTGTTAGTTCATGTTTAGCTGAATTTTTCAAACATTCTGTATATTTACTGATTTTTAGTATGCTTGACTTACCAATAATTAAGCATCAAGCATCAAAAAGTTTCCTTTTTCTAAATTTATTTGGTAAAACCAGCTGGTAATAAGAGCATTTTTTGGTTTAAAGAGAAATACATATTGGAAATAGTTTTTGAGGTTCCTAGTAAAAATATTTTGTTACCATAATTTTTAATATTTATCAGTAAAGATGTTGTGTAATCTGGTGGGGAAACTGTACTGCAGAATATATTGAAATTGTAGATAAGATACTTGAAAAACTTGTAAGACATTAAAATAGAAATTGACTAATAACTATAAAATTACATTGGTTTCCTTAGATTAGTAGATTATTTGAATTTGTGTTTATTTCACTAGCAATTATATTTCAGCCTTTTAATTAGTAATATCAAGTAAATAAATGCAACCACTATAAGCTGAGAGTCTCTTATGAATAATGATTCAAAACAAATACAAACCATGATCTCAACCTGCAGAAAATTAGGAGGGTATCGGGAGAGTGAGTTCTGGAGCCTGAGCCTACCTTCGGGCAAGGGAGTCTTGGCTCCAGACCCCCTTCTGGGCATGAAGGGCAGTGTGTGGTTCCTGTTGGTCAAGAAGGAGGTGGGCTGGGAGCTCAAAGCCAGGGGCAAAGGGGACTTAGCTGTGGCATCTGTCACACCTATCCCCCCGGCCTCCCTCAGTTCCCCACACTTATGTCTTTCCTTCCTCTCACTCTGTCTGACTCTGTCCCTTCCCTATAGCCCAGACTGGATCCATCCCCATGACCTATTTGCACATTCCCACTCCACCCCTGACCGCGGCCCTCCCCCTGCAACCACCCTGTCTTCTACATGGGTGACCTGCTTCAGTCTATCTGGGGTCTCACCTCTAGCCAGTCTCCAGCTTTCTGCTGTAGTCTAACCTCAAGCCCTTCTGTTTTGGTCTAACCTCTGAATGTTCCACTGTGGTTATGCCCTTGACCTGCAGTCTAACATCCAGCCTTCTCCTGTACTTTCACCTCTCACCCTCCCACAGCAGCTTCACTGCCCTTATGGTGTAATATACAACCATTCCAGTGGTCCAAGGTCCACCCTAGAACTCTCCCTTGCTATTTAACCTCCAACTAATGTGGTCTAGATTTCCCTGATGGCTCAGCAGTTAAAGAATCCATCTGCAGTGCAGAGGAGACAAGAGACGCAGGTTCGATCCCTGGGTCCGGAATATCCCCTGGAGAAGGAAATGGCAACCCACTCCAGTATTCTTGCCTGAAAAATCCCATGGACAGATGAGCCTAGCAAGCTACAGTCCAGAGGGTTGCAAAGAGTCAGACATGACTGAGCAACTAAGCACATCGCTTATGAGCATTTCTTTATTTATCAATGTCAAGTATATTGCACAAGCATGAATTGTGACCCTAACAAGTACATGTAAGATGTGAATACAGAGGAAATCCCCATGATCTGAAGGCAATTAGAGAAAGGAAGGAAGGGCATTAAGATCTGAAATGATCTTTGTAAATGAACTCAGTAACATTAATGAAAATTTGCATAGTGTTTTCATAAAACATTCCAAAGCATATTCATTTTTATCACCTTCACAACTCTGAAAAGAGACAGCTGTTACTGTTATCCCTGAGTTAACGGTGAGGAGGTTGAAGAAACATTCAACAACTTGGGCAGACTCATGAAGCCAATAAGTGGGAGAGACATTTAAGAACAATTTTTTGACTATAGACCCTTGTTCTCTCTGTATGGTCATGCTGTTGTTAAAGATGGTTAGCATTTTCCTTAACACAGAGGTTACCAAAGAGTGTGTTTATTTTAGAACAGTGACAGTGAAGTCGCTCAGTCGTGTCTGACTCTTTGCGACCCCATAGACTGTAGCCTACCAGGCTGCTCTGTCCATGGAATTTTCCAGGCAATAGTACTGGAGTGGGTTGCCATTTTCTTCTCCATTATTTTAGAAGGGATGAATGCTTTGAGTAAAAGTGCAGAACCAAACATGTTTATGAGGGAAAAACATGAGGAAAAACAACTTGATGAGTGATAAATTTTGTATTGTGTAGTTGATTAATCCCAGAGATGACGTTTGGGCACCTCCTGAGTGCTGACCATTGTGTTAAAGCTAGTGATGATGCAGTCAGCATAGTTAGGTATGTTAGTGTGTAGAAATAAAGTTTTAGAAGTAAGCATAGATACTGTAAGATACGATGAACTACTGGGATTGCTTGTTAAAAGAAATAAAATGTATTTAAAAGAAAGTAAAATTAAGTGGAATTTTCCTTTCTCTAGTCTCAGTTCAGTTTAGTCGCTCAGTCGTGTCTGACTGTTTGCGACCCCATGAATCGCAGCACGCCAGGCCTCCCTGTCACTCACCAACTCCCGGAGTTCACTCAGATTCACATTCATCGAGTCAGTGATGCCATCCAGCCATCTCATCCTCTGTCGTCCCCTTCTCCTCCTGCCCCCAATCCCTCCCAACATCAAAGTCTTTTCCAATGAGTCAACTCTTCGCATGAGGTGGCCAGAGTATTGGAGTTTCAGTTTTAGCATCATTCCTTCCAAAGAAATCCCAGGGCTGATCTCCTTCAGAATGGACTGGTTGGATCTCCTTGCGGTCCAAGGGAGTCTCAAGAGTCTTCTCCAACACCACAGTTCAAAAGCATCAATTCTTCAGCGCTCAGCCTTCTTCACAGTCCAACTCTCACATGCATACATGACCACAGGAAAAACCATAGCCTTGACTAGACGGACCTTATTGGCCATATGCCTTTTATTGCTGATATAGTAAAACTCTGCATCTTATTAATATTAATTTTTATTGAAACTTAATATTAAATTATTTTGTCATTTTCCCAAGAGAAGATTTAATATATGTGTACAAGTTTCTGTACATTGCAGTTATTTTTAAAATGAGTTAATATAATATTTGACTTCTGATTTCTTTACTGAATCTAATATTTCTCCTTTAAAGATATCCTTTAAAATTCAAGGAAAATAACTTTAAATATATAATTAATTTTGCCTATTATTTTTCTTAGACTATCTTTAATAAGTGCTACCATTCATGTGCTATCTTGTGACAGTTTCTGTGCTAAAAGTTCACTTATTATCCCCTAAATTCTCACAATAAGTCTGTGCAGTTGTCCCCATTTTGTAAAAGAGAAGACCAATAGAATTTCAGTCATTTGTTCAAGATTATATAACTAGTAAAATGATAAGCCAGAATATAAACCCAGGACTATCTGGTTGTCAAGAGTTTGTGTTATAATAATGGTACTTGCTTCTATCAAATACACAAAGTTCTGCTTTTGTAGCACTGTATTATGTACTGAGTGTACAAAGATGAGCTTGACAATACAAAGATGAGCTTGACACCTTTAGGAGGATATGATTTATTGAAGAATGTGATTCCTGTGAGTATACAATACATGCAAATTATGTGAATGCCAGAAGGAAAAGCACTGTGATATCTTTGTATAGTACAAAGAGCTTTTGCCTGTTGGGTTTAAAGTATGAAAGGATATGCAGACAAAATATATGAACACAATTTTGAAAAGCAACAATTAAACCATCTGATGCAGCAGTACAGTAAATCAGCAGTCAGTATAGCTGACTGACTGTAATTCCAAGGCCAAGACTTTGTTTTGCTCACATTGTATTCCCAGGGTCTAGAACAGAGTGTACACACAGTAGACATTCTGTAGATATTTGTTTTGTGAATAAAGTGACATGAAAAAATATTCAACCCTCCTTGTAATTAAAATATTCAATTAAACTGATATCATTTTTCAGTTATCAGAAATCAAGCTGCAGCACCCTAGCTGCCATCAAAAAAAATAAAAATAGAAAGAGGTAGAAAGAAATATAATGCAGGAACAGGTACAGTGAAATAGATAGTTGACCATACATTTTTAATAACATAAATTGATCTACTACTTTTGGAAAGCAGTTTGTGATTTATTGTTCCTTAGTCACTCAGTCGGGTTCAACTCTTTGCGACGCTATGGACTGTAGCTCTCCAGGAGCCGCTGTCCACAGGATTTCCCAGGAAAGAATACTGGAGTGGGTTGACATTTCCTTCTCTAGGGGGTCTTCCTGGCCCAGGAATCAAACCTGTGTCTCCTGCATCTCCTGCATTGGCAGGTAGATTCTATACCACTGAGCCAGCTGTGGAGTCCTTGTGATTTATAATAACCTTAAAAAATTCATAAACTTTGACCTGGCAAATCTACTTTTGAAATCTATCCTGACAGAATAATTCTGAATATGTAAAATATCTTGTATGGAAATATATGCAATAACATATATCATCTACAATAAAAATTTGAAGAAAGTCTAAATATCCAAGTACAGTAAATGGTTAAATAAATCTTTGCAGATCTTTTTAATGAACTATCATTAAAATCTTTGTTACTGTCTATTAAATAACATGGCAAAATTTTGAGTTCAGTGACAAAAAGTAATACATAAAACATGTGCATCTAGGATACTGTAAAAATTTACATAGAGAAAAAACTAGAATGAGATATGTCCACAATATTAGATATTTGAGTAGCTGATTATCAGGTGATTTTCTTGCTCTTTTATCTTCTTAAGTTTCTTTAAAGATATAATAGGTATATGAAATACATTAAAAATTTTCTTATCTGTAACTGTGATTAGTAAGTGAGCATTTTTACTGTCAAACTGTTTGTTATTGTTGTGCTTCAGTTGCTAAGTCATTTCCAACTCTTTGCGAACCCATGAACTGCAGCACATCAGGGTTTTCTGTCCCTCACTATCTCCCTGACTTTACTTAAACTCACGTCCATTGAGTTAGTGATGCTATCCAACCATCTCATCCTTTGTCGCCTCCTTCTCCTCTTGCCCTCAGTCTTTCCCAGCATCAGGGTCTTTTCCAGTGAGTCAGCCCTTCGCATCAAGTGGTCAAAGTACTGGGGCTTCAGTTTCAGCATTAGATCTTCCAGTGAATATTCAGGATTAATTTCCTTTAGTATTGACTGGTTTGATCTCCTTGCTGTCCTAGGGACTCTCAAGAGTCTTCTCCAACACCACAGTTTGAAAGTTGTCAGTTCTTCAGCACTCAGCGTTCTTTATGGTTCAACCCTCACATCTGTACATGACTACTAGAAAAGCCATAGCTTTGACTATACTGACCTTTGTTAGCAAAGTAATGTCTCTGCTTTATAATACACTGTCTACGTTTGTCATAGCTATTTTTCAAAGGAGCAAGCATTTTTTAATTTAATGGCTGCAGTCACCATCTGGATTGATTTTGGAGCCCAAGAAAATGAAATCTGACACTGTTTCCACATTTTCCCCATCTGTTTGCCATGATGTTAGTTTTTTGAATGTTGAGTTTTGAGCCAGCTTTTTCACTCTACTCTCTCACCTTCATCACGAGGCTTTTTAGTTCCTCTTCACTTTCTGTTATTAAAGAGGTATCATCTGCATATACGAGGTTGTTGATAATTCTGCAATTTTAATTTAGCTCCATCTTAATCACCTTTTAATATTTTTGTATAAAAAATCTTTTTAGTTACAATTGAAAACATCATTTTTGATGTTAGAATATTTTTATCTTGTTTTCTGAATTTCAATTAATTGTACATTTTGTCTCCTACTTCAATTATTTTAGATTTAATTCAAGACTGGTCAAGTGATAGTGCACCAGACATTTTCTCATTTGTTCCATATACATGGAATTTTAAAATCATGTTTCATCAATTTGAAATGATTTGGGCAGCTAATCAGCACAACTGGATTGACTGTTCCACTAAACAACAGGAAAATGGTAGGTACTTTAAAAAAAATTAGGTTAAATATTCTGTTCATTAAGACAAATACCAACAAACAAAATTGGTGTTGATTTTGTAGTTTTAATAGATAATAGAATTGACCTTTTTTTGCATTGTCTTGTGAGGCTCTCAGAGAACTATTTCAGAATTCATATTGAACTAAGCAGTTAAGTTTAATTTTGTATGAGTATGTATTTAAGGCAGTTTTAATTTAATTTTTTTTTTTAGAAATTAAATTTCTTTTTCTCTTTTTTGCAGTGTACCTGGCAGCCTGTGGGGAAACATTAAACATTGATTTTTCTTTGCCTTTTACGGACTTTGTTCCAGCTACATGTAATACCAAGTTCTCTTTAAAAGTACGTATAATTGGATGCATTGTTTGTTCCACAGCTTTATTAGTAAGTTTGATTTCCCGGTGCTTATCTTTATTTTCTCCTGCCCATTCTGTTGCCAGCCTGCAGTATTTTGGCTTTCCTCAGCTGTTCACTAACTTTAGTGACACAAAATTGCTTCTGGTTTTTTTTTTTTTTTGGTAGTTAGTTGCAATATTCTGTCATTCCTGTAAATTCCCTAAGTTCACCTAAGAAGTTGGACAATAATTTGAAAGCATATGTGTACTCCAGTATTCACGGCAGCATTATTTACAGTAGCCAGGATATGGAAGCAACCTTAGTGCCCATTGACAGATGAATGAATGTGGATGAAGAAAATGTGGTATATGTACTCATTGGAGTATTACTTAGCCTTAAAAAAGAATGAGATCTTGCCATTTGTGACATAGATGACCTAGAATGGGTATTATGCATAGTGAAATAAGTCAGACAGAGAAAGACAAATACTGTATGTTTTCACTTATATTTGGAATCTAAAGAACAAAATGAATGAATAAAGCAGAAATAGACTCTCAGATACAAAAAACAAACTAGTGGTTACTAGAAGGGGGAGGGGTGAAATAGGTGAAGGAGATTAAAAGGTATAAATTACCAGTTATAAAATAAATAGATCTCAGAGATGTAATGTAGAGCACAGGGAATATAATCAGTATCTTGTCATAACTTTGTATAATGTATAATCCATAAAAACATTGAATCACTCTGTTGTACAACTAAAACGAGTATATTGAATAATATTGTAAGTAACTGTACTTCGGTTAAAAAGAAGTTGGCTGATGAAAAATAATTCCTCGAGTCAATTATTTTGTTAGCGCTCATTTCTAACCTCTGTGACTAATCTTTATTTTCTCTTAAGAATTTATTGTAGCTCTAATGTTTTACTGAGTCTGTGAGCTAGATTTTACTTTTTTTTGTACAGTTGACCCTTGAACAGTCTGGGGATTGGGGTGCTGACTCTCCCTCCCATCAAAAAATTCATGTGCAACTTAGAGTTGGTTCTCCTTAGATTCTCCATATCCTTGGTTCTTCTGTATCCAAGGTTCAGGATCTGCAGATTCAACCAACTGCAGAGCATATAGTAATGTAGTATTTACCATTGAAAAAAAATCCACGCATAAGTGGACTTGTGTATTCACACCTGTATTATTCAAAGATCAACAGTATTTCATTTCTAATTGTACCCTTGAATTCAGGGAATACACAAGGACCTTTCTTCCTTTTATCTAAAAGCCAGCTCTGAGGAGTTCAAAATTCATGGTACATCTAATTTTAAGGTATATACAATCAACAGTAGTTGTAGTATTGATGGAGGTTATGGTGGTAAAAAATAAAAGCAATAGTATGAGCAGCCAGTACTTTTTAACATCTTCTTAGTGCCAGACACTATTCCAATTGCTTTATGTGTAGTAATTCATTTAATTCTCAGAACAACCTTCTTAAAGTAGTTGTTATGAACATTTGGGCTTCCCTGGTGGCTCAGAGGTTAAAGCATCTGCCTCTAATGTGGGAGACCTGGGTTTGATCCTTGGGTCAGGAAGATCCCCTGGAGAAGGAAATGGCAACCTACTCCAGTATTCTTGCCTTGGGAATCCCATAGACGGAGGAGCCTGGTGGGCTACAGTCCATGGGGTCGCAAAGAGTCGGACACGACTGAGTGACTTCACTTTCACTTTCACTTTATGTATATTTATGGAATGGGAAACTGAGGAGGCAAGTTTATGTAACTTGTCATTAGCTAGTGAGTGGCTAAGTTGGAATTTGGGCCCAGGCAGTAAGGCTTACTGTGGTGCCTGTTAAGAAACCAGGCATCAAGATGAGCAAAGATTAGGGCACCTGTCCGTCTAGTCAAGGCTATGGTTTTTCCTGTGGTCATGTATGGATATGAGAGTTGGACTGTGAAGAAGGCTGAGCGCTGAAGAATTGATGCTTTTGAACTGTGGTGTTGGAGAAGACTCTTGAGACTCCCTTGGACTGCAAGGAGATCTAACCAGTCCATTCTGAAGGAGATCAGCCCTGGGATTTCTTGGAAGGAATGATGCTAAAGCTGAAACTCCAGTACTTTGGCCACCTCATGCGAAGAGTTGACTCATTGGAAAAGACTTTGATGTTGGGAGGGATTGGGGGCAGGAGAAGAAGGGAACGACAGAGGATGAGATGGCTGGATGGCATCACTGACACGATGGATGCGAGTCTTGAGTGAACTCCGGGAGTTGGTGATGGACAGGGAGGCCTGGCTTGCTGCGATTCGTGGGGTCACACAGTTGGACACGACTGAGCGACTGAACTGAACTGAAGGGAAAAAAGTGAAAGATCCTTTGATATACTTCTTAAAAGCCAGTTGAGGAACCAAGACTTTCTAAATATAGACAATCATATTTTTAAAATTAATGAAAATATTCAACATATTCTATCTGAGCTCATATTAGATAATTTTAGTTTTTTTAATTGAATTATATGTGAAATATCCAAGGAAACCTTCTTACTGTTCTCTAAAAGTTTTGCAGTTTGTTTCCCTGATTTTTTTCTTGACTTTCTAAGCAGAATTTCAGATAATGTAAAATCTTATTCCAGTTACTTAACTGACTATTCAGTGTAAATTTGCAATTTCAGATTTACTTTTACTGAATTTATTCTCAAGCGTATTATAGATAGACTTGCTTGTAAATAGTATTCTAGCAAACTTCTGTACCTGTTTTAATACCTTGGATTATTATAAATTGTTTTCTAGGGTGAAGATGTTGACCTTCATTTGTTTCTACCAGATTGCCACCCTAGTAAATACTCATTATTTATGCTGGTAAAGAATTGCCATGCCAATAAAATGACTCATGATACTGGTATTCCTGCTGAATGTCAGAGTGGCCAGAAAACAGTCAAACCAAAATGGCGGAACATCACTCAAGAAAAGTAAGTATTTAATATTAGCAATTTAAGTATTTTGTGTTAATGTGGAAAAATTACACTTTCAGTCCTTTCAGAGAATAACAGTGGAATTCATTTATATGTAACTGGTGTTTAAATACAATTAAAGGAATAAGTACCTGACTAGAAACTTTATTTTTTACTCTTCAAAGGGCTGGTTGGGTTGAATGCTGGACTGTCCCAAGTGTCATGCTTACAATTGATTATACATGGCATCCAATTTATCCACAAAAAGCAGATGAACAGCTGAAACAGTCATGTAAGTGTTTCTGTATAATCAGTATCTTAAAATATCAAAATTGATAAACATCAGGGATACAAAGAAGAAATTAAAACTTTGTGGAAATGTATCTATTCTTTTGACATAATTATGCTTTTTAAGATTTTTGGTATAACTTTCTTTGGGCATTTGCTATCAATACTAGGCCAAGCTGTTCCTTGGTTTACTTTATCTCATTTAATCCTTAAAGCAACTCTGTGAAATAGATATTATAATATTATTGTCATTGTAGAGTTGAGGAAATATGCTCAGAGAAAGGAATAATTTTCTCAAGGTCTGGTGGGCAGAGCTGGAGTATGAAATCAGGTATATGTACATCTGTAGATTTAGAGTGCTTGATTTTGTAAAATATTAGTTTCTTTAATGCATTTCGACGGCTGTCATATTATTTATAGTTTCCCTGAGGCTTAAGTGCAGCTTTATTTGGGTTCAAAGTGGAATTAGAATCTAGTGAAAATATTTTCTTTGTATTTTTCCAGTGAGTTAAATATTAAAGAATAGTTTTTGTAACTTTTTTATATATAGATCTGGATAATGCCACAGTGCATTTGTATAGCTGTTTATGTGAAACTAACTTTATAGTTTAATGTCCAAGTATAGTTAGAGCCTAGTTCTGACCCATCTTTACTGTATATTGCCAGAACTTGATGATAATATTGCCTTTGTTAATGAAAACTTTTTATTGATTCTTTGTAGTAATAATAATAATAAGCAAAGACTTATTTGGAGCTCTTTCTGGATTTGTGTATTTTTATATGTATTTCAATGAAGTCTATTCTTTATTGCATTTTTAATTATTAGTCTTTTAGTTTTGTTTTCGTTATATACTGGAGACATTTTATTAGTGTTAGTTAATTTCATATTTACAAAATAGAATTTTTTAGTGAATAGTTCCTTGAACTTTTAAGAGATCCTTTTCCCCCTTTCCACTCAAACATTATTCTTTTTTTCCCCTCAATTAATTCCAGTGTCAGAAATGGAAGAAACAATGCTATCTGTGTTAAGGCCATCTCAGAAAACAGACAGAGTTGTTTCTTCTCCCTCTACTTCTTCACGCCCTCCTATTGATCCCTCAGAACTTCCACCTGATAAACTTCATGTAGAAATGGAACTTTCTCCAGATTCTCAGATAACTCTCTATGGACCTCTATTAAATGCCTTTCTGTGTATTAAGGTAAGATTTTTAAAAGAATGTCCATATTTTTAAATGTAGGAAAAGCAGTTAACTATCTAACTGATATTGAGACCATTTCAAATGGCCAGTTTTATGATTTAAAGCATTTAGGATATATTATATGTTGACTGAACTTGTGTTGTTAGGCTCAATTATAAAATTATTTGTTAAATATAGTCTTTAAAACTCTTCATTTAGCATTTTTTTGTGCTAGTTGCTAGAGATAAATGATATAGCATCTGTTGCTAAGAAGATAGGCTAGAGGATTATAGCAGGATAGATATGTACATGGACAATTTTAACACATTGTAATTAATGTGGCAGAGAAGTATAAAAGAACTTTGTTATCTGAGGATATGTACCAGAAAAGGCTACTTCAAGTGAGTTCATTAAAAACCAACAATTTTACTTCATGGTAAATAATAAGCAAAGAGTTATTTGGAGCTCCATCTTGAGTTCAGTTCAGTTAAGTCTCTCAGTCATGTCCGACCCTTTGTGACCCCATGAATCGCAGCACGCCAGGCCTCCCTGTCCATCACCAACTTCCGGAGTTCACCCAAACTCATGTCCATTGAGTCGCTGATGCCATTCAGCCATCTCATCCTCTGTCATCACCTTCTCCTTCTGCCTCCAATCCCTCCCAACATCAGAGTCTTTTCCAATGAGTCAACTGTTCGCCTGAGGTGGCCAAAATATTGGAGTTTCAGCTTTAGCATCATTCCGTCCAAAGAACACCCAGGACTGATCTCCTTGAGGATGGACTGGTGGGATCTCCTTGCAGTCCAAGGGACTCTCAAGAGTCTTCTCCAACACCACAGTTCAAAAGCATTAATTCTTCGGCACTCAGCTTTTTTCACAGTCCAACTTTCACATTCATACATGCCGGGAAAACCATAGCCTTGACTAGATGGACCTTTGTTGACAAAGTAATGTCTCTGATTTTTAATATGTTGTCTAGGTTGGTCATAACTTTCCTTCCAAGGAGTAAGTGTCTTTTAATTTCATGGCTGCAGTCACCATCTGCAGTGATTTTGGAGCCCCAAAAAATAGTCTGACACTGTTTCTACTGTTTCCCCATCTATTTCCCATGAAGTGATGGGACCAGAAGCCATGATCTTTGTTTTCTGAATGTTGAGCTTTAAGCCAACTTTTTCACTCTACTTTTTCACTTTCATCAAGAGGCTTTTTAGTTCCTCTTCACTTTCTGCCATAAGGGTGGTGTCATCTGCATATCTGAGGTGATTGATATTTCTCCCGGCAATCTTGATTCCAGCTCGTGCTTCTTCCAGCCCAGCATTTCTCATGATGTACTCTGCATAGAAGTTAAATAAGCAGGGTGACAATATACAGCCTTCATGTACTCCTTTTCCTATTTGGAACCAGTCTGTTGTTCCATGTCCCATTCTAAGTGTTGCTTCCTGACCTGCAAATATGTTTCTCAAGAGGCAGGTCAGGTGGTCTGGTATTCCATCTCTCTCAGAATTTTCCACAGTGTATTGTGATCCACACAGTCAAAGGCTTTGGCATAGTCAATAAAGCAGACATAGATGTTTTTCTGGAACTCTCTTGCTTTTTCGATGATCCAGCAGATGTTGGCAATTTGATCTCTGGTTCATCTGCCTTTTCTAAAACCAGCTTGAACATCTGGAAGTTCATGGTTCACTTATTGCTGAAGCCTGCGTTGGAAAATTTTGAGCAATCCTTTACTAGTGTGTGAGATGAGTGCAGGTATGCAGTAGTTTGAGCATTGTTTGGCATTGCCTTTCTTTGGGATTGGAATGAAAACTGACCTTTTCCAGTCCTGTGGTCACTGCTGAGTTTTCCAAATTTGCTGGCCTATTTAGTGCAGCACATTCACAGCATCATCTTTCAGGATTTGAAATAGCTCAACTGGAATTCTGTCAACTCCGCTAGCTTTGTTCGTAGTGATGCTTTCTAAGACCCACTTGACTTCACATTCCAGGATGTCTGGTTCTAGGTGAGTGATCACACCATTGTGATTATTTTGGTCATGAAGGTCTTTTTTGTACAGTTCTTCTGTGTATTCTTGCCACCTCTTCTTAATATCTTCTGCTTCTGTTAGGTCCATACCATTTCTGTCCTTTATCGAGCCCATCTTGCATGAAATGTTTCTTGGTATCTCTAATTTTCTTGAAGAGATCTCTAGTCTTTCCCATTCTGTTGTTTTCCTCTATTTCTTTGCATTGATCACTGAGGAAGGCTTTCTTATCTCTCCTTGCTATTCTTTGGAACTCTGCATTCAGAGATGCTTATATCTTTCCTTTTCTCCTTTGCTTTTCACTTCTCTTCTTTTCACAGCTATATGTAACGCCTCCCCAGATAGCCATTTTGCTCTTTTCCATTTCTTTTCCATGGTGATGGTCTTTATCCCTATCTCCTGTACAGTGTCACGAACCTCCGTCCATAGTTCTTCAGGCACCTTATCTATCAGATCTAATACCTTAAATCTATTTCTCACTTCTTCTGTATAATCATAAGGAATTTGATATAGGTCATACTTGAATGGTCTAGTGGTTTTCCCTACTTTCTTCAATTTAAGTCTGAATTTGGCAATAAAGGAGTTCATGATCTGAGCCACAGTCAGCTCCTGGTCTTGTTTTTTCTGACTGTATGGAGCTTCTTTGACTGCAAAGAATATAATCAATCTGATTTTGGTATTGACCATCTGATGATGTCCATGTGTAGAGTCTTCTCTTGTGTTGTTGGAAGAGGGTGTTTGCTATGGCCTGTGTGTTCTCTTGGCAAAACTCTATTAGTCTTTGCCCTGCTTCATTCCATATTTCAAGGCCAAATTTGCCTGTTACCCCAGGTATGTCTTGACTTCCTACTTTTGCATTCCAGTCCCCTATAATGAAGAGGACATCTTTCTTGGGTGTTAGTTCTACAAAGTCTTGTAGGTATTCCTAGAACTGTTCAACTTTAGCTTCAGCTTTACTGGTCAGGGTATAGACTTAAATTACTGTGATACTGAATGGTTTTCCTTGGAAACGAACAGAGATCATTCTGTTGTTTTTGAGATTGCATCCAAGTACTGGATTTTGGACTCTTTTGTTGACTATGATGGCTACTCCATTTCTTCTAAGGGATTCCTGCCCACAATAGTAGATGTAATGGTCATCTGAGTTAAATTCACCCATTCCAGTCCATTTTAGTTCACTGATGCCTAGAATATCGACATTCACTCTTGCCATCTCCTGTTTGACCACTTCCAGTTTGTCTTGATTCATGGACCTAACATTCCAGGTTCCTATGCAGTATTGCTCTTTACAGCAATATTTAGCTCTATCTTGAAAATTGAAGCAAATATTTGAAAATGAAATCATTTCAGAGTGGGACAGATTTAGGCTCTGAAGAAATATGCACTGCTTCTTTGAGCAAAGACCAAATCAGGTGTTGATTCATTTTGATAATTTTTCCAATGAAATGTATAATATGATTGTATAGTATGACAGTACTTTAGGGTCTCTGTAGCATGTTTATGGATAGAAACTATTTTAAGAAAAATATTTGATCATTTATTCAGTTTTCTATACTTTGCTTTTATTCTTTTGATACTCAAATCATGCTTTCAACAATGCCCCAACAAAACATCACTAGGTTTTGTTGATTTACTCTTTTTTATAGGTAACTTCCCTAAGCCATCCAGATTTTCACTTATAACTAATATTTTATCTGTGATTTGAGCAGTTATTCAGAATCACATTCAGCTACTTCATGAAATTTTTCATTTTTCCAGGATTTTGAAAATTCACTTTGCTTTAGATTTTCATTGTACTCTTGGATAGCTACTCCATCTGATAATCAAAGAGAGAAGAATTGACCAAATTTTACCAGCCATGAGCAGTAGAGTTAGTTGTGGCATGGGTGTTTGTGTGAATCTGACTTTATCATTGCTTACTTGTTTGCTTCCTTTTGTAATTTCACAGTTGCAGAGGTTTGGATATTGAAGACTTAACTAACAAGGAATCCTTTAATGTACAGTAACAGGAAAAATTAATTCTGGAAAGGTCTAGGATGATCAAGGTTGGCCTGGGATGGACACTCCAGATTGATTAACAAAGGTTCTCTTAAAGAAGTGCTAGCTGAATAAATTTTGAAATTTTTTAAAGTCTCAATATTTGATTTCCTATATTTATTAAAACTGCCATAGAGCATCAGATGATGCAATCTAAGGTAAAAGATGCAAGGGGAAATGTGTTTAATATTTTTGGAAAGCTGTGGTTTCTGTTTGCCTTTTCTTTCCCTAAGGTTTTAGAGATTCTTGAAGGAATAAAGGAGTAGTTCTTCAGATGCAAAGGGAGGAAACACCCACAAACACAGATTTTTTTTCTCTCGTGACCATTTTGTAGCCTAAAATATTCTACAAATATTTCTCTCAGTATCTTATTTTCTTGGTATTACATGTGAATATCTATAAAGGATCTAAAATTAAAGAGGCTGAATTTTATTTTAATTTA
Organism: Budorcas taxicolor; assembly: GCF_023091745.1. Taxonomy (NCBI): domain Eukaryota; kingdom Metazoa; phylum Chordata; class Mammalia; order Artiodactyla; family Bovidae; genus Budorcas; species Budorcas taxicolor. Next base: position 35,831,559 of record NC_068926.1, on the reverse strand, counting down.
AATAGAAGCAATGATTTAGTTAGCAGGTGTAGGTGGTTGTATTGATACAATATCAGTTTTGAATACTGCCAGAGAAGTATTAACTGTTTTTGCATTCAGTTCAGTTCAGTTGCTCAGCCGTGTCCGACTCTTTGCGACCCCATGAATTGAGGCACACCAGGCCTCCCTGTCCATGACCAACTCCCAAGTTCACTCAGACTCATGTCCATCGGTTCGGTGATGCCATCCAGCCATCTCATCCTCGGTCGTCCCCTTCTCCTCCTGCCCCCAATCCCTCCCAGCATCAGAGTCTTTTCCAATGAGTCAACTCTTCACATGAGGTGGCCAAAGTACTGGAGTTTCAGCTTTAGCATCAGTCCTTCCAATGAACACCCAGGACTGATCTCCTTTAGAAGGGACTGGTTGGATATCCTTGTAGTCCAAGGGACTCTCAAGAGTCTTCTCCAACACCACAGTTCAAAAGCATCAATTCTTTGGCGCTCAGCTTTCTTCACAGTCCACCTTTTACATACATCCATGACCACTGGAAAAACCATAGCCTTGACTAAACGGACCTTTGTTGACAAAATAATGTCTCTGCTTTTTAATATGCTATCTGCTATCTAGGTTGGTCATAACTTTTCTTCCAAGGAGTAAGCGTCTTTAATTTCATGGCTGCAACCACCATCTGCAGTGATTTTGGAGCCCCCCAAAATAAAGTCTGACACTGTTTCTACTGTTTCCCCATCTATTTCCCATGAAGTGATGGGACCAGATGCCATGATCTTTGTTTTCTGAATGTTGAGCTTGAAGCCAACTTTTCACTCTCCTCTTTCCCTTTCATCAAGAGGCTTTTTAGTTCCTCTTCACTTTCTGCCATAAAGGTGATGTCATCTGCATATCTGAGGTGATTGACATTTCTCCTGGCAATCTTGATTCCAGCTTGTGTTTCTTCCAGTCCAGTGTTTCTCATGATGTACTCTGCATATAAGTTCAATAAGCAGGGTGACAATATACAGCCTTGACGTACTCCTTTTCCTATTTGGAACCAGTTTGTTGTTCCGTGTCCAGTTTTAACTGTTTTTGCATTACCATATGTATATTGAACCTCAGTTGTTTTAACTAAAAAATTCCATAGTAGTACATAAACAAAAATAAGAACAAAGAGCATAAAGAAAGATATGCCTTTACTTTAAATTACTTTGTAAATTCTATGTTACCTATGTTAGTAGTTTATTAAGTTTTGATGCAGACTCTGCATTATAGATTTTATAGCAACTTTTTATTCGTGTCAAAATTACTTTAAAATTAGTATTCACATTCAGCATGTTAATTCAGAACTTTTGTGAAATATCTACTGAAACAAATTAAAAATTTTTAAGTTTTGACACATTTTATAAAATAATTTATAATCCAGTGAACTCTCTGCTTCCATTTATTAAGAATATATAAATCATAGCTGTTTTTTGTTTTTGCCTTAGTGTCATGCTGACTTGGAGTTGTTACCTATCTTAAATGTCTCTATTACTTTTTTTTTTTCCTCTTTAGTTTTAACTTATGTTTTATTTAGTATCAGTGTTAGAACTTGAAAGCTTTTTGGGTGTTTTATCTTGTTTTCATTTTAGGAAATAGACTAATACTCTATAATAGGATAAGGAAATGCTTAGTTTATAAATTTCAGGCTCTAAGGTGAAACATTATTGTTACATATCTCTTGATAGCAATTTATTCTTACTATTTATAGGAAAACTACTTTGGGGAAGATGACATGTACATGGATTTTGAAGAGGTTATTTCAAGTCCTGTTCTGTCCCTGTCAACATCATCCAGTTCTGGATGGACTGCTGTTGGGATGGAAAATGACAAAAAAGAAAATGAAAGTTCAGCAAAGTCAATTCATCCACTTACCTTGCGTCCTTGGGATATTACTGTACTTGTTAATTTGTACAAAGTTCATGGACGTCTTCCTGTTGTAAGTGTTTGCATATCAAAACAGTTGAGTCTATTATGAAGTCCACCTAGCATAGGAAGTGATGTAGTGTGTGCACATACTTACATAAAATAATTCAGATTCAAAACTGTTCTGTATTTATCCTTTTATCTTTATAAAGCTAGTGTATTATTTTCTTCATAATCACTTGATCATTGACAATTTTTCTGTTTCTCTTCTTTCACTTTAGCTCCTTCTTTGCTGTTCTGTATAACTTTAGAATATTTTGTCATATTGTTGAATTGCTAGATTTACAGTTAGCCTGATGGATATCATAGGACTTTACACTTAGTCTTTTTCTCTGACTCTAGACCACTTTGGGACCTTTTGGTGGAACTATACAAAATCATGATTCAGGCTTGACCTTTGAGGTTGAATTGTGTCACGGGTTTGGATTCTCCATAGTATCGTGGTTTACTCTAAAGATGACCCTTGGGCATGTTGGGGCTGACTTGAAATGAAATTATATTGCCCGAAGAACCCATGGCCATTGGAGCCAGGCCAGATGGGGAGAGAGTGGCCCCTGGAGCGTTGTGCTGCATATTGGCTCCATATTATGTTCCTAGGGTCGCACACGAGAGAAATCAGCTCTGGTGCTTAGTTAACGTAGGGATACTGAATAGTTATTTTTGTCAGTAAGCACCATTCTTCCTTTTGAAAAAAATCAAAATTTTTTAATTGTATAAGTGTAATTTTTATTTTTATGTACTTCTTTGGTCTTTAATTTTTCTATATATTGATTGTGGTTTTTGCTTGACTTTAGCATGGAACTACTGATGGTCCTGAGTGCCCTACAGCTTTTTTGGAAAGACTATGTTTTGAGATGAAAAAAGGATTTAGGGAGACCATGCTGCAACTTGTCCTGTCACCCCTGAATGTGTTTGTCAGTGATAACTATCAGGTAATGTGAAAGTGAGTTGTGGTAGAGACTCAGAAATTTATTGTTACTATTTATGGGATGAAAACAATGTGTTAACTTCTGTGCATGGACTGTATAGCTTTTTTAAATCAGGGACCTTCACTTTAACTGTACTAAGCAGTTTTGTATTGTGTGAATTGTTTCAAGTATTTTAGCTTTTCTTTTTTTCCCCTGCTGTTCCTTATTTATGTGATCCCAAACAATTATTTATTGTTTTTAGAAATTGTAAGAAATACTTTCTGACTTTCTCATATGTTTATAAAAGGGTAAAACTAATTGTATAGAATGTTGGTAGATTCTGTTGAAAATCACAACCTAAGTGTTAATATTGTATGTTAATTGCTCAGTCGTGCCTGACTCTTTGCAACACCAGGGACTGTAGCCCGCCAGGCTCCTCTGTCCATGAGATTTCCCAGGCAAGGATACTGGAGTGAGTTGCCATTTCCTTCTCTAGGAGATCTTCCCAACCCAGGGATAGAACCCAGGTCTTCTGCATTGCAGGCAGATTCTTTACTGTCTGAGCCACCAAAGAATGTCCAAGTGTTAATGTTAACCAGTACCATAAACCATAAATGTTGGTGATGGACAGGGAGGCCTGGCATGCTGCTGTCCATGGGGTCGCAAAGAGTTGGACACGACTGAATAACTGAACTGAACCATAAATCTTGAAAACATGTGTATCTACATGAACACTGATTAATTCTTGTCATCCAGCACTGACAAGGTACTTTGTTAATACCTTCAAGATATCCCTAAGGCTCTTTTGGAAGAGAACTGGTGACATTCATCAAATGGAAATATTTTTACATTCCTGGGTACATTATCACTTTATTATTCTTTTTTTAATGCTAATGACTTTTTTTTGGCATCTACCCCTTCTTTAAGTCTCTTTCCTACTTTTAGTCAAGTGATATGCTTTAGAGCTGTGATGGGTTTTAATGTAGGACAAAGTAAAATTATAGACAGGTTGATGAATCTTGACAGTAAATCAGATAATTCACCATAGATTCTGTGACGTAACTGACCATCTTATGTAAAAGAGCATACCGCTTTGCACTCTTCTGCTATAGTGGGCTTCCCTGGTGGCTCAGCCAGTAAAGAAGCCACCTGTAATGTGGGATACCGGGGTTTGATAAAACTGTATTATTTTGATGTAGTAGCTAAAACTTAACACTTAATGTATACTAGTTTTTGCCATAGAATGTGTTTCTTTTTAACAAACTTTATTTCAAGAAATTATAGACTTCAGGAGGTTACAGAGATAGTACAGAGTTTCTGTGTTTCCTCCATGTTGACCTCATAAATAATTATGGTAAAATATCAAAACCTGGAGATTGACATTTGTACAATATGTATGCATAGTTCTGTGACATTTCATCATGGGTAGATTTGTGTAACTGCCACCAAAATTAACATGGAGAACTAGTCTGTCTTCACAAAGCTCTCACTTGTGTAACACTCATTTTAACTTGTCATGTGAAACCTTAAAAATAAATCTGTTCCTTCTTTCTGTAATTAATGGGTCATTAGGATTGGTTTTTCCTTTTTTTGTTGTTTTTTTAAGAGGTAAATGTACAGAGAAGAAGCCCATCTCCTTTTTTCAAGTCTCTTGAGGAAATTAATAAAGGTAATAGGGAAATACCTTCTCAGAAAGGCTGATTTCTGAGAATCTTAGGAGAGTAGCTCTGATTTTTTGAGTACCTGATGATACTTCAACTTTTATCTTAATCACTGCATTCTCAAAAGACTTTGCTGGTTATAAAAAATATTTTATTGAGTTTATTATGAGGGTCTATATTACCCTTAACTGCACAATTATTGGCATACTTGTACAGAGACAGAAGTGTAAAGTGTGATTTATATGGTGATAAGAAGAGGAATTCATGGAGTAGAGATATCAAGGCAGTAACAGAAGTATTGATACTAGTGATATTTTGTTTTCCAGATGGCAAACACTTTATGATTCATGCTGAAGATAAGCATAGTCTATACATATTCTCTAGGAATTTGCTTATCTACTTAATTTGCTTACATTTTGTAGTGCTAGCATTTCTTAGAAATATTTTTTTCTTTTGTCTCTATACTAATACTCTTTCATGATGGGAAGCTTCATTCTGTGACTACCCTCAAGACTCAATTCTGGGTCACTCATCTGTAGCTCCTTATTTCTGGTAGCATTTGTCTTAGTGCACAGCTTCAAGGCTAAGGATCTAACGTGATGGGTCAGTGACTGTGTCTCACTTATGAAGCCTCTTACTTTTGACTTGATCATCCTATGTCTATTAGTTTTATATTAAGGCTGCCAAAGCAAAGTACCCTACACTAGGTGGCTTAAAACAACAGAAAGTTACTCTTCCACAGTTCTGGAGCCTACAAGTCTGAAAATAGTGTGTTTGGCAGGGCCATGCCCTCTTTCAAGGCTCCCATGTCTTTTCCTAGCTTTGGTGGTGTTAACAGTCCTTGGCATTCCCTGTTTTGTAGCTTCAAAACAGAGAATCTGTTTTGCATCACTCAAATCTCTTGTCTCCATCTTCACTTGGCATTCTCTTCATGAGTCTCTGTGTCTTAAGTTTTCCCCTTAGAGGGACACTGTTAATTGGATTAAGGCCCATTGTAATCCAGTGTAACTACATTTTGACTTGATTACTTTTGCCAAGACATTATATCCAAATAAGATCACACTCACAGGTACCTGAGCTTAGGAATTGAATGTCTTTGTAGGGGACACAATTCAACCCACAGAGTGATGTAAGCCATAGTACAATTCAGAATGTAGTCTTTACTGATGTACCAGGTAGTCTTTACCTTTAGGACAACCCGAGATCCACATGTTTGTTTATGTTTTTGGTTTTTTGACAGTGAGTGGTGAGAGAAAGTATAGAACCCTGGATGATGTTTGATTTTTGGCTTGGGCAGTTAACCAAGATAGTGCACGATAAAGAATATGGGAGGAGGAACTGCTTTACAGGGGAAGGGTATGAGTTTCTGGGCATGTTGGGTTTGAATTACCAGGAAATCACCCTTTATTTTCTAGCATTTTCCAAAGAATGAGCTGCATTATAAATTTGTGAAGTAACTCAGATAAACTCACCTAAGTGTCTGTGTAGGTAGAATGTCTTTCAGAAGTCATAAATAGTTGACTTTCTGATGGTATTCTAATACACTAACAACAGATGCATATGCAGGCATCCAGCATTCTTGGAAAACACATTTGGATAGATGGGCCCATCCAACCATCTCATCCTCTGTCGTCTCCTTTTCCTCTTGTCCTCAGTCTTTCCCAGCATCAGGGTCTTTTCCAATGAGTTGGTTCTCTACATCAGGTGACCGGAATACTGGAGCTTCAACTTCAGCATCAGTCCATCCAGTGAATATTCAGGATTGATTTCCTTTAGGATTGATATTTCTATATATATATATACTCACTATAATTTCTTTTTCCATTCATCCACTGATAGACATGTAGGTTGTCTCCATATCTTGGCTGTTTTAAATAATACTGCAGTGAACATGGGGATGCATCTATCTCTTTGAATTAGTTGTTTCATTTCCTTCGAATAACTACCCAGAAGTGGAACTGCTGAATCATATGGCAGTTCTGTTTTAATTTTTGAGGAACCACCGTTGTCTTCCATAGTAGCTTTACCAATTTACATTCTCCTTAATAGTGCACAAGGTTTTTTTTTTTTTTTTTTTTTTCCACATCCACACCAACATTTGTTATTTGTTTTTGATGACAGGCATTCTAACAGGTATGAGGTGACAGGTCACTGTGATTTTGATTTGTATTTCCCTGACGCTTAGTGACATTGAACATCTTTTCATGTGTCAGTTGATCATCTGCATGCCTTCTTTGGGAAAATACTCATATTCTCTGACCATTTTTTATATTGGATTGTTTGCCTTTTGGTACTGAGTTATAGGAATTCTTTATATATTTTAGATTTTAGCCCTGTATCAGATTTATGACTGGCAAATGTTTTTTTTCTTCTGCTGTTTGCTTTTCCATTTGTTGATAATTTCCTTTCTTTTGAAGAAGCATTTTAGTTTGACATAGTCCCACTTGTTTATTTTTACTATTGTTGCTTTGCCTTTGGTGTTAGATTAAAAAATAATCACCAAGCTTATGTCAGAGAGTCTACTGCTGATATTTTCTTCTAGGAGTTTTATGGTTTGAGGTCTTACATTCAAGTCTGTAATTCATTTTTAGTTGATTTTTGTTGTGGTATAAAATAGTGATAGTATTTTATTCTTTTAATATGTGGTACCCAGTTTTCCCAGCACTGTCTATTGATGAGGCTCTTATTTCCTCATTATATATTTTTGGATCCTCTGTCATAAATTAACTGGCCATATATATGTGTGTTTATTTCTGGGCTCTCTATTTTGTTTCATTGATTTATGTGTCTGTTTTTATGCTAATACCATACTGTTTTGATTATCACAGCTTTGTGATAAAGAGTTTGAGGTAAGAGAGTATGATACCTCCAGTTTTGTTCTTCTTTTTCAAGATTACTTTGGCTATTTAGGATTTTTGTGGTTCTGTACAAATTTTAGGATTATTTGCTAATTCTTTGAAAGATGGCCTTGGAATTTGGATAGGGATTGCATTAAGTCTATAGATTGCTTTGGGTGGTGTGAACATTTGAGCAGTATTGATTCATCTAAGCCAAGATCCACATGTATCTTTGAACTCAGGAAAAGCTATCAAAAACTTTATATTGAGAATTATAGAATCTCAGTGCCACAAGTGATCTTCATTGACCATCCTCTCCAGCTGCCTCACAGAAAATAGAAGGGAACTGATGCCTGGAGATAGGTGATTTTATATACTATCACACAGCTTAGACAAAAAATGTATCAGAAGACTCTCTAGAGCTTTTATTATAGTCACAATTTGACCTTTTAAGAATACCATATGAATTAGATTTAGCCGTATCCTTAAAAACACTTTTTAATGAATGCAGTTTCCAAAATTTGTGCTGAAACAAGGAACATTAACCTTGTAAGATGGTCTGCACGTACACACTAAAAAGACTGTCATGGTAAAATTAAGATAAATAATATCAAGTGTAAAAAGTGCTGCAAGGAGAGGAATGAAGTGCTTTGGTAGCATGTAATGGCTTTGAGATAACTGTTGTTATTCAGTCACTAAGTCATGTCCGACTCTGCAGCCCCATAGATTGCAGCATGCCAACCTTCTCTGTCCTCCACTGTCTCCTGGAGTTTGTTCAGATTCAGGTCCGTTGAGTTGGTAATGCTACCTAACCATTTCGTCCTCTGCTGCCCTCTTCTCCTTTTGCCTTCAGTCTTTCCTAGCATCAGGGTCTTTTCCAGTGAGTTGGCTGTTCGCATCAGCTGGCCAAAGTATTGTAGCTTCACCTTCAGAATCAGTGAATATTCAGGATTGATTTCCTTAGGATTGACTGGTTTGATCTCCTTGCTGTCCAAGCAACTCTCAAGCATTTTCTCTAGCACCACAATTTGAAACCATCAGTTCTTCAGGGCTCAGCCTTCTTTATGGTCCAACTCTTACATTCGTACATGACTACTGGAAAAGCTATAGCTTTGACTATATGGACTTTGTCAGCAAAGTGATATCTCTGCATTTTAATATGCTGTCTAGGTTTTTCATAGCTTTTTCCAGGGAGCAAGCATCTTTCAATTTTATGTCTGCAGTCACCACATACTATGATTTTGGAGCCTAAGGAAATCAAATCTGTCACTATTTCCACTTTTTCCCCATCTGTTTGCTATGAAGTGATGGGATTGGATGCCATGATCTTCATTTTTTGAATGTTGAGTTTCAAGCCAGCTTTTTCACTCTCCTCTTTCACCCTCATCAAGAGGCTCTTTAGTTCCCTATACTTTTCCCATTAGGGTGGTATCATATGCATATCTGAAGTTTTTGATAATTCTTCCAACAGTCTTCATTCCAGCTTTATCCAGGTTGATTTATCCAGGTTGGCATTTCTCATGATGTACTCTGCATGTAAATTAAATAAGCGGGGTGACAGTATACAGCCTTGTCATAGTCGTTTTCCAGTTTTGAACCAGTCAATTGTTCCATGTCTGGTTCTAACAGTTGCCTCTTGACCTGCATACAGGTTTCTCAGGAGGCAGGTAAGGTGATCTGCTATTCCCATATCTGTAAGAGTTTTTGATAGTTTGTTGTGATCTACACAGTCAAGGGTTTTAGTATAGTCAGTGAAACAGACAGTTGTTTTTCTGGAATTCTCTTGCTTTCTCTGTGATCCAACAAATGTTGATAATTTGAGCTCTGGTCTTTAGGTAAGAACATGGTAAAAATTGCCTTTTTAAAAGATCTCTGTGGTGTTTTTGTAGAGTATGGAGCAGAACAGTGTAAAGGCAAATGCTGGGAGATCCTGGCAAGAGGTTGTATTATTTGAACCAGGATGATAACAGGAAGCTGAAAGAAACTCAGTGCATTTGTGAAAGACTGGGAGGTAGATTCTATAAACATTGGTGACTGATGGGTAGGGCATTACCAAACTTACTTGATTCTTTGTTCCTAATAACAATCTGTGAACCAAGTGTTCCATGGAATGCCCTATTTTAGGACATATCCTTTAGCTTTCTGAATAAGTGTTAGAAATTTTCTCTTTGAAATGTTGCTGCTTTTTAGTTATGAGTATATAATTATTCTCTGTAAGAGGAATCTCTCCTTTTATTTTATTTTTTTTGTAGTCATTGACTTTATTTTTTTATTTTTATTTTTTTAATTTTAAAATCTTTAATTCTTACATGCGTTCCCAAACATGAACCCCCCTCCCACCTCCCTCCCCATAACATCTCTCTGGGTCATCCCCCTGCAGCAGCCCCAAGCATGCTGTATCCTGCGTCAGACATAGACTGGCGATTCAATTCTTACATGATAGTATACATGTTAGAATGCCATTCTCCCAAATCATCCCACCCTCTCCCTCTCCCTCTGAGTCCAAAAGTCCGTTATACACATCTGTGTCTTTTTTGCTGTCTTGCATACAGGGTCGTCATTGCCATCTTTCTAAATTCCATATATATGTGTTAGTATACTGTATTGGTGTTTTTCTTTCTGGCTTACTTCACTCTGTATAATCGGCTCCAGTTTCATCCATCTCATCAGAACTGATTCAAATGAATTCTTTTTAACGGCTGAGTAATACTCCATTGTGTAAATGTACCACAGCTTTCTTATCCATTCATCTGCTCAGAGACCTCCAGGACAATATGAAACGCTCCAACATTCGAATTATAGGAGTCCCAGAAGAAGAAGACAGAAAGAAAGATCATGAGAAAATCCTTGAGGAGATAATAGTTGAAAACTTCCCTAAAATGGGGAAGGAAATAATCACCCAAGTCCAAGAAACACAGAGAGTTCCAAATAGGATAAACCCAAGGTGAAACACCCCAAGACACATATTAATCAAATTAACAAAGATCAAACACAAAGAACAAATATTAAAAGCAGCAAGGGAAAAACAACAAATAACACACAAGGGGATTCCCATAAGGATAACAGCTGATCTTTCAATAGAAACTCTTCAGGCCAGGAGGGAATGGCAAGACATACTTAAAGTGATGAAAGACAATAACCTACAGCCCAGATTACTGTACCCAGCAAGGATCTCATTCAAATACGAAGGAGAAATCAAAAGCTTTACAGACAAGCAAAAGCTGAGAGAATTCAGCACCACCAAACCAGCTCTCCAACAAATTCTAAAGGATATTCTCTAGACAGGAAACACAAAAAGGGTGTATAAACCCGAACCCAAAACAATAAAGTAAATGGCAACGGGATCATACTTATCAATAATTACCTTAAACGTAAATGGGTTGAACGCCCCAACCAAAAGGCAAAGACTGGCCGAATGGATACAAAAACAAGACCCCTGTATATGCTGCTTACAAGAGACCCACCTCAAAACAAGGGACACATACAGACTGAAAGTGAAGGGCTGGAAAAAGATATACCATGCAAATAGAGACCAAAAGAAAGCAGGAGTGGCAATACTCATATCTGATAAAATAGGCTTTAAAACAAAGGCTGTGAAAAGAGACAAAGAAGGCCACTACATAATGATCAAAGGATCAATCCAAGAAGATATAACAATTATAAATATATATGCACCCAACATAGGAGCACCGCAATATGTAAGACAAATGCTAACAAGTATGAAAGGGGAACTCAACAATAACACAATAATAGTGGGAGACTTTAATACCCCACTCACACCTATGGACAGATCAACTAAACAGAAAATTAACAAAGAAACGCAAACTTTAAATGATACATTAGATCGGTTAGACCTAATTGATATCTATAGGACATTTCACCCCAAAACAATGAATTTCACCTTTTTTTCAAGTGCTCATGGAACCTTCTCCAGGATAGATCACATCCTGGGCCATAAATCTAAACTTGATAAATTCAAAAAAATCGAAATCATTCCAAGCATCTTTTCTGACCATAATGCATTAAGATTAGATCTCAATTACAGGAGAAAAACTACTAAAAATTCCAACATATGGAGGTTGAACAACACACTTCTGAATAACCAACAAATCACAGAAGAAATCAAAAAAGAAATCAAAATATGCATAGAAACTAATGAAAATGAAAACACAACAACCCAAAACCTGTGGGACACTATAAAAGCAGTGCTAAGAGGAAAGTTCATAGCAATACAGGCATACCTCAAGAAACAAGAAAAAAGTCAAATAAATAACCTAACTCTACAACTAAAGCAACTAGAAAAAGAAGAATTGGAGAACCCCAGAGTTAGTAGAAGGAAAGAAATCTTAAAAATTAGGGCAGAAATAAATGCAAAAGAAACAAAAGAGACCATAGCAAAAATCAACAAAGCCAAAAGCTGGTTCTTTGAAAGGATAAATAAAATTGACAAACCATTAGCCAGACTCATCAAGAAGCAAAGAGAGAAAAATCAAATCAATAAAATTAGAAATGAAAATGGAGAGATCACAACAGACAACACAGAAATACAAAGGATCATAAGAGACTACTATCAGCAGTTGTATGCCAATAAAATGGACAACGTGGAAGAAATGGACAAATTCTTAGAAAAGTACAATTTTCCAAAACTGAACCAGGAATAGAAAATCTTAACAGACCCATCACAAGCACAGAAATGGAAACTGTAATCAGAAATCTTCCAGCAAACAAAAGCCCAGGTCCAGACGGCTTCACAGCTGAATTCTACCAAAAATTTCGAGAAGAGCTAACACCTATCCTACTCAAACTCTCCTTTTGATATTTACATAATTCTCAAAATCTTTCTAGAAGATGATTTTCTTTGCTAGTTCCTCATTATGGTCTTAATGGGTCTTTTTTCTTCCATGTTATTTTCTTCTTTTTGATACTTTAATGATTCCTGCCTTGTCACAAAAGATTGGTCTCTCACATTCCCTGTTAGTCAGAATACTTGTTTCTTTTTATTTATTGAGGCGCCTACCAAAGAGAAGTCTGCATTTTTTTAAGACTTTGCTGTCTTGCTTTGCAGTTGGGCTTTTACAGATAATGTCACTAAAGAAGCTGAACTCAGACTACTTTTATGGATACAAGGTTGTGTTAAGAGCTTTGGATCCTAGTCTTATTTTCTATATAGCATGTTTTTACCATTTGTCTCTGGGGGAAAAAGCGACTAGCAATTATAAATGCTGATTTTTCTTATGCTTATTGTTTTTAGCAGCGACCGCCTGTGGATGAAGTGCTCAGGGAAGGTCACATCAATTTGTCAGGTCTCCAGCTGAGAGCACACGCTATGTTCTCAGCGGAAGGTCTTCCTTTGGGAAGTGATTCCTTAGAATACGCATGGCTAATTGATGTGCAGGCCGGAAGCCTTACAGCTAAGGTCACAGCACCACAGGTATGTTCTCAGGTCTTGGAGTGCTATCTCCTAACTTACTTCCTTTTTCCTTTCCTGACCCACCTCCCCAAGAAAAAGTTGTACGCCCATTTGAATGTTCATTTTACTTCCACTTGCCACTAAGGATTTTCTTAGTCATGGATGAGTCAGAAACAAGTTTAGGTTTTCTGGGCCACATAAAATTGATGGGTGTAATTTTTTATAGTCCTGTGTAATATTTTCAAGAATTCAAGACTTTCTTTGAGAAGAACTCAGGATGAGAAGTTTCTGGAAATCAAGTTGTATATTATTAAAATTACATTAGTTGACTCTCCACTGTTGGAGCAATCTTGTTTTTCCAGTACGTAGGATAATTTTCTGAGAACTTTACTTTTCTGTGTATTTCTTAGGTAGGATTTGAAAGAGGCATTTTTAATATTAAGGTAGCATGTTTCTTTACTTGTCATGTCCTAAAGCAAGGTAGCATCATTTGAATCTGCACTTAGTGACACGGATACTGATTTAGAAAAATAACAATGAATTTATTGGCAGAAAATCTCATGTAGAAGACTAATTGTAATCCCTTTGGATAAATTCTCCTTCGCTTTCACTGTCCCACTTAGTCTTCAGAACAGCCTCCCTGACAAAGGTTCTGCATCCACAGGTTCAACCAGTCATGGATTCAGCCCACTGCAGATGTGAAGCCTATGAATACAGAGGGCTGACTGTAACCCTTAGTTCTGGAAATGGGCCATTGAAATTTAGTGAAATGTTTGTGTTACTATAAAATTTCACCTGTTGAGACAAATATAGTTAAACCTCATTTTTTTATGTTTCACAGATTTTGCTTTCTGGTTGTGGGTGTTTGTTTTTTTTTTTTTAACAAATTGAAGGTTTGTGGCAATGCTGCATCAAGCAAGTCTGTTAGCACCATTTTTCTGACAGCATTTGTTCAATTTATGTATCTATGTCACATTTTGGTGATTCTTGCACTATTTCAAACTTTTTCATTATTATTGTATTTGTTATGGTGATCTATGATTAGTGATCTTTTATGTTAGTTACTATTTCAAAAGGATCATGACTCATTGAAGGCTTACTTTAGCATTTTTTAACAATAAAGTGCCTTTTAATTAAGATATATATGTTGTCTCTTTAAGATATAATGCTGTTGTACACAGGATAGACTACTAGTTACTTTTAAACATAACTTATGTGCACTGGGAAACCAAAAAATTTGTGACTCACTTTGTTGTGATATTCACAATCTCACAAATTTACTGTGGTGGTCTGGAACCAAATCCACAGTATCTGTGAGGTGTGCCTGTGTTTATAATATGGATTTCATAATCAGTGTTTCAAAAGATTGAAATGTGGTGGACATGTATGTACTCAGTTGTTAGTAGAATTACAAAATGAGTGTGAAACGTGATTCAGAGGTAGATAGTGGCAACCTGCAGATAAATGAAGACTGTTGTTTGTAGTTGTTGTTTAATTGCTAAGTAGTGTCTGACTCTTTGTGACCCCATGGACTGTAGTCCACCAGGCTCCTCTGTCCATAGAATTTCCCAAGCAAGAATACTGGAGTGGGTTGCGATTCCCTTCTCCAGGGGATCTTCCCAACCCAGCGATCAAGCTCAGGTATTCTGCCATGGCAGGCGGTCTCTTTACCACTGAGCCACCAGACTAGATAGCTATGATTATATCTGAAGGAAATAGTTGAAGGGAAGCAAAAATTAAGATTCTAGAAATAGTGGGAAAATGAGTAGAATTGAAAAGGGATATTTTATATAAAAATGATGGAAATAAACATATAATAGTGATAACAAATATTTAGTGCTTACATACCTCATAACTATTTCATCTGCCATTTTCTGTCTCTAAATCTATAAGTAAAAACTGAAGCATATAATAAAAACAGCTTATTCCCTAACAAGCATGCATTGAAGCCATGCTGACTCTTCAAGACTGGACACAGTTCTTTTAATCTAAAGATAGCTTTTAAAGATTTTAATCTAAACATCTCAGCTTTTATTAGAAGTTGAAACATTTCTCTTTCTTCTACACTGAAATCCTGGCATCACTGTTTCTCTCAAGGTTCATGAATCCGTGGGTGCTTTCAGTGTTTATCCATTCTTCGTGTATTTTAAAAGTAAATTCATATTTTATGAGAGTCTAAATTAGGTACTTTTGGTGGGGGCAGGGATAATACAGTGTATACCCCTGGCTCAGTGTTTATTGTAAACTAATAAATTATGACCCTAAGATTTTTAAAAAACTCAAGATTTGATGAAAATTGATATATACTTAAACTTCTTTTCATGAAAGTTCTTTAATCTTCAGAATACCTGATTTTCTAAAATTTTTGCTTAGTAGATAGATATAAATTTCACTTTGAACCTTGGTTTATGGTCAGATAGAGAATTCTAGGTGCTTTTCTGTGCATGGAATTCCGACTAGTCATGTAAGAAGAAAGATACAACCTTTAAGAAAAATAACTGGCTTTAGAGGTTGCTGAAGTTTCATTTTTCAGTTGAAATGATTTTTCATTTTGGCAATGCATTTTGTCATTTACAAATGAACAGTAACATAAGCTTATAAATGATGTCAAGGTAGAAAAATGATACTGGCTAACAAGTAGATTATATAGCAGGTATAAGGCACTGTTTGGATTCTTTCGAGCTATATTAATATTCTTGATAAACTTTGAACCATGAACACTTATTTAGGACGCTAACAGTGTTGTCAACTTGTCATGGCTTATTCGTAGCTGGCTTGTCTCTTGGAGTGGGGACAGACATTTATTTTTCATGTGGTATGTCGAGAGTATGAACTGGAAAGACCAAAATCAGTAGTAGTATGTCAGCATGGAATTGATCGACGCTTCTGTGAATCCAAGGTATGTTAAAAATATGTTAGCAGTATTACAAACGTTTATGGGTTTTTTTCAAAATGAAAGTTCAGTTTTTTCAGTTAATAAAATTATTTTGCTAATTTATAGTCATTTTAATTTAGTTGTAAATATCTAAAATGAGGTAATTCTTAAAACATACATTCACAAGTAAATGGAGATATTATAAAATTGTATCTCTTAAATTTTTGTTGTTAACATTAACATCTTACTGCATTATTACACTAACTGTTCGGGATATAGCTGTGCATTTATGTAGAAGATTTAGAAGTTGGAGGAGAAAGAAGGTTGAATTCCTTGCATGATGTTGTTGGCAGACCCTTCTGGAACATACACATTCTCCTATAATGTGATTAATAATGTTGGGCATTTGCCTAGTCTCCTGACCCTAAATCTTATGCTCTTTCTACAGCATTGCACTACTGTGGCTAAGGGTCATTAGACTACTTTGAAGAGGGTTGTAAGAAGTATATAATAATTCCTGAAATCATATACAGTGAGATGCAGGGTGTTATTTTGTAGTAAAGAATGTTACTTATGAATTTGGGATGTGGAACATTTTTTAAAATGAGCAACTTGAAACATTGCAGTTTCAGAAAAGAAAAACAGCTGACCCTAGTTCTGCATCATAGAGATAACCATTTCTAACAGTTTGGCTTTTCTTTCCAGTTTCTTTTCTCTGTGTCTTTCCTTTCTTTTTTCTTTTGTATACAAACCATATGTTTGCTATTGTATTACTGTGGATTGGAAATAACTCATTCACCTTTTAATTTTATATCCAAAAAAATCAGTAACCTGTGCTTATTTATCATCAATAAAACAGCTATAATTGGTGATAAAAATTACTTTTTTCTTGTTTATAAACACAATGCCAGGGCAGGCTCTGGGGAACTGGTTCCTTAGTCATTAGTCATTAGTCATTAGTTTCTTATGGGTAATTTGTTCATGCTTGTAGGCATCTCCTCCCTTTATTTTTTTTTTAATAGTGAAAGCTTTTAAGTTGTATTGTAATTTTTAAAAAAATCAACTTCATTGAGCCATAAGTTCCATACAATAAATTCACCCCTTTTAAGTTGGAGTTTTGAGAAATGTTACATGCACTGATGTAACCATTACAGCCAATAAAGATCTAGAACACTTCTGTCACCTTAGCAAATTCCTTAGTAACCCTTTGCAGTCAGCCACTATTCCTTGCAGCCCCTGATATTCTTCCTGTCATTTTAGATCACAGTTTTTAAAAGGCCTATTTTGTGTGGAGGAAATAAATTAGTATAGAGCACTGTTATATGAGACATCTTCCTTGTAGTCCTGGCTCTGCTACTGATGAGCAGAGTACATGCTGTTGGGTTGATACTTTACTCAGAGATGCTGTTTCACAAAGAAGTTCATTGAAGTTGGTGATGTGTATGTTATCTTCCAACCTAGTCATCACTAAATCTATGTTTTAGGAATAAATAATAAAATAACAAAAATAAATGTGTGTGGACTTTTCAAGATATTACATAATGTTTACAGTTCATATATTTGTGGATGTGTAAAAATGTGCATGTGTATGGAGTATGAAATATCTTAAAATCATAAAGCTTTGAATTCCTATACAGTTTGTATAAACCTGTGATATTGTTTATCAATTTACTTTGCTATTCTTTTTGAGTTTTAGTAACAAATTACATTTGTATTCTGTCAATTTAATGTTGTTGCCTGCCACTTTTAAATGAAGTGAGTTAGTTATGAGTTAGTTTTATAACTCATAACTCATTATTTAAGAGTTAGTTTTCCTAATTGACAAGAATTTAATTGCTGATTATTTCATTTAT
This sequence comes from Budorcas taxicolor, assembly GCF_023091745.1. Classification (NCBI taxonomy): domain Eukaryota; kingdom Metazoa; phylum Chordata; class Mammalia; order Artiodactyla; family Bovidae; genus Budorcas; species Budorcas taxicolor. Next base: position 35,814,077 of record NC_068926.1, on the reverse strand, counting down.
CATTATAAATATATCTATATATAATTTATCATTATTAAAAGGTGAAATTTAACTGATAATTTAAAATACACATGTAACCAGAATTTTATTTTGTTAAATAAGCACACTTACATATCAAAATAATTAATTGATGGTGAAGAATTAAGAGTTGAATCCATTTCATTTTAGTTGAGTTGTATTCCTGGGCCTTGTCCAACTTCAGATGACTTGAAGTATACCATGACTCGTTTGGCAGTAGATGGCGCTGATATTTATATTGTGGAGCATGGCTGTGCTACAAATATAAAGGTACACATTTGTCTGTTACTTGGTCAGTGTAATCCTTTTTCCTTTTAGCCAAACCATACCTCTATTTCTTGAAGTAAATCACATATTTATAGTTTGCCATCACAGAATACTACGAAATTCTGGGAGGGAGCTTTCTATTTTTTTATTCACCTGTGTTCTTTTCCAGTCTTATTTTCTTTTAAGGCATACTTTTACTACCTTTTTCTTCTACTGAATTTTTATAAACTTGTTTTATGGCTGGAATATAAGCTAGTAAGTTGCTTTTATGACAGGAACATAAACTCGTAATGTTTTTAGATGGTTTAATTTTGAATGCCTTTAGGCTTTATTTATTTAACTTCTTGCCTGGCTCCTGGAAACATTTGTTTGCTGCCTCTGCTTTAAGGGTTACTGTTGAAAATCAGGCATTAAGAGTCTGTGATTCATTTGTTGCTACCCTTCTTATTTTTCTTTTCTCCTTCTCTCATTTCATTTGGAATTATAGTCTTCTCCTTTCATCCTCTTTTTAAATTTGAATGTTTATTTTTATTCTGTTGCTTTATCTTTTCTGTTTCCACTTTCTCATTTTTCCTTTCTTTCTTCCATTTGTCAGGCTATTTGAAATAATTACCTATTCTGCAGTTTACTGTAATAAGTTGCTTAAAAATACAGAAACTACAGTTTTGTTTCTTTTTCTTGATTCCACTTTAGATGGGTGCAATTCGGGTTGCAAACTGTAATCTCCACAATCAGTCAGTTGGGGAAGGAATAAGTGCTGCAATTCAGGATTTTCAAGTGAGACAATATATTGAACAATTAAATAATTCCAGAGTTGGACTTCAGCCTGCAGTATTACGGAGGGCCTATTGGCTTGAAGCTGGGTCAGCCAACTTAGGACTTATCACTGTTGATATTGCATTAGCTGCTGATCATCATTCTAAACATGAGGCACAAAGACATTTCTTAGAAACTCATGATGCCAGAACTAAGAGGTAAGTGAGATTTAGGAATGGTAATCAAGTTCAAATGAAAAGTACTAGATAATTAGAGAGGAAATCCTATTGTTAGGAATAAAATAAGAACATCTGAAAGACTGAATGTGATCATGCTGGGTACACTTCAGTGAGTAAATAAGAATCTGATATTTAAGTAATCACATAGTATGTATCATCTCTGATGGTGTGGTTGCTGGGAAAAAAATATTTTCTGATATGTTTCTAAGCCCATGCTATGTGTGTCACAGTGAAACAAATATAAATTACTGCCCCCCCCATAACATTTTGTAATACAGTTACACCCCTTCTTTCTCACCATAGCACTCCACTTCCAATTTGTCATTCCTAGAAAACACCATTACTAATCACCATTTATTCTACAAAACTTCTGTTGTAGGTCTTCACAGTTGCAGGGAAGACAAAAAGTACCTAAACCTTAAGAAATGATTTTTAAATAGTTTCCAAAGCTTGTTACTGAATTACATGTGTTTAAAATGATTAGTATGCCTTTTTCCATCCTCGTCTCTTCCCTTCTAAAGTTTCTAAAGCTTATTTTAAAAATAGAGAAAACTATTAAGAGATAAAGGACAATAATTATCATAATCCTGCCACTTTGAATTTGTTACATTTCTTCCCAGTATTTTAAATGTATTTCTGTTAAACTTGAAATCATCCTGTATTTGCACTTTAAAATTCTGCGTTTCTGTAATTGTTGCCTCTTTTTAAAAAAGCAAAAGAACCCATTTTTTTTTTTTTTTGTTTTTATCAACAGCAAAGTAAGATTTGGGGGGAATAGCAAAGAATGGCGATGCAAGACAAGCAAACTTTGGTGAAACATAGGCAGGTTTGGAGAACAGAGGAGAGGGGCTTGCTTCTATAGAGGAAAGGAAATTGGGGAGGCTGTCTGGTTCTTCATTGGCTATAGCCCTTCAGCAGCTTGTTTTTTCTGGGTCAGAAGGCTGGGGTCTGTGAGCTGTACTTAGCCATTTCCCATATATTAAATATATAGATTGTTTCTAAATTTCTCACTGTAAACGGAAGCTTTTCCCACAATTTCTGGGTGTATCCTTTAAATAGTTTCCTCAGAAGGGGGTGTGACTGTTAAAAACTGAGCTTTTGATATGCTTTCCCAAGTTACTTGCTAGGACTCTTATTTCAATTTATATTCCCAGTGGCTCTTTAAGAGAGTCTCTGTCTTACTGCACCTTTGCCACCCTCTGAGTGTTTTATAATAACTGAAAGGTGGTATCTCTTTATTTTGCATTTCTTTATTTGGGGATTATTTAATACTTTTTTCGGATACTTATTGGATATTTTCCCTCATTTGTGAATTTCCTGCTAATATCCTATATACATTTATTTATTGGGATCTTGGTGTATTTCTTACCAATTTTTAAGAACTCTATAAAAATTATTGCCCTTCTTCAATCCCCGTTACTGATATTTTGCAGTTTGTTTCATTTATTTTTTCTTATGTTAAATAGATTTTCATTTTATGTATTCAAATGTGTTCACCTTTCCTTTTTATAATGTTTTTGTACTAGTTTGAGAGCACTTCTTTGCTAGTAATCACATAACCTCTGTACTTTATTTTTTGCAATTCTATTTTTGTTATTAACATAAAACTCTAAAGCATCTGGATTTTTTTTATGGTGTGTGTGCATTAATACAGCCATGTGTGCATTAATACAGCCAAGGATGTTAATAGTTTTTTTTTTTTTCAAATATCTGTTCAAATATAGGAAAAATGACAAACTAATACTTAACACCTCATTTCACAAAATGTTTAGATATTTTCACCTATTAATTTTTCCCAAAGAACTGTTTTTCTAGTTAAAAGATTGGGGATTACATTAATCTTTTAGGTTTATTTAAGATACTGGTATCTTATAAATCTGAGTAAGAAAACTCATGTGTGGAGAATGTTGTTAAAAAAAACATTTTGGTTTCTTTGTTCACTATGGCTTTGGAAGCCATTTGGTATGAAGACAGCGCCTGTTTTGATAGATCAGATGGTAGAGCAGGGTGATAGTGAAACTGAGGAGGTGACTCCATGTGACTTCGGGTGCCTCACTGAGGTTAGTTTCAGTGCTCTGATTTGCTAAGAATTGTGAAGTTTGAGATTTTATCCTACTTACTAGCTAAGAAGTTATCCTGCCACAGTTTACTGAGTACTGGCAGAAGACGTATGAAACTTGGTGAGAGACACAGGACTTTATTACAGCAAAAGCACTAGCCAGAGTCAAATGTGTTTGCATTGGTTCCCTGTGTCCCCCAAATAGGATTGCCAGAGAAAATACAGGATGTGCAGTTAAAATTGTTGCAGATAAACAACAGATAACTTGAGTATAAGTATACAGCACCTGTTAAATGGCACATGTTACTTTTATTTGCTAAACCTGGTACCCTTATCCCTGAGTCCCATGGGGATGTCAGAAAAGACCCATGATGAATGTCTGCACATAGTATGATGCATTACCGAAGAGGAACACTGAGCTTAGGTAACTTTTTACCACTGTTATAGTAAGTGGAATGAGCCTGCCTTTTTCCAGAACCCTGAGAAATAGCCTGGTCAGAGCCTTGCACTCTTGGCATATCCAGCAAGCAAGAACAGGTAACCTGCCCGTGGTGAATTGCTTCTCCCTGCCATGGTAGCTCTAATGATACCACTCTAATGGCAGAAAGCAAAGAGGAACTAAAGAGCCTCTTGAGGAGGGTGAAAGAGGAGAGTGAAAATGCTGGCTTAAAATTCAACATTCAAAAAAACTAAGTTCATGGCATCCAGTCCCATCACTTCGTGGCAAATAGATGGGAAAAAAGTGGAAAGTGGAAACAGTGACAGATTTTATTTTCTTGGGCTCCCAAATCACTGCGGATGGTGACTGCAGCCAGGAAATTAATAAGCCTTCCCAGTGATTCTTTTCTTTATTTAAACTTTATTTTGTGTTGGGATATAGCCGATTAACAAACAGTGTTGTGATTGAGGTGAACAGCAAAGGGACTCAGCCATACATATACAACTCCCAGTGCTTCTAATGTGAGTCAAAGTTTGAGAACTAGTACATTGGTTTATATAAAGATAGGGACAGGTAGGTTACATTTGTTGCACTACTTCTGTATTCCAGATTTTGCATATGGGGATTTACATACATTATACATATATTTTCCTTTTGTCTTGTCTAGACTGATATTCCTCTTCTAACTTGATGTATTTATTTCTTCACTTCTAACTTGATATATTTATTCCATCTCATCTTTTACATCTCAAATATTATTTTTTTGTAATAATATTTCACTATTTTCTTTGTCACAACACCCTCTTCTTTATCTCAGAGCACTTACTATAATTTTTGATTAGATGCTATTTGTGTGACCTGTCTTTGCCCACCATAAACTTCATATGGATAAGGTTATGTCAGTTTTGCCTAGCACAAGGCGCATAGTAGATATTTTCAAAAAATATAAATGAATGAATGTAAAAAGGAAATGAAATACTTACTCTGTCTTCTTGTGAGAGCCCTAAGGATCCAGTGAGATAATGCATGTGGAAATGCTTAGAAAAATAGACTGTTAATATGAGGTTTTATTATTTAAAGGTGGAAAAGGAATAAAAATGTATTTCTCAGATTTCTATAATATAATATTTTTTAGGAAGGGGGTAGTTAACAGCTGATAATTTTGTGTGGGGAGTCACTCAGAGAGCCTAAAGAATTTTACAGACATTTACTCTTACTGTCTTAATTCTTAATACTTCATTCAGAGTCCTTGTTACAAAATCACAATTTCTTTTCTAAAATAAAGAGTGGTGTATTATTTTTATTTTATTGAGAATTTCTTACTTGCCTTATAACATTTTGGTGTACTAAACTTACCATATAACTAAGTCTTTGCAGTGCTAAATATTATAATCTATTAAGCATAATCTATATTAATAGTTCTGTCTGTTTTTTAAGTTAGTGTTTAAATTTTTAGTTCTTTTGAGAATGTTTACTGCTGTCTTTGAAGTGGATTTAAATGTTTAATATATATATATACTTTATCTCTTTGATCTTTTTTAAAATGTGTGTTCTGTTTCTCATTATTGTTCCTACTTATTTTCATCTCACCACGGTGAGACTATTTTTATTTTTAAGAAAGGCAAAATAATTAAAAAGATAGTCCATAGTAAAAACAAATCTTTGTGTTTAATTTGTCTTTTAAAAACATTAACAGTTAACATATTATTTGCTCAAAAGCTTCTGATTTCCTAATGAGTTTTTGTTATGTTGTTGTTCTTTTGTTTCTTTTGTTGTGTGTTCTGTTTAGGTTGTGGTTTTTGTGGCCAGATGATACCCTGAAGAATAAGAGGTGTAAGAACAAGTGTGGTTGTCTTGGTGGCTGCAGATTCTTTGGTGGCACAGTAACTGGCCTAGATTTCTTCAAACTTGAAGAGTTGACACCTTCCAGTAGCTCTGCATTTTCAAGCACAAGTGCAGAGTCTGATATGTATTATGGACAGTCTCTGCTACAGCCTGGAGAATGGATTATTACTAAAGAAGTTCCCAAAATTGTAGATGGTAGTGTGTTGTCACATGTTTATCTTTTATTATCTTCATTCCTATGTCATTCTGAGAGAAGTTCAGTGTTACTTTGTTCAGATTGGTTTTTTGAGCAGGCTTCTGTAGGGTTTAGTTATAATCTGTCTTTGTTTTGCAGGTGATTTAATGATAGCCAGATAAGACCTAGTGAGTTTTTCAGAGTTGCATAAGGCAAAAGTAGATTTACTGTTCAGATCTCTTGCTGTCAACATGGTGATTTTTCCTAGCCCAGCTTTAAATATTTGCATATATATCATTATTTCCCTAGAACCTAGATTCCAGAAATATACTTAGGAATAGCTGTGCTTTGAGTTTATAATTGTTTTGCCAGTTTACTTCTATAGGAAAAACTTACCAGTAGTATTATGTATACTATTGGCTCTCATGTTATCCACTACTTTTGCAAAATAGTCTCCTTATGACTTAAATCATCCATATCAAGAAATTTGGTGTTTCCTTAGAGCCTGTAGGATAACTTTACAGATACATGAGTTTGGTATGAACAGTGAATGGTGGATTTAGGCATATTGAATTCATATCTATCTATTATCTTTTCTCCAAAGACTTCAGAAATACATCTTTCATTGTGTTTCTTAATTGTGTATTCCTACAATTAAATGCAAAGTGGCCATACTGTTAAGAAGTGAATTTTAGGAAAAGTCTTGATATTGCACTAGTATTTAGCCCTTTTCCATTGACTCATTCAAAATAATTAACTTAGCTCTGCCTTTTGTCAGTAGACAAAATAGAAAAGAAGTAGTTTTAACTTTTAACAATTTATTGGCTTGATTGTCATATATAAGGATCTCTTAAAGAAAAGAGCAGGAAATATGTATGCCAAATTCTTGTTTAAATGATTTTTCACTGAATATTAATAAATGGTACATGCTAGTTTAAGGTTATTTGAATTCAGAAGTTTTACCAGAATAAGAGCAGATTACCTTATAAAATCAGCAAATACCAAAAGTTCTTGACATTTAAAGGACAAGAAAGATACGAAACAAAATTTACTTAGCTATCTTCTTATAATATTACCTTTTTACTTTTGAATAATATTTGTTTTTAAAGATTTTCATAAGCATTTCTCGTTTCATCCTCAAGCTACCCATGTGAGTTCTTTATTTTCCCTGTTTGTGGTGAAATAACTGAGGTTCATCCCTGAGACTGAGTTGCATGAAGTCATACAGTCATGTATGTGGCTGAGCAGAAACCAGAATCACAGTTATCAAAGCCACTTTAGTTTTTTCCACCATACCACAGCTGTCATTATTTAGAAAGACTATGCTTGATTTTCTAATCTGTAGATCAAAGTTTTACTATCACAAATGCAAGGAAGAAAATCTGCAGGGAATTTACACATGGTATAAAAGGGAGAAAATAGCAAATTCTCTAACAGCGAACAGAAGAAACCTCATTTTAGTTCTTATGTAATAGAGAGTGTCTGTGTCTCTCTCCCTCAGGAATGAGTTGTAATTGGTAACCTGCCATAAGTTTCTTGAGCAGGGAAGCTTGAAGTTAGCCCCTTCATAGTCCCTTCATAAGTATATGACTTTCTGATTGTTGAGTTTTCCAGGAGCCACATATAGATGTACAATGTCAGGACAGAATTAAGGAGGGCATATTGGTATAACTAAAGAAATTCCTTGGAAGCTCAGTAAATACTAGTTTCCTGTCATTTAAAAGTGAATCAGACCTATTTTTCTTTTGATTTTGGTTGTGATTTTTACATTCATGATAGTAAAAGCAAATACTACTTGTATCTAAGTTCTTAAGTCTTCTTACCACTTAAGTTCTGTCTAGAATTGCCTTTTACTTGGTGAGATGTTTTCTCCTACTAGCAGGTTCCTCTCTTGTGAATAGCACAAGGATAGCTGGAGGAGAGGGGAAGTAGGGCAGCAATATATATTTTTTTCCATAAGCAGCTCTAGAATTCTTTTATTGCTGTCTGCCCCCAATTTACATAACACATCACAAGGCTCTCATAAAGGGCTGAGAGAATGTTCCACATTCAGGAAGACAGGACAACTGAATGCAGTAATATACAATCCTAGATTGGATCCTATACTGGAGAGGGCAAAAGTCTTTAAAGGACATTATTGGGCCTTTTGAGAAAATTGGAAAGCACATGGTAGACTAGATAACCATATGGTATCAGCACCAAATATACCAAGTTGATAACTATACTGTGTTTTTGTATTATTCTTAGGAAATAAACCTTTTGAGTATTTTGGGTAGAAAACCATGACTGCAAGTTACTCCTAGGTGGTTCCCAAAATATTATGTCTGTTTATATACACTGAGCAAGTGCGGGCAAAGTGTTTATTTTGAGTAAAATAGCTTTGATTTGTTAACACTCTTGAAATTTTTCTAAGTTGGAAATTTTTCATATAAATAGTTATTTGAAAAAGAAGAAATTCAGTCTGTGAACTCTGGTTTCATATGTATGTTGATATCTTTCTGTAGTGTTTAGCATATTGCTATGCGAAATTAGTTACTTGTGCTTTTTAAAAACAACTACACACTTAACAACAGGGTATTCATTTACATTCTTATATTTTTCATAAATTGTTTTTGGAATTATTGTGTTTATGTAACCTACTTTTTTGTTTGTTTAGGTAATGTGAATGGCATAAAGAGGAAAGAATGGGAAAACAAATCAGTGGGAATAGAAGTAGAGAGGAAAACTCAGCACCTTAGTCTTCAAGTACCATTACGATCTCATAGCTCATCCTCTTCCTCAGAGGAGAACAGTAGTTCCAGTGCTGCACAGCCTCTGTTGGCTGGTGAAAAGGAAAGTCCCTCTTCTGTTGCTGATGACCATTTGGTTCAAAAAGAATTCTTGCATGGTACAAAAAGAGATGATGGCCAAGCAAGGTCAGTGTTCAGTTAGATTTAGAAACCTGATTGTAGTAGGATTATAAGTGCTTCAACTTGTGGTGAGAAAAACTTCCCCCCCGTCAGCTCACTTGCTGTAGAAAATTTTTTCTCCTCCTGAACTTATTTTTAAATACCTGTTTGCTGTTGTTTTTCTGATTGCAAGATTAATTAATACTATTCATTCCAGATATTAAGAAAATACAGAAAAGTATAACAAAAATGAATATTTCTTGTCCTCCCATCACTGAAAGTGAACTGTTGTTAACATTTGGATATTAGCCTTCCGGTGTGGTGAATAATTTTTGGTCCTCCCTTTGGTCCCTAGCTGATTACTCACTTCTTGAAAATCACTTTCCTCTTGACTTGATAGCACATTTCAGATTTCCCCCCAGGTCCTTGGCTATTCTTTCTTGGTCTCTTATTTCCAAGTCCTCCATTTTTTTCCTTTCCGTTTTTCTTTCTCTTATTCTTAACAGCCTACCATTTATTAAATATTGTTGTCCCTTAAGAGTCTGTTCTGTACCCGTCTCACTACTCCCTTTACTGTTTCCCTCTGCAGTCTTAGTAACTAATTGGCTTCAATTATGATCTGTAGTTAACATCTTATAAGTGTAAAAACTCCATCCCATACCTGTGTCCCTGTGAGCCTAGCCATCTTCTGGATGTCTTTCATGGATGGCTCAGACTCAACATATTAAAAAGTGAGCTTGTGCCTATCGTGCTCAGCTTGTTATGCCTCAAATGGCATTCGTATATCAGTTGCTAAAGTCAGAAATACTGGAGTTATCTATGACTTATTGCTTTCCTTTATTTCCTCTTATCTGATCAAAGACACCTGGTATATTTTGGTGGATAAACTTTTAATGGATATGGGAATAGTAAAAGTTTACAAATGCATTAGTGTCCATGGATTATGAATAGATTATACTCCAGATTTCTTTAAATTTTTATTCTGTTTTAAGCTGACTCCATTTTTTTGTTTGTTTTGTTTTTGGAACTGTATAGGGTAGGAACATATAACATGCCATTTTGCTACTTTCTATGGGTATTTTATTGTAAAAGTTTACATCTTTCTTTGTTTGTAAAAAGAATACAGAAAAGATTTTACAAGTACTTCTGTTTATACTTAAATTATGTGATGTGCAATAAATGTTAATAGTTTTTCTTTCTGTTTTAGCATTCCTACAGAAATTTCGGGAAACAGCCCTGTATCTCCTAATACTCAGGAAAAGTCAGTAGGTCAGTCTCCTCTGAGATCTCCCTTGAAACGACAAGCCTCTGTGTGTTCCACCCGACTTGGAAGTACTAAGAGCCTTACTGCTGCTTTTTATGGGGACAAGCAGCCTGTTACAGTGGGAGTCCAATTTAGCAGTGATGTCTCCAGAAGTGATGAGAATGTACTAGACTCACCAAAGCAGAGGAGAAGTTTCGGTTCATTTCCATACACACCATCAGCAGACTCTAATTCATTTCATCAATATCGATCAATGGATTCAAGCATGTCAATGGCTGATAGTGAAGCCTACTTTTCTGCAGCTGAAGAATTTGAGCCCATTAGCAGTGATGAAGGCCCTGGAACTTATCCAGGTAGAAAAAAGAAGAAAAAGCAAGCCCAGCAGATTGACTACAGTAGGGGTTCCATATATCACAGTGTGGAAGGACCACTTACTGGCCAGGGAGAAAGCATTCAGGATCCCCGGACTCTGCCATTCAAAACTCACCCTTCCCAGGCTTCTTTTGTTTCTGCATTAGGTGGAGAGGATGATGTTATAGAGCATCTGTATGTTGTAGAAAGTGAGAAAACAATAGAAAGCGAGCAGATTACTTCTCAGCAACCTGTGATGAATTGCTATCAGACTTACCTTACCCAGTTCCAGGTAATTAATTGGTCAGTGAAGCATCCAACCAACAAAAGAACCTCTAAATCCTCACTGCATCGCCCCCTTGATTTGGAAACACCAACCAGTGAAGAAAGTTCATCATCATTTGAACAGCTTTCTGTTCCAACTTTTAAGGTATAAGCTAAACCATTAGTTTTCACTGATCAATTTATTTAGAAAAATTATTTTTAAGATGTTTTAAAAATTGCTCTCTCGGTATTTAGCTACCTTTCTGAAAGATAAACTTCCTGAAGACATGGCTTCATGTATGACAGTAGGCCTCAGGTTTATTGATGAGTATTATAAATTTAACCATATAAAATTAAGGAAAAGTTTCAGACTTGATTATCAGAATATTAATAATGTATAGTCCTAGTCTACACTATATTCTGAGATTAGGATCAAGTCTCTGTGAATTCATATTTTCTGTCTTAAAAGTAAAATTTTGGAATTGTTTTTAATAGTTGGTATTCTTTCTATTAATCCATAACTGCTTCTATGCAAATCCAGTTCTACATACTTGATATTTGAGATCTTATAGTTTAGTATTAATTGACTATTGTCCATTTCTGTAATGTATTATGTAAATGGCTTTTTTATAGGAAAGCTAAAAATATATCAAAATAAATTTAGTGATAAAGCCAATATTAAAACATTTTTATAAATATGTAAAAGAACTTCATGATTTTAAAGACCAAAATTGAGCATATAAAATCTTATGGAACTGATTAACATTTAAGAATTTTATGTGATGTTTACTTATGTGTAATATATATACTCATTAAAACTGTCTGAATGTTAATATTTTCATTGTTAATTCAGATGTTTATTATATACTACTGTATGTTAACCATTTGATGTTCAGTGGTGAGGAAACAGACAGTTAGGCCGTTAATATAAATAGATAAGTACAGTGTGATTACAAATTGAGAAGTCTTACAAGGATAATCAAAGGATGCTGGAATAGAGAATAATGGGTGGTAGTGGGGTTGCCTAGATTGTATTGACATAAAAGGTCTATCACAGGAGGTAATATTTAAACTGGAACTTAAAGGATGAGGACGAATTGAAGATGGGAAGATTTAGGGGTACTATATTCAGGGAATAGGACCAGGACCTTAAAGCTTCATGGGAGTTTTAAGGAAATGTGATATGATCTCTTATATTTCGGCTACCAAGTAAAAGTGAATTGTCATTAAGCAAGGAGGAAGTGGGGTGATGACTTAGGAGACTGACTCAGTAGTCTGTGCAAGACATGATATACTTGGACTTAAGTAATGATGGAAATGTGATAAATGGAGTGGAATATCCTTACAGATGTATGTATTGAGTAATATGTATTGAAGAAAGAAGAAACATACTAACAGTCACAAAGTTTTTATTTTGTAGTTGTACCCATTTCTTATCTTGCCTAAGATAAATTGCCCATGCCAAAATTTTAAAATGTTCTCTTTATTCCATGTGAAAATATGTTGATATATGAATGTTTTAGTATAAAACCAAATGGTATTTGCTTTGAAGAATTGCTGTGAGAAGTTAGAATTATTAATATTTTAGTATTTTCAATAAATCTTGTTTTGCTCAGGCAGTCAAATGTCTGGAAAAAATAAGCCAAGGAGTTTATATCTTTAGACAACTTCAAAAATAGAACATAAAATCTTTTTTCTTCACTAGATCTAAATAACAGGCTAGCATTTAAAAGGGTTTAGTTTGGTTATTTAAGTACATTATGTATTTTGTTATCTTTTATGGATATCCCTGGAAGAGGGCATGGCAGCCTACTCCATACTCTTGCCTGGAGAATCCCATGGATAGAGAAGCCTGATGGGCTACTTTCTATGAGGTCACAAAGAGATGGACAAACTGAAGCAACTTAGCATGCACGCATGGATATTAAATACAATCTAGTTTTCCCTATAATTTAATGTTTCTCTGGGATTCTTTCCCAGTTATTTACTATTTTGTCTTCTTTTGCATATGTTTAAAATTTCATAAAATGAGAAGTTTAAAAGAAAATAAAAGTCGATTGTGCTACAGGACTCTCAAATTAGTTTTTTCTAAGTAAAGCCCAATTTAAAGAGGAACTACGGAGGAAAGACATTTGAAGCACTTATTTTTAAGCTTTAGTTGTGTAGTCTACTCTCGTTGCTGAATCCTTGCAGCCCTACTCTGTCGTTTGTCTGAATAATCAGAAGATGGAATTGACAGTTGAATATTTTCTGTGATTTTCTCAATTTGTCTGTTAAATATTTATATTTTACATATCAAAATCACATTAACAAGGTAATTTGGATATTCAGAAATATCAGTTGATAGCATAAATTTAGAGAATAACTAATATTATAATTCTAGTCTACAAGTAATATTTTCTTTTATTCTAGGTTATCAAACAGGGGCTTACAGCTAACTCTTTACTAGACAGAGGAATGCAACTTTCAGGATCAACTTCAAAGTAAGTAAAAATTATGTACTTTTGAAGTTTTAAGCCAGTCTTTCTTGATTATTAGATTGTAGAGTTTATTCTGAGAAATAACCATTCTTTACCTGATCATAGTATTTAATTTATGAATTAATTGGCCCAAATAATTTAACTCTGTTGTCTTTCATGGCTTTGCCTACATTTGTGAGCATTCAGTAGCATTTCTTTTAGATATACTATGCAAACCACAACTTGACATATTAAAATTGGGAACTAACAAGAATTAGTATTACAAGTTTTATATTTTAGAAATGTTCCATCAAATTAGTACATCAAAAAGTTTTATATTTAATGTATTAATCATCTTCGATCAGCTTGCTTCTTAGTTCCTCATTTGTCTTGTCCTTGAAAAGCATTTGGGACATATCTAGTCCAATTTCATGAAATTTGTGGTTGAAATAATTACAAGTTTAAAGATTAAAGAGACTCCAACTGCTATTTTTTTTGTGTATGTGGTCTTTTAAATATATATTTTGCTTGTTAAATTGTATAGTACACCATATACTCCACTGGAAAAGAAAGCTGTTGATAACACCGATGATGAGACGTTAACAGAAGAGTGGACCTTGGATCAACCAGTCTCCCAGACTAGAACCACAGCCATAGTTGAAGTAAAAGGAACCGTTGATATTGTTCTGACTCCCCTAGTGGCTGAAGCTTTAGACAGGTATTAATTTTGTGTAAAAGTACAACTATTTTATAAAATAATAAATGTATGTGATAATGATTAGTGTATGTGATATATTTTCCTGAAAAAGAATGAATAATTATTGATGAAAGAGTCTATTTTGATTGAATAAAAATGAAAATATATTTAAAGGGAACTGTTTCAGTTATTATTCCTTTCTCAGCTTAAATAATTATGTATTATAATAATTATTATATTATATTTTCTACTTTTTGCTTTTGGTCTGTTGAGCATAAAAATGACCAAATACCCAGAATAGAATTACTAAGGTTAATGAAGGGATAAAGAGGAAATAATGTATTCTCTGTCCTACGAGGAGATTATAGTCTTCTAAGGAGACAAAACTAAGATGAATAAAATTTAGAATAGAACATAATAGGATAGATTAGATAAACTAGATCACAGTATTAAGTGATATTAAAATGCTTCATTTACTGTTTTTCTTGCCTCAGGTATATTGAAGCCATGGTTCACTGTGCTAGTACTCGACATCCAGCAGCAATTGTGGATGATCTACATGTCAAAGTCCTCAGGGAAGCTGTCCAAAATAGCAAGACTACCTTCTCAGAAAATGTAAGAACTTTTTGTTGAGTGAGTGTGGCATTTTGAGTATTCTTCACGCATACATAGTAGCCAAACTTGAAAAACTTGAATATACTAAAACTTCGTCATTTAAATTGGAATACAGGTGGACATTTCTAAACAACCTTTATATGTCATTGACTCTGTAAGAGATAGCATCTGTGACTGTCAGTTCAGTTCAGTCTCTGTCATGTCCAACTTTTTGCGACCCCATGAGAACCCCATGAACAGTATATGATTATACTGTGTATTAAATAAAAGTAATATATTTGTTAAAATGTGGCATTTTTTTCTTTTATTTTGGAAGTAGTTTAATTCCAAGCCTTTTCTAAAGAGCTTTGGTCCTAAGTGAAGGAGTGTTGTTTAGCACTGGTACATTCATTTTCTAAGAAAGCAAATCTGTTTATTATTTTGACTTTCCTCTGTGATTAGATAACTTGTATCTTAATATTTTGAAGTTATTTTTGTTCACTTCCATGAATTAAGCCACTGTCTTCTGGTGTGTGATATTTTCCTTACATTGTGGTCTGAGTCACAAAGCTACTCTCTTAGCGGTCATGTCTTAGTGCTCATCAGTGACTGTCCGCTTGAATTTCAAGTTTATCTGAGTTGTATTTGGACTAGGGACCAGGGGAGGTGAAATTAAACCTATTTTTAGTGATCCAGTTATTCAGAATATATTGGCATTTCATGTGATAGGTAATTGAGCTAGAGTAGTACAAATCAAAAGAAATTTGAAAATATTCCCAGCCAACAGGGAGAGCTAGTTATCAGAAACCAAATAGGTTTTCAAGTATATAGAATTTGGTGATCCTTTTAAAAAAACCTATTATTGTTATTACCATCTTTTCTGTCCCTTTTTGTATGGGCTGATTTAACTTTATTATGTATCACTTTTCTCAACCTTGGGGGTGCCAGTCTGTTTCCCAGCTTTTCTAAGGTTTGGACTTTAAGACTGGGAATGCTAACCCAGATGGCAGCTAGTATATAGATAGGTATAAAGGAGCACAATGAATAACAAGTTGTTGTTGTAGATGATGTGGAAATTATTAAAGGTCTGTGAAATAATAATACTACTTTTAATCTTTTTAGCTATCTTCTAAGCAAGATGTTAGAGGAACAAAAACTGAACACTCTACCATAGGAATGACTAATCAAGGACAAGCGCAGACAAATCCTATAATGAAGCAAGATAATGTAACAATTAAAGGTCTTCAGGCTAATGTTAGCATACCAAAGGTAAAAATTTAATATTAAAAAAAATTTTTCTGAAAGAAAATATTGTGGTGATTTTTATTATAAACCAAATGGCGGTAGAATAAAGTGTAATATCAAACTTTTTTTATTTCCTTGATGATCTAATGTAAGAATTAATGTAATATAAATAGTTTACCTAAACAGAATGTTGGTTAATATGTTACTAATATTTAAATAACATTAAATATTTAATGTTATTTTATTACCACTAACATTTATTTATACTAATATTTAATTATATTATAATTATTATTAAATAGTTAACAACATTAATGTTATTTAATAAATTAAATAATTAAATAAAACTAAAATGTTTCATATGCACTCAGTAAGAATTTCATTATTATCTTATGAGAGTTTATAAGCTTTGCCTTCATTATACTCTTGTACACATAGATAGATATGCCATTCCTAACAGTAGTTTTTCATTTTCCTGTATATCTTGTGTTTAAGTGGTAACATTTTACTTTTCAACTCTGAAATATGTGACATTTTGTGTGTTAGGTGAACTTATGTTTGCTACAAGCCTCAGTAGAGGAATCTCCAAATACAGCTCCTAGTAGGAGTGTGACTCATGTGTCCTTAGTAGCACTGTGTTTTGACAGAATTGCTACACAAGTTCGTATGAACAGGTAAGAAAGAGTTTATTAGCCTGAGCTGTGACTATCTTGCTGGATGTAAAAGCAAACCTTAACTGTCTTTTCAATATATTTTGGATAATTCTGATGTTAAAACTCAAGACTGATATTGGAATTTCAAATCTCATTTTTATATTAGCAAAGTGGGTTTTAAAAAGTTTACACGGTTTTTATTCATACTATCAGTAAACACTGAAGAATTTTTTCATTAATATTGGTTTATTTAAAATAGTGGAATCTGTTTTTTTTAAAAAACTAGTTAAATATTTTTACTAAACTATATTATATACATGTTAACCATCATACTCTTTCTTTTTCATGAAGAGGTGTGGTTGAAGAGAGTTCAAACAGTGCAGACCCTGGTAGAACATCTAATTTTGATAGGTACGTTCATGCTACTAAGATGCAGCCTCAGTCATCTGGATCTCTCAGATCAAATGCTGGAGTGGAAAAAGGAAAAGAGATTGCAGCCAAGTTAAACATTCATCGAGTTCATGGGCAACTGAGGGGTCTTGATACAACAGGTAGGAGTCTACAACATATTTTTTCTTTGACATATATAAATGTAAGAGGATTTCGCAAAAGGAAACATATAATATTTTTCCTTTGAATATTGCTTCAGTTTTAGTATTTCATAAGAAAAGGGTATTTCTCTGTGAACACAGAATGTTTACTGCAAAAGATAAGGTATACTTTGGTAGGAAGGTGAGTGGTATGGCCCCAAATTAGGAACTGCTTCTATCTTCCCTCTGTTTGCTCATTATAGAACAGAGAGAATATGATCTTTATAGTCTTTGCTTTCTTTCTGAAACCATTCTGTTGACACAGCTCTGTTAAAAAGGAATAATTGTGGTATCAAAAGTAGATAGTCAAATCTGTAAAATATAGTACCAATAAGAATGACAGGCATAGCTGTGGGCTTCTTAAAATACTATCTTTGAAGAATTGTCAATAAACTGAAGAAATTGTTCATTTGACTGTTAAACATGAAAAGTGGGGACCAAAGCTGGGTTTGTAAAATGATCTCTAAAGAGCTGTAGGAAATTTAGTTCAAATGTGAACAAGTTACATCTAGGTGGTAAATTTCCATGAATTTCTTTATCTTCTTTTTGCTTTTCTGTATTCATAAACTGTTATCAGAGAAAGAAATTTTTAAAAAATGATAAAGTAAAAAACTTGGGATGTTAATGTCCATATGGCATATTGAAAATGATGGAATTATGGCAATCAATGTCTGTGACGAATTGTTATATAAAATGTTAGTATAAAGCAATCTTTGAGTAAAAGGTATAGTTTTCCTGGGAAAGAATGTTTTTCCTAAGTCTAGGTAATTAATTTAAATAATTTTTATTTTGTAAAATCACAAGTCAGTATTTAAAATAATTTACTATGAAACTGAATTATTCAGGAACTTTTTACGTTTAGACTTTTAGTTTTTTTCTATATAATCTTTTGAAAGTTATCCTGTCTCTGAATAATTATTTGTTAATTATGGAATCTTCTTTTCACCTTCTTACTTTAACATGATTTGGGAACTTTTTAATTAGTATGACATTAGGCAGTGTTATTTTAGAAACTGGTTGGTTCATTGTTTTTTCTTTGACAGAATACTAAGATATCTTTTAGGACAACCACTGTATCAAATGTTTACATTATTTATTGTTTTTAATGGTCATTTTGTTCTCTTTTGATAATAGATATTGGTACCTGTGCTATCACTGCTATTCCTTTTGAGAAGTCCAAAGTTTTATTTACTCTTGAAGAGCTGGATGAGTTTGCTTTTGTGGATGAAACTGATCAGCAAGCTGTTCCAGATGTAACTCGAATAGGTCCCAGCCAGGAAAAATGGGGTTGGATAATGTTCGAATGTGGACTTGAAAATTTAACAATAAAAGGTAAGCTTTTTAAATTTCTGCTTTAAGGGAACAAATTGGACACAGATTGCTGAAATGTTTTGAACAATCATGACTTTCAGTAAGCTGAATCAACATATTCAAGCAGAAAGTATGGCATCTGAGATTATTTAGTAGAAGTGGGTGCCCCACCCCAATTGTGTAAGTGGATTTTTGTGGACTAATCATGTGACTCAAAACTGGCAGAGCATCTAGACATACAAATCATCAATGCCTGAGCAAAGCAGTGTATAGTTCAGAAAAAATTCTTGCATAAAATATAAAACAACTTTAGGAGCTTTGTGTCTTTGGAAACTGGATCTTTGATTATTAGTCTTGCCATGTAAGATGAAAATACTGTAAATCCTTCACATTCAGTGATCAGTCAATTCAGTCGATCATGTGCAACTCTTTGTGACCCCATGGACTGCAGCACGCCAGGCTTTCCTGTCAATCACCAACTCACAGAGCTTGCTTAAACTCCTGTCCATAGTCAGTGATGCCATCCAACCATCTTATCCTATGTAAACCCCTTCTCCTACTGCCTTCAATCTTTCCTGGCATCAGGACTTTTCCAGTGAGTCAGTTCTTCACATCAAGTGGCCAAAGTGTTGGAGCTTCAGCATCACTCCTTCCAATGAATATGCAGGACTGATTTCCTTTAGGATGGACTGGATTGATCTCTTTGTGGTCCAAGGGACTCTCAAGAGTCTTCTGCAAAACCACAATTCAAAAGCATCAGTTCTTCAGTGCTCAACTTTATAGTCCAACTCTCCCATCCATACATGACTACTGGAAAAACCATAGCTTTGACTAGATGGAACTTTGTCCACAAAGTAATGTCTCTGCTTTCTATTAATCTAAATTTGTCGTAGCTTTTCCTCCAAGGAGCAAGCAATCTTTTAATTTTAAGGCTGCAGTCACCATCTGCGGTGATTTTGGAGCCCAAGAAAATAAAGTCTGTCACTCTTTCCATTGTTTCCCCATCTATTTGCCATGAAATGATGGGACTGGATGCCATGATCTTAGTTGTTTGAATATTAAGCCAGCTTTTTCACTCTTCTCTTTCACCTTCATCAAGAGGCTCTTTAGTTTTTCCTCGCTTTCGGCCATAAGGGTGGTGTCATCTATGTATCTGAGGTTATTCATGTTTCTCCTGGCAATCTTGATTCCAGTTTGTGCTTCATCCAGCCCAGCATTTCTCATGATGTACTCTGCATATAAGTTAATTAACCAGGGTGACAGTATACAGCCTTGATGGACCTTTCCCGATTTGGAACCAGTCTGTTGTTCCATGTCCAGTTCTAACTGTTGCTTCTTGACCTGCATGCAGATTTCTCAGGAGGCAGGACAGGTGGTCTGGTAATTTCCACAGTTTGTTGTGATCCACAGTCAAAGGCTTTGGCATAGTCAATAACGCAGAAGTAGATGTTATTCTGGAACTCTCTTGATTTTTCGATGATCCACGGATGTTGGCAATTTGATCTCTGGTCCCCCTCTGCCTTTTCTAAAATCCAGCTTGAATATCTGGAAGTTCACAGTTCACATACTGTTGAAGCCTGACTTGGAGAATTTGAGCATTACTTTGCTAGCATGTGAGAAGAGTGCAATTGTGTGGTAGTTTGAACACTGGAATGAAAACTGACCTTTCCAGTCCTGTGGCCACTGCTGAGTTTTCCAAATTTGCTGGCCTATTGAGTGCAGCATCATCATTTAGGATTTGAAATAGCTCAACTGGAATTCCATCACCTCCACTAGCTTTGTTCATAGTGATGCTTCCAGACGCCCACTTGACTTTGCATTCCAGGTATGGCTCTAGGTGAGTAATCACACCATCGTGGTTATCTGAGTCATGAAGATCTTTTTTGTATAGTTCTTTGTATTCTTGCCCCCTCTTCTTAATATCTTCTGCTTCTGTTAGGTCCATACCATTTCTGTCCTTTATTGTGCTCATCTTTGCATGAAATATTCCCTTGGTATCTCTGATTTTCTTGAAGAGCTCTCTAGTCTCTCCCATTCTACTGTTTTCCTCTGTTTCTTTGCATTGATCACTGAGGAAGGCTTTCTTATCTCTCCTTGCTATTCTTTGGAACTCTCCATTCAAAGGGTATATCTTTCCTTTTCTTCTTTGCTTTAGCTTCTCTTCTTTTCTCAGCTATTTGTACGGCCTTGTCAGACAACCATTTTGCCTTTTTGCATTTCCTTTTCTTGGGGATGGTCTTGATTGCTGCCTTCTGTACAGTGTCGTGAACCTCCATCCATAGTTCTTCAGGCACTCTATCAGATCTAATCCTTTGAATCTGTTTGTCACTTACACTGTATAATCGTAAGGGATTTTATTTCGGTCATACCTGAATCATCTAGTGGTTTTCTCTACTTTCTTCAACTTAAGTCTGAATTTTGCAATAAGGAGTTCATGATCTGATCCACAGTCAGCTCCTGGTCTTGTTTTTGCTGACTGTATAGAGCTTCTCCATCTTTGGCTGCAAAGAATACAGTCAGTCTGATTTTGGTATTGACCATCTGGTGATGTCCATGTGTAGAATCTTCTCTTGTGGTTTTGGAAGAGGGTGTTTGCTATGACCAGCGCATTCTCTTGGCAAAATTCTGTTAGCCTTTGCCCTGCTTAATTTTGAACTCCAAGGCCAAATTTCCCTGTTACTCAAGGTGTTTCTTGACTTCTTACTTTTGCATACTAGTCCCTTATAATGAAATGGACATCTTTTTTGGGTGTTAATTCTTGAAGGTCTTGTAGGTCTTCATAGAACCATTCAACTTCAGCTTCTTCGGCATTATTGCTTGGGACATAGACTTGGATTACTGGGATATTGAATGGTTTGCCTTGGAAATGAACAAAGATCATTCTGTCATTTTTGAGACTGCACAAAGTACTGCATTTCAGACTCTTTTGTTGACTGAAAGGGCTACTCCATTTTTTTTCTAAGGGATTCTTGGCTGCAGTAGTAAATATAATGGTCATCTGAATTAAATTCTCCCATTCCAGTCCATTTTAGTTCACGGATTCCTGAAGTGTTGATATTCACTCTTACCATATCCTGTTTGACCACCTCCAATTTACCTTGATTCATGGGCTTAACATTCCAGGTTCCTATGCAGTGTTGTTCTTTACAACATCAGACTTTACTTCCATCACCAGTCACATCCACACCTGAGCGTTGTTTTCACTTTGGCTCTCTCTCCATTCTTTCTGGAGTTACTTCTTCACTCTTCTCCATTAGCATACTGGCACCTCCTGACCTGGGGAATTCATCTTTCAATATCATATCTTTTGTCTTTTCATCCTGTTGATGGGGTTCTCATGGCAAGAATACTGAAGTGGTTTGCCATTTCTTTCACCGCTGGACCACAGTTTGTTAGAACTCTCCACCATGACCCATCCATCTTCTGAGGCCCTATGTCACATGCAGTTAGGCAAGGCTGTGGTTCATGTGATCAGTTTGATTTAGTTTTCTATGACTGTGGTTTTCATTCTATCTGCCTTCTGATGGATTAGGATAAGAGGCTAATGGAAGCTTCCTGATGGGAGAGACTGGCTGTCTACTGACTTATATTTTCTTTTACATTACTGACTATAACTTTAAAATAGGAAGGCTGAATTGTGTATAAGACTTTTCAGATTTCGTCCTGTATGTACATGTGCTTTGTCACTCCATTGTGTCTGACACTTGCAACCCCATAGACTGTAGCCTGCTAGGCTCCTCTGTCCATGGGATTCTCCAGGCAGGAATACTGAGTGGGTTGCCATTTCCTTCTCTAGGGGATCTTCCTGACCCAGGGATTGAACCCAGGTCTCCAGCATTGCAGTCAGATTCCTTACCGACTGAGCTATGAAGGAAGCCTCAGTGTAATAGTAGTGTTTATGCCTACAATTCCTTACCTGATAACTCAATATTATATCACTTTTATATATAAGGATAAAATTTTGGTAGGAAAAGAATATGAGGTTTTTATTTTTTTCTTTATAA
This sequence comes from Budorcas taxicolor, assembly GCF_023091745.1. Lineage (NCBI taxonomy): Eukaryota > Metazoa > Chordata > Mammalia > Artiodactyla > Bovidae > Budorcas > Budorcas taxicolor. The sequence goes on along the minus strand of NC_068926.1, from coordinate 35,791,959 downwards.
AAATTGTAGAGTACAGCATTGAGATAAGACCTAATGTTTTTAATAAATAAATTTTTTCATTTGTATAGGAGGAAGACAGTCTGGTGCTGTTTTATATAACGCTTTTGGAATTATGGGTAAAGCTAATGTCGCAGAAAGGGGTGGAGTGCTGACATCCAATAATTCTTCTGATTCTCCAACTGGCAGCGGCTATAATACTGATGTCTCTGATGATAATCTTCCTTGTGACCGAACAAGCCCTTCTTCAGACTTAAATGGAAATTCTGTTTCTGATGAACAAGTTGGTGAATTTCTAACAATAATAATGCTTTGGGAAAATAGAAAATTGTTTACCCAAATCACAGTCAATTTCTGGAGTATATTTGCTTATCTTTCCATGTTGTAGATTTTGCATAAATGGTAGCCAAGGCATTTTGGTGATTATATTCTACGAGTGTAATTGCTAAAATTGCACTTAAATCTGTAAATATATAATAACATTATACTTTGCTTATGTCAAACAATTTTATTTGTTGAATTAATGGAATTTCAGAAAAGCAGAACTTTGTTTTTTATCTTGTTTAAAGGATGTTAGCAGAATTCATTTTTTAAATAAACAGTTTTATTACTGGTAGTATTTCACATGTTTAAATATTTTAACATTTTTGTCAATCTGCCTATTTTGTTTGCAAGTGTATAGAAATGAGTTCAAATGCAACTCATTATTTTTGTCATGGTATAATTTCGTGATGAATATAGTAACAGCAATAATGAAAATGTTCAAAATTCCTTAGACTACTGAATACTTGTAATACTACCTGATTGTTGATCTTGGGCACATTTTTTTTTTCTTTTTAGCATCTTGTGTGTTTCTGAAATGAGTATTATAATGATATTAACATTCTAGAGTTGTGATGACTGAAGGAGGCAGATCATAAGAAAGACTTAGGTTGGTGTCTAGAGCATAGTAAGAACTTGGTAAACGTTGTTCTTAGACACACATACAGTTCTGCTCATTTGAAGATTAGACCAATTGAAGAAGAAAGAAACTACCTTTTAACTAAGAAATATGTCTTAGTCATCCAGTATGCCTTGGTACAATCACTTCTGAACTCTGGGTCTCTGGAAATTTATTTTTGAAATGTTTATTTTGATTTGATGCATAGTAAATAGGTTTTTAATTTTAATTTTAATTTTTCTCAATTATGAAATTGTGATAACACAATTACAGGAAACTTGGGAAATACAGAACAAGGTTGCATGTGGTTCCACTATATATTACAATCATTTTTTTAAGTAGATAAATTCTTTTTTAGTTAGAGTTTCAATATCAAACTCTCATAAATTAATAGAATGAATATACAGAGAAGTAGAAGGGTACAGTGTGGGCTTCCCTGGTGGCTCAGATAGTAAAGAATCTGCCTGCAATGCAGGAGACCTAGGATCAATCCCTAGGTATACAAATAGTAACACAATTTTTAAAGGTTATATTCCGGTACTATGTAGGTGCTTCTCAGGTGGTGCAGTGATAAAGAACTCACCTGCCAGTGCAGGAGACACAGGAGATGCAGGTTCAGTCCCTGGGTTGGGAAGATCCCCTGGATAATGGAATGGCTACCCGCTCTCGTATTCTTGCCTAGAGAATCCCATGGACAGAGGAGCCATGGCTTTCAGTCCATGGCGTTGCAAAGAGTCAGACACGTGACAAAGCGTAAAACAAAGCTATTACCTGATCTTCAGAATTATATCTAATAACCTCTTATATCCATCATCATTGAGATGTGCCATAGGCACCAAAAATTCAATCAGTATAAATCCAAATTTATTATTACTTTGTTTCACATGTTGTTTTAATTACTTGCTTATTTACAAGGCCCTCTCCCTTTATTTAAAGTTCAGATTCCTCTAGACTGTTTTCTGTATATTTGTATATTCTCAGTTGCCTGGTTCACAGCCCTTGTCTGAAACCCAAATGTATTTGAGAATTCAGATTTTTTTTCTTTAAAAGAAAAATCATATGCCATAGCCCTATATTGCCCCTCCCTACTTCCCTCTCCCCACTAGTAACCACTAGTTTGTTCTCTATGAGCCTGCTTCTTTTTCGTTATATTCACTAGTTTGTTGTATTTTTTAGATTCCACATATACCTAATTAAGAAGTGCAGACTATTAGTATAAAATAAGCTACAAGAATATATTACACAGCACAGGGAATAAACCAATATTTTATGATAACTATAAATAGAATATAGTATTCAGTCACTCAGTCATGTCTGACTTTTGTGACCACATGGACTGTAGCCCACTGGCTCCTCTGTGTATGGGATTTCCCAAGCAAAAATACTGGAGTGGGTTGCCATTTCTTTCTCCAGGGGATCTTCCCTGACCCAGAGATTGAACCTGCATCTCTTGGGTCTCCTGCATAGGTGGGTGATTTCTTTACCACTGTGCCACCTGAGAAGCACCTAAATGGAATATAACCCTTAAAAATCATGTCACTATATTTTATACCTGTAACATATAATATTGTACATCTATACTTCAGTAAAAAAAAAAAAAAAAATATATATATATATATAAATTAAAAGGAAGATAATATGGCATGTGTACTATAAGCTCCTAGTGAAATCTTAGATAACATTAACATTACATCTTGAAATATTGAATATTTTTGCAGCATGACATTAATAAAAACACCAACTAGGATAGTCTCTCACGCATTCTGATTCCACATTTACAAAACAGATTTAGATTTTCAGAATGTTGTGAATGTTGGAATTGCAGATAAGGGAATGTAGACTTCTGTTTAGTGCCTGCTGACTTTAAAATTGCTATAATCTGTGACCCATATTTTTTTATAACATTTAGGATTCACAGCTGTTTTGTGGATACTCTTTATTCCTTAATCATCCCACAAGCAAATGCCGACCTTTTCTTTATTTTGACCAATAATATCTAAAAGTGAATTAGAGACCTGTAAACAGATACAATAAGCAGTGGGCTTTTTTTCTTTAATAATATGCTTTTTCCTTCCCTGCATACTGAAGAGTGGTGATTACACGTTGAAAAAATATTATTCCTATTTTTTTTTCAATACAGGTTCAGATTAGCATATAAGATAACTAAGAATTTTCTAATGAAAAGTGTTAACTTATTTGAACATAGACTGTAATAGTATATCTCATGGCACTTTATTTGGAAGTTTGAAATTTCCCCTTAAAATAGAATGGAAAATAGATTACAGTAAGATGCAGAAGACCTTAATGCTGTCAGTCGTCCTCTGATGTAATATTTGGATGACCTCTGCTGTGTGTGCTCAGTCGCTCATTCATACCTGACTCTTTCCAACCCCGTGGACTGTAGCCCATCAGGCTCCTCTGTCCATTGGACTTCTCAAGCAAGAATACTGGAGTGGGTTGCCATTTCCTTCTCCAGGGAATATTCCCAACCCTGGGATCAAACTCAGGTATCCTGCATTGACAGGTGGATTCTTTACCACTGAGCCACCAGGGAATCCCCTAAAGGGAGTTAATCCTAATTCCATGGATTCCCCTGGTGGCTCAGATGGTAAGGAGTCTGCCTACAATGCAGACTACAGTTCTTACCTAGAAAATGCATATGCAGGAGATCTCTCACTGGTGGGAGCTGCAAAGCTAAACCTGTTTTCTTTCACAGTCTTGTTTGTAGAACTTGATGTGATGGAAAAGTTTTGTGCTTAAAACACTCTGTGCTAGTGGTTTTAAGGGACTATACATTAATAACTTTTGGTACTCTATTTTGTATAGGATGAAGGAGTTGAATCTGATGACTTGAAAAAAGATCTACCCCTAATGCCTCCACCTCCAGATTCATGTAGCATGAAGTTGACCATCAAGGAAATTTGGTTTAGTTTTGCAGCTCCCACCAATGTGAGATCTCCTGCACATGCATTTTCTAGGTAAAAAATTTTTAAAATAGATTACTATCCCTTGATTCTCCTGATTTTTTAATTTAGTTTTAAATTACATAAATTCTGTGTCATGTATCTTTTTGGATTGTTTTTCTCATATATCTAGTATTAGGCTTGCTACTTCTTTCCCATCTTTCTTACTTCATTCATACTTTCTGTAGACATTATTCTCAGTTTGTTTAACCCTTTTTCTTTTCTAGAGTTTTATTTTAATTTTACATGTCACCCTGTCATGAGCTTTTTACTTTTTTCACCTCTAACAGACTTTTGTGTTTTTCTAATTCTATCATCCTTTGCTTTTCCTACGTATATATTCAGAATCTATCTGCTGGTCAGAAGGAAAAGTAATTTTGCCTAAATAAAATAGCCACAGAGTACAATATGTATGGGAGAGTGTTTGAAATAGTCTTAAAAACATTTGTTTATGTATATATTTTTTCATTTTAAAAGGCAGCTGAACCTTTTAAGCACTGCAACTCCAGCTGTTGGTGCATGGCTTGTTCCCATTGATCAACTCAAGTCATCTTTAAACAAATTAGAAACTGAGGGGACCTTGAGAATTTGTGCTGTTATGGGATGCATAATGACAGAAGCATTAGAGGTATGTCTTTCAACAATGCAAAGTGTCATACAAAGTTTATTATTAAAATATTCCCTTATTATTTATTGTTGTTGGAAAATATCAGACCTGCAAGTTCTTAATTTCTAGGTATCTTTTGTTTATCGTATCTTTGCTGTATCCTTCTAAATCTGTTGTTTTGCTTTTCTCAGAATAAAAGTGTACATTTTCCCTTAAGAAGTAAATATAACAGACTTACAAAAGTTGCCCGCTTTCTCCAAGAAAATCCTTCATGTTTGCTGTGCAATATACTACATCACTACCTTCACCAGGCAAATTACTCCATCATTGATGACGCTACAATGGTGAGTTACTGGAATCATACGTTAGTTTTAAAAAAGATTCTATTCTATTGGTTAGCCACTGACACACAAGGTTTGAGATGAGTATGGAAAGTCCAAAGGAGAAATTTGGTTAGAAATCCAGGTTTATAGACAAGATTGGGCTCAGATTAATGGTTTAGGTGTTGCCAGCCTGAAGGTGTTAGAAGCAGTGAACATTCTTAGAAGAGTCTTCTAAGAATATGTTGAGTGAGAAACTGGTCAGGGATGGATCCTCGATAAATACTGAAGTGAAAGGGGGATGGAGAGAGTGCATAGAGGTACACAAAGTGCTGAGCAGGGGAAAGGAGGAGAACCAGGAAAGACTATCTTAGAGGCCAAAGGTATAATGAATTGCAAGCAAAAGAGTAGTCATTAGTCATATTTCACATAAATGTTTAATAAGTACTAATTAATAATTGAGGGGGAATATATAGCTATATGAATAGATCCAATGTATCTCTGCCATAGAAAAGCACTATGGAAAGTAACACATCGTGCTTAAGAGCTTAGAGCTTGAGCACCTCCCTCTGCACTCCAAGCTTCTGATCAACAGAGAATACACAAGAATGTTCAGCTAAATTAATAATCAATGTATCAGTACTGTTGATGGCCAGTCATGTTCCTGATAACCTCTAATGAAAGAATCTGGAGTAAATTATGGATTTCATAAAGGTACTCAGACCTTAGGTTAGTATAGTGCCTTCTACTCCCACTCTGTGAACTGAAGACTGGGAGGCCACAGTGCAGAGTTAACTTGCCCATCTAGGCATAGGCAGAGAAATAAGAACAGAAAGAATGGCAGGAATTTCGCATGGATGGATGCTTTGCCAGGATATGGTTTCCATGTAAGAGGAAGAAATACAAGAGACCCTCCTTTCTTGAATCTAGAAATGAAAGGGAAGGCTAAGGAACCTTATATTCCTCAGAAAGTAAGTGAGTGATTCTTGCCATCTAGTAAGTGGCTCTCTTCAGTCATAACCATTACTCCTAACACAAGGAATTGTAGGAAAGGTGAAGGAGAGGAGTTGGGTATTTTCTCCTTTAGGCTAAGTCCACAATAGGCAAGTTTTCTTTCTTAAAATCAGCACTATGTGGAATAAAATATATTCTAAATTTTGTAATTGTTACTGATAATATATTTGTTTCAAAACAGTTACAAATCCTTTGTCTATCATTTAACTATAAAAATTTGTAATTTTTTTAATGTTAAAATAGAGGTAGTTACCTAATTTTTGAAGGAAATGTTTTTGTTTGCTCTTTGCTTAATGAATATTCCAGGTGGCACAAAATACATTTAATTTTCAGTTGATCAAAACAGGTGAAATGCATTGAATGCTTCTTACAGGGAATCCCACTTTTATACCCCATGTTTAGCCTCTTATTTACCTGGTACAGTCCATAGCATTGCACAGAGTCAGACAAGACTGAAGTGACTTAGCACACATGCACGCATGCTGTGTTGTTTATTATGGAAAGATGCAACTTTGTGTCTAGAGAGTGAGTTCTGTCATCAGTTTGAAATAGTGACTCCATTATGTAAACCTGGACAAATGACTCAACGTATAAATTCTTTCCTCATCTCTAAATGGAAGTTAAGAGATTTAAATGAATAAATGCATATAGAACACTAAATAGTTATTATTATTGTTACGCTAAGATGACTCCTAACCATGTCATTGTTGTCACAGAGTGATGGCCTTCCCGCTCTGGTAACTTTAAAGAAAGGTTTGGTTGCACTGGCAAGGCAGTGGATGAAGTTTATTGTGGTAACACCAGCCTTTAAAGGAGTTAGTTTACATCGACCTGCTCAGTCCCTGAAACCTCAGTCAGCTGCGGACCATGAACATGAAGATGGGCTTGGGCTGGACAATGGAGGTGGTCTTCAAAGTGATACCAGTGCTGATGGAGCAGAATTTGAATTTGATGCAGGTAATTCTGTAACTATTTTGGTTGGCTGTTATGTACTTGGAACCTAATATTTTGATAATTTTAATACATTTTGTCCCATATTTGAAAATATCATGGCTTAATTATACAAGTCTGATTTGTGTTGGTCCAAATAAATGGTGATGTTGGAATCTTTATGCACCCTTCACTTTGAAGTTTAATTTTGTGAAATGCAGTAGAAATACAGCGAAATTCTTCTCCTAATCTATCTAGTAAAATTAAGAGACATCTTTGTATAACTAGACTATTTTGAGTGAAACACATGAATTTTTTGAAATTTGTATTTCTATTAAATTCCCTATGCCAGTCTTCTGTAGATTTGAATTTTACCTGGTGGTTTGATTCTGAATTTGTGTAATGTTTAGAGGTATATATTCAGCCTATAATTCTGTCATTATTATGACTGTGCAGGACAGGGGCAGTAGATAATGCATTTCAGAAATACTTGCGTACTTTAATGCCTTTTCAAAGAGTAATTTTTATCATGATATATAATATTCAATGGAAATTTATGATATTTTGAAAAAATACTAAAAGTACCATGGAAAAGGACAGTAATCTTAAAATTAGAGCTTTCAGAACATTGATATATATTACTTTACCAAGCTTTAAAAAAGTTTCTTTGAAACTTCGTATTTAACAACTAAGTATTTTATGATTAATAGGCTGGATTTTTGTTATTTTGAAAAATTTCAAGTCTAACCAAAAATTGAAAAAAGTAGTGCAGAAATATTCTTTCTAATTGTCTGCAGATACGTAGGTTAATTTGTGAACATTTTGTACTTTCTTCAGTATAGTTGAATTGGTTTTTTAATCTCTATGCCATTTGGGAGAAATATGTGAAAGATTAGAAGCTGTTTGTTCCTTTCTTGAGATTGAATGAAAAGATTGGTGTTGAAAGAATAAGAGAAAGAAGAATGAACATTTTAGCAGAATCCATAATTAATGTTTCAATTAATTGAATTTCTATAAATTGAGTTATTAATTAATTCAATTGAATTAATTAGATTTCAATAAATTGAGTTTTGCTATACCACCGGGAACATTGGAGTGTTTCAAGATGTTTCAAGACTATATGATAATCTATAGCCCACTTATTCTTTTGTACTGTTTCAGCCACAGTCAGTGAACACACAATGCTACTGGAGGGAACAGCCAACCGGCCTCCACCTGGTAGCTCTGGACCTGTTACTGGAGCTGAGATAATGAGGAAGCTTTCTAAGACTCATACCCATAGTGACTCTGCATTAAAAATAAAGGTACATTGTTGCTGTCTTTGTTAGAGTTACTTCCACTTAACAGAGAAGACCTAAGCTTTTGTTACCTCAAATGTAAATATTAGGTATTCACCCTAAATATCCAAATAGTGCTTTTATGTTGAGATTAACATACTTAGTAACTTATAGTTTGCACATTTCAAAGAAAATTATATTAACAATCAGTAATTAATATTGAATGAGGACTCCTTTAATTACCAAGCCTTAGGGCTGTCTTTTCAATGTATTCACTGCTGTAGTCAATGAAAGGACTTCCCTATAGCTCAAACAGTAAAGAATATGTCTGCGATGCAGGACACCATGGTTCGATCCCTGAGTTGGGAAGTTCCTATGGAGAAGGGAATGGCAATCCACTCCAGTACTGTTGCCTGGAAAATTCCATGGACAGAGAAGCCTGGCAGGCTATAGTCCATTGGATTGCAAAGAATCGGACACGAGTGACTAACACACACACGCACATGTATTCAATAAAAAACAGTGTTGAACATGGGTGTACCTATGGCTGATTTTTGTTGATGTGTGACAGAAAACCACAAAATTCTGTCATGCAAATAAATATCCTTAAATTAAAAAAATAAAGTAGAACAAATGTTAAAAATGTTGATCAGCTTATAATTATTAGTTTTAATGAGAAGTCTTACTGGTAGTGCATGATCAATATACAGTTTAAATAGTTAATAAAGTTAAATAGTGTATGTTGTTGAGCATGTAAGAAAAAAGACATTTTCATTCATACAAGTACTGGGTGGGAGTGTAAATTGGCATAACCTCTTTGAAGAGCAGTTTGTCAATTTTTAATTGTAAAATTTTAAACATAATGCCTTTTAACCCGAGTGCTCAAAGACATATGTCCAAGAATGTTCTTTACAACACTGTTTATAAGAAAATAATGGAAGCAACATAAATGAGAACTAATAGTGTACCTTCATATGGATGCATATTATGAAGACTTCAAAAAGATAGAGTAGATCTCTAAATGGACATGGAATGATCACCAAAGCACATTGATTCAAGTAAAAATAAGGTATAGGACAATATATATCTCTGTGTTAAAAAGGATAAATATGTATATGTACTTATATAGGCAAGTTATTTATAAAAGGATAGATAAGAAATGGTTAAGAGGACTTTGAGGCCAGGGGATCTCGTAGACTGGAGTTCAGGAGATGCTTTTTATTGGCTAGTCTTTGTGCTTTTGAAAGTTTTATTCTGTGTTAACATTGTTCTTATAATGAAAACATTTAATGACAGTTTGATATACATTTTTTAGTTTGGGCTATAAGGCTTATTCTGTTTCTGCAATATAGTTACAAGCCTGGGACACTTTAAATCTTCAGCCCCTTAATCTGTCTTAGAATTACTCCTTTTCTTTTTAAAAAAAATTATTTATGTTTAATTGGAAGATCATTGCTTTACAATGTTGGATTGGTTTCTGCCATATATAATTTGAATCAGCCATAGATATACACATGTGCCCTAGAATTATTCCTGGTTTATGATCTTTCCACAAGCTCTGATCACATTGCTATTAATGCTGTTCTCAGAAATTTTTTGAACATTCCTTTGTTTATGGATTATGAAAAAAAAATAACAGAAATTTAAAAGTACTTTGTTTCAGATCTCCACTTATTAGGATATTTCTGTCTGCATGGTCTTTCTTTGTACTGTTTTAAACTGATCTGGAATTCCAGTCTTAGATGTGACAGATCAGATAGAGATTGGTCAATTGTGTAACTTTTGATTTTTTTAATTTTCTTCAGAGAATTGCTGAAAATTCTTTTTGGCATATTAGAGCTTTACAGAGAATCAGGTCTTAGCACAGAGATTTATTATCAGAGTATTAAGAAGGGTGGTATAGTATGAAGAATTTTGGGATATATGTCTTGATACTAGACTCCCACTTTAGATTTTAAAGGGAGTAGTAGCTGTGAGTGTGCTCAGTTTTGTCCAGTTGTTTGTGACGCTATGGACTGTAGCCTGCTGGACTTCTGTGTCCATGGAATTTTCCAGGCAAGAAAACTGGAACAGGTTGCCATTTCCTATTCCAGGGGATCTTGCCGACCCAGAAATCAAGGCCCTGTCTCTGTGTCTCCTGCACTGCAGGCAGATTCTTTACCACTGAGCCACCAGGGAAGCCCCCAAAGGGAGGTTAATCATTGTTAAAATTAAGTGAATGATACTAAATGCTTTCCTTGGCATTGTACTGTAGAGTTTTAAAACATTGTTACATACATTTGAGATTCACTGCAGTTCTAGTAGACACAAACTGTTTAGGTAGACACTGTGGTATTAATGTGAATAATATAGTAATAAAAACATTGTGGTTATCCGTAGTCTTTTTTATGTGCATAAGAAAGAACCCCATGTTCTCTCTGTAGGGCATTCATCCGTACCATTCTCTGAGCTATACCAGTGGTGACACTGCCACAGATTCTCCAGTGCATGTGGGACGTGCAGGAGTACCAGTTAAGGAGAGTCCAAGGAAGGAAAGCCTACTCAGCTACCTGACCGGAAGTTTTCCAAGCTTGCACAACCTTCTGGAAGGGACCCCTCAGAGAAGTAGTGCAGCAGTGAAAAGTAGCTCCCTGACGAGAACAGGTATATCCTTAGTTCTGACAATTATCAGTTTACTTCTGTGGGAGATTTAAACAAAACAAAAAAAATAGGACTTATGTTTATTCAGATATATATTTTTGGATGCATACCTAGTCTTTTGTATGACAACTTATCTTTGAGAATGTTTTGTGGGAAACTCTCCCATTTAATTTGTTGGTGTCTCTTAGTTTCCATTTTTAAATTGTAGCATTTGCTGTTACTCTCAACCTAGGCATAGTGTGTAATGCTGTCTAGACCAGCCAAGAGTGAATCTATTCTCATTATAGTCTGAATAAATTATTTATTAATGCCTTAATATCCAAATGCCAAGAGTATGTAGTGAGTTTTAAAGACATATGCAAAAGGAAGATAATTTAACCTGAGTTTCTAAAAATGATTACATAAATCACGTTTTCTGCTCCTTAATACATAAGTATTGCTATACTCAGTAAAACTTTATTTTCAGGAAACACAATGGCCTCTGATATGTTATCTGAACACCCCTTGTTATCTGAGCCATCATCTGTGAGTTTCTATAACTGGATGTCAAATGCTGTGGGTAACCGAGGAAGTGTGGTACAGGAGTCTCCTGTCACAAAATCAGGACACAATAGTCTCCCAACAGGTATTGAGCTATCATGTTATTTTACTTAACTGTCTAAGGGGTGCATGTAAAGTTATAGTAAATCCTGTTTTTCAAAAGATGGTTAAAACTATCTCAAAGATTTAAGTTTACCATGTAGTTGAAATTGTCCCATTTACGAAATGCCTTTGATAATATTGCAATTGAGAGAGTCATAAGCAGTAGCTTAGTGTTCTTGTGGAAAGGTAAATATGTCAAATGTGAGATATATATAATTTAAAGAGTTTAAAATTTCCGTTTAATGTGTCTGGTTTAATTTTCAAAGTACCAAAAGGAGATAAATGAAAAAATGCAAAGTATAATGATGATATCATATACCTACAATACAGAAAATACTTTCAGCTTATCCAGATTCCTCTGCGGAGTAATAATAAACATTTTTCTCTGGTGGCTTAGAAGGTAAAGAATCTGCCTCCAATGCAGGTGACCTGTGTTCAATCCCTGGGTTGGGAAGATCCATTGGAGGAGGGCATGACAACTCACTCCAGTATTCTTGCCTTGGAGAATCCCCAAGGAGAGAGGAGCTTGACGGGCTACAGTCCATGGGGTTGCAAAGACTTAGACATGATAGAACAACTAAGGACAGCAGCACATACTCTTTATAGTTACTTAAATATTTAATTAAATCTAAAGAAGTACTAAAAGCAATAAAGTAAGATTCTTGCCCTTAAGGAGGGAAACAAATAACGAAAATTTATTTTAAAGGGGTCTTTTTTTTTTTTTTCTTTTTACTTAAATCTTTAATTCTTACATGTGTTCCCAAACATGAACCCCCCTCCCACCTCCCTCCCCATAACATCTCTGTGGGTCATCCCCATGCACCAGCCCCAAGCATGCTGTATCCTGCGTCAGACATAGACAGGCGATTCGATTCTTACATGATAGTATACATGTTAGAATGCCATTCTCCCAAATCATCCCACCCTCTCCCTCTCCCTCTGAGTCCAAAAGTCCGTTATACACAGCTGTGTCTTTTTTCCTGTCTTGCATACAGGGTCGTCATTGTCATCTTTCTAAATTCCATATATATGTGTTAGTATACTGTATTGGTGTTTTTCTTTCTGGCTTACTTCACTCTGTATAATCGGCTCCAGTTTCATCCATCTCATCAGAACTGATTCAAATGAATTCTTTTTAACGGCTGAGTAATACTCCATTGTGTATATGTACCACAGCTTTCTTATCCATTCATCTGCTGATGGACATCTAGGTTGTTTCCATGTCCTGGCTATTATAAACAGTGCTGCGATGAACATTGGGGTACATGTGTCTCTTTCAAATCTGGTTTCCTCGGTGTGTATGCCCAGCAGTGGGATTGCTGGGTCATAAGGTAATTCTATTTGCAATTTTTTAAGGAGTCTCCACACTGTTCTCCATAGTGGCTGTACTAATTTGCATTCCCACCAACAGTGTAGGAGGGTTCCCTTTTCTCCACACCGTCTCCAGCATTTATTGTTTGCAGATTTTTGGATCGCAGCCATTCTGACTGGTGTGAAGTGGTACCTCATTGTGGTTTTGATTTGCATTTCTCTGATAATGAGTGATGTTGAGCATCTTTTCATGTGTTTGTTAGCCATCCGTATGTCTTCTTTGGAGAAATGTCTATTTAGTTCTTTGGCCCATTTTTTGATTGGGTCGTTTATTTTTCTGGAATTGAGCTGCATAAGTTGCTTGTATATTTTTGAGATTAGTTGTTTGTCAGTTGCTTCATTTGCTATTATTTTCTCCCATTCAGAAGGCTGTCTTTTTAATTAAAAGCTTCTGCACAATAAAGGGGTCTTTATAAGTAGCAGGAAAACAGGCATAGAATTCACAAAGAAATACTGGTGGCTGTTTCCAATAACATAAATGGAGTCAGTCCTTTCCTATCATTTTCTATTTTTCTCTTATTTTTCCAAATGTCCTATAGGTATGTATGATTTTATTGTGAAAGTGTGTATATGTTTTTTAAAAGAATATGTGAAGTAGCCTTTGTTCTTAGTTACTTTGGGCAGCTGAAGTTAATCTTTGTAACATCTATTTGGATCACTTTTAAATTCTATTCAAACAAAAATATGAAATTATGAAAAGTGACTGATAAATGACTACTCAGTATGTTTTATTTTTTGGCTGGTGTGTGGACCACATTTGAATCTGCAACCAATTCTAATTCTGACTCTAGGTGTGCAGAGATATGCCAGTTCCTAGTATTAGCCCTTGACCGAAGGAGATAGAAGGCTGGTTCTTCCACCAGCTCTCAGCACTTTCCTGCAGCTAATCTCACTACTGCAGAGTTTAAATTTCAGGAGAGCCAAAAGGAACATTTCCTCTCTATCACAGATCTGTTGCCTGACGAGTTAATAGATAACAGAGTATCGAAGAAAGAAGAGATGCCATTTTATTTTTGTTTTGCCTTGAGAAATAATAGTTAGGAAGAAAATTATATGTGGGGATTCTGTGACACTTATAGTTTTTGCCATATAACCATGCCCCTATCTATAATTTTGTTCCTCTGTGCAAAGCTGATGGGATATCAAATGCTTTTCAAAGTTCTTCCAGCCCTATAGTTTTATATTTTGGACTGACTGGCTCTAATACATACTTCATGTATGAAGATGAGTGATATTATTCTGAAAATATAGTTTAATTTCACTTTTTATTAGTGTCTGTAAAATAACCTGAAAATGTGTTTTTTTTTTCCTTCTCAATTTAAATGGTCTGGTAATATAATACAAGCTTCATAAGTTTACTTTGCTGTATCCCTTTATGTTATTTTCATTTCCCAAGAATTTAGAATTTATTTTTGAATACTTACTCTTTTAGGTGTTGCACCCAATCTTCCTACAATACCCTCAGCCTCAGATTTCAACACTGTCTTGTCTAGTGACCAGAATACTTTGGACGGGACACATTCTCAGCATAGCACTAGTCAGGATGATGTGGCAGGTGTAGAAGAAGCCAACCAAGGTTTTCCTGCTGTACAGCTTGCTGATGCTCAGGTGAGCCACTCCATTTTCCCCTAACTATAGTGACTGTGTATTAGGCAGTACTTAGCAGTTGGAACCATCAAGTGTGTGCATGTGGAATTCCATTGAAAATCTTTTTCCTTGCCTATCTGCCTAAAGCCTTCATGTAAAAGGAGGAGCCTTTAAAAAGTACATAGGTTAATTATAAATACAAATTAAGCATATATAGATATTCATTAAACTGAAGAATGGTATATAGTTAGTCTGCCTCATACAGCAACATTCTTGTTATTTGGGGATAGAGACTGGCTAAATAATAGGACTAGAAACTTAAGTTTAATCATTTCCTACAGTTTTAAGTGTTCTGTGAAGGCTTGAGTGAGCAATGCGGAGGCATTGAAGATTTTAGAACAGAAGAATAATTGTACATGTGGAAATGTTGTATGGGTAGCAATGTGTTAAGTGGATTGAAATGGAGAAACTAGAAGTGAAAAGATGAGTTAATAAAATAGCTCACGGAAGTGGTAATGAAACTCTTAGCTTAGGTGGGCATGCCTTTGATAAGGTAAAAGAGAAATACAGTGGAGGTCTTATTTAATTGACTAAATGTGGGGAGTGGAAAACAAAATTCTCCAAGGCAAATGAGAGAGTGGGAGATAGGTATTTAGAAGTGTTATCTTTTCAGGATGAAGGAGACCTGAGCATATTTTTTATTTAGGACGAATTAAGAGAGTTCTTAAAAAAAAAAAACGAACGGCAAACTGATGGAGAAAGATTCAGAGAGGGATGAGAAGTGTTGGAATTTAGAGTCCTTTATAGAGAGAGATAACTTTTTGACATAAAATGTACTTTTTCCCCTGAGAATGTTTGGGAAGGCAGTATGGACAATTCATAACTGTACTGATAAGTTTGCAAATTTACAGCCTCAGTTTTCTATCACAGTAGGAGGTGACTTACATTAAGAAATGTGTCAGGCACTTTTAAACTTTTTTGAGATTTACTTCTTCAATACTCCAATAAATTGGAGTCTATTTTAGGGATTTTTTCACTTTTTTTTTTTTAAGAGAAAAGAAATAATTTTTTATGTTTGTTTTGGCCTGGATAAACATTCATGGTATTTATTAGCATCCAATACACATTTTTAGAGACAACTATAGTATTTTAAATGTAAAACTCTAAAATCGACCAGAGACAGTAATATTAAGTAATACAGTAAAAAACTATGTAAGGTGATTTAAATATATATAAAGGTTGGAGTGAAATTGAAAGAGAGCTCACCACAGATCCACAGAAGGATTACCAAATACTGCTGAAAGTCTAGTTATTTAGAACCTCTTATTGTCCTTATTAGCTTAGCTATAGGAATAGAAGTACTCTTGCCTAGAAAATCCCATGGGCGGGGAAGCCTGGTAGGCTGTAGTCCATGGGGTTGCGAAGAGTCGGACATGACTGAGCGACTTCACTTTCACTTTTCACTTTCATGCATTGGAGAAGGAAATGGCAACCCACTCCAGTGTTCTTGCCTGGAGAATCCCAGGGACGGGGGAGCCTGGTGGGCTGCCGTCTATGGTGTCGCACAGAGTCGGACATGACTGAAGCGACTTAGCAGCAGTAGCAGCAGCAGGAATAGAAGAGGATTAATCCAAAGCAGATGTAGCAAGATAAGTGAGGTGATAAGATGTAATATGCAGTCTTGGAAATTGCTGAAAAGGAGTTTAAGGTAAGAATATGAGAGAAAAAGGAAGTCCCCTAACTTCGGAATTAAAGCATTGGTTATTTCCATGGCCAGAGAAGCCTTTTAGGATGGTAATCTGGGATGGGAAAAGGAAAGAACTAAAATGACTGGTGGGTTTGCATGATTAACTAGGGGTCATACAGATAACAAAGATTAGGAAAGATGGAGGATGGCTTGAACCTTGAAGAGTGTTTCCTTTGGGATGAAAGATCAAATCCAAGAAAGAGTAAACCCAAGAAAGCGTATGCCAAGCAAATATACAAGGGAGAGAAAAATTCTCCCTAAATTTCCAGTGTAGAGTGAATTGTTTGAATTCTGTCATTATAGACCTTCAGGCATTCACAGGAGTAGTAAGTAGCCTGTCTTCCTAAGCACAAACAAATGAGGTGACATAGAGACAAGTGAAAATGTAGACTGGAGGCTCACTGCAAAAATGGCACATCTCCATTTTGACAGATTTTTTTTTAAGCTCAGGAAAAGAGAATGTGTGGTGAAAAAGAGAAGGGAGTCAATGAAGGCAGTTTAGGATGTAGAAGAAGGAAAAGGAACCATGCAGCAGAGAATGAGTAGTCAGGATTATTATTACTGATCTACTGTGAATACAGAGTTGCTTTTATTTGGGTTAGCACTTAGTGACTATGAGGTTCAGTTAACTAGAGACTTAGCCAGGGTGATGTATTTCCACAGCATATATGCTACTTAAAATGTGAAAGTTCTTTGTCAGCAAATGTTAAATGACTTTTGCAACCAAGGGATACCATTTAAAAATCGATCAACTATTAAAAATACAACATATAAAATGCTTTTATATTAACAGCAAATTGATAAGCTCTTTTCTGAACCTTTTATAGCAGATATTTATGGAAACACAGTAGATATCCATGCCTTTTTTAAAACAAGAAGTAGAATGATTTAAACTAATTTTATTTTCCTTGTACTTTCACTCAAGCACAATCAAGGAACTTTGTATTTATGATTAAGGTGAAGATGGCTGGCACATAGTAGGTGCTCAAAAATACTAAGTTTTAAGTAAAATTAGAACATATTTATTATTCAAGGCCTTTTTTTCCCTTCACAGTATAGTAATAATATGTACTGAGATAATATGTAAGAAAAATAGCCACAATAAATGTTGAATTATAAACTGAGCTAATATAAATGTGTTATATCTTTTAGGTTGTTTTCAAACCTCTTCTGAGTCATACAGGGATCCAGTCACAGGACACAATGCCACTCTGCTACCGAATGTACTTCGGAGAACACCTTTCATTTTCAGGGACTTTGGACTGCCTTAGAGCAGATATTGTGGATTCAGACACGGCCAAAGAGAGAAAAGGCAAAAGAGCAAGAAGGTGTCTTGCATTATTATTGGTTATATGTAAAAATTTGTACAAAAGTTGTAATATCTGCTTTTTAACTTTGCTTTCTTCTAGTGCTTATGTGGAAGTAATTTTAATAGCCTAATGAAAAGATAACTTCCGCTTAACAGAAATAGTTGCTACGTTTTCTTAATAATTTGTTGATTTTATCACTAGGTTGTGAGACCTGTTTTTAGATATGTTTTTGTAAGATGTTAGTACATGTATGTTGTTGTTTAGTTACTAAGTCATGTCTGTTTTGCGACTCCGTGGACCATAGCCTTCCAGGCTCCTTGTCCATGGCATTTCCCAGGCACGAATACTGGGGTGAGTTGCCATTTCCTTCTGCAGGGGATCTCCTCGACCCAGGAATTGAATTCATGACTTCTGCATTGGCAGGTGGAATCTTTACCAGTGAGCCACCAGGGAAGCCATGAAAATTACATGTATCAGGGTCAGCCAAAGCACATATGTTGATAAATATACTTTATTTACTGTTGTAGTAGTATTTTATGATCTTATGGATTAATTTTATATATTATTCTTAGAATTTATTCCTGACCTCCTTTCTGAGTTGACTGGTAGCAGGTAGTATTTTCCATTAAGAACAGAGTAGACGTCATGTTGAGAGTATAGCCTTGTCTTTCACAGTAGTGTGGTACTATAACAGTAACCAGGCAAGCTGAAATACTGCAGAAGTGACCTTAATGATTATTAAGATTAATGGGGAAAATTACCTTTGTTTTGTGACCTGGAAAAATATTTCTTAAAATATTAGAAAGTCTTTTACTGTTTATTATACATGTATAGGAAAATAAAAAATATAATAAAACTGATGTTTTGTGCATACAGTTTAAAACATTAGAAACATTTGAGAATTAAAATGTTTTCTTTTTTAAAAACTAGAGGGTAGTTTGTATAGTCCTTGTCTGCTTACATCATGTAGCTTACAACACAGAAGGAGCATCTTTTCTGTCCTTTGGCAAATGTCATACTCCATTCTAAGCAATTTCCAGTGTTTTAGCTTTGCACTTTCAGTGTCGTAAAATGTCTTCACTAGTTCTTTTCAGCCCCCATCACTTTCTTTGGGATAGCTTCATCCCTTTTGTCATGATCACATCTTTATGCCAGTAAGTTTGCCTTCTCTGAGTTCCATGAGCTGCATACCTAGAGTTTCTAGATGGAAGTGCCAACATTTTCATACTCAGTTGTTTTCTTTTATAACTCCATTTACTTTCTGGAAATTTATTTTTATTGAGTTAATATTGATTTATAACATTATATATATACACACACAACATTCTGTTTCTACTCTTGTATACACAACAGCATGCTTGCTACCAAAAGATTAGTTTCCTTTTGTCATACATCTGAGTTCCCTTACTCATTTTGTTCTCCCCTCCCTTACCTCAGCACCTACCTCTCTGGTAACCACTACTCTGTTCTTTGTATCTGTGTGTGTTTGGTTTGGTTTGGTTATTTATCTTGTTTGCTTTTTGTTTTTTATATTTCACAAGTGAAATCATACTGTATTTGTCTTTCTTTTTGACTTATTTCACTTAGCGTAATGCCATCAAGTTCCCTCCATGTTGTTGTAGAGGACAAGGACTTCATTGTTTTTTTATGCTGAGTAGTATTCTGTGTGTGTGTGCACTTTGTGTGTCTGTCATATTTTCTTCATCCATTGGTGGGCACTTAGGTTGTTTTCATATCTTGGCCATTGTAAATAATGCTGTGATGAATACAGAGGTACATATATCTTTTAGAATTAGTGTTTTTGTATTCTTTGGAAAAACACCCAGAAGTAAGGAAACTGGATCATAAGGTAGTTCTAATCTTAATTTTTGGAGGAATCTCTACCTACTGTATCCCATAGTGGTATACCAATTTATATTCCCACCAACAGTGTATGAGAATCCTTTTTCTCCACATCCTTGCCCACACTTCTTATTTCTCACACTTGTTTTTGATGATAGCTATTCTAACATACATAAGGTGATATCTCATCATTGTTTTGATTTGTATTTAATAATCAGTGATGTTGAAAATCTTTTCATGTGCCTGCTGGCCATCTGTATGTCTTCTCTGGAAAAATACCCATTTATGACTGAGTGACTAACACATACCACCCATTTTTAATCATTTTTAAAATTACTGAATTGTATATAAGTGTGATTTGGACTCGACGTAGAATAAGATCAAGAAAGAAGACTTAAGGCCTAGTTTCCAACTTGTAAAAATAAGAAGTGTGTTGACTTAGAACATACTTCACCTTGGAGATTATTTTGCTAACAAGTTAATAAAGACTCTATGATTCTGGGGAAAAAGAAAGAAAACCTTGTCATTTTCTTTTTTTTTTTCCACATTTTTAGGCAAGGCCATGTGAATCTTCCTCCACTTGAGTTCAAACCGGCATTGATGTTGGAAACCTTTAGCATCAGCGCTGTTGTAATGGAAAAATCCGTGTGCACCCCTCAGAACTCTACCAGTGCTCTTTCTTTTCATGATCTCAATAAGCGTTATTATAATACTTTTCACTGCAACTTTACTATTTCCTGTCAGTCAATAAGCCAGCATGTAGATATGGCTTTAGTTCGTCTCATTCATCAATTTAGTACAATGATAGACGACATCAAAGCGACTCAGACTGACATTAAACTTAGCAGGTACACAGCTGGATCAGCTTCCCCAACACCTACTTTCAAAACCAGAAAACACCGGGACTTCCGCTCATCCGACTTCAGCCGCAGTTCTAGGGGAAGTCTTAACGGTGGCAATAGAGTAAATAATACAAAGAACAAACGGACCAACAACGAGAATAACAAAAAGGAGTCTCGAAACAAAAATTCATTAGGAAGATCTGAAAGAAGAACTTCAAAAGTGTCTAGGAAAGGTTCAAAAGATGTGGTGGATCATATGACTATCCACATGGATGACTCTGATTCAATTACGGTATCAGAACAAAGCGAGCCTTCAGCTGAGTGCTGGCAGAATATGTATAAATTGCTTAACTTCTATTCACTTATCTCTGATCCAACAGGAATACTGGAAAAATCTTCAGAAACATTTGGACCAGCAGGTAATGGATATTTTTATATTAAAAAAATCTGTTTAGAACAGCAATAATACTAAAAAAATACTAAAAAGAAAAAAAGACCGGTTATTCATCATGTATTCTTATTGTTATAAGAAATGGATAACTGAAAGCATAGAATTGGCAGTCACCAAGGAGAGAGAGCAGTGATGGTGATCAGATATTCTACTGCCCCTTTTCCCATCCTTTCTAACTTTTACACAGTCAGCTCTTAAAGAATTCAGATAGACCTGCTTTCAAATACCTGAGTCTCCTATTTATTTTCAAATATGACCATGGGAAAATAGTGGAAATTTTCAAAAATCATTTTGGTGGAGAAGAGGACAAAGAGGGCTAGTTTGGAGTGCAAAGGAAAGAAAAGCAAGGTAGCGTCCTTCCATTTTGCAGTATCTAAGCCCACATATTTCCATTTACTTAAAGGAGTTCGGAGCCCTACAGAGCCGACATGTAAAGTTGTGTTTGAGAATGAACAAGACAATACTAGTGTGACCAAGAGGAAACGTAGTTTGGTAACTGCTGAACCTCAGCATGTTACTCTGATAGTGTTTGGCATTGGCATGGTGAACCGCACACACCTGGAGGCAGACATTGGTGGGCTAACAATGGAATCGGAACTGAAGAGGATTCATGGCAGTTTTACACTTAAGGAAAAAATGAAAGGTATGATAACATCCTGATACTGGAGTGCCACTTTTCTGAAGAAAGCCAATTGCTACGTGGTGATTTTTCTTCAGAAAATGGAACTTCCCATTTATATGGATCAAGAGTGCTAGTGTACATAGTTTTTTCCTATTCTTAATGGTTTAAAATTTTTCTAAATATTCTGTGCTACTAGTTCTGAGATTTAAAATGTCATTGGGCTATTTAATGGCATTAGGCTCTTTAATGCATGAATGGCATCGTAAACTACATATTTCGCATTATTCCAGTTTTGACACATAACACATACATATATGTGAATGGATGGAAATAAAAAAACGTTCAAGGAAATTTTTTAAAAATTTGTTCTCGAATAGTTTAAATTTCATTGTATCTTTAAAATTATCTTTTGTCACTGAATGTATTATGGATGAAATGAAATTTTAATATGAAGTGCAACTAAATTTCCAGAATTCATAGTTGGTTTTTTTTTTTCCCCACATTTTAAGATGTTTTACATCAAAAGATGACTGAGACATGTGCCACTGCTCATATCGGTGGGGTTAATATTGTGCTGCTTGAAGGGATTACACCAAATATACAGTAAGTGTGTTGTCTTTTTGATTATTAAAGTTGTTTGTTATAGTTTTATAGGGAACTAAAAATTCATTGGATGAATCCCGTACCTAGTAAGGCTTGAGGTTTATATAATATTGCCAGATACTGTGATTCTATCACTAAGAATGTCACCAAATGAATTTTTTTTCAGAAAAAATTATTTGCTCTCTTTATAAAATTGGTTTACTGCCAGTCCTGCCACCCTAAAAAACTGACTGCCAGTACATTTTAAGATTGTGTAACAGGAAAAATGATTACAGTGTAAATTTCAGCTAAACATATAAGATGCAAGAGCTCACATAACTCAAATAAGTAAAACAAAATTATAATCAGAAAATAGGCTGTCTCTTGATTTTACTAACTAATCATTACCCAGTATTCATGCTGGGTTTCAAAACTTTATCTTGCCATTTTTTCTTTGAAAGTATTTAACAGTAAAGCCTATGAGACCCTCCTAATAGTATAAATAAGCTTTCTACAGTGAGTATACCATTCCATATTGCTTTTCTTTTGACTCTTTGCTCTCACCTTTTCATGTTCTCTTTGTGGATCTGTCCAAAATTGTTCTAATAATAATTACCTTTACACATGATATTTAGATCACTAATTAGTTGTCAATACATTTAACCATTGACTTTGCTCATACACTTGGGAATATATACCTTCATTCCTAACTTCCCTTCAGTGGAGCAGTTTTATAGTATAACTACAAATTGTATTTTGATAATTTAGTCAATTTCGAGAATTTGCTCATTTTTAGTAACTAGTTAATGTCCTGCTATTGTCCCTTAAAGCATCTGTCATGCTAAATATTGACAAAATAGAGGATCTAGTTCAGTGTTATAAAAATTAAATATTAGTCAAAAATTGACTCATTACAGGTCTATTCATGACATTTCATACATGGGTAATATGATGACTGTCTTGGGGAACATTTCCTGAAATGGATATGTAAATCTTGCTGGGGCAGTTTTGACTTGTGTATCTAGAACCAAAGAGTATATTTCATTATAGCTGCTTAAATGGTCCAGATCACATTTCCTAAGCTGGCTTTCTAAAGACCAGAAATTCCAGTAGTTGTGAGATAGATATTTTCTGACTATTCAGAATGGGAGGAGGGGTATTATTATGTATGATTACAATCTAAAGGAGCATCTATTGTGGACCAGAAACCTCATATACATTATTTAATCCTCACTACAATCCTATTAACTGGGGCGGTTTTATCCCCACTGTAATAAATAAATCAAGATTCGGAAAGATCAGAGTGTTTTCCTAAAATGCTTCAAGTCATACAGTCAGGAAGAAGAGGTGCCTGAATCTCCACACCTTCTACCTCACTATGATGCTTCAAAGAAAGTCACCACAGACTTAGGTTTCATGATTCCTTTGTTGACTCTGAATTTAAAGTATCATGGTTACTTTAACCTATTCAGAAATATAACAGATTTCCTTAAATGTCTCCCGTGTTTTATTTACTCCATCCTCTCAAAACTCTTATCTCCATTAGCTAAGAGAAGGCTTCAAATAGTCTCTAAATTTGCAAAACATATTTATAAAATAATTTTTTAAGTATTAGTTGATATTTTTTGCCTCTAAAAAAAGAGGTCAAGCCAGATCCCTTAACTTTTTCATTAAAAAAATAAAACTTTATTATTACTCACTACCAAACTCTAATAGTGTTAATAAGATTTTCTGAATTTATTCTTTGGGTTTTCATTTCCAGTTTCAATTAAAAGGAAATGGAACTTCAAAAAGTTGAAAAAGTTCTTTGAGTGAAAATTTTTAAAATGGGAAATAAAAGCTTTCCAGATGATTGGTCATATTGTAACTAATTTATGCATGAATGTTTATTTGCTTCCTTTTTGTTTTCCTGCTTTCTCTTGAATCTTCATCTGTAGACTGGAGGATTTTCCTACATCTCCTACAAGCACAGCCAAACAAGAGTTTCTGTATGTCATTATTATTCTTTTTCATGGACTTTGTGATTAACATTGTATTGGATAGTTTTAGAGATAAAATATTAATATTTAAATTATCTGCATGGCTGTGAATGTATGTAGTTAGTTATTATTTTGTAGCTTTAATATAGATCCTTTCATAGATTATATAGTTTGCTAATATTCATGGAAAACACACAGGTAAGAACTACCTTTTTGGTAATTCATATCTTGCTTTATTGTTGAAATATTCAAAATTGTAGTTTTATGTTGCTTTGTGCTCTTTAAGACCTGTTAATATTAAAATTTATATTATCACAAATCCTCATTAATATTGGATGTGATAATCGAAGCTGAAATTTTTAACTTTGCAAGAGAGTTTTGACAGGTTTGCAAAACTAATTATTAAAACACTAATATATGAAAATATCTACATTGCTCATCCTTCTAATTCTGTCTTTAAGATGTAGAGAGTTTGCTGCTTTATTGTCACATTTTATATGTGGCTTTTGTACTGTATTTACTTTAATATTTTTGATTGGCTTGATTTTACCTATGTATATCTGATATTTTGTGGTAGTGAGCTATACCAAGCATTACGTATAAATATTTATCATGTGAATCTTACCACCATGACAATTTAGTATGTTACTTAGCACTGATTATTTATTTGAACATTTTCTATAAAATTCAAGTATGCTGAATAAATTTAGTTAAATCTGCATATTTTGTTCTAGGCTAGTAAGATTATCAATAACTAGTGAGATTTATTTCAGTGTGTATTGATAATAGGCCATAGACAAAATATCATCAATCAACAACCCTTTTTGGGGATTATCTGTGATCTATATCACTTCATCAGCCAACTAAAGTACTAATAAGGAATAAATGCATTAATACTAAATTAGAAAATTGATTATTTTTTGGAAACCACTCTTCCATATTAATATCATGTTAAAAGGTATAGAAAAAAAATAGCGATTTCCACTTTAGTATTTGTAATAGCTAGGGAAGATTGTTTCTCTTTTTATCACTGAGTTCTCTGGATGTATAACAAAAAAATACACATGGCTTTAGAAAGGATGCTTTTTAATGACTGAAGATCACATCTTCATCCACTCAACTAATTAGGATTCTAGGTTACAAATTATTGTCTGCACACTCTGTTAGGTTTCAGAGATGGATCGGTAAGCAAATGAGAGGTAGTTCTGTCATAATATCACTTTATAGGCCTACTCCGTCCTTTTTCAGGCCTTCCTGCTAGGAGAGTTAACATATAAAGTACAATTGCCAAATAGGAAAGACAGTTCCAGTGATTTTTAATAGATAACTAGACAATATGTGATCATAACACTCCGTGTCCCCACTGTAGAGATTTTCAGGCAAAACTGAATTGAGGCAGGCAGCATGGGTGAGGTGCCTTCCTTTTCCTGCCCCTAAAGTTTGGGCCTGATTGGTCAAGGAAATAGGGTGGGGTTGGAGATAGAGATAATGAGGCCCTAAATTAAATCCTCAAATTCTTAACCTGCATGGATAAGCATGGCTGGTCTACCTATAAGGCCCTATTGTCTGGACACAGGAAGGAAAAGAAAATGAGGAAAACTCCTTGCCTCATTAGACACTGTGGTTGTTATAACTTAGGTTCAGAGTGCATCTAGCAGAACTTTGTCAAATAGACCAGCACTGGCAATGAATTCTCAAACCAAACTTCTTGGTCACTTGCTGTGAACTTTTTGCATATATGAGGCATGCCTGGCATGCTATAGGTTTTTATAGTCATCTGTTTAAAAAGACTTTGACCACTTCTTTCCTGTGTAAAAGTTTACTACATGTTTTATGATACAGATTAAGGCACAGATCTTTTAAGAGTTAAAATAGAGTTGCTGCTGCTGCTACTGCTGCTAAGTTACTTCAGTCGTGTCTGACTCTGTGCAACCCCATAGACAGCAGCCCACCAGGCTCCCCTGTCCCTGGGATTCTCCAGGCAAGAACACTGGAGTGGGTTGCCATTTCCTTCTCCAATGCATGAAAGTGAAAAGTGAAAGTGAAGTTACTCAGTCTTGTCCAACCCTCAGCGATCCCATGGACTGCAGCCTTCCAGCCTCCTCTGTCCATGGGATTTTCCAGGCAAGAGTACCGGAGAGGGGTGCCATTGCCTTCTCCGTAAAATAGAGTTATGAATAGTTAATTCATTTGGCAGCTTGTAAATTGTTTAATTCCACATTCTGGGTCTCCTTACATCTTTAACGTGTACCGTATGACAAGAGTTAATCAGATTCTCTGCAGTGTCTGGCTCAGTTTGATCAGTGTAGAACTATCCTGTTGTCTAGCTCCAAGAAACATTACTCACGCTATAGTCATGGGCATCATTTATGTAGCCTCCAGTGTGAATGATGCCCTCTGGAGTTGGGCAACACAGAGTCCTTGAAATTCTTAACATCACAGTTTCCACTGGTAATATCACAGATCTGCAGTAGCAGAGTAGTCAGCGCTTTCTATTCTGACATTTGGTGTATAATTGAAAATCAAGGGTTGTGTATAGGCTACTATAATCAAAAGTAACATTTAAGGAGACTTCTATAGATTATAAAAGTAAAACAGTAAGATAGGTGTAGAATTTCTTGACTGTCATGATGACAAGATTTCTTTGTAAATTTATGCTTAGTTTTATTCAGTAAGTGAATGCTATTCACAAGTATAAAGTCCTTTGCATTTTAGCATCATCTAAGTGTTTTGGCTTATATTGAAATTGATTTTAAAATGGAATCATTTAATTATTAGAATAGTTAAGATTCAAAATTCAGTAACTAGTCAGCATTCTAAAATCTGCCATCATTCTGGTTAGAACAGTTCCATAGATTACTTTTTTCCTTCCTCTAATCAGTGATAGTCTTTGAAAGCAGTTTCCTTTGAAGAAGAAGGCAGATATAGTTCTGTAGTAATCATTTTTGAAGTTAGCATATTACCTGGATTTCACTATCTGTAAATAATCAAAACTTCTGATAGAACCACTCTTAACGCTTCTCAAGATTTGTTCTAATATAAGTTAAATGTAATGCATTGATTCCTTAGGTCCTTGAGACTATAAATAAATTGTCAGTGAATCCTTTGTAGCCTAAGTAGAGATAAATATGTGTGAACTGATCTGTAGTTAATATGAAATTTGCACTTTGTGTGTTTTGCTTACTCTGTTGTCAAGTA
Organism: Budorcas taxicolor; assembly: GCF_023091745.1. Lineage (NCBI taxonomy): Eukaryota > Metazoa > Chordata > Mammalia > Artiodactyla > Bovidae > Budorcas > Budorcas taxicolor. The sequence continues at coordinate 35,765,098 of NC_068926.1, read as the reverse complement.
TCCTGTGCCCATTTGAAAGATAGCGTTTATGCTAAGCTTTCAGTTTATGACAGGGCCTTTAGTGGTGTACTTCATTGACATGAATCTTTCTGTTGTCTGTGTCAGGACTGCTTCACCATGACTTTTACATACATGGTTTTCACAACATGCTATCTGTGGAATCTCACAGTTGTAGCGTTGAGTCATTCTTCTGCTGTACTTCTTTCTGCTCATTTATTTCACAAAATTCAGTGAGTGTCTGCCATGTTCAAAGCATTTTTCTAGGTATTAGAAGGAAAAAACAAGAAACCAAGGAAGACAGTATTTCTATTTTATATCTGTACCGGTAAAACTTACCAATTTTTAACTAAGTGGTAGTTACTCTTTATGAATTGGACTTGTATCATTTCTTTGCCACTCACTGAAAAAAAAAATGGAAAATGCAAGTTGAATTTCATCTTTTTCATTAATTTCTTTTAACTTGTTAGCTGATTATAAGATTAATTTCTTTGACTGATTAGATTTTAAGAGGTATAATGGTGTTTTTCTTCCTTTTGAAGTTCACTGTCTATATTTTCTTAGTGGTTGTAGAGATGCCAGAAATAAGTTGAAGAAAAATGGAGTTCTGAATGGGGAAAAATAAAAGTGGAATTTTGTGTTGTATATGTGTTATGTGTCAGTGTTCATTCTCTTCCATATAAGCACATAGATATTCTTCTGTAAACTCTTTATTAAAGAAATAGAATAATATTCCATATAAACAAAATAAAATGTATGTCAGTATTTTTAGAAGATATTATTTCTTCAGTATGATTTAAATGCATGAAAAATCTTACTTACTTCAATAAATGATTTAAAAGCATTTGTCCTGCTCTCAAAATATATTTTCAAAATTTCTCTTTATTTGACCATATTTTAATGATCCTCCTTCTCTATTAATAGAACTGTAGTGAAATGTAGTATTGCCAAGTCTCAAGCCCTCTACAGTGCCCAGAGGGGATTGAAGACTAACAATGCCGCTGTGTTCAAAGTAGGAGCTATCAGCATCAATATTCCCCAGCACCCTGCCACCTTGCACAGCATGATGGTTCGAAGTTCTCACCAACTATCTAAGCAGATCTCAGATCTCATCAGACAGCCTTCTACAGCGTAAGTTATTTATTCAAGTTTTGTGATTCTGTATAGTATTTCATGTCATTTTTTGCTGTGTTAACAGTAGTTTGGAGGAAGACAGAGGTTACATCTAGAGTAGTGACTATTATGGATAGTGGGGCGAGTGAAAAGTAGCTAAACATGATTGTGGAAGAATCATATTGAAGTAGTGTGTATTGTTGAAGTAGTGTGTTACAGATGCAATTGTCAGTCTTTCATATTGCATCAGTAAAGCTTAGGAGAGCCTAAGGATTAGTGGACATTATAAAGGGGTACTACTAAAAGGCAAACTGAAAAATTCTACAACTGTAACAATCTTTATTTCCTTTAATTTCATTGAAATTTGTGACTACATATATTTATAAAGTTGCAGGGCCATTTATGTCTCGTGCATGGTTTTGGGCTGTCCTTCATATGAAATTCTTGTACGTGGTTCAAGGAAGTATTTGATAGTGCCATTTGCGTATTTTAAAAGGCAATGAATGGGACTTTTGCAGAGTAACCTTTACCCAGGGTTTTTACTGCTGAGCTCTTTTCCTGGTCTCCAAAGCTGTTACTAATGAATAACTAATAAAAATTTAAGTAAAAGGTAAAAGTTTGCCTTGTTACATTTCCTTTTTTCCTAGTCTGTAAGGCAGAAAGACATAGTGTGTTTTTTGATGATGGCTTAAAGCAGTGATTTTGTTTTTTCCAGTTTGTTCTTTCTAGATCTTTAAATTCTGATGTAGTATTAATTCATGTCTAGTTGATTAAGTAGTAATGACTCACATGTTTTTCCTGTCACTGGAATATGAAATCCAGAATGTATATATGAGCCTTAGTTATAAAATTCTCTAAGGAATTTCTTCTTACTAGAATGTATTGGCAAACAGTGGAGTAGTTAGAAAAAAAATAAAGACTCTAGAGTCAACCTGCGTGTGTGCTCAGTCTCTAAGTCATGTCCAGTTCTTTGCAGACACAACTATAGCCTGCCAGGGTCCTTCTATCCATGGCATTTTCCAGGCAAGAATACTGGAGTGGATTGCCATTTCCTTCTCCAGGGGATCTTCCCAACCCAGGGATTGAACTCACGTCTCCTGCACTGGCAGGCGAGTTCTTTACCACTGAGCCACCAGGGAAGCCCAGAGTCAGACTGACTGAGTTCAGAACTGATTTTACAACTTCATAGTTATGCTTCCTCATTGGTAAAATGAAGATACTAGTACCTACTCACAGGATTTTGTTTGATGAATAAATGATATGAAATGCACAAGGCACTAAGAATAGTACCTGGCACATAGGAAGCACTCAAATAACTATTAATTGTTTTTGTTGATGTTAGTTATTATTATTCATAGTGGTAGTAATAATAGTGGCAAATAATCAACAGAATTGCATGATGGTTAAGTCATAGGATCTGGAATCAGACAAACTTCTGGTTTCACATTAATGATATGAATGATCTTGGGACAGCCTTAACATCCAGTTATATTGTTATTACTTCTTGTTTACTTTTCCAGATCATCATTTTTCAGTGGCTGTTTGAGGAAGACTTAATATGATCTGCTATTGAAAAGAAAACATGTTCACAGTTCATTTTTTGCTATTTTTCATTAAGAATTCCAATTTTATACAATTTTTATTTTTTATACAATTTAAATCTTAGTAGCTGTTCTGTTTGTGTCCCTTTTCCACCATTTAAACTTTATTTTTGCTTTATAGCCCACAGCCTGTAAAAGAAGATATTGCAACCCCCCTACCTTCTGAAAAAACACCAACAAGTGTTAATCAAACTCCTGTTGAAACAAATGAATTTCCTCAACTACCAGAAGGTTTAGAGAAGAAGCCTATCGTCCTTAAGTTCAGTGCCATGTTAGATGGTATAGCCATTGGCGCAGCACTTTTACCATCTCTGAAAGCAGAATACAAGATGGGACGAATGAGAAGCCACGGAATGACGGGTAACACTGAAGTTTGAATTCATTCTTAAAATTTATTAGTGGATTTGAGTATTAGTAATATTTTGGTGAAAGGCAAATTTGGTTTTATAGATTTATATGAAAATTTAAATTTTAATTAAAACACTTTTAAATTTCATTAACTGTTTTTTATTCAGTCAAGTGAAAATAGCAACACACATCATTGAGTGACCATCATGGACCCTGTTTTCATTTGAAGTCTTTAGAGTTATCCACTATTTAGAGACCATTTCCAACTTAAGTTGAATACATTTTTACATCTGTTAGGTTCCTATAGCCTGAATAACTTGGTTTATTTTCACATTGAGTCCGTTTAGCTTTTATCAGAGGTTGTGTTTTGTGTTATGTATCCTCTCCAAAAGCACTTTGCTTTTGTATTTTTTTCTGAAATGTATCCTATTTTTCAATCTGTTAAAATTAAAATATTTTTCTCTTATTCTGTCAACATTATAAATTACATTAATAGTTTTAAAACATATATACACATATGTGAATCAGTTCAGTTCAGTTGCTTAGTCATGTCTGACTCTTAGCGACCCCATGGACTGCAGCACGCCAGGCCTCCATGTCCGTCACCAACTCACAGTGCTTACTCAAACTCACGTCCATAGAGTTGATGATGCCATCCAACCATCTCTTCCTTTGTCTATGCCTTCTCCTCCTGCCTTCAATCTTTCCCAGCATCAGGGTCTTTTCCTATGAGTCAGTTCTTCACATCAGGTGGCCAAAGTATTGGAGTTTCAGCTTCAGCATTAGTCCTTCCAATGAATAATCAGGACTGATTTCCTTTAGGATGAACTGCTTGGATCTCCCTGCAGTCCAAGGACTCTCGAGAGCCTTCTCTGACACCATAGTTCAAAAGCATCAATTCTTTGGCACTCAGCTTTCTTTGTAGTCCGGCTGTCACATCCATACATGACTACTGGGAAAACCATAGCTTTGACTGGCCAGACTTATGTTGGCAAAGTAATGTCTCTGCTTTTTAATATGCTGTCTAGGTTGGTCTTAGCTTTTCTTCCAAGGAACAAGCGTCTTTTTAGTTTTATGGCTGCAGTCACCATCTGCAGTGATTTTGGAGCCCAAGAAAATAAAGTCTGTCACTTTTTCCATTGTCTCCCTATCTTTTTGCCATGAAGTGATGGGACCGGATGCCATGACTTAGTTTTCTGAATGTTGAGTTTTAAGCCAACTTTTTCACTCTCCTGTTTCACTTTCATCAAGAGGCTTTTTAGTTCTTCTTCACTTTCTGCCATAAGGGTGGTGTCTTCTGCATATCTGAGGTTATTGATACTTTTCCTGGCAGTCTTGATTCCAGCTTGTGCTTCATCCAGCCCAGCATTTCTCATGATGTACTCTGCATATAAGGTAAATAACCAGGGTGACAGTATACAGCCTTGATGTACTTCTTTCCCTATTTGGAGCCAGTCCGTTGTTCCATGTCTGGTTCTAACTTTTGCTTCTTTACCTGCCTACAGATTTCTCAGGAGGCAGGTCAGGTGGTCTGGTAGTCCCATCTCTTGAAGAATTTTCCACAGTTTGTTGTGATCCATACAGTCAAAGGCTTTGGCATAGTCAGTAAAGCAGAAATAAGATGTTTTTCTGGAACTCTTCCTTTTTTGATGATCCAACATATGTTGGCAATTTGATCTCTGGTTCCTCTGCCTTTTCTAAAACCACCTTGAACATCTGGAAGTTCACAGTTCACATATTGCTGAAGCCTGGCTTGGAGAATTTTGAGCAATACTTTAGTAGCGTGTGAGATGAGTGCAGGTGTGCGGTAGTTTGAGCATTCTTTGGCATTGCCTTTCTTTGGGATTGGAATGAAAACTGACCTTTTCCAGTCCTGTGGCCACTGCTGAGTTTTCTAAATTTGTTGGCATATTAAATGCAGCACTTTCACAGCATCATCTTTTAGGAATTGAAATTGTTCAACTGGAATTCCATCACCTCCACTAGTTTTGTTCTTATAGCAATGCTTCATAAGGCCGACTTTATTTTTCATTCCAGGTTGTCTGGGTCTAGGTGAGTGATCATACCATTGTGGTTATCTGGGTCATGAAGATCTTTTTTGTATAGTTTTGTTGGGTATTCTTGCCACCTCTTCTTAATATCTTCTGCTTCTGTTAGGTCCATACCATTTCTGTCCTTTATTGTGTACATCTTTGCATGAAATGTTCCCTTGGTATCTCTAATTTTCTTAAAGAGATTTCTAGTCTTTCACATTCTGTTGTTTTCCTCTATTTCTTTGCATTGATCACTGAGGAAGGCTTTCTTATCTCTCCTTGCTATTCTTTGGAACCCTACATTCAAATGGGTTTATCTTTCCTTTTCTCTTTTGCCTTTTGTGTCTTTTCTTTTTTCAGTTATTTGTAAGACCTCCTTAGACAATCATTTTGCCTTTTTTCATTTCTTTTTCTTGGGGATGGTCTTGATCACTGCCTCCTGTACAGTGTCACAAACCTTGGTCCATAGTTCTTCAGGCACTCTGTTTATCAGATCTGATCCCTTGAATCCATTTGTCACTTCAACTGTGTGTAAGGGATTTGATTTAGGTCATACCTGAATGGTCTACTGGTTTTCCCCTACTTTCTTCAATTTAAGTCTGAATTTGGCAATAAGGATTTGTGAATAAATGTGTGTATGTATTTATATAGTGTGTGTGTGTATGGGTATGTATTTATTCCTGGCCACAGATCTTGATTTTAATAAAGTTTCTGCTTCTCCTTAATTCCCTCATAAGGAAATGTGGAAATTTGGCCTGAATAATGGTTTAGGTTGTATATTTATAATTGAACAACTACACGCCAAATTGTTGATTTAAGTGTTCAGAACCAGCAGTATACTGCAACTCATGCCATATCCTTATTTGGAATACGGTCCCATTATTAACTATTCTTAAAGTCAAAGATACATGCGATTATATAATTTTATACTTAATGAATGTTTTCATTGAGTATAATTTAATTGATTTGACAGTTTCACTGTTTACTTCCATACCAAGTGGGGATCAGGAGGCAAGTTATCAACTGCTAACTGTTCTCACACAATGAAAACATTGTGTGGATTAGTGTTCCCTGTTTTTTTGTTTTGTTTTTGCACCTAGTGAATTTCTCTTGTTTTAACTCTTGTAATAAGGGCAGTTTCTTTTCTACTTTCTGTGAAGTAAAAAACATTTTAAAGTGTTTCTCCAACCAGTCCATTTTGAAGGAGATCAGCCCTGCGATTTCTTTGGAAGGAATGATGCTAAAGCTGAAACTCCAGTACTTTGGCCACCTCATGTGAAGAGTTGACTCATTGGAAAAGACTCTGATGCTGGGAGGGATTGGGGGCAGGAGGAGAAGGGGACGACAGAGGATGAGATGGCTGGATGGCATCACGGACTCGATGGACGTGAGTCTGAGTGAACTCCGGGAGTTGGTGATGGACAGGGAGGCCTGGCATGCTGTGATTCATGGGGTTGCAAAGAGCTGGACACGGCTGAGCGACTGAACTGAACTAGCACCAATGCTGCACACCTGTTAGGCTTAATAAGTGATATTTGCTGGCTTAATAATACTAGCTGACTGTTTATAGTAACCATTTGTTGTTATTCAGTTACTAAGTCATGTCTGACTCTTTGTTACCCCATAGTCTGCAGCACTCCAGGCTCCCCTGTTCTTCACTGTTTCCCGGGGTTTGCTCAGATTCATGTCCATTGGAGTTGGTGATGTTATCTAACCATTTCATCCTCTGCTACCCCGTTCTCCTTTTGTCTTCAATCTTTCCCAGCATTAGGGTCTTTTCCAATGAGTCAGCTTTTTTCAAGTTTTGGGGCTACATATATTTAAAGACAGAAAATTTTCTAAGCAAATTTAAAGTATCCTTCTCATATCTTTAAAAATAGGTTTTGGGAAATGCATACTTTTTTTTCATACTCACCATTTTTGGACATAGTAAGTAATGAAATGAGTGAATGAGCACCTGAACAACAAAAATATTTTCTCTTTTTTTCTTACAGGTGCACAGACCAGGTTTACATTTGAGCTGCCGAATCACAGACTGCGTTTTACTTCAAAAGTTTCTGCCACAGATATGTCAACCATTCCTCCTTCTGCCAGTCTTAACCTTCCTCCAGTTACTATGTCAGGGAAATATATAATGGAAGAGCATGATAGTTACTCAGATCAAGTGTGGAGTATAGATGAACTGCCTTCTAAACAAGGGTATTATTTACAGGGAAATTATCTACGTTGTGTGGCAGAAGTAGGTTCACTTTTAAATTTTCTTATTCTTTGTAATTTAGGAGTCTTTGGGCTTTAGGTGTACCAAAATATGTAGTGATGCAAATTTTTGAGAGAAATCATCAAATCATTTATTCCTACAGAATTTTTTACTGTGTCTGTTGGGAGTGTGTGTGTGTGTGTGTATACAGGTATCTCTCTCCTTATAGTTTTATTTAAACATATTTTTCTTGTTTTAGTCATCTTTGGATTCATATTTATTATATTAGTTTTCACATGCATCTCTGCAATGTTTTAATTATTCCTTTGATTATAAAAAAGCTAATAGTATTTAACATTTGTCAGGTGCTGCATGTGCACTGACTTGAACAGTTCTTAAATCAGCCCTTTGAGATAGATATTTTATTCTCATTTATAAGTAGAAAAACTGAACCTTTAGGGTGGTTACATGATTCATCTAGGTATATATACTTATTAACAATATAAAGGTCACAGAGAGAGAGAAAATAATTATAAGCACATTCACAGACTAATTTCTGTACTAGGGCAAGTTGAAAACAAGCATACCTGAGTCCATCGTTATTTTTTCCCTTTCTATCTGTACAGTTATCACAAGTTTAAAAAGCATTTAGGTATGTTTTTCATATGATTCATGGTAAGCAGGTCATTTGTTACTGTCCTAATTTGTTACAGTAGAAAACTGAATTTAAAGAGATTAAATGACTTTCCCTAAGTCCCCCAGCTATCAATTGACAGATGCTTGAATCAAAGGCATGCTTGTCCCTCAGCTTACTTTGTCAAAAAAAACTGCAACCTTTTCAGAAATCAATTTGACAATTATTTGTTTTATAAATTTTATTCTCTAGAATCTGAAGCATTTATAAGAATGCTCTTTAGCTTCTTTCTAGAAATATTACAGCTTGTAGCATATAGTTAAGTCTGGTTTGCCTTCTTTAGACTCTGCTTGTCCTAGAACCTCTCATGTACAACATGCTAGAAGTCTAATATTTTCTTACTAAAAAGTAGATTATAAAGCCTATTTCATTTTTGCTTTCTACTTCTGAAAAATAAGTGTCCCAAACTCTAGTTTAGCAATACTATTATTAATATTTCATTTGACAGAAAATAAAGCAAATCCAATCCAGTATATTGCATAATTCCTTACTAATATTAGCTATTATAAAGATATAAAGTTTATAATTGGGGCAGAACACCATCCTAAATTTACTGAGAATGCAGTTAATTATAAACATTTGAAAGAGTCTAAAGTTGCATCTCTCTGAGAGTTGCCCATTTTACTATGGCCTGAAATAGACACATGTGAAAATCATCTTTACCCACTTGATACTACTCTATCCACAATGAACGTACCCAGTGCAACTTAGACTTTATGTGAATTCTCATTTAAGAAAAGACTGCTTACATGTATTTTGCACTTAACTTTTGATCAACATATGAACACTATCAAAGTGACAGATGTTGAAGAATTTGACTTACTCATAAAGATGCTTCGATTCATTGTAAATAAACTTGAATCCAATTAAGGCCTGCTTTCTATTTAATCTATTAGTTAATTGTTGTCAGAAATTCTTTATACTAATCATGGGACATGCATTATAGTAAAGCTGAGTTTAGTATAACTGATTTGCTAATTCAGCTTCATGTAAGCTAATATAAGTTTCATGAGAACCATAATTTTGTTTTTATTCAGTTGTATCCTTGGCATCTAATGCAGTACACAGAGTAGATGGTCAATAAATATTTGAATGAGTAAAAACATTTTCTTTCACTTATACTGGTCCATTGTTCTAACACTAAAACAGTGGTCATTAAAAATAAATATTACTTCACATAATCGGTATTGAAATCAGCAGGTTTACATTTTCAAAAGATTTCTCTTACCTTATTGGCTACTGTTATTTTTTAAAAATAAAAGGAAATGGTGCCTAACAATGTCAGGCCACTAGAGTATTAAGGGATCTGAGTATTTTGACCTTTCTTCAGTATATTAATTTCAAGTATCATGTAAGTAATTGTTCTTCCTCAGAGTTTGGGATGACTTATGTGAGATGTATTTAAGATTAGTATAGTCAATATGTTAATCTAATATTCTGATTTTGTTTGGTAGGTTGGTTCCTTTGAACATAATCTTACAACTGATCTTCTAAATCACCTGGTATTTGTACAGAAAGTATTCATGAAAGAAGTTAATGAAGTAATACAAAAAGTTTCTGGTAAGATCATCTGCTACCTTACAATATAGTACATTCTCACTGGCTATAGGATGGTCCACGTACCAGTGATACAAATATTGATTCTGTCATGTAGATAAAATTGTTAACTTCCTAAAAACTCTATTCCTTTTATGGCTTTCTCACCTACAGATGCTCCTGCTTATTTATTACTTTTTTTATGTGTAATATATACATTTACAATTTATTTAACTACACAAAGCTCCCTTTGCTTCCCTTCCAAAAAAAAAAAAAAAAAAAAACCAGCTTAGTGTGTGTCTATTAATTAACTAGTCTTAATCATTGTGGACAGAATTTAGATCAGTGTTAAGATTTTGATGTTAATCTACATCAGATGGTGACTATATGCTGGCTACATGGTAAATTGTCTCTAGCAACCCTTATTATATTTTTGCTGTTTCTCAAGAGTAGATTACAAGTAACCTTCTTAATCCCTATTTTACATTTTAACAGGAAATATATGTCTCATTTAAAAATGTTTATTTGATTTTCAGTTCACAAGATAGAGTATTAAGAGGAATTAGGGTGGAAAACAAGTTAACTGTATAACAGTTCTTAAGGCTGAATATTTCCAAAGTGAATATAAATAATCATGTTAAAATAATTATTAAGCGTTACCAATAAAATGCCATCAAGAGGTGATTCCTCCATTGTTGATGAGTAAATTAATTCATTTTACAAATTTATTAAGTATCTATTCAATTATAATTGTGTTGAGTTCTCTGAATGACAAGAAAAGAGTGCTGTGTCTATGTTAAAAGAAAAACTTTAAGGAATCAGAAAAGGCTTCACACAGAGGAAGTCAAATTCAAATCCTCACAAGTGAAGTCTCATTTGGCAAGAAAGGAGAAAGACAAGATTCAGGCAGAGCTTATGGACCAGTATTTGATAAGGCTTTGAAGGAGGATAGAACATGGATTAGGAAATCGAATTATATATAGCAGCCGTGTGTGCAAGAGATTTTCCTGGTTCTCGTGGGTTGGTTCTGGTTGTATCTGAGGTTAGGAAGCTATTTGATGGTCACACTGATGAGGCCTAACAGAGGTATAGAAACTTACAAGTGAAGTAGAACAATTAAATCAATTGGGAATCTTGGAATTTTTCTGAAAATGGTTGAATACAAACCATTAAGGAAGGGATGAATATATAGCAGAAGACCTTTCTGCCACTGAAGGTGTCTCTTCTTGGAGATATACAGAAGTTCTGATGTGGCCCATTTACCTGGTTAAAGTCACATTAGAACATTGTCTATACAAATTAAGACTTTTTCAAGACTGCTGTTGCTAAATATGTATAATTAAAAAAACAAACCCTTCCAGTAACTAATTTTGTATCTCTTACAGTACAAGTGTAGAGTTCCTGGTATTAGTATGGTACTGTAAGCCATACTTAAAGTGGTTTTGATGAAAGAGAAAGGCTTTTCTTAACCTTTGAATTACATCTCTAGGAGTTATAAGAAAAGTAGGTCTATGAATAATGAAATGGAAAAGAAAACTGGAAATTAATGTTCTACCCATGAAGACTTGCCAATCACTGTGAAAAATAAAGAGCTCAGAAAATGATGCCAACATCATTTAGTGGCTAGATCTCCCTGAACCTTTCCTTCCTCACTGCAGAGACAGGATGAATCCTGGGAAAACAGCTGAAACATAAGTCACCTATCATCCAGCTGGTCCAGGGCCTCATGGAACACAGATGTTCCCTTATCTTTCTCAAAACCAGAGAATGTAACAGATTATTGAGAGGGAATGCTTTGAATCCTTGTAGCCCAATTTCTTAGTATTCTAATGTCTGTATTGCTTCCCTACTCTCCCATAATCCTCACGATTATTTTCCTTATTTATTTTTAAAACTGTTTCCTCATGCTTTCCCATTATGTTACATTTAGCTTTAGGATATTTTCTGTTGCATAGGAATACTCATGTTCACAACCATCATCAAGTTTGTTAGGAAAATTCTTTTTTGAAGAATCAGTTCTTACAGTCTTAATTGTGCATAGACTGCCTGGGTTTCAGAAGGCTGTAGGTAAGCACTGACCTGGTAAAGAGAGGAGATCTATCTTTTATTATGTACAGCCCTATGTGTGTAATGTATTTGTAATGTATTAGTAATATATTTATATATATATGAAATAAGGTTACCAGTTTTACAGTTAGATCAGGTATATGTTTAATTCATAACAAGGTAAAAAACTGTAGAGTTAATGTAACTAACAGTGTCTCTGACATTTCTATAAACTAAAAGGATTGTGTAATACATTTTGTAAGAGGCAGAGCTTGTCTTTTAAATTAAAATTTTTTGAAACTGTAAAAGATATTCAGCTTTCTGGTTTGTCCTTCTATTTCAATATTTTATTGGCTATTCTGGGTATTTTATCTCTTCATATACACCTTAGAATGAGTTTGTTGATACCCACAAAATAAGTTGGTAGGATTTGGATTTGGATTGCATGCATTGAATTTAGAGATCAAGTTAAGAACAACTGATGTCTATCTTTTATCAGAGTTTTGTAGTTTTTCTCATGTAGATCTTGTACATGTGTTGTTAATTTATATAAATACCTAAGCATTTTAATTTTTGTGGAAATGTAAATGGTATTGGGTTTTAAATTTCACATTCCACTGTTTATTGCTGCTGATAGGAAAGTGATTAATGTTTGTATATTATTAAACTTTGTATCCTGTAACCTTGCTGTAATCACTTATTGGTTCCAGGAACTTCTACATAGATGATCAAGTCATTTGTGAACAAAGACAGTTTATTTCTTCCTTCCCAATTTGTATATCTTTTATTTCCTTTTCTTGTCATATTGCATTAGCTAGGACTTCTTGTATGATGTTGAAAAGGATTGGTATGAGGGGCTATGCTTGCTTTGTACATTATCATAGTGGGAAAACTGAAAGCTTTTCACCAATTAACATGGTTTTAGCTGAAGATTTTTTTTTTAGATATTCTCTATCAAATTGAGGAAGTTCTACTCTGTTTTTAGTTTATTGAAATTCTTTATTATCAGTAGGTTTTGAATTTTGTCAAATGCTTTTTCTGCGTCTCTTAATATGATCATGTGACTTTTATCCTTTAGCCTATTGATGTGTTGAATTACATTAATTTATTACCTACTGGGAAGAAACTTCCCATCTCACTTACATTTGCTCCCTTGGATGATGCTAAATTCAATACACATAGAAAAAGAGGAATCATTTTGAGATAGAATATTTGAAAGATAAACATGCAGAAAAGCTTTTAAAATAAGACAAAGAGAAGTGGAAGCAGAGATTGGATTTCAAAATGTTAGAACATTATTTCTTGAATACCACATAGCCTGAGTAACAAATGGTTTATTAATAGGAACTTTATCCCCAAGGTCCTCTACCCCAATTTCTTCTTAAATGTATAGGCCAGACTTCTTTATCACACTCTTTGTTATTAAAATCTGTTATCTTATTTTTCATTTCTCCACATTCAGTTTTTCTTTCATTTTTTGTTTATAGAACATGTAGAAATAAATAACCAAGATATTTTTTTGATTGAAGAGATTTTTTCATTGTAATTTTTCCTTCAAATATATTTTCTGAGATATATAATCATGTTTGGTATATTTATATGTATAATGTTTTAATTTAGGCCATATAAAAAGTTCTTAATTTTCTATATATGTAGTACTATCCCGATTTTATATCTGCCATCTGCCTCAGTGAAATGTGCCATGGCTAGAGTTCCCTGTTAAAGATTCAGTTAATGATCAGTAAAAAGAGAATGTGTGTGTGTGTTTAAACACATAACATAATTACTCTATTCCTTTTGAAGAAATTGCCTCAGACCTTCAATTATTTAATTCGTTAACCTCTTTTAGGCGGGGAGCAGCCTATTCCTCTTTGGAATGAACATGACGGAACAGCGGATGGAGAGAAGCCTAAAATTCTGCTCTATTCTTTGAACTTGCAGTTTAAGGTAACATAAATAATAATATAATAATGATTCCTTAAGAAGTATTTTTCCACTTAATGTATGCTTATAGAAAACTCATATGATACATGAATATGCCAAATAGAAAATAAAATTGAAGTATTAAATATAACCCTATCCACTTAGAGAAGAAGCTTTAACAATTGAATATCATTTAGGATTTTTCCTGTTTGTGTGTGTGTGTGTATATATATATATATACACACATATATATATATATATATATATATTTCTGCCTTTTTAAAAACTTTGAATACCTCTCCACTTCAGAACATTTAGATCTACTTTATCTTCTTAAACAGCTGTGCTATATATTATACAGTTGTAAAAATTTAAGTACTTCCTTCTAATGAACATTTATTTTTTCTGATTATTGCTGTTATAAATTACTCTGTAAGAAATGTTTTGTACACTTGTCCAATTAAAATAATACCTTAATGTAAATCTTATTGCTTCTAATATTTATGATATTAGTGTTCTTAAAAATTATTCATACCAAATAGTTACTTGTAATTAATGTATTTAACCCATGAAGAGTCTGTATTTTGAATACAAAATACTGAAATGAAATTTAATAGCTAAAATTTTCTACTGACATGAGAAATTAAAGGATGTTGCCAGTTTTATCAGTTCAATAGGCATCCAAGATATTTTAGAACATGGTATTTTATTTATCATGTATTGAGAGATTTCATTTGAATGGGTGTATATTGTTGATTTAAGATTCTTTTTTTCCTCCAAACATATATAAACTACTAGGGTATTCAGGTAACAGCCACAACTCCCTCAATGAGAGCTGTAAGATTTGAAACTGGGTTGATTGAACTGGAACTTTCAAACAGACTTCAAACCAAAGCTTCCCCAGGAAGTAGCAGCTATCTGAAACTGTTTGGTAAATGCCAAGTGGACTTAAATCTGGCTTTAGGACAGATTGTCAAACATCAGGTGAGTGCTGAATATGTTGATATTAAAACTGACTTAAATGCTGCATATCATTTTGAACTACTTTAAGTATTATTATACTTTAAAAAGTATTTAGTTTAAGTTCTGAAAATTTGATTGTAAATTCTAATGAAAATTCATTGAAGAAGGCCCTTATAATTTTGTCTGGCATTTCATTTGAGTATTTTGGCAGTATATTGTTTTGGCAAATACAATCACATGAAATTTAACTAGTATCTTCATGAATACTTATAATTTCTCTTGATTTTGTTAACGCTCTGTGTTAACATTGCATGCGTGCTAAGTAGCTTCAATCACGTCCAACTCTATGTGACCCTATGGAGTGTAGCCCACCAGTCTCTTCTGTCCATGGGATTCTCCAGACAAGAATATTGGAGTGGGTTGCCGTGCCCCTCTGCAGGGGATCTTCCCGACCCAGGGATCAAATCTGCATTACCTGCATTTGCCAGGCAGGTTTTTTACCACTAGTGCCACCTAGGAAGCCCCCTGTATTAACATTAGTCAATCCTTAAAATGTTACTGGGCTTCCCTGGTGGCTCAGCTGGTAAAGAATATGTCTGCAATGTGGGAGACCTGGGTTCGAACCCTAGGTTGGGAAGATCCCCTGGAGGAGCGAAAGGCTACCCACTCCAGTATTCTGGCCTGGAGAATTCCATGGACTGTATAGTCCATGGGTCACAAAAAGTCAGACACAACTGAGTGACTTTCACCATTAATGGTGTTAAACAACTTTTAATTTAATATACAATGGAGAAAAGACAATCTCTTTAACAAGTGGTGCTGGGAAAACTGGTCAACCAGTTGTAAAAGAATGAAACTAGAACACTTTCTGATACCATACACAAAAATAAACTCAAAACGGATTAAAGATCTAAACGTTAAGACCAGAAACTATAAAACTCCTAGAGGAGAACATAGGCAAAACACTCTCTGACATAAGTCACAGCAGGATCCTCTATGACCCAGCCCCCAGAATATTGGAAATAAAAGCAGAACTAAACAAATGGGACCTAATTAAAATTAAAAGCTTCTGCACAACAAAGGAAACTATAAGCAAGGTGAAAAGACAGTCTTTGGAATGGGAGAAAATAATAGCAAATGAAGCAACTGACAAACAACTAATCTCAAAAATATACAAGCAACTCCTGTAGCTCAATTTGAGAAAAATAAACGACCCAATCAAAAAATGGGCCAAAGAACTAAATAGACATTTCTCCAAAGAAGACATACAGATGGCTAACAAACACATGAAAAGATGCTCAATATCACTCATTATCAGAGAAATGCATATCAAAACCACAATGAGATACCATTTCACACCAGTCAGAATGGCTGCGATCCAAAAGTCGACAAGCAATAAATGCTGGAGAAGGGGTGGAGGAAAGGGAACCCTCTTACGCTGTTGGTGGGAATGCAAACTAGTTACAGCCACTATGGAGAACAGTGTGGAGATTCCTTCAAAAACTGGAAATAGAACTGCCTTATAACCCAGCAGTCCCACTGCTGGGCATACACACTGAGGAAACCAGAATTGAAAGAGACACGTGTACCCCAATGTTCATCACAGCACTGTTAAAATAGCCAGGACATGGAAACAACCTAGATGTCCATCAGCAGATGAATGGATAAGAAAGCTGTGGTACACATACACAATGGAGTATTACTCAGCCATTAAAAAGAACACATTTGAATCAGTTCTAATGAGCTGGATGAAACTGGAGCCTATTATACAGTGAAGTAAGCCAGAAAGAAAAACACCAATACAGTATACTAATGCATATATATGGAATTTAGAAAGAAGGTAATGATAACTTTGTATGCGAGACAGCAAAAGAGACACAGATGTATAGAACATTCTTTTGGACTCTGTGGGAGAGGGAGAAGGTGGGATCATTTGGGAGAATGGCATTGAAACATGTATAATATCATATATGAAACGAATCGCCAGCCCAGGTTCGATGCATGATACTGGATGATTGGAGCTGGTGCACTGGGACGACCCAGAAGGATGGTCCGGGGAGAGAAGCGTGGGGTGGGGGGACGGTTCAGGATGGGGAACACATGTATACCTGTGGCAGATTGATCTTAATGTATGGTAAAACCAGTACAATATTGTAAAGTAATTAACCTCCAATTAAAATAAATTTATATTAAATAATTAAAATTAAAACATTTAAAACATTTCTGTTATTTGCTTTTATTGAGCTTTTCATTTTATCTTAGGTTTATGAGGAAGCTGGTTCTGATTTTCATCAAGTTGCCTATTTTAAAACTAGAATTGGATTAAGAAATGCCCTGCGAGAAGAAATCAGTGGTTCTTCAGATAGGGAAGCTGTGCTTATTACCTTGAATCGACCAATTGTGTACGCACAGCCCGTGGCCTTTGATAGAGGTAAGATAAAATCTATCAATACTACTTTATCAGATTTAGAGATGTTTTGGTAATACTAGAGAAAGTCATCTGTAGTTTACCAGCATAAATGCTTGACAGTATATGTCTCTTAAATTTGAAATGTGAGCATCCAAAAAAAGTTTGTGTATTCTCATCAGTTTTTGAAGTTACTTTACTTTTTAAAGTTATTTGCTTTTTACATGAATCTATAGGAATGTCTGATTTAGAATTTTAATGCTCAGTTTTTTGGTTTGGGTTACTATTGCACCCATTCTTCTTGGCAGTGTCTTTATTCGTTTATTCTATAAACATTTATTGTTCACTATGTATAAGTGGAATACATGTACGGAAAACAGGAACTCTGCCTTCAAAGAGCTCTCAGTTCAGTGGAAAGAGAGCAAAGTAGACTCCAGAGTTGAAATATATATATATAAGTGTATGTATATATATATATATACACACTTTTTTTTTCTTCTGATATATTAGGGAGTTCTCTAACTTTCTCTGTGCTTTTCAGAGAAGAAACTAATTTTTTAGGTTCAACTTGGAGTTAGGAGAGAGATAGTTACTCATGAGATAGGAAATGCAATCTTGTCCTATTTTATCTCTGTAGTTAGGAACTAAATAAATATTTGCCAAGTGAAAAAGAAAAGGAATATACATATATAAATACATATAAGCACAGGGGCCCAAGAAAATATAGCAGTAACTTTCATAAAGGAAAATGATGAGAAATAAGGCTGAATGATAGGGTCTAATTAGTGTCCCTTGGGCAAATATAATGGTTATTTTAGAAGTAATAAAGAACCATTTATGAAGCCATAAAATAAACTGGTGATGGGCATTGGCTGTTGGTAAGATCAGTTTGTTAGAAAACTACCTCTAACATTTTGTTTTGCTAAATCTGGTACACTTTTTTTTTTTTTTCCCATTTCTCACCTTACCATCCTCTGGTAAGCTTCCAATGATTCCTTAAAAGTACTTTCTACTCTTGTATCCATGTCATAACTCTTGCTTTTCCTTCTACTTCTCTGACCTCTTCATCTTTATCTTCTCTTAAGACTCCCCCTCTGTATATAGCATTAAATGATGGTTCATTTACCCTCAGATTTCATTCTTATTACAAACTCAAATGTTTTTTACTCCTCTAAATCACACTTTTAAAATGTATACTTCTAGTACTACATACCTCTCCTTCAAGAATTTTTAGCAGTTGTAACAGAAAGCTTTGTATGGTCAGGGACCATGTTTGTTTTCCTTTGTGATTCTGTCCCAGTGCTTAGCATATAGTAGGCATTTCACAAGTAATTCATTAAATGAGTGACTAGACCTGAATTATCTTCTGTGGTTTGCCATTTTGCAGTTTCCTGCTTTCTGTTTTTTTCATTTGTCTGGTTGACTATATCCTCTTAGATTCTTTCTAGTTCTAATGGTACAATTTTCTGGGACTAATTTTTATTAATCAACAGGATTTTATAGTTAAACAGTTTTACTTGCCATGTAGATTTACAGCTTTGATTTTAATATTTCCCTTGCCCTGTCTTAATTATCAAAAGCTGTGCTGTTTTGGCTGAATTATAAGGCTGCATATGACAATTGGAATGAACAACGAATGGCTTTACATAAAGATATTCATATGGCTACGAAGGAAGTGGTAGATATGCTGCCTGGTATCCAACAAACGTCAGCCCAGGCATTTGGGACTCTCTTCCTGCAGCTCACTGTGAATGATCTGGGAATTTGCCTGCCTATCACAAATACTGCACAGGTATAAAAAATAGAATCATAGTCCAAGATTTAGAACCAAACATTTCTACTAACCATATTTTTGTGTGTACAGAGTATAACAATAAATATTTTCAGGATAACAGTTTATAACTTGAGTTTAATAAACAGTAAGTAAGGTTGAATTCCGTCCAACATTATTCATCCACGGAGTATTAAATGTGGATCTCATGAGACCTTTCTCTGAATCATTTTGATGTGCCTCATAACAGTAATGAGATTGACACCCATCTAATAAATCTTTATTTTTACTTTGTATTTAGCAAAGACATCTTTGGCATATACTTGTTGATAAAATAGAAACACACTCAAGAATATGATATAATATTTGATAATTTCATCTAAAACAGGGTAGGGGATTTCCAAAGTCTTTCAAACTGTAATATTTAATGGTAACAAACTTCCAAGGTATGTGTACTGGATAAAGTAGAAATACTCTGTGGTTTAAGACCAGTTCTCGGGGATGCATATTTGCATGCTCACTTGTATAAGAGAAAAAGCTGTGAACCCCTATTATGCTAAGAAGTTATGATTATAACAAATACAGAGGTCTGTGTTTTATTGTTACAGTTTACCTTAACCTGTAACCAGTTGTTGAATGAATTTATCTTCTAGTTATTGTTTGACAGGAAAGTGTTAAGAAAACTTCTGGGTTGAGGAGAAAACTTCTGGGTTGAGGATTGGCAGTATGTGTTATGTTTGTGCTTCAGGAGTTGAAAAATGATAATACAGCATGTTGGACAGACTTCAGGAAGGCTATACACAGCAGGGATGGTTATAAAAATGAATGTTCCCCACAACTAAAACAGAGACCTGAGATTTTAAAAAACAGATAATCAGCCTTTTACACGTTTAGTTTTAAAAAACTAAATGGCAAGTGCATATCACGTGGGCAGTTTAATGTTTTAAAGTAGCACCTTTCTAAGCTGCTTTTTAACAAAGCTCTCTAAGGTTAACTCTTTCTATATGTTGGGTCTTCTAAATCCTAGGAGATTTCCAAACTTTAAAAGTTGTCACCTTTTGTCTCATTAATGTATTTTGCAGTCTAATCACACTGGAGACCTTGACACTGGTTCTGCTTTAGTACTGACCATTGAAAGTACTCTCATCACTGCTTGTTCTTCAGAATCTTTAGTCAGTAAAGGGCATTTCAAAAACTTTTGTATCCGTTTTGCTGATGGCTTTGAGACGTCATGGGATGACTGGAAACCAGAAATTCGTGGGGACCTAGTAATGAATGCCTGTGAGTTTCTCATTTTCTGTATGAGCTTTATAATTTTAAAAAATTAAAATAACCCCAACGTCATTAGTAAAACTGAAGGATATTCGTATATAGGAACTTTATTGGACTTTGTGAAATAAAGACTGTTTCTAATTAAAGATACCAGAACATATTTGTGAAAAACTGCTGCTTTCAGTAGTTTGGGTAAGTAAACCAACTTGATATTCTTATTGATGGTATAGCATTTGCTCACCCCCTGATACTTCTTGTAATTGATTTATGAATGACCAGGTAAAGTATCTTTATTTTGTGGGAATCTTAAAAGAAAGGGCTATATGTATAAGATCCAGTTCATTCTATAACATAATACAGGATAATCAGGAACTTGAGCCATAAGTAAATCCACACTTTCAAACATGTAGTATACAGAGTATAATTTGGGTGAATTCCTCTGATTCCGTAATGTTCATCAAGGTTGGGAATAACTGAAGCTGTGTTTAATATGCTATTTTGAAGATACAGGGATTTGTTTTTAATATTTTAAACATTATAGTAGATTTGATAAAGTATCATTAATCTTATAATGAAAAATTATATTTGAGAATTAAAGGTTGTGAATTAAAATTCCTCAGTTAATCTGTAGACCAAAATTAATACTTACTTTCCAGAAGATGATATGCTATTATTTAGCAATTTTCCCCTCTCTCCATTGGAAGAAAATCCCTCCAGTTGTGGGTTTTCTTTAGGTATTTGGAAGACTTTCCAGTGTTTTCATATCAAAAAATTAAAGTTTTGGTATTTAATTTTGGTAAAATTTTAGGTGAAATTCCTGGATTTGAATGCTTTGCATTTAGATAATTAATAGGTAAAATACTAGGATGTCTTTGAAATACTTCAGGTTACTAAGAAGACTTACTATCGAAGTACTCAGGCTTAATACCCAAAAGACCAAAAATAGCCTTCATCAGCGACCTTTACAAATAATCATTTTACATGGTTGTTATATATATTTTTAAAAGTCACCATAACTGTCTTTTGTTTGTGTGTTTTTTCCCTTAAAATAAATTTAAACCTATTGACTTTTATTAAGGTGATATTTTGTCATCATTGTAGTCATATTGGATAAAATATATTTGGAAGCAAGGGATAATACTGTTTCCTTAACAGTTTAAACAAAGGGAAAATGCATAAGAAATATACATCTGACTCAAAATCAAAAACATATTAAGTATATAAACAGTAGCTTAGCACTTCATTGGACATTATACCAACAAAGTAGAATACTAACATGCTATAATAATTGTGAAAATCATAATTTATTTTGAGTTTTGGAGGTTATCAAATGACTTGTATTTGTAGCATGCTTATTGTTGGGTGTCTTGGGAGGATGGCAAAGGAGGTGAGTAGAGTAGTTGTTTTGTTGATAAAAAAGATTTCCAAATTGCAAATTTGCCAAGTAGTTTACTATTTTGTAGTTTTTGTTAGTAATAAGTATACTTGCATGTAACTGATAATTTTTTTTTTAAAGAGTCGAGTTTAGGGCAGAGAAATAAAAATTAGGATTTTTTTCCAAAGATCATTTAAAAGTCATGCCCTAGAAAAAAGGTGACCCACTGTTATTTCTTCTCTCGGTAATAGTATTTGGGGAAATACAGTTAAAATTAGAAAGCACGACCTGTAGGAAGTGTTCCATGGACCATTTAAATAAATAGTAAAGATTAAACTCTTTTCATTGACATGTACTTAGAGAAGCTAAACTATTAGAAATTTGAAAAATTCCAGTCGTTCTGCTAACACCTGGATAACAGCATTTGTTTGTCACAGCAAGAAAACTGCCATCCTGGATTTTGGTTGGTCCAACTCAAAGATGACAAGTACAATGGGAAAGAGCCCAGTTGGTTTCCTACTTCTTACTTTGAGGATTCAGATCTAATCCTAAGAATTTTAATGTTCCTTATTAATACACCATGGCTCTGTATTCTATGAATTTACGTAATCTTTTTTTTTAACTTTTAAAAATTATCTTCCATTTCTTTGGATTGGAAGTCTTCAATGTTTTCTACCCTTTTCTAATTTACTAGCCTTATTATATTTCTCCAGTTTCAAAGGGTTTTGTTTTCATTCTAGCATGTTTAGATTTGCAAGGGTTGTTTAGTTTTTTTTTTTTCTATTTTGCTCTGTTTTATAACTATGACATTAAAGGTGAATTAGGTAATGTGAGTTGTAGAAATATTTTATTTGGGGAGAGTCTGTTAAACAATTTAGGCTTTATTTTTTTTAAAAGTTGTTTGAAGGATGGTATGTCTCTACTTTTAAAACTGTTGATTAACCTCTTAAAAAAAAGCTAAAGTTATCTGATTAAAGCTAAGTTGTAGAAAATTCTTCAAAGTTAAAGTCAGATGTATTCCGAGGATAAGTCAACGAGCTCAGGAGACTGATCTCATGAGACTGACATCACGGCAATCAGTCTTTTTTTTTTTTTAATTCTCATAAAAAGGTCCTTGTCAACGTAAAAGACAGGGCTGATGAATCATGTCTGTGAACTGATGTGGCAGTTCTTAGTTATCAAAAAATCAGTTTTAAAGTATTTGCATTCTCAAAGTGCCATTTACTCATGATGGTACAAATTGTCACAGCATCAAGAAACTAGAGTTTCAGAGTTGGCCAGATATTGGCCAACAGATGAGGAACTCACACATAGAATGTAAAGGTAAAACTGCAGTTAAATTCTTTTTCTTTATCGAAGTATAGTTGATTTATAATCTATTAATTTCAGGTGTATGCAGTTTAGTTCTTAAAATCAATAAGAATAAAATATTGTGAGATATGAAGTAGATTTTGCAAGTCATCTAATGTCCTTTTCTTTCTCCAGATTAAAAACTGAAATCTAGAGAGACTAGTAATCCTATTTAGATAATAATTTTTGAAAGAAAAATTACAGTATATTTAACCACAAGCATAATTTTGTTAAGGATTATTTTGGGGGTGATTTTTGTGCAGGTGTAGTTCCAGATGGTACCTATGAAGTATGTTCCAGGACTACAGGACAAGCAGCTGCTGGTGAGTTCACATTTGGTATTACTTTTGCTATATGTATCAGGTAGAATTCTGCTTTAATCTATTTTTCCTGCCTTTGTATTAGAGGATCTTTTAACCAAAACTCATTCTGTTATTCCCTAATTTTTAAAAAGTATTTTGCAATAATACTAGTATATTTTTATTTATTTAACAATTAATTAGACACCACCAGTGTATAACATAACTACAAAATGTTTGGGGAAAGACAAAGATGAATAAGATACACTTTCTACTCTATAAATTTAAATTCTAACAATGTAGTTATGGCTCTTCAGTACAACTATAAACTGTAATATGATAAGCTCAATAAAATATTGATATAAAATTCCAACTGCTATTGAAATTTATAAGAGGCAGATAAAATATCTAAATTACAAAGGATACTAGAATGAGAGAAAGCTTTATGGAAGAACTAGCATTTCAACAGGGACTTCAAAGATGGATAAAATTGTTTCTTAGGCAAAAATGGAAAATATATATAGGGAAAATTCAGGCAGAGAGAAAAATACCTATTTTGTCAGAACACAGGTTCTAATTAGCATTGCCCGAATTGGCTGCAATAGTTATGTGAAAATAAGATGGGAAAAATCTTAAGTCCCAAAATAAGGAGTTTGGACTTGATCTGGTGGACAGTGAGAAAAGCACTGAATATTTTTCAGCAAGAAAGCAGAGGTGGCAATATCAAAGGGATACTTTCATGGGTTAGTTAGAAAAATCTAGGAAACTGGTTAGGAGATACTATAGAAGTAATAACCTGTCTTGTCTCTGAGATAATAGCATAGTGTAAATTTTTATTATTTTGCCTGGTATAAAATTAGGGTAAGCGAGAGATATTTATTTAAGAGCTCTTCAAATGTTGAGGAGGAACTGATTAAGATTTCTCCTTATTATTCCTTCTTATCCTCCCAAACGTAGTCCAAGTGCCCATCCTAAGTAAACTGTCCCAGAAAATGGCAAGGCCTGAAGTCCCCACTGACTGAAAAGGTTAGGAAATTTCCAGCAATAATGTTAGAATAAAAATGTGATAACTGAAGTAAACATACATAATGGGAGGAAGAGCACGGAAAAGTCTTTGTCAGGACTCTGGCTTTTTAGTGAAAATACATTCAAACTAGCTTAACCAAAAGCAGGAACTTATCAAAAGAATTATTTGCAGATCACAGTTAAACTTAAGAATGGCTGTCTCAGTGAAGAGAAGGAACTAGGTCAATTCAAGTTAGTCTAGAAACAAGATTCCAGCTGTCACCAGGGCGCTTCCCAGCTCTTGTCTTTTCTTCATTCTGGCTGCCCACTTTTTCTTACTGCTGACGTCCTTACACGTGGCATGAAACACAGCTGCCAACAGCTCATGAACCTCATTTCCCCACCCTCAGTTACTAGAAAGGGACCATATTTTCTCAAGTCCAAAAGAGGATTCTTAGTTTTCCAACTTTGACCCTTACTTAGACTGATTATCTAGTTAACTCTGTCTAATGAGGGAGGGTCATTCCAATCCTACTACAGACACAGGAAGGCAGATGAACGTGGGGATTGGGGAGGGGGGGATTTCATAGGTCACAAGGGGAAAGTAGAGTGCTGCGCAGAGGAAACAGTAATTACACACCATATAACAGGCAAATCAGCCCCATAGTCTCATGTTTCTGACAGAACTATGAGAGGTATTAGTTATTACACAGGGCCATCATCCATTTTATTCCTTGAATGTAGAATTATTTAAATTTCTACACTTAAAGACTTACCAAAAATGCCTCTTCTTTATTTAAACAGAAAGTAGTAGTGCTGGAACCTGGACACTGAACGTATTGTGGAAAATGTGTGGGATTGATGTCCACATGGATCCTAACATTGGAAAAAGACTGAATGCTCTGGGTAACACCCTTACAACCCTGACAGGAGAAGAAGACATAGATGACATTGCTGATCTAAATTCAGTGAATATAGCTGACTTGTCAGATGAGGATGAAGTTGACACTATGTCTCCCACTATCCATACTGTAAGTAAATTCAGTTAGACTTTTTCAAGACTGGCTTTTACCCTGAGAAAGGGATATTATTAAATCATTGTTACTTATTATAGTTGCTAATTGTGAAGGAAGAAAGGGAGTGGTGGTTCTTTGTACCTACATTTATATAATTTTTTTTGTCATAATATTGTCTTTTAATTGAATTGCTTGTTTCATGACTGTCAGCCAGCTTGTGCCTTAACCTACAGATTACACATTAACAATAAAAGCAAAGAGCAAGCAAATCTGGGGAGAGAAAGTAGATTAGTGGTTGCCTAGGCCTGGAAGAGTTTAGGGGTTTGGGAGAGGGGAGGGAAGAGACTGCTAATGTTATAAGGTCTTGTTTGGGAGGTGTGAAAATCTGATGGCTGCACAGTTTTATGAATATTCTAAAAACCACTGCACTATACATTTTAAATGGGTGACTTTTAAATGGCATGTGAATTATGTCTCAGTAATGATTTTAAAAAATTAAAGTCAAAAGCAAAGTGCACACACAAAATATACATTTTATTTATTTTTTTTAAATATACATTTTAAAAATGTGTATTTCCATGTATGCTGTACATATTCTGTCTGTAGTATCAGATTATTTGATCAGTAATTATTATTTATTAGTTAAAAAGAAAGTTTCTCTCTGCTTTCATTCCAGTATTAATTTTTTATAAAATCTGAAATCTCTTTTAACTACTGTATCATGAATTAGTTTTGTTCTTGGAAACAAAATTTTATTTAAAAAGTTAACGTTACTGTTTATTGTTTAGAGTTCAGATGGAAGTGCAGTAAGTGGAGATGGCTACAAGCTCACCTTTGGGCAGCGACTTGTAAATCACCTACTAGGCCTCAGGCCCCCACATCAGCGCTATTCTGTTCCTGCAGAGTATCTTTGTGACCCAGAGATGTGGGCCTCCCCTCAGTCTAGCCAGTCCCATTTGAAAGCATGCAGAGCTCACTCATGGGGAAACGTAGGTAGCAACTATCCTTATGAAAATGAAGGGGTTTGAATCACTGGAGAATTCAAATCATCTTACTTAACATAGATCGCTTTGATTCCTGCATGCAGCTTTTGATTTAAGGTGCTATTTCTGTGATAAGATTTGCTTTGTGACCTGGGGGTGTTACTGACAGACATGCTTTTGATTTTTCAGGAAGCTGTTGATTATCGAAGACAAGGAGCATCTGGTAGCCAGCCAGGAGAACTTAGAGGAAGAAAAATTATGAAGCGTATAGTAGATATCCGAGAATTGAATGAACAGGCCAAAGTAATAGATGATCTTAAGTATGTATAATGATTTTTAATACACTATAACATTCCCTAATAATAGAACCATGAGATTTTAAATGAGAAGGGAACTGGATTGGAGCTAGTACAACCCCCTTTAGTTAAGTAAATGAGATCTCCAAGGTCCAGAGAAGTTTGGTAATTTGTCTGAGATCATACATTCATTAGTAATAAAGCTGAAAACATTAGTCTAGTGCTTATCACAGCTCCCCATTTCTGAGCATTTTAAGACTGACTTTATGTCAGTCTTTATGCATATATGCATCTCTACATGTCTGTTTACATGTATCTTTACATATGTATATATGTGTGAGTGTTTTGCTAGCAATATTTTTGGAATGCAAATGTTTGAAGAGAGGAAGCAAGTTTAGAATTTATTAAGTACTTATTGTGAATCTGGCATCTTATCTCAATTTAATCCTCATAACATTTCTGCAAGATTAGATGGCATTATCCAAACTTTATAGAAAATTGGCTCAGGGAGATTTAAAAGTCAAAATTTGAACTTGTCTTGGTCTGAATTCAAACTTCATACTTTTTTTTGTTTGCCTGTTTTAGCAGGTCACTAGAACTGAAATGAGTCTAGGGCAAGTCAAGAGCAGGGAGTAGGTGGTACTAATTTTTTTATCTGTTGCCTACTATATAGTACTGACTAGGTCATACTTGTTCTGTAAAGGCTAAATATTCTTCTTGCCAAACTTCATAATTTTGTTTCCCCCCAAGGTGGTAGTCATACGTCAGCTTTTCTAATCTTTGTACACCTGTATCTGTGGGGGTTTTTGTATTCAAGGATTTAACAGAAATGTATGCAATATATAGTGAAAGTTATTCTCTAAAAACTTTTCTGTAAAATCAGTTACAATGATTCATATTTTCTTGTTGACTTATATTACAGTTTGAGTTCTGTAATCAGGGGAAAAAATGACTTGTAGCAAAGTATACTTCCTCTAAAATTTTTTCTGAAACTTACAATTATACATAAAATTTTACATACAGATATTATTCTGCAGAGCATTTCCATAGCTTTCATAAGATTATTAAAGAGACTTCTTGATGTAGAAACAGATAAGAACCATTTCCTAAAACATTAAAGACAGTTTTTCCTTTTTTTTTTTTTTTTTTTACAGTTTGCCAGGTATGGGTATTAACATTATAGAGGGTTTTGGCCTCTCCATACAGAATCTTTGATATTCTGATAAGTTAAAGAATCAAAAAGGAGCAAGTAAAACTCATTCTTTCTTTGTTAACTCTTTACACTAACTGCCATATTTGTTTTGCATCCAGAAAATTAGGTGCAAGTGAAGGAACTATAAACCAGGAAATTCAACGTTATCAACAGTTAGAATCTGTTGCTGTGAATGATATTAGAAGAGATGTTCGTAAAAAGTTACGGAGGTCCAGTATGCGAGTGAGTAAACAAAGAGGATTTTATTAAATTATACTATTTTAAAAATGCTTTTGTTTTATGAAAGTTATGATGATAGTTATGTTGTTCTCTTGCCTTCTCCATTGCTGGTGATAACACTTGATTTTTATATCTCATGTCTACTATGTATTAAGCACTGTTTAAAGCACTTTACACTTACCAACCCATTAAATCTTTATAACAACCCTATGTGTTAGCTTGTATCATTGAGTATTTTCGCCATTTTAAAGATGAGGAAACTGAGGCACAGAGAACTCAAGTAATTTCACCAAGGATACACAGCCAGTAATCCCAATGGAGCCAAGATTCAAACCCAAACAGTGGGATTCTACAGGTTATGCCCTAGCCACTGTGTTTTGTTTGCCTATCATAAAGTCATACTCTCTTTTTTGACTCTAAGTCAAATGTGAAATCTTGAAATGTCCATTCTACCCCATCCCATTTTCCACAGCTAACATTACTCTTAGCCACTACATACTCTCAGCACTTTATTCTTACCTTTATTATTTGCATGTTTAGTTGCCCTTACTAGAGTTTGAGTCTCTTAAAGGACAAGTTATTTATCTTTGACCCTACCATCTACCACATTCTCGGATTTAGCCTAGTTACTGAACAACTGAAATAAATATAGTAGAAAATAATTATAAAACTTATTCAAGTAGAGGTAGGTTGCTTTGGGTCAAAGTGGTCTTCTTAGTAGAAAAACTAATATTTTAAAATATAGTCAGCAGAACCCTCCATTTTTCTAACCAGAATAAGGTTTTGAGTACCACCCCAATACACATGGACATCACCAGATGGTCAACACTGAAATCAGATTGATTATATTCTTTGCAGCCAAAGATGGAGAAGCTCTATACAGTCAACAAAAACAAGACCAGGAGCTGACTGTGGCTCAGATCATGAAATCCTTATTGCCAAATTCAGACTTAAATTGAATAAAGTAGGGAAAGCCGCGAGACCATTCAGGTATGACCTAAATAAAATCCCTTACGATTATACAGTGGAAGTGAGAAATAGATTTAAGGACCTAGATCTGATAGATAGAGTACCTGATGAACTATGGAGTGAGGTTCGTGACATTGTACAGGAGACAAGGATCAAGACCATCCGCATGGAAAAGAAATGCCAAAAAGCAAAATGGCTGTCTGGGTAGGCCCTACAAATAGCTGTGAAAAGAAGAGAGGCAAAAAGCAAAGGAGAAAAGGAAAGATATAAGCATCTGAATGCAGAGTTCCAAAGAATAGCAAGAAGAGATAAGAAAGCCGCCTTCAGGAATCAATGCAAAGAAATCGAGGAAAACAACAGAATGGGAAAGACTAGAGATCTCTTCAAGAAAATTAGAGATACCAAGGGAACATTTCATGCAAAGATGGGCTTGATAAAGGACAGAAATGGTATGGACCTAACAGAAGCAGAAGATACTAAGAAGAGGTGGCAAGAATACACGGAAGAACTGTACAAAAAAGATCTTCACGACCCAGATAATCATGATGGTGTGATCACTAGTCTAGAGCCAGACATCTTGGAAAGTGAAGTCAGGTGGGCCTTGGAAAGAGCATCACTATGAACAAAGCCAGTGGAGGTGATGGAATTCCAGTTGAGCTGTTTCAAATCCTGAAAGATGATGCTGTGAAAGTGCTGCACTCAATATTCCAGCAAATTGGGAAAACTCCGCAGTGGCCACAGGACTGGAAGAGGTCAGTTTTCATTCCAATCCCAAAGAAAGGCAATGCCAAAGAATGCTCAAACTACTGCACAATTGCACTCATCTCACATGCCAGTAAAGTAATGCTCAAAATTCTCCAAGCCAGGCTTCAGAAATACATGAACCATGAACTCCCTGATGTTCAAGCTGGTTTTAGAAAAGGCAGAGGAACCAGAGATCCAATTGCCAACATCCGCTGGATCATGGAAAAAGCAAGAGAGTTCCAGAAAAACATCTATGTCTGCTTTATTGACTATGCCAAAGCCTTTGACTGTGTGGATCACAATAAACTGTGGAAAATTCTGAAAGAGATGGGAATACCAGACCACCTGACCTGCCTCTTGAGGAACCTGTATGCAGGTCAGGAAGCAACAGTTAGAACTGGACATGGAACAACAGACTGGTTCCAAATAGGAAAAGGAGTACGTCAAGGCTGTATATTGTCACCCTGCTTATTGAACTTATATGCAGAGTACATCATGAGAAACACTGGACTGGAAGAAACACAAGCTGGAATCAAGATTGCCAGGAGAAATATCAATAACCTCAGATATGCAGATGACACCACCCTTGTGGCAGAAAGTGAAGAGGAACTAAAAAGCCTGTTGATGAAAGGGAAAGAGGAGAGCGAAAAAGTTGGCTTAAAGCTCAACATTCAGAAAACGAAGATCATGGCATCTGGTCCCATCACTTCATGGGAAATAGATGGAGAAACAGTGGAAACAGTGTCAGACTTTATTTTTTTTGGCTCCAAAATCACTGCAGATGGTGACTGCAGCCATAAAATTAAAAGACGCTTACTCCTTGGAAGAAAAGTTATGAGCAACCTAGATAGCATATTCAAAAGCAGAGACATTACTTTGCCGATTAAGGTCTGTCTAGTCAAGGCTATGGTTTTTCCTGTGGTCATGTATGGATGTGAGAGTTGGACTGTGAAGAAGGCTGAGCGCCAAAGAATTGATGCTTTTGAACTGTGGTGTTGGAGAAGACTCTTGAGAGTCCCTTGGACTGCAAGGAGGTCCATCCAGTCCATTCTGAAGGAGACCAACCCTGGGATTTCTTTGGAAGGAATGATGCTGAAGCTGAAACTCCAGTACTTTGGCCACCTCATGCGAAGAGTTGACTCATTGGAAAAGACTCTGATGCTGGGGGGGATTGGGGGCAGGAGAAGAAGGGGACGACCCAGGATGAGATGGCTGGATGGCATCACGGACTCGATGGACGTGAGTCTGAGTGGACTCCGGGAGTTGATGATGGACAGGGTGGCCTGGTGTGCTGCCATTCATGGGGTCACAAAGAGTCGGACACGACTGAGCGACTGAACTGAAGCAATACATAAGAACTGATTAAATCAGAGCTGCTAAGGTTAGAGGAAGCGGGGAAGGCTTCAGGGATCCTTAGTTCATTGGCTTGAGCTCTTTCCTTGCTCACCACCAGAGTCCCAGACAACATCATTTGAATACTGTTCTAAATTATTTAAATTAGGGATAAAATTCAACTTAATATTCATCACTGGCTTCTAATGATGCTAAATGAACAGTGATGATCGGTAATATATAACTTTAAAATTTTTGACACTGTGTACTTCACAGTCATGTGACATAGTGTTAATGTTGCTTGCATACTATTTATGTTAGTTTATATTTGGCAATTAACTTTAAAAAATAAAACTAGGTAGAGAGGATTAGGGAAATTATTGAAATTACATCTATGTTCTTAACATTTATCAAATTTGTCAATTCCCTTTTAATTCCACTCAGTTCCCTTTTAATCCTCTTGCTTTCTTATCTCCATTATTAGACTTTTTAATATCCAGTCTCTCCAAACTACAAATTTGAAGAAGGATTTAGAGACAAGGAGGGTGTTCCAGTCGGCACTTCCTGCCTGTCCTTTTCTGTAATTTGAGCTCTCTTGGTGGGGTAGTACTTGAAATGATTAGTGTCACTCTCTCCCTCACCTTTCTCCTGGAGTCCTTCTGTTCAATTCTCATTTTCTTTTCTTACTGTTTTCTTTTTTCCCCCTGATTTCTGGACCTCTCAGCCTTGCTCCCAATCTTTCCTTTCAGGCCAGCTAGTGGCTCTTACTTTCCTTTTAAGAGGAACTGACGTATGGACTAAAGAGGAGCTGATTCCTGCTGCACTTTGATCCATCTCTGTTGTTAAGTGATATTTAAAGTCACAATTTAAGAGAACTTGTTATTGATCTGAAGGAGACTAACTTGTTAACTAGCAGAAAATTTTATCTGAAGTCAGATATTATAACAGCTAAAGTCACCCTATTTCTTTCCCCTTCATTAGGCTGCTTCTCTAAAGGATAAGTGGGGTTTGGGTTACAAACCAAGTTACAGCAGATCGAAGAGCATTTCAGCTTCTGGAAGACCACCTCTTAAGCGAATGGAAAGGGCAAGGTAATAGATTCCAATCGATGAAACAAGTAATACGATTGCTGACTCTTTTGCCAAAGTTCACTACTTATTTATTTTGTTCTAATTGGGCAAATTACAAAATTAAGGTAGCAAATGGATGCTGTCAGTATAAGAAGTTTGAGGAATTCTGTCTCATTTAAATACACTTTTATTTTATAAAAGTCATTATGTATTTTTTAGTAATGATGTACATTGTCATTTAGACAAATTTATGTGTAAACTTATAGACCATCCAAAGAAATGAATATTTGCATATTTGTAACTACAGCTTTAAATTTGTCACTGTAGAAAAGGTTCTTTTTTTTATGAAATAGAAAATTAGCATATACTGGAGGTTCAACAGAACCAAAATTTTTTTTCTTTTTTTATATTATTTTTTTTTTTTTACTTTACAATATTATATTGGTTTTGCCACACATCAACATGAATTTGCCACAGGTGTACATGTGTTCGCAATCTCGAACCCCCCTCCCGCCTCAGTGCACCAGCCCCAAGCATCCTGCACCCTGTCTTGATTTTATATGGAAAAATGTAAATTTTATATATTATAGAAAAATACACAGAAAAATATAGTTTTACTAGTGAAAAAACAATATAGGGACTTCCCTGGTGGTCCAATGGTTAAGACTTTGCCTTCCAGTGCAGGGGGTGGAAGTTCCATCCCTGGTCAGGAAACTAAGATCCCACATGCCTCGTAGCCAAAAAAACAAAACCTAAAACAACAGAAGCAATACTGTAACAAATTCAATAAATATTTTAGTCCACATCACATACACACAAACTAAAAAAAAGAAGAAAGAAGCCTTAAAAACACTATACAATAAGTATAAATTGTGTTTTATAAGGTTTGGTTTTAGAAAATCCTGTGTTAATCAAAGCCATGAATTTTGTTTAATGCAATGATAAAGATTAAGGCATACCAAAAGTTCAATCCTTGGATAAAGTAAATATTTAGAAATAAAGTGTTAATGTCATTAATCAGACTTTTATAAAAGTCCAGGGTTTTTTTAAGAATATTAATGTTTAATAACCTTATATTTTACTTACAGTTCTCGTGTAGGAGAAACTGAGGAGCTCCCAGAAATCCGTGTGGATGCAGCATCTCCTGGACCCAGAGTCACTTTCAATATCCAAGATACAGTAAGAGAGAGACTATTTGTTGGTGATATACAGAGCTAAAGAATATTTAGTAATTACTAAATTATATGAGTTACTCAGTGAAATACTAATTCCTACAAGTGGAAGTATGAATTATGATGGTTAAAGTCTCTGTACTTTACCAAATAGGGCTCTGCCCGAATGCTATCATTGAGAGCCGTACTGCAAGTATTAGTGTTTTATGTATAGTCTCCATACTGCTTGCTCATAGGTAGAAACGTTTTGTTGAATAATTTCTTTCAAGTTCAGTTCCACATTAAACTAGGTATTTTATACAAATGTATATGTATATGTTTTTTATTTAATTTATTTTATTATTTATGTACTTTAGCTCAGAACATATAGAAATAATATTAGAAACTAGTAGTAAAAAAGTCAGTTTCAAAGTTATATTATAATTTTATAGCATTATAATTTTATATTATAATTTTATAAAATTTTTGTTAGAATGTTTGCTCTTTTGTTGTTTACTTTTAAAACCTTGGTTTTTTTACTTTTCATAAATTTTTATAAATTTTCTTATTATCTTAATTAAGTTGAAAAAAACAGTATGGGGAAGTGCACCACAATCGAGCTGTCCTGGGGAAGGGTATTTTCAGGTACTTTTTAAGAACAACATAAGTTTTCCTTTAAAATTATTTAACCACTCTGAAAATCTGCTTTCAAAATGTCTTCCTCTCATTTCATACTAAACTCGGGTCTTGAAAATATTTTATATAAAGCTTTAAAATGATTGGTTGAATTCTTTTTTATCATGTATATTTCATAAACTCTTGCATGAATATATTTTAGTTCTATACTTATAATTTAATAGTAATTATTTAATCTCAAAAATTAAGGGACTAAATCAGTGTACCAAATTAATGAAATCATAAACCAAAAACTGCCATATATTAGTTATTTGGTAATCTTTAAGTGAATCTCTTTTTCCCTACATTCATTTATAAAAAGGATCTTTTAAAAAAATGAGTTACCTAATTCAAACTAGAATCAAACTTATCTCGGAATAACAAATTAATCATTGAATGTTATTTATTGAGTCACTGATATAAAAAAGCATGTATAAAAGTATTAAAAATTATGTTCAAAACAGTATGGAATGTGCTACACAATCATTTATAAGTTAAATTAACACCTTTAACCACATGTTTTCCCTAAATATAGTTTTAAGAGTAAAATTTAATTTTAAAATTGTATTTGTATAGTAGGTGTATAAATCTTTGTCTAGAAATTTTCCACCAAGTTACCTTTAAAAACTGGAACTTACTCCACATTTGTTTTGTTTCACTTCCCCCACTCTTTTAAGATAGCCTCAATATATATCCCATAGTTCCACTGAATTTAGTCAAGCTGAATTGTTTTAGAATTATTCAGTTGTAATAGAGTAAGCTTGAGAGACCTGTCCTTTTTTCTAAAACTGAACTTGGAAACAAATCATTTATAGTGAATTGAATAGATTCTACTAATTTATGTTTTCACCTGTCCAACATTTTTTAAATCAAGAAAATTGACATGTAACATTATTTTCAAATGTACAGCATAATTATTTGATATATGTATATACTGTGAAATGACTGATTTATTCTTAAAGGCATTAATATTTGAATTGATTCAAGTCCTATTTCTAAATTGTGTATGCTATTTATAAAAAACAGTATATAAAAATAAGTTACAAAATAGATCATTAAGCATGGTTAAATAGAAAGTGAAAGTTAAAGAAGCTCAGTTGTGTCCGACTCTTTGCAACCCCAAGATAATACAGTCCATGGAATTCTTCAGGTCAGAATACTAGTCAGTAGCCTTTCCTTTCTCCAGGGGATCTTCCCCACCCAGGGACTGAACCCACGTCTCCCACATTGCAGGCAGATTCTTTACCAGCTGAGCCACAAGGGAAACCCGGTTAAATAGAAAATAAATATAAAACACAGGGATATTTATCTACATAAACTCTTAGCACAGCTTTAAAGAATCAAAGATTTTCTTATAAAATATGACTTACTTATTTACTAAATGATGTTTTGAAGAAAAGCTATAAAGAAAATCTAGATTCTGCAAATGTTTGAAATTTTGATTATAGGATTTCACTATGCATCTAATTGTAGTATCAATAAATTTACCTTGCACATTATACATTTCAAAGGCTTGTCACATTCTCAAAGGATATGTAAGCAACTCTCAAAACATGGAATCAAAATTAGGACACAGAAGTTTGGGGTTTTTTTTTGTTTTTTTTTTTGCCTACTTAAATGAAGTGGCCTCATGGTACAGTCCTCAGGGAACAAAATTATATTTATACAAACTATTCACCTTAAAATATAGGATTCTTACATTGGGTTGGCTGACATGCTTAATTATGTAACTATTTAGACATCTTTCTTCAGCCCTTTAGGGCCCATTTTAAAAAGATGTATCCACAGAAAGTATTCTAGAAGCACAGAGTGCATTCTGTACTAACACCTGCATGCTCTTTGCATCAGTAATTGCTCTCTTGACCTTCTGATTTAAAGTTGATCACATTGTTTCCCCTTGTCTCCATACTATGATTAACTATTCTTTAAAGAATTATACTATGTACAAATCAACATGATGCTACATGCGTAATAAAGTAAAATTTCACTCTGTGATTTTTAGTGTGTCAGTGGTATGACTTTCTGTGGTTTGAACTTCTTCCTTCCTTGTTTTGTATGCCATTTCATATGTTCACAGAGCTGACTTTTCAGTTCAGAGAGAGGAAATCCAATTTTGAGATTTTAAATGCTTAAACATATATTTTTTCTTTTTCTTTTTTAACTTGAAAAGAGGTTTGTATTATGAACCTGATTCATGTTTTCTCTCTTTACATTCAGTTTCCAGAGGAGACAGAGTTGGACCTCTTGTCAGTAACCATTGAAGGTCCTTCCCATTACTCATCAAATAGTGAAGGATCATATTCCGTGTTCAGTTCTCCCAAAACCCCAGGAGGCTTTTCACCAGGCATTTCTTTCCAGTCTGAAGAGGGCCGACGGGATGACAGTTTGTCTTCTAGCAGTGAAGATTCTGAGAAAGATGAAAAGGATGACGACCACGAGAGGGAAAGGTTTTATATTTACAGGAAACCCTCGTGAGTAGTAGCCCTTTTATTTTAAGATCCTTAGGCAGTACCTTAGAGCTGAGCTTAAAACATTTTACAACTGTTAATGTTTACAGAAAAACAAATAAATCTTACTGTGCCTAGCCAGAGTGAGACTGAGACATATCCATGATTTACTAATATAATCTAGCTCCATATGGCATTATTGTTTTCTTCCCCCCCCTTTTTTAATAAAACCCGGAAAGTAGCATTTAAATTTTACACTTTGTGAAATGAAATCTCCTCCAAAATGTAGAATGTAGGTCATATTCTGATATTCAGACTCTTCATTAGCCACTGATTGTGCCTGTGTCCCAAGTACTTAGCACATTGCCTGGCACATAATAATTCCTCAGTACATAGTTGTTGAATAAAGTGTGACTCCATTAAACTTAGGAAAATACCTCAGTTAGTAAGAGCTATCTGGGTAATTTGTGTGAATTTACAAAATACTAAAATTTATTTACAGACTTTATTTCCAAAGTTATTTGGCTCAAACAGTAAAAATTCTGCCTGCAATGCAGAAGACCTGGGTTCGATCCCTGGGTCAGGAAAATCCCCTGGAGGATGGCATGACAACCCACACTTCAGTATTCTTGCCTGGAGAATCCCATGGACAGAGGATCCTGGCAGGCTACAGTCCATGGGGTCACAAAGAGTCAGACACAACTGAGCAGCTAACACTTTCATTGCTCACATAACATGTTGGAAAATAGTTTGCTGAAAACTCTTCCCATTTTACTACAATGTAATGACAAGCTGTTCTTTCTCTAGACATACATCTCGTAAAAAAGCAACAGGCTTTGCTGCTGTTCATCAGCTGTTTACAGAACGCTGGCCAACAGCCCCAGCCAACAGAAGTCTTAGTGGCACAGCTACAGAGAGAAATATTGACTTTGAACTTGATATTCGAGTTGAAATTGATAGTGGAAAATGTGTGCTCCACCCAACCACCCTTCTACAAGAACATGATGATATAAGCTTGAGAAGGTAAGATATTGGTCAGGAATACTATTTATATATCACTAATCATAACAAACATTTCTCCCCACATCCCAAAATGCAGATTTAAAGAGTGTTTTTAATCATAGTTTGAATGTTTGAATGTTGATTTGTATAACATTCTATTTCTTTAAGCAAATGTATATTTTTTGATGATTAGAAATGGATGACTGATTTAGATTCTGCAAATTTGTTAAACAGTTTTATCTTTGGAATTCTCCAAGTATGAATTTCTCAGTTAGTCCCTATCCTTTTATTCACATTTCTGTTTCAAAGAATGGTACAATACTCAAAGGTGTCTTGTTATTGAGAGTTTGATGAATTCATAAAGAAATAAGAAAGATTGGGAAACAGTTGAACAAAGAGGCTTCAGTAAACTGGAATGTTGCTCAGGCTGTAACTGTAGCTTTACCATGTTTCCATCATTGAAGAAATAGTTGTATAAACAGGTCTAAAGTTAGATTAGTTTTTCTTTGAATTTCTGTTTTGCTTTTCCTTCCTAATCTAAAAAAAAATTAGAGAAAATAATAATATTAATAATCTAGTGGATGAGTAAGAAATGGGTGGAAATACAGTAAAACATGTAGGAAGAATGCTGACAATTGTTGAAGCTGGGAGATGGGTCCATGGGGGTTCATTCTACCATCCCATTTACATTTATATGTTTGTAATTTTCTATAATAAAAGATTTTTAAATGTCTCATTGTCTAATGAAGATTTTTATACAATGAGATGACAAAAAGGCAGTATAACTAGTTAAAGTCTTAGAAGTGTAATAGTGATGATAAAAAGAATGTTAATTTATTTTTGGTTGACTGCAATAAGCCAAAATAAACTTCTGGTATTCGGCTATATTTACCTACGTAAAGAGTAGTTTCATTTGGTTCAGCCTTCGTTTGGAAGAGTTGTGACCTCAGGAAAGGACAAAGGTAACTGCCCTGTATAGTTATGGAACATACAACATAAACCTCATCCATGCAAGGATTAGCCAGTTTAGCTAGAGATAATGACAAGCCTCACTTTTTCAACTTTATTAATAGAAATTTGACTTTAAACAACATGAGAATGTCTTTCAAAAAGATAAAAAAACATTTTTTTCTTTTTATAGGAGTTATGACAGAAGTTCCAGGAGTTTAGATCAAGAATCTCCTTCCAAAAAGAAGAAGTTTCAAACTAATTATGCTTCTACCACCCATTTAATGACTGGCAAGAAAGTGCCATCATCTCTACAAACAAAGCCCAGTGACTTAGAAACAACAGTATTTTATATTCCTGGAGTTGATGTAAAGGTAAACACCTAAGTATTTAAAATAAGAAATTAGATTATTAGCAGCCAGGTTTATTTCCTATCATATGTATTCTTCCTTCACTGCTGCTGCTGCTGCTAAGTCGCTTCAGTCGTGTCCAACACTAGTTACATTAAAATGAGACTTTCTGAAGTTTTCTCTAATGTAGCTGTATTCTGAACATGAGACCTTCTAAATTGCACATTGCCCCATGTGCATGAAATTTTCCATGAAATTTTGACAGGAAGAAGTTAATTTTCTTTTTTAAACATTGATATTCATGTTTGCGAAACATTGCCTAGTGCAACTTTTTTAGATTCTAGAATTACACATTCCTAGAATGTTAAGCTAGAAAGAATTTAAAATAGTATCTGGGATGACCTCTTTTCACTTTAAAAATGAAAAAAAGCTAATAAGGAATTTGCTAGAGTCACAGAGCTAACTTGTAAAATCTTCTGGTTCCTGGATCAGTGTTCTTTCTGCCGCATTTTAGTACATTTCTTTGTTTTCCTCATGTGCATAATTTTAATTTTGGAAGTTTATTTGTTTCAATACAGTTGCATTACAATTCCAAGACTCTAAAGACTGAATCACCTAATGCCTCCAGAGGATCTTCCTTACCACGAACACTCTCTAAAGAGTCCAAGCTGTATGGTATGAAAGATAGTGCAACATCTCCTCCTTCTCCTCCTTTACCCTGCACTGTCCAGAGCAAGACTAACACCTTACTTCCTCCCCAACCCCCACCTATTCCCTCAGGTATTTAAGGGAAATATACTTTAATTTTTTTCATAAATTAATTTCAAGTCATCACCTACTTGCTCTAGGAAGACTTTCAAATTCACATGTTTAAGAAAAAAGGACTTAGACTTGCCAATAATGACTGTACAAAATTCATGTATGGAAGTGTAAGCTAATTCCTTTTGCCTAGTTTTCAAATTGCTATTACCTTAAGAATATCAGCTTCTACTTAATTTTGAACTGAACTGGATCAGTTCAGTTTCTATATTTAGAAAGTCTTATATAGTTCAGATTTGGGAGCTTATGATCTAGATGGAAACATCACACTTATATATTTAAGACAGAATACATTGAACTTAAACCATATTTATTATCTATTATTGCATAGCAAATTATCCCAAACTTAGTGGCTTATAATCTTAGACATAGTTTCTGTGGATCAGAAATTCAGAAGCAGTGGGGCTGGGTGCATCTAACTTCACAGTTTTCTAGGAAGTTGCAGTCAGGATGTTGGCTAGGGATACAGTCACCCAAATGCTTGACTGGGTCTGGAAAATCTGCTTCCATCATATCCCATTCACATGGCTGACAAGCTGGTGCTTTAGTTTCTCCCCACATGATTGGGCTGCTTGAGTGTTCTCGTGACATGGCAGCTCACATTCCCTCAAAAGGAGTGATACAAAAGAATACATGGCTGAAGCTGCAATATCTTCTATGCCTTAGTCTCAGAAGTCACATACCATCATTTCCACAATATCTTGTTCATCATATAGGTGACCCTTATTCAGTGCGGGAGGGAACTACACAAGAGCATTAATACCAGGAGGAAAGGACCGTTAGAAGTTACTTTGGAATCTGGCTACTATACTACATGAATAATACCTTATATATATAATAGAATTTCCAAAAATGGGAATATTGGGTTGGTAAAGAATTAGTGAAAAAGCTTTATTTGAGAGATGGAACTTGATACATAAAATTTTCAAAGTAGCTGTAATCATGATAATAATGCCTAATATTTTTATATCACTTTTAAATTGACAAGACATATCTATGTCCATTAAGTACAGGGCATGTATTATCCCCATTTTATATATGAAGAAAGTTAAAGCTCATAAAAGTTGAATTTCTTTCCTAAGTTTACAAACTAATACATGGTAGACTTGGAAACCTAAGCCAAAGTTATCTAAAACTTAGCTGTTATATCATTCTGTTGACATGGAAATATTTAGTCAGGTAGAAGGAAGGAGAGATGCAGCCCATGTAAGGAGGCATGTAAATATTTACCAGGTAAGAACAGCAAGAACCTAAGAAAGTGTAAAAACTAATGTTTTTCCTCACTTGCCACAAATTATCATTAGTCAGAGTTCTCTATATCTTCTTAAGTTGACAGATAATACTAAATGAGAGACTAAATGCTAAAATAGTAATGAAAGAGTTGGCGAAGTGTAAATTTGAAAAACTGAACCAAAATTTGTGACCTAGAGCAAGTAGGAGTAACTGTTGTATTTATATACATCACTGATCATCTCTGTATTCTAACAATAAGATTTCTATCAACCTATTTTTATTGCATTCTTGTATGGTTTTAAGTACAAGGTGCTTCACCTGATTAAACTCATATAATTCTAATTTCTCACAAAATTATGTTTTCTGGAAACTGTTAAATTCATCTCACATCTATACATGTTCTAGCCAAAGGAAAAGGAAGTGGAGGAGTAAAAACAGCCAAGTTATATGCCTGGGTAGCACTTCAATCATTGCCAGAAGAAATGGTGATCAGTCCCTGCCTGTTAGACTTTCTGGAAAAG
Source organism: Budorcas taxicolor (assembly GCF_023091745.1). NCBI lineage: Eukaryota > Metazoa > Chordata > Mammalia > Artiodactyla > Bovidae > Budorcas > Budorcas taxicolor. The sequence goes on along the minus strand of NC_068926.1, from coordinate 35,724,180 downwards.
GCTCTGGAAACTATCCCAATTACACCAATTGAAAGGAACTATACAAGTGAGTGTCCTCTTAAATAACTAACTGCCCATCACATGTATTTTGGGGTCCTGTTACTAGAAGGATTTTGTAATGTTTTTATATATTACTGTATAATACATTGAATGATAAAGGAATTATAGAACTGAAAAAGAACTTGAGAGACCATCTAGTCTTGGTGGAGTTTATGATTCCTCCATGGCTACAGCTATTTAATGACAAAATTAACATCCTTAGTCCTGTGTTTGAAGAAGGAAATGGCAACCCACTACAGTATTCTTTCCTGGGAAATCCCATGGATAGTGGAACTGGCAGGCTGCAGCCCACACATTCACAAAATGGACATGACTTAGCAACTAAACAACAGGTCCCATATTAGAGTGACTCTTGGACTGGAAACACTCCTTGAGGACAATGGCAAAATTACTGTTTTCTTTGTATGTTGTTTGGTACAGTAGCGGGAATCAAGAATTTGAAGGAATGAGTAAGAGGTTTGAATAGGGAAAGTTGTAATGAATAATGGGCTACAGAAGCCAATGTTTCTATGCATTCATGCCCCTGATCTCAGTACTAGCAAAAGAGAAAAGGATCTTTTAATAAATAGTTTGCCTTTACCCTAATAGTAAAACTTTAAATACTTTAACAGCTGTGAGCTCTCAAGATGAAGATATGGGACATTTTGAAATACCAGATCCTATGGAAGAATCAACAACATCACTAGTATCATCTTCAACATCTGCTTACTCTTCCTTCCCTGTAGATGTTGTGGTTTATGTACGAGTTCAGGTAATATACTTCATCTATTCCTTTTTATTTTAAAGAGAAAATGTTTTCTTAAGTTTATTTGAACATTTACAATATTAATTCCTTTTAAAGTTTTCTTAAGGTTCATGGACCTTTAGTATGTCTATAATGGCCTAGAGGTTGCCTGAACCTCTGGAAAGTATGTGTGCAATTTTATGTGTTATTTATTTGTCTTTATTTGTCTGCTGAGGAAGTAGGAAGTTCATATCTTTGAGTGTTCAAAATTGAGATCTCATTATTTTGTGTCAAAGGTAAAAATATGTAAGTTAAAACCCTTTTTTAGCACATTATGACTTTTAAAAATTATATCATGCCACCTGTATTTCTTGTCATTATGGTTATTTGTGGGCAGACATAAAGTGAAATTGAGATACAAAGTCACAATAGTACCTTTTTTTAGATTCTTCTAAGGGTTATATAATTATGTATTTAATAATTTTATTCTAAAATTCTGTCCTGTTTCAGGCCTGTAGGAGTATAGGCTACCCCTCTGATACTGTGGTTTAAGTTCCAGACCACCACTGTAATAAAGAAAATATTGAAGTGAAGCAAGTTATATATTTTTTTATTTCCCAGTGTATATAAAAACTGTTTATACTATCCGATATTCTATTAAGTATGTAATAGTATTATATCTAAAATAAAACAATACCTACCTTAAGTAAAAAAGAATGCTATTGGAAAAACTATACCATTAGACTTGCCCAAGGAAGGGTTGCCACAAACTGTCATTTTGTGGGAAAAAAAAAAAAAAAAACTCAACATCTACAAAGCACAGTAAAATGAGGTATGTTATATTAGCATTCAATTGAGTCTGCTTATTAAGGAGGATTTAACTTGTTTCCAAACTTCAAGGTTTAGTTTATTTTCAATTAAAACTTTATGATCAGTCTCAAGATTAAAAGAAACACTAATGATCATCTCTTTAGTAATTTCTACAAAAGCAATTTGGCCAAAAGAATTTCAGTCTGATCTTCTGGAGTTTTGCACTAGCTTTTTTGAAGATCTGATGAAAACATGTAATAAGTGAGGGCTTGAGAGTTTGTAAAACTTCAGTTATAAATGCAATAGCAGCCTTTTAAAATTGCAGCATAAAAAAATCACTTCCTTTAAAATACTTGATTATGGACAATATGAACATAAACATATTTAATGTTCTGAATTATCTAAATGTCTACATATTTACTGTTTACAATTCCTCAAATATTTAGTTTTAAAAGTGATATGATTTTGTTAATGCATTTTGGTTATTGTATCATGTGTCTGTTTGAAAAAGGTAGGACATTAAACTCAAAATAATAAATTTGATATATGTAGACTGAGATGGAAACTGAATGTAATTTCTGGAGTCCAATAGAAAAATTTTTAATCACCTAGTTTTAGAAACTTTTCTTTGTCTTTCTGTATTTTTCAGCCCTCGCAGATCAAGTTTAGCTGTTTACCAGTGTCAAGAGTAGAATGCATGCTAAAGCTGCCATCCCTGGATTTGGTGTTTTCTTCAAACCGAGGAGAACTGGAGACTTTAGGGGCTGCATATCCTGCAGAGACCTTATCCCCTGGAGGCAGTGCTCCTCCAAGCGGAACAAAAACCTCCTCCAGCAAAACTGGAGTACCAGGTGTGGAAACATTTGTTTATTCAATTAGCATAAAAAGCCAAGTACTAGTTTAATAGTAATTAACAAACATTTCCAAATAAATACATTTGGAATAGGAGAATATTTGAGAATTAGGTAATTTATAGAAAAAAATCCATAGTGGATCAGTTTTGAGTGTATTTCATTATACCCAAGGAATGACAGTTGCATAGCGTTTTGTTGTCCATTCATGTGCATATTACATGTACTGTGAAGTGTGAATGATAATGTGTTGAAGTACTTTTGAATGTTTTATTTTATGCTGTATTTTTACATTATGAGTGATCAGTGTTGCAAATGGTAAGAGCTGTAGTATTATCTTGCAAGGATTTCTTATCACACTGAATTAAAAGTATATCAAATTGTGTGTATATGTATAAAAAATTTTAGTAAAAATTTTAGGTAAAATTTTGTTACTTAACTCAAATGTCTGTTTCATGAAAGATTTAGGTATTAAAATAGAACTGATGATTTCCTAATGAGATAGTCACTTTTCACTCAGTGTCATTTCTGCCCTAAAAATCATCTGGAGATCACAAATGCAAGTAGTGAAAATTTTATGGGACATTTTAAAAAAGACCAGAATGAATGAAAATGTAAAACAACTGATAAGAGAACTAATAATAAGACAGTTTAACAGTTCTACCCCTAAAGCAGATATTGGAATATTCACTTTTTTCTTAATATCAAAATGTCATAAATTAACACAATTTATTATAGCAGTATATACGCATTATGCTAGGAATATATAATGAAAGGAATATAAAGTAAGCAGCTATTTTTATGCCCTCCTTTCTTTTAGAAAATGAAAAAGTGAAGTAGCACCCTTACTTTATCATAATAAAACATGCAGGAAGGAATGATGATGAGAATAAATGTATAAGAAATGTAGATTATGACAATATCCATTCTTTGAAAGAGTCTTTATGAACTTGACTGAGTTCTGGATCAGTGCTAAGGGCTGGATATACTGTAGTGAACTTAGCTAACAGGCATATTCCTGCTAAGTGAAGTGAAGTCACTCAGTCGTGACCAACTCTTTGCGACCCCATAGACTGTACCCTACCAGGCTCCTCTGTCCATGGGATTTTCCAGGCAATAGTACTGGAGTGGATTGCCATTTCCTTCTCCAGAGGATCTTCCCAACCCAGGGCTTGAACCCGGGTCTCCCGTATTGTAGACAGATGCTTTACAGTCGGAGCCACCAGGAAAGTCCTATTCCTGCTAATGTGAAACTTAAATTTGGAGAAATAGATAATAAGCAAACAAGTATATTTTCAGTGAAAACATGAAGGTGGTAAGTATGAGTTAGCCACGTAGACAGTTGGGGGAATAAAACATTCCAGGTACAGAGTGTAAAATCTATAAAGTACAAAAGAGTGACAGGTCTTTGAAATTAGCCTGTTCCACTCATGGTTGCCGCCGCCGCTGCTGCTGCTATGTCGCTTCAGTCGTGTCCGACTCTATGCGACCCCAGAGACGGCAGCCCACCAGGCTCCCCCATCCCTGGGATTCTCCAGGGAAGAACACTGGAGTGGATTGCCATTTCCTTCTCCAATGCATGAAAGTGAAAACTGAAAGTGAAGTCGCTCAGTCGTGTCTGACTCTTAGCGACCCCATGGACTGCAGCCCACCAGGCTCCTCTGTCCATGGGATTTTCCAGGCAAAAGTACTGGAGTGGGGTGCCATTGCCTTCTCCACCACTCATGGTAAATGTTGCCAATAAGGCCTTTTTGATTTCTAAGAGAGAGACCTTTAACTTTTTCCATTTGTGTACTTTGCTCTGTTTCCACTGTTTCTGTGGAGATGTGGACTCCAGTGTATGATTTGGACTTTTTACAGTTCATTCTCCTCCATTGCTTAAAACTCAGCTATTTTGTACCTCTTCCAACTACCTGCTTCCAGTAGAAAAAAGGAGAAATTAGACAGGAAACTTTGGAGTTGGCCAGTCATGTATAAATAATTATTTTAACAATGAACAGAATATTCAGCCCTGGTTTATACAGTAAATTAACTGGAAAATACATGTAAGCCCTGATGTTAAGGATTTAAATCTACTGATCAGTTAATGTTTGACTATTTCCATTTTATTTTCAAACCATGTTTGGTTCTTGAGACTATATTAAGGACAGTTTTTTTTTAGTACTTTCTGTCTTATTCTATTTTGGGTTTCTTGTGTTCCCTATAGGTTCATCAGGATTAGGCAGCCCTCTTGGCAGAAGTCGACATAGTAGCAGTCAGTCAGATCTGACCAGTTCCAGCAGCAGTTCCTCTGGACTGAGCTTCACTGCATGCATGTCTGACTTTTCCCTTTATGTATTTCATCCATATGGAGCAGGGAAACAAAAAACTGCTGTTTCTGGCCTTACACCCGGATCAGGAGGATTAGGTATACTTAGCATGTTTGCATCTTTTTCAAATTTATCACATCTTTTCAAGCTTTCATCTTTTTAAAAATGATGTTATTGTTAACAATGGATATAAAATGAGATCAGAAACTTCACTTTTCTTAATAATATCTATCCCAACTCTACATTAAATAAATAGAAATATGAAATAAGTAATGTAGGTAAATCATATAAGATTTTAAAATTCAAAATATTTTATAAGTGATATACACTGTAATCTCTTCAGATATGAAGTTACTTATGTTAAGTGTTTAAATGTTTCATCAAATTGCTATTTGTATAAAAAATTATATTCTCTCAGTAGTTAAAATTTTAAATTGTGTACATCATCACATTTGTTAATTTAAAGTGATATTCTTTAATATGACTATTTAGTGAACTTAAATTCCACTGCCATTTTAAAGTACAGATTTACCACTAAAAATACATAGGATGTTGGTATTAGTGAATGTTATTAACTTATTTAGACAAATAATAGACACACTCCACATTAGTGCTAGTTTTTGTTGAGATGTAAAAATAATCAGTTATGGTTATGGACTTGAACCAATTATTGTTAGGAATGTCTAATGTTCATTAGGTCATTCTGCTTAAATTTTTAACTTCATATAAGTGATTTTAATTAATAGCATAGTATAGCCTATTGAATGACTTCATGTAACTAGTTGTTGGGGATTTGTGTATATATATGTTTGTGTGTGTGTGTGTGTGTGTGTGTGTGTGTTCACATGTATTTTTTTTTAAGGGAATGTAGATGAAGAACCCACTTCAGTCACTGGTCGAAAAGACTCACTCAGTATAAATCTTGAGTTTGTAAAAGTGAGCTTGTCTCGGATAAGGCGTTCTGGAGGTGCCTCATTTTTTGAAAGTCAGTCTGTAAGCAAGTCTGCAAGCAAAATGGATACTACACTAATAAATATATCTGGTATTCAATTTTATATTTTTTAATTGAAATATTGTTTTCCCAGAATTAAATAAGGGCCTCCTTTTAAGTGTTTAAATATTCAATAATTTAATAATATTAAGCATTTAGTAATAAACTGATTTAAAGGAGGAGAATAACTTCTAGCTAAGTACTATCTCAGTCCAGTGAGATATCAATGTTAGAAATAGGATTTCTAGATACATACATGGAAATATCACCCAAGGGCCAAAATATGCCTATTTAAGTCGCTAAAAACTGCTTCTTCACTTCTCTACCATGAGTTGGTACAACCTCTGACTTATTTTTTAATTTTTTAATTATAAAATCTTATAACACTAAGGAAGAATAGGTGTTGAAAATTTTTACTTGGAATCATAAGATCTTGAGTTGTGTACCTGTGTATCACTAGCTTTATTATAAAGCTAACTAGTTGTATATGATGGACAAATCACTTGCTCACTTTCTGTACACTGTGATTTGAGTATTTAAAATTGAGTAGAACATTTTGAAGAATTCAGAGTACTAAGTGAGTGAAAACTTGAAAAATTATTAATCCAACAAATATAGTTAAGTACACTTAATCCACTCAACACAATATATGTTTGGTCATTCAGCAAACATATAATTGAGCCTGTATTTTACAGTGAACTTGTGCCAGGCACTCTGCTAGGTACTTGAAGATGCCCACATGAATAAGGCAAGTGAAGTGAAATGAAGTGAAGTCGCTCAGTCATGTCCGACTCTTTGCGACCCCATGGACTGTAGCCTACCAGGCTCCTCTCCCAGCAGTAGTCCTGGAGTGGATTACCATTTCCTTCTTCAGGGGATCTTCCCAACCCAGGGATCGAACCCAGGTCTCCTGCATTGTAGACACATGCTTTACTGTCTGAGCCACCAGGGAAATCCAGGCAAGGTCTTATGAGTAGACAAATTACAGTGCAGTGTGACAAATCCTATAATGGAAGTTTACTTACAGAGGAGGAAACAAATTCTGTTTTATATAAGAGATCAGAGAAGGTTTCACAAAGGATATGATGTTGGGGCCAGTCTTCAAAATTATGTAGGAATATTCTTGGCTATGGAAACATGGTATTTAATGGTCAGAGCATCAGAAAGTATGCTTTTGGATCATACTTTAATTCACTGAGTTAAACCATAGGTGTACCTGAACACTGAGTTAGTTGTACAAAGTAGATGGGTCCAGAGACAGGGAGGACTTGACTAGAGGTAGAGCTGATAAAATAGCCCAGGACATGACTGTGGGGTGGGGGGACTCATACCATGCTAAAAAATGGGGTTCTGATCCTTTGAGCAAGGAGAAGCCATTAGCAGTTTTTAAGAACTGTATGACAACATTGTCCTTAAAGATAGCAATGTTGTTCTATACACTGAAAAATCTGTTAAGAGGATAGATTTCATGTTAAGTATTCTTGCCACAAAAAAGAACCACCAAAATTATACATGGATTATAAAATCTATGTTTTTTTAAAAAGGAGTGATCCTTAAGATTGATGTTTTAGGAAGAGAGCTGATGGGAGAATGGTAAGAGATGGTAGAGTGGAAAGATGTTGGGGACGCTGTTGAAGTAGACTAAGCAATAGGGGATGAGGGCCTGAATTGTGACAGTTAAAAAAGAGGAGAGAGAATGGTTTCAAGATAAATATGAGAATCCACAAGCTTAAGGACAAGTTGTATGAGCAGCAGTAGAGGAGACAACGATGCCTCAGGCATTTAGCTTAGGTAACTCAAGGGGCAGTGAGGTCACTGCCTTTAGAAAATAAAGGAAATGCTTATATGACACTGAGGTGGAAGGATCTGATAGGCAGTTAGCTATTGGGCTGTGCGGATACAGGCTCAGGTTGAAACGGAAGCTTCAGGTTTAGGGGACACTGACATGTGAATGCAACAGAAGCTTTAGTGGAGGACTGGAGGAGCACCTGAAGCAGAAGTAGCAGAGCAGAAACCCCGAGACAGCCATCAGAACACTTTGAGACTGACAATTCACTGCTTAGCTGGTAAAGCGTCTACCTGCAATGCAGGAGACCTGGGTTCGATGCCTGGGTTAGGAAGATCCCCTGGAAAGGGAAAGGCTACCCACTCCAGTATTCTGGCCTGGAGAATTCCATGAACTGTACAGTCCATGGGGTTGCAAAGAGTCAGACACGACTGAGTGACTTTCACTCACAAAATACTAACTTCTGCCATACAGTTACTTGGTTTGCAGCTGCTTTTGAAGAAGTCTGTATTCTAGCTAATCCTGATGATTCATTTTCCATATTTGAGAGGGGCCCTATGTTAAAGCTGGAAGCTGTCTATAAGACTGCTCTTAGATCCTATGTGAGAATTTCATGATAAAGTGGTAATAGAATTCCAGTTTGCTCTCACCGCACAAATGGAAATGGAACTAATGGTGTTAGAATGTGCTATTTTTATCAGCTGTGAAAGGAACACATTATCACTTACTGATCATACTATATACCTTATTTTGATATTTCAAGAATTGTAACAGAATTATAATTCAGTTGTGTAATATTATATCTACCATGTGAAAATATAAAGGTTTTGGAAGTATGTTCTAACAAATTTTATTTATGTATCAGCTGTTTGTGATATAGGGTCTGCTTCTTTTAAATATGACATGCGCCGCCTCAGTGAAATTCTGGCATTTCCAAGAGCCTGGTATAGGAGGAGTATTGCAAGACGCCTATTCCTTGGAGACCAAACTATTAATTTGCCAAGTAAGCTTGTTTATGTAATTATAGATTATACTTAGGCTGCTTTTAATTTTGATTACAATAATAACAATATCCATGATTGATAGCACAAACTTTGTCTTACTTGGTAAACTACCCTGCAGTTCTTTCACTCATTCAACAAATGTCAGTGGAGCCCCTTTAATGTGCTAGTAACCACTGGGAAGGTACTAGCATTGGAGGTCACAAAATGCTTGCTCTCTCAGGGATTATTTTGTTCTGTGATAATTACTCTGTAATCTCTGTAAAATCTGGAAATGCATAAATAAATTTAACCAACTTAATCATGGTTAAACATAGAAAATAGAAAATATTGGGGACATGCTACCATATTTCATTTTTTCTCTTTGACATAGATATTGCTGTAGTATTACATTGTGTAAGTGAAAGTTAAGAGTTAGCATTATACAGTAGAAAATATTAGAAATTTGGATTCTGGGTCTATTCCCTCAACTGTAATACAGGACAGAGTGCCTGTCCTACCCTTCTCATATATTTTCTGTGAGAATTAAATAACATGCTGGAATTGTGCAAACTGGACATTGTATAGTTTTCAGAGAACTTGAAGAAATACAAAATGTGATTAGAAGTGGTAGAGTGGTGAATGTTTTATAGCATGGAGATATTATCCTGTTAATTTTGTTTTTGTTATCTACTTTCCTTTTAGCATCTGGCCCAGGGACACCTGATTCCATTGAAGGTGTAAGCCAACACCTTTCTCCCGAGTCATCAAGAAAAGCTTACTGCAGGACTTGGGAGCAGCCTAGTCAGTCAGCCTCCTTCACCCACATGCCTCAGTCACCTAATGTGTTCAGTGAGCACATGACGAACAGCACCATGTCACCAGGGACAGCAGCACAGAGCCTCAAATCCCCAGCTTCCGTAAGGTCAAGGAGTGTGTCTGACTCTTCAGTTCCCCGAAGAGGTAACACTGTTCATTGGCCCTCTAGAGCTCCTAATATAAAAATCTTAATTAGTTACTCTCAGATTTTTGCTTCAACTGCACGAAGAGACTGGCGGGGTTGGGGCGGGGGGCATGTAGGAATCCCAAACGCAGCAACACACACACACTTGACGGTATTTGCTAGCAGATGAGACAGCTGGACGGCTAGTTGCTTTGAAAAGGGATAGAGAGAAAGAAATGAACATAGTGTTTGTGCTCCATATAGTATTTACTGTTAGAAGTAAAACAAACCTACAGTGTTGTAAAAGGTACTTCATATTGAAAAAGTGACAGCTAGTAAATGTTAGGTTTAACACAAAAATATCATAATTTTACTTTTTGGATTATAGTGATAAGAGTGGTCTTTGCTTTGTAATTGGCTGAACATCTATATAAATCAATGTACATTTTATTTTCTATTTTTAGATTCACTTTCAAAAACATCAACTCCTTTTAACAAATCAAACAAAGCAGCAAGCCAACAAGGGACCCCATGGGAAACACTTGTCGTGTTTGCTATCAACTTGAAGCAATTAAACGTTCAAATGAATATGAGTAATGTAATGGGAAATACAACGTAAGCTATTCAGATACAAAGATACAAAGAAAATATATTTAATTATCATATATAATTTTTCTAATTGTTGTAAAGCAATACAAAACCTTTTTCAAATGCTGAAATGTTTGAGACAGTAAATAAATAAATTATAAATTGTTTTACACTGAAAATGGTTTAATCCTAAAGATACTGTAACATAAAAAAAGCATGAAATATGTGTTCTAAAAAGATAGAAAATAAGGAAAATAGCATAATTTTCTAGCTAAGAATAAAGCTTCATTATTAATGTTAATATTCAAATGTTTACCATAGTTTTTATAAGAAATGTATTGTTTCATTGTCCAATTTTTTTTAATCATATAACTCCTGTTTTAATTCATGACATTGGAAGCCATATGTCTATTTAATAAGCCTTTTTCTTTTTGATAGCTGGACAACTAGTGGTTTGAAGAGCCAAGGCCGCCTGTCAGTAGGAAGTAATCGAGATCGAGAAATAAGCATGTCTGTTGGTCTGGGAAGATCACAGTTAGATTCTAAAGGAGGAGTAGTTGGAGGCACTATAGATGTAAATGCTTTGGAGATGGTTGGTATGTTGAAGTTTTACAGCTGAAAAATATATTGAGAAAAGCATTTGAAAACTGATTTTGATGAGTTTTTATTATGCATTTCTGTGGAAAATAATTATTGTTTCTATTTTAGCTCATATTTCTGAACATCCAAACCAGCAACCCAGTCACAAAATTCAGATTACTATGGGTTCTACTGAAGCTCGTGTGGATTACATGGGCTCAAGTATTCTCATGGGTATCTTCAGTAATGCTGACCTCAAGCTTCAGGATGAATGGAAAGTAAATCTGTATAACACACTGGATTCAAGCATGACTGATAAAAGGTATTTAGTGAAATATTACTTTTTGAGTACTTTACATGACTGCTCTTAACATATTTTCTATCATTCAGTGTGAAGACTCAAACCATTTTTCCTGCAATTACATGATTTTTCTGTCACAATTAATATGAATGAAAAGCTGGTGGGGAAGAGACTTTTTTGGATGCTTTTAGACTGTTTTTTATAAGATATATGATAAAGACTCTGTTTTATGCTCTAGTGAAATTTTTGTCCATGGAGATCTGAAGTGGGATATTTTCCAAGTAATGATATCAAGATCAACTACACCAGACCTGATAAAAATAGGAATGAAGCTCCAGGAATTTTTCACTCAGCAGTTTGACACCAGCAAACGAGCTCTGTCTACCTGGGGACCAGTTCCTTATCTTCCACCTAAGACAATGACTAATAACCTAGAGAAAAGTTCACAAGAACAATGTAAGAGTTAGAAAACTTAAGACTTTATACTTTATCTTTCACTATGTGTTACAATTTTAATTTAAAACATTTAAATACCATACTTACAAAGGGGTCCATATGCTCTTTATGCTACTCACTCAGCAAAGTACTCATGTCCTACCCACCAATGGAATTAGAAGCCATCATTTGGAAAGACATTCATTCATTATCTCCCCTGCCACAAACCATCTATAATCATACCATTATTACAAACTACATCAGTATATTACAAATGAATACTTTTAACATAATTATAAGTTACAACTAATTATATTTTGACTCTGAATAACTTACATTGTATTTCCTATTACATTACTCATATTCATTTGATTGTTTAATACATTCCATTGTACTCCATGCTCTTGAATACTAATTATGATAATACCATGTTCTGGTTCAGAGCATGGGCTATGGAATCAGAATGTCTGAATTTGGATTTATTGACTGTGTCATGTTACACAGTTTATTATTTTCAGTCAGTAATTCAAATATTATGTATCAACCATGTTCTTAAGCACTGTTTTAGGCATAGGGGGTCTACTAGTGGAAAAAGTTCCTATTCTCCATTAAATTTTAATGGGAGAGACAGACCATAACTAACTAACTGTGTAAGATAATTTCAGGTAGAGAGAAATGCAGAGAAAAGGAACAAAGCAGGGGAAGAATATAGAAAATGATAGTCTGTGAGGATAAATATTTTAGAAAGGGTGGTAAAGGAAACCTTTTCTAAAATGAAAGAGCTAGGCTAAGATCTTGCAAGAAAAGTTTTAGGCAAAGTGGGCTATGAGAAGGTGCAAAGCCCCTATAGTTGGGAGGAAACTTGCTTGTTTGATGATCATTGAGGTGGCCCACTATGGTGAAACAGAGTGAGCAAGCAGGAAAATACTGAACATGAATTCAAAGAAGCCGCAGATAAGATTTTTAATAATTGGGGAGCTACTGAAGAATTCTGAACAGATGTGATACTATTTGATTTACTTCTTACAAAAATAATCCTTTTTAAAAGCATCTCTCTGGCTTCTGTGTAGGGAACAGACTGAGGTAGTTAAGAATGAAAGTAAGGAAATCACTGCAGTAATCACTATTACTACAATAACTGCTATTACTACACACTTATACTTTTAATACCATTGTACGTAGGATATTCTGAGTCCAGGCAAAAGACAGTGGTTGCTTTAACTAGATTGATAGAGTTAAAAGTGAAAAGTAAGCTGTAGTAGGATAACTTTTAATGATTTTTATCACAGAAGCAGTACATGTGCATTAGGAAACAATGTGCATTAGGAAAGAATGTACATATCCAAGCAAAAAATAAAAACCTCACATTTTTCCCAGAAATCATCACTGTGATTACTTTATATACAGTATATACGCTCAGATACTTTTCTAGGCATGCACGCATGTGCACACATACACGTATACATGCATATATATATATATACTGTTTACCAGAATATTATTCATATTGTTTTGTAACCTTTTCCAGTCAACAGTCTGGAACTTTACATTACATTAATTATCTCCTCTAGCCACCTCATCGCAGTTGACAACTGACCTTAAATTATCTTTACAACTGGGTTATCCAAACCAGTATATCCAATTCAAGACCACAGGTTAAAAATGGTTATGTTTCTTTACTCTTTTTAAATTCTTCTGAATTTAGTCCCTTTTTTAGTGACTTGACTTGCTAAGAGACTTGGCCAGTTGTCCTGCAGAATATCCTACTTTCTCAGTCTTTCAGTTGTCTTTTTGTGGTTTCATTTATCTTGTTTTCCAAGTCCCTGCATTACCTTTAAACTGGAATTGGTATCAGACATAAACTAAGAGATAGATGTTCCCCAAAATGTCTGGCCTGGACTTTTCCAAAAACCTTTGTCATGGGCAACAAACAAACAGGCTTAAGTTGTCATCTTAGATTAAAGAAAACTAAAGAGATATGCAAACTAAATACAACACGTGATCTTTGGGTGGATCCAGAATGAGAACTGTAGAAAACAGCCAGAAGGATATTACTGGGGAAAGTGGGTAATACAGATACGGACTGTGCAGTGAGACGTGTGAACTCTGCAGGCCCACACACAGGTTTTTAATAGCAGTGAGTACTGTGGTACTACATGATCTATGCCTGGTTGAATCCTGATGGAAGTGTGGATATGGAGGGCCAACTTTAAGTAATACATGGATTTTTGACTTTGCAGAGGTTCAGTGTCCCTGTATATCAACCCGCATGTTGTTCAGTGTTCAACTGTGTATCTGATAAGCTCTCCTTGAACTTTAATGTGCATCTGAAACACCTGGAGATCTTATTAAAATGCAGATCTTGATACAGTAAATATGGAATAGACATAAGAGTGAATTTCTATCAAGCTCCCAAGTGATGCTGATTCTGCTGGTTCTCAGACTTCACTTTTGAGTAGCAAGGTTGTAAAAGATTTTTTTTTTAAGTACTTAAAATCAGGCATCTGCCTTTGATATCTACATCCTCTGATCACCAGTTTACTTAACCCCTCTTCTGTAAACTAGGTGTTTTCTCTAGATGACACACCTCGTTTTTAAAGTTACTGTGAGAATTGCATAAAATTTCATGCAGGCACTTTATAAATCATTATTACAGAAGCATTAGTTGTAATCATTATTATAAGATTGTTACTTTCCCTAGTTCTATCCATCTTTACACAGCATCTTTTCCAAGACTGTATTCTTATTAGCTTCCGCTTAATGTTAACCAGGGACTGAACTGTTTTATCCCTTATCTGAGTCACTTTAATTGTAGAAAGTAGCTGTGTGCTGTCTTCCTACCCAGTACTCAGGATGTTCATGAGATGCTTTGGGATAAATGGTTCTTTGTTTCCTTGCAGTGCTCGATGCAGCTCACCATCGACATTGGCCTGGAGTATTGAAGGTGGTATCAGGATGCCACATATCCTTATTTCAGATTCCGTTACCTGAAGATGGAATGCAGTTTGGAGGATCAATGAGCTTACATGGAAATCATATGACACTAGCTTGTTTTCATGGCCCGAATTTCCGTTCAAAATCCTGGGCCCTTTTTCACTTAGAGGAACCAAATATTGCTTTTTGGACCGAAGCTCAGAAAATATGGGAAGATGGTAAACTGCCATTTTCAGCTTTCACTTTTACCCATCTTCTTATATGATTATATATGACAGAGTAGTTTTCTTTTCCCATATAATTTTTCTGTCTTCTTATGATACTTCTGAAATCCATCTCTGTTATTATGTACCTGACATGTTAAGGAGTTTACTGTCAATGATTCAGTATCTATAAAGAGTAGCACATGTTAAAAGGGCTTATTTCTGAATTTACCATCTTACTCTGTTTTTTACTTAGGCAATTAAATTTCTGCTGCCATGGCTGGTCATAGTTAAGTCATAGTTACTGTAAATATTTCTTAGAGAAACATGAAGAGAAGACAACACACAGTGGTAGTGTAAGGAAAATTAACTGCCAGTCAGGACTATTTTACGAAACTTTTATGGACAAAGCTGTACTTCTACCTCTATTTACAGTTTCTTTTAGCTTTAATTTTCTACTCTATGATTTCTTAATGATGAAAGAAATAAGTGGTTGATGTTTTTTCTCTTCTTGGGGATAAATCCAGTTATAACTAAAAGAAAAAGAATTTTATTTTTTTTCCTCACTTAATGTACTCCCTGTTTTTACACCCTTCTCTATGTATGACTTACCTAGCTGAATCTATTGCTCTAGGGCCACAACTCTTCTTCCATCTAAAATATAGTTTGTTACATTAAGAAACTTGTTCCCCCCTCTAGGCTCTAGTGATCACTCTACATATATTGTACAAACACTGGATTTTCATCTGGGCCATAATACCATGGTTACCAAACCGTGTGGTGCTTTGGAAAGTCCTATGGCAACAATAACCAAGATAACCAGGCGTCGCCATGAAAATCCACCCCATGGAGTAGCAAGTGTGAAAGAATGGTTCAATTATGTTACGGCCACAAGGAATGAAGGTTAAAAGTTTGATTCCTTGGAAAGATCTGTTTTGTATTCTCTATTTTTGGTTCTGTTGACTGTGTTTAGAATTTAAGTGGTGGGAGCGTTAAATAATAAAAGTAGAGGGAGCATTTCTGTTTCTTTCAACAAGCTTCATTTTATTCCAACGCCATAAGTAGCAATATTACTACATGATTCAACACCCTAGCAGTGCCACATCTCATAGACTAAAGTTATTTTCAATGTAACTGAAAACATTCAAAATAAAATTGGTTTACATAAGTGAAATTAAGTTTATTATAATTTGAAAAGATATTTTTATACTAATGTTCACAATTGGAGGTTTAGGAAAGTTATTACACAACTAAATAACAGAATAACACAAAGTTCAGATGGCTGGAGTAAAATGAAACTATTAGTATTCCAGTGAAGTCGTAAGTTTAATAAAGAGTGCTTTTGATGAATTTTTCATTTGATTAGATTCACGGGTCTCGCAGTAATACAGTCATGAAAATTCTTATTCTGTGGTTGTTTTTCTGTTACAGTTTAGAGTACTGCTTTGTATCAATCATTTTATCTGTATTGAAAAGCTGACTAAACTGAGACATGTTAAGACTTGAATGTTTTACTTAAAAATGACTTCCTTTCAGAGTGGAAAAGAAGATGACTTGGGCCTCATGGAAAATAGTTGCTATGCACTGGCAAACCTAGGGATCAAAGACTGTTAAAAAATGTTCTGAGAACAAAGGAGGATAAGGAATTAAATTAGAAAATTCTGCATGTATTGATTATTCTACCTTTTTAATAAGAGACTTTGGGGGAAGGAGTTCTTTTGGACTGGGATACTATGGAGGGGCTGTTAGCATACTGAACTGCTACCTCTGTAACTAGAAAATGCTAATTTTTATAAGACAACTCTGTTAGCACATATACACCATATAGCAACATAGCACATATGTTGGGGAAACTCAGGACTTATACCTAGTCCCAAGATCAGGGTTGTATTTAATCATACCTTATAAGAGAGAATTATTTAACCTATGAAAAACTTTGAGCTCAATAAAGCTCTTAAATTCAGATATGATTTCAATTGAGAATAATATTCAAAGTTTAAGAAACAAAAATCGAAATGTATTGGATTTATCCAAAACCATGTTATAACAGCTTCAGTACTGAGAATAGTGACAGGTGCATTCTTTAGTCTGAGCCACCAAGGAAGTCCATTTGTGTATGGATGTATATATAAATATATGTGTCCATATTTATATCTGGGGGCTTCCCAGGTGGCGCTAATGGTAAAGAATCTGCCTGCCAGTGCAGGAGATGGCCAGAGACTCGGGTACAATCCCTGGGTCAGGAAGATCCCCTGGAGTAGGAAATGGCACCCCATTCCAGTATTCTTGCCTGGAAAATTTCATGGACAGAGGAGCCTGGTGGGCTAAAGTCCATGGGGTCACAAAGAGTAAGACACATACGAGCAACTGAGCACATGACATGTCACTGAGCACAGCACACATATTTGTATCTATATAGGTAGATAACCAGTCTCAAAGCCAAAGCTTTAATATGCCTCTTTTTAAAAAATGTCTTCATTTTCTATCTTTTGAAATGATAAAAGTCCTATATATCAGTGTCATGACAGCTATATGCCTATCAATGCCTATTAATTTGATTCTCACTGTTCTTATTATTATGCTTGTAGAGCTAAACCTGCTTCGTAATGTTGATGCTAATAACACTGAGAATAGCACAACAGTGAAGAATTCTAGTTTGCTCAGCGGATTTAGAGGAGGTTCTAGCTACAATCATGAAACAGAGACAATCTTTGCGCTACCAAGAATGCAGCTTGACTTTAAATCCATTCATGTTCAAGAACCACAAGAACCTTCATTACAGGGTATGTGGAAAACAATCTTTAGTTTCTAAAGTTAACTAAGAAAATTCTACAGGATCGTCAAGCTTCCTTTTTTCCCCAGAGATTATTTCTGTTTTATAATGAAACTGATTTTCTGGTTTAAACTGATTTATATTCTTACCACCTATATGACATCTGGCAAAAAATGTACTCCATTTGTACCTCTTCTTCCTCAAATGGAGCTAACAGGACTTCATTCATTAGGTTTTTATGAGGAATAAATAACATATACTTCTATAATGCTCATAAATTATCATCATCCACCTATAAATCACATACAGAGACTACTGGTTTCTCTATAGTTGCATTTAAGTGGATGCCTTTACATGGACCCATGTAAATCCCTTGTTAATGGGAAGAGGGACTTATATCAATAATCTTTTAATATAGAAGAACTCTGCCATTGCAGATGCCAGCCTGAAGCCAAAGGTAGAATGCAGTGTGGTGACAGAGTTCACTGACCACATCTGTGTGACGATGGATGCTGAGCTCATCATGTTTCTTCATGATTTAGTATCAGCTTATCTTAAAGAAAAAGAAAAAGGTGGGTAATACAGTTGGTTTTTTTCACTACCATTTATATGAATTTGACCCAGACTTGCCCATGAGTGTCCATGGGTCTCTCACGGAGGCGTGGGTCCATGGTGGCCTGCTGCAGGGTTGGAGGCACTGAGTATAGCAGCACATGCATGGGACTTTTTGAAGGAGGACAACATTATCTTCATTGGCCCATCAAAACCAGACCCAGTTTCCCCCTCAGTCAGTCTCTCCCATCAGGAAGCTTCCAAAAGCCTCTTATTTTTCCATCAGAGGGCAGACAGAGTGAAGACCACAATCACAGAAAACTTGACCAATCTGATCAGTGAAACTATGAGCCATGCCATGTAGGGCCACACAAGACAGATGGGTCATGGTAGAGAGTTCTGACAAAACGTGGTCCACTGGAGAAGGGAATGGTAAACCACTTCAGTATTCTTGCCTTGATAACTCCATGAACAGTATGAAAAGGCAAAAAGGTATGACACTGAAAGATGAACTCCCCAGGTCAGTAGGTGCCCAATATGCTACTGGAGATCACTAGAGAAACAACTCCAGAAAGAATGAATAGATAGAGCCAAAGCAACAACAACAACACCCAGTTGTGGATGTGACTGGTGATAGAAGTAAAGCCCGATGCTGTACAAAGCAAGATTGCAAAGAAACCTGGAATATTAGGTCCATGAAAGAAAATGAAAGTGAAGTTGCTCAGTCGTGTTCAACTCTGTGACCCCATGGACTATAGTCTACCAGGCTTCTCAGTCCATGGGATTTTTCCAAGCAAGACTCCTGTAGTGGGTTGCCATTTAGGTCCATGAATCAAGGCAAATAGGAAGTGATCAAACAGGAGACGGCAAGAGTGAACATTGACATTTTAGGAATCAGCAAACTAAAATGAACTGGAATGGGTGAATTTAACTCAGATGACCATTATATCTACTACTGTGGGCAAGAATCCCTTAGAAGAAATGGAGTATCCATCACAGTCAACAAAAGAGTCTGAAATGCAGTACTTGGATGCAATCTCAAAAACGACAGAACAATCTCTGTTCATTTCCAAGGCAAACCATTCAATATCATGGTAATCCAAGCCTATGCCCCAAGAAGTAACACTGAAGAAGCTAAAATTGAACGGTTCTATGAAGACCTACAACACCTTCTAGAACTAACACCTAAAAAAGATGTCCTTATTATAGGGGACTGGAATGCAAAAGTAGGAAGTCAAGAAATTCCTGGAGTAATGGGCAAATTTGGCCTTGGAGTACAGAATGAAGTAGGGCAAAGGCTAATAGATTTTTGCCAAGAGAATGCACTGGTCATAGCAAACATCCTCTTCTAAGAACACAAGAGAAGACTCTACACATGGACATCACCAAAATGTCAGTACCGAAATCAAACTGATTATATTCTTTGCAGGCAAAGATTGAAAAGCTCTATACCTTCAGCAAAAACAAGACTGGGAGCTGACTGTGGCTCAGATCATGAACTCCTTATTGCCAGATTAGACTTAAACTGAAGAAAGTAGGGAAAACCACTAAACCATTCAGGTATGATCTAAATAAAATCCCTTACGATGATACAGTGGAAGTGACAAATAGATTCAAAGGACTAGATCTGATAGAGTGCCTGAAGAACTATGGACGGAGGTTTGTGACATTGTAGAGGAGGCAGAGTTCAACACCATCCCCAAGAAAAGGAAATGCAAAAAAGGCAAAGTGGTTGTCTGACGAGGCCTTACAAATAGCTGTCAAAAGAAGAGAAGTTAAAGGCAAAGGAAAAAAGGAAAGATATACCCATTTGAATGCAGGGTTCCAAAGAATAGCAAGGAAAGATAAGAAAGGCTTCCTCAGCCATCAATGCAAAGAAATAGAGGAAAACCTCAGAATAGAAAAGACTAGAGATCTCTTCAAGAAAATTGGAGATACCAAGGGAACATTCCATGCAAATATGGGCATAATAAAGGACAGAAATGGTACAGACCTATATGAAGAAGAGGTGGCAAGAATACACAGGTGAACTATACAAAAAAGATCTTCATGACCCAGATAACCACAATGGTGTGATTAGAGCCAGACCTAGAGCCAGACATGCTGGAATGCGAAGTCAAGTGGGCCTTAGGAAGCATCACTATGAACAAATCTAGTGGACGTGATGGAATTTCAGTTGAGCTGTTTCAAATCCTAAAAGATGATGCTGTAAAAGTGCTTCACTCAATATGCCAGCAAATTTGGAAAACTCAGCAGTGGCCACAGGACTGGAAAAGGTCAATTTTCATTCCAATCCCAAAGAAAGGCAATACCAAAGAATACTCAAACTACTGCACAATTGCACTCATCTCACACGCTAGCAGAGTAATGCTCAAAATTCTCCAAGCCAGACTTCAGTAGTATGTGAACCATGAAATTCCAGATGTTCAAGCTGGATTTAGAAAAGGCAGCAGAACCAGAGATCAAATTACAAACATCCATTGGATCATCTAAAAAGCGAGAGAGTTCCAGAAAAACATCTACTTCTGCTTTATTGACTATGCCAAACCCTTTGACTGTGTGGAGCACAACAAACTGCGGAAAATTCTTCAGGAGATGGGAATAGCAGACCACCTGACCCGCTTCCTGAGAAATCTGTATGCAGGTCAAGAGGCAACAGTTAGAACTGGACATGGAACAACAGACTGGTTCAAAATTGAGACAGGAGTACATCAAGGCTGTATTGTCACCCTGCTTATTTACCTTATATGCAGAGTACATCATGAGAAATGCTGGACTGGATGAAGCACAAGCTGGAATCAGGATTGCCAAGAGAAATATCAGTAACTTCAGATATGCAGATGATACCACCCTTATGACAGAAAGTGAAGAACTAAAGATCCTCTTGATGAAAGTGAAACAGGAGAGTGAAAAAGTTGGCTTAAAACTCAACATTCAGAAAACCAAGAGCATGGCATCCAGTCCCATCACTTCATAGCAAATAGATAGGGAAACAGTGACAGATTTTATTTTGGGGGGCTCCAAAATCACTGTAGATGGTGACTGCAGCCATGAAATTAAAAGACACTTGCTCCTTGGAAGAAAAGTTATAACCAACCTAGACAGCATATTAAAAAGCAGAGACATTACTTTGTCAACAATGGTCCATCTAGATAAAGCTATGGTTTTTCAAGTGGTCATGTATGGATGTGAGAGTTGGACTATAAAGAAAGCTGAGCGCTAAAGAATTAATGCTTTTGAACTGTGGTGTTGGAGAAGACTCTTGAGAGCCCCTTGGACTGCAAGGAGATCCAAGCAGTCCATCCTAAAGGAAATCAGTCCTGAATATTCATTGGAAGGACTGATCCTGAAGCTGAAACTCCAATAGTTTGGCCACCTGATGCAAAGAACTGACTCCTTGGAAAAGATCCTGATGCTGAGAAAGGTCCAAAGATGTGAGAAGGGGACAACAGAGGATGAGATGAGTTTGAGTAAATTCTGGGAGTTGGTGATGGCCAGGAAAGCCTGGATTGCTGCAGTGTATGGGGTCACAAAGAGTCGGCCACAACTGAGCGACTAAACTGAAAGTGAAGTCGCTCAGTCGTGGCCGACTCTTTGCGACCCCATGGATTGTAGCCTACCAAGCTCCTCCCTCCATGGGATTCACCAGGCGAGAGTACTGGAGTGGGTTGCCATTTTCCTGCTCCAGGGGATCTTCCCGACCCTGGGATCAAACCCGGGTCTCCCGCATTCCAGGCAGACACTTTATAAACTTTTATAGTCCAGTGATAAAATGAGTGGAATGTGTCTCCTTCCTCTATGAGTTACAAATAGAAATAAAATGTATTAGTAAGACTGTTTGATAGGCTTTCTAAGTATCTGCTAGGTACAGGGCATTTTTTCCTAACTATACCTCAAACTGAATGGTGTTTTATACTTTACAAAATTTTTCCATATATGCCATGTATATTATCATATCTGGTAAGATATTCTCACAAAGTTGGAAAAGAAAACCCCTTTGAGGAAATATTGCTAGTCAAAATGAAATGATTAGAGGACCAACTACACTACATAATAAAGTTAGCAAGTTATATACATAGTTGGGAAAAGTGAATTAAAGAAGATAAATCTGTTTGGAATGCACAGAACATTATTTTTAGAGAGAAATTCAGTTCAGTTTAGTTGCTCAGTCGTGTCCGACTCTTTGCAACCTCATGAACCGTAGCACACCAGGCGTCACTGTCCATCACCAACTCCCAGAGTCCACCCAAATCCATGTCCATTGAGTCAGTGATGCCATCCAGCCATCTTAGCCTCTGTCATTCCCTTCTCCTCCTGCCCTCAATCTTTCCCAGCATCAGGGTCTTTTCCAATGAGTCAGCTCTTCGCATCAGGTGGCCAAAGTATTGGAGTTTCAGCTTCAGCATCAGTCCTTCCAATGAACACCCAGGACTGATCTCCTTTAGGATGGACTGGTTGGATCTCCTTACTTAGCTGGTGTCTTGTTTTTATCAGTAAAATAACAGTGGTTTCCTTGCTGGAAACTTAAATGTTTGCCCACTAAGAAACATATGGTCACCCTAATATCCATATGCAATTGGCTGAATATATTACAATGTGTCCATACAATGAAATAAAATACTCTGTAGCTGTTTAAAAGAATGAGATAGTTTGAAATGTCATGAAATGGAATGCTCTCCAAATATATTGTCTTTATTCACTCAAAAATATTTAATGTACAACTTTATATGAATATACAATGCTAAAACATGTGCTTTTAAAAAATGCTTGGAATAGGTCACTGTAATACTGCTTCATTTTTTTCAAGAAGATAGAAATATAAGATATTTCAAAATAGCCTCACGATGAAATGTTTGAGTGAAGAAAATACAGATTATCAAAAGACCATGTGGAAAGAGTGCAGAAGTAGCATACTTAAATTGAATTGCTCTTCCATTACTATTTAATCTAGATGTACCAAAAATTCAGGGAGAATGACATCAATAATATGGCTGAGAGAAATTTATGAGATATTTCAGGTAAAATGATTGCAAGTATATAATAGAAAATATTGTATATAATATACATAGGTATACATATTCTTGCCTGGAGAATTCCATGGACAGAGGAGCCTGGCAGGCTACAGTCCATGGGGTTGCAAAGAGCCAGACACCACTGAGCGACTAAGCACAACATCCCTAGATCCCGTCTTCTAATAGAGCAACAGCATATACCGGACACTGTTTATTCTCCTGTTTTTTCTCTCTGTAAACATCATGCGGAGAAACAGATTCTAAAGTTCTGTGAAGTTCAATAATATTTTAGTACCTAAATATGAATGCCTGCCAGATTTCTTTCCCTCAGAAATTATGTGGAACCTTTGTCATTTTATGAAATACTGTGTTTGTCTTCCATAAACTGTATTTCTTTTCAAAAGTGTATTTTTATAGAAATTGTTCTAAGAACTTATTTCAGTAAGAAAGAGGAAACATTTGATTATCGAAATTACAATAACAAAATTATTACCTATGGGGATTTTAAAAATTAAAGCAAGTTGTTTTGACCAAAATAAATATAAACATGCCTGAGAAAATTCTTAACAACATGTTTAGAGCAGAATCAACATATTTCCAGAACATCAAGATTAATTATACTGCTGTATCCACCACAATAAACAAAAGCAGAGCAACAGAACAGCAATAACTGAAGACATCTGTATTCGGATGTGGTATGATAGCACAGCTTCATTCCTAGATTAATTCCCAATCAATATATTATCACACTGCTGCTGCTGCTGCTAAGTCGCTTCAGTCATGTCCGACTCTGTGCGACCCCATAGACGGAAGCCCACCAGGCTCCCCCATCCCTGGGATTCTCCAGGCAAGAACACTGGAATGGGTTGCCATTTCCTTCTCCAATGCGTGAAAGTGAAAAGTGAAAGTGAAGTCACTCAGTCTTGTCCGACTCTTCGCGACCCCATGGACTGCAGCCTACCAGGCTCCTCTGCCCATGGGATTTTCCAGGCAAGAGTACTGGAGTGGGTTGCCATTGCCTTCTCCATCACACTGCTAGTTAACAGTTATCACCAGAGGTCAGTAATACATATCATATTTCATAATATTTTATGCCCAATTTGTGTCTTTAAAATCTGTGCCCTATAGACATCATACTGTATTTATTTTTTTCTTTTCTTTTTTTTTTAATTTTTATTTTTACTTTATTTTACTTGACAATACTGTATTGGTTTTGCCATACATTGACATGAATCCACCACGGGTGTACATGCGTTCCCAAACATGAACCCCCCTCCCACCTCCCTCCCCATAACATCTCTCTGGGTCATCACCGTGCACCAGCCCCAAGCATGCTGTATCCTGCGTCGGACATAGATTGGCAATTCGATTCTTACATGATAGTATACATGTTTCAATGCCATTCTCCCAAATCATCCCACCCTCTCCCTCCCCTCTGAGTCCAAAAGTCCATTATACACATCTGTGTCTTTTTTGCTGTCTTGCATACAGTGTCGTCATTGCCATCTTTCTAAATTCCATATATATGTGTTAGTATACTGTATTGGTGTTTTTCTTTCTGGCTTACTTCATTCTGTATAATCGGCTCCAGTTTCATAAAATCAACACTCAGAAATCCCTTGCATTCCTATACACTAATAATGAGAAAGTAGAAAAAGAAATTAAGGAAACAATTCCATTCATACTATATTTATTAAAGATCATATGTAGGCTACCTTTGTCTCCAATTTTATTTTAAATATATCTTTATGACATCTTCATTTTTCATAAAGCATTTATCTGAGTACTCAACTATGAAGAGTGAAAACCGCTTACCTAAAAAACTCCTAAGTTAGTACCACTGTTCAAATATATATATATAGCCATTAACATTAAAAAACCATTGAATTATACACTTGAAATGAGTGAATTTTACCTCAATAGAGCTATTTAAAATAACTTTGATACTGTCTTTCTCCAAGAAATACCAAAAATTGGCACTTATCTATGGGTAATTTTAAAACACTACTTTTTAAGAAATGTAATTAAATGAGGCTTTGTCCAGTTCATAAATAAAAATAGAGCCAATTACTTTGTTCATATAGTGATTTAAAATAAATTTGTAATACGTATTTGCAATATTAACATGTCATTTTCATTATAGCCATTTTTCCACCTCGGATTTTATCTACTCGACCAGGACAGAAAAGTCCAGTTATCATTCATGATGAAAATTCCTCTGAAAAAGACAGAGAAGACAGCATCACTTACACTACTGTGGACTGGAGAGATTTTATGTGCAAAACGTGGCATCTAGAACCCACTCTTAGGTAAGTAATAGGTGTATATTTTTACCTATTTCCTATGAGATTATTATGAGAAAAAGGTTATAAATAATTCAGTAGGTTAAATGTAGTTTACCAACAAATATTTTCATGTTAATCACTTATAGCCTCTACAGCTGCTGACTTTTTGCTTTTCTGATGTGGTGTGATAGTATAGCTTCATTCCTAGAATAATTCCCAATCAATATATTATCACACTGCTAATTAACAGTTACAACCAGAGCTACACAATACATATCATATTTCATGTCAGTTATCTGTATTTAATAGAATTTGTGGTAACCAAATAAAAGCACTTTGGTATTAGTAACATATCCTTATGAGAAATATTAACAGTGCAATATTGATACTTCAATACTCAGTATTACTCAGTATTACTGAGTAAGATACTCAGGAGCAATATAAAGATACTTCAAGGGTCCTAGTGCAAAAAAACTAGTATATATAAATATCAAATATAGTGAAATTGACTATCTTTTAATTTAAAATGAGAATAAAAATAGTTAAATTTGCCATAAACATTTATTTTTCTTCTTTAGAAAACTATCAGGAGACTAGTTAAGTTATATGAGATATAGTAGTGGAAAATGTGGTTAAAAAGCTCTGCTCTAAGCTCATTTATATAGCATAGTGGCTGAGTGACCTGGGCCAAAGGATCTAACTGTCTCAGCTGCCTCATGTGGAGATTTTGGAAAATGGTATTACCTACCTTACACAGTTACAATGGTTACATGAGTTAACTAATGCAAAATGCTTATAACTGTTACAGTTTTAGCAGACTAATGATTAATACCCTCTTCTTCCCTACCTGAGTTCAGGATCAATTGAAATAGTAAGAGGCAGCTAGAAATCAAAATGACACCTTTAACACTGATAAAGCTGATAACAGAGAATGTTGTTTAGTGTCAGGCAACAATGTCTATTACAAAGTCCAGGTTTGGACTTACTTACAGGGTCTCAATGATAGAGCTCAGGGGGGTTGGAGATTGGGGGCAAAGGGATGCTAGAGTTGTGCAGTCAGCAGACCTGCTTTCTCACCTAGTTACAGGCAGCCATAAACAGTCTTGAGCTAACTATTTGAGTACCTGTTCTTGAAAAATCTCTGGCATGAAAGAACAGTTTAAGACAAATGGCTCCAAAAGAGTAGGTGGTAAGGAGGGTACTTAATTATCCTACTCATTTCCTCTGTTAACTTTCCAAGTAGATAAACCACCAGTAAGGGGGCAGAGAAAGACGAGGAGTATTCCATTAATGCTGTTCTTCTATATGGAAGGAAATAATGTTCTTCTTCAAAAGATGTTTAGCACATAGCAAACAGTAAATGTTAGTCTTTTTTTCCCCCAGCTTTATTGAAGTATAATTGAGAAAATAGATACTTTAAGGGTATAACATCATAATTGGATATACATGTACATCATGAAAGGATTTCCCCCACCCCCATCAAGTTAATCAACATCTTTGAGTGAAACAGGTATCCTTTAAAGGTTTTAAGAAGACCAGTAACTTGAGGCCTGAAATAAATGAATCACAATGAAATACACTAAACTTCATTGCTGCGTAGGCTCACACATTTTTTGAGTGCTGTTATAGTGAATCTAGGAATTATAGGTTAGATAATCAGTTGTATCTACTGAAAATATTTTTCTTGAGCATACTGTGGAGGCTTAGTGATGTTCCTGAACCTACCTTCAGGATTTCATTAATAATAATAATTTATAATTATTTTAGATTAATTTCTTGGACTGGAAGAAAAATTGATCCAGTAGGTG
Source organism: Budorcas taxicolor (assembly GCF_023091745.1). Classification (NCBI taxonomy): domain Eukaryota; kingdom Metazoa; phylum Chordata; class Mammalia; order Artiodactyla; family Bovidae; genus Budorcas; species Budorcas taxicolor. The sequence goes on along the minus strand of NC_068926.1, from coordinate 35,697,256 downwards.
TTGATTATATTCTTCAAAAATTGGGCTTTCATCATGCCAGGACTACTATTCCTAAATGGCTTCAGAGAGGAGTCATGGATCCACTGGACAAGGTTCTGTCAGTTCTTATTAAAAAACTCGGTACTGCACTACAGGATGAAAAGGAAAAGAAAGGAAAAGACAAAGAAGAACACTAAAAAAGTAACTTAATCTGTGAACAAACTTTGATTCTGTCCGTTAAGCTTTATTACACTGGAGTGTTTGGGGTGGGTGGGTTTGTATAATAAAATTATTTTAAATATAACTTAAAAAATTTTAATTTTGTGGCCATTATATTGTTTGTAACTTAACCTGTTTATTCTAGTTCCACTATTCTGTACACAGTGAAGTATTGCATGATAATGTAAATTTTGTGAAAAACTAGATTAAAATATACGAATCTGTTCAGTAAGGTTTATAATTATATTATGTGCAATATGATTCCTGCATCTTTAAAATATTTTCAGAATAACTGTGAATTTCCTTTGTTATTGGCCATAACTTTAGAAAAAATCTTGTTGATACTGTGAGGGGTATTTTTTTGGACATTAATTGCTTTTTCTTTTTTATTTTAAATGTAGACTTGTATAAATACTTATTGTATATAGTATGAGTAACTGTGATATGAATAAATACCACTAAAGTATTGTTTGTAACTATTGTAATAAAGTCACAATAATTGATTTCAGTCTATAGTTGTTTGAGATTTTTCTTCCTTTTATAGTTTATTTTTACAATTAATAGATGCCCCTGCTGTGTCAGTTACTGTGTCAGTTCCTGTGTCAGTTAATTATTTCATATAAATAATTAATACTTATAAAAATTAGCTCTGGGAGAGGCATAGCAGAGGCTTCAGAAATACTAGGTATTGTTCTGTTAAGCTACTGGTGAGAAAACACCTCAAGAAAGCCTCTGGTGCAGACTTTTGTGCTTATTTTCTCTGACAGATTAAAAACAGCTCAAGAGTCAAGACACTTAGCCACGGGTATGTGTGTGCAGGTATGTATGTAGATACGTATGTATGGTAAGTGTTGGTGGGAGAATTAAGAAGTGCTATGTATGGTCACCCAGCAATTCAGTAGCAGAACTAAAACCCTAGAGTCTAGAGTCATAATTTTGTATTTCCCCAAACCATCTTATGCATCATTTTCCTGATCTCTATTTTCCACTTGGCAGTTCTAGCGTTGGGAGCTATACGTGTATATTAATGCTATTGGTCAAGCTTACCAGAGAAGTATCTAAGATAGTTACTTTATAAAACAAGTAAAATTTTAAATTAGTTCCTTGAGTTGTCCTTCAGGTATTAACTCTCTGCTTCAAAGAAACAGTGTGCCAGTAGTAAGTTCTAAATGTTAAAAATTTCCCATGGTTTTTATGTTGATATTGAGATTACTAAAAAGTGACAAGTATAAACTCTGTTTCTGGCCCCTACTGTGATAATGCTTTAAAAAGAAAGCTGCTGCTGGAGCTGTGTGCATGTTCAGTAGTGTCTGACTCTCTGCCACCCTGTGGACTATAGCCCACCAACCTCCTCTGTCCATGGGATTTCCCAGGCAAGAATAGTGGAGCAAGCTGCCATTTCCTCCTCCAGGGGATCTTCCTGATCCAGTGACTAAACCCAAGTCTCCTGCACATGGATTCTTTATTGCTGAGCCACCTGAAAAGCCCATAAAAAGAAAAGGGGAATATAAATCTAAAACTGTTCAAAATTCCTGTGGCTTTATTGGACAAAACTATGAGAAAAACATTTTGGGGGACACTGCTAGTAGGAATGTAAATTGGCACCCCCAATGAAGGACAATTAGGCAAGAGCTATTAAAGACATATAATCTCTTCTTGAACAGTCTCATTCATTACTGGGCATTCTTCATTATGTGTGAAATAATTATGTAAGAATATTCACTGCAGTATTCTTCATAAATGATTGGAAACAATTCAAATGTCCATCAATAGAAGATAGATTAAATGGCCCACTTAGTGAAATAGTATGCAATTATAAAAAAAAAAAAAAGAATGATCTCTAGTATTTATTCTTGAATCAGAAAAGCATGATACAGCTCTGTGTAGATAACGGTTTCCAGGCAGTCTGCCAAAATTTTATTTTGAGTATCATGTACCTTACCCTAGTCTAGTAAATCACATTATATATCTAGATTTTATATAAAATTCCAATGATGTAACAAAATTAAAAGGATTCACAAACTATCTATAGTAAAGAACCATTTTTTAAATTACCTATTTGAAACACCAAATACAGATCTGCAGTACCAGTCTAAACTACCAAAGCAATACTTGTAAAATACAGTAAAAACCAATTACTTGAAATGAAAACATTTTATACAATATTCAAAAACATATGAAAGCTCTAATTTTAAACTTTTAGATTCAGTTTTACTATTAGTGTTATGTTCTGTAGACTACTGTATGAATTTCTAAACACAAACTCTCAATTTCTGTACTTCTTACAGAACATTAATAATTCAGTGACCTCAGTCCATGGACTATGCTAAACAGAATTGCTCTAGAACTTTCTCTATCCTTACTGAGGAATGGTGTCTTCTGAAGTTTAGTGGCATAAACCTGATTGCCTGCATGGGCTTATAATCTGTTTTAAAACTACTGGTAGTGCCGTACTTGGAATGCTATGCCCTTCACACAGTGAGAGCTAGTTACCCATCTCCCTTTGTCTCTAGCACATACTCTAAGCTCAGCTGAGGATCTCTTTTTGTTGTTGTTTCCATTTGGGACCTCAAGCATAGAATATCCTTAACTGGATGGATAGACAGCCCTCAACTGAGCCCAGTACTCAGTAAGTTCTGGATTTGTGAATTTTGTCTGCTTTACCTGTGTAGGTCAGAGCTGAGCAACTCAAAGCCCAGGAAAGGCTCTGAACTCAAGTTCAAACAGTTTTTTCAGGCAATGATATGTGATAAGCCCTAGCAAAGCTCTCAAAAGAACCATCAGATGTTGGGAGGCATTTCTGAAGAGAAATGCTGTTGTTAAAAAAATGCCAAAGAGAGAAATGCTGTCAAGGACGATGGCAAGACCCTGGTCATTAGGTATATACCCAGTGATCTAGATATGGGGGTTGGGGGTGGGGGGCGGTAACAGGAGGTAACAAGAAAGCTTGAGTGCTCAGAATGAATACAGGTTGATCAATCAGGCAATCAAGTCAAGTGCCAAGTAAAGTGGTGCAGGATAGATAAATTGCTGAACTGCCTCTTTGATAAGCTCTTTTCCCTAGGCTTCATGTTTCCGCTATGAGTGCCTTTCCAGAATATAATAACCCAATTTCTCTCCCAACTTGGTGTTCACTACTCCCCAGAAGTGACCTAATCCATTTGGGTGCTCTAGAGATAAGAAAATGAGCTAAGCCTATTCTCATTTCACCTTCTGAAGCCAGCCTGTTTGCAAGGAGGATGCAATTCTGATTTCCTCCCTTGTGCGTACTGTAAGGGGCAACCAAGTTGGGTTTGTCCAGTTTGTGTTACTAGAACAAGGAACTTTGTGTATTTAGAGAGTGACAGCAACCCCATTTGGCCAGACAGCTGAGCACATTTTCTAATTTAGATTCATTAGGCAATAAAGCTGACTTTTAACATCCATAACTCTGATATGTGTCTCAATGAATTTCAACCTTTGGAGAGGAGGAAGCAGGTATTTATTGATCTTAAGCATAATAGTTTTCTTTTTAAATACTTTACTATTATTATTGTTAGTATTACTTTAATATTAGTGTCTTGTTAACAGGTTTATTCATTTTTTTAACAGAATGAAAATTTACCTACCTTACAATGAGAGAAAGCTGATGCCCATGGGTTTCACTAGTTTTATCATTACCCATATGCAGCTGGACTTATAATGGTAGACTAGCCTATTGAAGATCCAGTGATTTCTCAATCTAAGAAAGATATATAGCTGGTGTGGTACCCTACACCATGTAGTAGATGTTTTAAACTTGTGTTCAGTATCTCATACTGTTACCTCTCAGAAGATATAGATCTGATAACAGAGTTGAAAGATAAAGTATCTCCTTTCACTATTATACCAAACAAGCACCTTCAAAATGTATACCTTTATCCAATTCCACTGAAAACAGCTCTCAGTATCCAAGGAAGGAATGTTTCCATGAGGAACACACAACAGTCTCATTAAATTAGAATCGGAGGATGCCACCTAGTTGGTTTTAAGATGCCAATTGGTTGAACTAGAAAAGGTACTGGGTACAGAACTGATTGTTTTATTAATAATTGTGGGGAAATAGGGTTGCTGCTACAAATAGGGGCAACATAGATCACTCCAAGGCAAACCCTATTAGTGCCTCTAAATGAGTGGCAGAGTACAGCAACCACAGGCATCTCTGTTAGCACTCACATCTCTCAGAAAGAAAGATTATCTTGGAAGATATTCTCAGTGTGTCTCCCACATTTCCACACATTTTGCAAGCAAGACTTAACCGTTATCTGTTCAGAACTGTATTTTCAATATTTGTACAGCAAACAACTCTGGAAAATAGAGATGCTACCCAGCCCCAGAGCAAAGGGTAGATTTACCTACAGCCCTGGAAGATGCAGGGTCTCCTTTGTCATAAAAAATTAAGAATTTTTCTCAGTTGGTAAAGAATCCGCCTGCAATGAAGGAGACTCCGGTTCGATTCCTGCGTTGGGAAGATCCTCTGGAGAAGGGATAGGCTACCACTCCAGCATTCTTGGGCTTCCCTTGTGGCTCAGCTGGTAAAGAATCCATTTGCCATGCAGGAGACCTGGGTTCAATCCCTCGGTTGGGAAGATCTCCTGAAGAAGGGAAAGGCTACCCACTCCAGTATTCTGGCCTGGAGAAGTCCATGGACTGTATAGTTATGGGGTCTCAAAGAGTTGGACACGATTGAGAGACTTTCAATATGAATTAACTATTCATAATTCTATTTTAACTTTTAAGTTCTTCTCTTGTAACACCACCTCACTGTGTGTGCAGCATCCATCTGGACCTATACATGCTGCTTCCATGGGACTTGGGGACAAGAAGAAACATTCAGACATGCTGATACCCACACTGTGAATAAAAAAGTTCTTTATCACGGACTCATGAATCTCATGTGTTCTGCGAACATCCATGAAATTGAGGCATGCTAACTTGAAAGTTTTCAAGTACTGTACAGTAAAACCAGAAATCCTCCATAGTCCCTGACAGATTATTCCACTGAATAGGAGCCCCAGTCATCTGAAACACTAACTGAAGGCAACTGACATGGAATGGGTGGTACAAGAAATATCCAACCACCATATGACCAGTTGAAATGAGGGTTCTACCACCTATTTAACTTCTGTCTTAGAAGTTTTATATGTTAAATTCTGTAACAAACATTTAAAAGTTAACCTTAAAAATTTCAGTGCTTATTCATATATGAGACAAAATAATACCAAGCATTTACTGGGTAACAGGTATAGTGCTAAACTGTTTCTATCTACCAATTAATGGATTCCTCCCAACAATTGTGTGAAGTAGATGATAACCTGCTTATTTTGCAAATAAATCGAGACTCAGAGGAGTCTCAAGGAAAGGAGTCAGTGATAGTTCCTGGGGATAGCCAAGGAAATTATGTTAATTAGATAAGAAGTTAGAAATAACATTTGTTCTTTAGGCCAAAGAAGACCCAAACGAAGGCCATACAGCTTGGTTAGCAAAGTGAAGGCGGACTTGAGCCCCACTTGCCCCCTTGGCTTGGTGTCCTCATTCACAACCTTACACTATAGCCTTGCTCTTGGGTTTTCAGCTTATATAACTTGGTTAATAGTAGTGTTTTTTATGAGATGGGAAATTCACTATCCCACCCAATTCCCACAGTTTTCCTTGTCAATTATAAGAGTCATGTCAAGTATGAAGGATCAAAGTACTATAGTTTAACAATTCCCAAAATGTCCTTTAAATCACACAGTATATTCTGGCCATCTGATGTTTAGTTAACTTTATATTAGTATGTCAGAAATGTGAAAGCAAGGATTTAAAACATGGTGTATTTTCACTTACACACTGGCACTCAATCATTTGTTATTTAATATACATATAAACAGTAATATTTACATAATATTAAATCTAAAGCAGTTTACTAAAATCATATAGCAACACTCATATAGTTTTGAAATAAAAGATCATTTAAATTACACTGAAATGCCTTAAACACTAAATTAAGCTTTTTACTGTGTAATTCACTGAAAATAATGCAAATTATGTGAATTATCTGTCCCAAAGCCTCAATCAGGTAAATCTCACCTAAAATTGATCAATCTTTGGCTGTGTCAAAATTTTAATGACATAAAAAAATGGGGCTCAAAACATCATATTGCATCTCCACAGTATTCATATGCTAAACTTAACGTACTGTTCTCTGTGCAAGCATAGAAGCAATGACACTTTGGAAGCAATGAAACTTATAAAGCAACAAGTACAACTAGCTCTAAGATGTTAGTTTATCACTATCATTATCCAATAAAAATAACCAGGGGTTCCTGGAAAAATGGCCAATTTTAAGTCTGAGGGATGGAAAATAAAAGCATCTTATAGTTCCAGAAAATAAATAAATACTTTTAAAAAACAGGAAGATGTCAAAAGGGTACAGGAGACTACAGAGAAAGAGATCCCAGCACTGGAATAATTTGAGCAACAAAATAATAACAGTATTGGAGTATACTCAAATAATAAATATCACTGGCCCCACACTAGCATGTAAGGGGAAGAATTTTTTCTTAAAATGAATTTCAAATAACAAATATGAAAGGAATGAGAGAAACAGAAAACTACCATTAGAACCCCACAGTAGAAATTCTGGTTGAAGATAGTGAAGTAGGAAGATCCTGAACGTACCTCCTCCCACAGACACACCAAATGTACAGCTACATATAGAAAAACTTCCTCTGAAAGAAACCACAAAACTATAGCTGAGAGACTCCTACGCAATGGGCAATCCAAAAAACCCCAAATCAACACAGGTAGGAGCAGATGAGACACAATCTTGCTGAAAACTCCACCCATAGTGTGGTGACCCACAATCCGTAGGAAACTCATGATTCCGAGCTTCCCCCTGAGGAGCAAAAGGTCTGAACCCCACATCTGGCAATTTTAAGACCCACACCTGAGATACGAACTCCCAAAACATCTAGCAATGAAAGCCAATAGGGCTTGCATCCACAAAACATACAAGTTGCTGGATATCAAATCAGTATACAAAAATCTGGTGCATTCATATACAATAAGAATTATCAGGAAGAGAAATTAAGAAAACAATCCCATTTAAAATTGGATCAAAAAAGAATTAATTACCTAGGAAGAAACGATCTAAGAAGTTGAAAAATGTATACACTGAAAACTGTAAGACACTGATGAAAGAAACTGAAGATGACACAAATAAATATTTGTGTGGAAATAGTCCAGTCTCATGGATTGAAAAAATTAATGTTGGTAATATGTCCATATTACTCAAGCAATCGACAAGATTCAATGCAATTCCTCTCAAATTTCCAATGGCATTTTTTAAAGAAGGCAAGCAATACTAAAATCTGTGTGCAACAACAAAACATCCCAAATAGCCAAGGCAATCCTGAGAAAGAACAAAGCCAGAGGCATCACACTTCCTGACTTTATACTATAAACTATGGTAGTCCAACAGTATGGCACTGGCACAAAACAGATGCATGGACCGATGGAGTAGAGCAGAGAGCAGAGAAGTAAACCCATGAATATGTGGTCAATTAATTTACGACAAATGAGCCAAGATTATACAATGATTCAGTTCAGTTCAGTCACTCAGTCGTGTCCAACTCTTTGTGACCCCATGAATCACAGCCACGCCAGGCCTCCCTGTCCATCACCAGCTCCCGGAGTTCACTCAAACTCATGTCCATCGAGTCGCTGATGACATCCAGCCATCTCATCCTCTGTCGTCCCCTTCTCCTGCCCCCAATCCCCCCCAGCATCAGAGTCTTTTCCAATGAGTCAACTCTTCGCATGAGCTGGCCAAAGTATTGGAGTTTCAGCTTTAGCATCAGTCCTTCCAATGAACACCCAGGACTGATCTCCTTTAGGATGGACTGGTGGGATCTCCTTGCAGTCCAAGGGACTCTCAAGAGTCTTCTCCAACACCACAGTTCAAAAGCATCAATTATTCGGCACTCAGCCTTCTTCACAGTCCAACTCTCACATCCATACATGACCACAGGAAAAACCATAGCCTTGACTAGACGGACCTTAGTCAGCAAAGTAATGTCTCTGCTTTTCAATATGCTATCTAGGTTGATCATAACTTGCCTTCCAAGGAGTAGGCGTCTTTTAATTTCATGGCTGCAATCACCATCTGCAGTGATTTTGGAGCCAAAAAAAATAAAGTATGCCACTGTTTCCACTGTTTCCCCATCTATTTCCCATGAAGTGATGGGACCAGGTGCCATGATCTTCGTTCTCTGAATGTTGAGTTTTAAGCCAACATTTTCACTCTCCTCTTTCACTTTGATCAAGAGGCTTTTTAGTTCCTCTTCACTTTCTGCCATAAGGGTGGTGTCATTTGCATATCTGAGGTTATTGATATTTCTCCCAGCAATCTTGATTCCAGCTTGTGCTTCTTCCAGCCCAGCGTTTCTCATGATATACTCTGCATAGAAGTTAAATAAGCAGGGTGACAATATACAGCCTTGACGTACTCCTTTTCCTATTTGGAACCAGTCTGTTGTTCCATGTCCTGTTCTAACTGTTGCCTCCTAACCTGCATATAGGTTTCTCAAGAGGCAGGTCAGGTGGTCTGGTATTCCTATCTCTTTCAGAATTTTCCACAGTTTATTGTGATCCACACAGTTAAAGGCTTTGGCATAGTCAATAAAGCAGAAATAGATGTTTTTCTGGAACTCTCTTGCTTTTTCCATAATCCAGCAGATGTTGGCAATTTGATCTCTGGTTCCTCTGCCTTTTCTAAAACCAGCTTGAACATCTGGAAGTTCACAGTTCACGTATTGCTGAAGCCTGGCTTGGAGAATTTTGAGCATTACTTTACTACGTGCGAGATGAGTGCAACTGTGCAGTTAGTCTTTCCAATAAAACTGGACAGCCCATGCAAAAAAATGAAATGAGATGACTATCTCACACCATACACAAAAATAAATTCAAAATGGATTAAAGACTTGAACATAAGACGAAAGCATAAAAGTCCTAATAGAAACATAGGTAAAACGTAAAAATAAACAAGTCGGACTATAATAAATAAGTCATACTAAAAAGTTTCTACATAGGAAAGGAAACCATTAACAAAATGAAAAAGCAACGTCTGAAATGAAGAAAAAAATTTAAATCATATATCTGATAAGGGTTAATATCCAAAATATATAAAAAGCTCATAAAACTCAATACCTAAAACCCAAACAATCTCATTTTAAAAACAGAGAGAAGATCTGAATATATAAGAAGGTATACATATGGCCAAAAGGTACGTGAAAAGGTGTCAACATCACTAATTAGCAAGGAAATCAATGCAAATCAAAACACGATAAGATACTAATTAACATCTGAGAGAACGGTTATTATCTAAAAGACAATAACAAGTGTCGGTGAAGACGTGAAGAAAAAGGGAACTCTCATACACCGTTGGTGGAAATATAAATCCATTCAGTGGCAATGGATAGCAGTACGGAAGTTCACAAAAAATTAAATATAGAACTATGATATGGTCCAGCATTTCCACCACTGGTTATTTATCTCAAGGAAATAAAACCAATAACTGGAAAAGATATTTGCACCCTCATGTTTACTGCAGCATTATTTACCATAGCCAAGGCATGGAACAACCTAAATGTTCCTTAATGGAGGATTGAATAAAGGTGTGATACATATACATACAAGTGAATATTATTCACCTATAGAAAGAAGAAAATGTTATCATTTGTGACAAAATGGATTGACCTTGAGGGTTTTATGCTAAGTGAAACAAGACAGAGAAATATAAATACTGTATGATCTCACCTACCTATGGAATTTTTTTAAAATGAGGTCATAAATACAAAGAACAAACTGGTGGTTGCCAGAGGCAAGGGGTAGGCATGTCAAAAGGTACAAACTTCCTGTTATAAGATAAGTAAGTCCTGGGCATGTCACACACAGTATTTGCTACGATGTGTGTGTTAGTCACTCAGTCATGTCTGACTCTTTGAAACCCTATAGACTGTAGCTCGCCAGACTCCTCTGTTCATGGAATTCTCTAGGCAAGAACACTGGAGTGGGTTGTCATGCCCTTCTCCAGGGGAGCTTCCTAACTCAGGGATCAAACTCGGGTTTCCTGCATGGCGGGCAGATTCTTTACCGTCTGAGCCACCAGGAAGCCCAGTAGATCTTAAAAGCTCTTATCACAAGAAAAAATATTTATAACTGTATGTGGTGATGCTAACTAAATTTGTGGTGACCATTCTGCAGTATATACATATACCAAAACATATGTTTTACACATGAAACTAATGTTATGTGTTAATTGTGCATGTTAGTCACTCAGTCGTGTCTGACTTTTTATGACTCCACGGACTGTAGCCCTTCAGGTTCCTTTGTCCATGGGATTCTTCAGGCAAGAATACTGGTATGGGTTGCCATTTCCTTCTCCAATGTGTTAATTATATTTTAATAAAAAAGAAGAAATTTAACTGACAAAACATTTTTAAAAAGAATACCACAGTAAAAACTGCCTCAGGCAAAGTGAAAATTAGTGAATCACACTCTAGGGCAAAACAGGATATTCTCAGATCCTCAAATTATCTTCCTCAAAATATTTATTAATATGGTGGTTTTAACATATGTCCACAAACTCTGGGGCTTCCCAGGTGGCACTAGTGGTAAATAACCTGCCTGCCAATGTAGGAGATGTAAGAGATGCAAGTTCGATCCCTGAGTCAGGAAGATCTCCTGGAGAAGATGGCATGGCAAACCTATTCTAGTCTTCTTGCCTGGAGAATCCCATGGATAGAGGAGCCTGGCTGGATATGGTCCATGGGGTCACAAAGAGCCAGAAATGACTGAAGCAACTTAGCAGAGCACACCACAAACTGTGGTACACCTCTCTCCAGAAGGTGGATCTCTATTTCCCTCCCCTCATGTCTTTGCTGCCTTCTAACAGAGTATAGAAAAGGGAAAATAGTAACTTCATAGTGGAGACACCAGACAGACACAACCTTAGCCAAGCCATCAAGATTAACATCACCACTAGTAGTTGCTGATATCATGTACTCTTTGATATGCCACAAGATGTGCACTTCACCTCCATCTTATCAAATATCCTTAATTATAGTCTAACCAAGAGAAAACATCAGCAAATGTAAACTAAGGCCCATTCCACAAAATATCAAAATCATGAAAAAGGATCAAAGCATCAAATCATGAAAAAACAAGTGAAGACTGGAAAACTATGTCAGACCGCAGAAGACTAAGGAGACGTGATGGCATGGAATCCTGGATTGCATCTGGACTTCAGTTAAAAACCTGGTGAAATCCAAATAAAGTATACAGTATAGTTAGTAGTAGTACTGTACCAATGTTAATTTCTTAAGTTTTGATAAATATACTACACCATGTAAGATGATAACACTAGGGGAAATGGATGCAAGAATATAGAGGCATTCTATCTTTACAATTCTGTAAATCTAAATTATTTCAAAATAAAACATTTATATATGCTGTATCTTTAAGAGTAATTTTTAAACATTCCTTTTACTTTTTCAGCTTCTATTTCCATTCCATGTCCCTACTCAAGTTTGGTCCTAATGAAATTATCTATTTTTGTACTTTGAAGCTTTGATCACCATCCTGAGCACACTTCTTGGCAACATTTTAATTTTTTAACTCCTGTAAGCAAAAGTTTCTCAACGTTAAGAAAGAAATCTAAACTGAGTTATCGTTAAAATTATTAATGAGCACTTAATCAGAGCATCAGAGTCAACACATTCTGATAACCTCTAAAGAAAAATGTGCTGCTTCTATTGAAAATGAATTGCTTAATGAGAGATATGAGGCTATTTTTTCTCTCAATTAGCCCCTGTATTTGTGGACGGATGTTACTTCTTGCTGTAATGATACAGAATACCATCAATTCTGTTATTTTTCTTTTTAAGTGATTTAACCCTTGAGAAACCTTTCCCAGATAAAAGAGTAGAGGAGCTTTTAAATTTTGTTATAGCAATCTCCCTCAGTCCCTTGAAGTCCTTGTGGGTTTCATGCCAAGACCTGTTTAAATACTTGTAAAATACTACTTAAAATGTTTTCAATGATCTATCAGCAACACCTCCATTAGTGCCTCCTTCATCTTTCCCAAGAGCAAAGAACTGGGGACACTCACTTTGTGTGTATCATGCATATATCAGTCATTAGCTTCTCAAGCCGCAACCAGTTTTCGAAACTGTTGCTTATTTGGCTCCATGTGAGGCTTCCGCAAGAGTCCAGGGAGGCTTTTTTCTGTAAACAGCAAACACACCATGAGGCCAAACCTTGTCCACAGGTACCTTCTGAGAGTATAACTGTGGACAAAGCAAAGGGTCTCCTGAAACTACCCACACATAGGTACCCTAGGACTGCCTCCAGGGGTCCTATAATAGATAGGAGTGCTCAGTCATGTCCGATTCTTTGCGGCTCCATGGACTGTAGCCCACCAGGCTCCTCTCTCCCTGGAATTTTCTCTGCAAGAATACTGGTGTGCGCTGCCATTTCCTTCTCCAGGGCATCTTCCCAACCTAGGGATCGAACCTGCGTCTCCAGCATTGCAGGTGGGTTCTTTACCGCTGAGCCAGCAGGGAAGATCCCTATAATAGATAAGGAGGCACTATTCCAGTGCTATGTCGGGATGGAAGGAGTACCAGGCAGGTGTGCGTGGAGGGCATCAGGCAGGAGAGTGAAGGGGCTGAACTGCGTGATCTTACCTGCCTTTCCCAGCAGACAAGGAGGCCAATGGGCCCAGCTACCTACACACAGAAAACCTGTAGTACCTCAACGAGGCCTTGAACATGCGCAGTGCGCGACGCTCAACATCACTGCGTCATTGACATCGCAAGCCTTGGCGCGCGGCAGGCACGCGCTGGCTCAGGCGCGGGGGCGGGAGCGCGGGCCGAAAGGACGGTTGGTGATTGGATGAGGCTTGCGTGAGGCGTCCGCCCCGGTCCTGTGGTGACTCCACGAGGCGGCTTTTGAAAGACGCCCTTCTTGCCGCGTGGCTCTCGGGCCAAGCTGTCTGAAGTGAGAGGTTGAGGCCAGGAGAAAGAAGCAACGGCGTCGTCGGCGGCCGGCCGGCGAGCGCCCGGCCTGCGACCTGGCCTGCGGCTTGGTCAGAGCTGCCCGCCAGCGAAGTCCGGCCCGCCGGGCAAGAAGGACAATACCGGTGGGTGGGAGTTAGGCTGGGGCTCAGGAGGCCGCCAACCGGGTGGCCACTGGAGGGCTCTCAAATCTTTGTTTTTCCCTTTTTTACCCCTGACCCCCGAGAAAGACTTTTCACCAAAAACCACGTCGTCCCTCCTTTCCTCCTTGTAGAAGTGCTTTGGGGAGGGGTTTGGGAGACAGTTCTGTCACCATAAAACTGGTCATAAAGCAGTCATGACATCATGGAAGCGCATGTCATGGGAGTGTGTGTGTGTGAAAAGGCCATGTATGGGGGGAATGTGGTTGTTTTTCATTTCAGAGTAAGTATTTTTAGTTTACGTAGTACTTCTTCAATTTTCTGCTAATTTTCTTAACAACTTGTAGGTGAGAAAATGTCTGGCAACAATGACTGGTTTCAGAGTTCTCGGGTCCCTAGCTTTGCCCAGATGCTGAAAAAGAACTTGCCAGTTCAGCCATCAGCCCAGACGGTAACAACACCCACAGGATGTTCCTCGGAAAGTTACAGCCTGTCAAACATGGCATCCAAGGTTACGCAAGTGACGGGTACAAACTCTTTTACATTTGTAATAATGCCTAAGTTCTGTAAGATTCTGGGATGTCCAGTCAGTTTTGATGAGCTTCCGGTTTCACTGTTTCCAGAATGTATATCCATTTACCTGTGGCCATGTCCCAACTAAAACTTGGATTTGACCCCCAGCCCAGTAGAAATGCTTCCCCTGGCTGTTCACTTAATTGTTCTTTACCACTTGAGCACAAGACCACTTCCAATATGTCTTGCCTTTTTGAAGTGAGTCTGTGTTTATGCCTTTCAGGAAAGAACTGGATTTATAAGGGGTTGTATTCCACATATCACTTACTGTAGTGTTAAGTGGAAAGCCAGGACACACACAGTAGAAATTCAGTTGAATTCAGCTTAAAAGGTAAAAATAGTGAATCGAAAGCAGACTCTAGGTTCTGTAGTTCAAATCTAACTACATTCTAGGCCTCAGTGACCTCGTGTAAAAATGACTTAGCCTCTGATGACCTTGACATCACTGAAATCCTGATTCTTTGATATCACTTTATGCTTTGACAATAACAGCGCTTTGCACAATAGCCTTAGTACTCCAGAAGGTATATATATAACAGGTTAAACTTCTTTAGTAGTAGAAACATTTTTGATGAAAAACACATGTGACTGTGTGTGTGGAATTGTGTTCCATTTTAGGGAAGGGTTTAGTGCTTTTGCTTGTCTTATTACTCTTTTTAATTTAACCAAATTGACAAGCATAAACATTTATTTTTAGGTAATTTTCCAGAACCATTGCTTTCAAAAGGTCTTTCATCTATTTCAAATCCTGTTCTTCCTCCAAAAAAAATACCTAAAGAATTTATAATGAAATACAAACGTGGAGAGATAAATCCTGTATCAGCCTTGCACCAGTTTGCACAAATGCAGCGGGTTCAGCTTGACCTGAAGGAAACAGTGACAACAGGCAAGTAGAAAGGTGTATCTGGTTGTTAAAATACTAGAAAATATTTTCCTACTAAAAGGAGAGTATATATGTGGCACTAAATTAAATTATTTTCTTTATTCACCTAATGTCGGGGTTGGATAACTACTAGTTTGTTTTGACAAGGATACGTCATAAATGTTTATATTCATACTTTAGCATTTTGAAACTCTAAATTTACTCATACAAAAATTTTAAAATCACTGAATTCTTATTTTTTGTGTATGGCTAGTTAAACGGAAATCTCATCAGCCTTGTAGATTATTTTCAGGTGTAACTAGGTACTCCGTATAGCCTAAACATTGCTTTTGTAGGGATGTTAAATATTTGGACTGATTATGAGTATTCTGTGATGATGATGCCTGACAAGAATTATAGTCAAATTTGGCTTCTGAAATACAAAAGTTAGAAGGGAAAATAGCACTCAGGTGACTGATCTCTCTGTGAAGACTTGCCCATGACTTAATTTCTCCATTCTCTCTTAAACTGTCCCCCACCAGAAGAATCTATTACCACCTTGGGCCTGTGGAAAGCTACAAGAGTAAAAGATGGAAAGAAGTTTCTGATTTCTTCACCTTATGACTAGTGATTAGGAAAAAAATTAGGAAAGTGAAGGGATGAGAGAATAAAGTGCTCTTAAGAGGCATTGACAGGCTAAAAGCATGTGAAGCAAAGGAGCACAATCTTTAAAAATCTTTATTATGTGTGCACACATTATCAAGTAGTTTCCTTTCTTTAATTTTCTATTCCTGATACTGTTACCAATAGGGATCTCAGAGCTACTATATGTAGCAGATTGTCATAGTGAAGCCAAATTTCTAGTCATTGATTTGGGTGAAACAGCAGTACATTAACAGGTGACCAAAAAAGGTGGAGTTTTCCTAGTCCTGTCACTGTAGGTTGGATAACTGGATGTGTTCAATACTATAGACTGAATTTTTTTGTAATTAGTTAGCTTTCTGCCGTTCTGTTGGTCAACTCTTAATACCTCTGCACCACCAGGGAAGCCCTAATTGAACTAAGCAAAACTCAAGAACACAACCCAGTGATTGTTCATAGTGTTCATTTTATGTGCATAGTACTGTCGAATTACCTAATTCTGTAGATTTGATAGAAAAACCACAGTGTCAGTATTTTTAAACCAGCTAGGTAGTATGGATTTAGATGATGGTAAAGTTTGAGAACCTGGGGCAGAAACAAAATGAAGCTTAAAGTCTCATCTCTCTGATTCAGGATACTTATTAACAAATTTCATGCATAGTATCTCAAACATAAGAATCATCTGGGCCGCTTGTTAAAAATGTGAGTCCCAGGTTTACTTAATTTGGATTGGAACTCAGGTGATCATGAAGGAAGAAATTTGGGAAAATGAGATCATAGATGTTGGGAGGAAAGCAGTTTACCCTGATACAGTCTGGAGTTACTTATAAAATCTTGTTGTACATTTTAAGAACCTAGCAGTTAATGGAGTATGTGAGAAAATAATAATAAAGAGGCTTATGTCGAGTGACAATGTACCTAGCCATTTGTAACCAAAGTAGAGACTTAAAGTTTCTTAAAGGCCTCCTATACTTCCCCGGTAGCTCAGACTGTAAAGAATCTGCCTACAAGGCAGGAGACCCGGTTTGATCCCTGGATTGGGAAGATTGCCTGGAGAAGGGCATGGCAACCCACTCCAGTATCCTTATCTAGAGAATTCCATGGAGGGAGGAGCCTTGCTTGGTGCAGACCGTGGGGTTACAGTCAGATATGACTGAGCGACAATAGGAAGGTTATAGTCTGAATACCAAAAAGTAAAATTAGGAGAGGATTCCATTTCATTTTTCATCAGGAAAATATTAAAACTAGGTAAATATAATTGTGTAAAGATACTTTTTCTGGGAATTTTGGATGATTGAACAGTTTCATTCTTTAGAATATCTTTTTTATTATTGTTTGTTTTGGTTTCCCATGTAAATCCCCACTATGCACCCTAAAGCTGTGATGGATTTGGATTGTTTCTGTGACTCTGATAGAAACATAGGATTTCTTCAAAGGAATTCCTTCTGTTCTGGAGCTTATAAGAGTATCAGGGCACTCAGAGGACAGGAAAAATTCAGCTTCATCCGTACTGAGGTTTGAAAGGAGACATGTTGCCAGATGCTCTGCATTTTCCCTTTCATTGATCATTAGATAGACATTTGAATGCCTACCACTGCCAGGCATTATACAAGACACTGTCACTCTGTGTGTGACATGTACTCTAAAGTTGGCCCTATTGTTGATGCTGAATCTGAAGCCACACTAGCTGCTTGAAGTTTTCCTCAGAACAAGTTTAGGGGTCCACTCAGCTATACTTAAAACTGTATTAGCCCTACAGAAAAACTGTCAAGTTGAGATTGTTTAATGAAGTTGTACTGGAATGTTTTCCTATGTAACAGACATCTTTTGCAAGATCATTCTGTGAAGTAGTACAACTTATTCTGAGTTACTTTTCAAGGTAATGTTTTGGGACCATATTTTGCTTTCTGTGCTGTGGTGGATGGTATTCAATACAAGACTGGACTGGGACAAAACAAAAAGGAGTCAAGATCCAATGCAGCAAAATTAGCTCTTGATGAGCTTCTACAGCTGAATGAACCCGAACCAAGAATTTCAGAAACATCAGGTAAATATTTTTTATTATAAAGTAATGTTGTAAAATGTTTCATTTTCCAGAAAGAGTCATCTGAAAGATTTACAGTAATGAAGTTACTTGCCAACTGCACGATAGAAGTAGCAGAATTTGAATTATTTCTTTCCTTTGCTGATGGCTGAGTTATTTGATAGTAGTTAAAATGCTCTTGTATATTTTAGCACCAAAGATATAAACCTGTTGCTGAACTGTCTAGTAACTTTGTTGATGGGTTTGAGCACTGAAACTTAGTTTCTTCTTTAATTTATTGGATTCTTGTTATGTTCCTAAACTATACATTTAACATGGACAGGTTTTTATGCAATTTTTGTGACGTTTGCTTGTGTTAAATTTGATAATGTTAGGATTGCTTGAGAAAATAAGGGCCTAAGGTAACATAGCAAGTAGGCTGAGAGTGTAAACTCCAGAAACAGATTGCTCAGTATTGAGTATTGTCCCTGGACAGATAAGTTGTTTGCCTTCCTAAGTCTTAGTTTCATCATTTGAAAAATGGAGACAAGGATAGATACCTCCTATATCTGTCATTTTAGAATTCAATAAATAATGCATGCAAAGCCTTTAACCAGTGCTTGGTGAAGAGTAACATAATCAATTAACAGAGGTTCTTATTAGTCAATTTGAAGAATATATGTGTTAGCATAGTAAACAGTAAATAGTTTTTTTCAGTATTCATTCCTTTTGATTTTTTTAATT
The DNA here is from genome assembly GCF_023091745.1 of Budorcas taxicolor. NCBI lineage: Eukaryota > Metazoa > Chordata > Mammalia > Artiodactyla > Bovidae > Budorcas > Budorcas taxicolor. The sequence goes on along the minus strand of NC_068926.1, from coordinate 35,678,995 downwards.
TATTCATTTTGGTTTTGATTTCATTTAGATTACATTTTGTTTTCCCTATAAATGAAGCAACTTCAATAAAGAAAAACATTTAAATTTGATTTAAACAGTGATAGTTGACTATTTTTAAATTCAAATTATCACTTTATTTTATGACTGGACTTTTTTTTGTTTATGACTTGTTAATTGTAATATTTCTTTCATAATACTTCCCTTAAGGTCATTTTGTTCTTTAAGTTCAATCTGTATTTCATATATTTTAATTTTTCTGTTTAAGTAAAACCATTATTTAATAATTAAAAGTGATCTATTTTGCCACGTCTCAAATTTGATGTGTCTGTTTCATTGTTTTAAAAATAGTTTGTCATAGTTTGGATTAAATAACTACTTAGAAAGTATTTTGTTAATTTTCATATTTCTGTTCACTATATTTCAGATTTATTAATTTTTTTAGGGCTAGATGTGATTTTGCTGTCTTACATATACTGGTAGCTTATTAATGGAAAATCTCTCTATATGATGATTTTATAAACTATCAACCCACTTAGGTATGTGCCCAGAAATATTTTCTCTGTTTCTTTCCAACCATCGCATGCATTCAAATCACTAAATCTGTGGTTTGAAGATCTGCTATGTTTCAGACAGTTTTCCCAAGATCCATCTGCCAATACACAAGATGCAGGAAATGTGGATTCGATCCCTGGGTCAGGAGGATTCCCTGAAGGAGAAAATGGCAACCCACTCCAGTATTCTTGCCTTAATTCCATGGGCAAAGGAGCCTGGTGGGCTATAGCCCATATGGGGGTGCAAAGAGGACACGACTGAGCACACACACATGCATGCGTGTTCCAGGGGCTGTGATAAACACTGGGAATCTAGACTCATTTAAGATCCATCTTATACCCTCAAAAAATTAAAATACTTTGTTGAAATCAAGTTAAAACATATCTATAGAATTTCCCAATTTCTAATTTAATTACTAGAAAAGGATATTTATAATTGGTTTCTCATGAAAAATGCATTTCCCTAAAAGTTTTCAAAATGTTTATCTAGGGCTAGCAAATCTTTTGCCCTTTGGCTACAACTTTTAGTTTCTAAACATTTATATTTTCCTTTTTTGTGAACATTAAAGTAGCATTTTCCCATCTCCAGTGATAGCATTTTAACATTCAACATTGTTTTCTCAAAGAATGATAGAAATGCTTTAATTATGACTAAACTTTCTTTCAGTTCAGTTCAGTCACTCAGTCGTGTCCCGCTCTTTATAACCCCATGAACTGTAGCACACCAGGCCTCCTGGTCCATCAATAGCTCCCGGAGTCTACCCAAACCCATGTCCATTGAGTTTTGAGAAAGTCCAGTTTGTCAATTTTTTGTTTGTTTCCTGTGCCTTTGACATCATGTCCAAGAAATCATTACCAGATCCGGTGTCATGAAGCTTTTTCCCATATTTTCTTATAAGAATTTTATAGCTTTAGCTCTGATGTTTGAGTCTTTGATCCATATTGTGTTAATTTTTATATAATAGTGTTATCTAAGGGATCTGACTTCATTTATTTGCATATGAATATGTAGTTTTTCCAGCATCATTTTTAGAAAAGACTGTTCTTTCCCCTCATTAGACTTATTAGAAAAAAACCCTGATGCTGGGAAAGATTGAAGGCAGGAGGAGGAGAGGATGACAGAGGATGAGATGGTTGGATGGCATCACCAACTTGATGGATTTGAGTTTGAGCAAGCTCCGGGAGTTGGTGATGAACAGGGAAGCCTGGCGTGCTGCAGTCCATGGGGTCTCAAAGAGTCAGAAACAACCGAGCAACTGAACTGAGCTGTCATTTCCCCTATTGAATGGTAGTGGTGCTCTTGTTGAGAATCATTTGAAGGCCTTAAAAAAAAATTTATTTCTGTACTCTCTATTCTATTTCGTTGGCCAATATGACATTACCACAGTTTTGATTACTGTCACTTTAGTATTAAGTTTTGAAATCAGGAAGTGTGAGTCCTTCAACTTTGTTCTTCTTTTTCAAGAATACTTTCCCTGTTTGTTTATAATGTTTCAAAATGTAGACCAAGTTGTACAGTCACATTTTCTTATTTATTGAAAGCATTTGTGCTTAATAAACAAGATTAATATCTTTAGTTTTCATTTCACCCACTGAACAGATGGGAAAAAATCTATCTTCCTCTGAGTTTTTAGAGTTCTGCTTATCTAAAGTTCAGAGTGTATTATCTAACTATAGTCAACATTTACTTAACTAATGTGAACCCCAAGATGACATTGTGAATCCTTCTTTGTTAATTTCTGTGTTTTCAACCAGTTTTTCATTTTACTCAAAGTGAGGTCCAGAGTAGTAGTTTTGTTTACTGTCTTTGTCTTTATGAATGATTCTTGAGAGATGCTAACTACTTTAGTTGAACCTTTGCTCCTGGACTTTTTTCATTTAAACTTTACGATCATTTTTGTCCCTTTGATTTAGTGTCCTGCTTTTTTTTTTTCCTGGATTCCCTAATTTGGAACCAAATTAGAAAGCTATTGCAAAGAATTGGGTAAAAAACTTAGAAAACTTTTTTTTCATGTCAATTTTTTTTATTGTGCTACTGACACAAAAGAATGAAATTGTTTCTGAATTATGTTTAGATCTTTAAATTACTCATTTAACAAGTTCATTTAAATAAATAACTTAGAAAACTTTGAATGAAGTATTCCCCTACAAAATACTCTGGTAAAATAACATTAAAATGATAATTTTTGCTTACTAAATTTTTTGATAGAAGATTAAATACAAATGTCTTACGAATGTTTCACCTGGTATTACTGTAAATATAAAATTATTCATAAGCATTTAAACTAGGGTTTAACCGATTTTCAGAATGTTGAATCTGTTACAAAGCAAGCTATATAGTAGCATAAGAATAGGGAACCAGAAATGTATAATTTGGTGTTTGTATAATTGATTTCAGTATAATAAAAACATTTAGAAGGCTGAGCTAATGGATAATTGATGGCCTAGAGTTGGCAGAAGTATATAGAAAAAACTATCATTCTTGGATTGTTGTTTTATTACAGAATAGTATTATACCTGTCCTTTTGAACATTTAGGTTTCATTTTTCCTTATGATTTTGTTTTATTTACAGGTCCTCCTCCTATCCCTGCAGAACCTATTGTTTCACCTGAACCAGTATATGTTTCAAAAGTGCATTATGGTAGGAAAGTCCTTTATGATAATTTTTAAAAGAAGATTAACCCAATTAAAATTATAACAGCATACAATTAAAATATGCATAGGTATGAAAATGTGCATTAGTATTTTATTCAAACCTGTCACACTTCTACAAAGATGAGTATTTCCTTCCATACTCTGCTAAAAATTAGACAAACAATAAAATTGGAGAGGAACAATTGAAGAAGTGGCTTTTTTCCTATAAAGAGATGACATCAATATCATGTAACTGCCTTTTTGAAAATTCTGTGCTTTGGTGGGCTGGTCATTAATGAAATCCAGTGGCTTTCTGGTGCTTGATGGTTGGGATATTCATTTCAAATAATCTGTTCACTTTCTTTTAATGTTAGTTGTTACTCAAGCTCAAGAAAACTGTAACTGCAATTGAAGTTACTAGTTGTGTGACCTAGAACCACTTACTTTTCTCTGTACACCATAATTTCTCTACCTGTAAAATGACTACAACAATAACTGCCTCATAGGGTTATTGTGAGGTTTAAATTAATTTATGCATGTACAAAATCTTGATCAGTGCCTGGCCCACAGTAGGTGCTCACTAAATAGTAACTACTATTATTTTATTGTAGTATTTATTCTATTCAACACTATATGGTGACTGTTGTATTATTTTCCTGTTCGATTGTTAATCTCCTGAAAGGCAGGAAATTATCCTTAATTTCTACATTGCCTACATAGTAGTAACACTTCAGACTTTAAAATTTAGAGTATTTGCAAAACTAAAATGAAGAAGAGCATTTCTTTCTTTGTCCTTTCCAGGTCTGAGGATTAGGATTTGAAAACACTTTTCAGGCTTGGTTTTCCATGGTCTTTTTGAGACAGAAAAAGGCTGTGTACATTTGTGTGCTTGTTTCAAGTAAAAGGACTAGACCAGGGGAAATAGGCACATTCAAAAGGCAAAATCAACCAAGAGTTAAATATATTCAGTCAAATATTGTCACTTGATCAAATGATCATAGGAATTGATGAACAGAAGGACAGTGAGTGATCATTTCAACAGGAATGATCTCTTAATATTGAAAGGGGCTCTAGTCTTTTCAGCTTCAATGGACATTTTTAATGAATAGTAGAAAGAATCCTAAGTTGATGATGGGCAGATAATACAGATTACTGGTACCCTGAGTATGTGGTTAACAATGTGTTTACAAAAATACATGAGTAGAGTCAGGTTTGATAGGCTCAGGTAAGGAGTTAAAAAGTTAAAGATTAACAGTTCTCTGTTAGGAAAGGGAGGGACAAATACCATTCTTCAGGCTTATGTGTAAACACAGGAGTTGAATATTATCACTTTGAAGAACAGATTTGAGATACATAAAAATCTCCTGAACAGCTCCTTTTGGGCCAGTTATGGAAGGTATCATTTTTCTCACAACCTGTCTACTTTGCCATATTTTTACTGGACTGTATCTTCACTTAATATAATGATATTTTGGTTCTGAAGATAGATTCAGGTTCCTTATGATACTAAGGATCACTTGAAATTAGCAACTGGAAATCAAGGAAATGGTGTTAACATCATATATGTAATGCTTTATCTCATCCTTCACGTCCAATGATTTGTGAGAACATTTTATTTCCTCAGCAAGCAGCACACATGTATAGGAAAAATGGTATTGCTCCTTATTCATATGCATGCTAATAAGAGATCCATTTAGTAGCAAAGATTTGTTTATAGTCACAGGATTCATTATTTCCTTCAACAATCAGTTACAATCAAGAGCTGTATCAGTATGTTGTTAACTTCTAAATGTTCTTTATAATATTTAGGTGCAACCTTTTTATATGCAGTGAAACATTGTCCTGCCACACACATAATTCTTGTTCTGTCAGTATTAATTGCAGTGTGTTTTTCTGTTCTGTGTCATTGCACAAAATAATTGCTAACTATATAGTCAAAATCAAAGTCACTGAATCTTGTCCGACTCTTTGCGACCCCATGGACTATACAATCTGTGGAATTCTCCGGGCCAGAATACTGGAGTGGGTAGCCTTTCCTTTCTCCAGGGGGTCTTCCCCACACAGGGATCAAATCCAGGTCTCCCGCATTGCAGGCAGAATCTGTACCAGCTGAGCCACAAGGGAAGCCCAACCATATAGGATGTGATGAAGCAAATTACATTCATTCTTTGGAACCATTAAGAAGGAAGGTAGCACTAATGTCTACCTTTGAATGATGCCCAAGACCAGTTGCAGAGTGGATTTTAGCATGCCCAGTTTTAATTTTTTTAAGTAGTATATGTTTTTATTTATTTGTTTATATTTTTGTTCGTCAAAATATCCATCCTGATAATAGTGGTTGCATTTGGAGAGGAAGACTTCTGAATGTACACCTTTTATATTGCTGTTGGAGTGAAAAAAAGGTTTCATTTTAAAATATCATTAAGTGAGTATGCTTCTCCTGTATCATAAGATGTTGGTGATAAACAGAGCCAAGTTGCTGAATACTTCTCATTCATATTTTTACTATACACTATACACTTTTACTAACACCAAAAACTAATTTTTATGCCACACAATGGTTTTGCAAAGTTAAATGAAATATATACTAGCATGCAATTATAATAACTTGCACCTTCACACTTTGTAGTTAGATAAAAGAATATAACCAGTAGTTCATTCTTCTTTCCCTCAGAATTTCATTTTATGATTGTATTTATGAAGTTCTTTAACTCTTTTTGATGTGACTTTACCTGTTTTTGCTAAGAGAGCATTGACAGTATTAACAAAGAGAAATTCAAGTTTGACAAATATAAATAAACTTGTAAATGGCCTAACTGAGATTAGTTGTACTAAGACTAATAATGTTAAAATTTTTATCATTTGTGTGCCTTTTTAATATATTTATTAAGCAGGTAAGAAGAATTTCTATGAAAGTATGGGTTTCATATATATGCAATGCATGAGAGCAAAATTGTGTCATTACTTTTTTCCTCCGAAGATATCATGGACTGCAAACCATTTGATAAGACTACTTAGCAGCCATCATGCAACATCAGGAACTTTCAGTGGCTTAGTAAACAAGTAAACTTTGAGAAATACTCTATTAAGTGATTCTGCAACCTCTCATTCTCTAGAATAATGATTCTTCCCTGGGGATACACAAGCATATATACACAAAGCAATAGGTGGCCAAGGTCCTATCTCAGAACCTCAAAACTTTCATATTTTTTAAAAAGTCTGTGGGTAAGTTTTGATGTATATCCTTGGTTATAGCTATTCTGTAGTAATCCTAATTACTTTAAACTACCTTTATCTCCTTTCAAAGTCTGGGTTTTTCGTTTTGTTTTTTTTTTTTTGCTTTTTTTTGTTTTTGTAGGAACATGGAACTATATCAAGAGTTTAAGTGTTTAGTGCTTTTCAGTGGTTCTCAGTGGGGCAAATACTAAGGAGTATATTTTGATTATCACAGTGATTAGGGAAGACTGTTGGTTTTCATTGACATCGTGCTTATCAGGCAGTGTGGGACAGTCCCTTATAAGAGAATTGTCTTTTGTCCTGAATGACTTTTCAATATTGTATCAAATACAAGTCAGTAATTAATTTGTAATACTTGCACTTCTTTTTTTTTTTTAAACAAAAATCTATCCAACAGCTCAATAACTTGTATACTTTTAGAATGGAATACTTTAAAATCTCAGTCATGACATAAATTGTACATTTGCTTACATACCTCTGAAAATTAACTCATTCAGTTGAAAGGTTATTCTGGCCTCTGGGATAAAGCACAGTGTTCTTCAAATTGATGTTGCATTTGATTTTTTTTTCTAGAAGGGAGACATATTCAGTTTGCAAAGATTTCACAGATTGTTAAAGAAACATTTAGTCAACTAATTTCTAATCAATCAGACTATCTGAAATGTAGCAACTCATTAGCTGCTTTTATAATTGAAAGAGGTAAGTGTGAGTATTTGGTATGTGTTTATAGAAAAACTATTAAGTAACTTAATGATACTGTGGTAGTATATAATTAACTTTCTTTGCCCCTATTGATAGTGGTGCTGCATTAATTTGAAATAGCCTTTTCTAGTAGGTGTGGGTTGTTAAACACATTCTCAAAGAGATAAAGTATACTGAACAGGAACCAATAGAGAACTGCAGAATGGTAAAATACTTAACATTTTAATCAGTAACTATGTTGGAATCACTAGCAACTTGAAATCTAAGCTCATTATAACAAACATTGAGGACTCTATAAAAATGAACATTTTCTTCACTATCAGGTAATAAAAGATTAAAAATGAAAAATCATGAATCTTTTTTCCTGTAATTATTATAATGTGATTTCAATTACATTTTATTTTTTATCCTTTAATGTTCTATATTGATATTAAAACCATTTGAGTTTTACATTCATCTCTGAATAAGACACTGTAGATGATACAAAAACAATTTCATATTTGGTTCCTATTCTTAAGGATTTTTTTTAACCTAGGTAGGCAGAGAAGATATATATGATTATTCAAGGGTCAACTTAGTTTGAAATCATGGAGCATGATACCTCCATGCTTTTTTTTTTTTTTTCCCCCTCTCTCTAGAGATAGCTTTGGTTATTTGGGTGTTTTTGTGTTTCCATACAGATTGTACAGTTTGTTCCTGTTCTGTGAAAAATGCTGTTGGTATTTTAATAGGGATTGCACTAAACCTGCAGATTGCTTTGGACAGTAGTATGGTCATTTTAAAAAAATGATTTATTTATTTTAATTGGAGGCTAATTACTTTACAATATTGTGGTGGTTTTTGCCATACACTGACATGAATCAGCTTTGGGTGTACATGTGTCACCACATCCCGAACCCCCTTCCACTTCCTTCCCCATCCCATCCCTCTGGGTTGTACCAGTGCCCCGGCTTAGAGTGCCCTGCTTCATGCATCAAACTTGGACTGGTCATCTGTTTCACATATGGTAATATACATGTTTCAGCGCTGTCCTCTCAAGTCACCCCACCCTCACCTTCTCACACAGAGTTCCAAAGTTTGTTGTTTACATCTGTGCTTCTTTTGCTGTCTTGCTTATGGGGTTGTTACCATCTTAATTTCTTCCAGTCTTTGAGCATGGTGGATCTTTCCATTTGTTTGTTATCTTCAGTTCCTTGTCAGTATCTTACAGTTTTCTAAGTACAAGTCTTTTTCAAAATTCCTTGGTTAGATTTATTCCTATGTATTTTATTCATTCTGATATAATTTTAAGTGGTATTGCTCTCTTAATTTGTCTTTTTTGATAGTTCATTATTAGTATATAGAAATGCAGAAAATTTCTGTATATTAGTTTCATATCATGTAACTTTACTGAATTCATGTATTAGTTGCAATAGTTTTTTGGTGGAGTCTTTAAGAATTTCTGTATATAGTATGTCAGGGTTGGCAATTTTACTTCTTTCCATTCAAATTGTATTCCTTTTATTTATTTTTTAATCTGATTACCATCGCTTGGACTTCCAGTACTATGTTGAATAAAAGTAGTGAGGGTGAGTATCTTTGTCTTAATCCTCTTAAGAGGACATTGCTTTCGGCTTTTCACCATTGAGTATGATGTTGGCTGTGATGTGTCATATATGGCCTTTATTATGTTGAGGTACGTTCTATCTCTACCCACTTTGTTGAGAGTTTTTTGTTTTTAATCATAAAAGCATGTTAAATTTTGCTGAAAGCTTTTTCTGCATCTATTGAGATAATGTACTTTTTAGTTTTCAGTTGTTTATATGGTGTGTCACATTGATTGTGTATATTAAACCATCCTAGCATGCCTCAAATAAATCTCACTTGATTATGGTATATGATCCTTCTGTGAATGTATTGTTGAATTTGGTTTGCTAATAATTTGCTGAAGATTTTTTTACATATGTGTTCTTCAAGCATTTTGGTCTGTAATTTTGTTTTGTGGTATTTTTCTATGGTTTTGGTATCAGCATAATGCTGGCCTTGTAAAATGAGTTTGAAAGTGACCTTTCCTCTTTAATTTTTTGGAATAGTTTAAGAAGGATGGGTATTAACTCTTCTGTAAATGTTTGGTAGAAGTCACCTGTGAAGCCATCTAGTTCTGGACTTTTGTTTGTTGGGAGTTTTTATACTACTGATTAAATTTCATTACTGGTGATTAATCTGTTCATATTTTGTTTCTGCCTTGTGCAGTCTTTGGAGATTGTATGTTTCTAGGTATTTATTTCTTATTGGTTGTCCGTTTTATTGGCATATTATGGTTCATAGTAATCTGTCATATTTCTTGATATTTCTGTGGCATCAGTTGTAATTTAACCTTTTTCATTTCTGATTTTATGTGGCTCTTTTTTTTTTTTAATGTATCTGACTAAAGGTTATAAATTTTGTTTCTTTTCGAAGAACCAACTCTTTTTTCCATTATCTTTTTTTTTTTCAGTCTCTGTTTCATTCATTTCCATTGTTATCTTTATGATTTCTACTAACTTTTGTTGTTCCATTGCTCAGTCAGGTCCGACTCTCTGCAGCCCCATGGACTGCAACATGCCAGGCTTCCCGGTTCTTCACAATCTCCTGGAGTTTGCTCAAACTTCTAACTTTAGTTTTTGTTTCTTATATTCTAGTTCCTTTAGGTACAAGGTTGGATGACTTGTTTGAAAATTTTCTTCTTTCCTGAAGTAGACTTATTTATTTTATTTTGGCTGTGCTGCATCTTCATTGCTGCACTGGCTTTCCCTCTAGTTGCTGTGAGAAGGGGCTACTCTCTAGTTTGACCATGTGGTCTCAGTAGTTGCAGTGCACCAGCTTAGTTGCTCCATGGCATGTGAGACCTTCCCACTCAGTCAGTCAGTCAATCAGTTCAGTCACTCAGCCATGTCCGACTCTTTCCCAGACCAGGGGTCCAACCCTTGTTCTCTGCATTGGCAGGCAGATTCTTAACCACTGGACCACCTGGGAAATCCCTAGACTTGTTTTAATTTCAGTCTTGTATCTGCTTTTGCTACATCCCATAGATTTTGGGTCATTGTATTTGCATTTTCATTTGTATATAGATATTTTTTTTAATTTCCTCTTTGATTTCTTCAGAGACCCATTGATTGTTTAGTACCATGTTGTTTAAAATACATGTTTGTGTTTATGCTTCTTTTCTTATAATTGATTTCCACATTCATAGCATTGTGATCAGAAAAGATGCTTTATATTAATATGATTGGTCATATTAAATTTATTGAGACTTATTTTGTGGCATAGCATGTGATCTGTCCTGGAGATTGTTTCATATACACTTGAAAAGAACGTGTATTCCGCTATTTTGATGAAATATTCCATATATGTTCAGTTCTGTCTGGTCTGATGTGTCATCTAAGACCAGTGTTTTCAAATTAATTTTATGTCTGGATGGTCTGGCTATTGATGTAATTGGGGTGTAGCCCCCTACTATTATTGTCAACTTCTCCCATAATGTTTATTAATACATTCTTTATGTATCTGGATACTCCTATGTTGAATGCTTTGCATTTACACTCGCTATGTATTCTTTCCAGATTGATACCTTTATCATTTTATAGTGCCCTTTTTGGTCTTTTTACTGTCTTTCTTTTTCTTCCATTTGCATGGAAAATCTATTTCCCTTTCACTTTCAACCTGTGTGTGTTTGTAGATGTGAAGTGAGTCTCTTGCAGGCGGTAATGTGTATCTTGTTTTCTACTCATTCAGCCACTTTGTCTTTTTTATTGGAGCTTTTAGTCTATTTACATTTAAAGTAATTACTGATCGGTAAATACTTACTGACATTTTGTCACTTGTTTGCAGCTTATTTTTATAGTTCTCTTTTGTTCCTTTTTTCTCTTGCTCTCTTCTCTTGTGATTTGATGACCATCTGTAGTAGTTGAGTTTGAATTCCTTTCTCTTTTTTGTGTGCATCTCTATTATAGATTTTTGGTTTATGCCTACCATGAGGTTCATATATTACTATAACTATATATATATGAGTGATTATTTTAAGTTGATGATCTCAAACTGAGAAGGACTGGGTTATAGAAAGTCCACATAAATAGGAGGTGAAAAGAAAAATGAATGGTATTCTGTGTATAACGTTTCAAAGAAATCTCAAATGGGGTACAGCAAAAAATTATTCTGTTGCCTTTTTTCCTAAAAGGCAAAAATTTAGACAAAGTATAATGTAAAACATCTGCCTTTTAAATTGAGATATTACTGAAGTATTTTAAAACTTTGCTTCTTAAAAGACTCTCAAACTTTTTTTTAAACTTTTCATTTTGAACTGTAGTATAGCCAGTTTGACAATGTTGTGATAGTTTCAGGTAAACAATGAAGGGACTCAGCCGTGCATATACATGTATCCATTCTCCCCCAAGCCCCCTCCTGTCCAGGCTGCCATATAACATTGAGCAGAGTTCCATGTCCTATACAATAGGTCCTTGTTGGTTATCCATTTTAAATATAACGTGTACCTGACCATCCCCACCTCCCTAACTGTCCCTTCCCTTCAGCAACCATAGTTCGCTTTCTAAGTCTCTGAACCTCTCTCTGTTTTGTAAGTAAGTTCGTTTGTGGAAGACTCTCAAACTCTTATTTGAAAGTTATTTATCTTATTTGATATTTTTCCATATTTTTGGTCAATGGTTTTTCTAACTTTAAAATGGTAAAATAGAATTTTTCATTGAATTATAAGCCTAATTCACTCATTTAACCTAATCTCTTTTTATATTAGTACCTGGCATTTATTGGGTTGGCCAAAAAGTTCCTTTTGTTTTTAAGAGACAGATTTTTTTTACTTTCACCAAGAATGTTGATGATGTTGTTCAGTCACTAAGCAATGTCTGACTCTTTGTGACCCCATGGGCTGTAGCACACCAGGCTCCTCTGTTCTCCACTATCTCATGGAGTTTGCCCAGATTCATGTCAATTGAGTTGGTGATGCTGTCTAACCATATCAAACTCTGCCACCCCCTTCTCTACCTCCTCTCAGTTTTTCCCAGTACCAGAGTCTTTTGCAATAAGTCAACTCTTAGCATCAGGTGACCAGTGTATTAGAGCTTCAGGAACAGTCCTTCCAATGAATATCCAGGGTTGATTTCCTTTAGGATTGACTGGTTTGATCTCCTTGCAGTCTAAGGGACTCTGAAGAGTCTTCTCCAGCATCACAATTCAAAAGGATCAATTCTTTGGAGCTCAGCCTTCTTTATGGTCCAGCTCTCACAGCCATACATGACTACTGGGAAAACCATAGTTTTGACTATATGTACCTTTGTTGGCAACGTGATGTTTCTGCTTTGTAATACACTGTCTAGGTTTGTCATAGCTTTCCTTCCAAGGAAAGGTGTCTTTTAATTTTGTGGCTGCAGTCACCATCCACAGTAATTTTGGAGCCCAAGAAAATAAAATCTGTCACTGTTTCCACTTTTTCTCCATCTATTTGCCATGAAGGGATGGGACTGGATACTATGATCTTTGTTTTTTGAATGTTAAGTTTTAAGCCAGCTTTTCACTCTCCTCTTTCACTTTCATCAAGAGGCTCTTTAGTTGCTCTTTACTTTCTGCCATTACACTGGTAACATCTGCATATCTGAGGTTATTGATATTTCTCCCAGCAATCTTGATTCCAGCTTGCGAATCATCTAGCCTGGCAATCCACATAATGTACTCTGAATATAAGTTAAATAAACAGGGTGATAATATACAGCCTTGTTGTACTCCTTTCCCAACTTTGAACCACTCCATTGGTCCCATGAAACAAACCAGTCTGTTTTCCATGTCAAGTTCTGTTGCTTCTTGACCCACATACAGGTTTTTTTAGGAGACAGGTGTAAGGTGATTTGGTATTCCTTGGACATCGGACCCTGCCTGGGCTACAGTCCATGAGATAGCAAAAAGTCAGACGTAACTGAGAGACTAACACACAAGGTAGTCTGGTATTCACAGCTATTTAAGAATTACTCAGTTTGTTGTGATCAACAGTCAAAGGCTTTAGCATAGTCAATGAAGCAGAAGTAGATGATGTTCTAGAATTTGCTTGCTTGCTTTCTCCATGATCCAGTGAATTTTGGCAGTTTGGTCTCTGGCTCTGCTGCCTCTTTGAAACCCAGCTCGTACATCTGGAAGTTCTCGGTTTACACACTGCTAAAGCCTAGCTTGAAGGATTTTGAACAATAACCTTGCTAGCATATGAAATAACCACAATAGTATGGTAGTTTGAACATTCTTTGGCATTGCCCTTCTTTAGGATTGGAATGAAAACTGACCTTTTCCAGTGCTGTGGCCACTGCTGAGTTTTCCAAATTTGCTGACTTATTGAGTGCAGCATTTTAACAGCATCATCTTTTAGGATTTGAACTAGCTCAGTTGGAATTCTTTCACCTCCATTAGCTTTGTTTATAATAATGCTTCCTATGGCCCACTTGACTTCACAATCCAGGATATCTGGATCTAGGTAAGTGACCACATCATCATGGTTATCTGGATCACTAAGACCTTTTTTGTATAGTAGGTCTGTATATTCTTGCCACCTCTTCTTAATCTGTTTTAGGTCCTTACCATTTCTGTCATTTATCATGCCCATTCTTACATGAAATGTTCCCTTGCTATCTGCAGTTTTCTTGAAGAGATCTCTATATATAGTCTTTCCCATTCTATTGTTTTCCTGTTTCTTTCATTGTTTATGTAAGAAGGCCTTCTCTCTCCTTACTATTCTCTGAAACTTTACATTCAGTTGAGTTTGTCTTTCCCTTTCTCCCTTGCCTTTCATTTGTCTTCTTTCCTCAGCTGTTTATAAAGTCTCCTCAGACAACCACTTTGCCTTCTTGCATTTCTTTTGAGGATAGTTTTGGTGACTGTCTCCTGTACAGTGTTGTGAACCTTCATTCTGTAGTTCTTCAGGCATTCTATCTACCAGATCTGATCTCTTGAATCTATTCATCACCTCTACTGTATAATCATAAGGGATTTTATTTAGGTTGTACCTAAATGGCCTAGAGGTTTTCCCTAGTTTCTTCAGTGGAAGCCTAAATTTTGCATTAAGATGCTTATGATCTAAGCCACAGTCAGCTCTTGTTTTTACTGACTGTATAGAGCGTCTCATCTTTGGCTACAAACAATATAATCAATCTGATTTTGGTGTTGACCATCTGGTGATGTCCATGTGTAGAGTCATCTCTTGTGTTGTTGTTAGAGGGTGTTTGCTATAACCAGTACATTCTCTTGACACAGTTCGTCAGCCCTTGCCCTGCTTCATTTTGTTCTTCAAGGCCAAACTTGCCTGTTACTCCAGGTATTTCTTGACTTCCTGATTTACACTCTAGTCCCTTATCATGACCTCTTTTTTGGGTATTGGTTCTAGAAGGTGTTGTAGGTCTTCATAGAACTGGTCAGCTTCAGCTTCTTCAGCATCAGTGGTCAGGGCATAGACTTGGATTACTGTGATATTGAATGGTTTGCCTTGGAAACAAACCAAGATCATTCTGTCGTTTTTGAGCTTGCACCCAAGTACTGCATTTCAGACTCTTTTGTTGACTATGAGAACTGCTCTGTGTCTTCTAAGGGATTCTGTCCCATAGTAGTAGATATAATGGTCTTATGAATAAAGTTCTCCCATTCCTGTCCATTTTAGTTCACTGATTCTTAAGATGTCAGTGTTCAATCTTGCTGTCTCCTACTTGATCATGTCCAGTTTTCCTTGATTCATGGACATAACATTCCAGATTCCTATACAATATTGTTCTTGACAGCTTCAGACTTTACTTTCACCACCAGACACACAGCTGATCTGCTTTGGCCCACTTGCTTCATTCTTACTAGTTGTTCAGTTCCTCAGTCATGACCAACATTTTGCGACCCAATGAACTGTAGCATGCCAGGCTTCCATGTCCTTCACCATCTCCCAGACCTTGCTCAAACTCATGTTCATTGAGTCAGTGATGCCATCCAACCATCTCGCCCTCTGTCATCCCCTTCTCCTGCCTTCAGTCTTTCCCAGCATCAGGGTATTTTCCAGTGAGTCAGCTCTTCACATCAGGTGGCCAAAATATTGGAGCTTCAGCTTTAGCATCAGTCCTTCCAATTCAGGGTTGATTTCCTTTAGGGTTGACTGGTTTGATCTCCTTGCAGTCCAAGGGACTCTCAAGACTTCTCAAACATCACAGTTTGAAAGCATCAATTCTTTGACTCTCAGCCTTCTTTATAGTCCAACTCTCACATCCATACATGACTACTGGAAAAACCATAGCTTTGACTATACATTCCTTTGTCAGCAAAGTAATGTCTATGCTTTTTAATACACTGTCCAGGTTTTTGATAGCTTTGATCCAAGGAGTGAGCATCTTTTAATTTCATGGCTGTGAAATTAAAATCACTGCAGTGATTTTGGAGGCAAAGAAGATAAAAGTTTGTCACTGTTTTCATTGTTTCCCCATCTGTTTGCCATATGTGATGAAATTGGATGTCATGATCTTAATTTTTTGAATGTTGAGTTTTAACCCAGCTTTTTTTCTCTTCTCTTTCACCTTCATCAAGGAGCTCTTTAGCTCCTCTTCACTTTCTGCCATAAAGACAGTGTCATCTGCGTATCTGAGGTTATTAATGTTTTTCCCCACAGTCTTGATTCCAGCTTGTGCTTCATCCAGCCTGGCATTTCACATGATGCACTCTGCATATAAGTTAAGTAAGCAGGGTGACAACATACCTAGACATACTCCTTTCCCAATTTGGAACCAGTCTGTTGTTCCGTGTACTGTTCTACCTGTTGCTTCTTGACCTGCATACAGGTTTCTCAGGATTGCCCTTCACTCTTCCCCAGTAGCATATCTGACACCTTCCAACCTGTGGTTGGGGGCTCATTTTCCAGTGTCATATCTTTTTACCTTTTCATACTGTCAATGGGGTTCTCCTGACAAGAATACAAGAGTGAATTGCCATTTCTTTTTCCAATGGATCCTGTTTCTTCAGAACTCTTCACTATGACCCATCCGTTTTTTGGTGGCCCCTCATGGCATGGCTCATAGCTTCAGAGTTACGCAAGCCCCTTTGCCACAATAAGGCTGTTATCCATGAAGGGCACTAAGAACTTTATTGAGGAACCTATTCATCATTTTGCTATACTACCTTCAGCCATTTTTCAAGCAATTTTATAATTCCATCTTCCCAAAGTTTTTTTTTTCTTTTTGAGCAAAGAACTATTCCAGGTGCTATTTACAGTCTTCCAAGGAATTGAAATTGTTTCCATTAAGAGAATTGAAGTTGCAGTATCTTGTAAATACAGTGAGTGAATCAGAACTTCCCAGCCAAGCTGTAACAGTTTTTGCCTGGTCATCAAATAGACATGTGATCTAGCATTATCCTGGTGGAAGATAATGCATTTTTCTGTTTATTATTTCTGGATGCTTTTCATCTAGTGTTGCTTTCAGTTGGTTTAGTTCGGAGCAGTACTGTTGGAATTGTTTGGTTTTCTGGAAGGAACTCAGAATAGAGGAATCCCACCATGAAGACCGGCCTTTGGTGGGGTTGGTCATGGTTCACTTCACTTGCCCCATGATTTCTTCTACATTATTGTACGGTGTCCACTTTTCATTGCCCATCACAATTTGTTTTAAAAATGGAATGTTTTCATTATGTTTAAGTAGAGAATCACATGTAGAAATGCTGTCAGGAAGAGCATCTTAATTTATGCTGACCCAAACATTAGAATGATGACCATAACCAAGCTGGTACAAATGATTTTCAACACTAGATCTTGATATTTTGAATATTTTGGCTATTTCCCATGTGACATAATGTTGATTTTTCTCAGTTAATGTCTGATTTGATCACTGTCATCTTCAACTGGTCTACTTGACCATAGAGAATTGTCCAGCAAAAAATCTTTAGCATGAAACTTTGCAAACCACTTTTGACTTGCTCGATCAGCCACAGCACCTTCTCCATACATGGGAGAAATCATTTTTTACATTTCAGTTGCGTTTTTATCTTTCTTGAAACAATAAAACATAATATGCCAAACATGTTGCTGTTTTTCTTCCATCTTCAGTATTAAAGTGGCTACCCAAAGATTTACCAATTTGGATAAATTTTTTTTTAATGCATGCTGATAGGACAGGTGTCACAATACAATCTTAACAGTTGTCTCAAATGAAATTAAAGGCAACTAAGTACTGCTAGTGCCACCTTACAGGAAAAAAAAAAAAAAAACCCTTTTGGTCAATCCAGTAAATAGATGCTTAAATAACAGTTTGTTGAATATAAATATAAAAAGATGGTAAAGTAGAGGTGGAGATTGAACATAGTGAAGAAGGAGGTCAAAATAATCTGCTACTGTTAACCTTTTCTTTTCAGCTGGACAACACGAAGTTGTAGCTATAGGCACAGGTGAATACAATTACAGTCAGTGCATTAAGCCAAATGGAAGAGTGTTGCATGATACTCACGCTGTTGTTACAGCAAGGAGATCTCTCCTTAGGTAAGGTAACATACATTTAATGCCATCAAATATTAATGCTCTTATATTAATATTAGCCTAAAGAATCACATATATATGTTATTATTTACAAGTGGAGTGTTACTCATCACTGAGCCAAGGATATGGTATTGTCTTACCTAAGCTATCTTACATTTTCATGTCACTTTTAGAAACCTTATATTAACTGCACTGTTTAGTCTATGAATTTTAGTGTCTTCCATTATCACGACCTTATGAACTAAATTTTAAAAGCCATGCAACCTGTTTTTAAAGATAAAATATGTCTTCATTACTGATTAAAGTAATTTGAGAGTATAGCCTTAGATGTGGACCAAGTAGGCTTAGTAATACTTCACCCCTGAATTAGCCATACTATCCAAAGGCAGAAATCAATGAGTTTCCACTCATGAAGTCTCTACAGTCTAGCATATGGTAGAATATCAATAAAGTATTTTTTAGACTGGCAGATCTCAGAGAGAAGGGGGCTGAGGTAAGCATGCCTAGTTTCTTTTTCCAAATTTATCAGTCACTGCTCCCTATAAAAGGAACGAGTATCTGATAGTGGAGAAATAAACCAGGAATTTTACTCTTTGGAGTTTTTCTGTGAAAACACAAAAAGTGGGAAATAAGCATTATCTCTGGTAGTATTCAGCTTTTCTCTTACATCACTGAATTTACTTTGCAGAAAACCTTTCTTAATGGAATTTTTCAAACACAGGTGAGACTCAGATAATTAATACCTTCATTCAGTTATCAGCATACTGATTCCAGTATCTAATATTCATATCCAATTATTAGTGTATCCTGCTATATTAGGATTTTGTTCTTATTTAATTATGCGTTCTCACTTTTTGTTGGTGATATTTTCTTTAAATCTTAAAAAACATTTAGGCATACTCTCTTTTCTGAAAATCTTATGTATCTCTAATAATATGGAAAGAATCCTATAATCTTTAAAGGAAAGCTATTGGGAAGTCCATGAAAGTAATACAGCTCACTGAAAACTACCTCTTTTGTGTTGATTTCTTCCCATGCTTGGCACTGTCAGATATACTGATGATTAATTTTTATTACATATTTCTGATGATAGGGTTAAAATTATATTTTTTTGAGTAAGCAAAATAGTATTTGTCCCCTTGAGTTGTCTTTCAGGAAATCTGTTTCACTTCTAAATTCAGTTTATGGGTTTCATTATGTTATTCCTATACTCTTAAATTTTTGTCTTCAGAACCGCTAGGTAACAGGAACCATAATTGTTTGTCTATGTGTTTGGGGAAGAGAAAATAGAAATAATGCAGAAAATTGATACTCCTAGGAGGCTGGGAGCAGAGATGTCTTGAGAAAAAGGAGGAATCAATAGAGAAATGGGTCTTTTGCAAGAAATGATAGTTGAGTACTTTCGAGTGGAGTGGTAGTCGAGGAATGATGCTTTAAGGCAGGTCATAGTGTAAACTGGGCTATAGCTGAAGACTTCTCAAGGGACTTAAATCTTCATTAAGTAAGACAGATTATTTTATAATAAAACTTGATTTATAGGAACATTGCTCATGACATGAGTATAATGTTTAAGATACTTCATTTTTAAACATTCTTACTCAATAAAGCTCTATCTTTTACTTTAGGTACTTTTATAGACAACTTCTACTCTACTATAGCAAAAATCCTGCTATGATGGAAAAATCAATATTTTGTACAGAACCAGCTTCTGATCTACTCACCCTCAAGCAAAATATCAACATTTACCTCTATATGAACCAGTTGCCTAAAGGATCAGCCCAGATTAAGTCACAATTGTAAGTATATGGAAGCTGTTAAAAGCAGCTAGGATGACCACTTATACATTCTGAATCCGTATATCAAAAGAGCAAGTAAATTCAAATCCATCCATATTTTCCTTCCAGTCTTCAGAGGTTATTTGTAGGCTGCAAGAGACCACAAATTCATTCTCCCTCCCCTGTACTATCTTACCTATTACTATTACTTAAATAGTCCACATATTTCACCACTTTCTCTTATATGCTGTTGAAAATCTTCTACTCCTTTCTGGTTGTAAGACTTTTTTTATTAACTTTAGGAAGTATGGATTATGCACTCTTCACATACTAACACAGGAGTTAAGGAATGCAGTCTGTTCCTCTATAGTCAGAACTTCATTGTCTTGATGAATGGGTAGCATCAGTAGCATGATATTTGAACAACACAGACACAAAAAGAAAGTAAAATTTACTTTAAGTCTGACCATCTAGAGATAATCATGGTTTATAGTTTGTTTAAAAGCCTTCCAGTAACACCTTTGAAAACAAGGGTGACTGTTCTGTAGAAAAACATCAAGAAAAATAATTTTAGATTTTACTGTTTTTTATATTTTATTGGAAGTGAATCTTAAATATAAATTGTCAGTTTTCTTTTTTCATTCTTTAGTTTTGTCATTATTAACAATTTTCATTTGGAGAAAGGAAATAACTCAAAAATTATCACGGGGCAAAAATCAGATTTTTATTTGATTTTAAGGGACATAAAAAAATGGCAATAATATGAAATTTATCCTTGTGGGAGCTCTAACTATAGGGTTAATTTCCACTTGGTTTTAATCTTGTGAAACAAAGTCATTCCATCCTGGCTTGCTTTGGGTTTGCCTCTATTTCTGTTACTGAAATTAAGTGTAACTGGCAAGTTACAATTCTTAGGTATATGCAGATTTTACTTCATTGGCTTTGGTTTTTAAAGGAAGAAACTTTCTTTTCTTCCTCTAGGCGTCTTAATCCACATTCTATATCTGCATTTGAAGCCAATGAAGAACTAAGTCTCCATGTAGCTGTTGAAGGCAAAATTTATCTGACTGTCTACTGTCCTGCAGATGTTGTTAATAGAATAAGCAGTATGTCCTCAAGTGACAAGTTGACAAGATGGGAAGTGCTTGGTGTACAGGGAGCATTGCTCAGTCACTTTATACAGCCAGTTTATATCAATAGTATTCTTGTTGGTGAGTGAGATTTCAGTACCTCTTGGCCTCTTTTAATAAGTAATTATACTTTATTTATCAGTGTAAAATCAAATTTTGCATGCATGAAGCTTTTCTTAAAGTAAAATTCAAATCCACTGTTGTTGAGGTTTTCATTTCATGGTAACTTGTAATCACACTTAGTATAATATGACTTTTATCATCTTGTGAGAAGGCTAAGAATATTTTAAGTTGGGCAATTATATGTATTCTGGCTTGAACATATGCTTTTGTTTGCACAATATCCAATGTTTCCCTTTCTTTTGGAAGAAGGTGCTTTTTTGAACTTCTCAGGTAAGCTTATATTTAGTTATTTCTGAAACAAAAAATATTAAATGCCCATTTTGGTTCTTTGCTACTTTTATACTTTTAAAAAATATGTTTGATTATGAGTTGGATTCTTTTGGTTTGTGAAGTAAGTAGGAAGTAAATAGAATACAAAATAAATGACATGAACTGATAATTAACTTCTTCCTTTGGTATTTATATTTGAATGGGTTTTCAGGTATCATCTCCTCAACAGATATTTTGGACACTCAGTTTTGTAGTTTTCACAAAGCCCTGAGAGTTTCAAAGCTTTAGTCACCCTTGAGAATCAATTTAAATTCCACTACTTGACTCTTCTTTGTTTACTGTTAATTTTTGGTAATGATTGCTCACATAAAAACTTTAGCTCATCATATGAGTAATGTTTCGTTTTTAGAAGGTACTGTTTGTTTTATTCTTGTGAGTTTTTTTTATTGTTGTTCTGTGTATTTTATATCCATTTCTTTAAGAAGTTCTCTTATGGACTATTTCTTTGTAGTTCTATATATACACAAAATATTGTATTTTCTTGCCATTTTTGTTTGGCTTGACTTTATTAAATTATAAAAAGGAAATAATGATTATATAATTTTCTAATATTAAGCTTATTTTCATTATTTTGGAAACTTGTTTCACAATTCAAAAGGGTTTTCAGTGAAAAGTCAACTTCTATCCTAGTGCCACAGCTGCCGTTTTACCTCTGTGGCATCCATTGTTCCTAGTTTCTTGTTTCCTTTCCAAAGATGATTTCTGCTTATACATTTTTAAAATTTTACACCAGTGAGATAATACAGTTCACACTTTTCTGCATCCTACTCTTTTCATTTATTAATGTATCTTGGAAATTTTTCCCTATGAAGACTTTTTTCATTATTATTCATAACTCTCTTATGGTATTTTCTTTGTATAAATGTATTATAATTTATTTAACCAGTTGTGGGTTGATGGAACTTTAGATTGTTTCTGATCTTTTGTGGCTACCAAATGCTACAGTGAACCTTGACCTTTTTATGTTTGTCATTGACACAAAAGTAAAATATATGTAAATGTAAAATGAATTCCTAGAAATAGAATTGCAGGTCAGAAATATATGAATTTGCAGTTTTGAAAATTATTGCCAAGTTACTCTCCAAATTATATTCTCACTAGCAATATATGAGAGTGCCTCTTTGGAGTTACTTCTTATTTTCCAAATATATATTCTTATAGATGATTTATTTCTTAAACTGGATACCAGAATTATTCTTATGTTTTCTTTTAGTCAAAAAACTCTCAGACACTTCAAATTTTTCTCAGTCTTCTTTAAGAAAGCCTATTTTCTTGATAAATGTCTACAGAATGTCTAATAAATATCTATGCATTCTCTAGAGTCACAACTTTGAAATGCAAAGCTTTCTTTGACTTTTGTGAAGAAAGATATTTTACAGTTTGTTATTCGTATAACATAACTTCATAATATTTTAGTCTCTTAAAAGGATGGACTCAAATGGATTCTTTTGAAATTATGTACTGTTTAGTGGTTTGGACTGGGGCTTAACAATTAGATCTCATAATTTGACTACCAACTTGTACATGGGAATGGGAACACCAGGAAGCAATAAAAATACTATTAAGACTTTGTAAAATTACTCCTGATCTCTTTCTTTGCGTCTTTATGGGACATATCTAGAGTTAATTAATTGGTGATCAGTCTGAGAAAGCCGAAACAGATTTTAATGTTTGTTAAAAATGCAGATTTCTCAGCCTCTTAAGATCTCTACTCTCTCTCTGGGGGATAGCCCCAGGAATATACATTTTAAAAGGGCACCATCAGTGATTCTGATACAGATAACATGAATGGCTCATTGAGAAATACTTAACTGTACATTTAAAAGTGTGATATGTACAGTTAAATGAATCTTAAGAGTTTATTGAACTAGTAAAGCTTCTCATTTATTATACAAATTCTTTTTATGCCATTTCTGATCATCTAACTCTAGTTTAAAAGGATCCAATAATGTGGGATATAGGATTTAATGACAATCTGTTCCATTAATTGGGTGCTCCAAATGATTTTAAAAATTACTTTTTAGGATTGAAATTTGCTTCCCTTTCACTTTGAACTAAAAGACAGTACAGATTAAATCTTGATTATTTGATGATAATGACCTTGTCCCTTTTTCTCTTGTCTTATTAAATCTTTTGCAGTTCTTTATTTTGATTCTTAAAAACGTGTTATTTTATCAATAATAGATCAGTTACAGGTGAAAAGAGAATTATATATGAAGACTTCATTTTACTTTCAAAAAGTTTTCATAGACTAATTTCATACCTTAGATGTTCTCAGATACTCATTTTGTCTTTGTTAATAGTCTTTCTTTTTTAAGAAAAAAATCTTAAACTTGCTTTTTTAAAAGGCACTATTATTTTAATAGAAAATAAAAAGACAAGATGTTTTTTCCTTTATGTATTTTCCTACCTAGCCATCACTTGTGTTACATATGATTTGTTTTCTCCAGGTGTTCTGTAATATGTTGGTGATAGTGTCAAAATGTAATGCCTTAGACTAAATACAGTGTTTCAGTTCTGTAATAATGCTGTATTCTTTGATTTAGATGCTGTTTTTATTAATGCAGCTTCAGTTTCTATGGGCATACCTCAAAGATAATGTGGGTTCATTTCTAGGCCACCACAATAAAATGAATATCACAAGGGTGGGTTCAGTTCCAGACCACCACAATAAAGTGAATATCACAATAAAGTGAGTCACACGAATATTTTGGTTTCCCAGTGCATATAAAAGTTGTGTTTAGACTATCCTATCATCTGTTAAGTGTGCATTAGTATCATGTCTTTAAAAAAAGCAATGTATATACCTTAATTAAAAACTGCTTTATTGCTAAAAAAAGGCTAAACGTCATCTGACAACATGGGTTGCCAGACTTTCAATTTGTATCTCTGAAGTGCAGTAAAGCAAAGTGCAATAAAGTGAGGTATGCCTGCATTACATACTTCAGCAACTGTTTCTGTTGACTTGTATTTGTTTTGTTTGAGTATGTATTTTGTTTTTGCTTTCTAGGTGATGGAAATTGCAGTGATACCAGAGGCTTAGAAATTGCTATAAAGCAACGTGTTGATGATGCACTCACTTCCAAACTTCCAATGTTTTACTTGGTCAACAGACCTCATATTAGTTTAGTACCTTCTGCATATCCATTTCAAACAAACTTGGAATATAAATTCCTGAGTCTGAATTGGGCACAAGGGGACATTTCTTTGGAGATTGTGGATGGCCTAAGTGGAAAGATTACAGAAAGGTTAGCATTACTGATTTCTTCAAATATCACATATTACTTAAGCAAAAGAATGTATTTTAGTACAATTTATAAAAACTATTTTAACATTTTTGAATACAGGTTTTTGAATTTTGAATAATAATGATTATAATAGTTATTGGGTGTGTCTATGTTGCAGACATTATACTAATTTTAAAACTTTTTTTTTCCTGATAAGAAGACAGGCCTAGAGAGGTTATATAACTTATTGAAGTTACTTAGTAAGTGGTGGAACCAGCATTTGAAGTCAGTTTCCAGAACTGACTTTATTTCTCTAGTGATCATTATCATTAGAATTATATAATGTATTTGGTTTACAATTTTGGTTTTCCCACTGAATCTGAATATCTGAATTTAGGGCTCAGAAATCTGTATTTTTGACAACTTTACAAAATATTATTTATGTACACTTGAGTGTGAGAACTATGGTACAATCCTATACTGATTTCTTAGAAAAACCCTGTTATTCTTGGTTTTTTTTTTTTCTTTTTACAGATAAAGAGACTGAGATTCAAGCTAGGTTAAATATCTTTCTTAAAGTCACCCAACTATTAAGTTAAACAGCTAGGATTCTGATCTGAGTATTTTATTTCCAAAGGCTTTGTTCTTCTCCATAATACATTATGCCTCTTACATATACCCTTGTAATATCCCTAACATTGATTATCAAGTAAAACTAAAATCCTTCTTTTATGTGAACATACATTTATAATGGACTAATGAATAATGTTAAAAGTTTAAGTGCCTAAATTTGCTTTCTTTGTGAGAGACAGATTTAAATTAAGATCCCATACAAATGTTTCTTCAATCAAGTATGAACTATTGACTAGTTTAACTAGTATAAATTATACTGTTTATGCTTTGAATCAGCATGAAGAAGTGTATCTCTGTTAATAACATAAAAACAAAGCAGGTCTTCTATGAAAGACACTGAAAACAGTTTACTGAAAACATATTTTTAAACCAAAATTGAAATTAATATAAAATGAGCTTAACTCATTTTTTATAGCCAAATGCTTACTGCTGCTGCTGCAAACACAGAGAAAACAAATACGATCTAATTATTCAACCCCAAAGTAGTACATAAGGCAAAAAACACTTTAGCAATATAATCCACAAGGAAGAACAGTTCTGAGTAATTGTGCAACAAATAACATGACGTGTCAACATTCATAAAGTAGAAATTACAACGAGGATAAATAGAAATACACTATTAGTTAGTGGAGGCAATAATTCACCTCTTTCAGTTAGTGGTAGATTGAATAGACAGAATAATAAGAATATATCAATCTTAATAATGTAGATTTGATTAATTTCTTTAAAATTCTACACCATAAAAATATAAAATATACCTACTTTTCGGGAACCTACAGAACATTAACAAAAATTGACCATACGTTAGGCCACAAAGAAAGTCTCAAATTCTGAAAAGTACAAGTAATGTAGACAGTATTCTCTGATTGTGATGCAATAAAAGTATAAATCACGTAAAGTCAGAATACTTAGAAACTCCTTTCACTGGGCAAAAGAAGTTCTCTAACTTTTGACTCAAATAGGGAATATAAAATGAAACCATAGAATATTTAGAAAACAAGATGTTTCATGCATTGCATTTCAGAACTTTTAACTTATATAGCTAAAGCAAAGCTGAATGGAAAAGCCAGTTCTTTGGATGTTTATATCAACAAATAAGGAAAATAGAGTGAAAAAATTTATAATACTAGAAATGTAAAATAAAGAGAGAACAGATGAAGTTAGAAATGATCATAAAAACTGATTCTGTGCAGGGAAAAAAGCACTGTCTAATCTCATATAAAATAATGATAAAGGAGTTATCACAGAGAAAATTTAAAGAAATCATAGGAAACTTCTTTGATCACCATGCAAATATATTTGAAAATATGGGTGAAATGCATACATTTCGAGGAAAAGTTATTTCTAAAATTGGTACACAAGAGGAGAAAATCTTACATTATTTTCTTGAGAAAGCTACCAAGAAGATGCCCTACCTCTTTTTCAAAGAAAGCAACATTTTGAGGTGGTTCAGAGGAATGTTTTAAACCTTTAAATAGCAGAAACTTCCAATGCTATCTGAAAAGATGGAAAAGATTCAAATCCTTTTCTGAAGCATCATTGATCGTGTATGCATGCTCAGTCATATCTGCTTCTTTGTGACCCTATGAAGTGTAACCCACCAGGCTCCTATCCATGGTGTTTTTCAGGCAAGAATACTGGAGTGGGTTGCCATTTCCTTCTCCAGGGGATCTTATTGACCCAGGGATTGAACCACGTCTCCTGCATCTCTTGCATTGTCAGGCAGATTCTTTACCTCTGAGCCACCTGGGAAGCCCTATATCATTGTTTCTTAAGCTTGATAGAAGATTTCATGCCCACCCCCAAAAGTTATAGACCAAGCTCAATTTTATATCCAAGCAAAATTGCTAAGTAAAATAATAAGAAGCAGAACCTTAAAATAATATATTTTATGCATTATTAAGTGGCAGTTTTTCTAGAACTGAGGAAAATAACATAATAATACCAAATTAGAAACTTTTATTAATAAATTTGTTATATTAACTGATGTAGGGAAAAACACCAAATTTCATCTTTATAAATTCCACGAAGACATACAGTACAGCTCTACAACTATTCTTGACAAAAGATACCCAATAAGAAAGTAATAGATATTTTTGTTAAGAATAAAATATATCTCTTATTTGTCCAAATTGTCATTATTCATGATGAAATCTCAGAGTCATTTCTACTAGCGTCCAAAACAGGACATTATTGTTTACTGTTATTGTTGTTTAAGAGGTTGTTTAATGCATTTAACAAAAGAAAGGAAAGACACAAAATATTGGAAAGGAGGAGGTAAAATGACTGTTTCCATATGGTATCGTTTTATACCTGAAAAGTCCAAGAGAATCATCTGAAAAAACACCACCAGAAAAAGGTATCATGGTGGAAAATTAATATATAGAGATTAGTACATTTTGTTAACAAGAGTGTGTGTTAACTATTGCTGCATATACTATTGTTTTAGAGGCTTAAAACACCAACCACTTTTTACTGCTCCCAAATCCTTAGGTCAGCTGAGCTAGATTTGGTCAAGCTCTCCCATGTGTGTGGGGTCAGCTGTAGGTCAACTGTAAGGCAGCTTGGCTGATCTTAGAGGGACAGCTGGGCTCTCATCTTCTAGTGGACCAATCTCAGCAAGTTCATATGGTAGAGGAAGGAGTGCCAAGGCATAGAAACAAACTGCTTGCAGCCCAGGCTTGCAACTGGCACAGAGTATTTTATTGACCAAAACAAGTTACAAGGCCAGTCCAAATTCAAGGGGAGGAAGAATAAGCCGTAGTTGTTGATGAAAGAATCTGAAAAATTATAAAGAGCATGCAACAAGAATAAAGGATTTTGGCAGTTTTTGCAGTCTATCACAAAAACAACTAAAGAGAATATATAATGAAGGGAAAGAGTTACAGAAGCAAGAAAGCTATGATATGTGAACCTATTTTTATTAGAAACATAGAAAAATATATATTTACATGTGTACACATATGCACGTATATATATATGAAGGGTGATGAAGTGCATATATTTTACTTTTTAGGGAGTCAAATTGTACATTAAAATTATAATTTCATGAGTTTATATATACACACACATATATATATTTGTGTATATATGTATACACACCTGTGTAACCATTACCCCAGTCAAAATTCAGGATGCTTTCTTCATCTCAAAAAAGATTTCTATTCCCTCATCTAGTCAATCCCTGGTTCTACTTATCTTAATTTGGATCACTATCTTAATTTGGATCACTATAGATTAATTTTGCCTCAAACAGTAGAAATGTTCCAAATATCCATCTTTTGCTTTAATTCTTAATGTAATACTCTGATAACATACACTAATTTTATAAAAGAAATTAGCTTCAGAAAGCAGTTAAATATTCAGAATAATTTTATATAGAAAATTTCACTATCTTCTCTGTGCATAATTGAGATAAATATACATTTTGTATTGATTGTAATCCCTGTAAGTGCTAACATAAATCGTTAAATAATGATCAGTGATTGTTTCATTCTTTTCTACTTTAGTTCCCCATTTAAAAGTGGTGTGTCAATGGCAAGTCGGCTTTGTAAGGCTGCAATGTTAAGTCGATTTAACCTGCTTGCCAAAGAAGCTAAAAAAGAAGACATACTTGAAGCTAGTACATATCATGCAGCTAAGGTAAGTCTTTAAAAGAATGAAATTGATCATTGAAATAAAAATTTTAAGACAATAGTACTGTGGTAATTTGATGATGATACGTAGCAAAATAATGGTTAAATAATTCCTGATATTGCCATGTAGTGGTAAAATTAGATTTTAAATGGATATGTTGGAAATTGGATATGTGAATAAGTTTTACCACTTTTAGTAGCTTCTTCAGCATGGTATGTACCAACCTTGGCAATATTGCTAAAAACATGCTGGTCATACCCAGAGAAACAAAAAGGTAATAAAATCTCTTTTGTGTATGATATTAACTATGTTAACTATAGTATTTCAGTATTCTAAAATAATGCATTACTATATTTACGTAAATTACTTTGCTTATCTTCCTAAGTTGTGAAACACCTTTGAGTTTGTGATTTGGGCTTAAGTGATATATAGAGAGCCTTTTATATCTTTAAAAATATACTTTTTTAGTATTACAAACATAATGCATATTTGAGTAGAGAACTTGGAAATCTTTCTTAAATGCAGATGGGAAATATTAGCTTATAATCCTACCTATTATTCCAGTATAATACTCCTAATCTTATAAGCATGTTTCATTTTCTTGTCATGTATTTATATTTTTTGTGCATGTGTGCACTAAGTCACTTTGGTCATGTCCGACTTTTTGTGACCTCATGGACTATAACCCAACAGGCTCTGCTGTTCATGGGATTTCCCAGGCTAGAATACTCGAGTGGGTTGCCATTTCCTTCTCCAGACAATCTTCCCAACCCAGGGATTGAAGTCACATCTTCTGCTTGGCCAGCAGATTCTTTACCACTGAGCCACCTGGGAAGCCCTATGCTCATACTTGATGTGCTTTTTAGTTTTTTTATTCAGTATACTATGAACCGAGCCGTGTCATAGTATGAGATATCCATGTTTTCAAGTTGTGAAATACATATTGTTTTTTATCTAATTTCCTTTTCAATAACAATATAGTATTGTATGAAAGTCTTAATTTCATCTATATCTTAATGCTCAAACTGTATAATGCTCAAACCTGTAAAGCAATGAATACTAATGGTAGGTAGTTTGTATATAGACACATTTTTAAGTATAAAAGCTTACCCTAGACAATTTCTGACTTTGGCTGCATAAAGAGGTTTCAAGTCATCTCTATAAAAAAAACAAACAGAAATTATCTCTGTGATAAAATTGGACGAATTAGTTGGGATAAAAACCCTTTTCACAACTCTGGAAATTGACTAAAGGCAGACAACGCATTGGAAATTGTATAGTCTTGTAAAACTTAGAACTCTGGGAAAGAACAGCAGGAATTTGTGAAACCTTTTCCCAAAGGTGTTCCTGTTCTCTCTCCTTTCTCTCTGCTAGTTTGAATGGCAAGATTGAAAATGCCACCAAAAGTAGTAGATTTTCTGGACTTGATTTTGGGCAAGGGGTGAGCATTTTTCACTTTTTCAACTAAATGTGCCAAACCTGATAGGGAGAAAAATGGCAAAAATCAATAACTGATGCAACGTTGCAGTCCTTGTTGGAGCAAGTGGTATACAAAAGTGTATAACAGGTAAATATTGGAAATGAAAGAGCCATGGAAGAGTTGAAAGAAATTCTCTATATATCCTTGGGTGACCAATAAATTACACTCAGGTGCAAATGAGACTCAAGAGAACCCAGAAAAGAGTTAAAAGTGTGAAATAGAACTGCCTGCAATATTAAATACACTGTACCACCCATCCCTCCCCAAATTAATTGATCAGAAGAAGGTAGAAGTCTTACAAGTTTAAGGTGTTGAGTGTAATGCCTGCTGAAGTCATTTGCTTATCACAAAGCAAATCATTTGCTTATCACTTATTTGCAGTTTATCACAATAAACTGTGGAAAATTCTGAAAGAGATGGGAATACCAGACCACCTGACTTGCTTCTTGAGAAACCTGTATGCAGGTCAGAAAACAGCAGTTAGAACTGGACATGGAACAACAGACTGGTTCCAAATAGGAAAAGGAGTACGTCAAGGCTGTATATTGTCACCCTGCTTATTTAACTTCTATGCAGAGTACATCATGAGAAAGGCTGGGCTGGAGGAAGCACAAGCTGGAATCAAGATTGCCAGGAGAAATATCAATAACCTCAGATATGCAGATGACACCACCCTTATGGCAGAAGTGAAGAAGAACTACAGAGCCTCTTGATGAAAGTGAAAGAGTAGAGTGAAAAAGTTGGCTGAAAGCTCAACATTCAGAACACGAAGATCATGGCATCTGGTCCCATCACTTCATGGAAAATAGACGGAGAAACAGTGGAAACAGTGTCAGACTTTATTTTTCTGGGCTCCAAAATCACTGCAGATGGTGATTGCAGCCATGAAATTAAAAGATGCTTACTCCTCAGAAGGAAAATTTTGACCAACCTAGACAGCATATTAAAAAGAAGAGACATTACTTTGCCAACAAAGGTCCATCTAGTCAAGGCTATGGTTTTTCCAGTGGTCATGTGTGGATGTGAGAGTTGGACTGTAAAGAAAGCTGAGCGCCGAAGAATTGATGCTTTTGAACTGCGCTGTTGGAGAAGACTTTTTATATATATAAATTTATTTTAATTGGAGGTTAATTAGATTTGGGAGAATGGCATTGAAACATGTATAATATCATATATGAAATGAATAGCCAGTCCAGGTTCAATGCATGATACTAGATGCTTGGGCCTGGTGCACTGAGATGATCCAGAGGGGTAGAGAAGACTCTTGAGAGTCCCTTGGACTGCAAGGAGATCCAACCAGACCATCCTAAAGGAGATCAGTCCTGGGTGTTCATTGGAATGACTGATGCTGAAGCTGAAACTCCAGTACTTTGGCCACCTGATGTGAAGAGCTGACTCATTTGAAAAGACCATGATGCTGGGAAAGATTGGGGGCAGGAGGAGAAGGGGGCGACAGAGGATGAGATGGCTGGATGGCATCACTGACTCGATGGACATGAGTTCGAGTGAACTCCGGGAGTTGGTGATGGATAGGGAGGCCTGGCGTGCTGCGGTTCATAGGGTCGCAGAGTAGGACACGACTGAGTGACTGAACTGAGCTGAAGCTTTGCAGATACATGGTAACTACTAGGAAACCAGGCTAAAACAGAAACTGGAAAGAGACAGTACACACCATAGATGAAAACAGCTTACTATTTCAACATGCAGAAAACAAAAACAAAACCTTATAGAAAAATAGAATCCAGAGTTACTATAATATATTATCCAAAAAGTCTCTTTCACCCCAAAATTATGGGGTATGTAAAAGCAGGAAAGTAAAATAAAATCTATACTTAGAAAAGAAACTGGTTTTGAGAGGATTCCAATTTTGAATACAGCAAAGTCTTCAAAGCAACTGTTATAAATATGTTCAAGTTATTAAAGGAAAGGGTAACAATGTTTCAGTAAACAGGTAGTCTCAGCAGAGAAATAGAAGCTCAAAAGAAAAGGCAAAAGTCAAAAAAACTCAAAATTCAGAAAAAGACCCAGATGAATATTCTAGGACTGAAACAATAAATAATAAGTGAAATGAATAATTCTCTAGATGGACTCAACAGTACGTGTGAGATTGCAGAAAAATATCAATGGGCTTTGAAGATAAATCAAAATAATTTTAAAGGACAGATGAAGCAAATAAAAGAAAATTTTACAGAACTTCAGAGATTTGTGGAACAATATTAAGTGTACCAACTTATGTTTACTAGAAATTCTAGAGAAAAAGAGAAAAGGATCAACAAAAATATTTGAAGAAATTACTGAAAAAATTTCCATATTTGATGAAAAACATTAGCAGACCCAAGATGCTCACAAAATCCCAAGAAAAAAAAATAAGATTCACATCTAGATACATTACAGGCAAGCTGATTAAGACAAAGAGAAAATCGTGAGTTTCTGTGCATTACCAGGATTATGTCAGTATCAATCTGAAGTAAACTATGGTAAGAAAAACAAGCATATTGTAATTCCTGAAGTAGTCATGAAAGCAGTAACTTGAAAGCTATTGCTAAAATATCAGCAGAGGAATTAAAATACTGTCCTAAAAAATATATTTTTAAAAAGACTAGAAGGCAGTAAAGCAGCAAATAAATAAAAGACACAGGACTTGGAAAATAAGTAATGAAATGACAGACATAAATCCACTTATCAATAATTATTAAAACATTAAATTTGAATATTCTAAAACCTCGAAAATGACAGAATGATCTCAGTTTGTTTCTAAGGCAAACCACTCTACATCACAGTAATCCAAGTCTATGCCCCAACCACTAATGCTGAAGAAGCTGAAGTTGAATGTTTCTATGAAGACCTACAAGACCTTCTAGAACTAACACCAAGAAAAGATGTCCTTTTCATCATAGGGGATGACAATGCAAAAGTAGGAACTCAGGAGATACCTGGAGTGACAGACATGTTTGGCCTTGGAGTACAAAATGAAGCAGGGCAAACGCTAACAGAGTTTTCCCAAGAGAACACACTAGTCATAAAAAACACCCTCTTGCAATAACACAAGAGATGACTACACGTGTGGTCAATACTGAAATCAAATTGATTATATTCTTTGGAGCCAAAGATGGAGAAGCTCCACACAGTCAGCATAAACAGGACCTAGAACTGACTGTGGCTCAGATTGTGAGCTCCTTATTGCAAAATTCAGACTCAAATTGAAAAAAGTAGGGAAAACCACTCAGTCATTAGGTATGACCTAAATCAAATACCTTATGATTATACACCAGGCTTCCCTGGTGCCTCAGAGGTTAAAGCGTCTGCCTCCAATGCGGGAGACCCGGGTTCGACCCTGGGTTGGGAAGATCCCCTGGAGAAGGAAATGGCAACCCACTCCAGTATTCTTGCCTGGAGAATCCCATGGTCGGAGGAGCCTGGTAGGCTACAGTCCATGGGGTTGCAAAGAGTCGGACACGACTGAGCGACTTCACTTTCACTTATGATTATACAGTGGAAGTGACTGATTCAAGGGATTAAATCTGACAGAGTGCCTAAAGAACTATGGATGGATGTTCGTAACATTGTACAGGAGGCAGTGACCAAAACCATCCCAAAGGAAAAGAACTGCAAGAAAGTGAAGTTATCTAATGAGGCTTAACAAACAGCTGAGGAAAGAAGACAAGTAAGTGAAAGGCAAGGGAGAAAGGGAACGATATACCTAGCTGAGTGCAGAGTTCCAGAGAATAGCAAGGAGAGATAAGAAAGACTTCTTCAGTGAACAATGCAAGAAAAAAAAAAAAAAGAAAACAATAGAATTTGAAAGACTAGAGATCTCTTCAAGAAAATTTTAGAGATACTAAGGGAACATCTCATGCAAGGATGGACACAATAAAGGACAGAAATGGGAAAGATCTGAGAAGCAGAAGAGATTAAGAAGAGGTGGGAAAAATACACAGAAGAACTATATGAAAAAGGTCTGAATGACCCAGATAACCATGATAGTGTGGTCACTCTCCGAGGGCCAGACATTCTAGAGTGTGAATTCCGGGGCGGGGGTGGGGGGGTGTCTTAGGAAGCATTATGATGAACAAAGCTAGTGGAGGTGATGGAATTCCAGCTGACTATTTCAAATCCTAAAATATGATGATGTTAAAGAAAAAGTAAAAGAATTCCAGAAAAACATCCACTTCTGCCTCATTGATTACACTAAAGCCTTTGACCATGTGGATCACAACAAATTGGAAAATTCTTAAAGAGATGGCAGTACCAGACCATCTTACCTTCCTACTGAGAAACCTGTATGCAGGTCAAGAAACAGCAGTTAGAACTGGACATGGAACAATGGGTTGGTTCAAAATTGGGAAAGGAGTAGGTCAAGGCTGTATATTGCCACCCTGCTTATTTAACTGATACGCAGACTACATCATGAGAAATGCCGGGCTGGATGACTTACCAGCTGGAATTAAGATTGCTGAGAGATAACTGCATATCAACAACCTCAGATATGCAGATGATACCAGTCTAATGGCAGAAAGTAAAAAGGAACTAAAGAGCCTCCTGATGTGGATGAAAGAGGAGAGTAAAAAAGCTGGCTTAAAACTCAGCATTCAAAAAGCTAAGATCATGGCATCCAGTCCCATCTCTTCATGGTGAATAGATGGGGAAACAATGGAAACAGTGACAGGCTTTATTTTCTTGGGCTCCGAAATCACTGCAGATGGTGACTGCAGCCGTGAAATTAAAAGACACTTGCTCCTTGGAAGAAAGGACAAACCTATATAGCATATTACAAAGCAGAGACATCACTTTGCTGACAAAATTCTATATAGTCAAAACTGTGGTTTTTCCAGTAGTCATGTATGGATATGAGAGCTGGACAATAAATAAGGCTGAGCACTGAAGAATTGATGCTTTTAATCTGTGATGTTAGAAACTCTTGAGAGTCTCTTGGATTGCAAGGAAATCAAACCAGTCAGTCCTGAAGGAAATCAACCCTGAATATTCATTAGAAAGACTGATGCTGAGGCTGAAGTTCCAATCCCTTGGACATCTGATATGAAGAGCTGACTCACTGGAAAAGACCCTGATGCTGGGAAAGATGGAGGGCAGGAGGAGAACGGGGTGCCAGAGGATGAGATTGTTGGATGGCATCACAGACTCGATGGACATGAATTTGAGCAAGCTCCATGAGATATTGAAGGACAGGGAAGTCTGGCAGTGCTTCAGTTCATGGGGTTGTAAAGAACTGGACACGATTTAGGCACTGAACAACAACAAAATGTCCTAGAAAAGACAGAGATTGTCATATCGGGCAAAATGCAAAATCCAGCTATATGGTCTCTGCAAGAGACATGTTACATTAAAAAATACAAGCAGATTGAAAATAAAGGATGAAAAAATGACATACCATGCAAACAATAGCAATAAATTAGCTGGAGTGTGTATATTAATGTCAAACACACATCAAGATGAAAAATAATACGAGAAACAAAGAGTAACATTTTAGTGGTAAAAATACACTATTGTCCCAAATGTTGTTAATAAACAACAGGTAAATATTGCTATATGGGTAAAACAGTGGAACTTCAAATGTATAAGCAAAACCTGTTTGCATTTAAAGGTTAAATGGACAGTTCTGCAGTTATAGTTGGAGTGAAGTTTCTCAGTCGTGTCCGAGCCTTTGTGATCCCATGGACTGTAGTCTACCAAGCTTCTGTGTCCATGGGATTTTCCAGGCAAGAGTACTGGATTGGGTTGCCATTTCCTTCTCCAGGGGATCATTTCTGACCCAGGGATCAAACCCAGGTCTCCTGCATTGCAGGCAGACACTTTACCCTCTGCAGTTATAGTTGGAGGTTTTAATTAATATTCTTGTCTTAGTAATTGATAGTACAACTAGAGAGAAAATCAGTAAGAATATAGAAGGCTTGAATAATACTGCAGTACAACCAAACCAAACACTATTTTACGCACAACAGCAGAATATACCTTCTTTTCAAATACACATGGAGCATTCTCCACTACAGACCATGTAGGCCATAAAGCAAGTTCCAATAAGTTTAAAAGTGTTGAAATCATAAAACGTATGCTATAACTACTGTACAATTAAATTAGAAATCAACAAGGATAAAAATAAAAAGAATATAAGAAGGGTTTAGAAATACATAGCCTTAAGTGCTTATATTAGAAAGGAAGAGAACCATAAAAATCAGTTATTTAAGCTTCCCCCTAAAAGAAGTTAGAAGTTAGAAGAGTATATTTTTAAAAAAATAAGAGTGCTTGCTTTGACAGCACATATACTAAAATTGAAATGATACAGAGAAGACTAACATACATGGCCCCTGTGTAAGGATGACATGCTAATTCATGAAGTGTTAAGTATTTTAAAAAGAGATGAAATAATATAGGATAGGTTGGAAGTTAGGTAAAAACAAAACAGGAAAATAAACAGAAACATCAATGAACTCAAAAGTTGTTTCATTGAGAAAAATCAGCACAGTTGATAATCCTTTAGACTGAGAAATAAGAGATAGCATAAAAGATCAAAATCTTGACGGAAAGAAGGGTCATCACTGAAGAGCCCAAAGAGCTAAAAAAATTATAAGGAAATATTACAAACAACTTTTGTCAACAGATTAGACAAGTTAGATGAAATGGGCACATTCCTAGAAAGACAAATTACAAAACTTGACTAAGAGAACATCTAAATTGAACTAATATAAAGAAATTCAATTATTAATTAAAATTCTTTAAAGAAAAGTGAAAGTGCAGTTATGAATTCACTTGTGAATTTTATCAAATGTAGAAGCAAAGATTAACATAAATCATACAAAAAGTATTTAACAGAGTAAAGGAGCAGCGACTGCTTCCCAACTCATTTTATAAGGCAATATTAAAAACCCTGATACCAGAAGTGGGCAGAAACATTATAAGTGAAAACTATAAATCAGAATCTCTTAGGAACATAAATGTAGAAATTCTTCATAAGATATTGACAAACCAAATCCAGCAACATACAGAAACGATTATATACAAAGGAGGTTTATTCCAAGAATGCAAGGGTGATTTAACACCAGAAAATCATTTGATATATTATGTGAATATTTTTAAATTCAAAACCTGTTTGTTTGTCTCAATAGACGTACATAATGCATTTGACAAAATTTAACACCTATTCACAATAGAAACACTGAACAAATAAGAAATAGAACTTGCTCTACTAGATAAACAGCATCAGTGAAAATCTGCAGTTTACATGACAATGCTGAAGGCTGAATACTCTTTCCCTTTGCCCCAAGAGTGCTCTCACCAATTCTAGTCAACATTGATCTGTAGGTTCTAGCCAATGTGGTAAGGCAAGAGAAAGAAAGAAAAGGCATCCAAACTGCAAAGGAAGTAGAAAAACTGTCCTTATTCCTAAATGATCTTGTATGTAAAATATCCTATGGAATCTACCAAAAACAAACAGCTATATCATGTGTGAATTTAGCACACAGTATAAGAACAACATAGAAGAATAAATTGTATATCTATATGTTAAGAATGAACACTCTAAAATTAAACTGGAAAAAATAGTTTTTTCCATAAGAGAGTATAAAATATTAGGAATAAATTTAACAAAAGAACTATAAGACCTGTACATGAAAAATAATGAAACATTGCTGAGAGAAACTTGTAAAGACCTAAATGAGAAATGTACCATTTCATAGATTGGAAAACTCTATTTTTAGAATGTCAGTTCTCTCCTAAATAATCTGTTGATTCGAGGCAAGCTCTTATCAAAATCTCAGTAAGCTTTTGTATAGAAGTTGACAAGCTGATTGTAGAATTGATATATAAACCCAAAGGACATAGAACCAAAACAATTTTTAAGCAAAATGGTAGAGTTAACCTACCTAGGTTCCACAATTTAACATAAAGCCACAGTAATCAAGAAAATGTATTGATTTAGCAATAGACATAAAGATCAATAAACAGAGTAGGCCAGAGATAAACCCACACACTTACAATCAATTGATT
Source organism: Budorcas taxicolor (assembly GCF_023091745.1). Lineage (NCBI taxonomy): Eukaryota > Metazoa > Chordata > Mammalia > Artiodactyla > Bovidae > Budorcas > Budorcas taxicolor. The sequence continues at coordinate 35,641,034 of NC_068926.1, read as the reverse complement.
TTGTGCAGAGGTGTCAAGGGAATTTAGTGGAAGAGAGGACAGTCTTTTTAACAAATGGTACTAGAACAGTTGGGTATTTGAGAACAAATTAACCTAGACTTACATCAGTTATACAAAAACCTCAAAATGGATCATAGAACTAAGAGAGCTAAAAACTATACAACTTGCAAAGAAAATGTGGGGAAATATTTTATTTTCTTGGGCTCCAAAATTACTCCAAAATGACTGCAACCATGAACTTATAAGTCACTTGCTCCATGGAAGGCAAGCTATGACAAACCTAGACAATGTGTTAAAAAGCAGAGATGTCACTTTGCCAACAGAGGTCCATATAGTCAAAGCTATGGTTTGTACATGTATAAACCATGTACAAACTACAGGTACATGTAGTAGTCATGTACAGCTGGGAGAGTTGGACCGTAAAGAAGGCTAGGCATCAAAGAATTGATGCTTTTAAATTGTGGTGCAGGAGAAGACTTTTGAGAGTCCCTTGGAGAGCAAGATCAAAACAGTCAATCCTAAAGGAAATCAACCCTGAATATTCATTAGATGGGCTGATGCTGAAGCCCCAATACTTTGGCCACCTGATGAGAAGAGCCGACTCATTGGAAAAGACTCTGATGCTGGGAAAGATTCAAAGCAAAAGGAGAAGGGAGCAGCAGAGGATGAAATGGTTAGATGGCATCACTGACTCAATGGACATAAGTTTGGGCAAACTTCAGAAGGCAGTAAAAGACAGAGGAGGCTGGCGTGCTGTTGTCCATGGGGTCACAAAGAGTCGGACACAACTTAGCAACTGAACAACAACAAAATTTGTCTTCCTGCATTAGGCAAATTTTTCTTAGATATGGCATCAAACATATAATCCATAAAAGAAAAAATTGATGGAGTCCAGAATTTAAAACTTGCATTTCAAAAGTCATCATTAAGAAAATGAAAATACAAGCCACAGAATGGAAGGAAATACTTAAAATCATACATTTGACAAAGGTCTTGGATCTAGAATAAAGAACTCTTACAAATCATTAAGTGGACAAACCATTCAACTTTTCCAAGTGGCAAAGAATATATGTGAATGGCTAATACACATATAAAGGTGCTCATCCTGATTAGTCATTAGAGAAATGCAAAACCAAACCACAGTGAGATACCACTTCACGCCTACTAAAATCCAAAAGTCTGGCTGTACTGCATGTTGTTGTGGAGAAACTAGAAACCTCTTTCACTGCTGATGGGAATGTAAAAGATTTTAAAATACTTTGGAAAACAGTTTGGCAGTTTGTTTTGTATACTTACCATGTGATCCAGTACTCCCACTGAAAAGAGAAGCAAAAACTTATATCCACCAAAGACTGGTACATAAATGTTTACAGCATCATTATTTATAGTAGCCAAGCCCTGGAAACAACACAAATGTTCATCAACTGGTGACTGCATAAGCAGTCTGATATATCTATTTGATAAAGATAAAGAACAAACTGATACATCAGACAACAGGAATGAATCTGAAAATGGTATGCTAATTTAAAGAAACCTGACACAGAAGAGTACATGCTGTGTTAGTCACTCTCTGTGGAATTTCTATGAAAAGCAAAATTCTGGAGACAGAAAGTAGATTCATAATTGCCTGAGACTGGGGCTTACAAGTACAGATTGACTGTATATGAGCACAGTGGAACTTTTTGCATGTAATGAAATTATTTTAAAACTGGACTGTGATGGTTGCACACCTATATCAATTTCATAAAAATACCCACATCAAACTGAACACTTACATGTAGTGGGTAAATTTACCAATTGGTGAATTTACCAGTGAGTGAATTTATGGTATACAAATTATGCCTAAATAAAGCTGGTTTTTCTTTTTTGAAGTTTATCAGTATGTTTATTTATTTAAAAAGTAAAAGGAAATAAGCCAAAATATTAGTTCTAGTTATCTATAGTTTGAGAATTATAAGTGAGTTTTTTTTACTTTTTGTATATTCTTTTTCAAGTTTTCTGTAATGAGTATCATTACTCTTTTAATTACAAATATTAAAAAAGAAGGAAAATTATCTCTTAGGAGTGTTGAGAAGGAGAATTTTTAGTTTCAGAAACACTACTGAAGGAAATGGAAATGCAGAAAGATTTTTCGTAATGTTTATGTTAAACTAAAGAAAGATGATTAAGGCTAATTAATTACTTTTCATAAGCCAAATTCTGCCTATATTCTATAATTTACTATTTTTTCTTTCTGTAGCGTATGTCTGGATCCTATCAAGAAGCTAAAACTTTGTTGAAATCCTACTTACAGCAACATGGCTATGGCTCCTGGATTGTGAAATCTCCCTGTATAGAGCAATTTAGTATGTGAATTAAGCAATCCATTGTCATATTAAAATTCTTTTTTGTGTGTGCTTTGACTACTAAAAAATTTTTTTTAATATTGGTGGTTTTCAGCTTTCAAAATCAGTCTTGCTATAGCAGTGTTCAGAGATTGCTGAAAATTCGTAAATATTTATGTCAATTTACGTTGAAACATTTGAACTTTTTTTTTAATAATTACCTGCTTCATTATGTAGCTATTTTGTATTTTTTATAGACATTACAAAGCCATTACCATTTTGTAATTTAAAAGAAAATTTCTTTTAATTTTGTACTTTAAAGTTACTTGTTCAGCAAAGATATTCACTGTGTCCTGGTGTCTCACTCAAAAATTTTTTTAATTAAAAATTGGAATCCAAGAATACAAATAACAATTCTTACTCATTTGTTGATTAAAGCAACAGACATTTGAATGTCTAATATTTGCCAATAATCATAGTAAAAAATAGTAATTAAAACATCATTTCTCATGTCAGAAAAATTTATGAATTCAAATTGAACATAAAAATTCAGAGAAATGTTAACCATGTTAGGGAGTACTTTGATAAGTTATTCTGATTAGTAAAGGATTATTATAAATGTTTTAAGATTACCTATTTTCAGGTCTCTATAAAATCCATTCAAATGTTATTCTTTATAATTTAGATTAGTAAGAATTTCTAATAATAGGTCAATAAAATATTGTTTAGCCTTATATTTGTTTATACAGCTAGATGAAAAGAGAAAGTTTAGTTACTCTTGGTTAGGATATATATCTTTAGTAATATTGAGTTTGTTCTCTTAAAATCTCTTCCTTAGATTAAATCACAGATGGATTAAACATTGACTCTCAAGACTTTGTTCCTCTTAGCTTGGATCTTTATGAAATTACTAGGTCTCACTCCAACTCTAGCCAAGATGAACTGTTATAATTTCTGATAAGATTAATGTAGGGTCTTTGTTGTTGTTGTTGTTTTTTAGTTTTGGGGTTTGTTTTTTGTCTGTTCTAAAAGTATAATTGAGCTTAGTTGATGAACATTGAAGTCATCCTGGATGGAAAGACATACATGTCTTTCAGTAGACTAGATTCTATATTTATTAATAGGTTGAATCATGGGAAATTGCCATTTCGGGGGACAGGGTAGGTAAATGATCAAATATTTGCAATTTTATGTCAGCACACATATATTATTATTAATAATAAGTTTAATTTCCATCAAATAGATGATATTTAGTGGGGTTTTTTTTCTGAATTGGTATTTCCTTGTTAAGTCTTTTCAGTTTCTTGTCTGGGTTGATTCCTTCCACAGCTAATTTACAGCCTTTATTTCTATTACTTTAACCTCTCTTTGATAGTAAATTTCCTGTGAATATACAGCATGTTTCATCTTTTCTTGGCTCTTCACATTTGTGGATATTTTGCTTTTGTCTAAATTAGGAAAAGCACAAAATGGTTAACTTTTGCCTAAATATGTGAAAGATCATGTTAGACAATTCATTTCCTCGAGAAAAATTTTTAATTTTAAGGGTTAGGTAAAATATATACCCAGCTATTTTACAGACAGGATCCAGTAAGGACCACTGATTTCTTCAAAAAGTGGTCACTGAGTGTCTCTGTACATTCAGTTCAGTTCAGTCACTCAGTCATGTCCGACTCTTTGCGACCCCATGAATTGCAGCACGCCAGGCCTCCCTGTCCATCACCAACTCCCGGAGTTCACTCAGACTCACGTCCATCGAGTCAGTGATGCCATCCAGTCATCTCATCCTCTGTCGTCCCCTTCTCCTCCTGCCCCCAATCCCTCCCAGCATCAGAGTCTTTTCCAATGAGTCAATTCTTCTCATGGCCAAAGTACTGGAGTTTCGGCTTTAGCATCATTCCTTCCAAAGAAATCCCAGGGCTGATCTCCTTCAGAATGGACTGGTTGGATCTCCTTGCAGTCCAAGGGACTCTCAAGAGTCTTCTCCAACACCACAGTTCAAAAGCATCAATTCTTCGGTGCTCAGCCTTCTTCACAGTTCAACTCTCACATCCATACATGACCACAGGAAAAACGATAGCCTTGACTAGATGGACCTTAGTAGGCAAAGTAATATCTCTGCTTTTGAATATGCTATCTAGGTTGGTCATAACTTTTCTTCCAAGGAGTAGGCGTCTTTTAATTTCATGGCTGCAATCACCATCTGCAGTGATTTTGAAGCCAAAAAAAATAAAGTCTGACACTGTTTCCACTGTTTCCCCATCTATTGCCCATGAAGTGATGGGACAGGATGCCATGATCTTCATTTTCTGAATGTTGAGCTTTAAGCCAACTTTTCACTCTCCACTTTCACTTTCATCAAGAGGCTTTTTAGTCCCTCTTCACTTTCTGCCATAAGGGTGGTGTCATCTGCATATCTGAGGTGATTGATATTTCTCCCAGCAATCTTGTATTTCTTCCAGTCCAGTGTTTCTCATGACGTACTCTACATATAAGTTCAATAAGCAGGGTGACAATATACAGCCTTGACGTGCTCCTTTTCCTATTTGGAACCAGTCTGTTGTTCCATGTCCAGTTCTAACTTTTGCTTCCTGACCTGCATATAGATTTCTCAAGAGGCAGGTCAGGTGGTCTGTACATTATGTCTACTTAATTTATACATGGTATTTTGAAGTGGAGAAAGATTGTATCTCAAGAGGGATAAGCTAGATAAAGAATAAAGGAGATGACATTTAGTAGAAGGCAGTCATTTAGCAGAAAGTATAGGATACAGATGTGAAACCGAACATTGGCTATTGTGACTCTGACAGTTATAAATTATTTAATCTTTTGTAGCTCAGGTTTTTTTGTTTGCAAGAGTGAAGTTGGTTCTAGTGGTTGTTATTCTTTGTTCAGGGGTGGAAGCTTGATAGAAAGGGCTTCAGGGTTCATCAAAAGTGGAAATGCTTATTGTTTTTTCTCTGTAATATATATTGGGTTGTACAAAATGTTTTGCTTGAAGAAAAGCAAGCTTCTTTTCTAACATAAATCATAAGTAACATTTAGTTTATAAGCATTCTGAGCACAGTATTTAATTTGTAAGCACAATAAAATATTTGTGGCAGATATTTGTCAAAGATTTTTATTAAAAAGTTGACAATTATGAAATACATTTATGCAGCAGGAGCAGGATTAAGCTATTTTTCAATACAGAAAGAAAATTTTCTGCGAAATTCATTTGTTTTAAATGTTATGTTGGGAAAAGCAAAGCTAGACTTCTAAACCTCTACTTCTAAAGTTGCTCAAAACCCATTAAACTAATTGCATCTAAGTTAAAGTCCTCTTTTGAGCTCTAAGGTTCTGTTATCTGAGGCAAACATTGAAGGATGGGTAAAATTTAGAAGGCTGAAATTAAAGAGAGAATGCATTCCACTTGGAAATGATAAAGCAAAGATTAGAAGGGAAATGTTAACAGTGTTTGAGTCTAGAATTTAGAACACAGGATGGAAGATGTTGAGAGATGAATCTAGAAGGTGTTCTCAGTTTGGTAGGCAGAGGGAGTTCGAGAAAGATTTCTTATAGGAAAGTGACCTACACTGAAACACAGTTTCACAACGTCTTCTTTGTTTGCTTATTATGGAAATTTTCAGAGATACAAAAATAGAAAGTAGCACCCATCACACCAGCGTATTAAAGCATGGCAATCTCATTCTATATGTACCTCCTAAAGATAGATTATGTTAGAATAGGTATCAGACATTCATCTGGAAATACTTTGATATGTATCTGTAAAATATGAACACTTTTTAATGCACAATTCAATTAGTGTACCTTAAAAATTAATAGTAATTCTCCATCTCATACATGTTATATACATTGTTGGAATCAAAATCAAAATAACATCCACATATTGGAGTTTAAATTTTTGTTAAATATCTATTAATCTACACATTTCTTCTCATTTTTTTCTTTTAACTTAGTTCTTGAAAAAACTGGGTCCTTTGTAGAGTTCTCACAATCTTATTTTTGCTGCTTTTATCTCTATGATATCATTTAGCATTTGTCTGTCCTCTGTATTTCCAGAAAACAGTAAGTTCAGGTTTAATTTTTTAGCAAAAATACTTCACAGGCAGTGTTGTGTGCTTTCTGTTAGAAAGCTCTCTGGGTTGTCTGTCTTTTGTGATGTAGCCATCATCAATGAGTCTTGTCTAAATCCATTATTTAATTAGGGATTGCAGATTATACTCAAATTCTCTCATTACCTGGAATGCTTTGACTTTAAAAATGTCCACTTCTCAGTTATTTGATTACTGAGGTATAGTTGGTACAGAAAAGAATGGATTATTTCTCTTTCTTTATGTTTTTTAACTAGTTAATTCTCTGTCATCCTTTAAAGTTGACCAAACAGTGCTTTTTAGCATCATTATGATTTTAAACATGTCTCCTAGTCTATCCACATTGTTGTAAATGGCATTTTCATTCTTTTTTATTGCTGAGTAGCATTCAGTTTTTTACTGCTGGGTAGTACTCAAATTGCCAACATCTGTTGGATCTTAGAAAAAAGCAAGAGAATACCAGAAAAACATCAACTCCTGCTTTATTGACTATGCTAAAGCTTTTGACTGTGTGGATCACAACAAACTTTGAAAAATTCTTAAACAGATGGAAATACCAGACTACCTTACCTGCCTCCTGGGAAACCTGTATGCAGGTCAAGAAGCAACAGTTAGAACTGGACATGGAACAATAGACTGGTTCCTAACTGGGAAAGGAGTACAATAAGGCTGTATATGGTCACCCTGCTTAATTAATTTATATGAAGAATACATCATGAGAAATGCTGGACTGGATGAAACAAGTTGGACTCAAGATTGCTGGGAGAATCAAGATTGCTGGGAGAAATATCAATAACCTCAGATATGCAGATGACACTACCTTTTTGGCAGAAAGCAAAGAGGAACTGAAGAGCTTCTTGACGAAAGTGAAAGAGGAGAATGAAAAAGCTGGCTTAAAACTCAGCATTCAAAAAATGAAGATCATGGTATCCAGTCCATCACTTCATGGCAAATAGATCAGGAAACAATGGAAACAATGACAGGCTTCATGTTCTTGGGCTCCAAAATCACTGTAGATTTTTGGCTACAGCCATGATATTAAAGGACACTTGCTCCTTGGAAGAAGAGCTATGACAAACAGCATATTAAAAAGCAGAGACATTGTTGCTGACAAAGGTCCATCTAGTCAAAGCTATGGTTTTTCCAGTAGCCATGCATGGATGTGAGAGTTGGACCATAAAGAAAACAGCACCAAAGAGTTGATCCTTTTGAACTGTGGTGCTGAAGAAAACACTTCCACAGTCCCTTAGACTGCAAGATCAAACCAGTCAATCCTAAAGGAAATCAGTCCTGAATATTCATTGGAAGGACTGGTGCTGAAGCTGAAACTCCAATACTTTGGCCACCTGATGTGAAGAACTTACTCCTTAGAAAAGACCCTGTTGCTAGGAAGGAATGAAGGAAGGAGAAGGGGACGACAGAGGATGAGATGGTTGGAGAGCATCACCAGTTCAATGAACATGAGTTTGAGCAAGCTCCAGGAGTTGTTGATGGACAGGGAAGCCTGGTGTGCTGCAGTCCATGGGGTCACAAAGAGTCAGACATGATCGTGTGACTAAACTGAACTGATTCTACTGGGGCTTCTCTGGTGGCTCAGATGGTAAAGAATCTGCCTGCATTGCAAGAGACCTGGGTTCGATTCCTGGGTCAGGAAGATCCCCTGGAAATAGGAATGGCTACCCACTCCAGTATTCTTGCCCGGAGAATTTCATGGATGGAGAAGCCTAGTATGGGGGTCACAAAGAGTATTCTATTTGTGTGTGTGTGTGTGTACACTTCACATCTTTTTTATCCATTCATCTGTCAATTGACATTTAGGTTGATTCCATATCTTGACAATTATATATAATGTTGCTATGAATACTGGGGTACATGCTTCCATACTTTTTTCCCAGTGGCTGCACCAGTTTGCATTCCTACCAATGGTGTATGGGAGTTCCCTTTTCTCCGCATCCTAACCACTGTTTATTATCTGTGTGCTTTTTAAAAAATACTTCTTTATTTATTTGGCTGCACTGGGTCTCTGTTACTCTGCGAAGGCTTTCTCCAGTTGTGACAAGCAAGGCCTACTCTTTGCTGCAGTGCACGGGCTTCTCCTTGTGATGGCTTCTCTTGTTGTGGAACATGAGCCCTAGGGTGCATGGGCTTCAGTAGCTGTGAAGCATGGACTTAGCTGCCCCACAGCATGTGAGATAGTCCCAGATGGAACCTGTGTCCCCTGCACTGGCAGGTGGATTCTTAACCACTGGACCACCAGGGAAAGTCCCTATTTGTGTGGTTTTTGGTGATAGCCATTTTGACAGGTGTGAAGTGACAGCACATTGTCGTTTTGATTTGCATTTTTCAGATGGCTAGCGATGTTGAGCAACTGTCCATATGCCTGTTGGCCATCTGTATATCTTCTTTGGAGAAATACCTATTCAGGTCTTCTGCCCGTTTTTTGATCAGGTTGTTGTTTTGACGTTGAGTTGTAAAGAGTTTGTTTGTTTTGCATATTACCCTCTATGGGTCATACTATTTGCAAATATTTCCCCCCATTCATCAGTGTCTTATAGCTTACCACATACAGGTCTTTTTCCTCCTTAGGTAGGTTTATTCCTTGGTATTTTACTCTTTTTTATATGATAAGTGGTATTATTTCCTTAGTTTCTGTTTCTTGTTTGTGTGTAGAAATATAACCAATTTCTGTATATTAATTTTGTATCCTGCAACTTGATCAAATTCATTGATGAGCTCTAGTTGTTTTCTAATGGCGTCTTTAGGATTTTTGATGTACTATATAGTATCATCAAGGCTGTATATTGTCACCCTGCTTATTTAACTTATATGCAGAGTATATCATGAGAAATGCTGGACTGGAAGAAACACAAGCTGGAATCAAGATTGCTGGGAGAAATATCAATAACCTCAGATATGCAGATGACACCACCCTTAGGGCAGAAAGTGAAGAGGAGCTAAAAAGCCTCTTGATGAAAGTGAAAGAGGAGAGCGAAAAAGTTGGCTTAAAGCTCAACATTCAGAAGACGAAGATCATGGCATCTGGTCCCATCACTTCATGGGAAATAGATGGGGAAACAGTGGAAACAGTGTCAGACTTTATTTTTCTGGGCTCCAAAATCACTGCAGATGGTGATTGCAGCCATGAAATTAAAAGACGCTTACTCCTTGGAAGAAAAGTTATGAGCAGCCTAGATAGCATATTCAAAAGCAGAGACATTACTTTGCCGACTAAGGTCCGTAGTCAAGGCTATGGTTTTTCCTGTGGTCATGTATGGATGTGAGAGTTGGACTGTGAAGAAGGCTGAGCGCTGAAGAATTGATGCGTTTGAACTGTGGTGTTGGAGAAGACTCTTGAGAGTCCCTTGGACTGCAAGGAGATCCAACCAGTCCATTCTGAAGGAGATCAGCCCTGGGATTTCTCTGGAAGGAATGATGCTAAAGCTGAAATTCCAGTAATTTGGCCACCTCATGCAAAGAGTTGACTCATTGGAAAAGACTCTGATGCTGGGAGGGATTGAGGGCAGGAGGAGAAGGGGACGACCGAGGATAAGATGGTTGGATGGCATCACGGACTTGATGGACGTGAGTCTGAGTGAACTCCAGGAGTTGGTGATGGACAGGGAGGCCTGGCGTGCTGCAATTCATGGGGTCGCAAAGAGTCGGACATGACTGAGTGACTGAACTGAACTGAATATAGTATCATGTTATCTGCAGACAGTGACAGTTTTACTTCTCCCTTTCTAATTTGGGTAATTTTTATTTCTTTTCTGATTATTGTGGCTATGATTTCTGATACTATATTGATAAATGGGGCAGGAATGGGCATGCATGTTTTGTTCCTAATCTTAGAGGAAACGCTTTCAGCTTTTCACCATTGATACTGATGTTGGCTATCAGTTTGTTTTATATGGGGTTTATTATGTTGAAGTAGTGCCTTTTATAACCATTTTGTTGAGAAAACTTATTATAAATGTATGCTGAGTTTTGTCATAAGAGATTTTTGCAGTACTTAGATAGATGATCATACGATTTTTATTCTTCATTTTACTAATATAGTGCATCACATTGTTTGATTTGTCATTATTGAACCATCTTTGCATCCTGGTAAAATTCTGTTTGATCAAGGTGGTATGATCTTTATAAAGTGCTTATGGATTCAGTTTGCTAATATTTTGCTGAGAATCTATGTTTATCTATGATATTGGCCTATAATTTTCTTTTATTGTAATATCTTTGATTTTGGTATCAGGGTGATGCTGATCTCATAGAAAGAGTTAGCAAGTGTTCTTTCCTCTCCTGTTTTTTGAAATAGTTTGAGAAGGATAGGTGTTATCCCCTCTCTGAATATTTGGTAGAAGTTAACTGAAGCCATCTGGGTCTGAACTTTTACTTATTGGAGTTTTTAAATTGCTGATTCAGTTTCAGTATGGTAATCATTCTGTTCATATTTTCTGTTTCTTCCTGATTCGGTTCTGGAAGATTGTTAACTTTCTAAGAAATTCCCCATTTCTTACAGCTGTCCATTTTGTTAGCATTTGGTTATTCCTGGTAGTCTTTTATGATCTTTTGTATTTCTGAGGTATTGGTTGTAACTTTCCCTTTTTCATTTATGATTTTATTGATTTGGGTTCTCTCCCCCTTTTTTCTTGGTAAGTCTGGCTAAAGGTTTATCAATTTTCTTTATCTTTTCGAAGCACCAGCTTTTAGTTTCATTGAGCTTTTATTTTCTAGTCTCTGTTTTTATTTCTGCTCTGAACTCTGTGACTTCTTTCCTTCTACTGATTTTGGGTTTTATTTGTTTTTTCTTCTTTTCCTTTAAGTTTAAGGTTATGTTGTTTATTTGAGATTTTTGTTGTTCCCTGAGGTAAGCTTGTATCACTAAACTTCCCTCTTAAAACTGTTTAGGCTGTCTCCCATGAGTTTTGGATCATCATGTTTTTGTTTTCATTTGTTTCTAGGTATTTTTTAATTTCCTCTTTGATTTCTTCAATGATCCATTGGTCATTTAGTAGCATATTGTTTAGCCTCCATGTCTTTTGTGTTTTTTTCAGTTTTTTTTTTTTTTCACTTGTAGTTGATTTCTAGTTTCATAGCATTATAGTCAGAAAAGATGCTTGATATGATGTCAATTTTCTTAAATTTACCTATGCTGCTTTTGCAGCTTAGTATGTGATCTCTCCTGGAGAGTGTTCCATATGCACTTTAAATTTGTATTCTGTTGCTTTTGGATGGAACGTTCTTTTTATATCTAATGTTCATTTGGTCTGATGTGTTGTTTAAGGACAGAGTTTACTTATTGATTTTCTTTCTGGATGATCTGTCCATTGATGTAAGTGGGGTGTTGAAGTCTCCTACTATTACTATGTTCCTGTCGATTTTTTTTCCTTGTACTTGTTCATATTTGCTTTATGTATTTAGGTGCTCCTATGTTGAGTGCTTATATATTTACAATTTTTATATCATCTTCTTGGATTGATCCTTTGATCATTATGTAATGTCCTTTGTCTCTTGTAATAGTCTTTATTGTAAAGACTGACTTTATTGTAAAAAAACTGACTTTATTGTAAAGTCAGTTTTGTCTGATATAAGTATTGCCACCCTGTATTATTCCCTAAGTATTGTAAAGACTGACTTTATTGTAAAAAAACTGACTTTACTGTAAAGTCAATTTTGTCTGATATAAGTATTGCCACCCTGTATTATTCCCTAGGTATTGTAAAGACTGACTTTATTGTAAAAAAACTGACTTTACTGTAAAGTCAATTTTGTCTGATATAAGTATTGCCACCCTGTATTATTCCCTAAGTATTGTAAAGACTGACTTTATTGTAAAAAAACTGACTTTATTGTAAAGTCAGTTTTGTCTGATATAAGTATTGCTACCCTGTATTATTCCCTAAGTATTTCTTTGGATTATCATTTGCATAGAATAATACCTTTTTCCATTGCCTCACTCTCAGTCCATCTGTGTCTTTAGATCAGAAGTGAGCCTTTCATAAGCAACATATAAATGGGTCTTGTTTTGTTTTGTTTTATCCATTCAGTCACTCTTTTTGGGGGTGTGTGTGGGATACTTAGCAGCATGTGGGATCTTAATTCCCTGATCAGTGATTGAACCTATGCCGCCTGCATTGGAAGTACAGAATCAACCACAGGACAAGGGAAGTCACAGCCACTCTGTCTCTTGATTGAGCATTTAGCCTATTTACATTTAAGGTAATTGTTTCCCTGGTGGCTCAGGTGGTACAGACTCTGCCTGCAATGCAGGAGACCCGGGTTCAATCCCTGGGTCAGAAAGATCCCCTGGAGAAGGGAGTAACTACCTACTCTAGTATTCTTACCTGGAGAATTCCATCGACAGAGGAGCCTGGCTGGCTACAGTCCATGGAGTCACAGAGTCAGACAAGACTGAGAAACTAATACTTCACTTCATGCCATTATTTTAGTGGTTTGTGGTCTTTTCTTTTTCCTTTTTGTTTTTTTTTTTCATGCTCGTGATTTGATGACTATCTTTAGTATTATTTTTGAATTCCTTTTCCTTTTTGTGTGTGTATCTATTATAGATTTTTGGTTTATGATTACCATGAAGTTTTTATATAGCAGTTTTATGTACATGTATATGATGATTTTAAGTTGCTGGTCTCTTAATTTTAAATGCACTTTAGTAGCCCTGCATTTGTACTCAACTCCCATTATGATTACTGTATTTATATCATATTTTACTTCTAATTGTTTTGTGTATCCTTTAGCTGCTTATTGTGAATGTATATGACTTTACTATTTTTGTCTTTTAACCTGTCTACTAGCTTTGTGTGTGTGATTTCCTAGATTTACTGTATGTTTGCCTTTACTGATGAGTTTTGTTGTTTCTTAATGTTCATGCTTCTAGCTCTCCTTTTCCTTTTCACTTAGAGAAACTCCTTTAACAATTCTTGTAAAGCTGGATTGGTGGTAGTGAATTCTTTTACCTCTTTCTTATCTGTTAAACTTTTGATATCTCCATTACATGTGGGTAAGAGCTTTGCCAGGTTGTTTTCTTGGTTGTAGGTTCTGTCCTTTGATCACTAAGCATATTGTGCCAATCCCTTCCAACCTGCAGGGTTTCTGCCAAAAAGTCAGCTGATAGCCTTATGGAAATTCCCTTATATGTTATTTGTTGCTTTTCCCTTGATGCTTTTAATCTTTATTTTTTAATGACAGAATATGTCTTGGTGTGTTCATCTTTGGGTTATTCCTGTGTGAGGTGGGACACCATGCTTTCTGGACTTGGATGTCTGTTACCTTTCCCAGATTAGGGAGTTTTCAACTATTATGTCTTTATATATATGTTCTCAGCTTTGTTCTCTCTTTTTTCTTCTTTTGGGACCCCTGTAATGTGAATATTAGTGTGCTTGATGTTGTCCCAGAGGTCTCTTAAGATGTCCTTATCTTTTTCCTTCTATTTTCTTTTTTCTACTCAATATCAAATCGATCAGTGATTTCTTACTGCTGTCTTCTAGCTTGCTGATCTGTTCCTCTGTATCATTAATCTACTATTGATTCTTTCTAGTGTATTTTTCATATCAGTTGTTATATTATTCTCTTTTTGATGGTTCTTTATATTTTCTAACTCTTTAAAAACTAACTTCTTGCTCTACGTATCCATTCTTCTCCCAAGTTCTTTGATCATCTTTATGATCACTACCCTGAGTTAGGTTGCCTAACTCCACTTCACTTGGTTCTTCTTCTAGGGCTTTATCTTGTTCCTTCATCTGGAACATCTTCCTCTGTCACCTCATTTTGTATAAAAGAAAAACTTAGGTATCTGTTAGGTTAGTTATGTTTCCTGACTTTGGAGAAGTTGCCTCCTATACATCCCAGCAGCACACCACCTCTCATCATCTGAACTATGTCTTCCCTCTGAGGGCTGCAGGGCCCTTCTGTTGTGGTGGGCTGACTATGTGGGTAGTCTTGTAGGTTTAATTGATCACTAGCCCAGTTGATTGCCAGGTCAGGCCTTGTACACAGGCTGCTGCCTTCTGGTTGGTGGGGCTGGGTCACATGGTGGCTGACTCCAGAACCCCAGGGGGCCTTGGGGCTAGTACTGGCTCCCTGGTGGGCAGAGACAGGGTCCAGAAAACCCCACTAGTGAAGGACTAACTGACATGCAAAGCTAGGTCCTGGAGTCTGGTTGCAGGACCTAGGGGTCCCAGTACAAGTATTAGATTGTTGTTGTTGGGGTAACTGGTTCCTAACTCAGTTTGTCTTAAGTTGTAGAAGATCTTTTCTGGTGGGTTCCAGTCTTTTTCATCAATGATTGCTGTGTAAATAGTTATGATTTTGGTGTGTTCATGAGAGGAGTTGAGCTCACGTCCAGAGACAGCTGAAGCCTGGACAGTGGACTCTGTCCTTAGTCAGCCCATTACTTACCCTCATGTTCAGTAACACCAGTTTTTTATCTGTGCTATGATATGAAAAAGTTAAAAAGCAGTATTCTAAACATTTTAATTTAAAAAGTGTATTGATCATATATTAAGTCATTGCCTATTAAGGTAGAACAGACATTTAATTATATGTTACAGAAACTTACAGTTTTTTAGTTGGGAAGTATTTTTAGATAATTATATTTCATTTTGCACATGAGGTAAAGTGAGCATTATTTTAAGAAAACCTTAGATGAAATTTGTGAAAAATAATTTTAGGATAATATGTACATGTAATAGGTAATAAATATTTTAAACATATTGATGGGGACTGGATATGAATGTTGTCCAGCTTCACTTCATAGTAACAGTTAGTGAAGGATCACTGTGACTTTCAAATGCAAGTTTATTTTCTTTGAGAATGAGCTGAAATTGATGGTTCCTAGATAAGATGACTATTCTTTGATGTGAGAAAGGAGAAAGAATATTGTTAAGTAAACAGGAAGCATGAGAATTTCCTCTTTAGAAATCTTTTGACCTTGATACCATACTATAAATTAAGTTGATTTAAAGTACATGTTTCTAGTCTGTCACTTCTTGTGTTATAATAGATGTCAAAAATATTTTTGTTTAGTTTAATAGTTTTAGTAGTACCAAAAAAGCATCCTGACTACCAGAACAGTATTTGTTTCTACAAATAACATGCATATTTCTGTTGATAAAAATTCTGCTGAGCCTGAAATCTCTTTATGGTATTTTAAATCTGGATTATTTTCTAAGCTATAATTTATATTGTTACATGACGGTAGAGCTTAAAAAGGTGTACTACTTCTAGAAAGTTGATATTGCCATTTAAGATCTTTGAATTACTTTGAGTTGTAGTTTAAATTGCACTGCATATATTAATATGTAATGTTTGTTAGTTTTGATCATCCAAGAAGCCTTTTTTAATACATCCCAGTAAATGGGGGTATACCAAGATTGGGTGTCCCAAAGTGGGAGATCTCAGGGCGTAGAATCTACACTGATTGGAATCCAAACCCTCAAGCAGCAGCAGTTAATGTATACAAATATATATAGTTCTGTGGCACCCTAAGCCCTACTGACCTCCCAGGGCCAGACAATCTGGAGATGTCCCCTGGGCAGCATTGATAAAAACCAGGGCTCCAGATGAGTATATAAGCTCCTTTCTGGGGAGATACTGTTGAACTGCAGCAGGGCCATGGGAGAGTACAAAGGTGAATTTCTCTGACCTTTGTTTCCTGAGAGCACCTTCATATCCTGTTGGTCAGTGGTCCCCATTCTTTTTGACACCAGGAACTGGTTTCATGAAATACACTTTTTCCATGGATGGTGGTGGTGGGGTGAGGGATGGTTCAGGCAGTAAGCAGATGGTTCAGGCCGTAATGTGAGTTCAGTTCAGTTCAGTTCAGTTGCTCAGTCGTGTCCTACTCTTTGCGACCCTATGGGCCGCAGCACACCAGGCCTCCCTATCCGTCACCAATTCCTAGAGCTTACCCAAACTCATGTCCATTGAGTTGGTGATGCCATCCAACCATCTCATCCTCTGTCATCCCCTTTTCCTCCTGCCTTCCATCTTTCCCAGCAACAGGGTCTTTTCAAATGAGTCAGCTCTTCACATCAAGTGACCAAAGTATTGGAGTTTGGAGTTTCAGCTTCAACATCAATCCTTCCAGTAGTGTGAGTGATGGGGAGCAAAAGATGAAGCTTCAATCTTCCGCCACTCACCTCCTGCTATGCAACCCAGTTCCTAACAGGCTGTAGCAGGTGTGGCAGAAGTGGGTGTTAGGGACCCCTGCTAGATGTGTGCCAAACCCAAAGCCTACCCCTAAAGCCAAAAGTCCAGGACTAGCAAGTAGGCATCTTTCACAGGAAGTCTGGGGGTATATTTCAGTCTTCTGTCTGTGTAGTGCCTTGGCAGTGGGCTGCTATGAATTGTCTCTCCGATGTTACAGTCCTGTGGTACCCAAGAGTGCAAGTCTCCCTCCAGTCTCACCCCACTCCCACATTCAGACAATCAAGGGTGGCAGCTGCAAAAACCAGAGCATTAGAGAAGGGTATGAGCTCCTTTCTATAAGATATGAGTGAGTTTAATTGAGGCAGAGGGAGAGCATGAAGATTGCATCCATTGGCATTCCCTGAGAGCACCTCTGTAGATCCCTATAAGTGTGTCAAACCAGAAGCCTTCTCCTGAGACCAAAGCTCATGGACAAGGAAATGGGCCTCTTTGTCAGAAAGACTGAGGATTTATTTCAGTCTGAAACATGTCCAGTGCCCTGTGTGATAGACTTCGAAGAACTCTCTCTCTGATTGGTACAGTCCCATAAGACCCAGGAAAGCAGACCCCTAGTCTCTAGAGATAGGTGGTCAAAGGGTATCCCCTGTGTGGGAGCCATGAAAATTGGGTCACCAGATATAAAAATCCAGGGCAGCAGGTGTATGTGGAATCTCCCCTCCAGGAGATACTGGCATTCTGAAGCACAGCAGAGGGAGGGTGAGTGGTGTCCTTTGGCTTTAGCAAATCAGAATGGAAGCAGGAAAATGGTTCCCACCAGCCTCTGTTCCTGGAAAGTATCTTAACAGGCCCCTCCCCCTCAGACCAGTGCTTTAAAATTAGGACATGAATCTCATTTATGTAGAGTCTAGGCACTTTGCAAATGACTGTTTCTGCACTGGGCCTTGGAGCAGGTGAATCTGTACAGAAGCCCACATTTTGCCACAGCTCTAGTCTCATGGGTACAAACACCATTGTTTTCAAATGTTTGAAGGACTGTTTCAGATATTCGAAGAACTCAAAACCCTAGTGCTGGTCTTAAAAGTTGCAGCATCCAGTGTGGGGTATGAACCCTCTACTCCTCAGTGAGAAGCTCCAGGTTTTTTAGTTCCCTCCTGGTTGTTGATCACCTCACAATGGATGGGAGCTGTGATAAAAATATGTCTTTATTTTTCCTACCCACTTTGATGTGACATGCCTCTCATTTACCTAATGTGAAGGGCAAAATGGTTTGCTGATTTTTAGTTTTGTTTCCAGAGGAAATTTTTCAGTTATAGCTGTAGATTAGGACTGTCCATGGGAGAAAGTAAGTTCAGGAATTTCCTGCATCGCCGTCTGGAAGATGCATTTCTCCATCTTTTTTCAAATTCTTCCTGTCAGTGCACAAATTGTGGGTATCAGTTTCTCCACATTCTGTCAATACTTCTTATTTTCCCTTTTTTCAGACATAATACTTAAGGATTTTAAAAATATATATGTATCCAGTTAGTCTAGTAGCATTTATTGAAGACATTCTTTCCCCACTGAATTAAGTTGTACATTTGATATAACCTTATAGATGTTGGTATTATTCTTTTCCGCTGCTCTGTCCTTATGTCAGTTCAGTTCAGTCGCTCAGTCGTGTCCGACTCTTTGCGACCCCATGAATTGCAGCATGCCAGGCCTCGCTGTCGATCACCAGCTCCCGGAGTTCACTCAGACTCACGTCCATCGAGTCAGTGATGCCATCTAGCCTTATGTCAACTATGCTTAATTATTATGAGCTTTTTAATATCTTGTTATTTGGTAATACGAGCCCTCCAGCTTTGGTTTTCTTCAAGAATGCCTTGGCTATTTTACACTTTTTGTATTTCCATATAAATTTAAGCTTTACTTTTTTGGTTTCATACCATCCCCTCCACCACAAACATATTGCACTAACTCTGAAGATCAAATTAGGAAGAACTAATAGTCTTAAATTCATGAACATGGTAGATCCTTTCATTTATCTAAGTCTTAATTTCTCATATTTCTTTTCAAGATAGATATATATGTATATTTTATAACATTTATTCTCAGTCATTTGATATGTTTGGTGCTGTTGCAAATGGCACTGTTTTAAAATATTCTCTGATTCTGGCATATAACACTACAGTTGACATTTTTGTATACTAAGTTTGTTACGAGTAATCTTACTATGTTCACCCATTAATTCTAATATTTGTAGTTTAAGATCCTTTCAGACATTCTATTTTTACAGTCTCATCTATGAAAAAATAATAATTTTACTTCTTCCTCTCTTTTACTTCTCTTCCTTGTCTTACTACATTTGTTAGAACCTCCATTATACCATTTGGAGAAGGCAGTGGCAACCCACTGCAGTACTCTTGCCTGGAAAATCCCATGGACGGAGGAGCCTGGTAGGCTGCAGTCCAAGTAGTAATGGGCACACTTGTCTTAGTCCTAAACTTAGGAGAAAAGTGGTCCATTTTTCATCATTAACATATTGTCTCTAGTTTTGTGACAAAGATATTCAATTAAGGAAATTATCTTCTTAGTTTTCTGAGCACTATTATTTTTATTTTCATTTCCTTAACTGATTTTTATGTATCAATTGCATTGATTCATATAATCTATATGGATTTCTCTTTTTTTCTGTATGTGATGAATTACATTTTTTTTAAAAAACTTAGCAAATCAATTTTATATTCCTGGAATAAATCCAATGTAGTCACATATATTACCTTTTATATATAACATTGATTTTTGTTAATGTTTTGTTAAAGGTTTTTGCATTTGTGTTTAGCAGAGTTATTGGTTTCTGTTTGCTGTTTCTTAAAATGTTCCAGTAGTCGTGTATGGATGTGAGAGTTGTACTATAAAGAAAGCTGAGCACCAAAGTATTGATGCTTTTGAGCTGTGGTGTTGGAGAAGACTCGAGAGTCCCTTGGACAGCAAGGAGATCCAATCAGTCCATCCTAAAGGAAGTCAGTCCTGAATATTCATTGGATGGACTGATGCTGAAGCTAAAACCAATACTTTGGCCACCTGATGTGAAGAACTGATTCATTTGAAAAGACCCTGATGCTGGGAAAGGTTGAAGGCGGGAGGAGAAGGAGATGACAGAGGATGAGATGGTTGGATGGCCTCACCAACTCAATGGACATGAATTTGAGTAAACTCCCGGAGTTGGTGATGGACAAGGAAGCCTGGTGTGCGTGCTGCAGTCAATGGGGTTGCAAAGAGTTGGACACGACTGAGAGACTGAAACTGAACTGAACTGAAAATGTTAGCTTGGTTTCAAGATTTGCTGGCCTAATAAGAGTCCAATTTTCTGCAGAAATTCACATTTTCATCTGTATTTTAGAACCAGAGCTCTATTTTCTTGAACATATTTTAATGTTAGTTATTTTAAAGTCTGTGACTTATAACTATTTCTGATAGTTTTGTTTAAGATGTTTATTTGCCTCATATTTTTGAATGTGTGTGTGTATGTTTGTTAGCACACCTCATAATTTTTTGGTGCAACATGTGGATGGAAATAATAGACGGGCTGATGTGAATTTGATGATGTTATCTTTAGTTTATGTTTCCTTGAAAGGCAAGTAGGATGGCAGTTACCTTTCATTCTGTTGAATCCTGGCTTTAGGCTTTTTTAGAGCTGGTATATTTCATATCTTCTTATTCTAACGCTCATTTGCCTACAAGCTTGCCCCTTTTCTCTCACCTTAAATTCTGATATATTTACTAGACCCCTCTCCCATGGCAGAACTTAAACTCCAATCTGTGTCTCTTCAGCACCACAAACCTCTTTTGCCTCATACCTGCTTTTTTCTTGGCATTTCTTCTCTTGGTTGGAAGGTGTCTTAACTTTTGCATGGGCAGGTGGTAGATCAGCCCTTGCAGGGAATTTGTATATAAATATATGATAGGGTCCTTCACAGTTGCCTCTGTTTTACTTCTCAAATCCCAAACACTTTGACAGCCCTGAAATCCTACCTTTATTTCCTTATAGGTGTGCCACTTGAGTTCTAGTTCCTTGTACCATAATTTGGAAAATACCATAGGCAGAAAAGCTATCTACATTCTTTCTTGTGATGAATATAACTTGTAAGACCCTGCCTACATTTGTTGCTTTCTTCACACAGTGAAACTGGTGCCACACTTAGGTTTGAAGGGAGGAAGAGAGTCCTAGAAATTTGAATGACAGGGTCAAAAAGAAAGGGCTATTTTGAAAGGAGTATGACCTTTGGTCAGCCATCTTGAGGCCATGCTGTAGTGATCCTTCTTCCAGCTCTTAGAAGAGACTTGGACAAATTAAACTAGGAAAAAAAAAAAAAAAAAAACAAGACAGGAAAGCACGTTGACATGGTTTACGTAAATCAACTTAGCAGAGTAGAGAAGAATGTTGAGTTGTCGGGGGAAAATGGAAATATCTGACACAGGACACCCTTTGTTCCTTAACATTTACTCTCTGTTTTCATTTTGGAGAAAAATCTGTATCCCAGACAAAGAAGACATTTGAAATACCATCAGTTTTGGTATTATTGTGGACAAATGTCCATTCAGTGATACTTCCCTGAAACTTAAAATACTAGGCATGTAACCAGTATTTTACACATAAATACAGACTATGTGAAGTCTCATTTCACACAGTGAGAGACAAAAAGGATAATGGGTAAAATAAATATAACTACCTGGGTCTCTGCTGAATAGCCAACAAAGTTGGTAGTCATGAAAGTTGAAAGTTCATAGTCATGGAATTTGGTAATCATAGCTGCATTCTTCCAATATTTTTTGCATGAATATTATCCTCTACCATCTACTATTATCCTCTACCATTCTTCTGGCTAGGTAGAATTCATTCAGTTCAGTTCAGTCGCTCAGTCATGCCGACTCTTTGCAACCTCATGGACTGCAGCACACAGGATTCCCTATCCATCACCAACTCCCAGAGCTTGCTCAAATTCATGTCTATCAAGTCCACAATGCCATCCAACCATCTCATCCTCTGTCATCTCCTTTTCCTCCTGCCATCAATCTTTCTCAGCATCAGAATCTTTTCTAAGGAGTCAGTTCTTCGCATCCAGTGGCTAAGGTATTGGAGCTTCAGCTTCAGCATCACTCCTTCCAATGAATATTCCTTTAGGATTGACCGGTTTGATCTCCTTGCTATCCAAGGAACTCTCAAGAGTCTTCTCCAACACCTCAGTTCAAAAGGATCAATTATTCAACACTCAGCTTTCTTTATGGCCAACTTGCACATCCATACACGACTACTGGAAAACCACAGCTTTGACTAGATGGACCTTTGTCGGCAAAGCTTTTTAATATGCTGTCTAAGTTTGTCATAACTTTTCTTCCAAGGAGCAGGTGTGTTTTAAATTCATGGCTGCAGTCACCATCTGCAGTGATTTTGAATCCCAAGAATATAAAGTCTGTGACTCTTTACATTGTTCCCCATCTATTTGCCATGAAGTGATGGGACCAGATGCATGATCTTAGTTTTTTGAGTGTTGAGTATTAAGCCAGCTTTTTCACTCTCCTCTTTTAATTTCATCAAAACACTCTTTAGTTTCTCTTTGCTTTTTGCCATAAGGGTGGTGTCATCTGCATATCAAGTTATTGATATTTTCCCCAGCAATTATGATTGCAGCTTGTGCTTCATCCAGTCCAGCATTTTGCATGATGTACTCTGCATATAAGTTAAATAAACAGGGTGACAGTATACAGCCTTGCCAATTTGGAATTAGTCCATTGTTTCATGTCCAGTTCTAACAGTTGCTTCTTGACCTGCATACAGATTTCTCAGGAGGCAGGTAAGGTGGTCTGGTATTCCCATCTCTTTAAGAATTTTCCACAGTTTTTTTGTGATCCACACAAGTCAGGACTTTGGCATAGTCAGGAAAACAAAAGTAGATATTTTTCTGAAACTCTATTGCTTTTTACATGGTACAGCAAATGTTGGCAATTTGATATCTGGTTACTCTGCCTCTTCTAAATCCAGCTTGAACATATGGAATTTTTCAGTTCACAAACTTTTGAAGCCTAGCTTGGAGAATTTTGAGCATTACTTTGCTAGCCTGTAAGATGAGTGCAATTGTACGGTAGTTTGAACATTCTTTAGCATTGACTTTCTTTGGGATTGAAATGAAAACTGACCTTTTCCAGTCCTGTGGCCACTGCTGAGTTTTCCACATTTGCTTGCATATTCAGTGCAAGACTTTCAGAGCATCATCTTTTAGGATTTGAAATAGCTCAGCTGGATTTCCTCCACTAACTTTGTTCGTAGTGATGCTTCCTAGGGTCCACTTGACTTCACACTCTGGAATGTCTGGCTTCAGGTGAGTGATCTCACCATTGTGATTATCTGGGTCATTAGGATAATTTTTGTATAATTCTTCTGTGTATTCTTGCCACCTCTTCTTAGTATCTTCTGCTTCTGCAGGTCCATACTGTTTCTGTCCTTTATTGTGCCCATCTTTGCATGAAATACTCCCTTGGTATTTCTGATTTTCTTGAAGAGATCTCTAGTCTTTCCCATTCTATTGTTTTCCTCTATTTCTTTCTTTTGACCACTGAGGAAGGCTTTCTTATCTCTCCTTGTTATTCTTTGGAACTCTATTCTGATGGGTATATCTTTCCTTTCTCCTTTGCCATTTGCGTTTTTTCTTTTCTGAGCTATTTGTAAGACCTCTTTGGACAATCATTTTTCCTTTTTCCATTTCTATTTCTTGGTGATAGTTTTGATCACCACCTCTTCTACAATGTCATGAACCTCCATCCATAGTTCTTCAGGCACTCTGTCTATCAGATCTAATCCCTTGAATCTTATTTGTCACTTCTACTGTTTAATCGTAAGGGATGATTTAGGTCATATCTGAATGTTTTAGTGGTTTTCCCTACTTTCTTCAATTTAAGTCTGAATTTTGCAATAAGGAGTCAAGATCTGAGCCACAGTTACCTCCCAGTCTTGTTTTTGCTGACTGTGTAGAGCTTCTCCATTTTTGGCTGCAAAGAATATAATCAGTCTGATTTCGGTATTGACTATCTGGTGATGTCCATGTGTAGAGTCATTTCTTGTGTTGTTGGAAGAGTGTTTGCTATGACCAGTCTATTCTCTTGGTACAACTCTGTTAGCCTTTGCCTTGCTTCATTTTGTACTCCAAGGCCAAACTTGCCTGTTACTTCAATTATCCCTTGACTTCCTACTTTTGCATTCCAGTTGCCTGTGATGAAAACGACATCTTTTTGGGGTGTTAGTTCTAGACGGTGTTGTTCACTTCAGTTATTCAGTCATGTCCGACTCTTTGTGACCCATGGACTGCAGCATACCGAGCTTCCCTGTCCATCACCAACTACCAGAGCCTACTCAAACTCATATCCATCAAGTCCGGGATGCCGTCCAGCTGTCTCATCCTCTGTCGTCTCCCTCTCCTCCTGCTATCAATCATTCCCAGTATCAAGGTCTTTTCCAATGAGTCAGTTCTTCACATCCGGTGGCCAAAGTATTGGAGTTTCAGCTTCAAGATCAGTCCTTCCAATGAATATTCAGGACTGATTTCCTTTAGGATGGACTGGTTGGATCTCCTTGCAGTCCAAGGGACTCTCAAAAGTCTTCTCCAACAGCACAGTTCAAAAGCATCAATTCTTCAGTGCTCAGCTTTCTTTATAGTCCAACTCTCACAGCCATACATGACTACTGGAAAAGCCACAGCTTTGACTAGACAGACATTTGTTGGCAAAGTAATGTCTCTGCTTTTTAATATGTCTAAGTTGGTCATAGCTTTTCTTCCAAGAAGGTCTTGTAGGTCATTATAAAAACATTCAACTTCAGCTTGTTTGGCATCAGCGGTTGGGGCATAGACTTGGATTACTGTAATATTGAATGGTTTGCCTTGCAAACAAACAGAAATCATTCTGTCATTTTTGAGACTGCACCCAAATACTGCATTTCAGACTCTTGCATTGACTATGAGAGCTATTCCATTTATTCTAAGGGATTCTTGCCCACAGTGGTATATATAATGGTCATCTGAATTAAATTTGCCCATTCCGGTCCATTTTAGTTCACTGATTCCTAAAATGTTGATGTTCACTCTTGCCATCTCCTGTTTGACCACTTCCAATTTACCGTGATTTATGGACCTAACAGTCCAGGTTCCAATGCACTATTGTTCTTTACAGCATCAGACTTTACCTCCATCACCTGTCACTTCCACAGCTGTGTGTTGTTTTTGCTTTGGCTCTGTCTCTTCATTCTTTCTGGAGCTATTTCTTCGTTCTTCTCCAGTAGTATATTGAGCACCTACCGACCTGGGGAGTTCATCTTTCAGTGTCATATCTTTTTGCCTTTCCATACTGTTCATAGGGTTCTCAAGGCAAGAATACTGAAGTGGTTTGCCATTCCCTTCTCCAGTGGACCACATTTTTGCCAGAACTCTCCCCCATGACCCATCCATCTTGAGTGGCCCTACACAGCATGGCTCATAGTTTCATTAAGTTAGACAAGGCTGTGATTCATGTGATCAGTTTGGTTTGGTTCAGTTCAGTTCAGTTCAGTCACTCAGTCATGTCCAACTCTTTGCAACCCCATGAATCACAGCACGCCAGGCCTCCCTGTCCATCACCAACTCCCGGAGTTCACTCAGACTCATGTCCATCGAGTCCGTGATGCCATCCAGCCATCTTATCCTCGGTCGTCCCCTTCTCCTGCCCCCAATCCCTCCCAGCATCAGAGTCTTTTCCAATGAGTCAACTCTTCGCATGAGGTGGCCAAAGTATTGGAGTTTCAGCTTCAGCATCGTTCCTTCCAAAGAAATCCCAGGGCTGATCTCCTTCAGAATGGACTGGCTGGATCTCCTTGCAGTCCCAGGAACTCTCAAGAGTCTTCTCCAACACCACAGTTCAAAAGCATCAATTCTTCGGTGCTCAGCCTTCTTCACAGTCCAACTCTCACATCCATACATGACTACTGGAAAAACCATAGCTTTGACTAGATGGACCTTAGTCAGCAAAGTAATGTCTCTGCTTTTGAATATGCTATCTAGGTTGGTCATAACTTTTCTTCCAAGGAGTAGGCGTCTTTTAATTTCATGGCTGCAGTCACCATCTGCAGTGATTTTGGAGCCCCCAAAAATAAAGTCTGACACTATTTCCACTGTTGCCCCATCTATTTCCCATGAAGTGATGGGACTGGATGGTTAGTTTTCTCTAATTGTGGTTTTCATTCTGCCTGCCCTCTGATGCATAAGGGTAAGAGGCTTGTGGAAGCTCCCTGATGGGAGGAATCTGGGTCTTGTGCTAATGGGCAGGGCCATGCTCAGTAAATCTTTAATCCAATTTTTTTGTTGATGGGGTGATGGGGTGAGGCCAAACTATGGGAGCACCTTCAAAAAGATTTATGCCAGTACTGTTGTATTCAGTGCCTCTGACCCTATGCAGGCCACTACTGATCCACGCCTCTACTGCAGATTCCTGGATGCTCACAGGCAAGTCTGGCTCAGTCTCTTGTGAGGTCACCTTTCTCGTGGGCCCTGGTGTGCACAAGGTTTCATTTTCACCCTCCAAAGTCTGTTTCCCCAGTTGCATGGAAGTTCTGTAATCAAATCCCACTGGCCTCCAAAGTCAAATTCCCTGGGGTTTTTCACTCCCTTTGCTGGATCCCCAGGTTGGGAAATCTGTTGTGGCTCCTAGAACTTTCTTAACAGTGTGAGAACTTCTTTGGTATAATTGTTCTCCAGTCTGTAGGTCATCTGCTCAGTGGCTCTGTGGTGGGATTAATGGCCCTCCAAGAGGACTTAGGCCACATGGCATTCCTTCCAGGTCTGCTGCAGCTAGAGAGCCCGTGTCCCTGAGGCAGGCCCCTGGTGGCTGACCCATGCCACCACAGGAGATACTCAACACTCAAAGGCAGGTCTGGCTCAGTCTTTGTGGGATCTCTGAGTCCTGGTGCGCAGATGGTTTTGTTTGAGCCCCCCAAGCATCTCTGGTGGGTATGGGGTTTTGATTCTAAACACGATTTTCCCCCTGTTACAATCCTGTTGGGGCTTCTCCTTTGCCCTTGGACATGGTGTATCTTTTTTTGGTGGGGTCCAACATTCTCCTGTTGATGGTTGTTCAGCAGCAAGTCACCATTTTGGAGTTCTCACAGGAGAAGATGAGTGCATGTCCTTCCACGCTGTCAGTGTCCTAGAATTCTTTACCTGGTGGTAAATTTCAAATTCTCTATTCTATGAAATCCAAGTCTGGTATTCTTGCATTTTGGGGATTGGTACAATTTTCCACTGACCAATACAGTTGGGAAGAGGAAGTTAAGTGCTGCCCCACTGAGCTTCCAGGGTTCCAAATAGTGTTACCTATTACGTAGCAGCTGCCTTTGTTGTATAGTGGGAAATTGATTTCCTCTTGTCATCAAATCATTTACTCTCCTAGTACAATATGTACCTGTTGGTTCAACTGCATGAAAAGCCCCTAAATGCCCAAAAGGTAGTCTCAGCTCCCATTTAATCAGTTTTCTGATAAAAGTTAATATTCCTGCCCCTTTAAGCAGTAGGACCATAAAATCAACTAAGCTAAGATTTCATTAATGGGAGGTAAAGAAAATTTTTTTCACATGAGTCATTTAGTACAATAATGAGATGGACTGCTTTTACTTGTACTTTTTTATTCCTAGACCTATGTTCTCTGGCTCTGGGGGAGACTGTACAATATATTGGCTGCTGATTTAACACTAATAGAGCATTCTTCATTTGACCCTCACAATATCGTTTCCAAGTAGATGCCCTAACTGAATCTTAAACAAAGCATTTCTCTGTCTAACCAAGTCAGCTGCTTCTAAATAGTAGAGGCTATAGTATAGAGAGAGCGGTGAAATCCATGGGCTTGATCCTATTGCCACACTTCTTTTGCCATACCATATACTTCGGTTGGAGGCAGTGTTATGATGGATAAGACATTTTGTAAATCTACTCACAGTGGTGCTGCAGAACACTTGAGGCAAAAAAAGAAAGAAAATCTGTGTTTGAAACATCAATCTGTCCTTTTGAGGACAAAATACTGCTCATGCCATGGTAGGAGAGGTCCAGTATAATCAATCCCAACTGGTTCTTTTAGGGAATGGTGCTATACTGAAAACTCAGCATTGACATGCTTTGGGGAGCTTGAGTACTCACAGTGGCAGTAGCCAGGTTAGCATTTGTAAGTGAACGACCATGCTGTTGAGCTCTTTTTTTATTTCCATACTTGTTACCATAGAATTTTGTTTGTGGACCTATTGAATAAGCACTTTATTGGCCAAGGAAAGAGACTGGCTGACATCCTCAGAAAGAGTCATCTTGTCCACCTGAATAATGAAAGCCTTCATTAATATCTTCAGATCTTCTGCCCATTCGAAGAGAGCCATTACATACTTCTTCTCCAGAACTTCTTGTCACTAATTTTACATTTTTTCTTCATATCCCCAGTCATCTGGCAGTCTCATTCATCACTTTCCACAAGTCAGTCTATTCTAGATCCAAACCTCTGTCCATTTCTCCTTAAACATGCAACAGGAAACCAAGTTTGAATAGGGTTATTCTTCTGGGATCGTCTACTCTGGCTGACACCAGCATCCGGTACAGATCCGTTTGTGAACCATGCTCTTTTCTCTCTTGTAATAGGGAACTCCCCCAAGAAGCCACAGGAGTGGGCTAAAGGAGAGGGATTAAACCAGGTTCTGTGAGAATCTAAACTGCCTGTTTATGAAGTTGACTTGTCCCTCTTGGATCTCTTTAGGCCTACTCACTTGCATTTTATAGTGAAATGCTGCTGTGTTGCCCAGTGTTAAATGGTTCAGTCCATCAGTTAATAACTAGTTCATGATGGACAGTTCAGGTTGCAGAATCATTTGGTGTCCTGTGGTCAGACATTTGTCTCTACCAGGATTTTGCTTTTAAATGGGGAATTATCTGCAGAGTAGGGTGTGGTCTTTCTAAAAACTGTAAAACTGTGTGGTCATTATCTTTCAGGGATTTTCTAGAAGCTTTTAACAATACCTGTATCACAAACACTTTGAATACCACTCGGTCTTCTGGGTCATATATCTCATGTGGCTGAGGAACTTGAATTGAGGGCTGGACCTGCAATATAGCCCTTTCTTGCTGGGGGCTTTACTGAAAACTGACAGCATTATAGAGTTACCCTTCAAAAATGAGTCAGCATAGTGTATGTAGCACACTTTCAAATTCCAGAGGCCCACCAAGCTTTGTACTTCTTTGCAGTTGGCCTTTCAAGACACAGAATCTTGTCCTCCATTTTAAAGGAAACTCCTAACATTCAAGACA
Organism: Budorcas taxicolor; assembly: GCF_023091745.1. Classification (NCBI taxonomy): domain Eukaryota; kingdom Metazoa; phylum Chordata; class Mammalia; order Artiodactyla; family Bovidae; genus Budorcas; species Budorcas taxicolor. The sequence continues at coordinate 35,612,117 of NC_068926.1, read as the reverse complement.
CTACTGGACCCTTAGAAACTTCATTTTTGTGACACATCCCTGAACTTGTTGCCCTTCTTCTACCCCATATTTGTCTTATTCTTTTACTACTCCTACCTGTTTCTTGTCAGTAAATCCAGTTAACAGCACCAAAGTCATTGACCAGCATGGTATTCTTTGAAATAGTAAGATGATCAAGTACTCTTCAGACTAATGAGGACAGAGAACAGTAAAATTGATAGATCCCTAGGATGAGACAGTTAAGATATTCCGTTGCCCATGCAATTTAAATGCAAATAGGAGTAGCTAGAGACTGTCAGTCAACTGTGCTCTCTGGAATAGTGCTGTGGAGATGTGCTAGGAGGCTTTGTGATCCCTTTGAGCCCTCTGGAGAAGGACTCAAGCTAATATTTCATCAGGCTAAGTCCCCATTCTGACTGATGACTCACATTGGAGTTTCAGAATTACAGGATCCCTCAGGGTCATGTAATAACTTCCCAGAATATCTCAATAATTCCCATTCTTTAGGGAATGGGCTCCCACATGAATATCTCTTCCAGAATTGCTTGGGGAAATTTTTACAGTATATACCTGTGGTCATATTACAGGACCTTCCTTATTCTGTGCTATTCCCAGAATGACAAATATCTGAGTTTGTTTTTATTCATCAACTTTATTAAATAATTTTAGTCAATGACCTGCATAGACATTATATTTAAAGATTCAATATAAAAATAAATACTTTAGGATAAATAATTTAACTGAATTTTTTAGAGCCCGTAGGGCTTACAAAAAGAATCTTAAAAGATCCATATTTATCATCTTAAGACTAATAGTTACAAAAGGTAGGAAAACATATATCAAAAAATAAATATAAATTTTAAATATTTAAATAAATAGAAAGCCTGATAGTTTAAAATGAGAAGCACACAGTTATCAAGTCATTGTTGAGTAGATGCTTTGACAAAAGGTAATCCATTTGTTCAGAAATTCTACAGCCTTTACTGTCGCATCATCATATTCACATGTGAATCTTGTTTCAGATCCCTATAAAAGAAAACATTTTAATTTTGTTTTAGTTCAAAGTAGTTTACCTTATATACAGTTATTTTCAGTTCATGTCTTGTAGAGTTATGGCCTTTATTTTCAAGTATATTAAACATATTAACATTCACATTTTCTTCAAATGACCAAAATTATGTGCCTAAATTAGTATATGTTATGATATCCAGATAGTGACATACAAGCTGTAATTTAACTTGTGCTTTTTATTTAGGATGTCTATTAATTAATGAATTTTGTACTTTGACAGATGGATGAGGAAAGAGAGCCATGAATCTCTCACATCACCCAAGTTCCTTGTATATTTCATGCTTCCTATGCGTTTAAAATTCTTAAGGTCCTGAAAGTGAGTATTACCTCTAAATAAAAAGTTAATTATTTGGTCCATTGGCCATTTTACTGGTTGCCATTTTTTTAAACAAATCTCTTAGTTCTTCTACCAAATGATAGGAAAACCTCATTTAAAAAGTAATTTTGGGTAATCAGAATTACCTATTCTGGAAGATGATCTGAAAAAATTTAAAAATATAGTAGGTCCCCTACATCCAAATGAGTTCTGTTCCAAGAGCGGGTTTGTAAGTTGAATTTTGTTTGTAAGTCCTACAGTTAGCCTAGGTACCCAACTTAACACAGTCAGCTATATACTGCTGCTTTTACCCTTGCTTCTAGACATCCTGGGCTTGAAACAAAGATACCCACTACTACTGTACTTTATACAGTACTATACAGTAAAGTACACAAAGCACAATCACTTGTAGAGGATGCAGGCAAATGACAATGTATGACAGACACGTGAACTAACTTTTATGATTGGACATGTGAACGCACATTCACATCTTTGAAAGTCCACAACTTAAAGGTTCAAATGTAGAGGAATTACTGTATATAATGACACCGGTCTCCTTTCTTTGAAATTCAATTCAGTGTTCTCCCAGTCCCAGTTTTGTGTTAATGTGAGGGGTGGGTGACGAAGTGCATTGGTAGGGGCTTGTCCCTGAGTGGACGGTAGATAGACCCTCTAGCTTACACTTCCCAGATCCACAATTTGTCACCTAACATAAAAATGACTTATATTCATAATGGACTTTAAATGCATGAGTACTTCACAAATACCAAATGTTACACAATGTTAAAATGCCCTTCCATTTACTTTATTTCCAGGAGAACAAATATAGTAATATTTTACCTGTAGTTCCAAAACTATTCTCTTGATATTGTCCATTGAATCCTTGATCTCTCTGGTGTTCAGGTTTTTGCTTGGAGCTAAATCTAGCACTTCCTCTAGAAGTTTGAGTTCTTCTAGTAAACACTTAAGATGTTTCAATTCTGTAGCCTTGAATAGTAGTAAAAGTAATTATCAGATCAATTTTCCCTGACTAAAGGTCAGAACCAGAAATTAATATCAAAATTTATTTTATTAATAGAAACAGTATATAGTTTGTACCAATTCTCTCTGTTTCTCAGCATTACTATAAAGATGGATCAATATAGTTTACATTATAAGACTGGAAAAATTAGAGTTTAGCTGCCCATAGTTAGCATTAACTGTTAGTTAACAAATAATGAGTCATTAATTTCAGCTTAATTTGGCTTTGCAAAAAAGGCAACATTTCTGCACCCAAATGCAAATTACTGATACAGGTTGAATTATTTTCCAATCTGCGTAGAAATTATTAGAGCCAAGAGTAGTCTTAATTTGGAAGTATAGGCTCACAGTCTATGATTCTAATATTTAATAATGTAAGAGTTATGAATCATAGAATGTAAGGGACAGAGGGAGCTCTTGGATGCAATCTGTCACAATCGCAACATTTTATAGATTAGTTAATTGTAACTACTTAGTAATAGCTTGATATAGCAAGGCCCATAAAACTGCATCTTAATTTTTTACTTTTCTGTAATGATTATAGTAAGATGCATTGTTAAACATAATGTCTCAATCAAATAAAAGTTTACAGTATTTAAAGGATTTTTGGATAGGCTCCCTGATTTAGACATGTACACACACAAGCACACACATATACATACTCATATATATAATGATAATATTTCATATTTCTATGGTATATTATAATTTCAAAGTGTTCTGTCCTAAATAAGTCCATTTAAGTCTCACAGCCACCTTTTGACATACGTAATACACTGTGTTATCACCATGTTACAAATAAGAAAACTAAATCTCAGAATTTAAGTGTCTTCCCCAAGGCCACATGACCAGGCGATGTGTATGTGTGTGTGTGCTCAGTTACGTCTGACTCTTTGCGACCCTGTGGACCATAGCCCACCAAGCTCCCCTGCCCGTGGGATTATCCAGGCAAAAGACTACTGACTAGGTGGAGCCAGAGTTAGATGTCAGTTCTTTTTCTTTATAGCATTATCATAACAACCTTTGAATTAAATGTTTTTATACCTCTCTAAATTCTTTTGCAAACATGGAATAGTTGTAAAATGGACAAATGAATGGAGTTTATCACATTACTTTTAGTTTCAGATAGATTTTGTGTTGTCATTTAGAAACTGTTAAATTTCAAAGAATTCTACCACCCTGCACATAATCTGGTGTTACCTCACTTTTAGAGAGAGAGGTAGGAATACACCACGTACATTTTATGACATTTTCATCTAATGCCCTTTCAACTTCTTACTATAAATTAACAAGTTTAAAGTTTAAGTTTTTGACATGAACTTGGAGCTCTTTCCCTCAAAATAGTCTAGTGTCTTTATGCTTCTGGAAGTAAGAGTTATGGTACTCTGATTAAGTTGGAGGAGCATCTCTATTTCCTTTTCATCTTTTAAAAGGGTAGTTTGAAAAAAAGGGTGAAGGAAGTGAAAGTGTTAGTCGCTCAGTCATGTCTCTTTGTGACCCCACTGACCTTAGCCCGTGAGACCCCAGTGTCCATGGGATTCTCCAGGCAAGAATAACTGGAGTGGGTTGCCATGCCCTTAGCCAAGGGATCTTCCTGACCCAGGGATTGAACCTAGATCTCCTGCATTGCAGGCAGATTCTTTACGTTTTGAACCATCAGGGAAGTCTCAAAGGGTAGTTTGATATCTAATCTCCTCCAAGGTGTAAGATGGTGATCAATGGAAATTCACCCATGACCCTTAAAACACAGTTTTCTTATAGGCTATTCACCCAAGGACAAGCGCTTTCTAGCATCAGAGTCTTGCCCATTACCTTTTGACTGGCATAACAACTAGGAAACTTGACACACCTAATGTATCTCTAGGAGCTTGGATGATGCTTATCTAACTGTCTGAATCCCCAGACAACCAAATGGAACTTTTAGTCTTGGAATATAAGTCATATAGCATCAGAAGTCTCTAGGTTTATTGATGTAAAAAGATGTGTAAATCCCATTTTTTACTCTATACTCTCCAGGAAGAATTTAGTCTTTGTTATTACTTCTAATTGTTAGTGCTTATATGGCATTTCCCATATGCCAGCCACTATTCTGAGTACTTTACATTTATTCATTAATTCTCACAAAAGTGTATGAAGTATATACAATTATCATTTACATAAGAGACTGTGTCACAAAGAGAATAGGTAACTTGCTCAAAGTTACAAAAGCTTGGACATGGCAGAGCTGAGATTTCAGGTTAAATAATCTGCCCTAGGATCTATGCTATGGATTAGTGCTATACTGCCTCTTGAAGGAAGATCCTTAAGAATCCTTCCTAAAACAATAAAGTATTTTTTCAGATGGGCTCTCTGAAATCAGTTTTGCTAATTTGAATGGTAAAGTGATATGCTCAAGTATCTCCAGAGTTTTATTTTTAAATAAAAAGTAAGTCAATACAATCTTTTTAAATATTATCCCAGCAATAAAGTGAGAATATTATTCCTCTTTTCCCATTTCCTCTACCCCAAAATATACATAAGTATATATTTTTTAAAAACTGCAAAGCCATTTTTCAGAAGCCTATTATCAAACTTGATGTTCTTTTTAAAAAGATACTGAAGTTACTATTTCTTCTCCTCAGATGAGGTGCTATTAATCCAGTTAGTGTGTAAATTTTCACATTACTTTCAGTTTTATTAAAATTAAATTGAACATAGAAAGTTGTACTTACGTTAACCTTGGGCATGTAGAAGTTAAATGTATGCATCCTGGAGAGCTTGAGGTTCTCGGGATTCTGAGAAAGCATAACAGATTGTTATTTAAAAAGCAGACTCCAGTTAGAAAAATTAAATGTAATAATTTGAGTAAGAAAGAGAATAAACTTACTTTAACTTTCTCCAAAAGCAACTGTAAATCCAGCAGCAATGACTTCACTTCTTTCATTGTGTTCCCCGTAGAGCTTGAAGTAGGTGCACCGTTTGCAATGAGTGCAAGAGTTAGTGCAATGCAAGACAAGAGTTGTATCTTGTACATTGTGGCAGGAGTTGAGGTTACTGTGAGTAGTGATTAGAGAAGCAGATAGGAAGCTCTAGAACAAGAGAAGCAATTTATACTTTTAATTCTGGAAAAATATGATGGGGGTGTCAAAATGTTTTACATATTACACATACTTTCAAAGATTCTACCTGTGTGGCAAAAAGCATTACCTTTATTTTTCCTCTTCTGATGACTCTTTGGAATTTCTTTAAACCCCCATAAACTGACTGAATGGATGTAGGTGAAATCCCTCTTGGTTACATTAGCCCACACTTAGGTGGCAGTTCTAATTCATACAACTAACGCCTTCTGTATGAAACAGTTTTTCCTCCCTCTTTCTTTAAGGGGGTGGGGATACAAAAATGGCTCATGAAAAATTTCTCTTTGTCATAAAACTGTGCGGAACATGTGGAGCACCGTGTTGTGGTGGACAAGAACAAGAGTAAATAGTTGAAAAGAATAAATTTTTAGATTTGTTGATTAAACAGGAAGAATATTGGTTTCCTGTTCCAGGATGGCTTTACCTTTTTATCTCCACGATGACTGAGCTAATGCATACAATGTGATAGATTACTTCTTACACAATCAGCTAGAGAGGTATTAAAATTAGAATACATAAAATACTCACTGAGTTTGGGGCACTGTTTTATGCTGTTTTAATTTTAATGTGTTTCTTGTGTCTGTTTACATCTCTTAATGTCTGTTGCACTTTTTTTTAATAGTGTGGTGTTTAACAAATACTTAGAAAACGATTTGCATACAACAGTACTACTACTGCTAGGTGTGTGTGGGGGGGGAGGGTATTAGTCATTTTTTTACAAATTTGTTTTTGCTCCTGTATTATTTTTTATGAGCATTAAGGGAATATAACGAGAGTTGGAATGTTGCCAGAATCAAGGATGCTTTTTCTTCTTCTCAGTCTCTCAGGGGCCATCTGAGCCCCTGAGAGTATATTAGTCTTTCTCCCTCTTCATGCCCATTTCATTTCTTTCTATCTGTTGAACAGATTACTTGTATTTCTTTAAATATAAGGAAGAAAATGAGCATAACAATAGGAATCCCCAGGCTTGATTATAGGAAGCTTACTAACTGGAATTTATGGATACCATTTGTATACTTTTAGGAGAAAGACAATATGGCTAGCTTGAGGTGTACCAGTACTGGCCTAATTATTGTGGCTTGGAGTGAGAAAGGCAGGGTAATAAGCAGTCCAGAAGGCCATGATGAGCCATGAAATGTGTATGCATGTATGTGTGTGTGTCTTGTGGATTGAGAGCAGTTCTCAGGATAAGGGTATTTGGGCTCAGTTACTCCAACATAACTCTTACAATACAGACACCAAAACTCTAGCAATAAAAGTTACCAAGAGGGGTATTCATTACAATTCTTGGAGCACCTTTATGAAAAAATAAAGTACTACAAAAAAACTTGTGACTAACAAATACTCAGAAAAGAGTTTACATTCAAGGGTATTGATGCTAGTTGCATAGTAGACTTTATATGTGCCATGTATAAGGGCTTCTCTGATGGCTCAGCGGTGAAGAATCCATCTTCAGTGCAGGAGATGCAGGTTCAATCCATGGGCCAGGAAGACTCCCAGGAGCAGGAAATGTCAACCCACTCCAGTATTCTTGCCTGAAAAATTCCATGGACAGAGGAGCCTGGCGGGGTACACTCCATGGGGTCACAAAGAGCTGAACACAGAAGCGTTTAAAGAGTGCCATGTATAAACCAATCCATAAGTTTCTAGTTTTTATGTTTTTACTCTTTAATAAATTTAGATTTAACCTCTAAAGCACCTGTGACACTGAGTGTAACAATAATAGCTATAAAATAATACCAGATCAGTATCTTTTAGTCATTAGATTGGGTAGGATACCAGGGATTATGTTCATTTGCACTCAGTACAATGCACTAACTGCCTGAATGATGGTATAGATATATACTTCTAATTTAAACTGGGAAAATTTGAGGAAATACTTTTCCAAACCACGTCTTACAACTCCCCCACTTTTATTGCCTTATTTATTTTTGTATATTCTGTAAACAGATATTTCCCTAACTCCTATGATACTGTCAGGTATATAGAAAGAAAAAAGTATTCACAGACACATGATTTCGTTTAAGCCTTAGAAGTGATGGTACCATTTTGTAGATTAGAAAATTGAACATCAGAGAAGTTAAATAATTTGTTCTAAGTTATTTAGCCCTTATTTCCAGTTTGAGACAGAACAAGGATTTGAAATCAGAATATTCCTACTCCAGAGTCCACACACTTATCATTTATATTCTTTCTCGAAGAAACGTGTAATAGAAAAGTCATAGGTAGACAAGGATAAGGCCAGGTAAAAGATGATTACTGCTTTGAGAAAGGTGGATATAAACAATTTTGAAGAAGAAACATGACTTTAAACTGAATTTTGACAGCATGGTTAAAATGTAGATATGTAAATTTAAGGTTAAGTTGAGGGTGAGTAGGCAGGAAAGTTTATACATTCTGTGAGCATAATTTTTACTTTTTTTTTTTTTGGTCACACCACAGGGCATGTGGCATCTTAGTTTCCTGATTATGGAATAAACCAGTGCCTCCCTTAGTGGAAGTGCAGAGTCTTAACCACTGGATAACCAGGGAAGTCCAGGTTATACTTTCTAAGGAACACAATTGTACTGAAAAAGAACAGAAAAATGGTTCAGTACTTTTTAGCTATGCAGTAGACAATATTCTGAAGAATATGAAATACCTTCCTAAAATTTAAAAACAAGCATTACAGTTCCTAAGGAGGAAAAAAAGAAAAAGCCAGATTAGAGGCAAATAACTTTTTCTTTTAGAAAATATTAGAGACAAATGATCATGCTCTTTTCCTTATTTTTTTTTTTTAACTAAAAACTGCATAATGTCTCTCTGTACCTTTCAAATCAAAACCACAAATTTAGCATTAGTTCTAAGGGAAAGGCTATTTGGTAATCTGTGTGTCAACTCTGTTATACTTGTTTCACTTCTTTAAAGACTTTGAGTGTCTCTTCCAGCATCATCAGCTCAGGCTTTTACCCTTCCAGAGTGGAAGGATTCACACCCACACTTTTTTCTGTGTGGGGGCTTTTCCAGCAAGGCCTTTGATGTTCTCAGAGTCTTGATATTTGTGTTTCTCCGGCTATTTCCATTAGAGAATAGGTCAGTGTATGGCTGAATTGACAGGACCCTATAGAAAATTGAATTCCTAAGCCCCTGCCTTGTCCTTATTATTGTGTAACAAGCATCATTATAGAAGCTTGGGGAGAAAGCTACAGCAAACATACACTGTGGCAAACTTTCACTTTTTAACATGTCTGACACATCAGCTGGTTTCTCTGGCTATAGCAATAATAGAATCAGTAGTAGACTGCTAACTGCCACGTGTCACACTCCCTATTTCCCCTGTGAAAATAAATTTTACTATCAATAAGCAGCTATTTTAGTTGCTTAGCATTGTTTGTGAGTCTTTCTCAGAGTCAGGAGTAACCCAAGTCCCTAAAGCTGTCTCCCAAAGAGGTTGATCAGTCAGTTGCATAATTGTCCAGCCATTACTTTCAAGAACTCTGTCTCATGCAAGAATTTCTTCTTTCTGAGCCTTTTCCACAGCTTTGTAAAACTTTAATTTGGTCTGGAGTTTAATGCTTATATTAATGTATGTCTTGTTGGCTTCTCTAAAGGTCTCTTGACTTTTCAAGATGTAGTTCTCTCCCTTTAAAGTTAGAATATATTGTTCAATAAGCTACATACCATCTAGAGAGATTTTTCACTAGGAACTCTGTTTGCTATGAAAATCCAGATTTCCTCAGGCATAGGATGGTGACCATTCTTTGTCTTTACTAGACCTGTGGTCCTCCATTATGTGATACCCCTTCTGTAAATACGTCTGTGAATCACAATTAAGTCTTATTTGCATGGGGTCTTCCGAGTGGTAAATTTTAATGATGTTCACAACAGTTTGGAAGAATTATTTCTTTGATACTTTTATTTTTTCAAAGTATTTTCAAATTGATTATTTTATTGAGTCATATTCTGCTGATAAGAAATTTGACATTTGTAGAGGTTGACTTGCCCAAGACCACATTCTTAAATTAGTGGTGAAGTTTAGAGCAAAAGTCAAGGCTTCCTTGTCTTTAATTTCACGTATTTCCCATTTTAAACAGTGATGCCAAATTCTAGGTCCATTATGCTGCATAGAAAAAGCTGAATTAAATTGTGCCCATTTTCCATCTCACGTATTCTCTCAGTAATAGCTGATGAATCAAGTGAGGGATCATCCACTATCCACCTTCACTTAAGCAACACCTTGTCTAAGCAGCTTTAGGATTTCTAAGAATTTAGAGCAGCTGAATTCATATAGTAGCTATAAAAGCTGGGTTTTGCTCATGTCTTTTAATCTCTTTCTGGGGTCTTTTAAAAGCTCTAGAGCATTTGATATTTCCTAACACTTCTCCCATGTTTAAAATAAGAAAATGATTGTGTCCAATGTGGATTTAAGCTGCATTGTCCTTTTAGGAGTGCAGTGTCCAAGGATGATATGAAAATATGACACACAAGGCAATTGCATTTGTCAGCTAAGAGACAGCTCACACTTAAATGCGATGAGAATGGGAGTATCTTCAAAACCTTTTTTGGACATTTCCTATTTGTGTAAATATCTGACCCCTATGACAAATCAACAATTACTAGAGGTAGAACATGACAGTCTTCTGATGGTAATAGTAATAGATCTGTAAAGCACTTCAAATTCATAAAAGTACTTTCATATCCATTTATCTCATTTCACAGCAAAAAAAAAAGTGAAGGAAAGAAATTTTCTGGCTGTATGTATTTCATGAAGACCTTTATTTTCTTGATACATTAAGAATTAAGCCTTGCAACTTATAAATATTAGCTTTCTCCTCTGTGGAAATAAATGCCTTCATTAAAATCACTAAAAATAAAGTTATTATTTATGTTTAAGTTCTCTACTAACCATTGGTTCTTTCCTCTTCTACAGAAGCTTTGGATGCATCATTAACAGTCCATTGTTCCATGATTCCTAATGTTGAAAGATAAACTGAGGCATGCCAAAACTTTTTAGAGTTTATTTGAGCAAAAGTCAATTTGAATCATCCAGTCTAGGGACAGAAGGGAACTCTGGGGAGCTGTACAAAATGAAAGACTTTTACAGCTAAGAAGGGAATGGGAACAAGGAAGTTATATTAGACAAAAAGTGGATTGGTTTTTGCAAGGTTACTTTCCTTTAGGAAATTGCAGGAGTGTATCAAGCAGATTACCTAACTAATGCTGATTAGGCAGTTCCCAGTTGGAGTTTCTGAGAGAACCAAAACTGTAATTAAGTTGTGGTTTACTGATGTGGGGCTTAGCATAAGTGATTCCATTTGGGGCCTGTTGTATTGTTTTTAACACTAGTATATTTTTTAAAGATTGTAGCCTGATTTTTTGTTTAAAAATTATAACATTATCTAATTATAAAATAATTCATATTATAGAAAATTTGGAATATACAAAGAAAGTGAAAAAAAATTAAAAATCAACTATAATCTTACTGGGTAGACATAACTGTTGTTATCACATGCAGTATTTATGTCCATCCAGTCTGTTTTCTTGGTATGGTTTTACATGCTTTTCTCTTAGTCATGTGTTATGAACATCTCACATATTAAGTATTCTTCTAAAATATAATTTTATAGTTGCATAGAATTCTGTTGTGTGACTGTGTTCTAATATTGGAATTTACATTAATTATGTTCACAATTATGAATAGTGCTGTAATTCACTAAACTATTTTGCGCATAAATATTTGTGCAAATTTCTGGTTTTCCTTTTAGGATAAAACCCTAGAATTGGAATTAACTGGATCAAAGAGTTTTAAGGCTTTTGATACTTATTCAAAAAGTTCTTAACAACTTAGCACTCCTTATTGGTGGTATAAGCCAATTTTTCTGTACCAATTACATAGTTTTCATATTATCAAATAGGGGTGGAACAAGAGGGAGAAAGCAGTGATGGTAAAATGTATGCTGATTGCTGGTTATACTAATATATTCAGTTCCATATTTGGAATTGGGAATCAAGTAGACCTGAGTGCCAGTCCCCTTTATCACTCGCTGGGTGTGTGACCTTGAACAAATTTCTTATCCTCCCTAAGCCTGTTGTTTCATTTCTAAAATGATGTATGGACCTAAGTGGAGTTTTGTGTGAATGACCAATAAAATAGCATATGAAAGCACAAAACACTAATCTGATAACTTTGGATGGCTGAGTAATCCCATGACCTGTTTCTGATACGCTGCTCCCTCTCCGTTTTCTAAGATATTTTTGTTTAATGATGGCATTTGCTTTGCAAGCTGTTTTGATATCATCCAGGTTTACCTATTTGCGTAATATGAAGGTTGAAAAAGAAATAGGTGGAGATTTTTTACCATGTCAGCATTGCTCAGGTTAAACTCAGGTAAAGTCTAACTAAACCAAATAATTCTTAATCATTCTATAAGGTTACTAGAGGTAAGATATAATGAAGATATTATCCCATAATATATGTCAGTCCCATTTAAGGAGATCTCTCTCCATTGTAGAGGAGGAACAGTCATTTTCCCTTTATACTTCTATGTGCTCTGCTGAGACTCTTCCCCCCACATACACAGACCATACCCGCCACCTCCATAATAAAAGACAGATTACTAGGAGAAAAAACAAACAATTTTAAGTACATACATATGTACCTATAGGAGCCGTGTAAAGATTTGAGCCTCAAAAGGCAGCCAGATGGTTGAGGCTTAGAGACCATCCTAAGCTAAGGAACGGGATAGGGGTCTGGAGCTTCAGGATCTGGGGCTTCAAAGAGGGGAAAGGTGTTTCCTGGGAAAGTGAGAAGAGGAAATGTTTGGTAAGTAAAGGTTGCTCTGCCATGCAGATACATCTCTCAAGTTAAAAAAATTATCTTTGTTACATAATTGCTTTCTTCCTGGTACAGACCCCTCTGGAAAGTAAATTTTCCCTGTAAGTACAGATTTCTCTTATAAAAGGGTAATTTTTACTGTTTTCAGAAATGTTCCTGTGTCTGCAGTTTCTCAAAATAATCAACTAGAAATAATTCTTACAGCCAAGGAAGCATATTTTGGGGTGCCATATTCTGCTGCGCTTCACCATCAAAATTGACCTATCCTGATCTGAGTCGAAGAACAATCTCATTCCTCTGAAACAACCAAAACTCTGAACGTTGACTAACATCCTCCGATGTGCCTAATTATTAACAGTGTCTGCTTCGAGTGCTGTTTTGAGAATAATTCTGTCCTCAGTGAAGTGCACATAGGTATATGAAGTGCACTGAAGTATATTCAGTCTGCAGTGGGCTCTGGGATGTAACAGCCTGCATGCCAAGTTTTTAACATTTCCGCTCTGTGCTCATGCTTGCTTTGTTTAGGCTGAGTTCCAGCAAACTTTGTTATTTGTTTTCAAGAGCAGGATAGATTAGAAGCAATTGTAGGAATTGGGCTGCCTGCAGAATAAATGATTGTCAGTGGTTAAAAGTATTTTAAAAGTGAAGGAGATATGGGGACCAAAGGAAAGCACATTCTTCTGAAACTTTAGTATGTGCTCCAGTAATCCCATGCACCCTAATAACTATTTATAGTAGCAGAATATAATGACTCATATTCACAGTGATGACCTACCTCTTCAAAAAACATTGAAATTATGCTTTGCCTTATTAAAATCTGCTTTGTTTAGGAAGTCAAAATATATGTAATATTTTTAGGGAAGATTCTATTACAAATGTTCAAAATAAAAACAAATCTGATATTTTAGCTAAAGCAAATGAGAGCATGTCTTCACATGTCTGCACACCAAGTCAAAAATAATTATTATAGAAGACAGCAGTGCTAGAGAAGAGGAGGGAGTCAAACAAATCAACACTCTACTGGGCCTCTCATGCAAATCATAGAGAATGAAAGGAGGAGCCAGGCTCTTTAAATAAGATGTAACCTTCTGTTACAGGGAACAGCAGAAAAGCTTCCATATTACCTCACAGTTACTCAGCTTTTTATGCTGGTAGAGCTTCTAGAAATAGATAGGTGGCTGATTTTAGTCAAACTTGCCTCATATAATTTTTTTAAATTTATTATTATATGCTTTATTCTTAATTCTCTACCTCTGACAGTATTAGGCAAATAATTCTGGACTACTCAGCGGATGATACTGGGATTCTTGTAGAATTCATTTCACCTCTTAGGCCAAAATTGTCTATAGATTAACTCACATATATTTCTGTGTGTGTACTTGTATGTGTGTATACTAGATATATCTGTAATTCCTATTTTTTGAGAATTTGGACAAATATTATCCATAGAATAAGAATGTATTAAGGAACTCACACTGCCAAAACTCTTTTTCATTTGGTTTCATTTTAATTTGATTTCATAAATTGTAAGCCAGAATTATCACCAATTTTTTGTTGTTGTTCAGTTGCTAAGTTGTGTCCATCTCTTTGCAACCCATGGACTGCAGCATGCCAGGTTTCCCTGTCCTTCACTATCTCCCAAAGTTTACTCAAATTCATTGGGTTGGTGATGCTGTCTAACCATCTCCTCTGCCGCCCTCTTCACATTTTGCCTTCAATCTTTCCCAGCATCAGGGTCTTTTCCAGTGAGTCGGCTCTTAGCATCAATAGATGAGGTTATTTTAACCTAGGAGGAAAATCTTGTAAGTTTGTTGACAGTCATTAAGCTTCTAACCATACTGAAGGTACACAGTCATTGAAAATATTTATATTAATGACACTTTCCTTATGCAGAACTAATAAGGAAAATTGAGATTCCTCCCTCGTCTCACCTTTTACATGTTTCTCACATTGTAACTCAGCAATATAGGACAGTTCTTACAAAACCATTGGGCTAATATTAAAATGTGGAGTGTACCAAAAACCTAGTTATTTCTAGCATCCCTTTCATTCCTAAGCAGAGGGAGTAAACCCTTGGTGCAACCCATGGACCATCTGGAAGGCACCCTAGATGTGGGTATAATGGGCATCTTTAAAGTTGTTTTATTCTGAGTTTGGGTAAGTTTGAGGGGAAGAAACACCAAGAAGAATACTCAGAGGTGAATCCTTGCTCAGGTAAGATGCAGGTACAGTTTCTAAAAGAATAGCTGAAGGTTGGCTGCTTCAGATTGATGGTGAAATGTTTTCAGTATAGCAGCTGGTAACGTAATGCTTAAGAATTTGACCTCTGTAAGTGAGGAATCATTTGATATAGAACTACCTATAAAATGATAAGAGGCAGCATAAAAGTACAAAAAAGTATTCTTGAGGTGAGGCAAAATTTAACATGTTTTCTGTGTTGAATATGCAGAAGACAGTAATTTTATTATACCTCACATTGTAGGTAGACTATGTAATCCAAGATAATTACAGTCTTTGCTCCAGCATTCTCTCTGTATTTGGCTATGTTGGTTGTGGTGGTTAAAATTTCAGCTATTAGGAATACTTTTATGTGGTTATAATATCACTGAAAGTTATATTGACATGCCCATATACAACTTAGAATAAAATGAAATCCTAGTATACCCTAGATTTTAAAATATTAATTCATTGTTCTCTATATTAACGTATATTGGGGGGGAATGGAACAATAAGAATTTGATTAAGCATTAGGGATGATTTAAGTTTAAATTATATGGTACTGTTTCCTAGGGAATATAAATTCAAGTGCCACATGACAGTAGTGAGGGTAGGACCACATGAGGGTCTCAGATGGCCTGGGTAACAGAGCCTGAAAGGAGAAAGAACAAACAATCTATTGCAGGCTCATCTCAATCCAGTCCTACAGGAGCAGCTATGAGACACGGGATTACTTTGGAACTTCCTGAATACCTTATTTTCTTCAGATACAAAGGCATTTTTAAAAGTTACCCTGTTATTTCTGTTGTAGAGAATGCTAATTTCCTCCTAATATCTGTTCTTCCCTCTTGCTTAGAAAGTGAGGTCCTGAGTTTTAACTGGATACAGTACTGCTCCCTGGTAAAAATCATATTCCCTGGTTTTTCTTTGCAATGAGGTGTGGCCTTACAGATATGATAACCAAGTTCTAGTGACTCTCGGACATAAAGACAGGGTACCACACTGTAGGAGTGTAAGAGCTGAGAGCTAAGATACCAATACTTTCATGAAACTAGCAAATCCACTCTGCCAAGTTCCTGAATTGCTTTATGTGAGAGCAAAGTAAACATATCTGCTTAAGATACTTTTATTTTGGGTTTTTGATTATATGTCCCTAACAGTCCTATATGAGTTCATTAGTCTTTGTTCTTTCTTAAACAATCCTATTTGGTTATTTTGACTGCAAAATATTCAAGGTACATGATTAAACATCATTACGGGCTATGATGTACAAAAATAAGTTGCCATCCCTAGGCTACAGAATTTTATATTTTAGTAGGTAAATGCATGGAGACAATAAATGCATGGAGACGGGTAGGTAGTTAACTGCTAACTGTCAAATTTGGTGGCTTCTACTGGTCATGTATGGATGTGAGAGTTGGACTGTGAAGAAAGCTGAGCGCCGAAGAATTGATGCTTTTGAACTGCGGTGTTGGAGAAGACTCTTGAGGGTCCCTTGGACTGCAAGGAGGTCCAACCAGTCCATCCTAAAGGAGATCAGTCCTGGGTGTTCTGTGGAAGGACTGATGCTAAAGCTGAAACTCCAATACTTTGGCCACCTCATGCAAAGAGTTGACTCATTGGAAAAGACTCTGATGCTGGGAGGGATTGGGGGCAGGAGGAAAAGGGGACAACAGAGGATGAGATGGCTGGATGGCATCACCGACTCAATGGACATGAGTTTGAGTGAACTCCGGGAGTTGGTGATGGATAGGGAGGCCTGGCGTGCTGTGATTTATGGGGTTGCAAAGAGTTGGACATGATTGAGCGACTGAACTGAACTGAACTGGTATAAAAATAGACATGAGATCAATGGACTAGAATTGAGAATTCAGAAATGTACTTTTAATTTTAGTCAATTGATTTTTGACAGGGATGCTAAGATAATTCAATGGAGGAAGAATAATCTTCAACAGCTGGTGCTGGGACAGCTGAATACCTATATTTGAAAAAATGAAGTTGCACTTTTACTTTATACCATATACAAACATTAACTCAAAATAGACATGAAATTATGAAACTAATTGAATAAAATATTCTTTGAATCAGATAATGATTTCTTAGCTATGTCTCTAAAAGCAAAATCAACAAAAATAATAAATTATACCTCACCAAATAAAGCACCTGCCTCCAGTGCAGGAGACCCGGGTTCGATCCCTGGGTAGGGAAAATCCCCTGGAGAAGGAAATGGCAACCCACTCCAGTATTCTTGCCTGGAGAATCCCATGGACTGAGGAGCCTGGTGGGTTGAAATCCACGGGGTCACAAAGAGTTGGACATGACTGAGTGACTTTACTTACTTACTTACTTACTTAAAATTTAAAACATCTGTGCTTCAAAGGACACCATAAAGAAAGTGAAAAGATGATCCACAGAATAGGAGAAAATATTTGCAAATCATATATCCATATAAATTGTTTATATCTAGAATGTATAAAGAACTCTTGCAAAGGACAAATAACCCAGACTTAAAGTGGCCAAATGATTTGATATTTCTCCAAAACAAGATGTATACATGGCACATAAAAAGATGCTCAATATCATTAATCCTTGGGGACAGGCAAACTAAAACCATAATGAGATGCCTCTGCATACCAGTTGGTATAACTGAAATAAAGACTCTATAATGTGTTTGCAAGGATATGAAGAAATTGAAAACATGATGCATTGCTAGTGAAAATGTAAAATAATGGTCCAGGTGTTTTGGAAAACAGTTCCTCAAAATATTAAACCTAGAGTACCTGCAGTTAAGTTCAGTTACTCAATTGTGTCTGACTCTTTGCGACCCCATGAACTGCAGCATGCCTGCCCATCACTAACTCCCAGAGCTTGCTCAGACTCATGCCTATCGAGTCCATGATGCCATCCAACCATCTCATCCTCTGTTACCCCCTTCTCCTCCTGCTTTCAATCTTTCCCAGCATCAAGGTTTTTTCCAGTGAGTCAGTTCTTCACATCCGGTGGCCAAAGTGTTGAAGCTTCAGCATCAGTCCCCCCAATGAATATTCATGATTGATTTCCTTTAGGATGGACTGGTTTGATCTTGCTGTCCAAGGGACTCTCAAGAGTCTTCTCCAACACCACAGTTCAAAAGCATCAGTTCTTTAGCACTCAGCTTTAGCACTCAGTTTTTTATGGTCCAACTCTCACATCCATACATGACTACTGGAAAAACTATAGCCTTGACTAGATAGAACTTTGTCAGCAAAGTAATGACTCTGCTTTTTAATATGCTGTCTAGGTTGGTCATAACTTTTCTTCCAAGGAGCAAGCGTCTTTTAATTTCATGGCTGCAGTCACCATCTGCAGTAATTTGGAGCCCAGAAAAAGTCTGTCACTGTTTCCACTGTTTCCCCATCTATTTGCCATGAAGTGATGGGACTGGATGCCATGATCTTAGTTTCTGAATGTTGAGCTTTAAGCCAACTTTTTCACTCTCCTCTTTCACTTTCATCAAGAGGCTCTTTAGTTCTTCTTCACTTTCTGACATCAGGGTGGTGTCATCTGCTTATCTGAGGTTATTGATATTTTCCTGGCAATCTTGATTCCAGCTTGTGATTCATCCAGCCCAGGCACTTTGCCTGATGTATTCTGCATGTAATTTAAGTAAGCAGGGTGATGATATACAGCCTTGACCTACTCCTTTTCCAATTTTGAACCAGTCCCTTGTACCATGTCCAGTTCTAACTGTTACTTCTTGACCTGCATACAGGTTTCTCAAGAGGCAGGTAAAGTGGTCTGATATTCCCATCTCTTGAAGAATTTTCCACAGTTTATTGTGATCCACACAGTCAAAGGCTTTGGCATAGTCAATAAAGCAGATGGAGAAGGAAATGGCAACCCACTCCAGTATTCTTACCTGGAGAATCTCATGTGCAGAGGAGCTTGGCAGGCTGCAGACCATGGGGTCACAAGGGTGAGACATGACTTAACAACTAAACCTCCACAACCAACCAACCACATAAAGTAGAAGTAGATGTTTTTCTGGAACTCTTTGATTTTTTGATGATCCAGCAGATGTTGGCAATTTGATCTCTAGTTCCTCTGCCTTTTCTGAATCCAGCTTGAACATCTGGAAGTTCACAGTTCATGAACTGTTGAAGCCTAGCTTGGAGAATTTTGACCATTACTTCGCTAGCGTGTGAGATGTGTACAATTGTGCAGTAGTTTGAACATTGTTTGACATTGCCTTTCTTTGGCGTTGGAATGAAAACTGACCTTTTCCAGTTCTGTGGACACTGCTGAGTTTTCCAAATTTACTGGCATATTGAGTGCAACACTTTCACAGCATCATCTTTTAGGATTGAAATAGCTCAAATGGTATTCCATTACCTCCACTAGCTTTGTTCATAGTGATGCTTCATAGTGATGCTTGACTTTGCATTCCAGGATGCTTGGTTCTAGGTGAATGATCAAACCATCATGGTTATCTGGGTCATGAAGATCTTTATTGTATATTTCTTCTGTGTATTCTTGCCACCTCTTCTTAATATCTTCTGCTTCTGTTAGGTCCATACCATTTCTATCCTTTATTGTGCCTATCTTTGCATGAAATTTTCCCTTGGTATCTCTTAATTTTCTTGAAGAAATCTCTAGTCTTTCCCATTCTATTGTTTTCCTCTATTTCTTTGCAGTGTTCACCTAGGAAGGCTTTCTTATCTCTCCTTGCTGTTTGGAACTCTGCATTCAGATGGGTATATCTTTCCTTTTCTTCTTTGCCTTTAGCTAGCTTTCCTTTTCTCCTTTCTCCTAGAGTACCTTATGATCCAACAATTCTACTAGTTATATACTTAAGAAAAATATATCTACATAAAAACTTGTATACAAACATTCATAGTAGCATTAATCAAAATAGCCAAAAAGTGAAAACAACCTAAATGCCGATCAGCTGGTGAATGGATAAATAAGATGTGGTATGCCCATACAATGGAACATTATTTGGTGATAAATATTCAAGTATTGATACATTATACAGCATAGATGAAACCTGAAAATGTTAATCCTAATTTCAAGCAACTGGTCACAAAAAGCCATATGTTATATGATTCCATTTAAATGGAATGTCCAGAAAAAGCAAACCCATCATGTAGATTAGTTATTTCTAGAGACTGGAATAAGGTAGAATAGGAAGTGACTGCTAAGGGGTATGATATTTCTCCTTTCAGGTGATGAAAATGTTCTAAAATTAGACAGTGGTGATGTCTGCACCACTTTGTGAATATACTAAAAGCCACTGAAATGTATATTTATGGTATGTAAACTGTCTCAAAGCTGTTAATTTTTTTTTTTTTTTTTTGCCAGCTTTACAATTGTGGTTAAACATACACGGTATGCTTTTGGTTTGTGGCTAAACTGAAATAGTATCTTCAAATGAAGCTACATTTGTCTCTAAGAATTGCATATTTAACAATAGTTTTAAAACCTTTGTTATTACAATTAAGAAAAATGAACTGGGTTAAATTTTTAATTGTCTTTATTGTTACATAAAGATATCACATGGCATTCAAGTATAATCCTTAAGTCCCAAACATCGTAGAAGTGGTAATGCTTTGTCTTTGAGTGGTATTTGAAAATGGCATCATCCAACACATTATTATATTTGAATGCTTGAAAAATGTATTTTAAGATTAATTACTGTACCAGCAAATACTATAGAAATGTGGCAGTGGTTGCAGAAAAGATGATTCCATGGTTTTCCCTCTCACTTGCTAATGGTTCCACATAGTATGACTGCTCAAAATAACAACAAAAAACTTTTTCTTTATCTTGTACTCCATATTCAGTCTGTCAAAAATCTTGTTGGTTCTATCCTCAGAATTCATCCTTGGTCCACCACTTATAACCACAGCTCTCTCAGCCACTCACTATCATCTTTTGTTTAAGTATTTCAGTAATTCAAATTGATGTTCCTTCTTTTGATCTTTGCCCCACCACAAGCCTCTTTTTACACAAGAGACAGAGTGGTCCTTCTAAAATCTGAATCAGATTACATCATGGTGACCAGAACCTTCTAGGGAAAGTATAATAAATGCCAAATTTATTAATTGGCTTACAAGGTGTGCCTAATCTGACCTCAGTAGTATCATCTTCCACTCTTTCTCTCCTGCCTACAGTTACATTGTTCTCCTTACTATTCCTTGAACAAAATGGCCTGTGACAACTTCAGAGCCACTGCAGTTGCCCTTCCTTCTGCTTGAAATGTTCTCTACCCCAACATCCTCTTGACTTCCCTCACCTTCTTCAATTCTTTTCTCATATGTCTTCCTCTCCAAGAGACCTCTGGTCATCTTATTAACATTGACCTCCCATAAACTAAATATCTCCCTTCCCTGCTTTTCCTCCTTCTGTAGCTTATTATCACTTTATAGTACATTGCATTATTTTCTTACTTAATCATTAAGTGTTTGTGTTTTTCCACTGTAATATACACTCTGTGAAGGCAGGGATTTTTGTTTGTTTGTTTTCCCTGTTATACCCCCTAAGGCCTATAACAGTGTCTGACACATAGTTGTCACTCAATAAATATTTATAGTAAGCCATTCTGAGAAAGTAGGAATTTTCCCGCATATATTGGAAAGATATTGATAGATTTTATATTTCCATTTTATAAAGATTCCTCTAGTAGTAGTATGGAGGAAAATTTGGAGGAGCTAAACAAATAAAACAGAAAAGACTTTATCGCATATCAAACACTTTTGCAGAAACACTCTATAGGGAGCCTGAACATAGCTTCAGAAGACAAAATGTCATTTCCTTGGGAAATGCCTTGATTATTTAAATAAAAGTCTGCATTTTTTGCCGATTTGTGAGCATGAGGTACACTCTCAGGCTTGTATGTAAATTTACCATGTGCTATTTGTTATTGAGAGATTTAAAATGAAGCAATGGTATACTACAATATGGACTAAGCTTGAGTGTTGAAAGTTTGTTAGGAAAAGTTGGAGTAGAGGGAAAATGTGGATTACTAAAGTGCTGACACAGAAATATTTTATCATGGATAAGCAAGGAAATTATTGTTTTTCTCATGAAGGCCAAAAACAACAACAACAACTCTCAGTAGATATTGTGTAACATTCTGGATGGAAAGAGTTACTACATCTCAAATGAGTGCCTGAATTCTAAGGGACCAGAAGAAGGTGTCCTCTGAGAGCATCAAATACAAAAGTGAAGATTCTCCTTTGTTGATTTACAATATGTGTAGTCAAGTGCATGTCCCCTGTCTTCCTTTCGATGTCTGTGTGTTATCTGAAATGATGAAAAATTGGACTGTCCATGGAACTCTGCCACCCTGATTCTACTCTTTCTGGTTAAAATTGCATGCTTTTATGGCTTTCTCATTGCGATTATGCCACATGTTTTGAGAAAAATATGATGTGTTTATACTCAGGTAGATATAGTTTTTGTTTCACAATTACCATAACCAATTAGTATGACATGGAGTTTATTCCCTAACCTTGTATTTTATGTACTTTATGTTAATCTACATCTTGCTAATTTTCTGGCCAAAAAGAACTGAAAGAACTGTGGTCTTAGATAACTGAGTGAGAGACTTGTTTCTGCCCTGCTGAGCAAATAATAGTCAAAGGAAAATTTCTCAAATAGTCATCTCATTTGTGAGCTTTCTTCTTGGGCCTATTTTTTCATGCTTTTTCTTTCTTTCTATTTATTTTTCCCATTACACCATGCAGCTTGTGAGATTTAGTTTCCCAACCAGAGAGGGAACCCACACCACCTCCAGTGGAAGTGCAAAATCTTAACCACTGGACCACCAGGGAAGTCCCATACACATGTTCTTTTTTCAATTTATGAAGTTTACAATTTAAATAATATTGAAAATATTTTTAATTTCCTAAAACACTAATTCCAGAGTGGATTGATAAGACTGAATTCACAGATAAAGGGA
Source organism: Budorcas taxicolor (assembly GCF_023091745.1). Classification (NCBI taxonomy): domain Eukaryota; kingdom Metazoa; phylum Chordata; class Mammalia; order Artiodactyla; family Bovidae; genus Budorcas; species Budorcas taxicolor. The sequence continues at coordinate 35,589,621 of NC_068926.1, read as the reverse complement.
AATAATGTTTATTAATTGAAGGTTGTATTAAGTAAGATTGCCAAGAGATACCTGTTTTCAAATTGCTCAAGTTACATGGACTAAAGTATTTAGTCACCCATGAGAGTGATAGCTTCAGAGAGAAATCTCGTTTACTACTTTCCCACTTCTTTGTAATAGTGTGTTTCCATATTGAAATGTCTCCATTTCATCAAAACAGAGGCAAACCAGTCTTTTATAATCTGCTTTCACTCATAAATGTCTACAGTCTTTATAGCATTTTAGCAAGAAAATCTAAAATCTTTTCAGTTCAGTTCAGTTCAGTCGCTCAGTCGTGTCCGACTCTTTGTGACCCCATGAATCACAGCACGCCAGGCTTCCCTGTCCATCACCAACTCCCCGAGTTCACTCAAACTCACGTCCATCAAGTCGGTGATGCCATCCAGCCATCTCATCCTCTGTCGTCCCTTTCTTCTCCTGCCCTCAATCTTTCCCAGCACCAGAGTCTTTTCCAATGAGTCAACTCTTCACATGAGGTGGCCAAAGTACTGGAGTTTCTTTTACATTCCCTCAAATATCCATCCCCTAACCATTCTACTGGATTTCGGTAGTTTAGCCAAGTTGTAAATAAGTCAGTAACTACACAGAGTAGGTAAGACATTAAATGTATTGCATTAAGCCAGTGGAAACTGTTTAAACTCTTCCTTTATCAAAATTTACTATATAAATTATCTAAATTATATTTCTTTTATTTCTCCAGATAAGCAGGAAGGCCTGGGGAGGTGGGGTGAGGGGGGTTGGAGGGTGGGGAGGACTTGGCATTAGTAGGCTTAGGAGTAAATGCATTTCTCCTTATTGACGTGTTCATCCGCAGAACGATTCATGTTCTAAGAAAAAGCAACTCTCCCAATTTTGTCAGATCTGAGATGGAAAAACAAAAAATAAAACCACAAACCCATGTCATATAAGATATATTTAAATATTTCATGAGTTAACAATCATAGAAATAGCTATCATTTTTAAATTCTGTCTGCAGAAACCTTCCATAACTTGGGGTATTATGACCAGGCACTTTATTAAACTAGGGGTTTTATGACCAGACACTTTATTGAACTGGAAAATTTGTTTTATAGTTGTCTATGTTAAAGAAATAGTTCAACCATATCTGAACCTAATTTCAAAGAATATAAGTGCTAGGCATTACTAACATTTTTTATAGCTTTATTGAGTCATAATTTATATACAAAAGAAAATGGATATATTTAGTGTATACAATTTGATGAGTTTAGATACAGGCATACTTATGAAACAATCATCACAATCAAGGTAACAAACATACCCTTCTTTTGGTGGTAATAACATTTAACTACCCTGTTAACAAAATTTTAAGCACACGATTTATTATTGTTAACAGTAGGCACTGTGTTGCACAGCAAATCTCTAGAACTTAACTATCTTGCACAAATTAAACTTTATACCCATTAAACAGCTCCCTGCTTCCCCCTCGCTCCAGCCCCTGGCAACAACCATTCTACTGTTCCTATGAATTTATTTCAGATGCCTCATATAAGTGGAATAATACAGTATTTATCCCTCTGTAACTGGGTTATTTCACTTAGCAAAATATCGTCTAGATTCATCAATGCTATTGCATATGGCAGGTTTTCCTTCTTTTTAAGGCTATATAATACTCCCCTGTGTGTATATACCACATTTTATTTATCTATTCATTTGTTGATGGATATTTAGGTTTCTTTTTGTATCTCAGTTATTCTAAATAATGCTGCAATGAACATGAGAATGCAGATATTTTTCCAAGATCCTGATTTTAGTTCTTTTGCATGTACCCAGAAATGGGATTACTGGGTCACATGATAGTTTATTTTCAATTTCCTGAGGAACCACCATACTGTTTTCTATAGCAAATACGCCATTTTTTTTTCACCAATAGAGCGCAAGGGTTTCAATTTCTACACATTCTTACCAACGTTTATTATCTTTTGTTGGTTTCTTTGTAAATAACAATCCTAACCAGTGTGGGGTGATATGTAATTGTGATTTTAATTTGCAGTTCTCTAATAGTGGTTTGAGGTTCTTTTTACATATGGCCATCTGTATGGTCTTCTCTGAAGAAATGTCTATTCAAATTTTTTTGCTTGTGTTTTAATTGGGTTATTTATTTTATTTTACTATTAAATTATAGGAGTTCCATACATGTTTTGGATACTAACCTCTTATCAGAGATATGGTTTAAAGGTATTTCCTCTAATGCTATAGGTTGCCTTTCATTCTGCTGATTATTCTTTTCTCTGAAAAAGCTTTTTAGTTTTGGCGTAGTCTCACTTGTCAATTTTTGCTTTTGTTACCTGTGCCTATTGGTGTCATGTCAAGAAGCTTTCCAAGTTTTCTTCTAGGAGTTTTACAGTTTCAGGTCTTACATTTAAGTCTTTAATCCATATTGAGTCGATTTTTGCATATGGTTTAAGATGAAGGTCCAGTTTCATTCTTTTGTATGTGAATGTTCAGTTTTCTATACATAATTTGCTGATGAGACTATTCTTCACCATTGTGTATTATTGGCACCTTTTAACTTTGCTGACAAATAATTGACTGTGTTTGCATGGGCTTATTTCTGAGCTTTCTGTTCTGTTTCATTGGTTTATATGTCTATCTTTATACCAATATCATACTGTTTTAATTACTGTAGCTATGTAATATATTTTGAAGTCAGGAAGTGTGATGGCTCCAGCTTTGTTCTTCTTTCTCAAGATTGCTTTGACTATTCAGGGACTTTTATGGTTCTAAATGAATTTTAAGATTTTTTTTCTGTTTATATAAAAATGCCAGTGGGATTTTGATGGCGATAACATTGAATCTATAGATCATTTTGAGTAGTATGAACATTTAGTTTAGTCGCTCAGTCGTGTCCGACTCTTTGCAACCCCATGGACTGTAGTCTACCAGGCTCCTCTGTCCATGGGATTTTCCAGGCAAGAATACTGGAATGGGTCGCCATTTATTAAGTCTTCTAGTCCATGAAAATAGTATGCCTTTTAATTTATTTGTCTTTATTTTACCAGTGTTCTATTTATTTTGCTAGTTTTCAGTTTGCAAGTCTTTCATCTCTGTAGTTTATTTCTAAGTATTTTGTTCTTTTCAATGCTGTTATAAATGGGATTTTTTTTAAATTTGTCTTCAAATAGCTCACAAATAGTGTATAGAAATGGAGCTTATTTTTGTATGCTGATTTTGTATCCTGTGAATTTCATGAATTTATTAGTTCTAACAGTTATTTTGTAGAATTATTCAGTTCAGTTCAGTTCAGTCGCTCAGTCGTGTCTGACTCTGTGTGGCCCCATGAATCGCAGCACATCAGGCCTCCCTGTCCATCACCAACTCCCGGAGGTCACTCAGACTCACGTCCATCGAGTCAGTGATGCCATCCAGCCATCTCATCCTCTGTCGTCCCCTTCTCCTCCTGCCCCCAATCACTCCCAGCATCACAGTCTTTTCCAATGAGTCAATTTTTCGCATGAGGTGGCCAAAGTACTGGACTTTCAGCTTTAGCATCATTCCTTCCAAAGAAATCCCAGGGCTGATCTCCTTCAGAATGGACTGGTTGGATCTCCTTGCAGTGCAAGGGACTCTCAAGAGTCTTCTCCAACACCACAGTTCAAACACATCAATTCTTCGGCGCTCAGCCTTCTTCACAGTCCAACTCTCACATCCATACATGACTACTGGAAAAACCATAGCCTTGACTAGATGGACCTTAGTAGGCAAAGTAATGTCTCTGCTTTTGAATATGCTATCTAGGTTGGTCATAACTTTTCTTCCAAGGAGTAAGCATCTTTTAATTTCATGGCTGCAGTCACCATCTGCAGTAATTTTGGAGCCGAAAAGAATAAAGTCTGACACTGTTTCCACTGTTTCCCCATCTATTTCCCATGAAGTGATGGGACTGGATGCCATGATCTTCGTTTTCTGAATGTTGAGCTTTAAGCCAACTTTTTCACTCTCCTCTTTCACTTTCATCAAGAGGCTTTTGAGTTCCTCTTCACTTTCTGCCATAAGGGTGGTGTCATCTGCCTATCTGAAGTTATTGATATTTCTCCGTGACTCTAAATAGTGACATATTATTTCATCTGCAAAAAGAGATAATTTTACTTCTTCATTTCCCATTTAGATGATTTTTTTTCTTGACTAATTGCTCTGGCTAGAACTTTTAGTACTATGTGAATAGAAGTGGCAAAAGTGGGCATCCTTGTTAGTGATTTTAGAGGAGATTTCAGGTTTTTACCATTGATTATGATATTAACTATGGGCTTATCTTATATGCTGTTAGTTGCTCAGTTGTGTCCGACTCTTTGTGACCCCATGGACTGTAGCCTGCCAGGTTCTTCTTTCCATGGCATTTTCCAGGCAAGAATACTTGAGTGGGTAGCCATTTCCTTCTCCAGGGGATCTTCCCAACCCAGGGATCGAACCTGGGTCTCACACATCATAGGCAGATTCTTCACCTTCTGAACCACCAGGGAAACCCTTTGTTATATGGCCTTTATTATGTTGAGGTAAGTTACTTCGTTGTTTCTTTAAATAAGCATTTTTTTAAAAAAGAAAAGCAAAACTTTTTGACCACACTACACAGCATGTGGGATCTTAATTTCCTGACCAGGCATTGAACCTGAACCCTCTACATTGGAAGCATGTAGTCTTAACCACCGGACTGCCAGGGAGGTCCCTAAATACGATTTTTGTGCCTTTTTGTTTCTCTTCTCCTTCTTATACTCTATAATGTGCATATTGATTTATTTGATAATGTCCTATAAGTCCTTTAGGCTTTCTTCACTCTTTTCCATTATCTTTTCTTTTTTTGTGTGTGAATCATTTCAAATGACTTGTCTTCAAGTTCACTGATTCTTCTGCCTGATCAAGTCTGATATTGAAGCTCTCTATTGCATTTTTTCAGTGTAATTATCAAATTCTTGAGCTCCAGAATTTCTGTTTGGTTTTTGTTTGTTTTTTTTCATTTTTTACCATTGTTGATATTCTCATTTTTTTCATATATTGTTTCTAGGTATCATTTATTTGTATATCTGTATCCTTTTGTAAGTCACTGAAGTTTTTAAAGATGATTTTGAATTGTTAAGAAATATGTAGATCTCTATTTCTTTAAGGTTGGTTGCTGGAGATACATTTTGTTCCTTTGATTTTGTCATATTTCCTGAATCTTTGTGTTCCTTGTTGCTTTGCATTGGTGTCTGCACATTTGAAGAAAACAGCCACCTTTCCCAGTTTTTCCTGGTTAACTTCAATAAGGAAAAATCTTCATCAATCATTCTGCCTAGAGTTTCTGGGAGATTCTCAAACTTTTTCTATGAATGTGCATACTCCACTCCTCTCCCTCCTTCCTGGGGGAAAAATCTTTGGTGGTGTTCTGGTTTGTCTGTTTTTAACCCATAAAGCTTGAAATTATTGGACTCTCAACAAACCTAGATTGTAAACCATTGACAGAAAAGGTCTCTCTTATATTCTTCTTTCTCTGCCATTAGATGGGCCACCTTTAGTCCCTACTTCTTTCTTTCTTCTAGGGTTTTACTAAAGCAGCAAGAAGCAGCTGATCCATTCTAACATTCCTAAGTTTCCTGTCATTTTCCTGGATACTCTAACTTTAGTAGGTGTATGTCTGCCCTCAAGGTGAAAGAGTTTTACCAACGTTTTTGCAAGCAAGGTTGTCAAACCTCTCACTGAGGAACAATAGCAGAGTGCCCATTGCCATTTGTGCCACGTTCTCTACTTAACAACTTCCACATCACATTTTAGAGTCTGAGACTTGTAGGACTTTAGTGCCATGTGCCAAATTCTGTATTAGATAGGATACCTCCAGCTTTAAGTAACAAAAGCCCTACTTTGAATTGGCCTGAATACCAAGGACATTTATTTCATTTATTAGGAAGTCTAAAAATGTGGTAGACAGAGCCAACTGATTTAGCACCTTAGGTCATCAAGGATCCATATTCTGTGCTGCCACAGTGTTGGCTTCTTGCTGAGACTAGTTACTCTCATGAACATAATATAGCTGCCAATAGCAACTAGAATAATATACTGCCTTATTTATATGCAGCAGGAGAGTGAAACTAGTTCCTTTTTCCAGAAACTCAAGTCAGTCCTTGTTCTAAATTATCTTAGGCCTGCCCACCCCCCAGTTAATCCATTCCAAGGACAGTAGTCTTATTGTGATTGACTTTCACTGACCTAAGATAGAATGGATGACGGAGCATTAGCTTCAATATCCTCTAAGCCAAGCATTTTCCAATGTGTATTCATAAGCAAATAAAGGTCCTAATTTCCAAATACCTCTTCTCTCAATGCTAGCCACATTTCTCCCTGTGCTCTTCTACACCTGAGATCTTAGAGTGAAGACTCTATAGCATGTTTGAGTAGTTATTGGCGGAAAAGTTAACAAAGCTTTGTATTTGTTATATCTCTTTTGGGTTAAGTTACTGTCAACAACCATCACTTTAATAATTAAGTAAAGATAGCTAGACTCCCTGAATGTTTTAGGAAAGCTTCAAGGTTGAAAGTATCATAACCCCAATATAGTGGCTTAAACAAACAAGGTATTATTTGTGTCATATAAGAAGTCTGGCCATATGTCCTTGAGTGTGTTGGTGTAGTAGCTTGACAATGTCAAGGTCAGTGTCTGATTATCAGCCTTTTTTATATATTTCTATGACCTCATGACAAAACAGTTACTGCATTCCAGATATTGAGTTTATATTTTAAGCAGGAAGAGGCAAGTGTGATCTTACTTACATTTTATCAGCCAAACTAATGACCCATGACCACTCCTAATTGGTAGGTGAATGTGGAAAAGCAGTCTGGGTATGCCAACCACAATGTCTGCTGCACCCTGACCACTGAATAAAGTATGTCAGCATATACAGTTTAGTACATATTTACTTTCTTCCAAAAGCTAGAAATGAGAAAAAAACTGGTGGTAGTTATAAGGATCTAAGAATGCCCAGTCCAGCTGCCCTATCCTGTCAGAACACTTCAGGCAGTCTACCTGTGGTGGCTCTCCTGGACTTGGGAGAATGTATGCTATCCATGGCCCCCTGCTACCTTACGGTTTTTAGCTCAACTTCTGAGCTCAGTTGACTAGGAAACTGAATCACAGTTAATGCTGCAGGGAACTATGGCGGACCTTGTTTCTTGTTACCACACAAGTACCCTGAATGTTTTGTTCTTATAACTCCTCCCAGTGTACATGTGAGGGATAAGGGATTCCTTGAGCCTCCGTTTCCACCTCTGCCCCTCAAAGTGGTCTTTATTCTTAGGATTGGCAAATTGACAGACAGCAGAGAGGACTTTGCCTCCTTGCCTGAAACTCAGGAGCTGTCCTCTTCTTTGCTTCAACTCTTCTCTCTCGTTATCTCTATATCTCACTGGACAGTGTATGTGAAGAAGCTACAGTAGAGGGAAAAGGTGCTATAGCAAAGGGGACTTCATTTTGGCCTTCATTAAGTCCTGCTTTGTTCCCACAGCATCTTGGAGCTGGATGCAGTATCGGGCAAGACTGGAAGGCCTACTTCCCATGCCTCACCATTTCCAAGCTAGCCCTACTCTGAACAGAGGAAAGAGTGAAACCCTTCTGATGACTCATAAATAGCCAAGCCCCCTGGAATCCCAGAGCTACTGAGGTGGCAAATAAGAGGTAATTGTCTTTAGTTGCCTTCAGTTCTTATTCTCTTCTTTGTCAGAATGGAGCTCACTGTCCTCCACTAGGACTTTCCTTCTGATCATGCTTTGTAATCTTGTCATGGAATTCCATCTCTACTTGCTACCACCACATGAACACACTGTGGTTCTGTTCTAAGGCAGAGAAGTAGAAATTTATTCCAGATTTCTGAGTTTATGGAACTGGCTAAAGGTTCTTCACCATTGGAGCTTGTGAGAAAATGGTATGTATTTTCATTTTTTGTGAAAACTGGACATTCATGGAGAGAAGTGATATGCAAGTAGAAAGTCAACATCAGAGAGCCTCACACAACTCTTATGAACAGAGACAGCTTCCAAGACAATGAGGATTATGTGGTAGGAAGTGTCCAGAGCCAAAGAAGCTGAGTGGTGACAGACAGCCTTTTATGCACATCCAGGACTCCCTGTGCCCTTATGCAAACCTCAGGTTTTGGCCAAGAGATATAAGTTTAAAATAGGCATGGATTGTTTTAAAGGGCAGGATTCTTATAAGGTTGTTTTTCTCAATCCAGTGCTGAGCATATATCTGTTTGCTGTTCAGAAGCAGCCCTGTTTTCTGGATCCTTCAACAGCTATCAATGTCCTGACAGTCTCTCAATACTGTCTTGTAAAAGAGATAAAATCAGGTGTCCTTGATTTTAAAACAGATTCCTGGTTCCCTGAATAGATTATCTCAGGAATGAGTCTTAAAGATGCTGCAAAGGGGAAAGGAAATCTTGAAAATCATTTTATTTTGCTATCTCTGGAAATAGCCCAACCCAGATCTTCTCCCACAAATGTACCTCTGAATCCCATATATCCAGCAGTAGAGTCCAGAACTTTTGTTTTTAAAGTGATGTGTTTTTTCTCCTGATTAGAAACTACTGCATGTTCATTGTAGAGATTTTGAAAAACATAAAAAGTACAAAGAAAAAAAAATTATCTGCAGTCCCATATGTCCAGTGATTGTCACCCATAACAATGTGATGCATTCTTTCCAATCTCCCATTACTTTCTCTCTCAATTTATGTGTTCATGCCCCTTACAAAATTGGAATGATAACCATGTACATGATTTTGTATTCTGCTTGTTTCATCCAACTGTATATTATTACTATTTTCTCAGGCAAGTAAACATTTTTTAAAATATCTTTTTAAATGATGTTATAATACCTCATCAAATGACTATAAAAATATTTGATTATTCTCTTGATAATAATCCATACCTTTTCTGAACAAATTTTAGTGATATTTAAAGCATTAAATAGAAAGTATATTAAAATAAAATCAATTGAAATTTAAGCATATGAAATGGTCAATGTAATCTGCTAAATGCTGTAAAGCAGATAAAGAATTAATAAGGCCAGTTCTCTAATCTCAGTGAGATTTTAGGTTTTATTATGGTATGATTTTTTTAAATTGAGTACAGTGTAGCTTAATACTTAAAAACATATAGCTTATAATTTAAAATAATTAGTACTTACAGTTAATTATTTTAAAATACTGTTTATTATACATTCACTCTACTTTTCAAAACTCTACGAGGCAACTTACTGTAAAAGAAAAGCTAAAATAAAAGTGAAGATCATCACAAGTAGAGGAAGAAGATAGGAACCAAGACATAAAGGAAGGTAAAGGAAAAAAGGAGAAAGAGACCAGTGAAATCAGAAAACCTAATCTAAGAAAAATTACTGCATGGACTGGGAGGCACCTAGCTTTTATTATCTAAAAAGTTCATTTAGTTCTTCAGTTATTTATTTGTTTTTTCAGTCCACAAATACTTATTGAACACTTCGCATGTGTCAAGCATTGAGTTAGGGGCTGGGAACAACGATGAACAAGATAGACTTGTTCTCATAGAACCCATGTTTCACAAAAAGAAACAGACTTTCTCCTAGCTCCTAATGATTGTATCCTCAGTGGAAAATTCAAAGATCTTCCATGTTTCTTGATCTCGTATAGGTCCTCAGAAGCCATGAACACTAAGGTAGCTCAAAATATTCAGCATAAAGTTTGAAAAATATAGTCTATCAATAGGGGATTTGAAATAGAAATAATAAAGTTTGGAGAATCTAGAATATGAATGTTTATCACATTCTTTGTGCAATTTCTTATATAAATTAAATATCCTAGACAGCCTTTTGATAATATAGTTGACTTTTTAAATATTTCTTTTTTAATTAAGAAATCTGAACACATTACTAACATTTTGGAAAAGAAGAAAAATAAAATTCTCCTTAAGGCTTTGACCTCACTTAATTATTAGTAATATTATATCTCTTTCTCATCTTATAGATTGCCAAATTTTACATACTTGTAATCATACACTACATAAAATTGTCCTTGAATCTTTTTTTCACTAATCATTATATTGTAAGCATTATATCAATCAGTGCTCTCAAGATAAACAGAATATATATATATTCTGTATATGTATAAGTATATATTATGCTGCTGCTGCTAAGTCGCTTCAGTCGTGTCCGACTCTGTGCGACCCCATAGACGGCAGCCCTCCAGGCTTCCCCGTCCCTGGGATTCTCCAGGCAAGAACACTGGAGTGGGTTGCCATTTCTTTCTCCAATGCATGAAAATGAAAAGTAAAAGTGAAGTCGCTCAGTCATGTCCAACTCTTAGCGACCCCGTGGACTGCAGCCTTCCAGGCTCCTTCTTCCATGGGATTTGCCAGGCAAGAGTACTGGAGTGGGGTGCCATTGCCTTCTCCAAAGTATATATTATGTGTATATATATATATTATATATATATATAGTAAATAAAAGAGAGGGATATTGAGAATTGAGAGTGAGAATGGGCTCATCCAGTTATTGAGGCTGAGAAGTTCCAGGAGTTGGCAGCCAGCAAGCTGAAAACCAAGAAGTATCAATGTTTCAGTCCAGGTTCTAAGGCTGGAAAAGACCAGTGTTCTACTCAAGCAGTCAAGCAGAAGGCAAGAAGTAGGCATAGACTTGAGTAGCCCTAGCTAGGCCTCTGAGTCATCCTATGGAATGTATGTGTTAGTTGCTCAGTCATGTCCGACTCTTTGTGACACCATAGATGGTAGCCCACCAGGCTCCTCTGTCCATGAAATTCTCCAGGCAAGAATACCGGATTGGGTTGCCTTTCCCATCTCCAAGGGATCTTCCTGACTGAGGAATCGAACCCTGGTCTCCTGCACTGCAGGCAGATTCTTTACCTTCTGAGCTACCATTCTGTAGTCATTTTGGATTACAGTATTCTTATCGTTTCCTAGTTTTTTCCCACTTCTGATTAACACCATGATGGACATATTCATGACAGGAATATTTCCATATTTTAAACTGTTTCTTTGGAAAAGCTCCCCCATATGCATTTCTTTTTGTTTAGGGGTTGGGATCTGTGTTAAATAAGCAGGGTGACAATGTACATCTTTGACATACTCCTTTCCCGATTTGGAACCAGTCTGTTGTTCCATGTCAGTTCTAACTGTTGCTTCTTGACATGCATACAGATTTCTCAGGAGGCAAGTGAGGTAGTCTGGTATTCCCATTTGTTGAAGAATTTTCCAGTTTCTTACACGCAGTCAAAGGCTTTGGCATAGTCAATAAAGCAGAAATAGATGTTTTTCTGGAACTCTCTTGCTTTTTCCATGATCCAGCGGATGTTGGCAATTTGATCTCTGGTTCCTCTGCCTTTACTAAATCCAGCTTGAACATCTGGAAGTTCATGGTTCATGTACTGTTGAAGCCTGTCTTGGAGAATTTTTAGCATTACTTTGCTAACGTGGGAGATGAGTGCAATTGTGTGGTAGTTTGAGCATTCTTTGGCATTGCCTTTCTTTGGGACTGGAAAGGAATGAAAACTGACCTTTTCCAGTCCTGTGGCCACTGCTGAGTTTTCCAAATTTGCTGGCATATTGAGTGCAGCACTTTCACAGCATCATCTTTTAGGATTTGAAATACCTCAGCTAGAATACAATCACCTCCACTAGCTTTGTTCATAGTGAAGCTTCCCAAGGCCCACTTGACTTCACATTCCAAGATGTCTGGCTCTAGGTGAGTGATCACACCATTATGGTTATCTGGATCATTAAGATCTTTTTTGTATAGTTCTGTATATTCTTGCCACCTCTTCTTAATATTTTCTGCTTCTGTTAGGTACATACCATTTCTGTCCTTTATTGTGCCCAAGATATACAGATGACACCAGCCTTACAGCAGAAAATGAAGAACTAAAGATCCTCTTGATGAAAGTGAAAGAGGAGAGTGAAAAAGTTGGCTTAAAACTCAACATTCAGAAAACTAAGATCACAGCATCTGGTCCCATCACTTCATAGCAAATAGATGTAGAAACAATGGAAACAGTGACAGACTTTTTTGGTGGGGCTCCAAAATTGCTGCAGATGATGACTGCAGCCATGAAATTAAAAGACACTTGCTTCTTGGAAGAAAGTTATGACCAACCTAGACAGCATATTAAAAAGCAGAGACATTACTTTGCCAACAAAGTTCTGTCTAGTCAAAGCTATGGTTTTTCCAATAGTTATGTTTGGGTCTGAAAGTTGGACTATAAAGAGAGCTGAGCTCCCAAGAACCGATGCTTTTGAACTGTGGTGTTGCAGAAGACTCTTGAGGGTCCCTTGGACTGCAAGGAAATCCAACCAGTCCATCCTAAAGGAAATCAGTCCTGAATATTCACCGGAAGAACTGATGCTAAAGCTGAAACTCCAATACTTTAGCCACCTGATGCGAAGAACTGACTTATTTGAAAAGACCCTGATTCTGGGAAAGATTGAAAGCGGTAGGAGAAGGAGATGACAGAGGATGAGATGGTTGGATGGCATCACCGAGTCAATGGACATGAGTTTGGGTAAACTCCAGGAGTTGGTGACGGGCAGGGAGGCCTGACATGCTGCAGTCCATGAGGTCACAAAGAGTCGGACATGACTGAGCGACTGAACTGAACTGGGATGTGTGTTAAGTTTTCTAGGGCTTCTATAGCAAAATATCACACACTGCTTGACTTAAAATAACAAAACTTTATTATTTTAGAGTTTAGAATCCAAAATCAAGATTTTGGCAGAGTTATGGCTGAGAAAGAATCTGTCCCTTGTTTCTAACCTAGTTCCTGCTGGTTGCTAGCAGTCCTTGGCATTCCTCAGTGTAAGGATGTATCACCGCACCTTTGTCTCCGTGTTCACATGGTACTCTCTTCTCTGTTTCACATGGGCTTCCTGAAGGACTCCAGTCATTGGGTTTATAGCCCATCCTGATCCACTGTGACCTCATCTTAACTAATTACATCTGCAAAGACCCTGTTTCCAAATAAGGCGGGTGCCAGCATTAGGACTTCAATATATCTTTTTAGGGAGACACAATTCAACCCATAGTAAAGTTTCTGGCTATTCCTGACAGATATTGTCAGATTGTACTCTAAAAGCCTGTATTTATTTAAAATATGCCAATAGGGTGTGAGAGTAGTTTTATTTTATATGTTTTATATTCTTACAATAGTTACTGTATCTCTTATGATGATTTGACTCTTATCATTTTATAAACTACACCTTTTTTCTCAAGTAAGTTTTTTTGCCTGGGACCAGAACAGCTGACAGTATTCTTGCAGTGGGAAAATGTATAGGCTCTCATAGGCTATTCAGAATGCCAGGACAGTCAGCAAAAGGGTACTAGGTGACTCCAGCCCTTCCAAGTTGCAAGGAATGTGTGTGTAGTAGGTTATTTTAGGAGGTAAGGGCATACAGCAGATCAGGAGCACTTGGGCATTGCAGTCTCATAAACTCTTGAACATCATCCTGGAAACAGCTGCAGCTACTCAGTCAAACCTCTGGAACAGGTTAAAAAGCTCATTCAGAGTACAGTGCTTAGTCCAGTGACCAGCAATTTTATTTTCCTCACAGTAGCAGGTGTTGGCTGCTACATAGTAGACTAAGCTCCATCTAGTAGGCTACTACTTATCTGTGTTTTTATGTCTAATGCTGCAAACAATTAACTGACCTTAATTTCCTCACAGCTTCTGTTTAGTCATGGCTTCTACTGTGCTATGGCTTCTGTTTCTTGTCCCCTCTTCATGTCTCTTGGCTTCCATCCATACTATTTTCTGCTGATTCTGATGCTAAGTTTTCTGAATTCAAACTCCCCTAGATAGTCTAGTCTCCCCTATTCAGTCTAGCTAGGCCCATCCTCATTCCTGCTGAACAAAGTCTTAGGTTAAGTAGAGCTCATATGAGAAGCCTTGTGGGTAGGGGCCAGTCTATTGACGACTGTCTTTGAAGCTGCTGACTATCTCTGGTGCAATCAACAAAATGCATGGTAGTGTTATTAATAATAAACATGGTGACTCAGGCCAAGAAGCCTCTCTCTGAAGGGTTATCAGACACTCTGAGCCTTTGTCAGTGGGGTCGGTGCAAATAGCAGGCCACTGGCCTGGTCTGTCCACTTGACACTTAGCTCAAATCTCCAGCTCTACATATATATGGTTCGGGATAACAGTGACTCTTAGGTGATAGAGAAGCCTTCTAGAGAAGACTTCCAGAAAGAGATGACAAAGGAGCACAATCTTGAAGGATAGTTAGAGTTGATTAGAGAATACCAGGCTGAGATTATAGATTGAAGAAAGACATGGACAGGAAATCTTAAGCTGTGTGTAGAAAATTAAGTAGTTCAGTGTTACTAGAATACAGATGTTAAGACAAGACAGTGTAGGCTTGCATAGGAACTGATTTATGCAGACCCTATTTGCCAAGTTATAGAGCTTGGACTTTTGGTAAAAGGAAGTCACTGAAATGTTTTAAGCAGGGACATATTATAGCCTTTTCTAGTTCAAGTGTAAAATATAGGTTTAAAGGGAGCAGAACTAGCAGCATATTAACTGATTAGAAAACTATCAAAAATAGCCATGCAAGAGACAATGAGGGCAGTGATAGTACAGATGGGGAACAGGGTACAGATCTGAGGAATGTTTGGAAGAGAAAAATGGCAAAACTTGATCACTGAAATGACAGAGAGACAGTGTATCAGGCATGAGTTCAGAATGACTCCCAGGTTTCTGCCCTGGGCAACCTCAGTATCCCTTTAACTGAAGTTTAAGGACTTAGGACAAAAAGCAAATTTGGGGGAAGAGATGAAAAGTAAATACTGAGTTCAGTTTTGGACATTTTGAATTTTGAGTACATATGAATGTGTATGCATCCAAGTTAAAGTGTTATTTCTTCAAAGAAAGCTTCTCTGACTAGTGGTAGGGTATGTGCATGTATGCTCAGTTGTGTCTGACTCTTTGTGACCCCATGGACTATAGCCTGCCAGGCTTCATGGGATTTTCTAGGCAGTAATACTGGAGTGGGTTGTCATGCCCTCCTCCAGGTAATCTTCCAGACCCAGAGATTGAACCCACATCTCCTGCATTGGCAGGCAGATTCTTTACAACTGAGCCACCTGGGAAGCCCAGTTATAGGGTACAGATCTCATGGCATATTCTGCTTTTCTGCTATAAGCATCTGAATGCAGAGTTCCAGAGAATAGCAAGAAGAGATAAGAAAGACTTCGTCAGTGATCAATGCAAAGAAATAGAGGAAAACAACAGAATGGGAAAGACTAGAGATCTCTTCAAGAAAATTAGAGATACCAAGGGAACATTTCATGCAAAGATGGGCTCGATAAAGGACAGAAATGGTATGGACCTAACAGAAGCAGAAGATATTAAGAAGAGGTGGCAAGAATACACAGAAGAACTGTACAAAAAGATCTTCATGACCCAGATAATCATGATGGTGTGATCACTAGTCTAGAGCCAGACATCTTGGAATGTCAAGTCAAGTGGCCCCTAGAAAGCATCACTACGAACAAAGCTAGTGAAGGTGATGGAATTCCAGTTGAGCTGTTTCAAATCCTGAAAGATGATGCTGTGAAAGTGCTGCACTCAATATGGCAGGAAATTGGGAAAACTCAGCAGTGGCCACAGGACTGAAAAAGGTCAGTTTTCATTCCAATTCCAAAGAAAGGCAATGCCAAAGAATGCTCAAACTACCGCACAATTGCACTCATCTCACATGCTAGTAAAGTAATGCTCAAAATTCTCCAAGCCAGGCTTCAGCAATATGTGAACCATGAACTTCCAGATGTTTAAGCTGGTTTTAGAAAGGGCAGAGGAACCAGAGATCAAATTGCCAACATCCACTGGATCATGGAAAAAGCAAGAGAGTTCCAGAAAAAAACATCTATTTCTGCTTTCTTGACTATGCCAAAGCCTTTGGCTGTGTGGATCACAATACACTGTGGAAAATTCTGAGAGAGATGGGAATACCAGACCACCTGATCTGCCTCTTGAGAAATCTGTATGCAGGTCAGGAAGCAACAGTTAGAACTGACATGGAAAAATAGACTGTTTCCAAATAGGAAAAGGAGTACGTCAAGGCTGTATATTGTCACCCTGCTTATTTAACTTATATGCAGAGTACATCATGAAAACGGTGGACTGGAAGAAGCACAAGCTGGAATCAAGATTGCCGGGAGAAATATCAATAACCTCAGATATGCAGATGACACCACTCTTATGGCAGAAAGTGAAGAGGAACTCAAAAGCCTCTTGATGAAAGTGAAAGAGGAGAGTGAAAAAGTTGGCTTAAAGCTCAACATTCAGAAAACGAAGATCATGGCATCTGGTCCCATCACTTCATGGGAAATAGATGGAGAAACAGTGGAAACAGTGTCAGACTTTATTTTGGAGGGCTCCAAAATCACTGCAGATGGTAACTGCAGCCATGAAATTAGGACACTTACTCCTTGGAAGAAAAGTTATGACCAGCCTAGATAGTATATTCGAAAGCAGAGACATTACTTTGCCTACTAAGGTCCATCTAGTCAAGGCTATGGTTTTACCTGTGATCATGTATGGATGTGAGACTTGGACTGTGAAGAAAGCTGATTGCTGAAGAATTGATGCATTCGAACTGTGGTGTTGGAGAAGACCCTTGAGGGTCCCTTGGACTGCAAGGAGATCCAACCAGTCCATTCTAGAGGAGATCAGCCCTGGGATTTCTTTGGAAGGAATGATGCTAAAGCTAAAACTCCAATACTTTGGCCACCTCATGCAAAGAGTTGACTCATTGGAAAAGACTTTGATGCTGAGAGTTATTGGGGGCAGGAGGAGAAGGGGACGACAGAGGATGAGATGGCTGGATGGCATCACTGACTCGATGGATGTGAGTCTGAGTGAACTCTGGGCATGGGTGATGGACATGGAGGCCTGGTGTGCTGCGATTAATGGGATCGCAAAGAGTCGGACACGACTGAGCTACTGAACTGAACTGAATCACAATTTAAGATAAGGAACCAATTGTGTGGTTAACTATTAATGTAATCTTCAGGAAGAGAAGCTCTGTTTTGCTGGCCTAGGCCAGAGCCCTCTCCACCGTAAGCAGTCAGTACCTATCTGTTGAATGAATCCTAGATGCATTTCAGTCACCTGGGTGTTAATTATCCTGCACCTTACATATACAGAGCTGGAGATTTGGAGAGAAAAAGTAGCTTATGCATTGACACACAGTGAGTGAATGTAGGGTAGCCAGAGTTAAAAAAAAAAAAAAATACAGTGTGACCAGTTAAAATTGTATTTCACATAAACAAGTGCTTATTAATTCCAAATGGCATGGGATTGACTCACACAGACAGCTCAAAGTAAGTGACATTTGACTTTGAACTATGTGATCTCAAAGTCCACCTCTTTCTAGTCCACCAGTAATGAGAGTGAACACCACTCCTATACTGAAAGCTTTGTTGGTGATTATACCAGCACCAACCTCTTGCCCTGTTAATAAAAGTTTTTGTTTTATTTTATGTTGTTTTGTTTTTAAATTCCTGCTTTGATGGAAAGTTAGTTGGTCTTAGATATAGACTAGTAGCCACTGGATTCCAAAAGTTTTATTAGAGTCTTTCTGGGATGCCTTGCCCAAATATAAGGTAAACTAAGAGAAAATGTACATTCTGCAGTATCAGGGAAATGAGTTAAAGGATTCTCCTCGGTCGAACTGCTCCCCACCCACTTCTGTGGTATTTTGAGCCACTCAGGAGCTGTGGCCCCTATCAGATGTTTATGTACGTCAAAGGTGATGCTTTATAGTTTATGAGTTTCCTCAGAGATACTCTGCCTTGTTCTGGAAACAAGATAACAGTGTGGTTCTGGCAATTTTCCTGAGCGATCTTTAGGGCTGTCCTGTGTGGTTAATTTGATCTGTGGAGCTGCTGCGTTATGGTAATTTTGAAACACGAGGTTTGCTTATCTGTCTGTCTATCCTGGGTGACAACGTTTAAACATTGGTTCAAAGGGCAGTACCAGGCGTTTCTTGAGGGACCTAGAAAGGCTCCTGTGTGCTCTGTCTGTCTGCCTGCCTGTTTATTTGCATGTATGTATGTATCTAATAGACACATGTAAGTCTTTTACTAGAGCATTAAGAGTGATTATCTTCTGAACAGTAAATTTTTGTTTTTACTTTATATCAATTTTTAAAACTTCGGACATAAGCAATATTATCTTTATGATAACCATGACAATAAAGACTGTTTTCTTTTGGAGAGAACCGTTTCAGCCTTCCCTAACCTTGACCACTGGTTAGTCCTCATATCTGACACTCTTCAGTTTCTTCTTCTTCTCTACTCATGAAAGAAAAAGAAAAATAAGATAAAGTAGAGAATCTTCTAAAAGATTATTTAGTAAAAATTTTTTAAAAAATCAAACAGCTCTTAAAAAAGGAAAATGTAATATTGGTCAAAATTATCACAAAGAGATAGATAAATTCTCTGGTTTAATATAAATAGTGAAAACATGTAAATTCAGGATTTGATGTGCAGGCTCTTTTCAAACATATATTCCCAGAAGTTTATATGTCCATGTGGTTAAAAAAAAAAAATGAGAGCAGAGAGCACCTGCTGAAACCTTGAGCCTCAATCAGGAATACATATTACCATGGACAAGACAAGACTGTCATCTTTCTGTTCCTAATGGTTGGTTTTTACCCAACAATATAGGCCCATTGTCCAGATTGATTTTTCTTCCCTGCATCCCCCAAGCAGCTGCTCTCATTTATAAGGATTCTTGTTAAATTGTTTTTGGAACATTTTTAGCTGTAGAAAGCAAATGGAATGCAGAAGGCCTGGCAGGTTACCATGGAACGAATTTTTGTGCTTCAACTGTATTTTAGGCTTTGTGCCCCTAGCACAGACTGGGGTACAAGCAGAGTTATAGGAATAGTCACAGCACAGTATCTCTCTTGCTGCATTTCTTTTTCTTTTAAGTTTGAGGATAATTGCTTTATAGTGTTGTGTTGGTTTCTGCCATACAACACAAATCAATCATAGCTATATATCTATTCAGTTCAGTTCAGTTCAGTCACTCAATCATGTCTGACTCTTTGCAACCCATGAATCACAGCACGCCAGGCCTCCCTGTTCATCACCAACTCCCAGAGTTCACTCAAACTCACGTCCATTGAGTCGGTGATGCCATCCAGCCATCTCATCCTCTGTCGTCCCCTTCTCCTCCTGCCCCCAATCCCTTCCAGCATCAGAGTCTTTTCCAGTGAGTCAATTCTTTGCATGAGGTGGCTAAAGTACTGGAGTTTCAGCTTTAGCATCATTCCTTCCAAAGAACACCCAGGAGTGATCTCTTTTAGAATGGGCTGGTTGGATCTCCTTGCAGTCCAAGGGACTCTCAAGAGTCTTCTCCAACACCACAGTTCAAAAGCATCAATTCTTCGGCAATCAGCTTTCTTCACAGTGCAACTCTCACATCCATACATGACTACTGGAAAAACCATATATATCTATGTATATAGTTATTCAGTCACTCAGTTGTGTCCAGTTCTTTGTGACCCCATGGACTGCAGCATGCCAGGCTTCCTTGTCCTTCACCAACCCCCAGAGCTTGCTCAAACTCATGTCCATTGAGTCGGTGATGCCATCCAACCATCTCATCCTTCGTCATCCCCTTCTCCTCCTGCCTTCAATTTTTTCCAGCGTCAGGGTCTTTCCTAATGAATCAGCTCTTGGTATCAGTGGCCAAAGTATTGGAAGGTCATCATCAGTCCTTCCAATGAATATTTAGGATTGATTTCCTTTAAAATTGACTAGTTTGATCTCCTAGCTGTCCAAGGGACTCTCAAGAGTCCTCTCCAACACCAGAGTTCAAAAGCATCAATTCTTTGGCGCTCAGCCTTCTTCATGGTTCATCTCACTCATCCATACATGACTACTGGAAAATAATAACTTTGACTAAATGGACCTTTCCAAAATTCTAATTTGCCCAATGCTGATCTTCTCTTCTCTTCTCTTCTCAGTCTTCTCACCTGATTTTCCTCTGGAAAGCACTGCCTTGAGTTTCCTAAGGTCTACAAAGTTTAGTGAAATAGCTCTTTTAGTTTTTATTTACACTTTATTTCGGCCCTTTCTACCTTGGACACAAAGTTGCATCCATGGGAGCTGGACTAAAGGACACCATGATCCACTGCCTCTCTTGACTTTCTTCCCTCCCCATTGCCCACTGTGATCCTTTGTTCTTGGGCCAACGTTGAGGATGTAGACTCTTGTGTATGTCTGGATGAGTTTTTTCTTTCCCAGAAGGCTCTTCAGTTTTTTAGGCAAATATGCCTATTGTGGGTCATCCTGCCAGCCTTTTAAACATGCTCAGACATACTTGGATTTCAAGATGAATATGGCACAGAGTTCCAAACCCACTCTGCTTTCCATGAATTTGGATTTGGGGTTCCAGATATAACAAAGTGGCTTACTGGGATAGAAATGTAAGAACTCTAGCCAGCACTTAAAGCTGACAGTATGTCCTGTGTGTAGGTGGAGACAGTGGGTCTTCTTTTTCAGGATAGTCATTTAAGTGATCCCAAGTTATTAGGCAAACAAAAGGTACACATGCACCCATTGCCCCAGGAGAAGAGTGAAGCAGAATCTTAATATAAGACATCTCTCAAGACCCCTTGGTGTGCATGGCTGGTTGCTGGAGAAAAGGTAGATAAGTTTGCGTAGATGCCAAGCAACCCCCTGGGAAAGAAAAGAAGGCAGAAAACCTTTTAAATAGAAATTCATTAGAAACTTTTTGATGGATTGGGATGGCTCTGATTGAAATTTTCCTGCAGTTTTAAAGGATAATGGACTAGAGGAGATGAGGGCCCTGGTCTGATGGATTCATAGGATAGTGGGGAGTTCTGCATCACATGGCTAAGGCTGGAAGTCCTCCCTGGGACTCCCTCTGATCTAGAGGTCAGCCTTTGGAAAAAGACTGTCAACATGTGGACTGCTGGCTCTCTCTTTAAAGCCCAGTGTGGCAATACCTCAGTCTCAGCATGGTCTGGGATAGCAGGAGCATCAGTTCACAAGAAGATAATGTCCTTTGGCCTATGGAGGACCCATGGCAGCAACCAAAGTGAAAGTCTCTTCTAGCGAGTGCTTGGAATCAAAACTGACTTTTTGAACTCAGTAGGCACCTGACTTTTTTGGCAATTCATGTCAGTTGTGGGTCAAGGAAGTGAGAAGGGCTCAAGATTGAGGTTCTGGACTTATTAATAACTTGTAGATGGGGCTAAAACAATTAACTGCTAAAATTAGCACTATGACTGCTTTTATGCCTACAAACTGATAATGCCAGTCATATGGGTAATACAAGCAGAAAGAAAAGGCTCACTCACCTGCTGTTAGTTTTAAGATTATTATCCACTACAATTTAGGGCTCAGATGAGGTTGCATATTTATGCTTTTTAAAAGTAGAAGTTAATATGATCATTTGCTCTACCCTGCTAATCTCTTTAATAAGCTAGATCCATTCCAACAGGTCTTTGGAATTAATCCCAATCATGTCCTCTTTGGCTGGTGTCACTCACAAGTTCTTGCCCTGTGATTCTTGGCTCTTTGATTTGAGTCCGTCTCTAGACCTCAACTATCCTTGTCTGCCTGGCCCTCTTGGACTGTTCTGAGCTAAATTGTCTAGACTGACAGAGATGCACTTTTTCCAGCCAAGCCTTTAACAGATAGATGCCCAACTTGCTCCTGCCCTCATTTCCTGCTACTGAGCTGCCTCCTTGTGAGTGGTGGAGGATAAGCTGCAGCACTTGCAAAACAGGCCAAAGAGTTCACTCCAGTGCCCTATATCTCTGTGCCAAGCACTAGTCTTTTTGAGCTATTTCACACCCTGCTGCTTCACCTGGGGAATGTGAAGATTCAACTAGAAGGTCCTGCTGTGCATTTTGATTTAAGAAGCAATCATTATTTTTTGTGCTGGTGGTATTTGTATTGAGATGCATATACAGAAACAAAAAATGTTTACTTCAAATGAAATGTCAATTTTTGCCTTGGAGTATTCATAGTACATTCAGAGCTCTCAGTTTTTGACAGGATCATGATGATATGGAATTTTTTAGAAGTTAAACCCTTCAAAAAATGAAGTTTTTTTTTTTTTTTCAAAAAAAAATGTATTTCCCCTTCTCATGAGGGAAAGATGGAGGTTGATTAGAAAGTTGATACAATGGAAAGAAATGCTGAAATCCTGGTATTAATTTTACCTTAAAAATCTGGAGTTTTTATTCACATCAACTTGATAATATAAGCAAAAGCAATGGAGAAATTTGCCCAAGACTTGGCCTTCCCACCTTTATTCAAATTACTGTCTTTATTACTTTCCATATCTTAACAAAGGAAAAACTGAAAGTAAGGGAGGTGTGCGCGCCACAATGACTGCACTCATACCTTCCATCACTGAAAATGAGAATGAGCAAGCAATTTGTTTTTCCATATTCAGAATCATATTCAAGAAAAAAAAAAACCTCAATTTTTAATGGCATTAAGATTAGAAGCAATCAACAAAGGCAAGGAAATTCACTGTGGAGGAAATGAAATTCCACCTTAAATCACAAACCCAAGAAAACATAGTCTACTGGTTTGATCATATCAGGAATCCCCTGCCCAAACTCAAAAACAATCTCTTTTCCCTGTAACAGATCTTTTTAGTCATGCCAAAAAGGTATGTCTCATGCACACAATCATGAAGATATTCTTTTTAATCAAATTCTTAAGAAGCTCATTAAGTTAGGACCACTTGTATGTTTCTTTGAGATGCTTTTGACAAGAAATATAAACTAAAAAAACTTTCTAAGTTTCAAACCTGAAAAGATTGTGTTTTATTTTTCTTTGGGTGGCAGGGGAGTGGGAAGGAGGCTAGTCAGTAAAGACAGGTCTACTTTTTATCTTTAGTGAAATCTCGATGAGTAAACTGAAAGGAAGATTGGGTTGGGGTTTATGCAAACTCAGTTTCTTCCTCTCTACTCCTCTGCGCTGCTCTGCCTGCAGAGAGATTTACCTTTGCATCTCTCTATTCCTGCTCTTTACTCTCAGAACACTGCTAGTCTGTCCTGGGCAGTTCTAGTATTTCTTGTATGAACTTGTTCTGGAATGGACAAATTCAACATTTCTTAGGATCAACCTATAAAAGCAGAGTCTCTAAACAAAAATATAACAAGACTTAGTTTTCCTTCAAACCAACGTGAACATGAATCATTTGATGCTATGTGGCCGTAAATGTCAAGAAATATTTATTAGATGCCCATTTATATAACTGAATGAAATAAAATGTACAGTGAATACCATAGGCACAGTCCTGACCCTAAAAGGGACAGTTGATAACAATGATAGTAAGAGCAACTGCCACTTAGCAGGTACTTACCACGTGCCAGGCATTTATAGTCTCATTTAATCCCTGCATGCATGCTAAAGTGCTTCAGTCATGTCTGACTCTTTGCAACCCTATGGACCATAGCCCACCAGTCTCCTCATCTATGGGATTCTCCAGGTGAGAATACTGGAGTGAATTGCTTTGCCCTCCTCCAGGGGTTTAATCCCTATAGCCACTGTAATAATTAGAAACTATTATGACTCTTTATGGAGAAAGAAACTAAGGTTAGGAGACATTAAGCAATTTGCCCAAGGTTGCATGATGTACACTGTTCTCATCTCTGAAGAACACACTACTGTGTTCACCTTGAGCCTAAGTGAAGATTGAGCTTGTAGGACTGGAGATAGCCCCTTCTCCACCTGGGTGCTGGATTATAAATAAATAGGTGCATAGGGTCTTGGGATGGAGAGGAAAGTAGAGAAAAGAACAGTATTTCTTCTCCACATGGTCTGATACTGGTCTCCTGGCATGACTCCCTAGAGAGAAATAAGGAGCAAGAGGATACTAAAGGAAGTAGAATATATCTATATAGGGTTTTTTGTGTGTGAGTGAGGGAGGAGGAAGTTTATAAAAAATATATATTCTAGTTAAAAATTTGAACAATGGAAAATGTATAAAATAATCTTACAAAAAGATTTCTGTTAATGGTTTATGTATATTCTTCTAGATTTTTCCCCACATATTAAAAATGCCCTCAATGAGATGATAACCATTTTATATTTCCACCATCAGCATAAGAGAGTCTCTATCTTCCCATACTTTTGCCAGTACTAGCTATTATTAATCTCTTTAATATGTGCCAGTGTAATGGGTGAAAATTCTATCTTCTTATTTTTATTTAAGTTTCTTTCATTGTTACTAAGATTCAACATCTTTTCTTATGTTTATTTAGCTACTTGCATTTTCCTTCTGTGAATTCTATCTTCTTTTTCTATTAGGAATTTAATGATTTTCTTATTGATTTTGATGAATCCCTTGTATGTTAGGGATAGTTTAGCATTTGTCTGTTATACATATTGCAAATTTTGTTTCCTAATTTGTCTTTGTCCTCATTTTCTTCTTCTGCCTCTCCTCTTCCTCCTTCCTCTCCACCATGCCTGTCTCTCTCCTTTCCCAATATAGGTGTTTTAAATTTTCATGTCAAAAGTTTTTTATGACCTTTGAACTTCACATATTTATTAGAAAGGCTTGCTTCCAAGAGTATGCAAGTATCAATTCATGCTTTCTTCTAGTAACTTTATTTGATCTAACTTCAATTCACTCAAATTTAGTTAGGAATCCATGTTTTCAGGTAAAATCATTTGCTTTAAAATGTGTATACTTTTAATGTGAGCCAGAACAACCTCTGTGGTCAGGTTTGGCTGTGGACTGCCATTTTGTGGCTTCTAGTTACAAAGATTTCACATAAGAAATTAAACAAGAACAGATACTGTTACTTTGTTGATAGGTGAAAGGAGTATATACAGCTTGTAATTAAATGCAGGGGAAACTGTATAACAACCTGTTTGAAGGTAATAGCCTTCAAGCTCTATCTCCTGAGGAAGATTACATAACTGAGATTCTCTTTCAGATTCTGCATCTGCCAAATAGAGAAGTAATAGGTTTCAGGGAGCATTAATTGTGTTCTGTCCTCGTATGGGCTCTGGCACATGGGTTCATGTTTGGGAACACATGTAAGAATTAAAGATTTTGAAATTAAAAATAAATAAATAAATAATAAAATTTTTAAAAAAATTATGAGGGGTTTTAGTGAATTACAAATATGATCTCTACCACTCCCATAGTCATCTTTGTGGCATATTCTAAGCTTGTTTCAGAAAGAACTTACTAAAGTGGAGGTTCAGTTAAAGTCAAGTAGTGGTTATGGGTCCCCAGTTTGTATGTGGTTTAGTGAGGGACGCTTTTGGAGATATGGAAAAAGCATTAGAAATGGTCCACTCTCAGGAAGTCTCCAACTTGGTTAGGAAAATTAGATTTGCATTCAGAAAACAGATAAGGATTCTATAAATGGCACCAAATGGATGTAGGTATGTTTTAAATCATGAATATAAAGTTGTAGAGGTGATGAAATTGAAGGCCTTGAAGAATGTGTAGGATTTGTGTGTACCAAGAAAAGGGCATTCCAGGCCTGGACAACAGCATGAACAGAGACATAGACATGGGATTGCATGGGTCATTGTGCTTTTTTGCAGATGGTAGAGGAGAGAGAGAAGAGGTGTGATGGGACAGAGAGGAAGGGTCCAGGCCAAATATGCTGCAGCAGATACACTGAACTTGATAACCACAGAAGATTGCCCTTATGGACTGAGTATTTCGGATGGAGAGGCACAAGAGTGTATGCTAGTGCAAAGTTTGGTCACAGGGGCTGATCAGTAATTGGGAATTATAGGCATTCACATGGAAGCTGAAGTTGTAGCTGTGGATGAAAGTATAACATTATCAATAGCATTTACTGTCATTAACATATAATATGTCACTAACATAAAACATGATATCAAGCATTTTTTTACATTATCATTTATCACAAGCATTACAACAACCGTAGTAAGTTCTAGGTGTCATTTTACAGATTAAAACATTGAGATAGAGAGAGACTAAAAGACTTGCTGTAGAAGAGACAGATATCTTCAATAACACTACAATGTCTGCCTCTTCAGGATCTTTCTTTAGAAAAGCCACTCATAAAATCAGTCCAGACAGCGGCCACATTTCAAAGTATAGATGCCAAGTTTTCACCCTCTTCTGAACGCACCTTAGGACATAAATCAAGATGAGGATGGGGTCACAGTGTCTTGGTGACATTTGTAGTTTCACTATATGATCAACCTTCCAGAGGATTAGAAATGTGAAACAACAAGGTTCACAGAGCAGAAAAAAGTCTATTCAGGTAAAAAATTGTTCATTTTTTGACTGAGTGATTTTTCTCTGGTCATTGAGTCATGATTGCTTAATGTTGCCAGGTGCTTCAATAATTCCCTCTTTCCTTTTTTGACTATTAGGTACTTTCTCTCACTTTTCCTACTCGATTTTGGGGATTTTTAGATTCTAAGTTACTATTGCGGAGAGGGCAATGGCACCCCACTCCAGGACTCTTGCCTGGGGAATCCCATGGATGGAGGAGCCTGATAGGCTGCAGTCCATGAGGTCGCTAAGAGTCGGACATGACTGAGCGACTTCCCTTTCACTTTTCACTTTCATGCATTGGAGAAGGAAATGGCAACCCACTCCAGTGTTCTAGCCTGGAGAATCGCAGGGACGGGGGAGCCTGGTGGGCTGCCATCTATGGGGTCGCACAGAGTCGGACACGACTGAAGTGACTTAGCTTAGCTTAGCTTAAGTTACTATAGAGGAGAGAAAACCATTGATTGTTATAACTATGTAATATTTAGGTAAATCAAGTCAAAGAATAACCAAGAATCTTGCCCAAGACAACAAAGTTAATCTCTCTTAGCAATAGGACTGAGACATCTAAACATTCGTCTTTGGATTTTTATTATCCAAGCACATTTAAAGCACTGACTTCTGGGATATTGTACTAATTTCTTTCCTGAGAACTAATAAATGTAGCTTTAAGAATTCTCAAGTTCCTAAAAGCAAAGGAGGTCATTCTGTTGATAGCCCTTGGCCAGTCAAATGGTCACTTGATAGAAAATTGAGGAGACAGGAAGTCTGACAGATCATTTTCCTTAAGTTTACCTCTTCAAAAGGCACTTATGAGAAAGTTCTTTTCTAAAATGAGCGGAAATCCGTTTTCCTAGAATACTGACTCATGAATCTAAGGCTGAAATCAAATCTAGTGTTTAATAATGTGAACCCAGAATGAGCCTTGGATCCACTGCTTTACCAAAGGAGCATAGCCTCCATGACTATTTTGGATTGCCCATTTTTCATTTGTATTTTCAGAACAGATAGTGCACAATATTTCAGATATGGAATATGAATGGCCACCTTGTGCCAATGCAAACAGAAACCCTGCTACATGTTGTTTTCGGGATTTTTTTAAAGGACAACCAAAGATCAGTTTATTTATTTGATGTACCCATGTTTTCATGAAAATATCTCATTTGGGTTTGTAAGAATTATTTAGTAGACATATAGATTTGATAGATAATGTACTAGCAAACTGTTGTTTGCACTCCCATACTATGTATCAAATTTACCAACTTGTCTTCAGCCCCGCTATAGCTACCCAGGTCCAAGCCAGTCACTATCATCTCTTGCCTGGGCCACCATAATTGCCTTCTGGCTAGATTTGTAGCAGCCTGAATATTTTTTCAATCAAAAGCCACTTCATATTCTATCCTGCTCAAAACCTCCCATGACTTATAAAACCCTTAGTAACCAAGCCTTTGCTCCCTTTCCAGTCTTGTTTTGTTCTACACTTGCCCCTGCCCTCTGGCCTCCATTTGGTTTTAAAACTTAACCAAGGTCTTCCTCCCTAATGCTGTTGCACAGTTGGTTTCCTCTTCCTGCAAAGCTGCCCCTCTCACTTGGTATGACAGCCTGTTTCTCCTCTTTATCTCAACTTCATGTCAGTGCCACAGAGAAACCTTCCCTCGGCACCCTATCTAAGTGGGACCCACCATTTTTAATCCATTTCTTTGTCCTGTTTGTTCCTTTTATACTATTTATATTTATTTGTTACCTATTTTATTTTCTTTTTATTTGTTTTTCTTACTGGAAAATTTGAAAGTTCTTTGGTTACAGGGCTATCTCTGTTAATTCACTAGCATTCACTTAGCACCTGGTACCATGCCAGGAACACAATGGGTTCTTCTACATATTGATTTCCATGTGTTTCAAAAAAGGAACACAATGCATTTTTGCTAGTAATTTTTTGAAAATAAAAGAATAGTTTGAGATCTGATTGTTGTCAGCAAGCTTGACTTTGAGAAGACAAGCAAGTTTGGGTTGGTAATATAGGTAACCAAGACATGTCTGTGTGTCATTTGAGACACTGGTCTCTAGGCTAAAATGTTATCGTTCCCTGATTAATCAGTAGATACTTGTATTGGTATAATTACAATACTTCTTTATTCAATTACCAAGAGCTATAGGAAAATCAAGTGTGTTGAAAAGAAAACAAGATAAGGAAGGGTCTGGAAACCACAGAGGTTTATACTAGAAGGCTGTAAAGAAAAGGAGGAACAGAAGACGAGAATTTTAATGTCAACTGAGCATAGAATTATTAAAAAAGGAGATGAATATCAAAGTGTTGTTATATGGAAGAGGTATTTTATTTATTCTAAATTGTTTCAGAAAAAGAACTAAACATCAGAGAAACATATTTCAGATCATCATAAAGAAGAACTTGCACAGTTACCCCAAAATAAACTTCCTTGTTAAGAACTAAGTTTTTTGTCATGACAGATACTTGGGCCAGGCCAATAACATCTTCAAATATATTGGTGTGGAAATTCTTACACATAGTGACTTGTACAAAATAAACATCCAATTCATGTTGATATATAATTGCAACTAGGTAAAGTGATGGACATGTTAATTAACTTGATTGTGGTAATAATTTGACCATATATGCAAACGTCACATTGTGTACCATAAACATGCATGGTTTTTATCGGTCAAGTACAGCTTCGATAAAACTGGGAAAAATAATCTTTGGTAAATAAAGGCATGTATTCTAGTGCAAGCTTAGGCCAGGTGGCTACAGAGGTCAAGAAGAATGCTGATACTCCTTGATGTGTCTGGCATCTTCTCTGTACCAATGTCAGAGATACAGAGAGGGCAGTCAGCCCTTGCTCCTTGCCTTAACAGAGGATTTTAGAGGAGGTAAAAACCCCTGAGCTGATGCTGAAGTTTTCTTAGAGGAGTTGTATGAATTGGTCCTCAGGGAATTAAGAAAAACAGGATAGAGAGACTGTAACATTTCAGAGAATTGGTACAAAGGTCCAGAGATAACACTGAGCATGACATAAGGGACAGTGAGCAAACAAGCTGGTTAGAGTAATACATGCCCCCAGGGGCAGGAAGAAATGAGGCAGCAGGCACATAGAAGCCAGACTGGGGAGTTTGGGCTTGACGCAGGAGACACATGGAAGTTCTGTAAATTATTAAGCAGAGAAGGGACATCATCACAATGTGTGAGGAACATTTGCCTGATAAAGGCTCACCACAAAGAGCTGTGCCTTTTAAACTGGGGTGCACTACCCTCACACTCATACACCAAAATATTGGCCAAGCATTAATTTTACTCGAAGGTTTTGAGGTAAAGATAATTTAACTTGTAAGTGATTGATGATATTATCTTATACCAAGCAAGTATGATAAAACCTAAGACTTCAGAGAAATTCTCTGCACGTGGCAGAGTGGCTGTGGGTTCTGTTCCAGGGGCTACCTAGCTCTCTTAGACTCTGTGTGGAAGTTGGTCCTTGGATGGGAAAGTGTGAACAGCCCATGAGAGCAGGTGAAAGAGCAGGATGTCTTCTGGTTAATAAACACGGAGAATGTGCTTCTCTGGGCACTGTGCTAAGTGTTGCAGGGTAGAAAGGTGAAGGCAATGCTGCTCTGGAGTAGCTGTTCATCTCATGGGGGAGACAGGTACATAAACAGGTAACTTCAATATATTTTGGAAACCAATAAAAAACCAACTCTGCCCAGAAGGGTGCCTTGGGATAGTATAGGAAACAGCTAGAGAATTTAGTGGCAAATTGAATGCACAGGCTAAAAGGAATGAAACAAAGACCAGACCAGGATTTCTATCCTGGGAGGCCCAAAGAATGAAGCTGCTGCTAACAGAAAAAGGTAGAGATGTGATGGGCCAGGTGGCCCAGTAGTGGCTGTTACTAAACAACTTCTGTTTAGTACAGACGAGAACTCATGCCTGGGAAGAAAACATATGAAAAAGACAAACACCCACTTAGAGAACTTGCTTGCACCCACACTGTCTGACCTCGCTCTGTAGCTCTCCCACCTACCTGTGTTGATGAGCTCATTTACATCAATGATTCTAAGACCCAGGTTCTGATACTTTCCAATTTTTAACTTACCCTTCCTTTTGAGAAGAAAACCAATTGAAAACTCCAGACTAACCTTTTCAATAAAGAACCTAGAATCCTGCAGCTTCTGATAAGAATTAGAACGAAGATCTAATTCATAGAAGTGGAATATACTTTGCAGAAGTTGGCATTTGAACTATACGTATGACTTAGATTTCCAGTTTTTTTATAGAAAAAATTGTAGCAAACTCAAAACATAGTTTCTGCCTTTCTTACAGAGCAGTGGTTTACATTCATTGAATTGAATTGAATTGAAAAACAGTGGCGCACTGGTAAATGAAGTCATTTGTTATTGATAATGGTTTTAAAGTAATTGTTGTTTAGTCACTAAATCATGTCTGATTCTTTTGTGACCCCATGGACTATAACCTGCAGAGGTTCTCTGTCCATGGGATTTCCCAGGCAAAAATACTGGAGTAGGTTGCAGTTTCCTTCTCCAGGGGATCTTACTGACCCAGGGATTGAACCCATGTCTCCTGCATTAGCAGGCAGATTCTTTACCACTGACCCACCTAATAATCACAAGTAACTAGCTATTGTTACTTGTTGCTGTGCACTCTTCTAAATCAGCAATAGTGCAAGAGGTGAATTTATTTAATTGTCACACAACCTAATTTGGTGGACATTGTTATTATCTGTGTTTTATGGATGAGATAAATGAAGTAGGAGAGGTGAACCTATCTGTCCAAAGCAATATAGTTAGAAAGTGGCAGAAGCTTGATTAAGAACTCCATGCTTAAAAGCTCAAACACTGTGCTTGACTTGCTAACAATACTAATAATCATTGCAAATGATTTATATACATACATTTTTAAATGGTTATTCCTATGTAGCTCTCTCAGTAGGTATTCCCTTAAGTAGGAGTGGGAGAGAACAAGTAGGTTACATTGAGAATACCAGAAATTACACCCATCTCAGGTAAACCCATAGGAGTATATGGTGCCCAGACATGTCATCTGAGTGCACATCTCAGCAGAAAAAAACTTTTCAGACTTCTGACAGAAAGGGAATCGATGCTCAGTTAAATTCCACACAGCATTTGCAATAACTCAGGGAACAACATTTTGAGTGTATTGCCAATTAACAGGAGCATATGCCACATTTTGGAGCAAATTTATCTCAAAGGATTTCAGAAGTGTGGGCCAACTTTAGATGGTTATTTCAAGCTATGAGCAGATCACGCTCAGCAGTTGGTCTTTTAGAGACTGCATCAGACCTGGTTTGTGCACCTCCCAGGTTTACTCAACCCTGCCTGCCCTCCAGGTCCTCACTGTTCTCACTGCTTGGTCCGTGGAATGCCCTGGCCAGCACCATCAGCTAATACCACACCTGCTGCCACTCCCTCCTCAGAGTGATCGCAGGCCTCTTTGTTGGGCCTGTTGGGAACACAGACAAGATCTGACCAGACCTACAGAAGCTTTGACTTGTCCCATCACTCTGGTCTCAAATGAAGCATCTTACTGTAAGGCATGGTCTCCGGCTTCTTCAGTAGCTGGCTGGGCAAACCAAGAAGGGCAGGAGAGTTAATGTTCCATGAAGCAAACTTTGACCATTGAGACATGGACGGTGGAAAGGAGGGGATAATTCCTCCCCTTGATGAACTGTTTTAAAGCACTATGGTTTCAAAGAGCCTGTTTGAAATATTAATATATCCTATGCAACTGGGCAGTCAACTGTGTTTCCTTGTAAACCTGGCCAGTTTGTTAATGCAGCAGCTTGTATTTGCTTCCTCTCCTTTCCGACCACATGTTCCTTTCCCTCTCACTTTTGCTGCCCTAAGATTGTACCACCTCATAAAACTTCAGACTTTGTTTTCTTAGAAACTTGGGCTAAGTCAGACTAATTACACACTATATAAATGGCTATTGATCTTATACACACATGTGCCCTCAGATAATCTCTCTTCAAGAAATTTCCTGCTCCTCAAATTCTACTACTTATTTCATTTCTCTCTTTCAGCCATTCTCCAAAGTATTGGTTATACAGGAGTTATAAAGATAATGAAAAACCAACTTTCTAAAAAAAATACTTTCTGATTGCTGGTAATGAATGAAGTTTAGGAAACATGTAGACCTTTAGAAGCCTGTTAAAATAGGAAATAGAAGTGGCAAAAGCACTGAACAAAAGTGCTTTGTTTAAATCTTAGGGGGAAAGTATTCAGTCTTTTACCACTGAATATGTATGTCCGTGAGGTGGCAGAGTTGGACATGACTGAGTACAAACAAACACAAACACACACAAACACACACACACACATATGACATTAGATGTAAGTTTTACATAGATGTCTTTTGTCAACACAAGGATGTTCTCATCTATTCCTAGTTATCTGAGAGATTTTTTTAAATCATGAATAGGTGTTAAATTATATCAAATGCTTTTTTCTGTATCTGTTGAGATTATCATATGATTTATTCCTTTGTTCTATTAATATGGTGACCTACATTAATTTTTTGAATATTAGACTAATCTTGCAACCATAGGATGTACGTTACTTGGTCATAACATATCATTTTTATATCTTACTGAATTTGATTTGTAAATATTTTGTTCAGGCTTTTTGCATTTAAGCTAGTGGGGAATATTGATCTATATTTTTCTCTTTGTGATGTCTATCTGATTTTGGTATCAGAGTAATACTGGCCTTATAAAATGAGTTTGAAAGTGATCCCTCCTCCTCAATTTGTATTTTATAAAAAATATTTAATTTTCTATATAATATTTAATAGAATCCCTGTGAAGAATTTGGGCTTGAAATTTTCTTCATGACAAGGTTTATATTATGAATTCAGTTTTTTTAGTAGATATAGTACTACTCAGTTTCCTATTTCTTCTTGCAAGTGTTTTAGTAATTTGTGACTTTCAAGGAATTTATCCCTCTTGTTTGGCTGTCAAAAATTTCGGCGTAAAGTTGCCAACATTTCCTAATTACCCAGGAAATGTTCCTAATTACCCTTTTAATATGTATAGGATCTGTATTGGTGTTTTCGTTCACATTTTTTATTTTGGTGACTTGAATTTGCTCTCTTTTTGTCTAATTATAGCTAGAGGGTTATGAATTTTGTTAATTTTTAAAAGAAGCAGCTCTGGTTTCAGTGATTTTATCTGTAGTTTTTTTTTTTTTTTTTTTGAATGATTTTTGCTCCTGTGTTTATTATTTTCTTACTTCTACTTACCAACCTGTAAGGAAACCATTGTCTAGTGGATTCATTTGTATCTCTAAGGAAAGTCCACTAGACTATTTCTAATACCACTTGGGATTTTATTACAAATGGCAGTTTTTCAAAAGTAAACTACCAGAATATAGAAAGGCCACTGCAAACACAGCAATCCAAACAAGATGAAAAGGCAGAGAAATACTCAGCAGGTAAAGGAACATGATAAATGCCCACCAAACTGAACAAAAGAGGAGGAGATAGGGAGTCTACCTGAAATAGAATTCCGAATAATGATAGTAAAAATGATCCAAAATCTTGAAAACAAATTGGAGTTACAGATAAATAGCCTGGAGACAAGGATTGAGAAGATGCAAGAAATGTTTAACAAGGACGTAGAAGAAATAAAAGAGTCAATCAATAATGAATAATGCAATAAATGAGATCAAAAACACTCTGGAGGGAACCAACAGTAGAAGAATGGAGCCAGAAGATAGGATAAGTGAGGTAGAACTTAGAATGGTGGAAATAAATGAAGCAGAGAGGAAAAAAGAAAAAAGAATTAAAAGATGAGGACAACCTCAGAGAACTCTAGGACAATGTCAAATGCCCCAACATTCAAATGAGAAAAATACTTGCCATGAGAAAAATATTTGCCATGAGAAAATACTTGAGGAGATAATAGTTTAAAACTTCCCTAAAATGGGGAAGGAAATAGTCACCCAAGTCCAAGAAACCCAGAGAGTTCCAAAAGGATAAACTCAAGGCAAAACACCGCAAGACACATATTAATCAAATTAACAAAGATCAAACACAAAGAACAAATATTAAAAGCAACAAGGGAAAAACAACAAATAACCCATAAGGGGATTCCTGTAAGGACAACAGCTGATCTTTCAATAGAAACTCTTCAGGCCAGGAGAGAATGACAGGACATACTTAAAGTGATAAAAGAGAAAAACCTACAACCCAGATTACTGTACCCAGCAAGGATATCATTCAAATATGAAGGAGAAATCAAAAGCTTGACAGATAAGCAAAAGCTGAGAGAATTCAGCACCACCAAACCAGCTCTCCAACAAATGCTAAAGGATCTTCTCTAGACAGGAAACACAGAAAAGGTATATAAACTTGAACCCAAAACAACAAAGTAAATGGCAACAGGATCATACTTATCAATAATTACCTTAAATGTAAATGGGTTGACTGCCCCAACCAAAAGACAAAGAGCTGAATGGATACAAAAACAAGACCTCTATATATGCTGTCTACAACAGTCGCACCTCAAAACAAGGAACACATACAGACTGAAAGTGAAGGTCTGGGAAAAGATATTCCATGCAAATGGAGATCAAAAGAAAGCAGGAATAGCAATACTCATATCAGATAAAATAGACTTTGAAATAAAGGCTGTGAAAAGAGACAAAGAAGGACACTACATAATGATGAAAGGATCACTCCAAGAAGAAGATATAACAATTATTTGTGCACCCAACATAGGAGCACCACAATATGTAAGGCAAATGCTAACAAGTATGAAAGGGGAAATTAACTATAACACAATAATAGTGGGAGACTTTAATACCCCACTCACACCTATGGATAGATCAACTAAATGGAAAATTAGCAATAACACAAACTTTAAATGATACAATGGACCAAGTTAGACCTAATTGATATCTATAGGACATTTCACCCCAAAACAATGAATTTCACCTTTTTCTCAAGTGCATATGGAACCTTCTTCAGGATAGATCACATCCTGAGCCATAAGTCTAGCCTTGGTAAATTCAAAAAAAATTGAAATCATTTCAACCATCTTTTCTGATCACAATGCAGTAAGATTAAATGTCAATTACAGGAAAAAAACTATTAAAAATTCCAACTTACGGAGGCTAAACAACACGCTTCTGATAATCAACAAATCACATAAGAAATCAAAATATGCATAGAAATGAATGAAAATGAAAACACAACATCCCAAAACCTATGGGACACTATAAAAGCAGTGCTCAGGGGAAGGTTCATAGCAATACAGGCTTACCTCAAGAAACAAGAAAAAAGTCAAATAAATAACCTAACTCTACACCTACAGCAATTAGAAAAGGAAGAAATGAAGAACCCCAGGGCTAGTAGAAGGAAAGAAATTATAAAAATTAGGGCAGAAATAAATGCAAAAGAAACAAAAGAGACCCTACATAGCAAAAACCAACAAAGCTAAAAGCTGGTTCTTTGAGAAGATAAATAGTTGACAAACCATTAGCCAGACTCATCAAGAAACAAAGGAAGAAGAATCAAATCAACAAAATTAGAAATGAAAATGGAGAAATCACAACAGACAACACAGAAATACAAAGGATCATAAAAGACTACTATCAGCAACTATATGCCAATAAAATGGACAACTTGGAAGAAATGGACAAATTCTTAGAAAAGTATAACTTTGCAAAACTGAACCAGGACGAAATAGAAAATCTTAACAGACACACCACAAGCACGGAAATTGAAACTGTAATCAGAAATCTTCCAGCAAACAAAAGCCCAGGACCAGACAGTTTCACAGCTGAATTCTACTAAAAATTTAGAGAAGAGCTAACATCTATCCTACTTAAACACTTGAAGAAAATTGCAGAGGAAGGTAAACTTCCAAACTCATTCTGTGAGGCCACCATCACCCTAATACCAAAACCAGACAAAGAGGCCACAAAAAAGAAAACTACAGGCCAATATCACTGATGAACATTAGATGCAAAAATCCTTAACAAAATCCTAGCAAACAGAATCCAACAACATATTAAAAAGATCATACATCATGACCAAGTGGGCTTTATCCAAGGGATGCAAGGATTCTTTATCTGAAAATCAATCTATATAATACACCACATTAACAAATTGAAAGATAAAAACTTTATGATTATCTCAATAGATGCAGAGAAAGCCTTTGACAAAATTCAACATCCATTTATGATTTAAAAAAAAAAAACCTCCAGAAAGCTGGAATAGAAGGAACATATCTCAACACAATAAAAGCTGTATATGACAGACCGACAGCAAACATTATCCTCAATGGTGAAAAATTGAAAGCATTTCCCCTAAAGTCAGGAATAAGACAAGGGTGCCCACTCTCACCATTACTATTCAACATAGTTTTGGAAGTTTTGGCCACAGCAATCAGAGAATAAAAAGAAATAAAAGGAATCCAGATTGGAAAAGAAGTAAAACTCTCACTGTTTGCAGATGACATGATCCTCTACATAGAAAACCTGAAAATTACTAGAGCTAATCAATCAGCATGATATTACCAATGTAATGGACCAGGATGATATCATGTGGAAGGGAAACATGATCAAGGTCCCTGCAAACTAAACTGTGACAGTGCTTTAGAGTTACTATACCCCTGAGGTAGGACAGAGAAGGTGCTCTGCTGGCCTCGCCAGCTGAAAGCAGGGTGGTCCTTATTGACAGCTGGAGAAAAAGGCATTCCCCTGATCAACAGCTGCATATCAGGTACAAACTGCTACTGCTGCTGCTAAGTCACTTCAGTCATGTCCGACTCTGTGTGACCCCATAGACGGCAGCCCACCAGGCTCCCCCGTCCCTGGGATTCTCCAGGCAAGAACACTGGAGTGGGATGCCATTTCCTTCTCCAATGCATGAAAGTGAAAAGTGAAAGGGAAGTCGCTCAGTCGTGTCCGACTCTTCGCGACCCCATGGACTGCAGCCTACCAGGCTCCTCTGTCCATGGGATTTTCCAGGCAAGAGTACTGGAGTGGGGTGCCATCGCCTTCTCCAATCAGGTACAAAAGGATGTGTTAATTTGCTCAAGCAAATTAATGTACCACATCTGGGTACGGAACTTTCAATTGGCGTAGATACGTGGTTAAGCTTACCATTAAACAGGGTCATTCTCCAGAGTCTTCTAAAGAGGTCAGATAGGCTAGTTGAATAGGCATATGGTGGGAATCACCACCCCTGCCTCTCTTAAGGCCTCGATGGCACTACTCTGCAATCCCTCCAGCAGGGCGGCATCACTTTTGACTTACTATTTTCCTAAGTAGAAATCGTTCCAGTGGCTTCCACCTGGCCTTTTTCACAGGTTAAGGAATCAAGGTGGGGATTGTGTACATATATATATAGATATATATATAGATATATAGATATATATATTCCAATTATGCATCCTGGAACTAGGGAAAATAACCACAAAGTGGGTTTAGGGACCCGATGGGCTCCCCGTGAGACAGACCTGGGCTAAAACTCCATTCATCACCCAACCTCTTATAATTCCCTGGTCTGACTGATGGACAAAAATTATGTTTTGGGTCTCCTAGAATTACTATCAGTTCAGAGCCAGTATAGAGTAGTCCTCAAAAGTTTTGATTACTTTCTTTTGCCCAACACAGTTATCCTGACAAAAGGCTATAGATTTCTTTGGGGAAGCCAGGGAAAAAGATTAACAGTATACGTTTTTGACAGTGTATTATATCAGAGTCCTTCCTTATGAGATCCAGCCTTCCCTTCATCCAAGTAAGTAAACTGGCTCAAGTGTAAGAATTACTTGGATTATTTTCTTTACAGATGTAACCTCTGCTTATCAGGTTAGATTTTGTTTGCTTGACCTGAAACTTTTCTGCTTATACAGATCAAGTTAGAATTTTGTTCATTTATTTATTTTATTGAAGTACAATTAATTTATAATGCTATGTTAGTTTTAGGTTATAGCATAGTGATTCAGTATTACTGCAGATTATACTTCATTGTAGGTTATTACAAGAAAATGTGTATAATTACCTGTGCTCTGCAATATACTTTTGTTGCTTATGTGTTTTATATATAATAGTTAGTATCTGTTAATCTCATAACCCTAATTTGACCCTCCCATCCCCATCCTCTCCCCTTTGGTAACTACAAGTTTGCTTTCTATACCTGTGATTCTGTTTTTGTTTTGCATACACCTTCATTTGTATTATTTTCTTTGTATTCCACATATAAGTGATATTATCCAGTATTTGTTTTCCTCTGACTTCTTTCAATAAGCATATTATTCTCTAGGTACATCCAAATTGCTGCAAATGACTGTATTTCATTCTTTTATGAGTAACATTCCTTTATATATATGCACACACACACACACACACACACACACACACACACACACACACACACACATATTGTTGTTCAGTAGCTAAGTTGTGGCCGACTCTTTGCGACCCCATGAACTGCAGCACGTCAGGCTTCCCTGTCCTTCACTACCTCCCTGAGTTTGCTCAAACTTATGTCTGTTGAATCAGTGATGCCATCCATCCATCTCATCCTCTGTCACCCACTTCTCCTCTTTCCCTCAATCTTTCCCAGCATCAGAGTTTTTTCCACTGAGTCAGCTCACTGCATCAGGTGGCCAAAGTACTGGAGCTTCAGCTTCAGCATCAGTCCTTCCAATGAATATTCAGGATTGATTTCCTTTAGGATTGACTTGTTTGATCTTGCAGTCCAAAGGACTCTTAAGAGTCTTCTCCAGCACCACAGTTTGAAAACACCAATTCTTCGGCGCCAGTCTTCTTTATGGTCCACCTCTTACATCTGTACATGACTACTGGAAAAACCATAGCTTGACTACATGAACCTTTGTTGGCAAAGTGATGTCTCTGCTTTTCAATACACTGTCTAGATTTGTCATAACTATTCTTCCAAGGAGCAAGTGTCTTTTAATTTCATGGCTGCAGTCACTGTCTGCAGTGATTTTGAAGCCCAAGAAAATGAAATATGACTCTGTTTCCACATTTTCCCCACCTGTTTGCCAGGAAGTGATAGGACCAGGTGCCATGATACTAGTTTTTTAAATGTTGAATTTTAAGCCAGCTTTTCCCCTCTTGCTCTTTCACCTTCATCAAGAAGCTCTTTAGTTCCTCTAAAGAGGACAATATAAAGCCTTAACATATTCCTTTCCCTATTTGGAACCAGTCCGTTGTTCCATATCCAGTTCAACTGTTGCTTCTTGACCTGTATATAGATTTCTCAGGAGGTAGGTAATGTAGTTTGATATTCCCATCTTTTGAAAAATTTTCCAGTTTGTTGTGATCCACAAGGTCAAACAAAGGCTTTAGTGTAGGCAATGAAACAGGGGTATATATTTTTTTGGAATCCCCTTGCTTTTTGTATGATCCACTATATGTTGGCAATTTGGTCTCTGTCTCCTCTGCCTTTTCTAAATCCAGCTTGAACATCTGGAAGTTCTTGGTTCACGTACTCCTGAAACCTAGCTTGAAGGATTTTGAGCATAATCTTGCTGGCATGTGAAATGAGTGCAATTGTAAAATAATTTGAACATTCTTCATTGCCATTCTTTGGGACTGGAATGAAAACTGACCTTTTCCAGTCCTGTGGCCCTGGTGAGTTTTCCAAATTTGCTGGCATGATGAGTGCAACACTTTAACAGCACCATCTTTTAAGATTTGAAATAGCTCACCTAGAATTCCATCAGCTCCACTAGCTTTGTTCGTAGTGATGCTTCCTTAGGCCCACTTGACTTCACACTCTAGGATGTCTGGCTGTATGTGAGTGATCACATCATCATGGTTATCTGGTACATTAAGAGCTTTTTTGTACAGTTCTGTGTATTCTTGCCACCTTTCCTTAATCTCTTCAGCTTCTGTTAGATCCTTGCCACTTTTTTCCTTTACTGTGCCTATCTTTGTATGAAATATTCCCTTGGTATCTCCAGTTTTCTTAAAGAGATCTCTAGTCTTTCCCATTCTATTATTTTCCTGTATTTCTTTGCATTGGTCACTTAAGAAAATTTTCTTATCTCTCTTTCCCTTTCTCCTTTGCCTTTCGCTTCTCTAATTTTCTCATCTATTTGCAAGGCAAATAGACAACTACTTTGCCTTCTTGTGTTTCTTTTTCTTGGGGTGGTTTTGGTTATCACCTCCTGTATAATGTTACAAACCTCTATCCATAGTTCTTCAGGCACTCTGTCTACCAGATCTAGTCCCTTGAATCTATTCATCACCTCCACTGTATAATCATAAATAATTTGATTTAAGTCATACCTGAGTGGCCTAGTGGTTTTCCCTACCTTCTTCACTTTGAGCCTGAATTTTGCAATTGTGTGTGTGTGTGTATACATTATATATATGCAGCTTCTTAATCCAATCACATGTTAATGGGCAGTTGGGCTGCTCCCTTGTCTTGGCTTTTGTAAATAGCACTCTATAAACATTGAGGTGCATGTATATTTTTGAATTAGTGTTTTACTTTTTTTCCAGATATATACCCAGGGGTGGGATTATAGAATCATATAGCAATGCTATTTTTAGTTTTTAAATTTTTAAGGAACCTCCAAACTGTTTTCCTTAGTGACTGCACCAATCTACATTCCCACCAATTGTGTACAAGGATTCTCTTTTTTTCCACACCCTCACCAGCACTTATTGTTTGTAGATTTTTTGATGATGGCCACTTCTACAGATGTGAGGTGATACCACATTTTGGGTTGATTTGCATTTCTCTCATAATTAGCTAGCCATGTTAAGCATCTTTTCATGTTCCAGTTAGTTAATCTATACATCTTCTTTAGAAACATATATATCCAGGTCTTATGCCCATTTTTTTTTTTTTGCTTGGGTTGTTTGTTTGTTTTTTGATATTGAGTTGTATGAACTGTTTTTATATTTTGGATATTAACCTCCTTGTCAGTCACATCATTTGCAAATATTTTCTCCCATTCCATAGGTTGTTTTTATCATTTTGTTGATTGTTTCCTTTGCTGTGCAAAAGCCTTTAAGTTTAATTAGGTCCCACTTGTTTATTTTTGCTTTTATCTCTTTTGCTTTAGGAGACTGATCTGAGAAAATATTGCTATGACTTACATCAAAGAGTGTTCTGCCTGTGTTCTCTTCTAGAGTTGTATGGTTTAAGGTCTTACATTATGTCTTTAGTCCATTTTGAGTTTATTTTTGTACATGTTATGAGGGAGTGTTCTAATCTTACTCCTTTACATGGAGCTGTCCGTTTTTCCAGCATCACTTATTGAAGAGACTGTCTTTTCTCCATTATATATTCTTGCCTCCTTTGTCATAGATTGACTGTAGTTGTGTAGGTTTATTTCTGCACTGTCTGTTCTTGAACTATGGATCAAGTAAGAATTTAGTAGGCTTCCTATCTGTTTCAATTCTAGGAACACCACAATCAACTAGCCAACCCTATAGGTCTATGCCAGTCAGATTATTCCAATTACTGCTTTGACTCTGCCTTCCATTACAGTGACAACACCCACCTTGCCTTTGGCTGCTGACTGCTGCCACTTGGTCCCTGACACCCCAATATCCAATTACTCCCCATGCATTTAGGTTCCTCAGTTCAATGACTCTATTTCCAACTGTGAAAAGAGTGATCACAGAACTCTTAAGGTTGCTGGAGTTCTCACAAATTTATTTATTACAGTCATCATGAAGAGTATGTCTTCTGGACTCTCCCAATGTGAATGAGTAGGCCTTAGATGACAAATCCACTCGAACATTCCAGTCTCTCTAGGCCTAACCCTAACCCTTCCTCTGCATTCTGGCTTGCTCACTGTGGGCCACTTTTTGGTCTATTTTAGCCAACCAAACAAACAAACCATTAGAGCTCTTTCTAACTTCCCAAGTTGCAACATTAAAGACAGAATTTCTGTTCAGTTAGCTCATGTCAGTAAATTCTGCCTGGATTCAATATCATGTTCCTTACAGCATTATCCAGTTCTTAACATCCATTCTTACACATGTTCCCTGCATTTCTGTCTGTATAAATTTATATACAGACAAGTAATTATTTTTAACATGTAGCATATCTCCGTGTGGATCACGCTTTGCACCCTACCTTTAGGGATTTGTTGGACCATCAGTTATGAGCTTAGAAGTAGGATGGGCTGTAGGAGTGGTCCTGAGGAGAATTATCATCTTATACAGCAGCTCCTCAAAAAGACCATTTCAGTTTTCTCAGGCAGTGCAGGGTTAATCCCCTCGGACAGGGGTGGAGAGGCTGCTTCTGCTGGGAGCAGGTTAACCTCTTCTACTGACAAGTTTCAGGATCCTACTCCTTCCCAGTCAATGCCTCACTTTAACTGTAGACATTCTGGGGAGGCTAGGAGTTGAACTTGCTTGTAAGTAAGCTGGTCAGTCACAGGATGAGATTCTGTCCTTGACTTTCAGCAGTCTCAATCCTATGGCTATAGGAGATCATTTATGCAGTGAACTTGAGCTGGGAATTTGAATCCCTAAGCCCGTCCTTTTCTTACCCAACTTTGTCCAGCAACAATAGGAACAACAAGCCAACCTAATTATATTCATTTTTGCCACAAATGTTTGAAAGTTTTATGTGAACAGTGACCCAGACCCTTGCTTTTTCAAAGTAGTTGGTTAGGAGTATCCAGTTGTGATGTTTGTCTTCTCTATATTGTCATATCACACCATGGAGTGTCAGCACTCTTTTTATTTCTGGAAATAGGGTCCTTAACATCTTTAAATCTAGTTGTAATAGGGGACCAATTCCAGAAACCCAGAAACAATTGAGAACTCATCCTT
Source organism: Budorcas taxicolor (assembly GCF_023091745.1). Classification (NCBI taxonomy): domain Eukaryota; kingdom Metazoa; phylum Chordata; class Mammalia; order Artiodactyla; family Bovidae; genus Budorcas; species Budorcas taxicolor. The sequence continues at coordinate 35,546,461 of NC_068926.1, read as the reverse complement.
AACATTCTGTTTCTCTAAAACAACTCTCAATACCAAAATATGTATTAATCAGAGTCCTCCAGAGAAACAGACCAATAAGAGCTGATAGATAAACACATAGATACATAGATAAAGGAATTGTATAATTATGGAAGCTGAGAATTACCTAGATCTACAGTTGGCAACTAAGGTTCATCTAGTCAAGGCTATGGTTTTTCCGGTAGTCATGTATGGATGTGAGAGCTGGACTGTGAAGAAGGCTGAGTGCCGAAGAATTGATGCCTTTGAACTGTGGTGTTGGAGAAGACTCTTGAGAGTCCCTTGGACTACAAAGAGATCCAACCAGTCCATTCTGAAGGAGATCAGCCCTGGGATTTCTTTGGAAGGAATGATGCTAAAGCTGAAACTCCAGTACTTTGGACACCTCATGTGAAGAGTTGACTCATTGGAAAAGACTCTGATGCTGGGAGGGATTGGGGGCAGGAGGAGAAGGGGACGACAGAGGATGAGGTGGCTGGATGGCATCACTGACTCGATGGACATGAGTCTGAGTGAACTCTGGGAGTTGGTGATGGACAGGGAGGCCTGGCGTGCTGCGATTCATGGGGTCACAAAGAGTCGGACACGACTGAGTGACTGAACTGAACTGAACTGAACTGAACAGTTGGCAAGATAGAGACCCAGAAGAGCCAATGTGTAGGTTCTAGTCTGAAGGCCAAAAAAGACCAATGTCCCAACTCAAATGGTCAAACAGATGGAGTTCGCTCTTACTCAGCCTTTTTGTTCTAGGTCTTCAGTTGATTGGATGAGGCCACATTCATTAGAGAAGATATCTACTATTACTGAGTCTAGTGATTCAAATGTTAATCTTATCCAGAAACAGACACACCAGAATAATGTTTGAACAAGTATCTGGGCACCCTGTGACCTAGTCAAGTTGAGATATGAAATGAATCATTACAGCTATCTTGTTATTTTCATAGATGTTGTCTATAATATTTATAGAGTAGATTCAGTTCAGGTCCTTATCATTTCTTGCTGAAACTAATGGAACAACCTTACAACTAATCTCACAATATTCAAATTCTCTTTATTTGCATTCATCCCCTAAACTACCACCCACGTTCATTCAGTTCAGTTCAGTCGCACAGTCATGTCCGACTCTTTGCGACCCCATGAATCAAAGCAGATAGATAGTGTTTCTATCGCCATCCCCTTGCCAGAGCACTGTGGCAACCTCCAGTGGTTTTTCTTGGCTGTAGGATTCAGTATGATCTCAGTAGGGCTTCCCTGGTGGCTCAAATGGTAAAGCTTCTGCCAGCAATGTGGGAGACCTGGGTTCAATTCATGGCTCAGGAAGATCCCCTGAAGAAGGAAATGGCAATCCACTCCAGTGTTCTTGCCTGGAAAATCCCATGGATGGAGGAGCCCAGCAGGCTACAGTCCATGGGGTTGCAAAGAGTCGGACACGACTGAGAGACTAACACACATACTAGCATAGGCAAGAGGAAGTTGTCTTATCATCTTCCACTCCACTTCTCATGAGGATGCCTATTTATCCTTCTGATAATACATCAATGCAATATGATCTAGTAGCTCTTACATTAAACCATGTGAAATTGTCATTTTTTAGTTTAAAGAAGAGGTAAATTGGCAGAATATGACACAATTTAACCCAGTAATATAAAATGAGAAGTATAATTAAAGCTTCTCAAGAGCAGAGCCCTGTCTTATTCATCTCAGTTTTTAACCAGTGCCTAGCATTACTCTGGCACATCTTGAAGTCTAGGGAAATGCTTACTAAATTAAAGAAACATTTTTATATTAAAGAACACTCAAGAAAACTTTGGAGTGTGTTGCAAGCTTTCATTATTTTAGATTTTACTCTTGAATTTAGATACACATGACTTTGTCTTTTTCTTTATTAAAATTATGTTCAAAGATTCAAATTTTTTAAAAGAAGCAATTATTCTCAGAATTAAGAAGTATTTCTAGTTTATCTAGACATTTATAAATGTTCTTAATCTGTTTAGAGAGAAAAAGAATATTTTAAATTTAACTTTAACTAAGTTTTATTCCAAGCAATCACTTGGAAAGTAGTTCACTATTTGTGGCCAAAAAACTCCCTTTTGAAAATAGTACTTTGGGGCTTGTTGGGATTTTTGCATGACTTTTTCTCTGGCTTTCAGAAAAGTGCTAAAAATATAACTCATAGAACTCATGGGAAAAGTGAACCATTATGATCAGATATAGCCTGTTCAATCCATGAATGTACTGGAAACATTTCTTAGTTTGACAGGAAATAGAAAGTTTTTCAGTAGAGGATTTCTCAGGGCTAATTATAATCAGCTTATAGAACTGAAGAGCTGATCAGGACTTTGGGTGATCAATTTATTTACTCTATGTCTTCTAGTAGCACAATCTTTAAAGCATCCCCAACAAGTAAGAATCTATCCTATTTTTTTTTTAAGGTCTGTAAAAAACTTGAAGTCCTAAATACTAAAGCCTCTTATAGACATGAATAGATATTATATCTCCCGCAGGAATTTCCAGTAGTATAATTAATCTAACACATCAAGTGCCTGGGACATAGATAATGGTCAATAATTATTGGCTATAATTATTTTTGCATAATTAAGGTGGTTACAAAAAATAAGCATCTTCCTAAGACTAGAAAATTTGTTCCTTTTAATTAAAAAAGCAAAGTGTGTCTACTTACCTATTTGCTTATTTTGTAACTGGATGGTACACATGAAACACTGGAAAACATATGAGCTCTAAAACTCCTAGTAGATGTGGGTTTAAATTTTAGCTCCTCTAAATTTCATCTTTTTAAAATGGGGACAATTATACAAACCTACAGTGTAGGACTGTTGTGCAGATTGAATATATTATTCATGAAGTGTTTTGTACAGCGCCTGCCCGTTTGATCCTTCCAAACAGTGCTAGTGCTAATACTAATAGTACTCAAGCTGAGTACTAGTACTATTAATATTAGTGCTTGAGCATTAACACATGCTTGCAGAAAGAGTGAATGGCAAAGATACTACACTGTCAATCTGCAAAGTGATAAACTTGACCCTGCAGAGTCTTGTTTCTTACACTGTTCCTACAAAAACCAAATATTCACAAATATCAAGAATGTTAAAGTAGATATTCCTCCATTTGAAAGGAGAAGGAATTGCATCACTGGATAAGACAGCTAATCCTCTGAATCACCTAGGGAAACTTCTAAAAGTACAGATTCTTGAACTCCAAGTCAGACCTAAAAAATCAGCATCTCTAGGGGTGGGCAGGAGAAGGAAGTAAATCCTGTATTTAAAAAAAAAAAAAACAGAAAACAACCTAGGTGATTACCAAGATAAGTCAGTGAGATGACCTCTCTACTCCCTTCAAGATTCAGATTCTGTGATTCTATCATACCTTCTAAGTGAGTCAGAGCTCAGAATTATTGTGCACAATGAGGTAATGTGATAATTTGTGGTTTCCTGTCTTTAGAGTATGGTAGGGGGAAGAATCACATAATGGACATTATCTGATAAACTAATGGAGATTTGTTATAACAGAAAAATGAAAAGTTCCCTGAACAAAGCAGACTGGATTTGAACACAAGATATATTCTGTGCCATTAAAAACCCTGACAAAGAAGGGAAAATACCCAGGGAATACTCAAGCAAGCCATAGCCAAGGCAGTGATGGAGAAATAAGCTGAAGGTAATGACATACAAACCTCGTTTTACCTCATGACTGAACAACTGCAGACTTGGGGCTGAATCGATAAAGAAAAAGAATAAGCCTTCGTTGAACCAGAGTGATATTTTATAGAGAATTATGGGGCATGATTACTGTCTGAAGCCCATATGGTCAAGGGAAATATTAATTCAGAGTTCACAAACATATTTGATTCCATCAAAGGAAGAAATCTCATACCAGTTTTGCCATGTGTCTCATGTTAATGCAGCAGATCATGACCCTCAGGATAAATCACTGGATTAAGAGCAAGCTTTTGTATTTCAAGCACTATGTCCGGCTTCCAGAAAGAAACTAGTGTTTATTAGGTCTGTTAGGTTCCAGAAACCAGGTAAAGTTCTCAGTGAAGTCTCCTCACTCTGGGAAAGAAATGAGAGGTTTACCTTTCACACCTGAATTTGTACAGACAGAACTAAGAAATAGGCAGTTGATGATGCCACCCCCTGGAAATATGTGCATACTGCCTTGGCATACATGCAGTTAGCCCCTTTGTGCCTGGCATTGTGCTGGTCACTCCGTGCACTAACCTCAGGAGGAAATGGTACCCTAAAGACCTCACGTCTTAGCAAAATGGTAGACCACACCATACTTTCAACCAGATGTGTAATTTTTTTTATTTCATTAATTTACATAATAGTACCAGCTACAGGAGTATTAATACACTTCAGAAAAGGCAATTACTTATGTAGCACTATCTCCAGGAATTCCTCGCCACTTCATCAGTCAGTCAATCAGTCACGAAGTGGAGAGGAATCTGATTCTTAAGTGTCTGATTCTGGCTGTAACTCTCAAGTATTTCCTGACCTCACAACAGTACCGCCTCTCTTAGCTAGAAAACACTCTCCTGTCACTTGCTAATTCACATCATGATAACCTGTGTCAGGGCTGACAACACTGAGGTCTGGAGGCTAACACTGACTTCTCTATAGGAAGGCATTCTCAAGGGCTCCATATCCTGTCCTGTTTTTAACTTTGAAATGTGTTAACCTACTCACCCCTCGTGTAGATGACACAGAAAAGGAAACGATCAGGTTTTATAACTATTTATAACTTTCTGATTCATCCTTGGTCTCAGAGCTCTGTGGGTGTTTACTATAGCTTAGCAACTTTGTCTCATAAAATAATGCTCAATAGACCTCTCCTTGAACGACAGCCAGGCATTAACATAAATGGTCTCAAAGCCCAGTTTTGCATCAGTGCACTTGGTTGCCTTCAAAAAAAGGTGAGGAGCCCACGGGGAGAAACCCGGAGAGAACCACTAACTGGAAAGGAGTTCTGAGTGCTAGTGAATATTTTCAGTTTCAATTCCTAGATTCAGGGCTGTACTTCAAGAGACCCACTCAATGGAAGAATCTTGTTGTTGTCTCATTGCTGAATGATTTGGGAGGAAACAAACAAAGCTATTTGCTTTCCTGTGTGTCGTGTCTGTGGCAACGAGGGAAAAAAGAGGGAAAAACTGGCTGGCTTAGAGTTCTGTCTTTGGAACAAGACACCAAGTTTTAAAGTAGTCGCACAGTGCTTGAATCAGCAATTCTAGCAGTATTTCCTCTCTACAATGAAATTAAGTTAGTCTTACAGACTTTCCTCACTTTCTCTTTCTTTTTTCACACTTGCACTGCCTCCCCTTGCTTCGCTGCGTTCCTTTTATCTGCTTCTTACCCACTCGGTTCCCCCTTTCTATTCTCCCTGATCCTTTGAGAATTTGGCAGATGTGGTACAGCTGGGGATGGCAGGAAAAAACATGTTCATCTGACTTAAAAGCCAGGTGGGAAACAGTCCGGTAGATTCAGGGATTTAGAAGAAAAATCAGTTGAAAACAACTCAATTTCAGTCTCGACCTTTGGGAAATGGTACAGAAATCTTGGTTTCAAAACTAGGATCCTATGGTGGCCCATGACAGTTTTACTGACTAAAGGACAGGCTAGTGTCTTTTGATGTTTGAATTATAACAGGGCATTTGACTGACTGATCCAGGGCTTGTGCACTGGTGACAGAATATGTCTGCTCCTTGTATCCCACCCCTCTCTATTCCTGATACTAGTTGGTTCATCCATAGAAAACCAGAGGAAGGAGGGAGAAGTTTTTCAGGGTCTGAACCACAGTAGAAGACCAAAATTGGGGAAAATGGAATGACGGTATAGTATCTGTTATCTGTCTGGCTCCTAGAACTGGATTTGAGCCTGGATAATGGAAAGGAGGTGGCGCCTGCCCTCTGCTACCCTTTAGACTGAGAAAGAGGGGAAAGACAGCAGAAGAAGAGCTGTGTTTTGGATAACTTGAGCAAAGCACCCCAAGTTAGAACTGCTCCGCTCATGAAACCCAGCATAGCTGCAGTGACTTGAGGACTGTCAGCTTATGGAGCACAAGAGAAGCACCCTTGGCCTGGGCCTTGATATTCTCACAAGGGGTTACAGTGATTCTCCTTCCAAAAGCCTTCTGAGCTGTGAACACTCTGGGAAAGTGAGTGTTGCCGATCCAGGACAGACACATGTGAAGTACACATTTTGTACCGGTGCTCACAGTTAACTGTGGGAGAGTGCAAGGGAGAGTTGAAATCCTACAGTCAAGCATAGGGACACAGTAATTTTAAAACTTCTGATTGAGCCTGATATATGTCTAAGAACATCAGAAATACCCTCTGCGTGTGTGTGTTAGTTTGAATTTAATATTTAGTACAATTTCATATAGTGAGGGGCATATTTATTTTATATTAGTAGATCTTCCTGGCTTTCCTATTCCTATATAATTTTTTTAACCTTCCTTAATCTTTGGTAATTAAGAATTGGTGGATACTAGGTCTAACTACGATACTGTATACTGTGAAGAATATTTTTGTTTTTCACCAAAATTCATTTTAAGAAAAACATTGTAACACCAAAGATATTTCCATGTTTTTCTCTCCTAAAACTTACAGTGAGTGAGTTCTTGTTTTGTTTTAGATACTTTTTCCCAGTGATATTAAAGCATGTGATTATAGAGCATTTGAAATTTTGGAATTTTTGAAAGGAGGGAAAATACCACAAATCCTATACTGCCATAGGCCTGTTTTGAAAAGAACCACCAGTACTTGCAGGATTAGAAAAATGAAGTCCAGTCTACTCATAGACAACAATGGAAGTTGCCCCTCAGTTTATTAGTGGCAGAAATAGGAGTAAAGCAAGATTCCAGCCTGCTTCTGACTATATTTTAATAATGACCTTCTGGAGACAAAAATGACTTTGCTTTTATTGTGTGGTCCTTGGAGAGCACCTACCCTTGGGGATTTCAGACTGCATAATAGGGAGGGCAACATACCAAGCTATTGAAGAAACACTATAGACTCACTGAAGCCTTGCTGGGCTTTGGGCCTGCATATGGCAGGCTGTACTTTTAAATGTATATTCTGCCTCCCCTACTCCCAACAAACCATATGTTTCTGCCCCTATTCCTAATGGACAAAAGGTGATATTTCTGTTCTCCTTCTTATCACATTTAGTCTAAAGGAAAATATCAGAAAAAATTAATTTGCCCCAACCTTAATGTCCTGGGTGTTCATTGGAAGAACTGATGCTAAAGCTGAAACTCCAATACTTTGGCCATCTCATGTGAAGAGTTGACTCACTGGAAAAGACTCTGATGCTGGCAGGGATTGGGGGCAGGAGAAGAAGGGGACAACAGAGGATGAGAGGCTGCATGGCATCACCAACTCAGTGGACCTGAGTTTGAGTAAACTCCGGGAGCTGGTGATGGATAGGGAGGCCTGGCATGCTGCAATTCATGGGGTCGCAAAGAGTCAGACACGACTGAGCAACTGAACTGAACTGAATGTACTTCTTGCATTTTAAAGAAGGACTGAAGGGATAAGTCAAGACCGTTAATTTCTGTTTCCAGTATCAGTAAATGTAGAAGGATTGACAGAGGGCCATGGTGTTGTATTATTTGGAGAAGGTCACTATCTGAGACAATATCCCACATACTGAGACCAGAGCAGTCTTTGGGCATTCTAAACCTGAAATGAGTCATACCAAAGCAATTCAGAGTACTCCCATGGATTCTGTTTCAGAGACCAGAAATAAGCCCAAGAAAGGCTTGATTAGATTGAAAATGCAGTAACTCCCCTACATAAGAACAAATTCCATTCCAAGAGTACATTCCTACGTCCAATTTGTTTTTGTAAATCCAACAAATAAATGGATTTACAAACAAATCCTAGTTAGCCTAGGTATCCAACTGACAGAATCAGCTATTTAGTACTGTAGTGTAATAGTTTTATAATACTTTTCACACAAAAACACATACATAAAACACAAAAGATAAAATATTTGTTATATTACAGTGCAGTACCCTGAAAATACAGTAGTACAGTACAACAGCTAGCATACAGGGGTTGGCATGTACATTCGCATCTTTGAAAGTTTGCAAATTGAAGATTTATATGTAGAGGACTTACTGTATTGATTCATCCATTCACTGCACATTCATTGAGCACATGCTGTATGTAAGACTCAATCTTAGAATTTGCTTAAATTTTATTTCCTGGTCTTAAGGAGTGTTTATTCTAGTAAACGACATAAAACATATGCACAAATAACTTTAACACAAGGTAAAAAGGTGGTGTCATAAGTTGTTTTTTTTTAAGAATAGAAGGTGCTGGAGCATATTGTTGAAAGAAGATATGTCAGAGTGAGGAGATGATTAAAGAATCAAGAGAGGATTTTTTTTTTTTTTTTGAGAGTATGATGATCCTGGAGTGAAATGTGGATCAGCTTTACAGAGGGGCTGAGAAAGAGACATGAAAGAAGGAAGAGCTTGAGTGAGTGTGTGTGTGTGTGTGTGAAATAGTGAAGAAATTTAATTTGAAAAGGAAGAAAGTATAGAAGGTAGCCTAGGTTCACATACATAGGATGGGAAGCTGTTTATTGAGTGTGAATGTGACAGCAGTGATGTTGGGGTTTGATAGATAGGTTTAGAGTAAGTGTCCTGAGACCTTTATAGGTTTGTCTGTTAGAAAAGAGAAGCTTGTCAAGTAACAGTGATGGCCCAAGCGGGCCATGTGTGTGGTTTTATTGTGGATCTGTTCAGCCTTGTGACTTTATTCTAAGATTGAAAGCAAGCGTAGAAAAAGTGGATGGGAACTTTAACCTAACGGGGTTTAGCAAAGGCACAGGTGCAGCAGAGAAAGGACTGGACCAAGAATGCCCATAGGAGCATCACTAAGAGGATAAGCGAGGAGGTCTTGGTGAGGAGAGGATGGGGAAAGAGCACATGGAGCTAGAAGCACCAGAAGACTTGAGAGGTGCCGGTACCTCTCCCTGACACAGTCATCTCATGATTTCCCCCCATCTGCCCTGTGGCTGAGTCCCTTTAAATCTGCACTTCTTCAGCAGGAGAGAAAGGGGGTGACTGTGATGACAGGGCTCCATTATCTTAATAATGCAGTGGCTGAATTTGAATGCAGCTAGACTGTGGCACAGATCATGAGCTCTTTATTGGCAAATTTAGACTTAAATTGAAGAAAGTAGGGAAAATCACTAGACCATTCAGGTTTGACCTAAATCAAAACCCTTATGATTATACAGTGGAAGTGAGGAATAGATTTAAGGGACTAGATCTGATAGACAGAGTGCCTGCTGAACTATGGACTGAGGTTTGTGACATTGTACAGGAGAACAGGGATCAAGACCATCCCCATGGAAAAGAAATGGAAAAAAGCAAAATGGCTGGCTGGGGAGGCCTTACAAATAGCTGTGAAAAGAAGAGAAGCAAAAAACAAAGGAGAACAGGAAAGATATAAAAATATGAATGCAGAGTTCCAAAGAATAGCAAGAAGAGATAAGAAAGCATTCCTCAGCCATCAATGCAAAGAAATAGAGGAAAAGAACAGAATGGGGAAGACTAGAGATCTCATCAAGAAAATTAGAGATACCAAGGGAACATTTCATGCAAAGATGGGCTCACTAAAGGACAGAAATGGTACAGACCTAACAGAAGCAGAAGATATTGAGAAGAGGTGGCAAGAATACACAGAAAAACTGCACAAAAAAGATCTTCACAACCAAGATAATCACGATGGTGTGATCACTCACCTAGAGCCAGACATCCTGGAATGTGAAGTCAAGTGGGCCTTAGAAAGCATCACTATGATCAAAGCTAGTGGAGGTGATGGAATTCCAGTTGAGCTATTGCAAATCCTGAAAGATGATGCTGTGAAAGTGCTGCACTCAATATGCCAGCAAATTTGGAAAACTCAGCAGTGGCCACAGGACTGGAAAAGGTCAGTTTTCATTCCAGTTCCAAAGAAAGGCAATGCCAAAGAATGCTCAAACTACCGCACAATTGCACTCATCTCACATGCTAGTAAAGTAATGCTCAAAATTCTCCAAGCCAGGCTTCAGCAATACGTGAACTGTGAACTACCTGATGTTCAAGCTGGTTTTAGAAAAGGCAGAGGAACCGGAGATCAAATTGCCAACATCCAATGGATCATCAAAAAAGCAAGAGAGTTCCAGAAAAACATCTATTTCTGCTTTGTTGACTATGCCAAAGCCTTTGACTGTGTGGATCACAATAAACTGTGGGAAATTCTGAAAGAGATAGGTATACCAGACCACCTGACCTGCCTCTTGAGAAACCTGTATGCAGGTCAGGAAGCAACAGTTAGAACTGGACATGGAACAACAGACTGGTTCCAAGTGGGAAAAGGAGTATGTCAAGGCTGTATATTGTCACCCTGCTTATTTAACTTCTATGCAGAGTACATCATGAGAAACACTGGGCTGGAAGAAGCACAAGCTGGAATCAAGATTGCTGGGAGAAATATCAATAACCTCAGATAAACAGATGACACCACCCTTATGGCAGAAAGTGAAGAGGAGCTGAAAAGCCTCTTGATGAAAGTGAAAGAACAGAGTGAAAAAGTTGGCTTAAAGCTCAACATTCAGAAAATGAAGATCATGGCATCTGGTCCTATCACTTCATGGGAAATAGATGGGGAAACAGTGGAAACAGTGTCAGACTTCATTTTTGGGGGCTCCAAAATCACTGCAGATGGTGACTGCAGCCATGAAATTAAAAGATGCTTACTCCTTGGAAGGAAAGTTGTGACCAACCTAGATAGCAAATTGAAAATCAGAGACATTACTTTGCCAATAAAGGTCCGTCTAGTCAAGGCTATGGTTTTCCAGTGGTCATGTATGGATGTGAGAGTTGGACTGTGAAGAAAGCTGAGCACCGAAGATTGATGCTTTTGAGCTGTTGTGTTGGAGAAGACTCTTGAGAGTCCCTTGGACTACAAAGAGATCCAACCAGTCCATTCTAAAGGAGATCAGCCCTGGGATTTCTTTGGAAGGAATGATGCTAAAGCTGAAACTCCAATACTTTGGCCACCTCATGCGAAGAGTTGACTCATTGGAAAAGACACTGATGTTGGGAGGGATTGGGGGCAGGAGGAGAAGGGGACGACAGAGGATGTGATGGCTGGATGGTATCACGGACTCAATGGACATGAGTTTGAGTGAACTCTGGAAGTTGGTGATGGACAGGGAGGCCTGTTGGACACGACTGAGCAACTGAACTTAACTGAGACTTCCTGTAGATGCAATTCATGGGGAAAAAAAAGATCCTCTCCCACTTATATTTTTGAAATGTGAACAAACACTGCAAAGCAAAATCATATACCTATATATAACAATAAGTCACATTGTTTAAAAAAAATACAGAAAAGGTAATTAAATAAATAAAAAACCCTTAGGAACAATTAGGCACCTTACAAATTCTTATAGTCATTTAGTTGCTAAGTTTTGTCCGACTCTTTTCAACCCCATGGACTGTAGCCCATCAGGCTCCTCTGTCCTGAAATTTCCCAGGCAAGAATACTGGAACGGGTTGCCATTTCCTTCTCCAGGGGATCTTCCTGACCCAGGAATCGAAGCTGCATCTCCTGCATTGGCAGGCAGATTCTTCACCACTGAACACCTGGGAAGCCCCTACAAATTCTTAGTTGTCATCAATTGTTATTTAATCTTACCGTTTTTCTTGGGCTCATGTAGATTTTTTTTTTCTCTTCACCTTTAACCTTTATACTTAGAATCAAAAAACCATTACAGAATTGAAAAACTTATACTAGGAGTCAACATATCTCTGACCTTTATTTTGCTATAGGCTTTAACTTCCCTGAAATGGGGAATTTTCCTTTTTTTTTTTTTTTACTCTTGCTTGGTTCTTTGTGTTCTAAAATGAGGAAGAAACTATTTTCTTCCTTTTTCACTGCCACTTGTGAATGAGAACAGATGAAGTCACTAAGTAAAACCCTATCTTCTTCCCAGTCAAGGTTTCTGGTTACTTTTTTATTCTTGGAAAGGACATCCTTCTGTCCCCACCTCCCAGTCAACATCCTTATTGGTTATTCCCTGGGACTACTTTAGCTTGACCTTCATGGGTGGATTCTAACATGGAATTTTGGTTGTAAATTTAGACTTACCAGAATATGGCTTTGAAGGAGAGAATTCACCAAGCTCTTAAGGCAGAGTTTAAGTCCCATGTAGACTTGTCCTTGTGGATGACTCCCTTCCACAGCTGTGGGCCATTTAGGAATCAAAGCATCTGCCTAGGAGACAATTTCTGAAATGTCGCCTTGGCCCTAGCTCCTTCTGGCTTATTTAATAACAGTGAGCCTCCCATTGCCTAACTCCTACTGTAACCAGCATGCCATGCCAGGCCCCCCAAGATCTCAGTGTTCAGATTGATTGTGTGGGTGACTCTTAAAGGAAAACAACCTTTATTTTTAAAAATTCATTTAAAATAATCAAAAAAAGGATAAGGGTAACAACTGAAATCATGACTTTTCCCTTTAAAGTAGCAGATAGTCCCAAGCTTGAATCCTGGTTTCCTCACTTATTCTCTGAACCAGGCTCATGGCAAATTTCAACTCTGTCCACAGCTGATTTGCTTCTCCTTCCAGTGCCACCATTGGGGTGAAAACACTGAAGCACTGAACATGCCAGCTTTATGGAGTGAAATCACTTTAAGGGGAGGCAGATAAAGGACTCTGTGCCCTAACCCTTGCTCTCCTCTTTTGCTCTCAGAGTGGGAATCATCTCACTATAGGGGACCCTCCCAGGGGCATGAGGTTGGTATTGTGGCATGGACTCCTCAAGAAAGTGGCTGGGCTTCTCTAGGGCCCTGACCTTGGACCTGCTAAACCTAAAGCAGTGGGCACTGAAGCTAAACCAAAAACTATACCAAAAATATATTATCTATATGTTTATGCTCTTTGGAAGGAAAGTTATGACCAATGTAAACAGCATATTAAAAAGCAGAGACATTACTCTGCCAACAAAGGTCCATCTAGTCAAGGCTATGGTTTTTCCAGTAGTCGTGTATGGATGTGAGAATTGGACTGCAAAGAAAGCTGAGTGCTGAAGAATTGATGCTTTTGGACTGTGGTGTTGGAGAAGACGCTTGAGAGTCCCTTGGACTGCAAGGAGATCCAACCAGTCCATCCTAAAGGAGATCAGTCCTGGGTGTTCATTGGAAGGACTGATGTTGACGCTGAAACTCCAATACTTTGGCCACCTCATGCGAAGAGCTGACTCATTTGAAAAGACCCTGATGCTAGGAAAGATTGAGTACAGGTGGAGAAGGGGATGACAGAGGATGAGATGGTTGGATGGCATCACTGACTCAATGGACATGAGTTTGGGTAGACTCCAGGAGTTGGTGATGGACAGGGAGGCCTGGCATGCTGCAGTCCATGGAGTCTCAAAGAGTAAGACACGACTGAGCAACTAAACTGATATGTTTATGTAATATATATATTTGCACATGCATGCTAAGTCACTTCAGTTGTGTCCAGCTCTGTGCAACCCTATGGGCTGTTGCCTGCCAGGCTCCTCTGTCCATGGGATTTTCCAGGCAAGAATACTGGAGTGGGTTGCCATGCCCTCCTTCAGGGGATCTTCTTGACCAAGAGATCAAACTTGCGTCTCTTATGTCTCCTGCATTGGCAAGTAGATTTTTTACCACTAGTACCACCTGGGAAGCCAATATATATTTATAGAGAGAGGCAAAATGTCTTACTCTTTTATTAATATATATATATATATGAATTTTTAGACATAAAAAGAATAAGATGGTTTGCTTCTGTGGAGTGTAGTATCACCCACATTGAGAAAGCATGGCTTAGCTGCTGCTGCTGCTGCTAAGTCGCTTCAGTCGTGTCCGACTCTGTGTGACCCCATAGACAGCAGCCCACCGGGTTCCTCCGTCCCTGGGATTCTCCAGGCAAGAACACTGGAGTGGGTTGCCATTTCCTTCTCCAATGTATGAAAGTGAAAAGTGAAAGTGAAGTCGCTCAGTCGTGTCTGACTCTTCGCGACCCCATGGACTGCAGCCTACCAGGCTCCTCTGCCCATGGGATTTTCCAGGAAGAGTACTGGAGTGGGTTGCCATTGCCTTCTCCATGGCTTAGCTAAATCCCCCCAAATATTTATGCCATTATAATGGCATTCATCCTAAGGGGAAATGTGACAGAGGGTAAATTGGAAAGATAAGAAACATATGGCCATATTAACACATTGAGAGGAACACTTCAGGAGCCATGGAGGAGATCTGTTTAAGTGAGGAGACTTGAGGCTTAACCTCCTTTTTCTTCATGATAAACACACCTCTGCCATCATAATGTGACTTTTGTGACAGGACAAATAATATCACAGAGAAAAATAGCAGAACATGTTCTCCCTTCAGAAAACCAGGCAAATATCCTAATATCCTTCTTAGGAGGGAAACAGGGTCTGTGCTCACTCCATGTCTGAAAAAGCAAAGAAACAAACTAACAAAAGCTCCCATGAAAGATTGTGAGAAATCTGCAGATAAACTAGTCTCTCCTATTATTTCAAAATCAAGTGACTGCTCAAGCATAGTAACAATTGATTTCATAATGTAACTGTGTATTTTTGAAAGACGAAATTCTATTGTAAAGTTCTCATTGATTTAGCAAGGATGACTGAAAACATTTTAAATAATTGAAATACTTATACCATTGTCAACATGTTACTCTAATAATTGGTTTTAAAAAATAAATCTGGTTTTAAAATGTTTGTCTTGACAAACATTAATAGGAAAGTTTTCAAACTATAACTAGTATATATATAAATATTAGACATTTGCTGCTATGGTATGACCAGTAGAATTCATTGATTTTTATATTTCTTCATGTTTTGAAGGAAAAGTGAATTTGAAGGATGGGCTTCCCAGGTGGTGCTAGTGGTAAAGAATCTGCCTGCCAGTGCAGGAGACATAAGAGACATGGGTTCTTTCCCTGGGGCAGGAAGATCCCCTGGAGGAGGACATGGCAACCCACTCCAGTATTCTTGCCTGGAGAATCCCATGGACAGGAGAGCCTGGTGGGCTACAGTCCAGGGGGTCTCAAAGAGTCGGACACAACTGAAGCAACTAAGCATTCGCGCACACAAGGTTTCCCATATAGGTAGTTATTTAATCTTCACTGGGCTGTGAGCTGCTGCTTGATGTGGCTGTTTACCTGAGAATATTGACTACAGTGTACAGGATCATTCAACATGTTTTTACAGACTTAAAATAGAAAGATAGGTTTTACTTTTTTCCCATGTAGGAGAGAGTGGAACATTTTTAAATTGACACTTAAAAAGAATTCCAAGATAAAAGAAAGTGAGACTTGAAATTTCTAAGTAGTTCTGGGTCTTTTAGTCACAGTCCCCAAGTCATTTCTCATAAGGTGCTTTTATTTTTGGTAAATTGCACACCTGCTCATATAAGATGAATTCTTATTTACAGTGTTTAAAAATATGAGTTTAATTTAGAAAATTGTTAATAATTATTAAACAGCACTCAGTACAGAGTATGTCCCTAATAAAAAATTGTACCATGTACTGTTTTCACTGATACATAGAATGTATTCCTTTAGAACAACTTAGCTTCCCTAAACCACAGTTTCCTCTTCTGTAAGGGGTTATAATATTTTTCAAAAAAAAATTTTTATGGATTAAATGAGATAATGTCACAATGGTTTAGAATTTGCCCTGTGCTTTGCAAGTATGAGGACTTCCCAGGTGGTTCAGATGGTAAAGAATCTGCCTCCAATGCAGGGGATCCAGGTTCCATTCCTGGGTCAGGAGGATCCCCTTGAAGGAAATGATTACCCATTCCAGCATTCTTCCCTGGAGAATTTGAAGAATTGTTGCCATTATTACTGATATTTTGAATTAGAATATCAGGAAAAACACCCAACCTCTTGCCCGAACTTTTCTGATTATTGTGCAGTGGTCTGCTTAGAGTTTATCATTCTCATTTTTTAAATATATTAATTTATCAGATTTCCTTTGATTATGCATAATTGTTTTGTGACTGTGCTCTAGTAATATTTCCTATTTACTTGTTCATATCTACTGCTAGAGTCTAAGTTAGACAGGCAGCTTATTTATATTCATTCATCATTCTACCCCAGTGTCTAGCATATGTGACTTAGCACCCAGTAGGTGCTCAATTACATGTGAATGAGTACCAGAACAGATAGGTAGTTATATACTTCGATTTCCTCAGGTAAAATGTTTTTCCCATGTGGTTTTAAAATCTGCCTCAATTGTAACCTAAGGGCCTCCATGACTCATTCAGTCTACCAACCAAAAACACCAGGAGTGCCAGTTACTGTAAAAGGTAATGTCTTCAGAAAGAAAAATTGTCTACCTACAGTAACTAAACAGAAACCACCTACCACTAAATTTCATGTTGACCCATGAACTACCAAAGAGCAGGAATTTTCCATCCCCATCTAAGAAGACTGCAATTTAACAAGTGGACTAAGTCACTTTGGAAGGTGTTTGGATTGGAGTAAAGTCATAGACACAAAATTAAAGCTATCTTGCATCTATAGTGTATATTATAATGTGCTAAATTCCCTTTGAGTGATGCATGATAAACGGAAGGCCCCACAGCTGCTCTCAAAGAGCTTGTTAGGAGATAAGTGCCTCAAAGACAATGGCAAGAAGATAAGTCTTTACTAGAGAAAGAAGGATGGATTCAAGAGTGTCTCAAGGACTAGCAGGCATACAAGTTATTGGCTCTTGAGGTTTCTTGCAATATTCTCCTGGAGGAAAAAACAATAGCTGTGTTGATTTGGCGGGGGGAGGATTTTAATCTTAGAATTAAGAATTACTTAATTCTTAATTTTGTTTTTACAGATGGAACATAAAAGGGTTGAGGTGATTTCAGAAAAAAAGAGCCTAGTAAACTTATTATACTCTGCTTTAAGGGGCTTCCCTGGTGGCTCAGCGGTAAAGAATCCCTTTGTAATGCAGGAAACACAGGTTTAATCCCCGAGTGGGAAAGATCCCCTGGAGGAAGGCATAGCAACCCACTCCAGTATTCTTGCCTGGAGAATCCCATGGACAGAAGAGCCTGGGAGGCTGCAGACCATAGTCTCGCAAAGAGCTGGACACAAGTGAAGTGACTACGCATGCACACACTCTGTTTTGTATAGACTTTTGCTTCTTCTACATAGAAATGTAGCTGAGAATAGCTTTCAACCCAAGGTTGTTCCTGTTTCTCTGTGGATGTAACAATTGATAAACATAATGCCGTTTTCAGGAAGCCAATGAAAGACCTCATTCTGCCCAGAGTTTGAGGTGGGAAAATGGAACTGGACCCTCTCATGCTCTTCAGTCCCGTCTTCCTCTCTGATGTAATCTCTTCCTTGTATGGGCAGAACAGGTTAAGGCAGGTGGGACCAACCAACAGCAGTGTGGCCAGGCTAGAACAGGTTAGTGAGGTAAGTGGGACTGGGAGCTACTGAGGGAGGACACCACTGAAAGGTGAAAGGCCTGAAAGAAGGTAGATTCAGGGAACAGTGAAATGAGGAGGACAGCTTGGATGCACAGAGATAGCATGTGAGGAGTTCACATTTAGGCTAGGTTTAAAGCAAAGTGTTGCCAGCAGCCCTGTCTTATAGCAATTGGCCTGGAGCTAGACTTGAACATTTTCCTTAAACTGGTCACCTTTCCATAAATAAAATGCATAGGGGAAGCAGAGGCTGGGGGCCTCATCCATCTCTCAAACTTAAAGAGAGCCAGTCCTGTAGGGATTTGTTTTGCCTCTATATCAGGACTGCGTTTTTCCTCATGTATTACTTCCTCATGTAAGGTAGACAGTGCAGCTCTGAACGTCACATTCATGTTCATTCAAAACAGTAGGAGAGGGTTTGGGAGAAGGGGGTTAATGTTAACAGATTTTCTCTAATGTCTAGGTGCCAGAATGGTATCACTTGGTAACGCTTGGGGATTCTAGCAAGGAAGACTGGGAAACAAACTGTCTAGCTTTTGCATCCTCTCAGATAGAGTCAGTAGAGATCTGGATCTGGGCGTTGAGGAACCAGCATACAGTGTCTATCCGTGGCTCTGAAACACTCCTTACTACTTCCTCCCTTACTTCTCCCTCCCTCATTCGAATATATTTTTAAGTAGAGAACATTTATGAATGTTTCTAGTGGAAATAGTCATCAAACTCACACAAGTCTTCATCTTACATCCCCCCAGTCTGCTCAGATATCAAGGAAACCTGTTTCTCTTATCACCTTTCAGTCTATCTCAGACACCCACCATAAACCTCTCTTCTTTTCTGCCCCTGAATTTATAGCAAACCCACAGCAGTTCATTGGCCCGCACATATAAACATCCCAGAAGTACAGGAAGGTTTATTTTCCTG
Source organism: Budorcas taxicolor (assembly GCF_023091745.1). Classification (NCBI taxonomy): domain Eukaryota; kingdom Metazoa; phylum Chordata; class Mammalia; order Artiodactyla; family Bovidae; genus Budorcas; species Budorcas taxicolor. Next base: position 35,528,020 of record NC_068926.1, on the reverse strand, counting down.
GCGATAACACTCCGCCAGGGGTAGACAGGAGTCAGTATATCAATTCCCTGACCTTCTGCACTGGACCAGTCTTGATGGGTGTTTTACATGCTTCTTTAGAGGGTCCCAGTTAGGTGCTCATAGTGGAAACCACTCCAACAAATCCCTCTTTCCTGGCTTTTCTTCCTCTGCCTTACTCTCCCTTCTCCCTAACTCCTGATTCCTGAGATCAACACATGAATAGGTGATGAGACCTGGATCTGTCTTTGTCCCAGATCCTGCTTTGGAGGCAGGCTAAGGCAGATCTCTTCATTGGGACTTCTTGACAATTTTTTACCTCTTGGCATTTCCACCATATCCTTCTCTTGACATACTCCCTTTTGAAGGGAAATAAAGCATCAAATATGCTTTATTTTTTCTATAGAAACTAAAAATTTAGGTGTGTGATTAATAATCCATTATACAAATGTAGATGTGTTTTTCTGTTGGGAAAAACAAATAGAGAATATTCTTCCCTCGGGATTTCTGGTAGAACCCAAGTATTAATTGATTACTGTGTATGTGTGTGTGCCTAGGAAAATCAGCAACATGGAATTTTACAAAGCAGTCAGTGTGCCAAGTACCAGGTCCAGTGGTACAAGCTAAGGATCCACAATCAAGCGGAGACAGTTTCTGTTCTCAGATCACCAGGAAGTAGAGGTGGAGTATGGAGAAGGTCAGTGATAATCTGTGTGGTATGTGCTGTAAGAATCCACAGATCTTGGTGACCGATGAAATGGGGAATGGAAATGAAAAAGATGTAAGGATTTTGGATGACTCTAAGCTGCCCATGCCGGGCAACTTGGGGGATGGGACATCATTAGCCAAGACAAAAGGTAAGCAAGTGTGAAAGTCATTAGTCATGTCTATTTGTGACCTGTGGACTGTAACCCTGCCAGCCTCCTGTCCATGGGATTCTCCCACTGGAGTAGGTGGCAACCCACTTTTCCTACTTCAGGGGATCTTCCTACTTCCCACCCCATTTCCTACTCCAGGGGAGCTTCCTGACCCAGGGATCGAACCTGAAGAGAAAGACAATATATTGAGTTTTAAATATCTGTAAGTTGTTCAGGTGGAGATGTCTAGTAGACAGAAATATGGATCTAGAGTTAAAGAAGTCAGGGTTGAATGTAAGTCATCAAGGAAGTCATCAGGAAGTCATCAAGGCATAAAGGTAACACTTTACGATCAATATGAATAACTTGTTGTGTTAGTCACTCAGTCATGTCTGACTCTTTGTGACCCATAGACTGGGGGCTGCCAGGCTTCTCCGTCCATGGGATTTTCCAGGCAAGAATCCAGGAGTGGGTTGCCATTTCCTTGTCCAAATGAATAACTTAGATCAACAGAAAAAGAAAAGAGAAAAGCAAGTGGAAGATGAACCCCAGGAAATAGCAAGACTCATAAATGGGTTAAGGAATAAGAACTAGCAAAGAGACTGAGGAGGACTGACCACAGAGATAGGAGAATAAAATGGGAGTGTTCCTCAGGAGAAGGAGATCACTTCATCCTGATTTCTGTGTTATAGAGTGGCCAGGTAGAATGGATAAACACAAAAACCTTCAGCATTAAGGACTTTAGAGATAGCAGTTTCAGTAGAAGGGTGGATGAAGTATCTGGTACATTATTTTCCTCACCTCGACCTGTGTCTCCTTAGCAGGCATAAAGTAGGGTACCTACTAGCACCTCTATTTATAGTATCAGTTTCTATACTTTTGATAACCAGAAGCAGATTTCTTCACTTTCCCTTTTTCCTTCTTCCTTCTCCCCAAGCATATTGAGATTAATCTTCCTCCTATGTTGAGTATTATTCTTTTCTCCCCTACATATCCTGTAGAAGATAACTACTGTTTCTTGGCTTTTTTGCACAAAAATTCTGGTTAAGAAAAATAAACACCTTTCTAGTCTTATCTGAGCAGAAGCTCTCTGGACAGCTTCATTTGCATTACTGAACTTTGCAAATAACACTCCTGTTGTACCCTCCTTCCATCATCAAGACTGTGTGCACACGTCAGATGATCTGGTTAAAGACAATTTGATTAAAAAATTTTGATTGAAAAGACAAATTGATAGACACCCAGAACTGGTTATAAACTCATATTTCCAGTTACTTGTTTTGCATCCTTCGTATTTTGATGTTTATTTTACTTTATAATGCCAAGTCACATAAAGAGACAGTAACAGAGCACAACCCCTGTGCAGCCCTTAGCACACTGCTGTTGCTGTCGTCCCACACCCCGTTACCAGGCAATATTTATTACTTGGAGACCACTAATGGTTGCTCGGCCATTGGTTGGTGCCACAACGTGCCCCTCCTCCAAGTGAGCAACTGTCAATGAGTGACTGTTAGTGGTCCTGCTCAGCCATTGGTTGCTGATACAGTGGGCCCCTCCCCCAAGCAACCAGCTGTCAGTGAGTGACCGTTAGTGGTTCAGTAGTCAGCCAACAGTCAGTGGAGTGGTGGTCACCAGGCAGGCAGAGAGAGAGAGGTAAGAGACAGATCCCAGCCTTCTTCCTGGGGCCCTCCAGCTCACCAGGCTTCTGGATGTGGGAACAGGCCAGGGGCTGTGTCCTGTAGGGCTCCAGAGCCCTCGCCAAGGCCACCTGCTGGCCCGGCCCAGGCTTTGAGGTGACAGTGAACCTCTCCCCAATCCCTGCCTGTGTAACCTAAGGGCAGCGACCTCCCTGGGTCACAGTCTGCAGGACCTGACCCCTGCCACCTAGGTGGCCTGAGGAACCCAGGGCCAGTTGGATCCTGGGCACCTGGCTTCCTCAGTGATGACAACTGGCCCTGAGGAAGTCACCAGATGAGATCTGCTCCTCTTAGCTAGGACCTGGACCTTGGAGGGTGAAAGTTGTGTCTGAGGATCTAGCCTTTTCTTGTCAGAATAGAGAATAACATTCATTTGGTGAGATTTATGAGACCACCATTACTGACCATGACCTGACCTTTAGAACAAAGTATTTGACATCCAAGAAGTTTGCAAAAACTAACCACACCCTTCCGTCACCTTTTCTAGAAACGGGCTTTGCTGAAAACTTTTCAAGGAGTTTGGGATTTTTTAGAGCTTGAGCAACCAATCTTGTTGCATGGCCCTCAAGCCTTTCTCTGTTGCAAACTCCAACATTTTGGTATTATTCGGCCTCACTGTGTATCTGGCACATGGACTTGTGTTTAGGTAACAGGACTAGTCCTACATATATTGGAGGCTTTCTAAGTACAGAAAAATTACAATAGCAATGGCAAAAAAAAAAAAAAACTGAAATTTTTCTTTTACAAAATGGTTATGGGAATCACATTAAAATCAGAAATAAATTGTGATGTGAAGCATAATACAGGTCACAGCAATCTGTTTAGCCCTAAGGCAGTAAACACTAAGAGAGACTGGAGAACTGCTTCTTGTGATATGAGCTGGTTGTGTGAATGTAAGCTTTAAGCTTCAGGGAACTATGTGGAAGCTTGTTTGGGGATCTAGCAAGTTGATTACAAAGTTGGTCCTAGATGTATTGAATTTAAGGTTCTAATCTAGAGAGAGGTCTGGATGGAAAAGCCAACCAGAAATGTGTAAATGGGAAAGGGAAATCTGAAGAAAAAATGAGGCTTGAGATTTGAGAGTCAATCCATGGAACTGTGGGGTTGGTTAAGATTAGCAAGGTAGAATACGGGGTGAGATAAAAGAAGCTTTGATAATACCCATTTCCCAATCTTCCACAATATACAATTCGAACTTTTAGCTAAGTAGGTCACCTCCTGAAATCAAAGACCACACTTCTCAGCTCACCATAGAGCTGTTGACCACATAATCAAGTTCTTTTTTTGAATTATGTGTTGTCAGGAGTGTTTATAGAACTTCTAGGACAGAGCATGCCCTCTTTTTCCTTCCTGATACTTGGAATGCAGAGGCAGTGGCTGACTCTAGCTGTCATGTTGGCATGGGGTGGCCTTGAGGAAGTCACATGCAGTGGGCCAAGTAGTAGAAGGACCTGTGGTTCTGTTGAAATTATAAGCCTGTTTTATACCTACTCTGGACATTCTGTAAACTAGATTTTCTTTTACTGGAAAGAATAAACCCTTGTGTGTGGAAGCCAAAGTCTTCATTACTTTCAGCTGAACATAATCTAATATAGATACAAGGTGTAAAAAAGGAAGAGGTACCAGCGGTATTTTTCACAGAGCTAGAACAAATAATTTCACAATTTGTATGGAAATACAAAAAACCTCGAATAGCCAAAGCAATCTTGAGAAAGAAGAATGGAACTGGAGGAATCAATCTGCCTGACTTCAGGCTCTACTACAAAGCCACAGTCATCAAGACAGTATGGTACTGGCACAAAGACAGACATATAGATCAATGGAACAAAATAGAAAGCCCAGAGATAAATCCACACACCTATGAACACCTTCTCTTTGACAAAGGAGGCAAGAATATACAATGGAGAAAAGACAATCTCTTTAACAAGTGGTGCTGGGAAAACTGGTCAGCCACTTGTAAAAGAATGAAACTAGAACACTTTCTAACACCATACACAAAAATAAACTCAAAATGGATTAAAGATCTAAATGTAAGACCAGAAGCTATCAAACTCCTAGAGGAGAACATAGGCAAAACACTCTCCAACATAAATCACAGCAGGATCCTCGATGATCCACCTCCCAGAATACTGGAAATAAAAGCAAAAATAAACAAATGGGACCTAATTAAAATGAAAAGCTTCTGCACAACAAAGGAAACTATAAGCAAGGTGAAAAGACAGCCTTCTGAATGGGAGAAAATAATAGCAAATGAAGCAACTGACAAACAACTAATCTCAAAAATATACAAGCAACTCCTGCAGCTCAATTCCAGAAAAATAAACGACTCAATCAAAAAATGGGCCAAAGAACTAAATAGACATTTCTCCAAAGGAGACATACAGATGGCTAACAAACACATGAAAAGACGCTCAACATCACTCATTATCAGAGAAATGCAAATCAAGACCACAATGAGATACCATTTCACACCAGTCAGAGTGGCTGCTATCCAAAAGTCTACAAGCAATAAATGCTGGAGAGGGTGTGGAGAAAAGGGAACCCTCTTACACTGTTGATGGGAATGCAAACTAGTACAGCCATTATGGAGAACAGTGTGGCGAATCCTTAAAAAACTGGAAATAGAACTGCCTTATAACCCAGCAATCCCACTGCTGGGCATACACACTGAGGAAACCAGAATTGAAAGAGACACGTGTACCCCAATGTTCATCGCAGCACTGTTTATAATAGCCAGGACATGGAAACAACCTAGATGTCCATCAGCAGACGAATGGATAAGAAAGCTGTGGTACATATACACAATGGAGTATTACTCAGCCATTAAAAAGAATACATTAGAATCAGTTCTAATGAGGTGGATGAAACTGGAGCCGATTATACAGAGTGAAGTAAGCCAGAAAGAAAAACACCAATACAGTATACTAACACATATATATGGAATTTAGAAAGATGGTAATGATAACCCTGTATGCGAGACAGTAAAAGAGACACAGATGTATAGAACAGACTTTTGGACTCTGTGGGAGAGGGCGAGGGTGGGATGATGTGGGAGAATGGCATTGAAACATGTATACTCATCGTGTAAGAAACAAATCGCCAGTCTAGGTTCGATACAGGATACAGGATGCTTGGGGCTGGTGCACTGGGATGACCCAGAGAGATGATATGGGGAGAGAGGTGGGAGAGGGGTTCAGGATTGGGAACTCATGCACACCTGTGACAGATTCATGTCAATGTATGGCAAAACCAATACAGTATTGTAAAGTAAAATAATAATAAATAAATAAAGAGGACAGGAAAAGGAAAAAGTCATCTACTAAAACACCCAAGCAAAAAAAAAAAAAGGACAAGGAAGGCAAAATCAGAGAGGTAAAAATAGGAAGATTAGGAGGGCAGGGTATATCAGAGAACCAATGGGAAAAAAGATGGAAGGATATGAAGGTTTAATACCTTCTGAAGGTTTTAAATACTGAAGAGAGAATGATCATATTTCTTTGTAAGTATATTAAATTTGTGAGGAAAACAAATTATTTATTAATCATAACTGATTGTGCATCATTTATTTAGTGTTGCAAAACACCTAGAACTTACAATTTTCCATTATTCTAAAAGAAATAATAATTATAATGTATAATTTACTTTATAATGCATTTCTTAACTCTCTTTCAACTGAGGCTAACCTGAGCCAGAAACTGTCATATATTATATTTCATGTTTCAATTTGACTATGACTATTATATAATGGATAGTGGCAGAGAAGCAACAAAAACCTGTATGTGTATGTATTTTGGATATAAACTCTTTATTGGTCATATGATTTGCAAATATTTTCTCCCATTCACTAGGTTGTCTTTTTATTTTGTTGATGGTTTCCTTTGCTGTGCAAAAACTTTTAAGTTTAAATTATGTCCCATTTGTTTATTTTTGCTTTTGCTTCTTTCACCTTGTTTATATTTGGTGTGAGAAAATGTTCTAATTCTTTTTTTTTTTTAACATGTAGCTGTCCAGTTTCCGTAACATCATATGTCTTTTCTTCATGTATATTCCTGCCTCCCTTGTCATAGATCAGTTGTCCATGAATGTGCGGATTTGTTTCTGAGCACTCTATTCTGTTTCATTTACTTATGTTTCTGTTTTTGTGTCAATAGTATACTGTTTTTATTACTGTAGCTTTGTTGTATAGTCTGAAGTCAGGCAGCATGATACCTCAAGCTTTGTTGTTCTTTCTCAAGATGTCTTTGGCTAAACAGAGTCTTTTGCAGTTCCATATAAACTTTAAGATTATTCTACTTCTGTGAAAAATGTCATGGGTATTTTCATAGCAGTTGTATTAATGCTGTGGATTTCTTTAGGACAGCTCTTACCACTCAACCTAAAAAACCACAACACCTGATTAAAAATGGGCAGAAGGCCTGAATAGAAATTCTTCCAAAAAAGACATACAGATGGCCAACAGGCACATGAAAAGATGCTCAACATTGCTAGTCATCAGAGAAATACAAAATAAAATCACAATGAGATATCACCTCATACCTGTCAGAAAGGCTATCATCAAAAAGACCACAAATAACAAAAACTGACAAGGATATGGGGAAAAGAGAACCCTCATATATCATTGGCAGGAAGGTAAATTGGTGCAGCATCTATGGAAAACAATATGAAGGTTTCTTAAAACTAAAAACAGAACTACTGTATGATCCAGCAGTTCCTCTCCTGAGTATATATCCAAAGAAAACAAAAACACTGTTTGGAAAAGATACATGCACCCAGTATTCATAGCAGCATTATTTACAATAGCCAGGATATGGAAGCAACTTGTGTCCATCAGTAAATGATTGGATTAAGAAGATGTGACATACACACTTACACACAGGAATATTAATCAGCCATAAAAAAGAATGAAATTTTGCCATTTGTAACAATATAGGTGGACCTGGAGGGTATTATGCTTAATGAAGTAAGTTAGACAAAAAGACAAATAAAAATAACATATAATTTTGTGTTATCACTTACATATGGAATCTAAAAATGAAACAAACAAATGAATATAGCAACAAAAAAAGACTCACAGATATAGAGTCCAAACGAGTGATTACCAGTGGGGAGAGGGGAGTAGGGGAGGGACAAGATAGGGATAGGGGATTAAGAGGTACAGCTTCTATGTATAAGATAAGTAAGCTATAAGGTTGTATTACATAGCACAGGTAATATAACCAATATTTCATAACTTTAAATGGAGTATAATATATTAAAATATTGAATCACCATATATTTGAAGCTAATATTTTAAATCAGCTATACTTTAATTTAAAAAAATCACTGTGCAAAATGAAATGTATAAGCCTCTAGAAAAGTTAGTGGAAGTGGACACCTTAGGTATTCTGAATGACACAATTGTACTGGATTTTTTGTGTAGGGTTCAGTATCTTTGTTCTGAGCCAGGAAATTTATATCTATCTTATTGATAATGTTCATCTCATAAAATGAGGATTCTGACTGGAATATAATTTTATTAAAAGAGAGTTTCATATCAGTTCAGTTGCTCAGTTGTATCTGACTCTTTGCAACCCCATGGACTGCAGCATGCAAGGCTTCCCTGTCCATTACCAACTCCTGGAGCTTACTCAAACTCATGTCCATTGAGTCGGTGATGCCATCAAACCATCTCATCTTCTGTCGTCCCCTTCTCCTCCCACCTTCAACCTTTCCCAGCATCAGGGTCTTTTCCAGTGAGTCAGTTCTTCACATCAGGTGACCAAAGTATTGGAGTTTCAGCTTCAGCATCAGTCCTTCCAATGTATATTCAGGACTGATCTTTAGGATTGACTGGTTGGATCTCCTTGCAGTTAAAGGGACTCTCAAGAGTCTTCTCCAACACCACAGTTCAAAAGCATCAATTCTTCAGCACTCAGCTTTCTTTATAGTTCAACTCTCACTCCATGACTACTGGAAAAACCATAGCTTTGACTAGATGGACCTTTGTCTCTGCTTTTTAATATGCTGTCTAGATTGGTCATAGCTTTTCTCCCAAGGAGCAAACATTTTTTAATTTCATGGCGACAGTCACCATGTGCAGTGATTTTAGAGCCCCACCCCCCCAAAAAAAATTTGGCTTAAAACTCAACATTCAGAAAACTAATATCATGGCATCCAGTCCCATCACTTCATGGCAAATAGATGGGAAACATTGGAAAAAGCAATAAAAGAGAGTTTACAATCACTTAAAATCCAAAGCTGGATAAAATTTTCATGCAGGTGTTACGGTCCTTTAATGGACCGGAACCTGGTGGTCTGGAGTTGACAATGAGAAAGTGAGAGAAGGAAAGAGGCTAATATTCCCTGGGTTATGCCGAAAACCAATAAAACCCTAGGACAGGGCTTGTACCGCTCACATAGGCACAGGGCTCCCTCTCAAGAGGTCTTGAGAGGTCTTGAAACCGCGGGCAGCAAAATGAGCACGGTAGGCTTCCACGCTCCAGAGAATCAGCCAGAAAGAGAGATAAAGAGATAAAGAAGGACACGGGGACCCAAGTCTCTAGTGGAACAAGGGTGCTTTACTGAACTCTGTGTGGGTATATATACCACATTACAAGGTAGCTTCTTCAGATAAAGATCAAAAGACCAGACGTTACACGTTACTAAGGAAACAAGGAGTAATAGAGGCCATAAAGCCAAACGACAATCCATATCAAAAGAGGGTCGTAAATCACTTTCACCATATGGAAAAGCTAATGAAGGAAATCCTATGCAAGCATCCCATCTGGTTTTTTTTAATATTAATTTATTTATTTTAATTGGAGGCTAATTACAATATTGTGTTGGTTTTGCCATACATCCCATCTCTTTGATCTCAGTCCTGGGAGCGGCTTGCCGCTCGCTCATTCCTGACAGGAACTGATAAGGAACAGAGGGCTCATGAGAGACAGGAAACAGCACACAGGAATCCTACTGTTAAACATTCCCTGACATGCAGGCAGAAACATGAAGTTTAAAAGATTTTCCAAATCAGTAAGAATATTCTACAAAGGCAGAATTTCACATTATTATTTGCTTTCTTCTTTTTACTGAAACATAGTTGACTTACAATATTGTATTAGTTTCAAGTATATAACATACTAATTTGATATTTCTATATATTATGCACATAAAAAGTTACTACAATATTATTAACTGTATTTACAATATATTGACTATGTGTGTCTGCTCAATCACTCAGTAGTGTCTGATTCTTTGTGACCTCATGGACTGTATGTAGCCCCAGGCTCCTCTGCCCATGGAATTTCCCAGGCCAGAATATTAGAGTGGGGTGCTATTTCCTTTTCCAGGGGATCTTTCAACTCAGGGATTGAACCTGAATCTTTTGCATCTCCTGCTTTGGCAGATGGATTCTTTACCGCTAGTACCACCATATTATTGACCATAATGCTGTACATTATATTCTTATGACTTAGGATATAATGGTACTTTGTGCCTCTGACTCCCCTTCACCTATTTTGCCCATCTGACTTACTCTTCATATTAACTTGGAGTTACCATATTTTATTACCATATTTATTTTAAATCCATTATAATAGTAATGACCTACTTCTGATAGTATATTAAACTTAAAGTATCTAATTAAGAAGAAATTAAGAAAATATCTTTTAGGAAGAAAGAAAGAATAGGATATTATACTCAACTGAATTTTCTGGACAATCCAAAATCAAATAAAATGCTTTTAGTTTCAATTACTACATTTGAGAGAGTCACTTTACATTATATTCTTTCCAGTCTTTGTAATTAAGGTACAATATACTACAACTGTAATTCCATATTTTGATGCTTAATTTTCAGTGTCTTGAGAACAGTTTGAAAATATAGGTATAGAAAGAACGGGGATTATATCCTGGGATTCAACTCTAAATATTATAGATAAGGAACTGAGGCTCTGAAAAGTCAAAGGCATAAATACATGCATGCATACACATAGGCATTCATAATAAGATGCAGATTTATCCAAGTATCAAACTAAACAACTGTTATTTTTATAAGATCTCAAGGAGAGTTTAATAAAACACAAGAATTTTAATTTTAAAAAAATATCATCATGAATTTTCCTCTACTCACACATACAAACAAAATTCATATTAATTCTCTTTCACATAATATAGTCAAAATTACCCATAGGTTGATGACTGTAGAACTGGATGTTTGAACCTGTAGTATTTTGAAGTCTCTAAAGAACCTTCCAGGTGTTCAAGCTGGTTTTTGAAAAGGCAGAGGAACCAGAGATCAAATTGCCAACATCCGATGGATCATCAAAAAAGCAAGAGGGTTCTAGAAAAATATCTATTTCTGCTTTATTGACTATGCCAAAGCCTTTGACTGTGTGGGTCACAATAAACTGTGGAAAATTCTGAAAGAGATGGGAATGCCAGACCACCTGACCTGCCTCTTGAGAAACCTGTATGCAGGTCAGGAAGCAACAGTTAGAACTAGACATGGAACAACAGACTGGCTCCAAATAGGAAAAGGAGTATGTCAAGGCTGTATATTGTCACCCTGCTTATTTAACTTCTATGCAGAGTATATCATGAGGAACACTGGGCAGGAGGAAGCACAAGCTGGAATCAAGATTTCTGGGAGAAATATGAATAACCTCAGATATGCAGATGACACCACCCTTATGGCAGAAAGTGAAGAAGAACTAAAGAGCCTCTTGATGAAAGTGAGAGAGGACAGTGAAAAAGTTGGCTTAAAGCTCAACATTCAGAAAACTAAGATCATGGCATCCGGTCCCATCACTTCATGGCAAACAGATGGGGAAACAGTGGCTGACTTTATTTTTCTGGGCCCCAAAATTACTGCAGATGATTGCAGCAATGAAATTAAAAGACACTTACTCCTTGGAAGGGAAGGTATGACCAACCTAGACAGCATATTAAAAAGCAGAGACATTACTTTGCCAACAAAGGTCCATCTAGTCAAGGCTATGGTTTTTCCAGTGGTCATGTTTGGATGTGAGAGTTGGACTATAAAGAAAGCTGAGTGCCAAAGAATTGATGCTTTTGAACTATGGTGTCAGAGAAGGCTCTTGAGAGTCCCTTGGACTGCAAGGAAATCCAACCAGTCCACCCTAAAGGAGATCAGTCCTGGGTGTTCATTGGAAGGACTGATATTAAGGCTGAAACTCCAATACTTTGGCCACCTCATGCAAAGAGCTGACTCATTGGAAAAGACCCTGATGCTGGGGAAGATTGAGGGCAGGAGGAGAAGGGGACGACAGAGGATGAGATGGTTGGATGGCATCGTCGACTCGATGGACATGGGTTTGGGTGGACTCCGGAGTTGGTGATAGACAGGGAGGCCTGGCATGCTGCGGTTCATGGGGTTGCAAAGTCAGACACGACTGAGCAACTGAACTGAACTGAACTGAAAGAACCTTCTAGGGAAAGTTAGAATTATTTTTAATGAGCAGAGTAAGAGAAAAAAAAGGACAATCGTGTGCTAATAATATTGACGCCCTCCAAGCTGAATTCATAACCTATGCATTTGACAGGGAGGCTTCTCTGGCAGGAGTTTATACTTAACCTTTGTGGTGGGTTTCTGGACCAGGTCTGTTTTGGTTAAATAGCATAATCAGTAGATGCTCTATAACTACCCAATTCGTAGGATGTTAGGTCTGCACCTTGAGTTTTTTAATCTGCTATTGTTTCTCCTCAAGATACACAGTGCTGTTGTATGTTGATTTATATTTATGATAAAACTGTTACTGATTTCTTTAGCAGGTGAAACAGCATTGTTCTTCCATTATTGCCCCAAAACACCATATTGGCCCTCCATCCTCCACGTCTGGATAATATGTGAGGCAGATTCCAATGTTTTCAAATTATTTTGGAACATCAGAATGTCCTATTTTCAGCTATAGAAGGACAGTCAATCTAATATCAAAATTTTAATCTTTCATTCCATTAAAGCTTCTCCATTCCCCTGCCTTCCAGCTTGAAATTGACTCATGGCTTTAAACCTGCTTTTGGGAGAGTGTGGTCTCCTTTCTCTCCCCCTGAAAACATACCTCTTTCCTACAGCTGACTCCTTCTAGATCAGTAGCAGAGGAGAGATAAGAAGTAAAGGGTGGTGCTTTAACTAGTTGGTGCTGTTGACTCTGCTTTCTCACACTGGGATAATGGCTCTTTCCTGGTACATACTGGTGAATTCCTCAGAGATGTTTGCCCACTTGCTCTGGTTCTTGACTTAGGCAATTCCTTCCCCAGATGACCTCTTGTGATACCCCATCAGCTCCTATCCCCGGAGGTAACCCTATGCAGCATTGTTCTGCCAGGATTCCCTCACCCCAGTGGACAGTCTTTGGGCAAGAGCCTTTCAAGGGTGGCTGTCACTTGGTCACATCTCTGCCTGTTCACTGGGAACTGACAACCTGAGGAACATTTGGCATCCTTGCCCTGCTCCATCCTACTGCTGCCCTATACCCTTGCCTTGGCATCTTGGGCTACTCTGATTTCTTCTTTGGATGTACCCTAAGCTGCTGGGATTTGACCTCCAAACTCATCTATGTGCTCTTTGGTGGTGGAGCACATAGTAGAGATGTTTACTCAGCCCCTGTTCTAGCTGACAACTGTGGTCTCTTGGAGAATTTCACTTGGAGTTTCCCTCATGCACTTAGGGGACATGTAGCATGAATCTTCCCCCACAGGGAGGATAGGGGAAATACCTTTTCTACTGTGAACTCTTCAAGGATTCCTCTTCCCAGGGAACCCTTAGTTTGCTCTAATACAGTGTGTGTGGGTAAAAGTCACCAAACTAGATTGGATACTTCCCAGCAAGTCATGACTCTTTAGAATGTAGAGGAATTCCCATTGTTTTCAGCTTTGTGCTTTAGTTGAAATTTCAAGGCAATAGAAGAAGTTCTATTCCACTTGTGTTTGATTATGTGCAGTAATTTTTATGGGTTGTGTATAAAATGAATAAGTTGAATTAGCTCATTGTTCTGAGGTCACTTCTATTAATTAAAAAAAATCCTAGTACTTATCCTGAATTCCTTTCTTTAATAGTCTAGCTTCTTGAGAAAATAAATCAGGAAATAAGCCCCTAAAGTCCTCAGAACAAGCAAAAATAATATTTAAACCTCCCCTCTCCAGCACACACAAGCCTGAGTACTTATTTAACAGGAAATTCCCCTGGGTCTTTCCTCAGTCCCTATTTACTCTGCCTTTCATATACTCCTCAGATTTAAGTCTCTAAACACTACAAAGTTAGTGTTCTTTTGTTTGCAATGACAGAATTCACCCCCAAAATGCGTCAGTTAGGATCCTGTTAGTTGCAAGCAATCGAAAACCCGAGTCAAAAATGCCCTTTAAAAGTAAAGGAAATGTTTCATCCATGTAAGTGACATATCTAGAGGCTTCCAGCAAAGTTGGATCCAGATTCTCACCAAGCACCCATTTTTGTTTTTGTTTTTCCTGCATGGTTTTGGCTTTATCTTAAATACAACTTCCCTTATAGTTGTAAGGTGTCTGTCAGAAGCACCTGACACTTTAAGTCTCCTCCATTACGTCCATTGAATATCTTTTTTTGCTAACTCCTAAGAATGACAAAGGGAACTTTCTCGGAAGTTTCCAGAAAAAAATCTCTTAATAGGTCAGTCAGGACAAACTAGGTCATGTGTTCACTTCTGCATCAATAACCCTATCCACGGTAATGAGGCATGCTAACTGGCTTCAGTCTGGACGCACTGTAGAACTGAGATTTAGAATCAGTTCTATTCAAAACATAGGAGTAGAAATATGGCAAACTGTTAGGAAGGAGGAAGTAAAGAATGGACACTGGGGAAGCATCAAGAAATCAATATATAGCATCAGTCAAGAAATCAACAATCAGCAACAATCCACTACATCAACATAAGGGATAAAGCAGGACTTATTATCAGAATATGGAAATGTCTTAGAGAATCAGAGGACAGGAGTGTTCTGGGCCTGAAGAAGGAACTGAATTGGTAATAAGAAGTCCATCGTGAATCTTTGCACATTTTTATTGCCTCATAATGACCCAGATAACCACAATGGTGTGAACATTCATCTAGAGCCAGACATCCTGGAATGTGAAGTCAAGTGGTCCTTAGGAAGCACCACTATAAAGAAAGCTAGTGGAGGTGATGAAATTCCAGTTGAGTTATTTCAAATCCTAAAAGATGATGCTGTTGAAGTGCTGCACTGAATATGACAGCAAATTTGAAAAGCTCAGCAGTGGCCACAAGACTGGAAAAGGTCAGTTTTCATTCCAACCCCAAAGAAGAGCAATGCCAAAGAATGATCAAACTACCACAGAATTGTACTCATCTCACATACCAGCAAATTGATGCCCCAAATTCTCCAAACTAGGCTTCAACACTACATGAACAGAAAAATTCCAGATGTTCAAGCTGGATATAGAAAAGGCAGAGGAACTAGAGATTAAATTGCCAACATCTGTTGTATCGTGAAAAAAGCATGATACAACTGAAAAAAGAATTCCAGAAAAGCATCTACTTCTGCTTTGTTGACTATGTTAAAGCCTTTGACTGTGTAGATCATAACAAACTATGGAAAATTCTTAAAGAGATGGGAATACCAGACCACCTTACCTGCCTCCTGAGAAACCTGTATACATGTCAAGAAGTAACAGTTAGAACCGGACATGGAACAATGGATTGGTTCAAAATGGGGGAAGGAGTACATCAAGGCCATATATTGTCACCCTGCTTATTTAACTTCTATGCATAGAACATCATGTGAAATACTGGGCTGAGTGAAGCAAAAGCTGAAATCAAGATTGCCAGTTGACGTATCTATAACCTCAGATATGCAGATGACACCACCCTGGCAGAAAGCGAAGAGGAACTAAAGAACCTCTTGATGAAGGTGAAAGAGGGGGGAGAAAAAGCTGGCTTAAAAGACAACATTCATAAAACTAAGATCATGGCACCCAGTCCCATCACTTCATGACAAATAGATGGGGAAACAATGGAAACAGTAACAGACTTTATTTTCTTGAGCTCCAAAATCACTGCAGATCGTGACTACAGCCATGAAATTAAAAGACACTTGCACCTTGGAAGAGAAGCTATGACAAACCTAGACAGCATATTAAAAAGCAGAGACATCACTTTGCCAACAGTGAAAGCTATGGTTTTTCCAGTAGTCATGTACAGATGTGACAGGTGGACCATAAAGAAGGCTGAACACTGAAGAATTGATGCTTTTGAACTGTGGTATTGGGAAAGACTCTTGAGAGTCCTTGAACTGCAAGGAGATCCAACCAATCAATCCTAAAGGAAATCAACCCTGAATATTCATTGGAAGTACTGATGCTGAAGCTCCAACACTTTGGCCACCTGATGCTAAGAGCTGACTCACTGGAAAAGACCTTGATGCTGGGAAAGATTGAAGGCAGGAGGAGAAAGGGACAACAGAAGCAGAGACAGTTGGATGGCATCACCAACTCAATGGACATGAGTTTTAGTAAGCTCCAGGAGATGTTGAAGGACGGGAGAGTCTGGCTGCTGCAGTTCATGGGATCACAAAGAATCAGACATGACTGAGCAACTGAACAACAGTTCTTCCTTCTTATTAAGTGTCTGCTTTATAAAGGACAGGCCATGTGATGGGCTTATATGATGGCTTCTCAGTTCACGTATCACAGTTATAGACACACTGAGAATTAACATTCTCTCTATCTCCAGAATCCACATCACTCAAGAAGGACCCCTGGTTAACCTAATCAGAGGCACAGATCACCATAAAAAAAAAAAAACAACTTGCTTTTTTCTAGGAATCTGTTTATCAGGGAGTGTTAAGGGGACCTCAGGGATCTTGGCAGCTTTAACACAAAATGTCTGCCCCAGCAGTAACCACCTGAGACTGACACATCACTGTACCCTGTCTGCAATAAGAGAAAGAAAAGGAATTTACAGATCAGACACAAGAATCTAAGAGTATGGTAAAGCATCAGAACAGACATAACACATAACACAATGGATCGTATTCATGATGATAATTCCGGGTCATTATACAGGGTTTACTCTATTCTAGTTAAATTGAAATTTTACTCTTGTGGAATAAGATATGGCCATTATTATACTAGTTAATATAACCTATAGCCTCCCTATTTGATCTTCTGTGGTTTCCTTAATCACTATACATCGTCCAGATTGATTTTAAGATTCCCTTCATTATGTGTATCTGCAGTTATTTCTGACACTGATTCTGAATCGCTACAACTGTTTCTAACATGAATCCTTTCAACAAATATTTCCTTCTTACTAAACACTATGCTTGCCTTCTCGCATAATATATGCAGTTTAATCTATGTAATATTGACTGGGTGATGAAGGTGTGTGTGTTATCTTAGTTCCCAGAGGTGGATTTGTTGTCAAACTATTTATAGATTTTCTTATTCCCAGGTTCTGATTACAAAACTCAATATATCTGCTGAATGATTTGTCTATGTTGAAGTCTGATTCACTTGAGAAGTAATGTTGTGTCTATGCTGAAGGACACTCAAGCACACAGTGCTGGAATAAACAAACAGACTTATTACCAGAGAAATGAAAATAAATTATTCTCATCTATGAGTGTGGCAGGAATGCTGAGAAGCTAGACACAGGATTGCCTCCCTTGAGGCTTTGTTCTGCCTTTCCTTAACTTCATCTAGATTCACAGACCTTTCTGGAGAGAGGACAACAGGGTGGGTAAGAATGCAGATTCGAGTGTCAGGATACTGGGTAGCGATCAAGAACATGAGCTGGCTTAGAATTTCACTTGTTTCTCTGAGAAAGTCTGGGAAAAGTATTTGCCTTTTTCTCACTCAATTTTTTCCTTTATACAAGGGTAATAATAATAAAGGGCTTCCCATCTGACTCAGTAGTAAAGAATCCCCCTACCAATGTAGGAGACGTGGGTTCAATCCCTAGGTTGGGAAGATCCCCTGGAAAACAAAATGGCAACCTACTCCAGTATTCTTGCCAGAATAATCCCATGGACAGAGGGGCCTGGTGGGCTATAGTCCATGGGGTCACAAAAGTCAGACACAACTTGGCAACTAAACAACAGCAACAATAATAATATCACCTACGTGTGCTCAGTCATGTCTGACTCTTTGTGCCCCCTGGACTGTAGCCCACCAGGCTCCTCTGTCCATGGAATTCTCTAGGCAAGAATACTGGAGTGGGTTGTCATTCGCTTTTCCAGGGAATCTTCCCAACCCAGGGATCAAACCCACATCTCTTGCATCTCCTGTATTGTCAGATGGATTCTTTACTACTGTGCCACCTGGGAAGCCTGGGAAACCTGGTAACCCTAGGACAGTTATAAAAATCCAAATTAAGAGCTTAGTATAGTGCCTATATTCAGTACACTGCCCTCTATAAATTTCTCTTCCTTTCATCCTCCTTCCTAACCTGTTTTCTTTTCTTTTAGAAAAAGGAAACTTTTATTTTTGAGTAGGCATTAAACATGAATTTGATGCACATCATAGATAATCTGCTAAAAGATTGCAAAGAGGTCAAGAAATCTCATCCCTGTTTATAGACATGCAGATACAATGAATTATATACAGGTTTTCAAGATAAACAATAACTAGTCCAGGTAAGATGATTTGATAGCATAACTGATTCACTTTACTGTACCCCCTGAAACTAATACAACATTCACTGTAAATCTACTATACTCCAATCAAAATTTTAAACAAACAGAAAACAGTTTCAGGTGTACAACATAATGGTTTCATATTTGTATATATTGCAGAATAATCACCACAGTAAGTCTAATTCTTTTCAGTCTTAATGAATCTTTGTAAACCAATGTAAGACATTTGGAAATTTTCTCTCTCCTTGACTATTAAATCATCCTTACACTTTTCTGGGAATCACCTCTCTTAGTAAAATCCTAAGTCTCTTGGTCAGTTCAGGTTTCTTTCTAAAGAGCAAAGGCCAAATTCCTTAGTGGAAACTGGTGCTTTCTTCTGATCTAGAGATGAGATTGCAGGCCTGTTCTTCCTCTCTGTTTTCTGAAAAATGCCTAGTAACCCTCTGATGCTAATTAAGAATTAAATAGTAATCACAGTTTGAATTAAAGACTGAACAGTGACTCTACGTGTCATAATACTTACCCTCCTTTGGCATTATCTTTATTTATAGTGACAAGCTCTTATAATCAAAGAGCAAATACTATATCCACATAATAAAAGCAAACACTTAGGGATAATGGGATAAAGCAGCTGCTCCTGAGACAGGGCCTGGGAATCACCACGCTCCACACAGCCACCAGAGCCTGTCAGAGCTGACTTCAGGAGTCTGACTCACACTAACCAAACTCACAGTATACAGATCAAATGCCCAAGAACCTTTGTTTATAATAAAGAGGAAAGTCACTCAGCAGATTGGATATTTGTAGTTAAGTAATTCTTAGCTTCCTTTCAAGTTCAGAGACCCCCTTTACCCTGCAGTGCTCTCACAGTGTTGTCTGAAGGGATTTGGTTCTAAGAAATACCTCACCATCATAACTTTGTGATTTGTACCCAGAGGAGGCCCTGATATAATGTAATGATCTTTGGGTCTCTATTTTATTTACATATCACATCACAACACGTTAAGTGGCATCTTAAGGTATAAAGGACTTTGATAGAATTCAAGACAACCCATATATAGAAACATTGATGTGGATATAGACTTGCAATGTGCATCTCACCAGAATGTGAGTTTAAGGATGGAAAGGGGAAAAAAATCATGGAGAAAGATAAGTTTCTGAAGCACAATGTATGGAATGATTTTATGACTAAAACTTCTTAGTCTTAAAGCAGCAAGGCCAGTTGGACCCGTAGTTTCTGTAATTGCACTGCCCCCTTGTGGTAAGATGGCTTAATTTGTTGGCTGAAAGGCTGGTTGGAAGAGGACAGAGGCTGGAACAATGCAAGGGCATTAGGTCAAATGAGAAATAAAATAGAGAAAAAGCTCCCTGGAACAGTGCCAGGAGATTCTGCCATTGAGAATGTTGGGGAAGCTCCTGGCACCTGCAAGGGCTGCTTTTATTGCCTATCTATGATGGCCAGCTCTCTCAAATTCCTTAGGACAGATATTTTACTTTGTTTTGCTTTGCTTTGAATCCCTGTATAGGGTGGGTATCATAATACTGAGTCATGTTGCTTATCCGCCACCATCTCCTACATACACTCATCAGCTTGGAGAAATGTAGCCTAGGAAGTTAAATGACACTAGACCAGAAGCATACACTTGGCAGAAGATATGGCATAGTAGCTCAATAGCTCAGAGGAAGGCCCTGGCAGGGCATTTTACCCTTTTTAACTCCCTTGGAGGCTTGCAGCCAAGGAGGGGCTTGGAACTTGTTTATAATTTATGCTCATCTAATTCTAGTGAGGTGAGGAGGCCTACAATGTATATTATCTTCAGAGAGATGTTTGCAAAGTAAAGAAGACTAGAAGCAGTTGCAGAAGGAGCAGAGGATGCAGTGACTGTAGTACCAGGTGACTTCCACACTAAGCATTACATTTGGTTCTAAATTTCTTCATAATCAAGCAAAAATGGGAAATACAGAGTTATATCATTTGCATTGCCTGGAAAGATAAAATATAACCCTCCTTCAGAGAGGCACATATGATGGGATGGAGGTGTCAGTTTCAGCTATTGTGGTAATCATTTTGCAATATATAAGCATGTCAAATAAACATGCTGTGCTGTGGCTCAGAAGGTAAAGAATCTGCCTGCAATGCGGGAGACCCTGGTTTGATCCCCGGATTGGGAAGATCCTCTGGAGAAAGGCAAGGCAACCCACTCCAGTATTCTTCCCTGGAAAATCCCATGGACAGGGGAACTTGGAGGACTACAGGCCACAGAATCACCCAAGAGTCAGACATGACTGAGCAGCTAACACACATACACCTTAAACTTACAGAACGTTATATGTCAATTATATCTCAATGAAGCTAGACAAATGTTTTAATCATTTTAAAGAGAGAGGGGTATGTATTCTGGCATTACATTCCAAGAGGAAATAATCCAGTAATTTGAAACCTGTAAATAAATGCTGAACTAAAAAACATCCAAATACATAGTCAATTTTCCTCCAAGGAAGCCTGTAGACCTGTTAAGTATTAGACATGATGAGTAGTTCTTATTTACCTGCAGTTCCCAACCTCTAGTGGGACCTCTAGTGGGCCATGTAGTTATTGCAAAGTGTCCCTGAATCTAGATTCTAGATGCATTATTTCAGGAGTGAAAAAATGTTTTGTGCAGATGTACTAACACTTTTCATAAATACGAGGACAACCAGAACCAGAAAAATATAAACGTATATAGAAGAACTACTGAACTCCTACGAGCTTTTAATTATTATTATATTAATATATTTTCTTAATTTGGTTTACTAACAATACAATTATTTAAAAGTTTAGGGGCGGTCCTAAGATGGCAGAGGAATAGGACGGGGAGACCACTTTCTCCCCCACAAACTCATCGAAAGAACATTTGAGCACTGAGCAAATTCCACAGAACAACTTCTGAATGCTAGCGGAGGACATCAAGCACCCAGAACCAGCCCATTGTCTTCAAAAGGAGGTAGGACAAAATATAAAAGATAACAAGGGAGTCTTAAAAAAGAGAGAAGTTTCCAAACACCAGGAAACACTCTCTCCGGTGGGTCTATGGTGAGCCTTGGAATCTCAGAGGGCAAAATAACTGGGAGGAAAAATAAATAAATAATTAAAACCCACAGATTATGTGCCTAACAGCAACTCCCAGCGGTGCAACAGCGCATCCCCCACTAGCAAGTGGGGAAGGTACAGGGAGGAGTGGGTCGCATTGCTTAGGATAAATCCGGCCTGAATGCCCTGAGGGCAATCTGAGGGAACTAGCTTGATATAGCAACCCAGACTGTGGGATAGCTATTCCGGGATCCCGCAAAAAGTCCCAACCACCACCAGGCACGCTCACAGAACAAAGGACTGAGCAGAGCTAGCCAGCTGCAGACCAGCCCATCCCCACCAGAGATAAGCAAGCGAGGGCAGCCAGAGCCAGAAGGGGGCAATCGCGGCCCCAGAGAGGCAACCTATACCAAACTGCAAGCAGACTTCGTTGTAACAAAGACTTCTTGGGATTCTGGATGGTCGACATCTGCCGGGAGGGTTACAGCCAGGGATCAGCTTCCCAGAAGAGACACAGGGCACACCTGAGATGGCGCGCCCGTTGTACACCCAGAAAACTGAGCAGCTGGGATGGGGGAGGGGATAAGTCACAGCCTTCAACTGGGGGCGACTATGTGCGCCAAGGACCTGGTCACCTGAGTTGCTCAGACCTGGGACGGGTGCAAAATGCAGGCCCAACCAAGTCTGTGCCTTTGTGGAGTACCTGAGAACCTGAACCTGAGCGGCTTAGACCTGGGAAGTGCATACAAACCAGGGTCCGCATCAGACAGTTCCCGGCAGAGCAAACTGAGCAGTGTAGACTGGGAAAGCACACACGCCACAAGCAGGGGCAAACCCAGTGTGGCTGAATCACTGTGAACACACGCCAGTGATATTTGTTTGCAGTGTTCCTCCCTCCCCAAAGCACAACTGAACAAGCGAGCCTGAAAAAAAGTGACCATCACCACCACGCCCCTGTGTCAGGGTGGAAATTAGACACTGAAGAGACCAGCAAACAGAAGAAGCTAAAATAAACAGAGGGAACCACTTTGGAAGTAACAGGTGCAATAGATTAAAACCCTGTAGTTAGCCCCAACTACATAGGAAGGGACCTATAGACCATGAGAAGTACAAGCCAGACCAAGGAACTATCCACACTGTCCACAACAGCTCCAGGGAAAGTCTTAGATATATTTTTACTATTATCATTTTCTAAATTAAAAAAATCTTCTTTAATTTTTTATGTTATTTTTAAGTCCCCCTTACTCCTTTAATTTTCATTTTTACAACCTACTATTACCTTGCAAAGAAAAGAAAGACCCTATTTTTAAAGCAAACTTCATATATATATATATATATATATATATATATATATTATAATTTCTGTGACTTTGTGTTTTTTTGTTTGGTTGGTTGGTTGATTTTTTTTTTTGTTTTTGTTTTTTTAATATTGTATTTTTGAGAATCTAAACTCTACTCAAGATTTTTAATCTTTGCTTTTTGGTATTTGTTATCAACTTTTTACCTTTAAGAACCCAATCTTCAGTATCCATTTTTCCTTGGGAATGAGATCACTGGCCTGATTGCTCTCTCCCCCTTTTGACTCTCCTTTTTCTCCACCAGGTTGCCTCTATCTCCCCCTCCCCCTCTTCTTCTCTACCCAACTCGATGAATCTCTTTGTGTGTTCTGGGCTGTGGAGAACACTTAGGGAACTTATTACTGGCTGGATCTGTCTCTCTCCTTTTGATTCCCCCTTTTATCCTCCTGGCCACCTCTGTCTGCTTCCTCCCTCTTCTCTTCTCTGTGTAACTCCGTGAACATCTCTGAGGGATCCAGACTGTGGAGAGCACATACGGAAGTGATTACTGGCTAGCTTGCTCTCTCTGCTTTTGATTCCCCCTCTTCTCCTCGTGGTCACCTCTATCTCCCTCCTCCCTCTTCTCTTCTCCATGTAACTCTGTGTACCTCTCTGGGTGTCCCTCACTGTGGAAAAACTTTTTATCATTAACCTAGATGTTTTATCATCGGTGCTGTATATAGATGGAGAAGTCTTGAGGCTACTGTAAGAATAAGACTGAAAACCAGCGGCAGGAGGCTTAAGTCCAAATCCTGAGAACACCAGAGAACTGAATCCAGGGAACATTAATGGATAGGAGTTCATCAAACCCCTCCATACCTACACTGAAACACCAAGCACCACCCAAGGGCCAATAAGCTCCAGAGCAAGACATACATGCAAATTCTCCAGCAACAAAGGAACATAACCCTGAGCCTCAATATACAGGCTGACCAAAGTCACACCAAAGCCATTGACATCTGAAAACTTATTACTGGACATTTCATTGCACTCCAGAAAGAAGAAATCTAGCTCCACCCGCAAGAACACTGACCAAGCTTCCCTAACCAGGAAACCTTGACAAGCCACCCGTCCAACCCCACCCACAGCAAGGAACTTCCACAATAAAGAGGAACCACCAACTACCAGAATACAGAACGGCCATCCCAAACACAGCAATATAAACAAGATGAAAAGGCAGAGAAATACCCAGCAGGTAAAGGAACAGGATAAATAGACACCAAACCAAACAAAAGAGGAAGAGATAGGGAATCTACCTGATAAAGAATTCCCAATAATGATAGTGAAAATGATCCAAAATCTTGAAAACAAATTGGAGTTACAGATAATAGCCTGGAGACAAGGATTGAGAAGAAGCAAGAAAGGTTTAACAAGGACCTAGAATAAATTAAAAAGAGTCAATATACAATGAATAATGCAATAAATGAGATCAAAAACACTCTGGAGGGAACCAACAGTAGAATAAGGCAGAAGATAGGATAAGTGAGGTAGAAGATAGGATAAGTGAGGTAGGAGATAGAATGGTAGAAATAAATGAAACAGAGAGGAAAAAAGAATTAAAAGAAATGAGGACAATCTCAGAGACCTCTGGGGCAATGTTCAATGCCCCAACATTCGAATCATAGGAGTCCGAGAAGAAGAAGACAAAAAGAAAGACCATGAGAAAATACTTGAGGAGATAATAGTTTAAAACGTCCCTAAAATGGGAAGGAAATAATCACCCAGGTCCGAGAAACCCAGAGAGTCCCAAACAGGGTAAACCCAAGGCAAAATACCCCAAGATACATATTAATCAAATTAACAAAGATCAAACACGAAGAACAAGTGTTAAAAGCAGCAAGGTAAAAACAAAGCACACAAGGGGATTCCCATAAGGATAACAGCTGATCTTTCAATAGAAACTCTTCAGGCCAGGAGGGAATGGCAAGACATACTTAAAGTGATGAAAGAAAATAACCTACAGCCCAGATTACTGTACCCAGCAATGATCTCATTCAAATATGAAAGAGAAATTAAAAGCTTTACAGACAAGCAAAAGCTGAGAGAATTCAGCACCACCAAACCAGCTGTCCAACAAATGCTAAAGGATCTTCTCTAGACAGGAAACACAGAAAGGGTGTATAAACTCGAACCCAAAACAATAAAGTAAATGGCAATCGGATCATACTTATCAATAATGACCTTAAATGTAAAAGGGTTGAATGCCCCAACCAAAAGACAAAGACTGGCTGAATGGATACAAAAACAAGACCCCTATATATGTTGTCTACAAGAGACCCACCTCGAAACAAGGGATGCATACAGATTGAAAGTGAAGGGCTGGAAAAAGATATTCCATGCAAATAGAGACCAAAAGAAAGCAGGAGTAGCAATACTCATATCAGATAAAATAGACTTTAAAACAAAGGCTGTGAAAAGAGACAAAGATGGACACTACATAATGATCAAAGTATTAATCCAAGAAGAAGATATAACAATCATAAATATATATACACCCAACATAGGAGCACCAAAATATGTAAGACAAATGCTAACAAGTATGAAAGGGGAAATTAACAATAAAACAATAATAGTGGGAGACTTTAATACCTCACTCACACCTAGGGATAGATCAGCTAAACAGAAAATTAGCAAGGAAACACAAATTTTAAATGATACAATAGACCAAGTTAGACCTAATTGATATCTATAGAACATTTCAAACCAAAACAATGAATTGCACCTTTTTCTCAAGTTCACAGAGAACCTTCTCCAGGATAGATCACATCCTGGGCCATAAATCTAGCCTTGGTAAATTTAAACAAAAAAAATTTAAATCATTTCAAGCATCTTTTCTGATCACAATGCAGTAAGATTGGATGTCAATTACAGGAGAAAAACTATTAAAAATAGCAACATATGGAGACTGAACAACACGTTGCTGAATAACCAACAAATCACAGAAGAAATCAAAAAACAAATCAAATATGCATAGAAATGAATGAAAATGAAAACACAACAACCCAAAACTTATCAGTTCAGTTCAGCCGCTAAGTCGTGTCCCACTTTTTGCGACCCCATGAATCACAGCACGCCAGGCCTCCTTGTCCATCACCAACTCCTGGAGTTCACTCAAACACATGTCCATCAAGTCGGTGATGCCATCCAGCCATCTCATCCTCTGTCGTCCCCTTCTCCTCCTGCCCCCAATCCCTTCCAGCATCAGTCTTTTCCAATGAGTCAACTCTTCACATGAGGTGGCCAAAGTACTGGAGTTTCAGCTTCAGCATCATTCCTTCTGAAGAAATCCCAGGGCTGATCTCCTTCAGAATGGACTGGTTGGATCTCCTTGCAGTCCAAGGGACTCTCAAGAGTCTTCTCCAACACCATAGTTCAAAAGCATCAATTCTTTGGTGCTCAGCCTTCCTCACAGTCCAACTCTTACATCCATACATGGGGGACACTGTAAAAGCAGTACTGAAGGGAAGGTGCATAGCAATACAGGCTTACCTCAAGAAATAAGAAAAAAGTCAAATAAATAACCGAACTCTACACCTAAAGCAACTTGAAAAGGAAGAAACTATGTACCCCAGGGTTAGTAGAAGGAAAGAAATCTTAAAAATTAGGGCAGAAATAAATGCAAAAGCAACAAAAGAGACCATAGCAAAAATCAACAAAACCAAAAGCTGATTCTTTGAGAAGATAAACAAAATTGACAAACCATTAGCCAGACTCATCAAGAAACAAAAGGGAGAAAAATCAAATAAACAAAAGGGAGAAAAATCAAATCAACAAAATTAGAAATGAAAATGGAGAGATCACAACAGACAACACAGAAATACAAAGGATCATAAGAGACTATTATCAGCAACTATATGCCAATAAAATGGACAACTTGGAAGAAATGGACAAATTCTTAGAAAAGTACAACTTTCCAAAATTGAACCAGGAGAGATAGAAAATCTTAACAGACCCATCACAAGCATGGAAATTGAAACTGCAAACAGAAATCATCCAACAAACAAAAGCCCAAGACCAGACAGCTTCACAGCTCAATTCTACCAAAAATTTAGAGAAGAACTAACACCTATCCTACTCAAACTCTTCCAGAAAATTGCAGAGGAAGGTAAACTTCCAAACTCATACTATGAGGCCACCATCAGCCTAATACCAAAACCTGACAAAGATGCCACAAGAAAAGAAAACTACAGGCCAGTATCACTGATAAACATAGATGCAAAAATCCTTAACAAAATTCTAGCAAACAGAATCCAACAACATATTAAAAAGATCATACATCATGAACAAGTGGGCATTATCCCGGGGATGCAAGGATTCTTCAATATCTGCAAATCAATCAATGTAATTCACCACATTAACAAATTGAAAGCTAAAAGCCATATGATTATCTCAATAGATGCAGAAAAAGCCTTTGACAAAATTCAACATCCATTTATGATAAAAACCCTCCAGAAAGCAGGAATGGAAGGAACATACCTCAAAATAATAAAAGGTATATATGACAAACCCTCAGCAAACATTATCCTCAATGGTGAAAAATTGAAAGTATTGCCCCTAAAGTCAGGAACAAGACAAGAATGCCCACTCTCACCACTACTATTCAGCATAGTTTTGGAAGTTTTGGCCACAGCAATCAGAGAAGAAAAAGAAATAAAAGGAATCCAGATTGGAAAAGAAGAAGTAAAACTCTCACTGTTTGCAGATGACATGATCCTCTACATAGAAAATCCTAAAGACTCCACCAGAAAATTACTAGAGCTAATCAATGAATATAGTAAAGTTGCAGGATATAAAATTAACACACAAAAATCTCTTGCATTCCTATACACTAACGATGAGAAAACAGAAAGAGAAATTAAGGAAACAATTCCATTCACCATTGCAATGAAAAGAATAAAATACTTAGGAATATATCTACCTAAAGAAACTAAAGACCTATATATAGAAAACTATAAAACACTGGTGAAAGAAATCAAAGAGGACACTAATAGATGGAGAAATGTACCATGTTCATGGATCAGAAGAATCAATATAGTGAAAATGAGTATACTACCCAAAGCAATCTATAGATTCAATGCAATCCCTATCAAGCTACCAACGGTATTTTTCAGAGAACTAGAACAAATAATTTCACAATTTGTATGGAAATACAAAAAACCTCGAATAGCCAAAGCAATCTTGAGAAAGAAGAATGGAACTAGAGGAATCAGCCTGCCTGACTTCAGGCTCTACTACAAAGCCACAGTCATCAAGACAGTATGGTACTGGCACAAAGACAGAAATATAGATCAATGGAGCAAAATAGAAAGCCCAGAGATAAATCCACACACCTATGAACACCTTCTCTTTGACAAGGGAGGCAAGAATATACAATGGAGAAAAGACAATCTCTTTAACAAGCGGTGCTAGGAAAACTGGTCAGCCACTTGTAAAAGAATGAAACTAGAACACTTTCTAACACCATACACAAAAATAAACTCAAAATGGATTAAAGATCTAAATGTAAGACCAGAAACTATCAAACTCCTAGAGGAGAACATAGGCAAAACACTCTCCAACATAAATCACAGCAGGATCCTCGATGACCCACCTCCCAGAATACTGGAAATAAAAGCAAAAATAAACAAATGGGACCTAATTAAAATGAAAAGCTTCTGCACAACAAAGGAAACTATAAGCAAGGTGAAAAGACAGACTTCTGAATGGGAGAAAAAAATAGAAAATGAAGCAATGGACAAAGAATTAATCTCAAAAATATACAAGCAACTCCTGCAGCTCAATTCCAGAAAAATAAAAGACCCAATCAAAAAGTGGGCCAAAGAACTAAGCAGACATTTCTCCAAAGACATATAGATGGCTAACAAACACATGAAAAGATGCTCAGCATCACTCATTATCAGAGCAACGCAAATCAAAACCACAATGAGGTACCATTTACACCAGTCAGAATGGCTGCTATCAAAAAGTCTATAAGCAATAAATGCTGGAGAGGGTGTGGAGGAAAGGGAACTCTCTACACTGTTGGTGAGAATGGAAACTAGTACAGCCACTATGGAGAACAGTGTAGAGATTCCTTAAAAAGCTGGAACTAGAACTGCCATGTGACCCAGCAATCCCACTGCTGGGCATACACACCGAGGAAACCAGAATTGAAAGAGACACATGTACCCCAATGTTCATCGCAGCACTGTTTATAATAGCCAGGACATGGAAGCAACCTAGATGTCCACCAGCAGACAAACGGATAAGAAAGCTGTGGTACCTATACACAATGGAGTATTACTCAGCCATTAAGAAGAATACATTTGAATCCATTTTAATGAGCTGGATGAAACTGGAACCTATTAAACAGAGTGAAGTAAGCCAGAAAGAAAAACACCAATACAGTATACTAATGCATTTGACCGTGTGGATCACAATAAACTGTGGAAAATTCTGAAAGAGATGGGAATACCAGACCACCTGACCTGCCTCTTGAGAAATCTGCATGCAGGTCAGGAAGCAACAGTTAGAACTGGACATGGAACGACAGACTGGTTCCAAATAGGAAAAGGAGTACTTCAAGGCTGTATCTTGTCACCCTGCTTACTTAACTTCTATGCAGAGTACATCATGAGAAATGCTGGACTGGAAGAAACACAAGCTGGAATCAAGATTGCCGGGAGAAATATCAATAACCTCAGATATGCAGATGACACCACTCTTATGGCAGAAAGTGAAGAGGAACTAAAAAGCCTCTTGATGAAAGTGAAAGAGGAGAGTGAAAAAGTTGGCTTAAAGCTCAACATTCAGAAAACGAAGATCATGGCATCTGGTCCCATCACTTAATGGGAAATAGATGGGGAAACAGTGGAAACAGTGTCAGACTTTATTTTGGGGGGCTCCAAAATCACTGCAGATGGTAACTGCAGCCATGAAATTAGGACACTTACTCCTTGGAAGAAAAGTTATGACCAGCCTAGATAGTATATTCAAAAGCAGAGACATTACTTTGCTGA
This sequence comes from Budorcas taxicolor, assembly GCF_023091745.1. NCBI lineage: Eukaryota > Metazoa > Chordata > Mammalia > Artiodactyla > Bovidae > Budorcas > Budorcas taxicolor. The sequence continues at coordinate 35,498,441 of NC_068926.1, read as the reverse complement.
CTAAGGTCCATCTAGTCAAGGCTATGGTTTTTCCAGTAGTCATGTGTGGATGTGAGGGTTGGACTGTGAAGAAGGCTGAGCGCCGAAGAATTGATGCTTTTGAACTGTGGTGTTGGAGAAGACTCTTGAGCGTCCCTTGGACTGCAAGGAGATCCAACCAGTCCATTCTGAAGGAGATCAGCCCTGGGATTTCTTGGGAAGGAATGATGCTAAAGCTGAAACTCCAGTACTTTGGCCACCTCATGTGAAGAGTTGACTCATTGGAAAAGATTTTGATGCTGGGAGGGATTGGGGGCAGGAGGAGAAGAGGACGACAGAGGATGAGATGGCTGGATGGCATCACTGACTCAGTGGACGTGAGTCTGAGTGAACTCCGGGAGTTGGTGATGGACAGGGAGGCCTGGCGTGCTGCGATTCATGGGGTCACAAAGAGTCGGACATGACCGAGAGACTGAACTGAACTGAATCCATATATATGGAATTTAGAAAGAAGGTAATGATAACCCTCTATGTGAGACAGCAAAAGAGACACAGATGTATTGAACAGTCTTTTGGACTCTGTGGGAGAGGGTGAGGGTAGGATGATTTGGGAGAATGGCATTGAAACATGTAAAATATCATATGTGAAACAAATCGCCAGTCCAGGTTTGATGCATGATACAGGGTGCTCGGGGCTGGTGCACTGGGATGACCCAGAGGGATAGGATGGGGAGGGAGGTGGGAGGGGAGTTCAGGATCGGGAACACATATACACTCATGGCGGATTCAAGTCAATGTATGGCAAAACCAATACAATATTGTAAAGTAAAATAAATTAATTAATTAATTTTTTAAAAATAAATAAAAGTTTATATAACCAGTAGGTCCTTGTGCTTTAAATACTGTGACCCCTTACTGGTACAGACTATCTAGAATGTGTCAGACCCCTCCCTACCCTCACCCTAAACCACCCACACACACCTCCCCAGTCACTGCTCTCAGCAACAGGTTTTTCATGAGATGCAGTCCAAGGAAGGCAATCCTGTGCTCTGATGCTCCGGGGCTTTGTTCAGTAATCAGCTTTGTGGTTTCAGGAGGCCCAAAAGTACTTCAGGGCTTTCCACGCTGAGCACTTTGTTCAGGAAGCTTGAGAGACTTGTTGTGGTTTCAGAAATGACACACTTGAAGTTCTGGAGTTGGCATAAACTACTGCTCCTGCTCAAAGGTAGGAAGAGAGGCAGCCAGAGGGGCTTGTAGCCTGAAAACCGAAGCTGTGGTTGTCTCCACAGACAACTGCTCTTCAGCAAGCTTGCAATTGCTCCACACCCCTTTCATGTGGGCAAAGAAAGAACTTTTATCAGACATTCTCTCTCCTCTTGAAATATCAGGGTGAGAGGAGAGGAAGTTGGGCAGTAAATCGGAGCAGAATTTACAAGAGTGAAAATCACGTTTTTGGTGAGTTCTCCCCTTTCACTCCAGCTGCTCTAGATGCTTGTGTGCTGGCCCCCAGACTATGACATGAGGCCCCCAAAGAAGGGAAGGCAGCACTCCCTGCAGCGTGCCTAAAGTTTGAGACTCTGTGCTGTGGGTTATTTGGCTTAGCTTGACTGTTTGAGGACATGGGACAATTGTAACAAGACTCCAGCATTAAAATGGGCAACCAGAGCCTTATGAGAGAAGCAGACACACGGTATTTCAGCCTCTCTTATTACAACATTGTCAATAAGCAAGCTAACCCATCGCCACCCCAAGGATAGACTGGAACATTTGTTAAGGAAAGAACAGGTCGCAGATTGTTTTTAGTTGCAACGCTAAGGGTACATATATGTGTGTGTATGTGTGTGTGCACACATTTAGTCACTCAATCGTTTCTGACTCCCTGCAACCCCATGGACTATAGCCCACCAGGTATATGTTTTGATTATGGCCCCATGGAACTAAAAAGAAATAGTATTTTTTGCTCTTTCTCACAAGTTTATGTGAGGGTTGGATGTGGTCTTTCTTGTGAAACCTTGGACGTATAGATGGGTAAATTCCATGGATTTTTCCTAGAGGACCTACTATTTATTGAATGAGGTTCAAATGATTCTAATGACATCCCAATAGGTTCCTGCACTATAGACTCGTGAGACACTTTTCCTAGAGGCACAATGTTATAATGTTGTGTTCTGTTATTGGAAAGCTATTTCATATCATTAAAATGGCTTCCCAGGTGGTGCCAATGGTAAAGAATCCACCTGCCAGCACAGAAGACTTGGGTTCAATCCCTGGGTTAGGAAGATTCCCTGGAGTAGGAAATAGCCACCAACTCCAGTATTCTTGCCTGGAAAATTCAATGGACAGGGAGGCCTGGTGGGCTACAGTCTATCAGGTTGCAAAGAGTCAGACATGACTGAGCCCACAGGCACATATACACACATCTCATTAAAATGCCCTGATCATTAAAAATGAAAATATGTCTTTACAAACATTAAAAGTAAACACAATATAAAATGATGTTTTTTATATATATGTGTGTGTGTTTATATCATTGTTGTTCAGTCGCTAAGTTGTATCCAACTCTGTGACTCCATGGACTACAGCATGCCAGCCTCCTCTGTCCTTCATTGTCTCCTGCAGATTGCTCAAATTCATGTCCATTGAGTCAGTGATTGTTTTTCTATGGCGTATTTAGTAAAAGAAAAATGTTTTCTATCAATATCTTATTGGATTCGTATTTTAAGCAATCCAGACCATGTAGAAAAGTTCCTGTATTTGCAGCCAATGAACATGGATTCAACAAATTTTTATTTGGTAAGAAAATGTGCTAAGAACATGAACTAGAAATTCACAAAAGAAAATTTCAAATAGTCCATAAACATTTAAATGTTTAATTCACTAGCAATCAAATATAAGTTAAAATGAGAAGCTTTTTTTTTTTTTTTTTTTTTTTTTTGCTCTATTTGACAAATGTTAAAAACAATGGCTATTCCCAGTGTTAGACTGTATGGGTGACTTTCTGTACTAAAAATAAAATGTCACCTTTCTAGAAGAGTTTGACAATATATATCAAAATAAAAATGCCCATGTTTAACCTAGAGATTCCCATTTTAGGAATTTAAACAAATAATAGAAAAGGGACTCAAAGATGTGCATACTGAAATTTTTATTGAAGTGTTATTCATAATAATGGCTTCATATAGGTGTCACTTAACAGCATTGTTAAATAATCTATAGTAAATCCTTTCAGTGGATTACTGTACAGTTGATGATATGTGCCTATGTTAGTATAGCTATCCACCACATATCATCAAGTGGAAATAACAGGATGTTATATACATTTTAATTGTATTTCTGTTTTTTTTTTTTTTAGAAATAGTGTCCATACTTACATACATAGAAAGAAATTAAGAATGATCTTCCAAGATGACTAGCATGAACTGATCTTTCATTTTTTTATATGTACTTCTCTGTATTACTGTAGTGGGCTTTAATTACATTTTTTGCAGTGAACTTTAATTACTTTTACTATTTGAGAAAGAATATTAAAATATAAATACCAAGCACTGTGTCCTCAAGGATATCCCATTTGTATAATGAGCATATTTTTCCAAGCTGGCATGCGAGTTGCCTACTAATTCTAGAATTTAAGGAATTGGCAAAGCTTAGAAAGTTTAGAATTCGTGTCTGTTTTTAAAGCCCAAAACCTGGTTTCAGGAGGAGGGCAGGGAAATCAGACAAGTCCTGCCTCCCCGTCCTCCAGTGAACCAGCCACTCCAGTCCTTTCCTTGGCAATTTTCTGCTCGTGTTAAATCAGATTCAGGTGATGTCATCTCTTGAGCAGGAAGGAACCAGTTTCTCAGAAGGTCCCTAAGTTCTAGACACTCTGGTGGATGCACACATTTCCTCCACTGATGACATGGGTATTTTTAGACAAAGTAACTGGCCTCAAATGAGCAGGGCCATGATTTGAATCTAGTCCTCTAATTCCAAAACCCATGCTGTTTGCATGGGTTCCTTAGTGTCTGCTTTTGTGTGTTTGTATGTTCCTTCTGTAGTAGGAAATAGTTTGTGCCCCCAAATTTTCACTTAATTGGGCCTTTCTTGCATTTGGCACTGTTACCGAAAGAGTGTGTGTGTGTGGAATATGGCTGCTTGCTGCTCAAAAGCCAAAAAAAAAAAAAAAAAAAAAAGGCCAGTATGGTGGAAAGGAAAATTTGCTTTATTTCAGATGTCGGCAATTTGGGGGGAGGGCGGCAGACATCTGTTCAAAGGCTGACTCCCCACCCTGACAAGCAGGGAGTGAGAGCTTTTATAGACAGAGTCAAGGGTAGGGGGCTACATGCAGAAACAGCTCAGTCATCTCTAACAGTTATCTTCAGTTGGTCATCAGTGGTCTCACTAGCATCATCTTGGTTGTTTTAGGAACAGTTAATCTTCATTTGTGGTGTGTGCTTGTTCCCATTTCTTTGCGGTCAATTCTCAGAATTGTGGCAGCTCAACTTCTGGGTGCAGTCTGGTCATCATGTAGTTAACTTTTCCACCTGGTGTTTTGGTATCTATAAGGCAGCTCACGGGATATGGTTCAGAATACTATCTATAGCCCTTGACAAAAAACTAAAGGTCCTTGACTATGCTTAATGACTACATTATTATTATTTAGGCTCCTTTGACTGTTTTCCTTTGTTTCAGCACTTCTCACTTCTCTGATTAAACTTATTCTTTGACTAAAGTTTTCCACAGGCAAAAGGCAAGCAGAGGACATGCTGCAGGGAGGCAGGGGGCAGGGGGTTGGGGGCCAAGGACCATATGGTTCTACTCTGATTCAGCACTAGTTGTAAAGGACACACCTGCCAGTGCAGGAGATGGGTTCAATCCCTGGGTCAGGAAGATCCCCTGGAGAAGGAAATAGTAATCCCCTCCATTATTCTTATCTGGAGAATCAGAGGAACCTGGTGGGCTATGGTCCATGGGGTCACAAAGAGTCAGACATGACTGAAGCAACTTAGCAGGCACGTACAAGAGGCCTACAGTGGGCATGTTTTTCTCATGCCTTAGCCTTCTTTAACTGTCTGGAGACGTGCACAGTCATCCATTCATCCTTACATAGAGCACCACCATTCATTCATCCTTTTGTCTGGTATTTAAAAGCAACATGGTTTAGTTAAGAAACATGATCCACAGAACCAAACAGGCCAGGTGTAAACCATGGCTCCACTGCTTACCAACTATGAGACCATGGACATAAATGAGACCAAGTTATATGAATACCTTTGTTTCCTTTTTCTGTAAAATGGGAATAATAACAGCACTTACCTCATAATGTTATCATGAACATTAAATGAAAGAACCATTGTGAAGTACTTAGAATAGTACATAGAATGTGATAACATGAAGTTGCTCGGTCGTGTCCTACTCTTTGCGACCCCATGGACTATAGCCTACCAGGCTCCTCTGTCCATGGGATTTTCCAGGCAATAGTACTGGAGTGGATTGCCATTTCCTTCTCCAAGGGATCTTCCCAACCCAGGGATCGAACCCAGGTCTCCCTCATCGTAGACAGACGCTTTACCATCTGCGCCACCAGGGAAGTCCGAGAAGTCCATCTCTATCATGATTAATACTGTGTGCCAGGCACTAGACTAGATGCTAAAATTTCAAAATGGAACAAAACAAGGTTTCTGCCCTCAAGGAGCTTACAGTCTAGTGAAAGGGACAGACGCTCTCATAACCGTGAGTACAGCATGCTGTGTGGGCAGCACTGGAGAGGATGGGGTCAAGGAGGCTTTCCAAGGAAGAGATTGTCTAACTTGAACTGAACCTGCTGATAGTGAGAAGAGCAGGGATGAAGACCTGGAGGCAACAGTGTGTGTGTCAAGTCTGAGGCACTGGAGTGGTTTTGAATGATTGGGACATGAGTGCCAGAGGGGTATGAGATTGAAGAGGTGAGGTCAGCTGCCTCTTTTTCTTCGGCAACTTTTATAAAAGTCCCTTAAATTTATTGGACTACACTACCCCCCTTTACTTGCATTTAAACTTTTCTTTGTGTGTGTGTGTGTATGTGTGTGTGTGTGTGTGTGTGTGTGTGTGCGCGCGCGCGCGCGCGTGCGCACGCGCGTGCACATGCGTGCTGAGTCGTATCCAACTCTTTGCGACTTCATGGACTTTAGCCCACCAGGCTCCTCTGCGCATGGAACTTCCGAGAATACTGGAGTGGGGTGCCATTTCCTACTCCGGGGGGATCTTACTGACCCAGGCAGGGATCCAATCTGCGTCTCTTGCATCTCCTGCATTGGCAGGCAGGTTCTTTACTACTAGTGCCACCTGGGAAGACTTTCACCCCTATAATTGCCCTTAGTTAATAACAACACATCAACCTAAAAGATAAGGTTGGAAGTCATGGGTAAAAGCTCTTGTTTCATTACGCTTGTTGTGTCTGGGATAGACTGATGGTGTTCCAGCTGCATCTGTGTCTGGAAACCTCGCTGTGTCTAGACTTTCAGACTGTGTACCCAACTTTGGGGAAAACTGATTCTCCCAGCCATCTGGGTGTGACAGGCTCCTCTGGCTAGACCAGCTGCCTCCCAGCTCAGAGAGCCAGACACGCCCCTGCCTTCAGTGGAAATCACAGCGTGCCTTCGGGGCAGGCTAACCAGCCCAGGAAGGCAGAGTTATTTACAGTTCATGTATTGTCCTTCTCAAAAATAATTATGTTCCAAGGATAGGACTTGAATGCCACAACTCCCACTGACTAGGATTTTTATGAGTATCTTGACTCTTCTCAAGAACTACTCTGCCTCTATTTCTTTGTTTACCTTTAACGTATTAAGTATCGAAGTGTCTTTTGATTAGTGAGCTTTAACCAGTGTCTCATTCATTACAAAAATCATGCATTCTTCTTTTTTGCCCTCAGTCTTTCCATTCCATAAGTTTTCTTTGTGAAATATGTATCTGTGGACCAAAAAATTCTTATTCTGTTTTGAGATTCCCTTTGACAGTAAAGGAAGGATGCTTACTGAACTGGTTGCTATTTTCCAGAGGAGGTTCAAACCCTGTTACCTATATTTATCTTCAAAAGAACTTTTGTAGGTCTGTCATAACACCATCTGTGTTTCTCTTGTTGGCTTCTGCCTATTTTCTGTTTTTTTTGTTTTTTTTTTTTTGGTGTAACATCCTCCATAGGTTATTTTTGGCAACTGAGCTTACCTGAATCAGTCTCCTTTTCATTTCTGAGGCAAACTGGTGATTCATCTTTAGTATAGGAGGATTTTCACAAACACAGTTATACTATTTTGTATCATCGGGGTTTGAGTTTGGGAGACAGGTCAAATAAAGTTGTCTGATGGGTATTCAGCTTTGCAATTAGTTCTTCACAGTTGCGCCTGTCAACAGCACCAGCAAGAATGTAAGTGCAGGGTAAGGTCTCCTTGGACGGCTTTGACACCACCCCTGCTGGGGAAATGGGTGGGATGGGTGGGATAGGAAGAGGGAGAAAGGCTGAGAGTTGAAGCTGTAGGTGATTTAAGAGTAATCAAACCATGTGTTTCCTGATGTGTTCTACAGAGAAGGGCCTAGCATCACCTATATTGTATTCCTGCCAAAAACATTTAATCTGGATCTAAAAATGAGAAAGCAATTAGGTACATGCAAATTGTGAGATGATTTGCAATACAGTCAGCTTGGGCTCTTCAAAAATGCCTGTGTAGTTTCTTTAAAAAAAGATTGGGGAGTTATTCTAGATTAATTTTCAAAACCTGGTCCCAAGACCAGCAACATCAGCATCATCTAGGAGCCTCATTGGAAATACAGAAGCTTGGACCCACCCCAGACTCAGAATCTACATTTTAATAACTTTCCTGGGGTGATTTCTGTGTGCATTCAATTTTGAGAAGTCCTGATTTCATGTACAATTCACATTCAAATTTCTGGGACAGTAACATCCTATTTGTCTGTTCCCCGTTCCATCCCCACCTCAAATTTAAATCTAGTTAAGTATCATACATAGCATTTAGTTGTGAATTCTCTCAAATCTGTTTTAATCTAGAGATTTGGCCCTCAAATTTTATCAGGAACAGAGTCATTTTGAAGGTTTGTTAAAATACAGATTCCTGCACCCTCCTCCCACCCCCATCCAGTGCACACGCCATCTGAGAGTTCCTAGAGATGAAATCAGATGCTGCTGGCCCTTAGACCATACTATGAGTAGCGTGGTATTAAATAATAGTATTAATTCAGTGTTAAACTTCTAAGTGTGATCATCATGTTTGTATAGGAAAAAAACCTTTGTTTTAGAGAGTCTTGATGAACGACTTAGAGATGAAGTATCATCATATCTAAAGTAACTCTCAAATGATTCAGTAAAATAAATAAATGGCTAGATGGATGAACATGGATGATGGATGGATAGATGAATGGATGGAGAAAACCTCAAAATGTTTCTTCACAATCAGTGAACATAGGTAAACAAATAATGAAGTAACACATAAACAAACAAACTGTAAAGGAGGGAAATTTCCTCTACCCTCTTGGGTTCATTTCCTGGGGCCTTGCAAATTAGACGGATAAGAGAGATTAAAAGAAGAAAACGCATGCAAATTTTACTTGATGTTAATATTTATGATAAATGGGGAGCCTTCCTAGAAAACAAGTGAAGACCCAAAGAGAACTTACATAGCATTTTTGATAAAGAATAGTAAATTATGGATATGTGACAAGACGAAGGCAAAGAGTTTTGGGCTTAAAAGTATGGAAAACTATGGAAAGATAAATATATGGAGGAAACTAAGAGAAGATAAGGGCTATTTTAGCAAGGTTTGCCTGTGCCGGTCAATCTCCATAACAACTTTCCATCTTCTTAATGGCCATAAAACCCTCCTTGGATAAGGGATTTATGGCAGTCTGTAATTCTCAGGAGTTTCTGCTTTTAGTCCAATAGGGAAAAATCTGGGATAGCTTCTTTCTACAGCTGTTGAATCTCAAGTATATTTAGCTCAAAATGATCTTTATTCCAAAGTAGAAAAAGAGCTCAGGACACATTACCCCAGAATATTAATGGCACCTTGTCATATTGAATATTTTAAGATGGAGTTTGAGAAATGGCAGGTGCCAGAAGGACTCTCTGGCCTCCTCTTTCTCCCCTAAAGCAGATTTTAAGACCCTCATGTGAGTGCTGCCCACCCTATATCTGCAGAAAAGGAGTATGTGTATCTCTGAGGACAGAAGAATACCAAGAGGAACCCAAACCAATAGGCCTTGCTAAGTTTCCTCCAGCTTACCATCCTTAGCTCATACCTTGTATCCTATCACACTTTCCTGTGACTTTTACACTTGATCGGATCTAGTATGAAAATGCTCAGGCTTAACCACTTCTTCAGATCTTCATTTCCTTCTGAAGGCTCTCTTGTTATGTAAAACTTATATAACATCATAAGTTTATATAATAAGCTTTTCTCTTGTTAAGCTGTCTTTTGTCAGTCTAATTTATAGGGTCCTAGCCAGTGAACCTATTATAAAAAAGCACATTCTTTTCCTGTCCTACCGTGGCATATTTTGGGGTGGCACATTGTGATCTTCAAGACAAACTGTGTGTCTACCTAGAGACTGTAGCTTCTATTGTCCCTATTAGCAGGTCCCTAAGGAGCCATTCTGGAACAGACAACCTTGCCTATGTCCTCTGCCTGATGCTTGTTTATAGAAAAACTTTGGCCTCCTAGGCCTGTCCATCACTCAACCCCCACAGATCCAGATGCCTTCTAAGCAGCACTCCTGCCACAGTGGACTGTCCCACCAGACGGGCGCAGGTCTGCAGGCTGCCTCCCTGTCATAGAAGGTGATGGCAATGCTGGCTAACTTTTATCAGGGTCAGCATCTGCCCCTACCACACACACACACACACAAGCACCATTACTGGCTAATTGTTAGTTACCAAGGCAGAAATCTTAGGCTGTTCCATTGAAAACTGGAAAAATAAAAATCAGATTCCCTACTGTTTCAGCTTTACTTCATCAGTTAGTTCAGGTGTTGCCACCTCAGGCATAGGAAATAAACTCTTCACATGTTTGACCCACAGTCTCAAATGCTACATTAGGCAAGAGCTTGGTTATTTAAAGAAAAACACACACACACAAAATCATGTTAAAGATTTCTTCTGGATTTGCATCTACCCTCACTATTGCACTTGCTTCTGGTTAACACTGACCAGTACACAGTCTAGTGTAAGTCACTGAAGCCTTCCTGAGTCTTAGTTTCCCTATTTACAGGGATATATGGCCAGCTCTAGCATCCTGATTGACCATACTGTCTGTGGCCTAAGTCTATGCTATGCCCTCTGCCTAGAAAACCATATCAACCCTCTAGACCAGCTAGGGGATGATTTTGCCCCTCAGGAGACATGTGGCAATGTCTGGAGACTGTTTTGGTTGTCACAACTTGGGGTTACGAATGCAACTGGTATCTAAGTGGTAGAGGTCAGAGAGGCTACTAAATATCCTATAATTCACAAGAGAAGTCCACACAAAAAATTGTGCGGTGGTGTGTCAGTAGTCACCAGGTTGAAAAACTCTTTTCTAGTAATTCCTGCAAGTCACTAACCTGCAATTTAAATGTCACTTCCCCCAGGACACCATGTCTAATGCCCTAAAACCAAACATAAAATTATCAGAATATTTATTATATGCTATTCAGTTCAATTCAGTTCAGTTGCTCAGTTCTGTCTGACTCTTTGCAACCAAATGGACTGCAGCACACCAGGCATCCCCGTCCATCACCAACTCCCAAAGTTTACTCAGACTCATGCCCATTGAGTCAGTGATACCATCCAACTCTCTCATCCTCTGTTGTCCCCTTCTCCTCCTACCTTCAATCTTTCCCAACATCAAGGTCTTTTCTAATGAGTCAGTTGTTCACATCAGGTGGCCAAAGTATTGGAGTTTCAGCTTCAGCATCAGTCCTTCCAATGAATATTCAGGACTGATTTCCTTCAGGATGGACTGCTTGGATATCCTTGCAGTCCAAGGGACTCTCAAGAATCTTCTTCAGCACCACAGCTCAAAAGCATCAATTCTTCAGCACTCAGCTTTCTTTATAGTCCAACTCTCACATCCATACATGACTACTGGAAAAACCGTAGCCTTGACTAGATGGACCTTTGTTGGCAAAGTAATGTGTCTGCTTTTTTTAATACACTGTCTAAGTTGGTCATAACTTTTCTTCCAAGGAGTAAGCATCTTTTAATTTCATGGCTGCAGTCACCATCTACAGTGATTTTGGAGCCCTAAAAAATAAAGTCAGCCACTGTTTCCACCGTTTCTCCATCTATTTGCCATGAAGTGATGGGACTAGATGCTATCTTAGTTTTCTGAATGTTGAGTTTTAAGCCAACTTTTTCACTCTCCTCTTTCACTTTCAAGAGGCTCTTTAGTTCTTCTTCACTTTCTGCCATAAGGGTGGTGTCATCTGCATATCTGAGGTTATTGGTATTTCTCCCGGCAATCTTGATTCCAGCTTATGCTTCATCCAGCCCAGTGTTTCTCATGATGTACTCTGCATATTATACGCTATATGTTATAGTTATTCTTCACCTATTTTTCTCTTTAGGAGATAAGGATATGTTTCTTATTGAATGTTTTATATATCTCTTGAGCTTAGCATATATTATAGAATACAGGGATGGATGGATGGATGGATGGGTTGATGAGATGATCACCATGTTAGAGATGCCATAGCAGAGTACCATAGTCTGGATGACTTACACAAATTTGAGAAATTAATCTTCTCAAAGTTTTTGAACTTGGAAGTCCAATCAAGAATCAACAGGTTTGGTATCTTCTGAGGCCTCTCCATAACTTGCAGATTACTAAACTCTTCTTATAAGGACATGAGTCAAATTGGATTAAGGCCCACCTTAAACTTACAACCTCTTTTAATTTAATCACCTCTTTGAAGGCCCTGTCTCCAAATGTAGTCACACCCTGGGGTACTAGGATGGTTAGGGCTTCAACATATGAATTTGGCAGGGAGGACACAATTTAATACTTAATGGGCAGATTTTTATTATATATAACATTCTGAAATCCAGCTCCAGAGAAGAACTTGGAAAGAACGATTCTCTTGATCCTTTCCCAGGTCTGGCTTCTGTTTAACAATCTTTCTACCTTCTACCTCCAAATCACTGAGGGCTGTGAAATGAGAAATGAAAATTGCCTAATGTACCCTTGGTGCTTACACAGGTTTCCACAGTCAAATATCCACGTGGTATTGGCTCTTGCCTCAATTGCTAGTGAGCTAAATGGTCTTAGGCAACCTCAGTACATGCTCTGAAAAATGGGACTGTGATAATATCAATCTCTTAGGATTTGATGCTGAGATTTATCAAGATAATGCATAAAATGTGGCTAACATAGTGCTTGAAACATAGTAAATATAATCTTAGCTTGATTCAACTTTTTTCTTTATTACACTTTTTTTATTTTAGTCACAGTAAAGTTTTTTGGAAGGCAAAACATATTTTTCTCTATGTCTTTCCTCTTAGTTGACATTATAGATAAATTGAGAAACCCCCTTGTCATCCAGTTTTTACTCACAACTCCTACCCTGGTACTCTGTGTGCCACCAACTCTCAAAAGCTAATGACAGGCTAATGGGAAAACAAGAGAAATGAGACCTTTGGCAGTCATATTTCCTCTGTCAAGCTTTTCCTCTCCCTCTCACCCATTCTAGCATCCACTCTTGCATTAAGCACATAGATTCTACTTCCTTAGTCTCTTAAAGATTTATCTCTCCTTACAGGTCTCTCTCTGCCTTGGCTGAGCTCTCACCACTTGTGTGGAGCCTCATTAGAGTCTGACTTCCCTGACCCTGGATAATATCCCTTCACATCCACTCCCTACTCTGCTCTTAGTCTGATCTTGTAAACATAAAATGCCTCAGTGCCTTCCTCTAGCTTTCAACATGAACTTCAAACTTCTTGATTCATGAGCATCTCTCCAATTTGGCCCTCTTTCTCTTCTAGCCTCCTCTCTCTAAGACCCTCCTCCTGACGGCACTGTGCTATTTCATGATTCTGTGCTTTGCCACATTTCATACTCTCTATTTCAAATTCCCTTCCTCCATCCTTCAGCTAACCAACTCATACTGGCTTTTGAAACATCTACCTCTTCCAGGAAACCTTTCCTTCCTAGGCTTCAACTGTTCAGTTCTGTTCAGTCACTCAGTCATGTCCAGCTCTTTGCCACCCCATGGACTGCAGCACAACAGGATTCCCTGTCCATCACCAACTCCTGGAGCTTGCTCAAACTCATGTCCATCGAGTTGGTGATGCCATCCAACCATCTCATCCACTGTCATCCCTTTCTTCCCCTGCCTGCAATCCTCCCAGCATCAGAGTCCTTTCCAATGAGTCAGTTCTTCACATCAGGTGGCTGAAGTATTGGAGTTTCAACTTCAGCATCAGCCCTTCCAATGAATATTCAGGATTGATTTCTTTAGGATTGACTGGTTTGATCTCCTTTCAGTCCAAGGAACTCTCAAGTGTCTTCTCAAACATCACAGTTCAAAAGTATAAATTCTTTGGCATTCAGCTTTCTTTATGGTCCAACTCTCACATCCATACATGATTACAGGATAGCTTTGACTATGTGGACCTTTGTCAGCAAAGTAATGTCTCTGCTTTTTAATATGCTGCCAGGTTTGTCGTAACTTTTCTTCTAAGGAGCAAGCATCTTTTAATTTCATGCAGTCACTATCTGCAGTGATTTTGGAGCCCAAGAAAATAAAGTCTGTCACTGTTTCCATTGTTTCCCCATCTATTTGCCATGAAGTGATGGGACCAGATGCCATGATCTTCGTTTTCTGAATGTTGAGTTTTAAGCCAACTTTTTCATTCTCTTCTTTCACTTTCATCAAGAGGCTCTTTAGTTCCTCTTCACTTTCTTCCATAAGGGTGGTGTCATCTGCATATCTGAGGTTACTGATATTTCTCCCTGTAATCTTGATTCCAGCTTGTGATTCATCCAGCCCAGCATTTCACATGATGTTCTCTGCATATAAATTAAATAAACAGGGTGACAATATACAGCCTTGATGTACTCCTTTCCCAATTTGGAAGCAGTCTGTTGTTCCATGTCTGGTTATAACTGTTGCTTCTTGACCTGCATACAAGTTTCTTAGGAGGCAGAAGAGGTGATCTGCTATTCCCATCTGTTTAAGAATTTTCCACAGTTTGTTTTGATCCACACAGTCAAAGGCTTTAGTGTAGTCAGTGTACCTTCATTGCTACATTGCTATAGCTAAGAAGTAGATGTGTTTCTGGAACTCCCTTGCTTTTTTGATGATCCAACAAATGTTGGCAATTTGATCTCTGGTTCTTCTGCCCTTCCTAAATCCAGCTTGAACATCTGGAAGTTCTCGATTCATGTACTGTTGAAGCCTAGCTTGAAGAATTTTGAGCATTAATTTGCTAGCATGTGAAGTGAGTGCAATTGTGCAGTGGTTTCAATATTCTTTGGCATTGCCTTTCTTTGGAATTGGAATGAAAACTGACCTTTTCCAGCCCTGTGGCCACTGCTGCGTTTTCCAAATTTGCTGGCATATTGAATGCAGCACTTTCACATCATCTTTTAGGATTTTAAATACCTCAGCTGGAATTCCATCAACTCCACTAGCTTTGGTCATAGTGATGCTTCCTAAGGCCCACTTGACTTTGCATTTCAGAATGTCTGGCTCTAGGTGAGTGATCACACCATTGTGGTTATCTGAGTCATAAGGTCTTTTTTGGGTTGGGAAGATCCTCTGGAGAAGGAAATGGCAATCCACTCCAGTACTATTGCCTGGAAAATCCCATGGACAGAGGAACCTGGTAGGCTACAGTCTATGGGGTTGCAAAGAGTCAGACAGGACTGAACGACTTCAATTTCACTTTCACTTTCTGTATATTCCTGCCACCTCTTCTTAACATCTTCTGTTTCTGTTAGGTCCGTACCATTTCTGTCATTTATTGTGCCCATCTTTGCCTAAAATATTCCACTGGTATCTCTAATTTTCTTGAAGAGATCTCTACTCTTTCTTCTATTGTTTTCCTCTCTCTCTCTTTTTTTTTTTTTTTTTTTTTTTGCATTGATCACTTAGGAAGGCTTTCTTATATCTCCTCGCTATTCTTTGGAACTCTGTTCTGAAATGTAGCTTTGTATATATCCAAAGTATATCATCTGTTCCAAAGTATATCTTTGCTTTTCCCCTTTCCCTTTTGCTTTTCTCCTTTTCTCAGCTATTTGTAAGGCCTCCTCAGACAACCGTTTTGCCTTTTTGGGTTTCTTATTCTTGGGGATGGTTTTGATCACAGCCTCCTGTACAATGTTATGGACCTCCATCCATAGGCTTCAACTGTAGCTTTAATTTTTCAGGAAAATTTGCATGCAGTGTAATGCAGATTTTAAACGTAGAATGTATACACATCCATGGAACCTTTGCTACAATCAAGATACAGATAATTCCCTTTTTCTCCCTCCCAGTTCATTTCTACTTGCCCCTCCCCCACCCAAATAGGCAACTATCCTAATTTCTGTCACCATAGATTATTGTTGCCTATTCTTGAATTCCATATAAATGGAATCATATGGTATATACTCTTCTGTCCGTACATAACAGGGGCTATTTCTAGACTCTAGTCTGTTCCTTTCATCTATTTGTCTACCTGTATGCTGATATCATATTGTCTTAATTACATACCTTTATGTAATTCTTGAATTCAAATTATGATACTTTAGACTTTGTTTTTCAAGAATATTTTGGCTAAACTAAGTATTTTGCATTTCCATATGAATTTTAGGTTCTATCTAGTCAAAGCTATGGTTTTTCCGGTAGTCATGTATGGATGTGAGAGTTGAACTATAAAGAAAGCTAAACACCGAAGAATTGATGCTTTTAAACTGTGGTGTTGGAGAAGACTCTTGTGAGTCCCTTGGATGGAAGGGAGATCCAACCAGTCCATCCTAAAGGAAATCAGTCCTGAATATTCATTGGAAGGACTGATGCTGAAACTGAAACTCCAATACTTTGGCCACTTGATGCAAAGAACTGACTCATCTGTAAAGACCCTGATACTGGGAAAGATTGAAGGTGGAGTAGAAGGGGAGAACAGAAGATGATCGCATCACCGGCTCAGTGGACACGAGTTTGAGTAAACTCCAAGAGTTGGTTATGGACAGGGAGGCCTGGTATGCTGCAGTGCATGGGGTCACACAGAGTTGGACACGACTGAGCAACTGAACTGCCTGACTGACTGCCATCTTCTACCAAAAACATATCTGTTGAGATTATTAATGTAATATAAATTGCATTGAATTTACAGATCAGTTTTGGGTAAAACTGACCCTATGCAATATTCAATCTTCCAATCCATGAACATAATATAGTTTTCCATTTATAGAGATCTTAAATTTCTCTCAACAATGTTTTTGTAGTTTTCAGTTCAGAGGTTTTGCATGTCTTTTATTAAATATGTTGCTAAGCATTTTATACTTTGATACTATTATGAATGAGGTGTAAAACTTTTCATTTCCCAGTTTTTGATGCTGGTATATATAGAATTGATTTTGTATATTGACATTATATATTGAGACCTTGATAAATTTACTTATTAGCTCTAATAGATTTTTTTATATTCCATGGGATTTTCTGTGTTATCAATCATGTCAGTCTGTAAATAGAAACACCTTTGTTTTTCCTTTCCAATGTTCATACTTTCTGTTGTCTCATTACACTTGCTTGGATTTCTAAAACAGCTTTGAATAAAAGAGAGTAGACATTCTTGCCTTGCTCCTCTCTGAAATGTAAAGAGTTTAATAGTTGACCTGTAAGTTTGTTCTTAGCAGTAGGTTTTTGAAAACTGCCCTTTATCAGAAACAGGAAGTTTTCTTCTATTTTCAATTTGCAGAGATTTTGTTGTTGTTGTTTTTAAATCAGAAAAAAAATTTAAATTTTATCAAATGCTTTTTATGTATCCATTGAAATAATAATTTGCTTTTTCTCATCTATCAGTATGATGAATTACATGATTTTTGAATGTTAAACAATTCTTTCATTCTTTGTATGAAGTATTATTGGTCATAATCTGTGTATGTTAGTTGCTCAGTCCTGTCTGACTGTTTGCAACCCCAAGAACTGTAGCCCACCAGGCTTCTGTGTCCGTGGAATTCTCTAGGCAAGAATACTGGAGTGGATTGCCATTTCCTTCTCCAGAGGATCTTCCTGACCCAGGGATCAAACCCTGGTCTCCTGCAGGCTGATTCCTTGCCATTTGAGCTACAGTGAAGTCCCCAAAGTGAAAGTGAAATTCGCTCAGTCATGTCAGACTCTTTGCAACGCCATGAACTATACAGCCCATGGAATTCTCCAGGCCAGAATACTGAAGTGGGTAGCCTTTTCCTCCTCCCAGGGATCTTCCCAACCCAGGGATTGAACTCAGGTCTCCCACATTGCAGGTGGATTCTTTACCAGTTGAGCCACAAGGGAAACCCAAGAATACTGGAGTGGGTAGCCTATCCCCTCTCTAGTGGATCTTCCCCACCCAGGAATCAAACCAGGGTCTCCTGCATTGCAGGTGGTTTCTTTACCAACTGAGCTATCAGGGAAACCTTGATATGGCTTATTTATTGTCATAATCTAATGAACATATATGTTGCTGGATAAAATGTCAATTTTAAAGTATTTTTGCATTTATGTTTATGAAGACTATTGGTCTGTGATTTTATTTTTTCAAATGATTTCTCTTGGGTGTTGATATCAGAATTATGCTGACTTCATAAAATGAGTTTGGAATTACCTCATTCTCTGTTTTCAAAGACTTTGTATAAATGATATAGCTTCTATGAATAATAGATTGGATTCACTAGGGAAGCCATCTTGGCCTGGAATGTTCCTCAGAAGACAATTTTTTTAAATTATGGACTCTATTTCATTAATAGATATAGAGCTTGTCAACAGTCTATGCCTTTTTGTCGATTTTATGTTGATTTTGATAAATTCATCTTTTAAGGTCTCATTTCATCTCATTTTTAAAAATTTATTGATATAAAAAATTTAAAATAATATTTACTTGTTATAATATCTGTAGGATCTATAGTTATGTCTCCACCTTTATTCAAATTGGCTACTCTACTGTCTTTTCTGTTCATCAGCCTTGCTAGGGATTTGTCGATTTTATTACTCTTTACAAGGAATGAATTTTTGGCTTTTCTTGGTATTCTCTATTTGTCTAAGGTCAAAATACAAAATCAGTTCTATATATACCACCAGCAAAAACTGGGAAATTATAGATTCTAGTGTTTCATGCAAAATAAATCCAAAGTAGAATGATGAAAATAGTAATTAATGCTTATTTTGTACTATTATTATTAATTCAAAATATTTTCCAATATCTCTTGTGATTTCTTCCTTGATTCATGGATTACTTAGAAGTCTCTTTTTAATTACCAGATATTTGGGGCTTATCTAGATATCTTAGTAGTAATAATTTCTGATTTAATTTCATTGTGATTATGTATATATATATATATATATATATATATGTATATACTCTAAGGTTTCAAGATTTATTTCTTTTGAAGTTTATTGAGATTTATTTTGAGGCTGAGGACGTGGCCTATCTTGGTGACTGTTTCCTGCACACTTAAATAGAATATGTACTTTGAAGTTCTTAGATGTATGTTCTGTAAATAGCAGTCAGATCAAGTTGGTTGATAGTGTTGTTCAAACTTTTTATATACTCAGTGTTCTACCAGTTACTGAGAGAGGTGTGTAAAGTATCTGTGGATTTGTGTATTTGTTCCTTTAGTTTTGTCTATATTTGCTTCATCTATTTTGAAGCTCTACATTAAATAAATATACATTTCTCTTTTTTGATGTAATTATTTAATGACACATGAAAATAGCATGTTCAATGCTATGAAACAAGCTGGTTACAAGTAATGGGTAAAGAGGATGACTTACTTTTAATTTAAAAAGTTTTTTAAAGTATATATACAAAACACTAAAAGATTATACTGTTCATATTGTTCAACTCATGAATTATATGAAAAGGCAAAAGGATATGACATTGAAAGATGAACTTCCCAAGTTGGTAGATGCCCAGTATGCTACTGGAGAAGAGCAGACAAATATTTCCAGAAGGAATGAAGAGGCTGAGCCAAGCAAAAACAACCCCAAGTGGTGGATGTGTCTGGTGGTGGATGTGTCTGGTGGTGGAAGTAAAGCCCAGTGCTGTAAAGAACAATACAGCATAAGAACCTGGAATGTTCCATGAATCAAGTGAAATTCACTTCAGTTCAGTCACTCAATCATGTCCAACTCTTTGCAACCCCATGAACCACAGCATGCCAGCCCTCCCTATCCATTACCAACTGCAAGAGTCTACCCAAACCCATGTCCATTGAGTTAGTGATGCCATCCAACCATCTCATCCTCTGTCATCCCCTTCTCCTCCTGCATTCAATCTTTCCCAGCATCAGCGTCTTCTCAAATGAGTCAGCTCTTCACATGAGGTGGTCAAAGTATTGGAGTTTCAGCTTCAACATCACTCCTTCCAATGGACACCCAGGACTGATATCCTTTAGGATGGACTGGTTGGATATCCTTGCAGTCCAACTCTCAAGAGTCTTCTCCAACATCACAGTTCAAAAGCATCAGTTCTTCGGTGCTCAGCTTTCTTTACAGTCCAACTCTCGCATCCATACCTGACAACTGGAAAAACCATAGCCTTGACTAGACAGACATTTGTTGGCAAAGTAATGTCTGCTTTTTAATATGCTGTCTAGGTCGGTTATAACTTTCCTTCCAAGGAGTAAGCATCTTTCAGTTTCATGGCTGCAATCACCATCTGCAGTGATTTGGGGCTGTCACTGTTTCCACTGTTTCCCCATCTATTTGACATGAAGTGATGGGACCGGATGTCATGATCTTAAATTTCTGAATATTGAGCTTTAAGCCAACTTTTTCACTTTCCTCTTGCACTTTGAGCAAGAGGCTCTTTAGTTCTTCTTCTCTTTCTGCCATAAGGGTGGTGTCATCTGCATATCTGAGGTTATTGATATTTCTCCTGGCCATCTTGATTCCAGCTTGTGCTTCCTCCAGCCCAGCATATAGTTGTGTCTTATGTTTTAATGCAGCCTAGTAGTTTCTGCTTTAAAATAGAGAGTTCATTCCATTTTCATTTAGAGTAATTAGTTACATATTGGTGGATTTACATCTGTCATTTTCCATTGTGTTTTCTCTTTGTCCCATCTATGCTTTGTTCTTATGTTCCTTCTTTCTAGCCTTTTCTTAGGTTAATTCAATATTTTTGTTACTCCATTTTAATTCTCCCAATTTTAGTGATTTTTAATACTTTTTAGTTGTTACTAAGATTACAGCATGCATCCTCAAACTTATAATCTCTGTAGAGTTAATATCATATTATATTTAAGAACCCTGAAACAGTATAATTCCAGTTTACCACTATGCCATCTTGTGTGCTCTTGTTGTTATTTATTTTTAATAATTTCCACAATAAGATGTTACAATTTTTTCATGAAACAGGTATTTTAAAACAATTATAAGAAAGAAAAAATCTATTTTATATTTACTCACTTACCTTCCATTTCCAGTGGTCTTTATTCCTTCCTATATATCTGAATTTCTGTCTATTATTGCCTTTAGTTTAAATAACTTCTTTTAATAGTTCTTATAGGAATTCTATAAGCTTTTGTTTATTTGGCAATGTCCTTTGCCTTCATTTTTTTATAAAACATGAAAAACCACTATTTATAGTTTGCTGAAAATCAAAAGCAGGCAAAATTGAAGAGGTTTGAGTCTTGAAAGAAGAAAACTACACTAAGTGAGAGCTATATTTACATGACCAATGCCTCGAGGACACTTTGTATCCATAGGTGTGGTGCAACCAGAACTCAAAAAGAAGGCTTTAGTCTATTGATTTGAGTTGTCAGAGACAGTTTAGGGTGTTAGAGTAGCTGGGAATTGAGTGAGAGAAGACCAAAACTGGGGGAGGCACAAGTAGGAAACCTCTAAATTGGCACAGAAACTGCCTCAAGTCTTTGGATGGCCTCAGAAATACCCACTGGGCTCCTTGAAGTCCCCCCTGTGTTTACCCAGTTCAGGGGCCTTCTGAAGATTTGAGACAGTTTGTCTTTGGGAGGATTGGTCAAATAAAAACTGCTCTGCCATTCCCAGAGTCAGAACTTTCCCACTGTATTTTGAACATTCATGCATCACAGAATACATTATCTTGTACTATTAATATAATATAATTTTAAATATATGTGTCTCCCACAAAACTTTAGGGTAAGATCTACGTAGTCAGCTATCCTTAATGTCTGTTGTATTGTCTGGCATATTGTGCTCAATAAATGTTCATTGAGTAAATAAACCTAGTAAGACTAATAAGTTTGACAACCAGGGTGGAAGGTCCTGTCTCTTTAGTAGTTCTGATGTGGAATATTGATTTTCTCAGGCCCAGTTATCTCAAGAGTGTCCTGAGGATTATAGAAAAATTGTCCTCCCCTTTTCTCCAGCCTTGATGATTTTACCATTAATTTATATTGATATCAATAATAAAAACCAGTCCTTTGGCAATTAGCCCCAGATTATGGACTAACATAGTAAATAGGATGCAATGATACATTATTTCTTATTTTATTTTGTTTTATTTTTTAAATGATTAGATTAAACCTCTGACTTAAAACAGCAGATGTGGTGTCCATGGCACTCCTCATGCTTGCAGGAAAGAATAAGGAGAAATAATATTCTTCCAGCCCAAATGGATTTTCTGGCTCTGTGGAATGATGGACTCCAGATCAGAAAAAAATGGAAGGTTATAATCCCAGATTCTATTTGCTGTAATATGGTGCTGACCAGTGCTTGACAAAGTAGGGTTTCCTGATTGTTGAAGGAAACATAAACAGTGCAGGTAATTGTGGAATCTCTGAACCTTTTACTCAGTGTAACCTTCTCTATGATTGTGATCCTATCTGCTGTTTACATCCTGATGTAATGTTTACTAAAGGCATGTGTGGGGTGGGAACTGGGAACAGACTTCACATAGGACTCTGTATCCTACAAGAAGCCATCTTACTGTCAAGAGCTAATGCTTACTGGTAGTCTTCATAACCTGACCAGGCATGTTTTTCAAAGGTAGGAGAAGGGGATTCTTTTTGTTTACCACAAATGATTAGCCAGAGGGAGTATTGTTGGAGGGAGTTTCACATCTCAATTTCATTTACCTAGGGGCTTGGTGAGGATCAGGATACTATCTTTCTTTTATAAAGGTCATTTTTAAGGTAATTTAAACTGGTGGAATTGAGGAGTCTACTAAAGCTCTCTTGGTCATAAGTGACAAAAATACAACTGAAACTAGTTTAAACATAAAGGGGGCATTGTTTTGTTGTTCAGTTGCTAGGTATGTTTGACTCTTTGCAACCCCATGGACTGACTGCAGTCAGACTTCCCTATCCTTCACCATCTCCCAGAGCTTGCTGAAATTCATATCCATTGAGTCAGTGATGCCATCCAACCATCTCATCCTCTGTTACCCCTTCTCCTCCTTCCCTCAGTCTTTCCCAGCAGCAGGGTCTTTTCTAATGAGTAGGCTCTTCACATCAGGTGGCCAAAGTATTGGAGTTTCAGCTTCACCATCAGTCCTTCAAATGAGCATTCAGGATTGATTTCCTTTAGGATTGACAGGTTTGATCTCCTTGAAGTCCAAGGGACTCTCAAGAATCTTCTCCAACACCACAGTTGGAAAGTATCAATTCTTTGACTCTCAGCCTTCTTTATGGTCCAGCTCTCACATCCATACATGACTATTGGAAAAAACATAGCTTTCACTAGATGGAACATTGTCGGCAAAGTAATGTCTCTGCTTTTTAATATGCTGTCTAGGTTGGTCATAGCTTTTCTTCCAAGGAGCAAGTGTCTTTTAGTTTCATGGGTGCAGTGATTCTGGAGCCCAATAAAATAAAGTCTGTCACTGTTTCCATTGTTTCTCCATCTTTTTGCCTTGAAGTGATGGGACCAAATGCTGTGATCTTAGCTTTGTGAATGTTGAGTTTTAAGCCAGCTTTTTTACTCTCATATTTCACCTTCATCAAGAGCCTCTTTATTTCCCCTTTGCTTCCTACCATAAGGGTGGTGTCATCTACATACCTGAGGTTATTGATATTTCTCCGGACAACTTTAATTCAAGCTTGTGCTTCATCCAGCTCAGCATTTTGAATGACGTACTCTGCATATCAGTTAAAAAGGCCTGGTGACAATACACAGCTTTGATGTACTCCTTTCCCAATTTTGAACCAGTCTGTTGTTCCATGTCTGGTTATAACTGTTGCTTCTTGACCTGCATACAGGTTTCTCAGGAGGCAGGTAATATGGTCTGGTATTCCCATCGGTTTAAGAGTTTTCCACAGTTTGTTTTTATCCACACAGTCAAAGTGTAGTCAGTGAAGCAGAGGTAGATGTTTTTCTGGAATTCTTCTGCTTTTTCTATGATCCAACCAATGTTGGTAATTTGATCTCTGGTTCTTCTGCCCTTTCTAAATCCAGCTTGAACATCTGGAAGTTCTCGATTCATGTACTGTTGAAGCCTAGCTTGGAGAATTTTGAGCATGAATTGGCTAGCATGTGAAGTGAATGCAATTGTGCAGTGGCTTGAATATTCTTTGGCATTGCCTTTCTTTGGAATTGGAATGAAAACTGACCTTTTCCAGTCCTGTGGCCACTGTGGAGTTTTCCAAACTTGCTGGCATATTGAGTGCAGCAATATGCTTTCACAGAATCATCTTTTAGGATTTTAAATACCTCAGCTGGAATTCCATCGGCTCCACTAGCTTTGCTCATAGTGATGCTTCCTAAGGCCCACTTGACTTCACGTTTCAGAATGTCTGGCTCTAGGTGAGTGATCACACCATTGTGGTTATCTGAATAATAAGGTCTTTTTTGTATAGTTCTTCTGTGTATTCTTGCCACCTCTTCTTAACATTTTCTGTTTCTGTTAGGTCCATACCATTCCTGTCCTTTATCAAGCCCATCTTTGCATGAAATGTTCCCTTGGTATCTCTAATTTTCTTGAAGAGATCTCCAGTCTTTCCCATCCTATTATTTTCCTCTATTTCTTTGCATTGATCACTTAGGAAGGCTTTCTTATCTCTCCCTTGCTATTCTTTGGAGCTCTGCATTCAGATGCTTATATCTTTCCTTTTCTCTTTTGCCTTTTGCTTCTCTTCTTTTCTCAGCTATATAAAGCCTCCTCGGACAACCATTTTGTCTGTTTGCATTTCTTTTTCTTGGGGATGGTTTTGATCACAGCCTCCTGTACAATGTTACGAGCCTCCATCCATAGTTTTTCAGACACTCTAATCAGATCTAATCCCTTGATCTATTTGTCACTTTCACTGTGTAATAATTAGGGATTTGTTTAAGTCATACCTGAATGGCCTAGTGGTTTTCTCTACTTTCTTCAATATAAGTCTGGATTTGGCAATAAAAAGTTCATAATCTGAGCCACAGCCAGATCTGGGTCATCTTGTTTTTGCTGACAGTATAGAGCTTCTCCATCTCTTCAGCTGCAGAGAATACAATCAATCTGATTTCAGTATTGACCATCTGGTGATGTCCATGTGTAGAGTTGTCTCTTGTGTTGTTGAAAGATGGTGCTTTTATGACCAGTGCATTCTCCTGGCAAAACTATTAGCCTTTGCCCTGCTTCATTTTGTAATCCAAGGCCAAACTGTCTTGTTAGTCTAGGTATCTCTTGACCTCCTACTTTCACATTTCAGTCCCCTATGTTGAAAAAGACATCTTTTTTTGATGTCTTTTTTAGAAGGTCTTGTAGGTCTTCATAGAACCATTGAACTTCAGCTTCTTTGGCATTAGTAGTTGGGGCATAGACTTGGATTACTGTGATACTGAGTGTGTTAATAGCCTACATAATTAGGTTTCATGGTGACTCTTCAGGCACAGTCCGTTTCTCACTCTGCTTCTCTCTGTGATCAGAAAACACTCCCCAGAGTGGCAAAGAGGACAATTGACAACTCCAGCCTAAATCCTGTAAGCTTAACAACCTCAGTAGAAAGAGAACATTTCTCTCTAAATAATTACAACAAAAATCACAAGGAAGGCTTCTCCGTGCTCTAACTTGTATGATGTTCCCACTTATGGAGCAGGGGAAGAGGTGAGACCAACCTCAGTTGACCACAAGGACTGTGGGTTGGTCAAGGATGAATTCACAAAGGAAAAAAAAAAAAGTGTTCTAATGCCAGAGGAAGGGGAAAAGATACTAGGCCGACAGAAGCAATGGTTGGGGTTCTTTCTTGGTTGGATTGTTGCTCCTCAAAAGGGAGAACGAAATTTCAGCATTAAAAGTGGAAGCAACAGAGGCCAGAATGTCTGAGCCATTACTAGACTAGACCTCATGAGAAGAGCAAAAGTAGGAGATGAGAAAATAACACCGAATTGGTTACAACACTGGGATTCTATTGAGGAGGGCTATGTTACACAGAAAATCATGATAAACTTTTGGAAGGAGAAAGCATGACCAGAGGCAGATAAAAAGGATGATTTAACTGATGTGTTTGATTAATGTCTTGCAATCTCAAATCTTTCTTCTGTGACAACTACTGGGAACAGTTTGCCCTGTAAGAAACTGTGTATTAAAATACAGTTCAGGTTGTATACAGATGTATAGGTTGTGGAAATACAGATGCCAAGGTTGTGGAAGAGTTTCCCAGATGAACTGTTCATCAGGAGAAGTCCTCTAAAAGCAGACACTAAATGGGAATTCAGCATTAATTTTCACTAGCGGTAGAATAAGTCTGAAAACAAGGTTCTACATTGTCAAATGTGTACACGCTTTAAAAGGCACTTTCCTGTGCCTTGTTTTATTCCACTTTGGTGAGCACTCTCTGATGTCAGAGATGCTGGAATGATGACAGTTGTTTCACAGCTGAGGAAATCTGCACTGTGTTTCTGGCTTCATCCTAAGTGAGGGAAAAAGGATGGCAGTGTCCTGGTTAAAGGACCCATAAAGAAGACCGCTGCTAGATTAAGGTTACTTTCCTGGGAGCCAGTGGCCAGGCATTCTGCCTGTTTAAGAATGTGGTGTGCCCTCCTCTCAGCTGCTCCTGTGTGAGCAGGACAGTAGCTACTGGTACCAGTGCGTGCTAAGTTGCTGCAGTTGTGTCTGATTCTTTGTGACTCTATGGACTGTAGCCCTCCAGGCTCCTCAGTCCATGGGCTTTTCCAGGCAAGAATACAGGAGTGGGTTGCCATGCCCTCCTCCAGGGGATCTTCCCAACCCAGGGACTGAACCTACATCTCTTATGATTGCTGCATTGGCAGGCAGGTTCTTCACCATTAGCACCACCTGGGAAGCCCCAGAGCAGCTTTCAAACACTCCTGTTCTTTTCACTCTGAGATCTGTAGGTCCAAGAAGAAATGCTGTTCCCGATCCTGAAGCTCCTTTTAGAAATAATTTCATTATACAAAGTAAAAAAAAAAAATTTTTTTTTAATTAAAAAAAAAAAAAGACAAAGTAAATATTTTTGTAAAGTCCAGGACTGAAAGAGCTGAGAAAATGTTTCAGAGTTCACACCATTTGCTTTTGTGTGGGGTAGGGCAACACGGTCCTGACGTTTTAGAATTTGGGTGTCTTGTATGTATCAATAATTGCGTTGTTTCAATAGGTGGCAGTATGTCCTCTCCTTTAAAAGGTTATCTTTTTAAAGGGGCACATTCAGTAAAAAGCTCTGTCAGGAAAGGAAGAGGTGCTAATAATAATAAAAGCAAATAGACAATGTTCCAACGACCCACCTTGTTCATGGTCACAGCTCAAGTCATTGATCAGGCTTTAATCCACCAGTAATAACTTCAGAGCAGAAGTTGTATCATGACACTTTTTACTTAAAATTCTAGTGCTATTTAGCCCTATCCTCATCTGGGATGTGTGAATAGCATATTGGAAGGCTTTGTCAGATGACACTGAGCTCTTTCCCACCCACCATGTTCTGGCCACATCTGTCCTGCTCCACCATTCTGAGTGACCAGCTCCAAACTCTTCTCTCTTTTTAAGACTGATTTCTCCATCAACAGATATAAATGTTGTAATTCCATTAACAATGGCATTTCTCCCAAGGGACCATCTAAGGAACAGTTGATTTCAACTGAGTCAAAAAAGGAAGGGAGAGGCTTACTAAAAGCTTGGAATGTATACACTACCCTAAGAATACCCTTATCAGAGAAAGGCTATTCTGTTTTTGGCATGAAGTGATGATGGCCACCATGGGGTGGAGTAGTTTGGTAAGGAGCGGTAACGGGCCCTCTGATATGTAGGACTTGTGGTATGTGGGACGTGTTAAACTTGAGAAGTCACTCTTTGTGCTACAAATTGATCTAGCTCCAAAACTGGGCTTTTGAGAATTAGATTGTAGCCCCCAAAAGGAGATAACCTATATAAATATATATATATAATAAATATATATAATTATATTTGAACAAATATATCCTGAAACTGCCTCATTTTTATAATAAAGTTAATCTTTGCCCTAAGCCTTCTTCTTAGTCAAAAAATAAACTTTTAAGTGAAAAAAAAAAATTACACTTACTGTAGTAAATATAGGTAGTGCCTGCCCAGATGCCCTTGGATCCTTCTCATCAACTCTGTGTACCCATCCAATCTGTACCCTTTGGTGATGTAAGACACTCCAAGGATGGCACTTGGGCACTGGAGCAGCCTCACCTGTGTCTTAAAGCTCCACAGACATGTAAGTGGCTGCAAAAGTACAAAAACTCAGTCCCCTGTATTCCAGGCAGAACTAGCAACTCTGAGGTGTAATGTTGCTCCAGGGCACCCTGCAGGATTAAGATGAATCTGGGGCTTCACCTGAACCCAGGCCTGACTTTCTCTTTCCCAGTCCTACTTTCCTCAATCCCTTCCAGGTTTTTTTTCCTATTTCCTTAGTAAACCACTTGCACTGGAATCCTTGACTCAGGTTCTACTTCTAGGAAAACTTGATCAGGAATACTTATTGTTCTCTCTCTTTCTGTATTTCTCTATTCTCTCTCATTCTTTTTCCTTTTGTATGTTAAATTTGGATATGTTCTTGAATTAAAGATTATATAGGAAAAACAGATAACAAACTTTTCTCCTCCAAATCGACCATCTCTCAGCCTGATAGTAAGATGGTAACATGACCAGAGTTAGTTTTAAAAGACAGCTTTAAAGATGCAATTTTTTAAGATGTTATTTAAAGATGTTATTTTTAACTAAGGTACCACAACCTAGAATCTTCCTTGGTAACAGTTGGGAAAAACTTCACTCTCCTCCCTGTTTAAAATTGACTCCCTCATCTGCCTCACACATGCCATCTCCCTAGCCTCTTTCTCTGCTTGTATTTCTCTATAGCAGTTCTCCATAGCACTTGACCATCTCATTTAAATGAATGAAGGAAAGCTAAAGAAAGTGAAAAAAATAAAACAATGTGTAACATTTGAGGAAGGCTGCTTAAAAAGAATATTTCATTATGAATGGGAAGGTAGAGAAAGATATTTAGGGATTCATAAGTGGGTGTATGATACTTTGAATTTTCTATTTTTGTAAGGGTAGAAAAGATAATCATATGGAAGAGTTTCAGTTGTATGACTGGAAGTCATCGAGATGTTTTATCTACCAGCAAAAGAACTCTAGACAATAAAACCCCAGAAGTTTTCTTTAGAAAAATATTTTTGCTAAAATTTTAATGGTAAGTGGAATTTATGTTTTCACTTTTATCTTCCAATTTTTGGATTTCAGAAGGCCAATTGCAAAAATAAATAAAAGCTGTGGTTACATCTGATAAGAGGATGGGGGGAAATTTGCAGAAAATGCATGATACCCCAAAGTCAAGAAAAAGCTATAAGGGAAAAAAAATTAGTATACTACTTGCATAAAAACAAGAAAGCAACCTGTGCATTGGGGATTAAAACCCAATGGCACAGGAAACTCAAACACTAGCTCTGTATCAACCTAAAGGGGTGGGATGGGGAGGGAGATGGGAGGGAGGTTCAAGGGGAAGGTAATATATATATACCTATGGCTGATTCACGTTGAGGTTTGACAGAAAACAAAAGTCTGTAAAGCAATTAAAATAAGTTTTTTAAAAAAATTTTTAAGGAAATGAGGCGATCAATTAAAAAATTACGAGAATGTTTCCTCAGGCTTGCCCACGCTAAGAAGTATCTGACTGGATTTCATTTAGATTTCCCTATAATGAGTTCCCTCCCATGATGAAGGGGTTATCCTGTTTCCAGATATCTTTTGAGGGTATCTTTAGAGATGCCTCAAAAAGGTCTACATTAGCTCTTCTCTTTTCATTTTTTAACTCTTCTCTTTATTTATTTATTTTTGACAATTTTGGTCTGCTTTATGCTGCCTGAGAAAACTCAGATGGCATCCATTATGGCTGAAGCTGGGAGTGGGGGCAGAATACCCCTTCTTGTAGGAAGGTGATCTCAAGAAAATGCTTCAGGAAAATAAAAAGTTATTTCCTAGAAATAAAACAATACCTAAACAAACAAAAAATACCTAATGGCAGAACTTCACAGAACCACCTGTAGTTTCCATTGGCATTCCCAGAATGCCAACCGTCACAGAACCCACCAGTAGTTTCCACAAATATCTGAGTTCCTTCCATGTTCAGGGCATCATTCTAGATGCCAGATATATAGCAGTGAACAAAAAAGACCAGATCTCTGTAGAATTAAGCTTACATTCTACACATAAATTCTTAAAATATATATGTCCAGAGTGGAAATACTATGGAGAAAAATAAAGCAGGGGTATGTATGGAGAGGGTTGCGATTTAAAATACAGCCTTAGTCAGAGAAGACCTGGTGGAGAGATGACAACTGAACATGGTAATGAAGGAGGTGAGGCAATGGGCCACATGGACATGCGGCAGGAGAACATCCCATAGGAATGCAAAAGAGTGGGGTAAAAGTAAAAACAGCGACAAGTTTTATTTTCTTGGGCTCCATAATCACTGCAGATGGTGACTATAGCCATGAAATTCAAAGACCTTTTCTCCTTGGAAGAAAAGCTGTGATGAACTTAGACAATGTATTAAAAAGCAGAGACCACTTTGCCAACAAACATCCATACAGTCAAAGCTATGGTTTTTCCAGTAGTCATGTACGGATGTGAGAGTTGGACCATAAAGAAGGCTGAGCAGTGAAGAACTGATGTTTTCAAACTGTGGTGCTGGAGAAGACTCTTGAGAGTCCCTTAGACTGCAAGGAGATCAGACCAGTCAATCCTGATGGAAATCAACCCTGATTGTTCATTGAAAGGGCTGATCCCGAAGCTGAATCTCCAATACTTTGGCCACCTAATATGAAGAGCCAACTTATTGGAGAAGACCCTGATGCTGGGAAAGATTGAGGTCAAGAGAAGAGGTGACAGAGGATGAGATGGTTTGATGGCCTCACCAACTCAGTGCACTTGCATTGGAACAAACTCAGGGAGATAGCAAAGGACAGGGAAGCCTAGCATGCTGCAGTCCCTGGGGTTGCAAAGGGCTGGACACAACTTAGCAACTGAACAACAACAATATGTCCAGAATGGTAAGTACTATGGGGAAAAATAAAGCGGGGATGCTGAGGGGTTGCAATTTAACATACAGCCATAGTCAGAGAAGACCTGGTAGAGAGGTTGACACCTGAACCTGGTAATGAAGGAGACTATAGACCACATGGACATTTGTGGGAAAGCATTCCAAAGGAAGGAAAAAGTGCAGATGACTTAGGTAGGAATGTGGCTGGAGTGCTGGAAAACAATGACAGTGTGGCTGGAGTTGAGTAAGAAGAGTGAAAATTAGGTTAGAGAGATGAGGGGTAGATGGGACATGGCCTTGTAGCCCCTGTTGTAAGGCTTTGGCTTTAACATGAATGAGGTGTGAGCCTTTGGAACATTTTCAGCCAAAAGATGTCATATTCTGATTAGTTTTTAAAAGATCATTCAAGTTGCAAATAGATGTTGGTGAAAGGCAAGGACCAAAGCAGGAAAACTAAGAAGATACGGTCATCTGGGTGAAATTTGCAGGGGCCTATATGAAGTAGGAGTTGGATTCTAGAGATATTTTTTGAAAACAGGTGTCAATTATCACTGGCTTTGGTGAGAATTAAATTCAATGTGAAAGAGAAAAGTCTCAAGGGAAATTTCAATGCATAATCATGTATTTGTGTTTTGTTGTCATTTCAACAACTGAGTTGCTAAATCGTGTCAGGCTCTTTGCGACTCCAAGCATCATAGCCTGCTAGGCTCCTCTGTCTGTGGGATTCTCCAGGCAATAATACTAGAGTGGGTTGCCATTTCCTTCTCCAAGGGATCTTTGTGACCCAGGGGTCAACCCCACATCTCCTGCATTGCAGGTGTATTCTTTACCACTGAGCCAGCTGGGTGTGTTTTGTTCAACTTAATTATGTAAACATCTATTTCCTACTGTGGGTTATCTAACATATATAAGGCATTGTGCTAGTGAAATGCAGTTTCTCATGCCAAAGAGCTTATATTCTGGGAAGGGAAGCAGACAAATAAATCAATAAATCTGTGTATTGTTTGTATATACCACATTAAGTCTAATAACCAAAGTATGCTCAGTTTCTGAAAGTGGGGAGAGATTAACACTGTCACAGAGATAGAATAAGGCAATGATGGAAATCCTTCTAAAGGAAGTGATGACTACGTTGAATATTGATGGATACTTGAGGGGTTTTCTGGCTGCTGAAGAGGAACTAAAAAGCCTCTTGATGAAAGTGAAAGAGGAAAGCGAAAAAGTTGGCTTAAAGCTCAACATTCAGAAAACGAAGATCATGGCATCTGATCCCATCACTTCATGGGAAATAGATGGGGAAACAGTGGAAACAGTGTCAGACTTTATTTTGGGGGGCTCCAAAATCACTGCATATGGTGACTGCAGCCATGAAATTAAAAGACACTTACTCCTTGGAAGAAAAGTTATGACCAACCTAGATAGTATATTCAAAAGCAGAGACATTACTTTGCTGACTAAGGTCCATCTAGTCAAGGCTATGGTTTTTCCTGTGGTCATGTATGGATGTGAGAGTTGGACTGTGAAGAAAGCTGAGCACCGAAGAATTGATGCTTTTGAACTGTGGTGTCAGAGAAGACTCTTGAGAGTCCCTTGGACTGCAAGGAGATCCAACCAGTCCATTCTGAAGGAGATCGACCCTGGGATTTCTTTGGAAGGAATGATGCTAAAGCTGAAACTCCAGTACTTTGGCCACCTCATGCGAAGAGTTGACTCATTGGAAAAGACTCTGATGTTGGGAGGGATTGGGGGCAGGAGGAGAAGGGGACGACAGAGGATGAGATGGCTGGATGGCATCACTGACTTGATGAAAGTGAGTCTGAGTGAACTCCGGGAGTTGGTGATGGACAGGGAGGCCTAGCATGCTGTGATTCATGGGGTCACAAAGAGTCGGACATGACTGAGCGACTGAACTGAACTGAACTGAAAAAGACAGTGGAAACATAATAGAGGAGAGGTCCCTGCAAGTAAAAACACACAGAGGGATGAAACAAATGTGGTATGTCTAGGAAAACAGAAAAAGATTAGATTGGCTGGAATGTGAAATTCAAAGTAGGAGCTGAGTGGAGCAGACACTAAAGGATTTTCTATCCCCTGCTCCATGCATGGGCTATACAAGGGAGTGGAGAAGGAAATGGCAACCCACTCTAGTATTCTTGCCTGGAGAGTCCCATGAACAGAGGAACCTGGCAGGCTACATTCCATGGGGTTGCAAGATTCGGACAAAACTTAGCAACTAAACCACTACCACCATACAAGGGAGAGCCAGTGAAAAGTTTTAAGTATGGGAGAATTTGATCATACTTAAGTTTTCTAAAACATCACTCTGGTGGCCATGTAGAGATAGATTGGAAAGAGGAGGAGACAAGAAGCCTGAAACCCAACAAAATTTATTGCAGCCATTGTTGAAAACCTGAATTAAGGCAATAGCAGAGGAAATAGAAATGAAAGGATGGACTTAAAAGTTAGAAATAGCTGGCTAACAAACACATGAAAAGATGCTCAACATCACTCATTATCAGAGAAATGCAAATCAAAACCACAATGAGGTACCACTTCACACCAGTCAGAATGGCTGCGATCCAAAAATCTGCAAGCAATAAATGCTGGAGAGGGTGTGGAGAAAAGGGAACCCTCCTACACTGTTGGTGGGAATGCAAACTAGTACAGCCACTATGGAGAACAGTGTGGAGACTCCTTAAAAAATTGCAAATAGAACTACCTTATGACCCAGCAATCCCACTGCTGGGCATACACACCGAGGAAACCAGAATTGAAAGAGACACATGTACCCCAATGTTCATCGCAGCACTGTTTATAATAGCCAGGACATGGAAACAACCTAGATGTCCATCAGCAGATGAATGGATAAGAAAGCTGTGGTACATATACACAATGGAGTATTACTCAGCCGTTAAAATGAATTCATTTGAATCAGTTCTAATGAGATGGAGGAAACTGGAGCCGATTATACACAGTGAAGTAAGCCAGAAAGAAAAACACCAATACAGTATACTAACACATATATATGGAATTTAGAAAGATGGCAATGACGACCCTGTATGCAAGACAGGAAAAAAGACACAGCTGTGTATAACGGACTTTTGGACTCAGAGGGAGAGGGAGAGGGTGGGATGATTTGGGAGAATGGCATTCTATCATGTATACTATCATGTAAGAATTGAATCGCCAGTCTATGTCTGACGCAGGATACAGCATGCTTGGGGCTGGTGCATGGGGATGACCCACAGAGATGTTATGGGGAGGGAGGTGGGAGGGGGGTTCATGTTTGGGAACACATGTAAGAATTAAAGATTTTAAAATTTAAAAAAATTAAAAAAAAAAAAGTTAGAAATAGCAAAGCCCAGTGGCGAATTGGATACAGTGTACAAGAGAGAAGGGGAGAGTCTTGGAGGCTGGGAGATGTGTTCCCATCAATTAAAATTAGAGATCACTGCCATCATAGCATTATTTATAATAGCCACGATATGGATGTAACCTAAGTGCCCATGAAACAGAAGCACAGATAAAGTAGATATAGTATACAGTGGAATTCTACTCAGCCTATAAAGGATGGAATCTTTTTTTTCCCAGCAACCTGCATAAACTTTGAGAGTATTATGCTAAGTAATATAAGTCTGACAGAGAAAGTCAAATACCATATGATTTCACTCAGATGTGCTATAAACAGACAAAGAAGCAAACCAAAGCCTAAATAAATGATCAAATCAAACCAAACCAAAACAGAAACATAGGTATAGAGGAAGGAGCAGTGGTACTGGAATGGAAACGGCAGGAGGGGGAGGGTGAAAAGGGTAACGGGGACCTTACGTATGGTGACAGATGGAAACTAAATTTTTGGTGGTGAGCATATTACAGGTTATACATAAGTCAAAATATATTATTGTACACACGAAATATAAAATGTTCTAAACCTGTGTTACCTCAGTAAAAATAAATCAAAAAAGAAAATTAAAAAAATAATAGAAATGATAAAGATCAGGGAGAACTGGAAAACAAAGAAGGTTGTGGAAGTTGGGGAAAGTGATGAGATCAACTTTGGCATGTGAGATAAAGCTGAAGAGCCTGGAGATAAACATGAACATCTCCCATAAGGGCCTGGAAATTAGTAGAGAGGAATAGCCTTTATCTGTAGATTTAGGGGTCAATGACATGTACAGGGGAATCTAAAATAACAAGCTGCAAAGAATATAATCAATCTGATTTCAGTGTCGACCATCTGGTGATGTTCATGTGTAGAGTCTGCTCTTGTGTTGTTGGAAGAGGGTGTTTGCTATGACCAGTGTGTTCTCTTGGCAGAACTCTATTAGCCTTTGCCCTGCTTCATTCTGCACTCCAAGGCCAAATTTGCCTGTTACTCCACGTGTTTCTTGACTCCCTACTTTTTGTATTTCAGTCCCCTATGATGAAAAGGACATCTTTTTGGGGTGTTGGTTCTAGAAGGTCTTATAGGTCTTCATAGAACTGTTCAATTTCAGCTTCTTCAGTGTTACTGGTTGGTGCATAGACTTGATTTACCGTGATACTGAATGGTTTGCCTTGGAAATGAACAGAGATCATTCTGTTGTTTTTGAGATTGCATCCAAGTACTGCATTTTGGACTCTTCTGTTGACTATGATGGCTACTCCATTTCTTCTAAGGGATTCCTGCCCACAGTAGTAGATATAATGGTCATCTGAGTTAAATTCACCCATTCCTCGGATCATGAACTCCTTATTGCCAAATTCAGACATAAATTGAAGAAAGTAGAGAAAACCGCTAGACCATTCAGGTATGACCTAAATCAAATCCCTTATGACTATACAGTGGAAGTGAGAAATAGATTTAAGGGACTAGATATGATAGACAGAGTGCCTGATGAACTATGAATGGAGGTTCGTGACATTGTACATGAGACAGGAATCAAGAACGTCCCCAAGAAAAAGAAATGCAAAAAAGCAAAGTGGCTGTCTAAGGACACCTTAAAATAGCTGTGAAAAGACAGGAAGCAAAAAGCAAAGGAGAAAAGGAAAGATGTAACCATTTGAATGCAGAGTTCCAAAGAATAGCAAGGAGAGATAAGAAAGCCTTCCTCAGCCATCAGTGCAAAGAAATAGAGGAAAACAATAGAATGGGAAAGACTAGAGATCTCTTCAAGAAAATTAGAGATACCAAGGGAACATTTCATGCAAAGATGGGCTCAATAAAGGACAGAAATTGTAGGGACCTAACAGAAGCAGAAGATATTAAGAAGAGGTGGCAAGAATACACAGAAGAATTGTACAAAATAGATCTTCAAGACCCAGATAATCACGATGGTGTGACCACTCACCTAGAGCCAGACATTCTGGAATGTGAAGTCAAGTGGGCCTTAGGAAGCATCACTACGAACAAAGCTAGGGGAGGTGATAGAATTCCAGTTAAGCTATTTCAAATCCTGAAAGATGATGCTGTGAAAGTGCTGCACTCAATATACCAGCAAATTTGGAAAACTCTGCAGTGGCCACAGGACTGGAAAAGGTCAGTTTTCATTCCAATTCCAAAGAAAGGCAATGCCAAAGAATGCTCAAACTACTGCACAATTGCACTCATCTCACATGCTAGTAAAGTAATGCTCAAAATTCTCCAAGCCAGGCTTCAGCAATACATGAACCGTGAATTTCCAGATGTTCAAGCTGGTTTTAGAAAAGGCAGAGGAACCAGAGATCAAATTGCCAACATCCAATGGATCATCAAAAAAGCAAGAGAGTTCCAGAAAAACATCTATTTCTGCTTTATTGACTATGCCAAAGCCTTTGACTGTGTGGATCACAAGAAACTGGAAATTTCTGAAAGAGATGGGCATAACAGACCACCTGACCTGCCTCTTGAGAAACCTGTATGCAGGTCAGGAAGCAACAGTTAGAACTGGACATGGAACAACAGACTGGTTCCAAATAGGAAAAGGAGTACGTCAAGGCTGTATGTTGTCACCCTGCTTCTTTAACTTATATGCAGAGTACATCATAAGAAATGCTGGGCTGGATGAAACACAAGCTGGAATCAAGATTGCTGGGAGAAATATCAATCACCTCAGATATGCAGATGACACCACCCTTTGGCAGAAAGTGAAGAAGAACTAAAGAGCCTCTTGATGAAAGAGGAGAGTGAAAAAGTTGGCTTAAAGCTCAACATTCAGAAAAGTAAGATCATGGCATCCAGTCCCATCACTTCATGGCAGATAGATGGGGAAACAATGGAAACAATGGCTGACTTTATTTTTCTGGGTTCCAAAATCACTGCAGATGGTGATTGCAGCCATGAAATTAAAAGACACTTACTCCTTGGAAGGAAAGTTATGACCAACCTAGACAGCATATTAAAAAGCAGAGACATTACTTTGCCAACAAAGGTCCATCTAGTCAAAGCTATGGGTTTTCCAGTGGTCATGTATGGATGTGAGAGTTGGACTATAAAGAAAGCTGAGCACCAAAGTATTGATGCTTTTGAACTGTGGTGTTGAAGAAGACTCTTGAGAGTCTCTTGAACTGCAACGAGATCCAACAAGTCCATCCTAAAGATCAGTCCTGGGTGTTCATTGGAAGGACTGATGTTGAGGCTGAAACTCCAATACTTTAGCAATCTGATCTGAAGAGCTGACTCATTTGAAAAGACCCTGATGCTGGGGAAGATTGAGGGCAGGAGGAGAAGGGGATGACAGAGGATGAGATGGTTGGATGGCATCATCGACTCGATGGACATGGGTTTGGGTGGACTCTGGGAGTTGGTGATGGACAGGGAGGCCTGGCGTGCTGCAGTTCATGGGGTTGCAAAGAGTCAGACATGACTGAGTGACTGAACTGAACTGAAAACAACAGGAACTTATTTGACTGTTGAAGGAAAAGATTTACAGTGAAAAGGTGCCCAGGGATAGAATCCTCAAGAACATCATCTTCCAAGCAGAG
Source organism: Budorcas taxicolor (assembly GCF_023091745.1). NCBI lineage: Eukaryota > Metazoa > Chordata > Mammalia > Artiodactyla > Bovidae > Budorcas > Budorcas taxicolor. The sequence continues at coordinate 35,460,915 of NC_068926.1, read as the reverse complement.
CCACAGGAAAGCAAACCAACAACTGACACTGAGAATATATGGTCCGAGACTTAAACAAGAAGGAGGATAAAGAGCAGCCTCCACAGTCAAAGAGGGAAAGGAGAGAGTAATCAAAGGTAGCAAAGATCACAATGAGATCAAGTAAAATAAGGATTTAGACACATTTGTGAGCTGGGTAATTTGGAGGTCATTGTTGATCAGAGAAAGGACAGTTTTAATGATACACTGGTAATGTGTGGTTTGGGTAGAATCAGATGATAATGGTTTGAAGTGGGTAGGAGATAAGATTGTCTAGACACATGTGTAGACTACTCTTTCAGTGAGCTTGACTTTACATGAATACCCAAACCTCCCTTTTCCACATGAGGTGAGGCCATGCCCACACTAACCTGTGGACTAGAGTAGATGGAGGTAGATACTGAAAGCAGGTGAGTGTTTCAAGCTGAGAGTGAAGTGGAGAAGTGACTCCAGCAAGCCAGATAGGGGAGTTTATGAGGGTCTCCAAAGGTAAGGGGCCAGAGCCAGTGACTGAAGCTGGATTAGGGAAGCAAGACAGACATCTAGGTAGGGAGTTTGTAGGCAGGTCCTTGAGAAGAACGAGATCATGTGTGTTGCTGGATCTGAAGTTCAAGGGTTTGATCAGGGGCGCAGGCTCAGTGGGGAAAGAGGGGAACTAATAAACTGAGAGAATCAATAGGGTGAAGGCCTGGCTATCATGTTAAGTCTCAGGACACATTAGTAGAAGGAGGGCAGTTTGAGAGCAAAGAGACTAGCAGGTGACGGCATTTTATATATAAAGATTTCAGGCAGAGACTGGTTCCAAGTGCTATAGTCTGGTACATGGCCATGGGAGTGATCTGATGATAGAGTAAAAGATGCCCATATTTGAAACTGAGGCACTCACGTTTCTGGGAAGCTATAGTGTTGGTGGCACCCCGCTCTAGTACTCTTGCCTGGGAAATCCAATGGATGGAGGAGCCTGGTAGGCTGCAGTCCATGCGGTTGCAAAGAGTCAGACACAACTGAGCGACTTCACTTTCACTTTTCCCTTTCATGCATTGGAGAAGGAAATGGCAACCCACTCCAGTGTTCTTGCCTGGAGAATCCCAGGGACGGTGGAGCCTGGTGGGCTGCCGTTTATGGGGTCGCACAGAGTCAGACACGACTGACGTGACTTAGCAGCAGCAGCAGCAGCATAGTGTTGGTGGAATCCTCCTCATGGTCACTGAAGTCACCCCGGGTGATGGAATAAATTTGATTCAGGAAAAGAATGCCTGAGTCCTTGGTGAACATGGAAGAGTGTTCAGAAGATGACAATCATCAATAAAAAGTAAGGGGACAGCAAAGTTAGATGGGACAAACTTCAAAGGAGAAATGAATTTTGTGCAAGAATATGCGTGCAATAGGCGTTAGGAAGGATATCTTCAATTGCTCTTGGAGAGCTGCACAGGAAGTGGTGTCCTTGAAGTAGGGACAGAAAGAGGAAAGTCCTATTTCAGTGAAAGTATGTAAGGAGAAAAAATTGTCTTTATCATATACATGTAAAAACTTCATGCTCTCAGAAACTAAGGATCATCTTTTATTTTCTACTGAAACTGTTAAATTACAGGTTTCCAGGGAATCACAAAAGACAGTTGTACTGACTGAGTAGTATTTAATATGACCAGGTCTTAAATAAGAAGCCATGAACATAAACATTTAAAACCAAATATATAATAAATAATCATTAAGTTATAAAGTACATAATTCATATTAAAGCTAATTTTCAGATGCAAATGTAATAATACAATAGAGCAATAATAATAATAATGCTATAATTTTATGTGTCCAAAAAAGACACTTTCAGCTAAAATGGTAAAAGTCATGATTAATTTTCCCTGAACCCCCATGACCTAGAGAAACCTCTTTCTTTTTTCTTCCTGCCTTCTTTCTTTCCTTTCTTTCTTTCTTTCTCCCTTCTTTCTTTTGTCCTTCTCTCCCGTTTTTTTTTTTTTTTGGAAACATATCCTTTGTCCCTGCAGCAAGTGTTGCTAAAAACGCTGTTGAAATAATGTTGAACAAATGATTGGTTCAGTAGAAAGTTTTACTCAGAGCTGTGGTCAGATGTTTCTGTGAGAGTATCCAGAACTTTAGAGACTCATAGACATATAAAGCTCAAAAAAGATAGAATATTCCTTAGAGACTAAGTCCAACACCCTTATTCTACACATAAAGAGGTGGAAACCAAAACAATTTAAGCAAGTGGCCATAACTTCATATCCAGTGAGATTTCAGTTCTATTGTATCACCATCCATATGTAAACAGCGATTGTGACAGGTCAGCCCCAGATCCTTTTGGAGGCTGGTCTTGAACACAGAGTAGTGAAGACGCAGCATTTTGAGTCTCACTTCTTCATCTTGCGTATTCTGATGCACTGCTTTCCTTGGGGTGTTGTCAGGATGTTTACCTGAATCTTTAAACTCAGTTTAAAACTCGCCCCATTAAATTATTTTTACTTTTAAGGTAGAATTTCTGGTCAAAAGGATTAAAACAGAGATTTTTAACAGTAAACACACCAAAATAAATACATTGTTTTAAATATAAAATCACAGTGTCAAAGAAACCAACAACTATAAAGCCAGAAATTAGAAATAAGGACTCCATCTTTCCCAAGTCAAATTCATGCTAACACTTTCCACTATTTCCCAACAACCTGGCCTGATGCTGAGGCAGGCTTTAGGTGCGTATTATGATCACAATGCATATGATTTCTTTGTAATAACATTTTAAAATTTTAAAACAGAACACCCTGTTTCTGATGATCACATATCTCATTGAGAGTTGATGAAATACTGATTCCTAACATACATTTTAGAACCATAAATTATCTATACTTGTCCAAAAAATATTTTTAAGTAGATCATTTTCTTCTTAAGAGTGTAAAGCATTTTCCACACAACGTCCTCTTGCACACTCACAGCTACTTTAACAATAAGAGATTTTCAAATAGCTTATAACATTCTAGTGAAAATTTTTCTAGCGTTTTTAACTTTATATTTAAATAAACTGCTGGACTTGATATGAAATGGCAGTTAGAGCAAGTTGCTTGTTTTTACTACCCATGATTGATAGTAAAGGTTGGGATGCTTATGCAAAAGTCTGTTTTCTACTAGGAGTCCTGGACTCCTGATTTGTCTTCTGATCTTGACTGTGTATAGGTGACTGAATTTGCCTTATGCAGAACATACAAACACGAAATGTCTGTCTGTTTAAAAAGCAGAAAGAAAGGAAGCCCACTCCCATACAGTCTTTATAACAATTTAAGAAGAGAGCTACAAGATTTTTTAAATTCTGTTTAGTTCCAGAAGACCATCTAATGTATGTCCCTCTACCGATTTTAATTGCCATTTCCAAAGGCTTAGAATGTTAACTGATAAAGGGACTTGAGTTGGGGAAGGTACTATTATACCCATTTAGAGGAAAAAAGTCCAGAAGAGTCTATTCCGTAAATACATTCATATGTATAGTATTAAAATATTTTTGACAGATTCCAATAAAGAAGTCAAAACTTTGGGAGCCATCTGGTAAAGCTATCCCCCAGGTACATAAATAAATCACATATTTATATGTTAGGCATTCTGAGATTTAAAAAAAAAAAAAAAAACCTCTTCAGGTATAGATTTTAAACACTTAGTCAGATATCAATTTTAAACACTTAAAAGTACAAAGGCTTCAACTTTTATTTTCACCCTATGCTTCTATATTTTTCAGATTGAGTGAAGGTATTACACCTTTTAAGTTTTGATCATCAGAAACCTCATTCTTTTTGCAATCAAGATCAAGGTTAATATAAGATCAACAAATTCCCAAACTGAATTTTTGGTTAAAATTTTTAAGCTTCTCCAAGAAGTGTCATAGATGAGCAGTAAGATAAAGTAAAAACTTTAGAAGCCATAGAAATCTATAACATAAGAAATCAGACTCAAATTGAGTAGAAAATCTTTTCAAGTTGACTAAACAGAGCATGTAGATCAAACTGAAGTACTGCATAGTGAGTTTGGAGAAATAATCCTGACCTTGAACACTCATCTGAGTGTTCCCCACATCACTTATACATTGTACTTGTCCACTTGGAATACCAAGAAGTGAATTTCACTGCTGTGTTAAAGTATGCAATATAGTGTCCGGCTTCAAGTGATATCTTCAGGAACCTTCATATCCCATGTGTTCTAGGACAGATGCTGATGAATCATCTGTGAAAATAGAATATCATGAGTAACCTCAACTTAAGAAGCCATCAGGGTAAGGATGAAATAGAAAATCAAATATAATTTGTTATATACCTTTTGGATGAGCGATTTCAGTCTTTCTAGGTATTCCTTGGGTGGTTTTTTCTCATAAGAATCACAAGAAGGACATGTCTAGAAATCAATGAAAGAGTAATAATTTTCTCTAAAATGTTTTTCCTACTCAGTAAAATGTTCATTCAAATTTTATGTTTTCCAATTAGAGACATAAATCATGTTCACTGAAAAAAATTTGAGAAACACATGAAATAGTTCAGAAAAAAACAGTGAGAAAAATCACTTGACATCCTAATCTCAGAGATTATAACTGCAATATTTTGATATGTGTCCTCCTGGTAATTTTTTTCTTTGCATTTATGTTTACATTGGTTATTAATTTGCCTTTTTTATACTTAACATATCACAAGCATTTCCTACATATTAAATATTCTTCAAAAATATAGCCCATAATGGTTGCTTTGTATTCATACAAAGAATTGAAGTGTTACTATTTTTGGACACATAGATTGTTCCTAACTTTTCACTATTGTATACAGTGCTGCAGTGAATATCTCTGAGTAATTTTTCATATACTTCTTTATTTTATTTAATAAACTATTAAAAGTAGAATTAATAAGTAAAAATGATAAAATATTTTAAGGCTTTTGAAGTACATTATTAAACTATTTTATCTCTATTCGTATAGAATATTCTTACCATTATTGGGCATTGTTAAAATTTTTTTATTGGAAAAAAATAAGATTTCTTTTCTTAACTTGCATTTATTTGTTCATGAGGACATTAAACAATTCTTTACATGTGTATTGCCCACTTATATTTCTTTTAAAAAAAAAATCTTTTTTATGTTTTTTATCCTATTCCTATTGGAATACCAGACACCAGACCATTGCTTGCTATTGAGCATCTCTAATGCCAGTTTGATGTTGTGGTGAGAGGTATTTGAAAAATAAGAGATTTAAGTTCTAATTCTTATAATGGCACTTAACATTTGTGGGGCTTGGGACAAGTCACTTAACATCCTTGGTCTCGCTTTCACATCATTCAGATGAAGGTGCTTCGCTGAATAGTTCTAAGTTCAGTTCCAGCACTACCGTTTTGTTTCTTTGATATCTGTTTCAGAGACAGGCTCAGCTCTTTCCTTCTTGAGAAAAATTTTGGAGAGATACTTTTCACATTCTAACCTTGCCAAGCAATCAAAGGAAATAAAAATCATTTTGATATTGTAATTAAGAGTTCATTTGCTTACATGTGCAATCCCTTAGAAGAGGGAGAGAAAAAAAATTCCAGTAATTTCTCTTATGTGTTCATCCAGTGGTTTTGATTAGTGCTTGAATTACGAGATTATCAGCATTGCTCATGAGTTGGCATAAAAGCAAATATACAAAAGGTTCTCAGGACCCCCAAAACTAGGGAATATTGAAATTCCCTAGCCAAATAATGGGGTCTATCACTTTAAATTGTAGCACTGACTCTGCAATTATATAGGACGGTAATATTTTTTAAAAGAGGAAGGCAGAGATTGAGATTTATCCTGGTGTCTTGAAGGCTGTCTCTTTTCTTGTAGGAAAGCTAGGGTCTAGCTCTTATTAATAAAATTGCAAGTTATATGTGATCATATAATGAGAGGAGAATATTTTTTAATTCTTAAGTCACAGTTGGATCCTCTGCCTAATGACTTCCTCACCTCAGAAAGCTTCAAATTGGCTATTAGTACTTTCAGGTCTGTGGACTAAAAAGAGGTGATTTCACTTCTCAAAACACTCTATGAGAAGGTGTAACATGTAACTGGAAGGAAGGCACTGGAGGCTCTGGCTGCGTGTGTGTGAGTGTGTGTGTGTGTGTGTGTGTGTGTGTGTGAAATTGTGTAAAGTAATAGATACAGTTAGTAAGCACAAATAAGATAGATGACAAACGACAGTCTTACTAGTTCATGTTTCTGTCTTCTCCCTGCATTTGTGGGAGGCAGTTTCCTCTTCAGCTGTTTAGTTAATATGTTGATTATCTTTTCATTGTCTCCATTATTTGCTGACTTTAGTTGAACCTTCTGAAAACATGAAAAAGCTGACCGCTCACAGTGTCTCTGAAAGAGAAATTATTTGTGTGCAAGTTAATGAAAGTCATTCAGAAAGTAAAAATTACCTTCCCAATCCTTTTTTCTTGCAGTGCCTTGGATCACATTCATTTCAGCAGACAAATGAGGAATGATTCATGTCCTACTTAATCTTTGGGCTGAAGAGGAGACTCTTATCATGTGAAATTCCCCCGTGTTAGGGGCGAGAGGACATTTCCCTGTCTCACAGACAAGAAGATGGAGCCTCACTTTGCCACAGTTCTAGCCTCCTGTCATTTTGCGGTTTGAGTGTTGGGCAGAACTCTTGGTGTTTCTGGGAGGGTTAGTTTGGTTGCAGAACACACATTATAAATTATGACACTCTAAGAGTTACATTATGGCTTGTGGCAGCTTTGGGTGAATTATGCTATGGTGTGTTAGTCATTCAGTCGTGTCCAACTCTTTGTGACCCCATGGACTATAGCCCACCAGGCTCCTCTGTTCATGGAATTCTCCAGGCAAGAATACTGGAGTGGTTGCCATTTCCTTCTCCAGGGTATCTTCCCAACCCAGGAATCAAACCTGGGTCTCCTGCATTACAGACAAATTCTTTACCATCTGAGCCACCAGGGAAGCCCCTCTGCTGTGGTAGTCTGATTAAAAATTGTTTCATTTGTCAGTTTCTCTCTTCAGTGTACATAGGACTTTCTAATAGTGACATATATGTCTTGAACAACACCTTTCCTGTACAATGCCTGGCATAGTGAATGCTAGTGGATGCTCAACAAATATTTGCAGAGTGGACAAATGAATTAAGTGAGTTTAAAACCCCTCCTTTGGGGAAATGAAGTGGGTGCCTACCTCAGATGGTACATTCCACATCTAAGATAGAGTCCACCTGCCGTAGACCATGTGTGACTTTTCTAAAATCCCATTCACACTCTCAAGTCAGTCAGGGTGGGATCTGCCTGAATCAAGTGCTTGAGGAATAGAATTTGAGATGTGCCCTCCCCACCCCCGCACCCACAAGGGAGGGAAGACTGTCCCTTATAAAGTAAGAGTAACATCTCAGAGCATGGTGAATTTGGCAGATCATGGATCAAAAAGTTGATTCTTGGTTTAGTCAAATAACCAGTGGCTAGTGAATAAATCAGAATCTTAGAAATTGAACTGAAAGTGAAATGGAATTTACTGGAAGAACAAAATGTATACTGACTTGTTGGAATCATTTTCACACTGATCTGAGAACTTGTATTCAGGTTAATTTTTTCTGTCAGCAAATGCCTGTGTATGATGCTGTTCTCCCCAACCCCCCAACAAAGTTGCTATATCTTCATTTCACCAACGTGCATGAAGCTACTGCCATGTATCCAGAAGCTGCAACTTCTCTCAGTTCCTACAAGGCCCATCATATATACAACAATATTACCTGAATCTTCCCATGGACAATCAGCTGAAAATAGCATCTGGCCTGCTTTGCATTTTCCAGCCTATATGCTTACCCAATATGAATGTTGGTTAATAACATGCACCTTTAAGACACAACCCCATCAGATTTGCTTTGCATACGTAGCCACAAGCCGAAAACCAGCTTATCTGGTTTCCTTATATCAGAGCGGCTTGCCTGTCATAAGGGTGAAATAATGTCCTTTACATATGTTTGCCAAAATGCTTATTTAATAGAAACTATTTATAAATGTTAATTATAGCACTTTTTTTTCCTTGAAAACCACATGTTCATGTTTGTTGAAGTTTTTTCTTTTCTCTTCTTTTTGACCACAACCGGCTTAACTTACTGGAAAAAAATAATATTCATATTTAAAGAGGTAAATTTTCCAGCTGAAACTGAAAACACTAACTGCTTCATCCGTGATGATCTGAGAAACCAGCATTTCTCACAGAGGCCCATTTTGCTGAGTTAACATTAACATGTGTATGTTGAAAGAAAACTAGGTTCCAAAGAAGTGTAGGGGCCTACGAAATGAACTCCCTCAAGACAGTATTGCAAAGAGTGGTCAAGACAAGTGAGCAAAGATTTTGCACCTGAGAAAGCCTTTCTGAATACGTCTGAATGGCATCTGGACGCCGATGCTCCTACTGATGCGGCTGTGCTGTCTCTACTGCGCTTCCTTGCTCACCCGTGTCAATACACAGTGGAATTTTGCTTTGTGCTTCCTGCAAGCAGCACAGCTGTCCCTGGCAGTCCGTGGTCCAGGACAAACAGCGGCTGGATTCGGCTTCAGATGCACATCAAAGGCAGCCTCAAACAGGAGAAGAAGCAGAGAAGCTGCCCTGCTAACTGCTTGAAGGGTGCATTGAGGCGGGGAGTGGAAAGGCTCATCTTGGCTGGGGCTGCTGCAGGTGCCCTGTCACTCAGGGTGACCCTGAGTTCACGCGCAGCACCACCACGTGGGAGCAGAACCACTGCTTTCCTTTGCTGTGACTTGCAGACTCAGAGGGCACGGCTTTGCTTCCCTCATCCTTTAACACCTGGAAGCATTAGTTTTGCAGAATAGAGGAAGCAGTAAGGAAATCAAAAGCAAGAGCAACCACTCTTTAGCCAGAGAACAGTCAAGAGCTGCTTTTGCAAGTAGGTGCACTTGGCTTTGTTGATTGCAATTGAATATTTTAAAATACTTGCCTCCTTACAATTTCCTTTTGAGCTGTGTAGCTTTTTTTCCAAAGAAAGCCCTGGCCATGCATACTAGGAAGTTTTGCCAATGGGGTAAAATTACCTTTGTCCCGCTTACAAACTAGGTTTATATCAGGGTTTCTCAGTAGTAGCACTGTTGACATTTAGGGATAGATAATTCTTTGTTGTTAGGGCTGTCCTGTGCATTCTAGAATGTTTAGTAGCATCCCTGGCCTCTACCTACTAGATGCCAATAGAAACCTCCACACACACAACTGTGGCAACCAGAAAGTTTTCCAGATAATGCCAAATGTTCTCAGAGGGCAAAGTCACCACCAGATGAGCACCACTGGTTATATAATTAGAAAGAGAAAGAAAGTTACCTGGTGAGGCCAATTAGCAACCTTAGATAATCACTGTCAACATTTATATGCAACATTTTAATGAATTTATTTTCATTGAACTTTTTAATCTTTTAAAATCTCTGATAGACTCTGCTTTGATGCAAGTCCTGAAAACTTGATATAACGCTACTATGACCTTGATCTATTTTCTTCTCTCCAGGGTTTGCCTGCCAGCATGGCTTAAAATCTTAGTTATACCATTATTCACTTGTATCATAGTAGCATTGCTTGATCTGATTATTAGATAGACACAATGTCACTGAGACAAAATCCTGTCATTATGGTATAAGATAAAAAACATCTGCTTTAACAAAGCATATAAAAAGAGTACCCACTGGATCAACTTAAGTTAGAAAATGGGATATTTTTCTTATTTTGCAAGTCATAGACTGCAGCTAAGAAACTCCAGAAAGGACTCTAACCACAGCAGTTACACAAAAGACATAGATGCTGAAAAATACATGTTTGGATAATTAGGACATTAAGAAACAGACTTACTTTTTGAAAAAGTCTTTCCAATAAGCTGAATGTGCTACTTTCATTTTAGATGCTGCTTATTAGAAAAGGACTTAGTAAATGAGAGTGGTTAGGTTCAGAGACAGAGAGTGAATTTTAGAGAAAAGCAATAGTTGTGACTCATTCACTTTCTAAACTTTTACAGAGTCATTTACGATAATTGTTTTCTTTGCAATGTATCTTCATAAGTCTCCCCTTTGTAGTGTCCTAATTACTGGTAGTACTTTTATAGTTATTCTAATTTATGCAGTTAAAGCTCTGTGACAGTGAAACTGTTTCCCCCAAATGCATTTATATCCTCAGGATACCAAACATTAAGACTAGATAGAAGTTACCAAGGGAAAGATCAGCGCACAGTACTCTTGAACTACATGCTACGCCTCTTCTTCCTGGGACCTCATGGATTTAAATGGCTTAAGATAACGGGATGCGTTGTTGAAAATTGTCCTTTCAAAAGACCTCACCGAAGGCCGAAGACAAGACCCATTCAGGCCAAGGTATATGGGAATTATATTGTAAAGAATAGCCTTGATTTCCATACCAGCATTACTCCATGCTGTTCTGTAATCTACTCTTTCTTTCTTTCCTTCTCTTTTTATTCCTTCTTTCTCTGTCTCCCTTTTACCCTTCCTTCCTTTCTGCCTTTCTTTCTTTCTTTCTCCCTTCCTTTCTAATTATCAAAAACTGAATTCTGCTTCTATGGCTTGTGTCTATGTTTCATAGATTTACAAAGAAGGCTCAAGAACTTTTATGCACAGACTCTTAAAATGTAATTACTTGGTCATTGTTCAGAAAATGATCATAGTATAGATTTATTTTCTAGTTTTGTTTTTCTGTCTCAACAGTACTACTTGGGAATACTCTTAGAGATACTTGAAGATAAAAATATATCATATAAGGTATGTAATGTTTTATAGATTGGCTTGTTGGTAAATCAATGAATATTTGGGCAAATTAGAAATAACTATGTAGCAAATATATTATTTAATAACTAATTATTAAATCACAAAATTCATTGATAGTAAGTCTATTTCTAAATAATCATGTTAATGCCTTCCTTAATTGGATTTTAAAACTTTTATCAAATGCATTTTCACAAACAAATTCGACTGGTCTTACCTTTACATCTTCCGGAGCTGGCAGAAATTCAGGATCCTAGAGCAAAAGAAAATTAGTTCTGAGTTATTTTTATGTCAAAAAGCTCCTTTTATAGTAACTGAAGAATATTATTTGAATTTTATTGTGCCCAGTATGGCCTTACCAAGTCATTCACATAGTTTTTCAGCTGATCAACAATGTCTATAAGTTGACGCAGTCTAATAAAGAGGCGATCTTGCCCTTGGAAGCTTGACTTGTGGGCCACTGTCCCAGAGAAGATGACCATCAGGCAAATGACTATTCTCTCCATGTTGCCAGGAGTGGATCTCATAAGTGCCAGTAGAGCAAGACCTTGGTCTCAGTTTTCACTTCAGTTTGTGAACAGGTTGTCAGAAAAGCTACCTATTTATTCATCCTTCAGGGAGAGGTAAAGCCCTCCCATTGCAGCCTGGAAATCTTTGTAAAATGGATGAATGTGAGTAACTCTTTTTTCTTTTCCACTGGCTAGGTATACGTGTGCATGCGCTAATGCGTGGGGGCAGGGATTGATGGAGTTAACAAAATGTGCCCAATCTGCATCTTAGACAGGAAAAAGAGAGACATGGGTGAATTCCAATTTTCAGCATGAATCAAGAAGTATGCACAGTAAATAGTAAGTACTACAAGATTTCAAAGAAGTAAACAAAACACTTTGATCTCTCTCTCTCTGCCTGCCCTAGCATCTCACCTGTTTTCTCTGACAGTCATAAGGGCACTTCAATAATGAGTAGAGTGGCAACATGTGCTTTCTTGCAGGACTTTTTCTTATGGTAATAACTAGGCTTTTTGACTGAGATCATCCAATATCCATCATAAAGGTAGGAGGACAGCTACCTTTTAGGAAATTTTAAACATCAAGTGTATTTTCCAAATTAGCAAGAATATTTTAGTTTCTTAATCAGGTTAAATGGTTTAAAGTAGAATGTGCTTCCAACTCTGCTCCCAAGCATCTTTAAGTAACATTAATTTCAGCCTCTGATTTATACATATTGTTCCATCCCCAATCAAGATCTCATTCTACCTTCATTAAAAAATAATGCAACAATTGAGTGAATGAAAAAGCTAATACTCATTCCTCTCCAAACCAAAATTTTATTTCAAACAGCAAAATCCAAAAATATCTCCGACTCCTTTTTTCTTTGAGTAGTGTTACTTATTTCTGTTAGATATCATTTTCTCTGGGTACGAACAATACATTTCTAACTATGATCAGATAGAGATTAATGAAAGGCTCAAAGTCCACAAGTGGTCTGTCATCCTCCTCTCTTCAGCTTCTCCTGTCCCTGCTACTCTTTACTCATTTGAGAAAGCTGAATATGATATTATAGAATCATGGAAGTAGTATTGTAGCACAGTCAATTGAGTCTTACAATAAAACTCTTGGCTATGGATTTTTTTATCCATTTGTTTCTTCATCTATTTCATCACATGCTTACAGCCATACTTTTTTCTAAAATGTTATGTGGCTAAGATAAATTGGACTTTGGACTTGCTTTGAAGGTTGTTTTTAATCTTTATACTATAAATATCTATTCAAGAGTATTCAGGTTTCGTCCTACAGAGTAATAAAAATCTTACCATGTAATCAAGAAGTCCTCCCTATAATCATTAAATTTCTACAGGGTAGGGTTGATGTATAAACCCACGAACTGCATTTGGACTTGGGGTTGCCACTTTGCATCTCAACATTGCCCGCATCAGCTTTGTTCATGCTTTCTTTATCTGTTAAAGAGACGTGAGTCTCCTTGAAGATACTAACCACAGTGGTTAAGAGCCCAATTTCTAAAGCAAAGTGCTTGAATTCAAATCCAGGCCCTAACAATGAGTTACATATTAATTGTTGTACATATGCCCCTGGATATGTTATTGCAAAAGGAAGATAAGTATAGAATCTAATTATAGGGTTGTAATGAGGCTTAACTAGACATTTCAGGGGGGAAAGGGCCAAGTACATCACACAATAAAATCTCAGAAGATATGTGTGCTGATCATGGATGAGGGTAGAGAGAAAAATTCATAAAAGCCTAGAGAAGCTAAGCTGATCCATGGAAGGAAGAGCACAGGTAGATCAGCCAAAATGCATGGGTGTGGCTGTATTTGCCATAAGAAAGTTTTGAAGTCTTTAGTGCTGCTTAGAGAGAATCACTTGTCCCAACTCTGGAGTGCCTCACTGTCACCCTAGACCTCCTGGCCCTCCACAGTCCATCAACCAGCACGCCAGAATCTGCATGGTCCCACTCTAACATCAAGACCCAAGACCTTTCTGAAAGTCAGATCCCCTGCTTTAAGTAGCGTTTCGGTTGTTAAGCATTTTGAATATCACTGCTGGTGTGGTAGGCTGAATAATGACACCCTAAGATGTCCACGTCCTAATCCCTGGAACCTGTGAATATGTTACCATCAAGGTAATCAAAGGAACTTTACATGTGTGATTACATTAAGGATCTTGGGAGGAAGGTTCTCCTGGATTATGCATGTGACCTAATATAACCACAAGGGTCCTTGTAAGAGGAAGTGGTGGGTTTGGAGGGGGTGTGTCAGACTCAAGGAAAATGTGATGACAGAAGCAGAGGTCAGAGTGATATGGGGCTTGAAGCCAAAGACCTCCTGAAGCTGGGAAAGACAAACAGCAGGTTCTTCCCTAGAACCTCCGGAAGGAATGCGGCCAACACCATGATTTCAGCCCCTTTAAGCTCATTTTGGACTTCCAGAACTGTAAAATAATGAATTTGGGTTGCTTTAAGCCACTGAGTTTGTGGTAGTTTGTTACAGTAGTAATAGGAAAGTAACACACCTATGTGTGGAATTTTTACTTTTGGAAAAGGGATGAGAAAAGAAGGAAAAGGTGATTAAGAGAGAACTAGTAAAGGCTGATGGCAGTCCACTCCAGTACTCTTGCCTGGAAAATCCCACGGACAGAAGAGCCTGGTAGGCTATAGTCCATGGGGTCGCAAAGAGTCAGACACGACTGAGCGAATTCACTTTCACTTTTCACTTTCATGCATTGGAGAAGGAAATGACAACCCACTCCAGTGTTCTTGTCTGGAGAATCCCAGGGATGGGGGAGCCTGGTGGGCTGCTGTCTATGGGGTCGCACAGAGTCGGACACGACTGAAGCGACTTACTAGCAGTAAAGGCTAGAATTTGGTTTGCTGGGCTGTTGGGGTGCAGGTAGAAGGGATCAGGAATCATAAAGAAGAAAGGAAAGTAATATTAGTGTAGCTACTATTGGGTATGGTATACCAGATATAAAGGAGAAGAATGTCCAATGAGGACTTTCCAGGAAGTCTGGGTGTCTTTTAACAACTTTTTCCTGGTGCTGAGAGGGCTCACTCAAGAGCGACAGTGTGTTTCAAAGCTATGGAGCCCAATTTGCATTGTGCTACAATTTATCACTGTGTTGAGACAGACCTTAGGGTGAAGTAAAGAGACTTAGATATACTTGAGTTATGTATTCTCTGCTTAGAAATACTAACTTACTGCTACCTTTTTACAGCATCATTTCATTGTGGTCTTAATGGCTTTTTACTCTTTAGATTGTAATCTTTTTTTTATTTAGATTCAGTCAGTCCTGCGTAATATTTGTATTGAAAATGAGAATTTATCTCACCGTGACAAATATACCAGGGCACAATTTGAGTATAATCAGAATTTTGTGTTTCCTCATATGTGATTTTGTCTGCAAGAAATGCTAGGTAAATGCAGAATCCAGCTGAACTGGGCCATTTAGGAATATACAAAATGCATACACAACTCAAACACTCACCAGCTAACTGTCCATATCTGGTGTTTAAACAGCTTTCCATCCCGGGAAGCCTCTGCTGCCATTTCTCAATAGTTTGTAGCTGTGACTCTTCCTGCACTCACCTCCATGAACAAACTTTGGGTCTTTTCCTAGGCAAAATGCCATATTTATTATAGTATTTATGTGTTTCTTAACCATGTAACATGTGTAAGACTGATGTCTTTCTTCATTAGGTTCCTGTCATCTTTTATCACTGACAGAATTTCAGTGTCATGCCCTTAATTATATTTCCCCCATAAGCTCTGTGGTGTTTATTGTGCGATTTTATACAGTACACTTGGTTTTTGAAAAGTGTATGTCACATTATAGCAGAACTGACTGTATTTTATCTGAAAGTGTCACGCTAAGTCTCAACAGCATCTAGTTACATCCAGATGAAGAGCAAGGCTAGGATCAAGGATTTATTCCTAAGGAGGGAGAGAAAACAGGGATGATGGAGGAAAGGAGAAAGAATGATGTGTAAACGCATATCCTATCTGAGCTCAGCCTCCCTAGTGGCTCAGATGGTAAAGAATCTGCTTGCAATACAGGAGACTGGATTCAATCCCTGGGTCAGGAAGATCCCCTGGAGAAGGAAATGGCAACCCACTCCAGTGTTCTTGCCTGGAGAATTCCAGGGACAGGGGAGTCTGGCAGGCTCCATGGGGTCCATGGGGGTCTCAAGGAGTGGACACAACCGAGTGACTCACACATTTTATCTGAGCTTAGATTTTTAAAACCCTGGTGGTGCAGCTCCTCCCTGGCCCTTTCCCATTAGCGCAGGGGAGCACATCTTGGCCTCCGTGAGCCTTCTGAAATTCTGTGCAAATTTTTGTGTTTATGTTTGTAGGAAGAAGAAAACCTTAAATTTCATCTGCTTCTCCAAGGAAATGTCAGGCAGCTGCTTCTTTTATTTTCTAGGCTCCAGAGGCTTCTGTGAAGGGCAGTGTGGATCCATGCTTCCTCAGCATCTGCACAGCACCATGCACAAAAGTGGCAGCTGCTGGTGTGGCAGGATTAGTGAAGGGGCAACAACCTGGCTGAAGCCACACTGTGTAACAAGCCCACTGCTTTCACTTCACTTCCATGGTTATTTAGTACCTTGGAGTGAGGTGGTAGATCCTGCTACATGTACTTTTCCCAGGAATATAACCCAGGTCATCACCACGAAAGCATGAAACTTTAGTCACCCACCCAAGAGGATTCATGGACACATTTCAAGAATTTTCTTGAATGGACTATGCTTATAGACCACCTGGTCAGGATAGGAAGGAGGCCAGGGCACAGAAGGAAAGCTTCCAGCCAAGGAGAGCAGGCTGGGAGTGAGAGGAATAAAGGGAAGGAGGGGTTGAAGTATGAAGTGAGTGAAGTTAGGTCACAGTTTTGCCTGGGAGAGATGTGCTAGGTCTGAGATGGCACTGGTTACCCCTTGTGCCCAGCTCTCTTGCCCTGTCTGCACAGCTCTTCCTTGTGACCACTGGGTGTCAAGTATTTCCTTTCTGCTTTCACTTGCCTTGGCCTTTCATGGGTAGAATTAGATATCCTGCCAGACAAACTCTGCCAAGGGCGGTCTCTGGTATTTAGAGTTATAGACTTTATTGTAGTAGGTGCCACTCTATAGGCCAAAGGGAGATGGTTTATCTTTAGGCAACCGTGACACCCATCAGTGAGGCTACAGATCACATATCCATCATTCCATGACCACCAGGCACAAAGTATGGAGAAAAAGAATCAGAAGATCCATACCGTTCAACCAAGTTCCATCCTGATGCCACACAAGATAAGACAGTTTCCACCAGCCTTCCTAGTCTCCTGCCCAACAGCTCTAATCAAAGGAATGCTATTGTCTTTGGACTCAAGACCTGCACCTATTTCCTTCCCTAGGGTGAGAAGTGGCTATAAACATCTGTCTTGACCCTGCATCTCCCAACACACAGTCATGAAAATAAAGAAATACAATATTGACCTTTGCTGTCAGTGTGTCCCCTTCCTAAGGTGTCTGCTGGGTTTCTCATTCATAGGAACCTTCTCCCCACATCCTCCAAGGGGCAGTGTCGGGATATCAGAGAAAGGAATCTGAAGGCTGAATGTCTCACTCATTCTGAACAGCCATTTCTGTTTCTAGGGATGAGGAACACTGGGGAAAATTATTACTTTTAATCTTTGTATTTACAAAAGTAATACATGTGTATCATAAAACAAAGAATTCAAATACTTTACAAAGAATTGTAAAGTAAAAAGCAAAATTTAAAATTGCTTCATTTTTCTAAATAAATACAATAAGATAAAATTGCTCTCTTTTTTCCCCTAATTTTCACTTTCTAGGTGCACTCTTGAGAATTTATAAAGGATCGTATATTCTTTACCTATGTACTTAGAACATATAGAGGCATAGATATAAACGTACATATTGAAGGAATTAGAATTTTAGATGGAGATAGAGAAGAATAGAAAAGGAACAAAGATATAGACAGGAAAAATGTGCTTTTTTATATAAAAATTTAATCTTATCATACATATTCTGGGCATCCCTGGTGGCTCAGATGGCCAAGAATCCGCCTGCAATGTGGGAGACCCGGGTTTGATCACTAGGTCAGGAAGATCCCCTGGAGGAGAGCTTGGCAGTCCACTCCAGTACTCTTGCCTGGAGAATCCCGTGGACAGAGGAGCCTGGTGCACTGGAGTCCATGGTGTCACAGAAAGTCGGACACGACTGAATGACTGAGCACAGCACATACATATTCTGCAACTTTTCTTTTTCACTCAACAGTGTGTCAGAGACAGTGATCCATAGAGTAGTCTCACACAGTTCAGTTCAGTTCAGTTCAGTTGCTCAGTCATGTCCAACTCTTTGTGACCCCATGAATCACAGCACGCCAGGCCTCCCTGTCCATCACCATCTCCTGGAGTTCACTCAAACTCATGTCCATCAAGTCGGTGATGCCATCCAGCCATCTCATCCTCTGTCGTCCCCTTCTCCTCCTGTCCCCAATCCCTCCCAGCATCAGAGTCTTTTCCAATGAGTCAACTCTTCGCATGAGGTGGCCAAAGTACTGGAGCTTCAGCTTCAGCATCATTCCTTCCAAAGAAATCCCAGGGCTGATCTTCAGAATGGACTGGTTGGATCTCCTTGCAGTCCAAGGGACTCTCAAGAGTCTTATCCATCACCACAGTTCAAACGCATCAATTCTTCAGCACTCAGCTTTCTTCACAGTCCAACTCTTGCATCCATACATGACCACTGGAAAAACTACCTTGACTAGACGAACCTTTGTTGGCAAAATAATATCTTTGCTTTTCAATATGCTATCTAGGTTGGTTATAACTTTTCTTCCAAGGAGTAAGCGTCTTTTAATTTCATGGCTGCAGTTACCATCTGTAGTGATTTTGGAGCCCCCAAAAATAAAATCTGACACTGTTTCCACTGTTTCCCCATCTATTTCCCATGAAGTGATGGGACCAGATGCCATGATCTTCGTTTTCTGAATGTTCAGCTTTAAGCCAATGTTTTCAGTCTCCTCTTTCACTTTCATCAAGACAGGGCTATCTTTTTTAAATAGGATGTTAATATTCCATTGTATGGCTATATTATAATTTATTTATTCATAACCCTGGTGATAGATATTTAGATTATTTCCAATTTTTATTTCCTACAAACAGCGCTGCAATGAATATCCTTAAACCTCTGTGTCTTTAGCATATGTGAACTATATTTCTTTTAGATATATATCTCACATTTCACTTTCTGAATGGAACTATTATATCCTTTTAAAAATTTGACAGGAACTATCAAGTTGCCTTCCAACATGTCAAAGCAGTTTACACTCCCACTGACAATTCAGTTTCCTTTCCCCCTCTATTCTCACAAACACTTTATATTGTGAATATTTTTAAAGTTTGCCATTATGCTAAGGCAAAAAAAAATTAGTATCCTATCATTGGTTTGCTTTTCTTTAATCAATAAGTTAAGTTCTGCATATTTCATATCTTTATTATCAGTGGGTTTTTTTGTTTGTTTTCTTCTGTGAAAAGCCTTGTTCATATTCTTTGTCCATATATTAGGTTGTTTCTCATCTGTAAGGGCTCTTTCTTTCTTAAAGATAAGTTAAACATGTTTAAATTATTTTCTCCGTGGTGTCTGCCATACAGAGATTTTGTTTTTATGTTACTGGATCTTAGAGTCTTACGTTTTATGATATAAGCTCCTATTTGATATCAAAAATACCTCACCTTCTATAATAATAAGTGATTGAAACTGGTTTAGTCTTAGCTTGAAGAATTCTAATGCTAAAGAGTTATTGATTTCAGGAGTACTTTTTTTTTTTTTCAATGTGCTTTTTATTGATATCCAAAATCCTTACTAGGAGATTTCTGGCTGCCTTTTTTTTAATTAATATAAATTTATTTATTTTAATTGGAGGCTAATTACTTAACAATATTGTATTGGTTTTGCTATACATTGACATGAATCTGCCACAGGTGTATGAGTGTTCCCCATCCTGAACCCCCCTCCCACTTCCCTCCCCATCCCATCCCTCTGGGTCATCACAGTGCACCAGCCCCGAGCATCCTGTATCATGCATGGAACCTGGACTGGTGATTTGTTTCACATATGATAATATACATGTTTCAATGCCATTCTCCCAAATCATCCTACCCTCGCCCTCTCCCACAGAGTCCAAAAGACTGTTCTATACATCCGTGTCTTTTTTGCTGTCTCACATACAGGGTTATCATTACCATCTTTCTAAATTCCATATATATGCATTAGTATACTGTATTGGTGTTTTTCTTTCTGGCTTACTTCCCTCCAAGGAAACTAGAATTGAAAAAGACACGTGTATCCCAGTGTTCATCCAGCACTGTTTATAATAGCCAGGACATGGACGCAACCTCTAGATGTCCATCAGCAGATGAATGGATAAGAAAGCTGTGGTACATATACACAATGGAGTATTACTCAGCCATTAAAAAGAATACATTTGAATCAGGAGTACTTTTAAATGAGTCCACATTTAATTCATCATAAGGCTAGCTACATACTTTTTTGAAAGTATGAATAATATATATATGGTCAAAAATTATTTAGTCAGTTTATAAACAGTGGCCCACACATCAACAGATTCATGGGCTACCTGAATACCATTGTTTTAGAGCAAAGTTGGGTATGATAGATAATTATTATATACATATAAGCCTAATCGTTTACCACTCTCAGGGGAACAAGGCACTGGAGAATCCTAACATGGCATCTGAGCCATCAGTTGTCGACTGTGTTTGCTACAGTTTTAGTGCTGAGTGTTTTATTTTACTTGCACTCTTTAAATATGGACTCTCCACATCTGGTATACATGGTAGCTTTATAAACAAAATTGATTGATTAACAAAGTGGACAACAGGAAAACACAAACTCTGTGAGATCTGCTCAATTAATGCCAAGGTTGCTCTAAAATCAGCTTTTAAACTGAAGAATAGTTACACCTGAGAACTACTTCTATTGATAATAAACTGGAGAAAATCTTAGACCAGTCAAAAAGATAATTGTTAGAGCAGACACATATAGTTAAGTGCTTTGCAGACATTGTCTCATTTAAAGCAACAACATGAAATGAGGTACTATGATTATCCCTTTTCACAGATGAAGAAACCAAGGCACAACAAAGCTGAATAACAATGAAGTGACTGGAGGACAACTGTCTGCAGAGCTTGACCACTTCTCTCCACAAAAGGAAACTGCCTCCGTTGCCAACGCCTTTGGGCTATAACAGAATAGCCTCTGCAGTTCAAGAGACCCCATAATGGAATCAAACCATATTGGTGATGCTTCTAACATGTGGATTTGGAGTGAAGTAAGGAGTCCTTTTTGTTGAAGGAAAAGGCAACCCACTCCAGTATTCTTGCCTCGAGAATCCCAGGGAGCCTGGTGGACTGCCGTCTAGGGGGTCACACAGAGTCGGACACAACTGAAGCTACTTAGCAGCAGCAGCAGCAGCAGCAGCAGCAGCAGCAAGGAGTCCTTTGCAGAATTATTCTTGGTGGTATCCAAAATGTAAATATATGCATATATAGTCAGAGTTAATTAAATAATTAAATCATGCTTCCTGTCTGAGTTGGACTATCCAATTGCCTGTCTTTCATTTATTTTACCTGCCCTGGTACAGTGTAAATTGGTTTTCTGGTGTTTTATATCCATATAAGAAGAGAGAAATAAGTGAGTAAACCCCTATAATCATTTGAATCATGAATAGCATAGACAAAATCAACTAAGGATATCAATTATCTTAGCAGCTTAATAGCCAAAATATGATTAAGTTATTTACGTGTATTTATTTTTTATTACCTCAGTAATTTATTCCACATTTTCTAACAACTCTGCAGATTCAAGTAAAAAACAATAATCTAAAAATAAAAGATACAGAACTAAAATTAAACATAGAAAATATTCTTAAACTAAGAGATTTTTTCTCCCTCATACTCTCCCAGATGGTGAAAAGTAAATTCCACAGTGAAGTGTAAACAGAATCTAAGTTTACAGCTGGTTGTTTGATGACTAACTTGGACATTTTTGTGGTATAGATTCAGACTTTATTAATTTTTTAATTGGAGGAAAGTTGCTTTGCAATGTCACATTGGTTTCTGCCATACAACAATGTGAATCAGCCATAATTATACACATATCCCCTCCCTGTTGAGCCTCCCTCCCCTCCCCTGCTCTAGGTCATCACAAAGCACCAGGCTAGGCTCCCTGTGTTATATAGCAGCTTCCCACTAGTTATCTATTTTACATGTGGTAGTGTATATAGGAGAAGGTGATGACACCCCACTCCAGTACTTTCGCCTGGAAAATCTCACGGACAGAGGAGCCTGGTGGGCTGCAGTTCGTGGGGTTGCAAAGAGTCAGACACGACTGAGCGACTTCACTTTCGCTTTTCACTTTCATGCATTGGAGAAGGAAATGGCAACCCACTCCAGCGTTCTTGCCTGGAGGATCCCAGGGACGAGGGAGCCTGATGGGCTGCCGTCTATGGGGTTGCACAGAGTCGGACACGACTGAAGCAACTTAGCAGCAGCAGTAGCAGCAGTGTATATATATCGATGCTACTTTGTTCATTTGTCCCACTCTCTCCTTCCCCCACTATGTCCAGAAGTCCATTCTCTACATCTGTGTCTCCATTCCTTCCCCAAAAATACGTTCAATACCATTTTTCTAGATTCCATATATGTATGTTAATATATGATATTTGTTTTTCTCTTCCTGACTTAGTTCACTCTGTATAACAGGCTCTGGGTTCATCCACCTCTCTAGAACTAACTCAAATTCATTCATTTTTATGGCTGAGTATAATAATATTCCATTGTATATATGTACCACATCTTCTTTATCCATTCATCTGTAGATGGATATCTTGGTTGCTTCCATGTCCTGATTATTGTAAATAGTGCTGCAGTGAATACTGGGGTACATGTGTCTTTTAAAATTGTTGCTTTCCACAACTGACAAAGAATTAATCTCAAAAATATACAAGCAGCTCCTGCAGCTCAATTCCAGAAAAATAAAAGACCCAATCAAAAAATGGGCCAAAGAGCTAAACAGACATTTCTCCAAAGAAGACATACAGATGGCTAACAAACACATGAAAAGATGCTCCACATCACTCATTATCAGAGAAATGCAAATCAAATCCACAATCAACACCATTTCACGCCGGTCAGAATGGGTGCTATCAAAAAGTCTACAAACAATAAATGCTGGAGAGGGTGCAGAGAAAAGGGAACCCTCTTACACTGTTGGTGGGAATGCAAACTAGTACAGCCACTATGGAGAACAGTGTGGAGATCCCTTAAAAAACTGGAAATAGAACTGCCATATGACCCAGCAATCCCACTGCTGGACGTACACACCAAGGAAACCAAAACTGAAAGAGACACATGTACCCCAATGTTCATCAGAGCACTGTTTATGATAGTCAGGACATGGAAGCAACCTAGATGTCCATCAGCTGACAAATGAATAAGAAAGTTGTGGTACACATACACAATGGAATATTACTGAGCTATTAAAAAGAATGCATTTGAATCAGTTCTAATGAGGTAGATGAAACTGGAACCTATTACACAGAGTGAAGTAAGTCAGAAAGAAAAACAATACAGTATATTAACACATATATTTGGAATTTAGAAAGATGGTAATGACCCTATATGCGAGACAGCAAAAGAGACACAGATGTAAAGAACAGACTTTGGACTCTGTGGGAGAAGGTGAGGGTGTGATGATTTGAGAGAACAGCATTGAAACACGTATATTATCATATGTGAAATAGATTGCCAGTCAGGTTCGATACATGAGACAGGGTGCTCAGGGCTGGTGCACTGGGATGACCCTGAGGGATGGAGTGGAGAGGGAGGTGGGAGGTGGGTGCAGGATGGGGAACACAGGTACATCCATGGCTGATTCATGTCAATGTATGGCAAAACCCACTACAATATTATAAAGTAATTATCCTCCAATTAAAACAAATAAATTGATTTTTAAAATAAACAAAAGTATTCAATGAATGAAAAAAATAAAATAAAATTGTTGCTTTCTCAGGGTATATGCCCAGTAGTGGGATTTCTGGGTCACATGGTAGATTTGCTCCTAGATTTCTTTAAGGAATCTCCATATTGTTCTCCTTAATGGCTGTAACAGTTTACATTCCCACCAATAGTGTAGGAGTGAGTGTTCCCTTTTCCCCACATCCTCTCCAGCATTTATTGTTTGTAGGTTTCTGATGATGGCCATTCTGACTAGGGGAGAAGGAAATGGCAACCCACTCCAGTATTCTTGCCTAGAGAATTCTGTGGACAGAGGAGCCTGGTGGGCTGCTGTCCATGGGGTCGCACAGAGTCAGACACTATTGAAAAGTGACTTAGCATGCATGCATGCATTGGAGAAGGAAATGGCAACCCACTCCAGTATTCTTGCCTGGAGAATCCCAGGGATGGAGGAGCCTGGTGGGCTGCTGTCTATGGGGTCACACAGAGTCGGACATGACGGAAGCGACTTAGCAGCAGCAGCATTCTGCCTGAGGGGAGGTGATACCTCGTTGTAGCTTTGATTTGCATTTCTCTAATAATTAGTGATGTTGGGCATCTTTTCATGTGTTTGTTGGCCATCTGTGTATCTTCTTTAGAGAAATGTATTGAGGACTTTTGTCCATTTTTTGCATTGAACTTATTTACATGTATTTCATCAATTATTGTTCATTTACCATGTTTTTCAAGCCTTCTCATGGTAATGAGAAATCAGAACACTCATCTTCTGCTCCAGTTAGCTCCCAGAGCTTCAAAATAGACACCAAGGGGGCAGTTAGTACAGAGGAAGATGAAAGAAACATGCTTACAAAGAAAGCCAAATAAAATTAAATCTTCATGAAAGTAAGAGATGGATGGCTCAGTGTTGTTGGATATCCGTAGTTAAGTCATCACAAGTCATTTCAGTGTATTTATCAAAAGTTGTTACTTCTGCTATCTGTATATATATCAGTTCGAAGCTTTAATGGTATGACAGGGATGAGGGATTCCCACTCTTGCCTTGGTTTTCATAGGGTGAGGAGGGAGGGGGGTTCAAGATGGAGGGGACACATGTATGCCTATGGCCAATTCATACTGATGTATGGCAAAAACCATCACAATATTTTAAAGTAATTATCCTCCAATTAAAATAAATAAATAAATAAATTTTAAAAAGAACTACTGCTACTGCTCTGATCCTTGCTACAGTGTTCAGAGAATAATTTTTAATGGTCAGGTCAACATTTTAAAATTTTTTATTGTATTGTTGATTTACAATATTGTGTTAGTTTCTGCTGTACAACAAAATGAATCAGTTATGCATATACATATATGCATTCTTTCTTTAGATTGTTTCCCCATATAGGTCATTCCAGAATATTGAATAGTTATATAGTTATATAGGGTTTCCTGTGCTATGGTAGGTCCTAATTAGTTATCTACTTTATGTGTGGTGGTTTAGTTGCTAAGTTGTGTCTGACTCTTGCGAACCCATGGACTGTAGCTTGCAAGGCTCCTCTGTCCATGGGATTTTTCCGGGCAAGAATACTGGAGTGGGTTGCCATTTCCTTCTCTAGGGGATCTTCTGGACCCAGGAATCAAACCCACGTCTCCAGCATTGCAGGCAGATTCCTGCACTGTAGGCAGATTCTTTACCGACTAAATTACAAGCTGATTCATATTTTATATACAGTAGTGGATATGTGCAGAGAAGGCAATGGCAACCCACTCCAGCGCTCTTGCTTGGAAAATCCCATGGACGGAGGAGCCTGGTAGGCTGCAGTCCATGGGGTCGCGAAGAGACGGACACAACTGAGCGACTTCACGTTCACTTTTCACTTTCGTGCACTGGAGAAGGAAATGGCAACCCACTCCAGTGTTCTTGCCTGGAGAATCCCAGGGATGGTGGAGCCTGGTGGGCTGCCGTCTATGGGGTTGCACAGAGTCAGACATGACTGAAGCGACTTAGCAGCAGCAGCAGCAGCAGTGGATATGTGTCAATCTCAATCTCCCAGTTTATCCCTTCCTCCTTACTCTCCCAAACCATAATTTTGTTTTTTACATCTGTGACTCTATTTTATAAATACGTTCATCTGTACTATCTTTTTAGATTCCACATTTAAGTGATGTCATATGATACTTATCTTTCCCTGTCTGACATTTCACTCAGTGTGACAGTCTCTAACATCTCACTGCAAATGGCATTACTTCATTCTTTCAATGGCTGAATAAATAGTCCAATGTACGTATGCACCACATCTTCTTTACCCCTTCTTCTATCAGTGGACATTTAGGTTGCCTCCATGTCCTGGCTATTGTGAATAGTGCTGCAATGAACACTGGGGTTCGTGTATCTTTCTGAATTATGGTTTTCCCCAAATATATGCCCAGGAGTGGGTTTGCAGGATCTTACGGTAGTTCTAACTTTAATTTTTAAGAACTTCCATACTGTTCTCCGTAATAGTTGTACCAATTTGCATTCTCACCACAATGTAGGAAAGTTACCTTTTCTCCACACCCTCTCCAGCATTTATTGTTTGTAGATTCTTTGACAATGGCCTTTCTGACTGGTGTGAGGTCATACCTTATTGTAGTTTTGATCCACATTTCTCTAATACTTAGTGAAGCAGGTCAGCATTTAGAATGGAGACCTTAGAAATGTAAGGATGAAGGTGTTTGAAGGTCAGAAGTAACTGTGGAGAAAAATGACCCCAACCGCCCACAACCCAAATGAACCACAGTACCTCAAAAGTTCTGAGCACCCACTTCTAGCTCCTTTGGTCTCCTGGTTTTCTCTCTGGATCTCTCTCTTCCCCCTTTCTCTTTTGTTGCTCATTTACTCCAGATTTCTCCTCCTCTTTTCTACTCTTTCCCTGTCTTTTTTTTCTTTCATCCTAGTTTATTTCTTATTCAGACCCTCATACCATCTATATTTCTGATAAACTCATGACTGACACACAATCATTGTTAATTAAGTTTTACTTATTATTGGCAGGAGGCTTCCTGAGACAGATCTCAAAGAGAGAGTCAAGAAAAAGACTTTAGAATTAAAAGTCCAATAGCAGAAAACTTCAGGTGGAACAAAAGCATGACATCCTTCCCACTGGGTCCTCTGAGAACAATAAACTACAGCTGGGGAGGGTCATGAGGAGACTTGGTTGAGATGGAAGGATGATCTCAGTCACATGTGACAGACTGGAAGGAGTTTGAAGACCCAAGTAGAGGAAGATAAGAAAAGTGCATTGAACATATGTTCTGTGCAGTCCACGTGTTGGGCACTAAGTAACATCACTAAGATGGCATTTGATGAAATTCCACAAATTAGGTGACATTTAAATAAGGTGAAATTTGATGGAGTTTGGAGTGATTAATTAACTAGCCCTCATAGGAATTCCAGGGACTCATCTCAAATAGGACAGGAAAGTGATATTGCCACCCTGAAAGGGCTCCTTACAGAGGCCGTCCTGCTGACAAAGAAGAGGGAGTGTGGGCACAGCTTTGTGCCTCTTCAACCCAGCTTCAATCAGAAAAAAAATCTTTTATTTATTTTATACATTGGATACTGTATAAAATTTATTTTGGAAAAAAAAAAAAGGTTTATCCACTAGGAAAAAAAAGTTTTAAAGTGACTGATGGAGTTCCCTGTTTGCAGAGCCCAGAGTGGTGGTGGTGTTGCCTACCTGTGCCCAGGTATTCTGCCTTGACTAAAGAAGCCGTGCCCTGGCTCACAGAAGCATGGAGAGCCCACTTCCGCACTGCGGTTCACTGGTTGCTTATAGATGTTTACAGTTAACATGTATTGGGCATATACTATGTGCCAGGTGTTATTCTGATGATTTTTGTTCTTTAGTTATTTAGTTTTTTTAGTTATTACTGTATTATGTCATTTCTTGGACAACACATTTGTATATTAATGTCTGAGGAGCCAGGCTGCTTTTTATAACCGATGGGAACTTAGAGGTAATGAACTGCAATAAGCTACCTGGTCCTCACATTTGTGAGGCAACTGCTATTGTCATCCATTTTACAGAAAAGAAAATTGAGGCCTAAAGAGTTTAAGAAACCAGTCTAAAAGGGCAGTTATATGAGGTGATGTAATTGCTAAACATCAAGATTGCTATTGACTAGGTAGTAAGGTGGCCTAGAATGATGCCAGTCAGTGCTGAAAATAAATGTATGATAAGGGTGGGCTTCCCAAGTGGTGCAGTGGTAAAGAATCCACCTGCCAATGCAAGAGACACGGGTTCGATCACTGGGTCAGAAAGATTCCCCTGGAGGAGGAAATGGCAACCCACTCCAGTATTCTTGCCTGGAAAACTCCATGGACAGAGGAATCTGGCAGGCTACAGTCCATGGGGTTGCAAAGAGCTGAACACGACTGAGCGCGCACACATACGCATGATGAGGGTGGCAATAAATCAGCAGCCATAAATGAAATTATGCATAACTTGTTGGGGAAAAGAAGCCCAAGTCTTACATTTCTGTTTATTTTCCATCAACTCTGCCCTCTCTAACTTCATTATTCACAGTAAAAAATCATCTATTAGTGAAAAAGATGACAAGAAGATATTTTGCTTTTAAAGGATATAACTTATTTAAGTCCATCAAAACTGCTCCTTGCACATAGCAGGGACCCATTAGTAAATGTTAGTTCCCTGCTTTTTTCAGGAATCAAAAAAACTATCTGCATATTTTTTAAATGTCATAGTGGTGGCTGTCACCTTCTGATATAAAATTTATTTGCTAAATAGAAGTGTAAGCATTGGGGAATATTGCAGTTAGAACTTTGACAATTCTACTTGATTTTTAAACAGATTTATAATGTGTAAGACAATTTTCTTGACTATTCAAGAAATAGGAAATGCATTAGGTAAAGGAGGGTCATATATAATTGTTTACCATAAGTTCTTTGGAATACCACAGAGGAAAGGTGAAGAGAATTAATAAAATTAATAGCTGTGGTCAGGGACAGAATGTCTTGATTGTTAGAAACGTGAATAAGAACAAGACCAACAGGAGAACTCAGTACGCTTCCGTTCTGTGTGCATGAGGTGGGGAAAACACACGGTTTCCCTGTCACCTAGTGAGAGCAAATGGGCAAGTGACGTGAATTTAGCACACGTCAACTTCAGAGGTCTGTGGCTTAGGAACATGCTGAGTCAATTTGCTACTTGAGAATGTACATCACCTTGATAGTGGACTTCCCCAAAAGTGGAATTCTAAGCAACCTCATAATCCTACCTGGGGAGAGCAGAGATTTCCTTTTTCCTCTGACTGTCCAAATCATGCAATGGATACCAACCAGACCTCATTCCCTCCACCCACATTTTCCTTTACATAATAACGCAGAAAGATTTTTCCTACGGCTTAGTCACTGGTAGATTAAATAACATTCTGAAAATTAGGAGGCAAGGTGACGAAACTGCTTTCAAGGAATTTTTTTGAATTTCTAAATTGAGGATTTTTGAATTCATTATTCAGCAATTACCATAAGAATGTACCAATCTGAATGATAAAATGGCTTGCTATTTAAAACAATAAGTAGGAAGCATTACATCATCAGAAAACATTTACCAAGCCTGTGTTTGGTATTTGGTATTCTCCTAGATGCTATCATGTCACTGTTCTACGAAGATACGAAGCAAACCTTAATTATACTCATGCTTGAGGAAATGAAAGCGTGCTTGTCTTTATGTGTGAAAATGACACTAAATATGATCAGACAAATGTGCGTTTGAGGTTTGTTTTACAGTTGCAGTGAGTTTTCTTGCCATAATTTCTGTGGCACATTAACTGCTGCTGACCTGTGTCAGAATCTTAAGATGATCAGCACAGGTTAGAAGTATAGTCTTCGCTCATAAAATGGTTTGTCTTTGAGATATTGATAGTAACTAAAACCATGAGCAAAAATACTTATCATCATCTTACGACTGATGCTTCAGTAAAAATAATCTGTACTTATATGAATTCGGGAAAGGTTAGTAAAACCGACATTAGTGTCAGACACTAGTAAGATATGCAATTTACAACAGTATTAATTACATATGAATTCATCTACCAGAAAAAAATAGTTGGGGGAATTATGAAATAAGAACTTCAGCCATTTAATGTGCTGGTGGCATTACTTTATTAAGCTTTGTATTAGAATTCGTCTTATAATATTGGCTTAAATTCCTCAGTCATTTTCCCCCCTTTTAGGCAGCAAAATCTCTGATAGCTGCCTCCTGCCACAGTGGAGTGTAAAGGCTATCTTTTCAGGGTCCGGCACCATACCTGACACAGAAAGGCACTCGTCTCCTGAATATATGAATGACTGATTAAGTGAATGAGTGAATTTATTCATAACTGAGTTTTGGCATATACAAGAAATACAGTTGGATATAACAGGAAACCAATCACAAGCTCAACTCTGATTCTTGCAAATAGAATGAGACACAGTAGGCTCCAAAATGGGAGGAGACCACCCACAGTCTGTTTACCTAAGCATCATGAAAGCGGATAACTCGGGTTCTAGAGAACGGATGGTGACTGGCCTGCAGTTACATCCACGGGAAAAAAAACAAAAAACAAAAAACTAGCAGTTGTTCCCAAGATAAGACAAACTATTTCCATTAACTATTAACAAAGAAGCGGTCACTTGAGCAGAAACCTAGGCAAATGCCTTGAGCAGTTAAAATGAATTTCCTGCAGAAAAGCATTTCTTTTGATGACAACTTGAAAAAATAATTTATGTAGTTTCTTTTTCAGTAGCTGTGCTCCATCTGTGTGGTGCAGCATTATTAGCATTTGTTCACAACAGAAGTGGTAAGGAAATTACTCACCACAGTTGTTAGACCGGGTTATTAGAGGCAGAGAGAGAATAGTGGCCTTCATGGGTACTCAGTTCAGATGCTGCAGTCAGCAGAGGTGTGGGCCACCGTGGGGGAGGATATGAAAATGGAGGAGAGAACCAGCTTGCTCATTTTCTGGTGAAACATTAAAATTTGTAATGCAAGCCACCTAGCCTTGCAAGGGTGATTGGTTTCTTTTGTTGTAGCAGAGAAGGGTTGCTGGGGAATAAATTCAGATGAATAAATATGGCTCTAAACTTTCTTTGAGTATGAATTTCATGAAAGACTCACTTATGACGTCTCAGGAAACAAGTGCATATAATGTTTTTTTGTTTTTTGTTTTATTTCTAAAGAGCGTGCAAAATTAGATTGTATCAGTCATTTCTCATGAATGGCTTTGTACCATGGCTTTGGTCTTTCAGTCTTCAGTTATGAATTTGCATGTCCCATGCGCTTTGGTCCCTATGTGTCTGGGTATACTGAGGGCATCTTTGTTCATTTAAAATTCATTCAGCAAGTATTTATTGAGCACCAACTAGTCACACTTTTCTACTCTAGTTTTTTCCATGTGTGAAAAAATGGGATGGTCTTTTAGCTGTGTTTTATTGAGCACAACTTGTAGATGTTTTAGCAGGGAATTCCTAGCACATATGGTACTTTTGTGGACATTTTTTTAAAAAATGCTCCCTCTGTGTGCAAAAGAATTGTGATCAAAAGTGTCTCTTCCTCTCGGAGGATGAAGACTTACCCTGGGCACAGGACTTGATGAGGTAATTGCATGCTTCAGCCCATTTCTGGGCCCAACTCTACATTCCACAAAAGCTTGGCTAAACGTGGAAGCTGGTCTATTTGAAGCCTCACAAAAACAGTTTGGCTTTTGTTCAACTTTTGGTGATTTGGACTGAAACTGGAGAAAGTTCCTTCAGTCCACGTTAGTCAAAGAATCTCTGTACCAAAGACTCTGTTGTCTATCTGCCAGATGAAGGCGTTAAACTAAATGCGGTCTTCCCCTTCCCCTTCCCTTTCCCACCCGCCTGCTAAAAACTATGTATCTTGATTACATAGCAGAGATGTCAGGAGCGTGGGCTTTGGAGTCAGGCTGCTTGAGTTTGAAGCCTTGGAGAATGTCTCTGAGCCTTGGTTTGTTTATTTGTAAAGTAGAGATGATAGTACCTAGCAGGCAGTTCATAGAGTTATTATGAGAATTAAGTGAGATAAGACATGTAAAGTATGTAGGAAAATATACAGAATAAGTGCTCAATAAGTGTTAATTATTGTTATTATTATCATTATTATTTAGTCAATGTGATTCCATATCTCTAGGAAACCAAGGGCAGCCATCCTCCTAGCATTGGTCATCTCACTAACACTCAATAGTTTATCCACATTTGTCTCTCAGCCAGTGATAACATCCTCTGGGTCACTTATCTGTAGTAAATAAGGGCATTCATTTGGTAGGCCTTGACAAAGCTACTGCCCTCAGTCTCCTAATACTATTGTAATAACACCTAAGACATTTTTGATCTTTCTAGGGAAGGGTCAAGTGGCAAGCAGTTTTTCTTGAATCAGTTGGTATCTGTACTGACACCTCAACATCCCTCAAGCATGTAATTCCTGAAGCACCTGAGTGTACATTTAGCCATTACTGTTAACCAACAATCCCAAAGTATAGTGGCTAAAAAACCCACCATTGATCATTTCTCACAAGTTTATGGGATGGTTTAATAGCTCTGCTGATATGGGATAGGCTTAACTGACCTTGGCTGGGTTCACTCATTCCTTTGTGATCAGTGGCAGGTTGGCCTTGGACCAGACCTCTAAGTTCTTTCTTACTTGGTTCCCACATCCCTTCAGCCTAGGCATATTCTGATGGTGGTTGCCGGAGTCTAAAAGAGAAAGAAGAAACTGAAAATCTCTTTCCAAGTCTTTACTTGGGTCAAGTTCACTATTATCTCATTAGCTAAAGCAAGTAGCAAGTAATGTGGCCAAGCCCTAAGTAAGCATAGAAGGATATAAGTAGAGGGAAGAATGAAAAACTGGGGCCATAACTGCAACCCACCACACACAACAAATATTATTTTAAGGATTTCTAGCTTATAAGCTTATCTGGTAGTCAGCTTCATTGTTTTAATATTCATTCATTAATATGTGTATATATATATATTCACATGTCCATACATGTACATATATTGGGCTTCCTTGGTAGCTTAGTGATAAAGAATCTGCCTGCCAATGCAGGAGACACAGGTTTGACCCCTGGGTCAGGAAGATCCTCTGGAGAAGGAAATGGCAACCCACTCCAGTATTCTTGCCTGGGAAATCTCATGGACAGAGGAGCCTGGCAGGATACAGTCCATGGGGTTGCAAAAGGGTTGGACGGGACTTCTTGACTAAACAACAACAACATATATACATAGTAGTAATTGAATGTGTATTATATATGTTATTATGTATATAACATATAATACTGATATGTATATATACAGTTGTTTCTTGTTTTAATCACAGGAAATGTCTTGAAAAGCAGTTCAAAATCCAGATGTAAGTTGATAGTTTCTAATAAAATCCTAAAATCACGTCTGAAGTGTTCTGATGTTGTTTTCTACCTCTTTGCATGGCTCAGTCTGAGTCTTCAGAGAAGTTGTCAGCACACATGTGATTGCCACCCGCCAGAGCAGCTAAAAGACTTCCTTATGGACTAAACGGTGTTTTATGGAGGCGTCCCAAGAGCCTCGTGTGCTCAGAACATGAACACTATAAACAAAGAACAGTTTGCAGGCATGTAAGGAGTGATAAAAGTTGAGTGAAATCTTGGCCGAGTTCTCTTCATGAACTTCTACTTTGTTCTTTTAGAAATCAGTTAGCAAAGTCCTTCTAAGGTAGATTAAAAAATTATATTAAAAAAAATTAAAATGTAGGGTGACTTTATCCCTGCTAAGGTAAGACTGAAGCATTGAATTATGCAGTTAAGTGACATGCTTGGGGATGCCGCCACCTATAACAGTATGAAAGACGGAGCCCCCTCTTCATAGCAGTTGGCTGTCCTGGTGCTTAGAAGCTAGCTCAGGGAGGACAGGACACCCATCAAGGAGCTGCTTCTAACCAGCTTGCAGAACCACAGTTATTATGACCTGCAAGTCCTTCAAGTTATAAGTTGTCTATCAGAATATTCATTTAGACCTTAACTTTAGGATCAACAAAAGAAAAAATCCTCTTAAAATTAGTAAATATACCTTCTAATTTGTGTCTCCAAATTCTACCACAGAAACACAATGGTGCATACGCTTAAATATTTGAAGACAACATGTGGTCTGCCCTCCTCTAACTCGTTAACCAAACTGATTTAATACTTTCCTATAGGACCTAGTTTCCAACAATACTATCATTTTGTTCCCTGTTTTTCTCTAGAGCTCGCAGCTTTTTGCCACACCTGCTTTTAAATGTGGTGACAGTGCTGTCCCAGGTATGGTAAATTGGGACAGTTCTCAGGCCCGACACTTTGTCCACCCCTCCCCCCACCACCCCAACACATGCACACATTATAACGACAGGTGGCTAGGAAATGACTCAGGAGGTGTTGTGTGGAGGAATAAGAGGAGGCTTCAAGCACAAGTGTGGGGAAAACCTTGAGGGTTTCAGACATAAGTGTACTCAGTCAGTAAACTCACCCTTCTCACTGTGGCAGACAGTAGCAGAGTCCCTCCCTCTTTCCACAGGCTCTTCAAGATGCATGTGTCACATTAAGACTCCTGCTCTTTCCAAGTTTATCCTTGATATTCTCCGTAACAAGAGATTGCCTATAAATGAGTAGTCAGCACCGAATGATGTGATTTACCATCACCTGTCTCATTGCACTAACCACAATCACCCCAAGGGATAACCAAAATCTCTTATAACTCTAATAACAGCAAAGCCCCCTAAAAGCTAGGCTTCATGAGCCATTCTTCTAACGATGCAGACTGACAGGTGCTTCTCTTTTGACCAGCACTCCAGTACTTACTATATTCAGCTTGAGCTACTGCAACTCTCTAATCTTTTATCCCTTCTTCTTTCCTTCCTCCTTCCCTTCCTCCCTCCCTTCCTTCCTTACCCTCTCCCTTCCTTTCTTCTTTTCTTTCTTTCCTTAACTCCTCAAACCTTAGTATTTTCTCACACAAATAGCTGAAGTGGGTTGGCTGAAGGCATGAAGAAGAGAGTTATCCCTGCAGGTTCTGCTTTACATAGTTGCCTCTAGTGTACTTCATCCCACTCTCATTTGGAGTTTCTAAAAAAATGTATTTCAAGTAAATAGTAAGGAGTTATGAACAAAAACTGCGTGTGATTAAATATGCATGGGAAAAGCATTAAACCACGCTCCTTGATTGCAGGATTTTCTGTTTAACTTGCAGTTGCATCTGTGACTTTCCAGCAGTGTGCACATAGCCATGGAGACTCTTCCTTGTGGAGCATCAAATGGGACAAGTCGTACAGGATTGACTCTGGTCTAATTTGTGAAGGTACATGCCTACCACAGTCATGGAGCATCCCTCCGGGGAAACACAGCTGAACAGAACAAGCTCCCCAACCAGGTTTTCCATCCAGTCACTGGGTCTCAATGAATGAACTTCAGCTACCACCATGCACAGATAAATGAAGAGAGTCTACTAAATACCCTTAAAGTTCTCTTTATTAGTGATCTAGTATGCAAGAGGGATACTTTCTATGTTTTCTCCCACTGGTTTTCAGAATCTGGAGTTTGGGATCATCCATTCAGTCACAAAATATGTATTGCATACACAATTTGTGCCAGGAAGGTAGATCAAGAACCCCAGCCTTTATAGAGGTTCTCCTATTTTATGTTACTATCCACTCATTATAGTGGATAGTAACATAAAATATTATGTAAGGTACATCAGACCCTGAGAATTGCTTAGGAGAGTAAAATCAGAGGAAGATAGCGACTGTGAGGGTTGGAGGTAAGAGCTATTTTTCTTTGTGTGCGCAAAGAAGGCCTTAAGAATGAAACAGTGAGGAAGTAAGCCCTGTGAATATCTGTTGAAAGAAAATGTCAGGCGGAGGGAATAGGCAGCGGAGAGAAACCTGCAGTTTAGGGAAGCATTCAGGGCTGGAATCTACATTTGGTATGATTAGCATGTCTATGGTATGTAAAACTAAGCTGGTTGAGACCACCAAGAGAGTTAGTGTAGATGAAGAAAAGAGGAAATATGAGAATTAAGTCACAAGTTTAAACACTCCAAAAGTTTAAAGTCTGAGGTAACAAGGAGCAAAGGAAACTGACATGAAATGGACACTAACAAGGGTGAAAACTCAAGAGAGCAGAAGCCAAGTGAAGAGAGGGAGTGCTGGGACCCAGAGAAATGCTAATAGAGGAAGTAAGATGTAGACGGCAAATTGACCTGGATAGAGCAATGTGGAAGTAGTTGGTGAACTTGAAAAGGGATATTTCAGTTAATTAGTGAAGACAGAAATTTGGGGAATAGTGGATTAGAGAGACAATGGGAGGAAAGGAAATAGAGTCAGGAGGAAGAGACAGACCATTATTTCAAAGAGTTTTGCCTGTAAAGGGGAGCAGAGAAATGAAATTGTAGGTAGAGAGAGGTGAACAGTCAAAACTATTTTTAAGATAGGAAAAATGGTAGCCTATTTTCATGCTAATTTAAGTGATTCACTAGAAATGAGAACACAGATAACAATAGAGAAGGGGGAGCATGGCTGTGCAGTGTTGTTGAGTAATCAAGTAAAGGTGGGATCTAGACAGCCTGCCCTTAGATACGAGCACAGTGGCTCTTCCAGGACAGTGGGAGGAGAAGCTGAGTCTGTGTACACAGACTCAGCTCAGTGGGTAGTTACGGTGGTGAGGCATGAAGAAGCTCTCTTCTGATTGCTTCCCTTTTCTCTGAGGAAAATGGGAGCAAGGTCATTAGTGAGAGTACAGATGGGAAAGGCAGTATTGTAGGAATAAGATGTAAAATAATCATTTGGTGGCTCAGATGGTAAGGAATCTGCCTGCAATACAGGAGACTAGGTTTGATCCCTGGGTTAGGAGGATCCCCTGGAAAAGGAAATGGCTACCCACTCCAGTATTCTTGCCTGAAAAATCCCATGGACAGAGGGCTACAGTCTATGGGGTCACAAAAAGTCAGACACAACGGAGCCAGTAACACACACACAATCACGTGGGAGTGGAGGTATAGTGAATGGACTAAATAATTTAGTGATATTGTCAGAAGATCCTGTGACCTATTTCAAGTGGTTGGTCATGCATTTTTACTGAAATCAATCGACATGGGTGTTTTTCCAGCCAAACTTAACTGTGTGTATGTGAGAACAGAATAGGTAAAGAGGTGAATTTAACCATGGTTGAACTTATAATAGGTTAAGACAATGAAATGAGAAAGGCGGGAGGTAATGATGAATAATGAGAGAAGTGATGACAAAAAGATGGAATAAGGGACAATCCAAAGTTAGTAGGAGCAGTAAGTCGTAAGAGGTGAAGTGAGGGATTACTAGTGAGGGATTATTAGTGAAGTGAGGGATTATTCACTGCAGAGAATAAACTGGAAGGATAGAAGGTGTTGGTCAGAGGGTAGGATGGTTGGAACTGAGGTTATAAAAGAACTGAAATGACTGATAATGATAGGGGCTGGTGTTGTCAAACCCAAGTTCATGTGCCCAATGCACAATGAGGCCAAGTAAACCTAAACACGGGAGCCTTGCACAAGCAAGGAAAACAGGCATCTCATGCTCAAAAAGTACAAACTCTCCAGGGTTTTCAGAGAATAGGTTTTATAGGCAAAATTTGGGGGTAGGTCTGCAGGGTTTGGGACCATCCTCTGATTGACTGGGGGTGAGGGTGTTGTTCCGGAAATCCCAATTATCAGCCATCTGGGTCCAACCAGTCTGGGGTCCACGAGCTCATATTCAGTCTGAAGTTACTGTTCTCTCCCTAGGTGGGGGTCTTAGAGCCTGTAGCAGAACTCAGAGCTATATTGTTCTGCACATCCTTTGAGGAGGAACCAGGACCCTTCTTCATCACTGCACTCTTGTTTCTTGACTGCTCCTGTTTCTTCATTCACTCCCTTCCCTGACTAGTAACTGTCTGAATCTGCCCTTTGGAACTTGGGAAAGGTCTAGGAGGCTGAAGCATTTTTCCTACAAATAAGAACTATTTTGGGGGGCTTCCCTTGTGGTTCAGTGGTAAAGAATCTGCCTGCCATGCAGGAGACCCAGATTTGATCCCCAGGTCAGGAATATCCTTTGGAGAAGGGAATGGCAACCCACTCCATATTCTTGCCTGGAGAATTCCATGGACGGAGGAGCCTGGCAAGCTACAGTCCATGGGGTCACAAAGTCCATGGGTACACGATTAAGCAACTAACACTAATAAATAGGAGACATGGAAAGGCTTTTGTACCCAGAAGGGCTCCACAGGGTCCTGCTTGGTTCCACGAGGATCATGTGAGTGACAGAGGAAGAGGATAGGCAAGATCTCTGAAACAAATGAGGCCAAGGAGATGATGTTATAATTTAGATCTCCAAGAATTGTCAATAGCAATGTTGCAGGAGGTGCATGAAGTTAACTAAGAGTTAAAATTTTAAGAAATGAGGGAAGGGACGTTGGTGGCAGTGGGTGGAGGGGGTGGGTGGTGTAAACACTGAAATTTAGGAGACTAGCTAGCAGTATGGGCCTTGAAGCCTGCAGGCATTTTATTTTTAGGGTGGAGAAAGCAAGAACAGTCTGGGATTAGCAGTGAGGAGCCAGTAATTTGCCCTCTTGTCTTCTTTTCTCTTCATCTCTTGTACCTTCTATAGGAGATCCTGTTAGCTGGGTATTTTTAGAGACTTTTTCTTGGTGTTCTTTTCTTTTTTCCTAGACACTTTCCTAGACTTTTCTTGCTGTATTCAGTTAGTGCCTCAGGGCTCTGACCCTCAGCCCTTCCTTACAAAAGAATCACCTGAAGAGATTTTTACTGTTATACTGTACCCTGGCCCTGCTGTGATCCATGCTGATTTCATTGTTCTGAGATAGGGCCTAGGCATCTGTATTGTTTATAAATTCTCCAAGTGATTCTACTGGACTGGCAATTTGAGAACCACTGACCTGGAGAAGAGTTGGACAATGTTTGAGTCTTTGTAGGCGTTTGCATTTTTTACAGAAAATGGCATGTGGTTTTCATCACATCCTCAAAAATACTCCTGACTCAAGGTGAAGTCTTTGTTGTTGTTCAGTCGCTAAGACATGTTCGATTCTTTGAGACCCCATGGACTACAACACACCAGGCTTCTCCATCCATCACTAGTTCCCAGAGTTTGCTCAGATTCATGTCCATTAAGTCGGTGATGCTATCTAACCATCTCATCCTCTGCTGCCCCCTTCTCCTTTTACCTTCAGTCTTTCCTATTATTTCTCATTTTTCTGATGAGAAAAATTGACTGATTTTTTAGAAATCTTTTTCATTGGAAGTGGAGATAAAAATTGGGAAAAGGGAATTGGTTAAATCCTTGGAAAAACCGTATCATATTAGGTACAGTGATGGTGTCTTTCCCAAAACATCAGCAGGGCTTGGCAACCTCCATTTGTGCATCCGGGATCCTCTCTGTCCTCTCTTCCTGCCCTCTAAAAATGTGAAATGTACCGGGTAACCGATTCCGGGGCTCTCTCACGTCTGGTTTCTGCGTAGGAGTGTTGCACACACCAGGCTCATGTAGCACCTGCGTTTTAGGATGTGAAAACTGCACATCCACCATATGAGCACCACCTCAAATTGTATAATTTTTTCTCTCAAAGTGGAAAAAGAGAGGTTTCATAATATGCATTCAACCCCTTCTGACAAAGATGGGTTAAGAATGGGGTCATGAAGCTGGAGAGCCCTGGAGGCAGAAGGCCTCTCCCAGCGCTGATGGCTGACCTGCACCCTGTGCCTTGTCTGCTGTGTCCAGGCTCTCGCTCTTTCCCTGCTGCAGCAGGGCCAGTCCTGGCCACCAGAGCACTCAGGTTCCTGAACTTACTTGCTTATGTAGCAAAACGCTTACCCATGTTAACTCCACAGACCTGGTTCCCTCACTGCAGACCTTAATCCTGTGATACAGAAGGCAGGAACGTGTCTCAGAATCATGCACTGTAATTTGTCATCTTTACCTTGCCATCCTTTATCTATTAGTTGGGATTCTAAGATGCTCAAATTAAGACATGACTTTAAAAAATTTTTTTTAATTTTTTACACATTTTTTAAAGGTCACTTTTCATTTAAGTTATTAAAAAATATTGGCTATATTCCCCAAGTTGAACAAAACATCCTTGAGGCTAGTTTGTACCTCCCACTTGCCCACCTTTGTGTTATCCAAGTCCCACACTGGCAATCACTGCTTTGTTCTCTATGTCAGTGAGTCTGCGTCTTTTTTGCTGTATTTGTTACTTTTAATTTTTAGATTCCACATATAAGTGATAGCATAGAGTATTTAAGACATGATATTTCTAAGCAGTTAGCACAAAGATAACAGGAAAAAAATTCTAACCTGCTGGAGGGAAAAAGATTCTGCTCAAAGCAGTAGCAAGAAGAAACCCCTGAATGTACCAGCCTTGGCCTGGAACTGCCATCTCCGACCCAACAAGTGTTAACACCTACTCATCTTTGCACGTATTAGGGGAATAAACACTGGCAGATAGAATATATCCGCGAATGCACTGGGGGAAAGTTCATTTGGCTTCTCTCTCTCCTTCTCTCCCTCCCTCCTGCCACTAACTGGCTTTTCTCTTTCTGCTTGTAGGTGCCACACGAACCTCACACGCACACTTGACTCCCACCACCGCTGCCATCCACTGACTCACGTTCTCACAGTCACCCACACAGCTGCTCACTCGTGCTCCTCTCATGTCAGCTTCTGTCCTGACGCCATGGCTGGCAGTGTCTGCCTAATTCTCAGCAGCAGTAGCCAGTGGGTCCGCAGCTCTCTTGGAGTCTGAAGCAGCCAAATCAACCCCAGGTTGACCTGTGAGGCTCCACACTCCTCTGTAGTATTTGGGTCAAGTTTTGGAGGCGTCTTCAATGACACATTAACCCAAAGATTTCAGCGCAGCGTCTCCAGAGTGGATGCTGAGCGTTAGCTGTCCTCGGGTGCCTCTGGTCAGCATTCTGTCTAGCCCAAGTGGCATCTTAAAAATACCATTGGCGCCACATCAGGTTTAACAAAAATATCGGGTCAACATTTAAAGCTAGAAGGTACAACAACTTTGTTGTATGTGACACTGGGTCTACATTCCAGCTCGGCAGTCTTTGGCTAGAGTTGATTAGCTCCTGTGCCCCTTTGACAAGGTGTCTCCCCAGTTCACCACAGTGTCCACCTCTGCTCATCCATCCCAGCTTCCTGCTTCTTCATGCATTTGCCATACTTATCTGGATCACGGAAGTATGTGTGCTGGGCTACCACAAATGGAATCCAATCCAGACTGACTGAACCCAAACCCCAAAAGATAAACTACATTTTTTCTTCATTTTGAGTTGTGAAAGCCCACAAGGAAGGGCAGCCCAGGGGACAAGGCTGTCCCAGGCTTCTTGGTACAATAGAGAGAGCATCTGCTTCAGAGACAGACAGTCTTATGTCTAAATCTAAGCTTAGCTACTAGCTAATGATAGTTTAACTTTGGGTGACTCAGTGGCTAAGAGCTTAGGTTTTCTTTTTTCATCAAATGGAGGTATTAATTGAAACATGTTGTGAAGATGAGAAATAATGTTTAGAATAAAATACCTAGCATGGTAAGGTTATTAATAGCTGCTGTTCTTATCCGCTCCTCCTCTCCTTTCTGGCCCATGCACATTCTTTTTTTTTTTTTTAAACACTCTTATTTATTTATTTATTTTTGGCTGTGCTGTGTGTTCACTGCTGCAGAGGCTTTTTCTCAGGCTGTGGTGAGGGGGGGCTCTCTAGTTGCTGTGTGTGGGCTTCTCATTGCAGCGGCTTCTTTAGTGGAGCACAGGCTTTAGGGCGTGTGGGCTTCAGAAGTTCAGTTGCTTCAGTAGTTGCAGTTCAATCGTTGCAGCTCCCAGGCTCTACAGCACAGGCTCAATAGTTGTGGCACATGGGCTTAGCTGCTCTGCAGCGTGTGGGATCTTGCCATGTCTCCTGCATGGGTAGGTGGATTCTTTACCACTGAGCTACCAGGGAAGCCCCCGTGCACGTCCTGAGGACTTGTGAGGACACATACGCAGTACTAGTGGATATACGTCAGCAGGGAGAAAGGCTGATGCCAGGAATGCTGGCTGATAATGATGACACCAAACAAACTGAAGGCTTTCCAAAGATTTCTTGGCGCCCCAAAGAGCTCTGTGGGAAGAGCTTTTGTCACAGCGGGGTGGCTTTCCGAAGTACCTACCGCCAAGACCCTGAAACTCACCAAATGTTTTGTGTCTCTGCAATGCTGCCAGACCAGGAAAGGGAGGCCAGGGATCTGAACTAGAGCAGCGGTCGGAGAGAAGGAAAGGAAGGGACATGTTAAGAAATCTGTAAGAATTCAAACTGATTGATATGTAGGGAATATGGTGATTACATACTCTGTCAACTTCACTTAGCTGGAGTTATGTCTCCCAGAATTTCCTCCTCTGTATGGTTCTAGGTCACGGGTGGCCGCACGGGCGTTTCGGTGTGATTTGGGTGGTGGAAGTGAAGCAGCAGCCGTTGTTGGTCACGGATCTTCCGGCTCACCTGGCCCACAGCTTATCTAGCTCTCTGTCATCTCCTTCAGCCTCTCCAAGTGCTGGGCTGGGCACATGAACAGCTCAGGCTTCCAGTTCTAGCTTTTCCTACTGGTCATCAGAATTAGATGCAGGGAGAGACAGATATGAGTTCCAGTGTTTCTTAGAGGTTCTAGTTTGTGTTCAGTTGCTAAGTCATGCCCAATTCTTTTAGACCCCATGTACCATATATAGCATGCCAGGTTCTTCTCTCAGACTTCACTGTCTCCTGGAGTTTGTGAAGGGTCCATTGATTTGGTGATGCTATCTAACCATTTCACCTACTTTATCCTTGTGACTCTGGTTTTCCCTCACTCTTCCTCAAGGATGTCTAGCTTTCCTTCCTGACTGCCAGCCCTTCTGACCGAGTGACCCCAGGTTCACCACCAGATGGCTCACTGGGTTTCACAGATGCAGCTGCCACAAAGAGCCAACAGCCTTCCATAAAATTTAACATCATCCCTCATAGTTCCACTCTAGCAGCTGGTTAGTATATTTTTCTGGAAAAACCTAATTCAGATTGAAGTGTACAGTTTATTTTAAGCCTTTACTTTCCAGCTTCTCCCATAAATGCTTGAGGCCTAATTTCTACAATCAATTCCTTAGTCCATAATGCCCACAGAGGTTCTACTTCTCCCATGGAACCCCAACTGATTCAGGGAGGAAGGGAAGGACATGATGGAAGGTCTCTGGCTTGGAAGATGAACTGGATGATGTCTATGAAGAATCTCTAAAAAATAGCTAAAGATACATATCCAAAGCTTTTGAAAGGAATCCCCTAATGGCTCTAAAAAGAATGGAAGAAATTTTGGATTAATCTACAGGACCCAGAAATGTAGAGGAGCTCTCATCCCCAAACCAGGACTCATTTTCATAAGGCTTCCATCTCTAGGTCACAGATGCATCTGCCTAACTACTCTAGCTATGCAAAAAGAGATTCATCTCTAGATAAATTTGTTTTTGGATGTATCAGATCACCACTACCCTCAGAAATATGAACAAAAACATTTATCCTACATCCATATTAATATGACTTCTTTACAATCCATTTATATATTTTTGTTTCTATATAACTATCATATACGGTCTCAGCAATTCTAATAAATAGAGAAGATTTGCATAGCAAGTTGGCTCTGTGACCCTTAAGAAGACTAAACTAGATTATGAATTTTGGGAGAAGGAGTTACAATGGAAGGAAGGTCTCACCATCCTTTCATCACTGTTATCGAAGATAGAGAAAGTTACTAAGAAGAAATAGCTAGTACAGCTTGAAATGTGAAGTTTATTTTCAGGACCCATTTTCAAGGCATATCATGATGGCCTTCCTAGTTCTCTCCTGCTGCTCACTAATCACATGGTCTGTGGCAGTTACACACTTATGATAAGGAGAGGGAGCTTTGAAAGGTGCTAAGAAGAGCAGCTCCACATTTTTTTTTTTCCTCTGATCCAGAACTGAAGATTTGAGGCATGACTCACAATCATTATGTGTGCTTTAGTTTTTTTCCAATTGATTAGGAATAACTTGATAGTATATGAGCATTTTCTAAATGTTATAAAGTTGTTCCTAGAGTATCAAGAAATTATTTTGTCAGCTGGTTTTTCTCTAGGAATTAAAAAAAATTTTTAATCTAGGGGAAAGCTATGAAACTGAAAAGCAAATGAGGACACTCATATCTGTCAATCTCAAATGTTTTAAAGCATTTTATTGAGGCAGGAATTGAATTGGAACACTACTTCCCAGGTAGGTGGCTTAGTGGTAAAAAATCTACCTGCGAATATAGGAGATCTAGGAGTCTCCGGTTCAATCCCTGGGTCAGGAAGATCCCCTGAAGAAGGAAATGGCAACCCACTCCAGTATTCTTGCCTGGAGAATCCCATGGACAGAGGGCCCTGGCGGACTACAGTCCGTGAAGTCGTAAAGAGTCGAGCATGACTAAGCACACATGCACCACCTCTGAGAAAGATAAAGTCTTTGAATTATCTGCCCACTTCTCTTCATCTCCACTGCTGCCATCCTGTCCAAGCTCACATCACGTCTCCCTGAAGCATTACAACATCCTTCTACATGGGATCCCTGCTTCCACCCTCTCCTCCTACAGTTGTTCATAACACTCAGTAGTCAAAGGAATACTTTTTAACCATGTCAGATTATGTCACTCCTCTGCTCAAATTCCCCATGGCTTGGTTTTCCTTCAGGGTAAGAGCTAAAGTCTTTGCATTTGCCAGAAAACCAAATGACTCCCACTTTCCCTGCTGGCTCAGATGGTAAAAAATCTGCCTACAATGTGGGAGACCTGGGTTTGATTCCTGGGTTGGGAAGATCCCCTGGAGAAGGGCATAGCAACCTAGTCCAGTATTCTTGCCTGGAAAATCCCACGGACAGAGGAGCCTGGTGGGCTGCAGTCCATGAGGTCGCAAAGAGTTGGACAAGCGACTCAGTGTGCTGAGTGACTAAGCACAGTACATCTCCCAAGTTAGATCTCTTTCACTCTCCAGATATGTTGGCCTTCTTGCTGTTCATT
Source organism: Budorcas taxicolor (assembly GCF_023091745.1). NCBI lineage: Eukaryota > Metazoa > Chordata > Mammalia > Artiodactyla > Bovidae > Budorcas > Budorcas taxicolor. The sequence continues at coordinate 35,416,471 of NC_068926.1, read as the reverse complement.
GAATATGCAGACACACTGCCTCCCCAGGGCCTTTGCACTAATTGGTCCCTTTGCTTGGAGCATTTGACCACCTTCCTCAATTCTTCAAAATTTTGTGCAAATCTTACTTTATGAGGCAACACTGACAGCCTTATTAAAGGGCAAACTTCCACCTATTTCCTCACTTCTGATCTATCTTACTCTACTTTTTAAAAAATTGTAATTATCACTTTTTAATAGCCTATATAACTCACTTACAATAAACTTATTGTTTATTTTTTGTATCCTCCCACTAGAATGTAAACTTCGCGGAGCTGGTATCTTTGACTTTGTGTACACTGATACAACCAAAGTACCTAGAATTGTGGCACATATTAAAAGCTCAAAAACTAGCTGTGGAGTTGGATTGAATCCTCATAGTAAATACTGAGATTAAGCAGTTATAGTATAATGGGCTTTATTATATGTACAGTTGGTCTTTGAACAGTAATATAGGTTTGAACTGTGTGGGTCACTTATAGGTTGGATTTTTTTTCAATAAATATATACTACAGAGCTACATGTACCATGGTTGGTTGAACTCATGGATGGGTTGCTCTAGATACAGAGGGCTGACTGAATTCATATGCTGTTTTCCTCTGGAGAGACAGTTGACACTTCTAAATCCCAAATTATTCAGGTGTCAGCTGTTCAGAATCAAAAACAAGTGTACAGAAAGATACAAAAATGATTCAGTAGTAAGAGTTGTCTGTTACAGATGACATGATATAAATCAGAATTAAAGTGATTCTGTCTTTTGTGTCTAGGGGTGATAAGTGTTGATCAATGTCACACCAACATCATGGCCACATTGCTGCCCTAACAATGATAGAAACTGTCTTGAAATATAAAGAGGCAACCAAACCATATTTCAGTAGGAATACTCAAGGACTAGCATCTGGTCAGTTACCCTTTGTGTAATGAATCTCCCATAATTTAAACATCATAAACTTTAATAGTTATTGAGGCTTGGCAACATGGTTGGCACTGTGTGAGCACTTTATGTACCTTAGCACATTTAATCCTTTCACAAGTCAGTAGATGTTGTGATTTTGCAAATGACCAAACTGAGATAGAGAAGCATTCCCCAGTATTCTTGGTGTCACACAGATACTAAGTGGACTCATCTGAACCAGGCTGACTGCTGAGACTGCTTTGTTTGGTGCACATAAATATGAAAAAAAAAATTGCAAGGAACTTGTTTGCTTATTTGTACTTGTGACATTGACACACTTACTCTCTCTTCCCCATTCTTCCCCTTTGAGAGGATTCATTGCTTTCAGGATGGCTGTTGGGTTCCCTTTTGTTTTACAGAATGCAAATAATGTCTGAAAAGACAGAGGTTAGTATGTTGTTTGTTGTTGTTGTTGTTGTCATCTCTGAATTTAGACACTCAGTCATGCCCAATTCTTTGTAACTCCATGGACTGTAGCCTGGTAGGCTCCTCCGTCCTTGGGATTTCCCAGGCAAGAATACTGGAGTGGGTTGCCATTTCCTTCTCCAGGGGTTCTTCCCTACCCAAGGATCAAACCATGTCTCCTGCACTGGCAAGCGATTCTTTACCACTGAGCCATCAGGAAAGCCCCAGAGATTTATATAGATGTGCATAATAAAATTCTGATCAAAGAAGATAGCAGCAACAGCCTACTTGGCTTGAGCTTATGAGATCGTTTTTTGAGACAATCGTAAAAAATAAATTGGCGAGGGGGGTTCTATTTTGTGGCTGTGCCAGGGATCAAACCCGTGTCCCCTGCAATGGCAGCTCAGAGTCTTAAACACCTTCATTTGTATTATTTGCTTTACATTCCACATATAAATGATATTATCCAGTATTTGTTTTTCTCTGACTTATTTCAATAAGCTTAATATTCTCTAGGTCCATCCACATCTGCAAAAGTATTTCATTCTTTTGTGAGTAACATTCCATTTTATATATATATATATATATATAATATATATATATATTATATATATATATATGTACACATGTGTATATTGTTGTTGTTCAGTCGGTAAGTTGTGGCTGACTCTTTGTGACCCCATGAACTGCAGCACATCAGGCTTCCCTGTCCTTTACTATCTCCCTGAGTTTTCTCAAACTCATATCTGTTGAATCAGTGATGCCATCCTATCATCTCATCCTCTGTCACCCTCTTCTCCTCTTGCCCTCAATCTTTCCCAGCATCAGGGTCTTTTTCAATGAGTCAGCTCTTCATATCAGGTGACCAAAGTATTGCGGTCAGCTTTAGCATCAGTCCTTCCAATGAATATTCAGGGTGAAACCATCAGTTCTTTGGTGCTCAGCCTTCTTTATGGTCCAACTTTCACATCTGTACTTGACTACTGGAAAAACCATAGCTTTGACTATACAAACCTTTGCCAGCAATGTAATGTCTTCAATTGCTTTTTAATATGCTTTCGAGGTATGTCATAGCTTTTCTTCCAAGGAGCAAGGGTCTTTTAATTTCACGGCTGCTATCACCATCTGCAGTGAGTTTGGAGCCCAAGAAAATGAAATCTGTCACTGTTTCCATTTTTCCTTGTTTATTTGCCATGAAGTGATGGGACTGGATGCCATAATATCTAGTTTTTTGAATGTTGAGTTTTAAGCCAGCTTGTTCACTCTCCACTTTGACCCTCAATTAAGAAGCTTTTTTTAGTTCCTCTTCACTTTCTACCATTAAAGTGGTATCATCTGCATATCTGAGGTTGTTGATATTTTCTCCTGGCAATCTTGATTCCAGCTTGTGAACCATCCAGACCATCTTGATTATTGCCCTGACTGATATAACAGCCAGAAGGCCCTGACTCTCAGGGTTCTCTCTCTTCAGCTTTCGGGGACTGTCTGCAAAGTTCTAGAGGAGCATCACCAGTAGAGCTCTCTGCAGTGCTGATAATATTCTCTATCTGTGCTGTTCAGTAGGACAACCACTCACCACTTGTGGCTGTTGAGCATTTAAAACATGGTTAGTGGGCTTCCCTGGTGGCTCAAACGGTAAAGAATCTGCCTGCAATGCAGGAGACCTGAGTTCAATCCCTGGGTCGGGAAGATCCACAAAGGAAGGAAATGGCAAGCCACTCCAGTATTCTTGCCAGGGAAATCCCATGAACAGAGGAGACTGGCAGGCTACGTACAGTCCATGGGGTTGTAAAGAGTCAGACATGACTGAGTGACTCAAATTAGTGTGAGGAAGTGTGTTTTTAGTTGTATTTACTTTTAATTAAATTTAAATATCCATATATAGTGAGTGGTTACCAGAGTATTCAGGACAGTTCTATTAGTCTATAGTTCCATAGTTGTTTTATTTTAAATGAAGTATAGTTGATTTACAATGTTGTGTTAGTTTCAAATTTTATACCTATTATAAAATATAAAATTATATATTATACATATATACTTTTTCAGATTATTTTCTTGTATAGATTATTATAAGATACTGACTATAATTCTCTGTGGTGTGTCCTTGTTGGTTACCTGTTTTACGTATAGTAGTGTATATATGTTAATTCTAAACTCCTGTTTTATCCCTCACCCATTTCCCCCTTTGATAATCATGTTTGTTTTCTATGTCTGTGGGTCTATTTCTGTTTTGCATATAAATATCATATGATATCACTTATATGTAGAATCTAAAAATGTGATACAGATAAACTTATATAGTTCTACAGTTTTATAGCACACAGTAGGCATCCCACTAAACAGACATTCTCTTCCTCTTCTCTGTGGCCAGCCATGATGCTATTAAAAATGTTCTGTGAAAATCTGAAATTCAACACTTGGAGACAGAGCAAGGAGAGTGTTATAATTCCCTTATTCAAGAAGCACAGACTGACTTACACTCCTACTGTGCCCATAAACCAGGCATTGTGGAGAATAAACAAATGTGACTTCTGTCTTAAGAAAGGTATGATGATCTAGGAAATTCAAATTGCACAAATACCAGAAAATCTCTTGGGTTAATATGCTAAGTGAGAGAAAATAGTTAATGTACAATTGCTATTTATGATTTTATTTCCAACTGAAAGCATTTTAATGTAATGCCATGTATGTCATTCCCACCATCCTCACCATCCCATCCCCAGGCCCTCTAACTCATACTGTGTTTAATCCTCACAATGACTTACGGTATACATTTATTACCCTCCCTCCTTTTTATAGATGAGGTGATTGAGGCTCTGGAAAACTAGGAAACTTACCTAAGGCCCACACTGTAGTGAGTGGCGGAGAGAGCTTCGAGCCAAGGACTGTCATGATGGAAAGCTTATTTTGTCAACCATTTAGCCCTACGGCCTCTGCCTCATTCTTTATAACACATCCTTCACATTGCTTGCTGGGTTTTGAGTGTCTATGTATATGATTCCTTATTCTCAATTTTATTTTAATTATAAATTTATATACATAAATGGAGTTTGAATTTGGCATTAGTTGTAGCCTGGTTTACCCACTGGTGGGAGTAATCACAGAACATAATTTACCACCCAGCCTGTCTCCTCCAGCAAGGGAGTGACAGCCCAGTGTGAACTGTATGCTTAACATTTGTTTACAGGGTCAGCTGTTTGTATTTTCTTACGTGTGCAGAATATGAAGGGAACATATTGACTATCAGATCGTTCTAGACTGGCTTCCTCATTTTCAGAGGAGAGAATTAGTAGGCCCATGAGTTTAAATTACTTGCAATGATAATTTTCCAGAAGGTAAAATTATCCTTCACCAAAAAAAAGGCAGCAGGACTTTTAAAATCCCTCTATGTACATATGAGTTATATTTCATTTTATGATATTCCTAAAATCCACTTGTTCATAAATTCAAAGTGACAGTCTCCTGGCAGCCACTACTGCCATCTGTTGGTGCTGGGCAGAGCTGACATATAAGATGTTTTATACCTATGAAAGTTCTTTTTGTTTTGTTTTGTTATTTTTATTTTTATTTATTTTTTTAAATTTTATTTTTTTTACTTTACAATACTGTATTCTATGAAAGTTCTTAAGTTGAAAGTTCATCACAGGAACCTCTGCATTCATTAAAAAAAAAAAAAAAGTAAATCATGTGGAGTCAGGTAGACCGGAGTTCAAATCTTGATTGCACTTCATGCAAAAAGTGTAACCACTTTCATTCTTCATTTTCCGTTTGTAAAATGCAGGTAATATCTAATTCACAGGAATCTGTTAAGGATTAAGTAACACAAATATATCTGTCTAGGTAAATGCTAGCCAAAGTGTAAGTGGCTTAACATAGTCTCCTGTTAACATCACTGTACCTGGCTCACATCACAGGCCAAAGTGGATGCTCCAGACCACCAGGCAGCTCTCGTCCAAGTGGTGATTCCTTACCAAGCTCCTTCCATCTCATTACGCCACCATCTTCAACTCTGGCCTCCAAGGTCACCAGTATCCACCAGCAGAGCAAGAGGAGAGGGCATGAAGTTATGCAAGGTAGTTTTCATGGGCCAGGCCTAGAGCTGCATACCTACAGCCATTTCATTGTTGTTGTTGTTCAGTTGCTAAGTCATGTCCAACTCTTCATGACCCCATGAACTGCAGCACACCAGGCTTCCCTGTCCTTCACCATCTCCCTGCATTTGCTCAAACTCATGTCCATTGAGTCAGTGATACTATCTAACCATCTTATCCTCTGTCACCCCTTTCCTCAGTCTTTCCTAGCTTCAGGGTATTTTCCAATGAGTCGGGTCTTCACATCAGTTGGCCAAAGTATTGGAGCTTCAGCATCAGTCCTTCCATGAATATTCAGGGTTTATTTCCTTTAGTATTGACTGGTTTGATCTCCTTGCTGTCCAAGGGACTCTCAAGAGTCTTTTCCAGCCCCTTGGTTCAAAAACATCAGTTCTTCAGTGCTCAGCCTTCTTTATGGTCCAAGTCTCACATTCATACATGACCATTCCATTCATCAGAGCTCAATCTCATGGTTGCATCTCACTGCTGAGAAAATGGGGAAACATGGTCCAGATGTGTCTGCCACAGTCATAATTTTCAGCAACAGAAATATAAGCATCACTTTAGTGCAGTTATACATTTTTCTTTATGTATTGTATAACACTGCTTACACTTTTCTCAGTTTTTTGTATGACACAGACCTGAAACTAAAAGGCAATGTGGTATGGTGAAATGAGCGGTCTTGGAGATGTGGCTTCAAATCCTGTGATCTTGGCCATATCACTTGGCCAATCTGAACTCTAGTCCTTATCTGAAGAAGGATGGGAGTAAAGCCAATAGATAACTGCATGGTCTGCCCTTAATTCCATCTCTGACTCTATAGGTTTACAGCTTTGTGCACAGAGGTAATGCAAAACAAAACAAAACATGCCATGGCCTTGAGTAGGCAAGTGATGAAACACAAGTTTTTGATGGGTTTAGATGGGAAGACTTCTAAAAAAGAAGTTACTTTAAACCCATTCTTGGAGGAGGAGATGGTTCTGAGCAGAGGGAATGAGATATGGGATGCTATGCAAAGAAGGCATGAAGAAGATAATAAAAAGAATCTGAAGGATTGGATATGATGAGGAGAAGCACCTGGCTAAAAGGGGGAATGTGTTGGAGTAGGGCTGGGGGTGTATTAAACATGTAGTTTGATAGGAGTTAATAATGGACTACCAGACTCAGGTGGTCATATTTAATCCAAAAAGATACCAGTAGGAAGCCAATTATGTTTTTTCTTTATGGGTAATGGTTTTTGTATACATAAGTGACATCATGAAAAACTGCTAGTCATTATGAAAAGCAGTCTGATTAGATCATAGCTTGACTGTGACATAGTACTTGATATGACAGTACTTCTTATTAAATTCCTGAAATTCTAATGTCTAAATACTCCATAAGTAATCATTCAAAATATCAGTTATCTGAATTATATACTCATTTCAAGGTTAAGAAAAAAAAATTTTATCCAGTAATGGAGAAAAGTTGAGGATGTGGGAAAAATCAAATGGTTTACATTGAAAGAGAGCCCTCATTTCTCTGCTTTATTTTATTTTTAATCAAGGTAAATACGTAAGTAAGGCATGAGTCAGAGTAAGCTCAGAAAGTACCTAGAAGCCTTCAGCATTTGAAACATGCTAGCTAGTTTCATGTGGGTGAAGTTTGGTTTTCAGGAAGACACATTGAAAATAGAACTTGTTTGTTTAGACTTTGCCATTGCCATTCTTAGGGAACAGACACACAAGGATGTTCGAAGAACCAAGATGGGGAAGAATTTCTTCTTGGGAACTGCTGCAGAGCTTTGACTGGAGAGAATATGGCCCCCCAGCGCACATCCTGTGAACACTGCAGCTTTTGTCTGGACCAAGTTTGGGGAGGTGCAGTCTTAGAGAATCTGAGCAGAAGTTCAGTCCAGTCTTTGAACCAGGTCTCCAATGAAGGCCTCTGTCGCACTCTCGAGAAACACTAGAGGACTGAATACTCCATGGGAAAGCTGTTGATGACCCCCTTGATGCTCCTTCAGCTCTAGTAAGCTCTGGGAAAGCACTATTTCTGGGTTTGTTTGTTTCTTTGTTTGCTGGTTTGTGTTTAAGAAAACAGTTACATTTTAGATAGGTAACTATTTGTTATGTACTACAAATGAATTTGTTTACACAAATGAAATATTCAACTGTTAAATAACCATGTGACCTTGGCAAGTCACAAGACTTTTTCTGGGTTTTGGTCTTTGGTTTTCTTCTCTGTAAAACACAGAGACTAGACTATATAATCTCCAAAGCCTCTTCCTGATCTGAAATGATAAATTCTAATTCAAACAACTTCCTCTTTCTGGTGAAGTAACATGAAGCCTGAGGTTGCTTTATCACCTTGTTCTAAATCTCTATCACTCTTAAAATTATAGGAGAAAGACCGGCAGCCCGTCAAGCGTGCCCTGTGTGAAGGAGCCGCACAGTGTGTGAAGGAGCCGCACAACGGTGGGAGACTGAGCTCAGAGCTGTTTCCCTACCACCCCCACAGTAGGGGGGTGTTCACACCTTCACGCTTCTTAGAAACACCAGTGGTTTTTATTGTGGCTCTGCAGCACATTCTCTGGCTGAGCGCCCTTTCCAGTTTGGCAGTAGTTTATCTGCTGTCTACTTTTATTCTTCATCCCCTTCCATGTTTTTCAGTGGGTTCTACTACTTTCTCAGAAGTTAGTTTCTTCCACAGCAAGACCATATCCTAAATAGAGCAATTATACCTAAAGTGTTCATGAGAGAGTATGTGATAATTATGTAATATTCAGTGAGGGGAGCTAGAAAAACAGCGTAGGATTTTAGAGCTAGGCTAATTTGGTAGCCATCAGCCACAGGTGACTTTTAAAATTGAAATTTACTAGATGTGAATTCAATTAAAAATTATTCCTCTCTGTCCTACTAACCGCATTTCCAGTGCTCAGGAGGCACATGTGACTGGTAATACCATTTTGAACAACTCAGATATAGCACATTCCATCACCACAGAAGGTTCAATTGGACAATGCTGCCTTAGGGATCAACTAGTCATAGAATCATATTCTTAAGAGATGTCAGGGAGCTTTAAATACACTAATCCACGCTTCTATCCAGGACGGTTCAAATCTTTCCAGCACCAAAGAATTTGTCACCTTACAAAGCGGTCCATTCCATTTGGGGAAAACTTTATACTAGAAAGTTCCCTTAAACTGAGTCAAAATCCATATCTCTGTAACTTCTGCTCTCTCTCTTTACACATTCGATAAGTATAATAATTCTTCCACCTGGAACTTCATCAGAGGGACACCACCACTATTGGGTCAACTTCATCTCCTCTTTTCCAGTTAACCTGTCCTCCCAGGGAAGAGGCTGAGGCCTGGAGCAGTTCTGCCTTACACCTCACAACTCCATGACGGAGCTGGGACTGAATCCAGGTTTCCATTTGGTATGTTCCAGTCACACCTTCCCTGGAGAAGGAAATGGCAACCCACTCCAGTACTCTTGCCTGTAGAATCCCTTGGATAGAGGAGCCTGGTGGGCTACAGTCCATGGGGTCGCAGAGTTGGACATGACTGAGCGACTGACACACACAGTCACACCTTACTGCTTCCACAACTATACCATTAAGAATATGAGTATATGACTTGATAGGGCTTCCCAGGTGGTGCTAGTGGTAAAGAATCCGCCTGCCAGCGCCAGACATGATGAGACGTGGGTTCGATCCCTGGGTCGGTAAGATTCCCTGGAGAAGGGCATGGCAACCCGTTCCAGTATTCTTGCCTGGAGATCCCAATGGACAGAGGAGCCTGGTGGGCTATAGTCCACATGGTCCCAAAGAGTCAGACACGACTGAAGCAACATAGCATAGCATAGCATATATGAGTTTATAGAGTTGAAGTTTATGGTCTTTTACTTTTCTTTCCACTTTGTTGTTGTTCTCCTTTGTTTTATTCTCTTTTTTCACCGCATGCTGCCTAAGAGACACTAGACTATTTCTTCCCCAATAGAACAAAGATTACTGGAACTCTGCACAAGTATTTAAGAACATAATACAATTGCTTCCCTGCCCCTAAAAACCTCAGCTGCCAAGCACAGCAATCACATTGAATGGCTTACTTCAGTTTGCTCGTTTGACAGCAGTATGAGGATAGAAGAGGAAGCCAGAGGCACAGAAGGCAAATGATCACTTCCAGATGGTATCTAAAGGATGCTCCTGATAACTATTCAGTAGAAAGGCCATGGAGCTGTTTGGTGACTCCACAAGTGAGATGTTGTATTAAATGCCTGTTACAGCTTCAGATCTGTTTGACAAACGCTCTTTAAGGTATGGGGTCTGTCCTGGGTCAACAAAGATGATTGACACATGGCCTTTACCCTCCAGGCACTGGCAGGGAAGCCAGGTGGAGTCAATGAACAGTCAAGAACCAGTCTAGATGACCCTACTGAACACCTGGATGTGTGTGTTTCAAAGCAACTGCAGGTCAGTCTCAGAGCTCAGCTGGCCACAAGCAGTTGCTGCCACAGTGAAGCACTGAGAGTCACTCAGTAAGAGGAGCCACAGACCAATCTTCCTAGGGAAGAGGACTCTGACCAGATGTGCCCAGGCCCAGCAGGATGTCAGGCACTGCACAGCTATCTTCTGTACCAACAAAAAAAAAGTGCTACCTGATTCACTTTAGTAAATTTGGCATGCCATCAGAAGTAATAATAATGTCACCAAGTTCTACTACCAGCCATGCCCCTTTAATATACAGTGCTAGGTCCATGGATGACTCTATGTATGTATTCATATATTCTTATGTGTATTTGCATAGATTTTATAGAGAACTATTTTATATATGTGTGTACACATACATATGTAGGTATGATTTTATGTTATGTGTTTTACATTTTAATGGTCTTATAATTTGTGCATAAATATATATTTATATAATGCATATTTCTAGTTGTGATACTTATATAGTGTTTTTATATAATACATATTGTGTATATGTGTGCATGTATGCATACTAAGGACATTCCTGGAAGGATACACAAGAAATGTTTCCTGGTAGTTACCTTGGGAGAGTAGGAATGGGAATCTTGGGGCTAGAATAGGGAAGGATATATTTGTGCTTCATTTTATAGCTTTTAATTTTTTACTGTCCATTCATTACTGTTAGAGCAATGAAACATTTTTATTAAAACTGGGTTACACTAAGGACTGTCATCTGTCTTCACCCCATCTTGCAATATGAGCTCCAATGTACAATCAGTTAGAAGACCTTGTTTCAGCCTGGGTTTATCCAGGCACCTTACCTTAGATTATTGAAGTTGCTATGTCTTTTCTGTGAACTCCTAAATGCAGGTGCATAACACTTGCTGGTCGAAGAGTACTCACAACTAGCCAGCCTGCCTGAAATCATCTAGACGCTGGTCCTCTGCATTAGCCTGTTTGTGAAAAGGGTTGTGAGTAGTGGGATAGACTATGTCGTAATGACAGGGAAAGTGGTGGGAGCAGGAAGAAGAGGAATGAGAGTACAGGCTAAGGCATCAGAGGGTGAGAGAGGAGGTCCCCGGGAGCCCTGATGTAACCCAGGCTTCCTTGTGGAAGGGCACTCCCTCTCTGACATGAAGCCTGAGCTGCCATAACTTGTCCCTATTCTCAACTGATGTGTGAAGATCTTTGCTGGGACAACAAGGTATCATTCTAGGTAGTTTCATGAGAACATGGTAAAATCCGTATCTCTTTGAGCTGCCTCCCATTGTCCTCTGTCAGGGTCCTTTATTAAGTCTCTTGAATCTTCTTATTTAATTATTAATTCAACCAGTGTTTATCGAGTCTCTTCTCTGTGCTCAGTCCTGTGGATACGGGATACATATGATACTATCCCAACCATCAAGCTGGTCTCTATTCATGGTGGGTAAGGACATGAAAGTAACCATTGCTATGTAGTGTGTTTACTGGTATAGGAGGGAGCTAGGCAGAATGCTAAGATGGTGACTGAGGGACAGAAAAGAGACATTTCAGTATAGGTAAGAGTTTGCCACACAGGAGGCTTTGAACAGAGAGGCTTGGAAATGCATGATAGACACAGAGGAAAGTGAATAATAGGGTTTGGCTGAGATGCAGAGTAAGGGCAAATTGTGTTAGGTGGCTCAGTCATGTCTGACTCTTAGCGATCCCAAGGTCTGTCCATGGAATTTTCCAGGCAAGAATACTGGAGTGGGTTGCCATTCTCTTCTCCAGGACATCTTCCCAACCCAGAGATTGAACCCAGGTCTCCTGCATTGCAAGCAGATTCTTTACCATCTGAGCTACCAGGGAAAGATTTGCAAAGGGACAGAGCAAATCTGAAAAGCCTGGGCAGAGTCAGATTGTAAATGACGTTTTGTGTCATGCTAAGGAATCTGCACTCTGTCCAGTAGACGAAAAAAGGGTTAGAGAAGGTGGGATTCCCTTCATTTGATTTTATATCTTTTAAAAAAGTTTTGTTTCTTTGGCTGTGCCATGTCTTAGTTGCTGCATGCGAGCTCTTAGTTGCAACATGTGGGATCTAGTTCCACCAGGGATCAAACTCAGGCCCCCTACACTGGGAGTGCAGAATCTCAGCCTCTGGACCAAAAGAAAGCCCCCAATCTTACATCTTTTGTGAAGGAGCACAGTTATTTACCTTTAACAAATTAATAATTTATTCATAATGAGAACTTTTCAACGTACTTATTTTATTGCAAAGCACAATTTGTCATTTATATTCAGTTTCTCTCAACTAATTGCTTTTGGCCACTCAATATTAGTAAGCATAAAGCGCAGAAGAAATTCTAAACCCGTTGGGAATCAAAATCCCGTTTGATGAGCTGATGAAAGTTATGATTTTTCCTCCCATTAGAATGTAGATTAAAATATTGCATGTAATTCTGGTGACTTTTTGGAACTCTTTTAAAAATTCCTGAGTCTAGGGTTGTATAGAAAATCAAATAAAAGTTTTGTTTCTAATAAAGAAATTATAGAGTCTTATATACTTACTTGGAGAAGGCAATGGCACCCCACTCCAGTACTCTTGCCTGGAAAATCCTGTGGATGGAGGAGCCTGGTAGGCTGCAGTCCATGGGGTCGCCAAGAGTCGGACACGACTGAGCGACTTCACTTTCACTTTTCACTTTCATGCATTGGAGAAGGAACTGGCAACCCACTCCAGTGTTCTTGCCTGGAGAATCCCAGGGATGGTGGAGCCTGGTGGGCTGCCGTCTGTGGGGTCGCACAGAGTCAGACACTACTGAAGTGACTTAGCAGAGCATGTACTTACTTAAAGCCTCATAGGGTTCAAAAGAATGAATTAAAAAATCTTATTTCAGTGATAAAGTCTGAGGTAATATCCCAAATACAGTATGGTGTATTGAAGTATTTTGAAGACTTTTTTTAAAAAGAACTCTAACTCATATTTTATTAATATGGATAGGGTCATTAAGCTATTTTAGGATGCCCAAACAAGAAATGAAAGAGGAAATAATCCTATAAAATAAGGTGAAAAACAGTTTTATCAGATGTCAAGTTTTCAAAAGTCTCTTAACTGCTCCTACATAAATGCTGAGATGAGTTTGTAACCATAAATAAAGATCTTTCCAATTTAAGACTCGCTAACTTTCAGAATAAAATGTGATTCTTTTATTGATTTATTGACCCAAGAGACCCTTGAAATTGCATTCTTTTTGCATGTGGAGTGAGGATAACAGATTTTGGAAATATTATTACTGAACTTTCCTGTTTAGGATCTGCAGAGAAGGGGAGGTAGGAGGTGGTGGGGGTGTACTGGAACATTTTGTGGCAGGAGTGCAAAGAAAAAGATTCACTCTTTCGCTTCTGAAAACCAAAATAGGATTTTCGTGTTTTTGTTTTTGTTTTTGTTTTTGTTTTTTTTTGCTGGAGACAAGAAAATCTGATTTCATTGACAACAAAGAACAATTTTTCTAAATTCCTATTTGTCCTATTAACATAGGAAGAACCTGATCTGATAACTTGGTCTTGAGGTTTGGTATAAGGAAGGAGGATTAGAAAGCTGGTGGAAGGGTGGAAAGATGGATTAGAAAGGTGGAAGAGTGTGGAAAGAACTGGTGAAGGGGTTAGTGGTGAAGGTGAAGGGGTTAGTGGTGAAGGAAGGGAGGGAAGAGAGGAGAGACTGAGCCCGGCCTCCTCCCCTTGGCTTGCAGGCTCCGGAGGGCAGACGGATCTGCTGGACAAGCTGAGCAGCCTTTCTCTATTTGTGAATGTGGGAGAGACTGGCCTGCAGGGCATGTGGGGCCACCACAGACTCAGGAAGAGTCTGAGCTCGCCCTCTGGAGCCGCCCTTGGCACTCAGATGATGCAGAGAGTTTATGGGTTCCTGCTGGCAGGATGAGGGCTGCAGCAGAAGCGATTGTATGTTGACCAGCTTGGCAGAAATCCCCAGGTAGGAGCAAGCGGCTCTGAAGCCAGGTTGCAGCCAACCTCCAGGGGCCAAGTCACCAGAGAGGAACCTTGGCCTCAGGCCAGACTGAGAGAACACAAGCCAGTCATACCAGCCCCAGACTTCAGGAGAGCCCAGCAGCAGCATGCCCGGGGCAGAGGCAGAATAGCCAGAGTGCAGAGAACACCAGCCAGCATGTGGCCAGGGATGCCACAGAGAGCATAGCAAAGCCCCTCATTCAGCAGACCTCTGCCCCACATGAATAGAAGGAGAATTCTCGGACAAGCATGAAATGAACGACTGAATCACCCAAAAGAAGCCATTTGAACCAGCTCTGACTCATGGTATCATATCATACTTGAATAGATTGAAATTTAGACAGAAATAATCAGTTCTTTATTGATGCATTTAAATGCCACCTCCATCCAGCAGGATGGGAACTCAGAAGAAAGATGAAATTAACCATAGAGACACAAAGAAGCTGCATTTTCTTGGCCCATGAAGTCTACTGTGAGTGAATTTGGAATCCTGCTTCATATTTTTTTCCGCTACACAATCCTACCACAAATTTAGGATTGTATTGTAATTTATTCTTTTCTTTGAAAAATGAGGAAAAAGCCAAATGTAATTAACAGGGTTTATAATTTTAAGTGCACATGTCATATATCATTGTTTATGTTTAATATATGTGTGACTTTTCTGTTATGTGGACCACATATTCTGTGTGTTTGTGTATGTGTGATACATATTAATATATGTATATATCTTAATAGTCTCTATTTCCTTTTTTTCGCTACATTTCCTGTGTGCTGAGCTGGGGTATTTATTCTTCTGAATGATGCAATGGGTTAACAAGATAGTATATCAGGAAGGAAATCTTCTAAGGTACAAGGACCTTGACACTACAGTTTGTTTCGGTTTGATTAAACAAATGGAATTCCACGCAAGTGGAAAGTTGTGAAGGCGGACACCTATAGCACATACAACATCAGTGAACAAAAGTGGTAGGCAGTCACTGAGATGAAAGATGACGGGGTGGTGTCTGCATCTCACCTTTTACCAGCAGTACTCTGCTGCTTTGAGGCTTCATGTTAAAAATCCAGGTTTTATAACAATAAGAAAAAGTGATGTTTTTGTTTGTAAAATGTTCAAACTCCTAACCATCAGAGAAGAGAGTGGGTGATTACCTGGAACGTTTCTCTCAAAAAGTAATTCTTTTATGAACATGTAGAGGAAGCACCAGGAACTATAGTTAATGTGGGAGGTTTTTTTAAAAAAATATTGAAATTTATAGAAAGGATTATTCTTCATTTTGTAAATAGATGTTAGGGAGACATCAAAAGTCAACCAAATTTTTAAATGCAGTATTTTGGAAAGTTTGGTGTGACCTAATTTTGGTTAACTGGAAAAAATTCTAATTAAAGATAAACAGGTTTGAAGTACCAAAATGCTTAAAGGACACATTATTTCCAACTAATTCTGTAATGTTGAAACAAGAATTAATGGAAAACAATAATGTGAAAATCCAAATTTAACTTTTTTCTTCATTTTTGAGAGGGACATAAATCTTGGCAATATAACTAGAATCTGTTTTCTTTCTGCTTACATTTTTACAGCACACAGGGTTGGAGAAATCTAGAGTAAATATCTTAACATCATGTTAAGTTTAGATGCATTATTTCAAATGAAGAAAAAAAAATGTCCAATTTAAAATAGAGGAAATATCCTTAATGTTAGTGGGTGTTCAAAAGTATGATATCTATAAAGAGAACAGCAAACGGAGAGCGCATGTTTTAGAAGAGGATCCATCAGAGAGATAAACCAAGAAATTCTGATTTGGGCATTCAACACTTGTATCGTTTTTGTGTACTTGATTTCCTTTGTTTGTTCTTTTCTGTTTAGTGGTACAAGTGGTTTGTGGCCAAAGAAAGTGGAGATGGCTTGATTATGTGCCATCACCCAAATTCACCAGCACTCTGAGAAGCAACAAGCTATTCAGTGATGATGGTAAACAGCATTCATGAGGAAACCACTTCAAAAAACTAAGGTCAGTGTTCACAGGACAGTGTTACTGCAAAGCTCCATACAGAATAAAGATTTCTTCTAAACAGAGGAGTGCTTGTCAGGGAAGGGAGGGCGCAATTCCAGTGAGGAGTGTGGAGCAAAGGGCAGGGATTTTGAGGACTGACTGCCCTGAATTTCAACCTTACTTTCAGTATCAGTTGGGAAAAGTCACTTCAGCTCTCTGCTCTCTTGCCTTCTCACATATCAAATAGGAGTAAGGATACAGACCTTTAAGATTATTGTGAGTATTAAAGTAAGTAAAAATATTAGCTAAAGTGCAAAGTTCAGATCAGATTTGAGGGGACTTTATTCATTGGTGGTTGTTCAGCTGCTAAATCATGTCCAACTCTTTGTGACCCCATGAACTGCAGCATACCAGGCTTCCCTGTCCTTCACTGTCTCCTGGAATTTGCTCAAATTCATGTCCATTGAGTTGGTGATGCCATCCGACCATCACATCCTCTGTTACCCACTTCTCCTCCTGCCATCTGTCTCTCCCAGCATCAGGGTCTTTTTCAGTGAGTCAGCTCTTCATATCAGCTGGCCAATGTATTGCAGGTTCGGCTTCAGCATCAGTCCTTCCAATGAGTATTCAGGGTTGATTTTCTTTAGGACTGACTGGTTTGATCTCCTTGTAGTCCAAGAGACTCTCAAGAGTCTTCTCCAGTTCCTGGTATTTCTACTTAAGACAAATTAGAGAATAAGTATATGCAGAGTAAATGCTTTAACATCATGATCTACTCATTTTTATGAGCACACATGCCCTCCCTGGGGTCTCCCTCTAGGGGAACATGGGCTGATGTGGGGAGTCATTAGTTCCTACCCCTTGGCAGCTCTGAAAGCCTTCCTCACTCTATCCCCAGTTATTATTCAGATGATTCAGGTGAATCCTCTGTGCTTTATCAGGTTTATGGTTAATTCTGCTCATTCAGAGAAAACTAAGTGTTTTTTAATCCTTTCTAGAATAATTCAGAAATAATCTACAGAGGGCCTTCCCTTGCCAAGGGCTTTAATTTCCTTTACCTTCTTTCCCCATTTGGTGATGATAATAATGGGGGCAGCTGTCATTTAGTGAAGACCTGTTACATACTAAACACAGTGCTAAGTCCTTTAAGTACATTATCCTTCCAACAATTCAGAAAAGTGTGTATTTCTGTCTACACATGAGTTTCTTGATATCACGGATGACCCCTTACTAGGCAACATTTCTGAAATATCTGGAAGTGAGCTTTCTGAACGTTTTGGTTCTACAGGTCAGAAGCCCCCTCACCTGACGCAATGACTTTGCCACCTGCCATCCTAGAGAATATGGACCCCCTCAGGCCACTTGGCCTTGTCCAGTGGTGACTTCTCATTCTGGTCAGCCACGTTGTAAGGCCATACTTTCCACATCTCTCCCTGAGCCTAGGGTTCAGGGAAACCAGGATGGTCTAATCGGAGCCCTTCTTGTTAGCCAAGAGGGCTCACTGAGTTCTTCACCTTAGTCACTTGTTCTTAATCCAGAGTTCCTGGGAAACACCCTTAAATGTCCTCTTGAGTCTCTCACTCCTTTCGTCATGCATTTTCACGGTGTAAAACATTATCACTTCCAACATCCCTAAATTGCACTGTATGAATGAATCCCTCCCTGAACTAAGCACTCTCACATGAAATAACCTCTCATATAATGTTCATAGTAGAATTCGAGGCCGTGACTGTGATTCAGAAATATCAAATAGCTTTGCTAAGATGACCCTGGCACTAGGCTCTAGGTCTTTTGACTTCAAGTTTAGGCCTTTTTCTACAATACTAGTCTGTTTCCTGGTCTTGTCAACAATAAATTTTCAGGAATATCAGAAATAAGACAATATCCATTCATACCTCATTTAAATGCTTATTCAATTCTATGGAAAATGATGATCTTATGATGATAGTGTCATAGTATCATATAACAAATTTAAGTGTTGAATCCTAAGGAACATTAAGTACTTAAAACATTTTAGAAGAGTGATTCACTACCATTACTAAGAAAGTATGTGATGGGAATGATTCACCATAGAAAGTTTAAATGAGACTTTGAAATAGACAATGTACGAATCACAAATAAATGTAATAAAGAGAGAGAAGGAAAAAAAAATTGTGGTTGCTTTTCTTACAACTAAATATCATTTTACTAGAAAAGGGTTTGGCCAGTCTATTGATTCATCCTGAACGGATGCTGTTTTTTGTTTTAGATTTTTTTTTTAAACCCACTGCTCATTTTAATAATTTCATTTCTATTTCTTCTAGTCCTTCTCAGTATCCTTCTACTCCTCCTTCTCTTCCCCTTTTTCCTCTTCCACCTACTCCTTCTTTTTCTTTTTTTTAATTCCTTTGAGTATTAAAGTCATCTTATGCAAAGAAATCACATATTTAATATCTGTCACAAAACTTAATATCCAATCAAAAATTAGTACCTATCAAAATGAATTTTATGTTTGGCTGTATTTATTCTTTTTTCCTCTTTGCCTACAGATATTGCCTATACTTTTTCTCTGAGGGAGATAAAGATATTAGAATGATTTGCCTATAAAGGTAGAATAAGAGAAGAGTCAAGTGTTGAGATGTTATGAACTCACTCTTCAGGGAAGTTTCTAAGCTTATATAAGAGAGTATATTGTTAGAATTCTCCAGAGAAACTGAGCCCATAGGAGATTGATTGATGCATCTATCTATCTATGAGAGATTTATTTTAAGGAATTGGTTCACACACACGTGATTGTGGAGGCTAGCAAGTTCAAAAGCTGCAGGGTGGACTGGCAGGCTAGAGACATGGGGAAAAGGAAGCATTGCAGTCAATATGCCTCACAGAATTCCCTTTTCTTCACGGGAAGTCAATTTTCTTCTATTTATGTCTTCACCTGCTTGCCTGAGACCCACCTACATTATGGAGGATAACCTGCTTTTACTCGGAGTCTGCTGATTTAAAGGTTAATGTCATTTAAAATAATACTTTCACAGAAATATCTAGAATAATGTTTGACCAAATCTCTAGGTACTATGGCCTAGCAAAGTGGACACCCAAAATTAACTACCACATCTGATTAGAGAGATCAGCATGCCTGCAGAGAGATCATTAGCCTTGTCCTGTTTTCAACTCTATCAGAATAAGTAGACTGGTGATCAGTCTGCTCATTCTGATGAAGTTGAAAACTGGTCCCTTAATAAGCTGTGCCAAATACAACTCTTCTCTCTCTGGCTTAGCCAGAAATTTCTATTCTTTACAAACTGAAACCTGGTTCCCTACATTTATGGAAATTTGGAAGGGAAATTATTGCTTCAACCCCAACTAAAGTGTCACAAATAGCAATACTAACAAAACTGGTAAAAGTCTTTGCTCCAAAATCTAAAGATCTGACAGCTCCTTCCCCACTAGTCACTTAATGGTACTAACCTATGGGGTTACTAGAGTCACTCTTCCATAGTTTCCTAAGAATTCCAGTTCTCCAATTGCTTTCTTCTAATTTCTAACTACTCTGTTCCCCATTCTGTCTTATAAATGTAAGAATAGCCCAACAGCAGTTGAGTCAGAGCTGGGGAAAGCAGAAGTTGTGGGTCCTGATTCTCACAACAATTCTGAGTAATCCCACCCTCCCTGGGGGCTTCTACCTGTGTGTGTGTGTGTGTGTGTGTGAGCGCGCGCGTGCGCGCATGCGTGCGCACGTGCACACACACATGTCCATTTATCTTTGATGGGTAAAGAAGAGTTGAGAGAAGGATTTGAAAGACATAAAATAAAGAGGGTATTGGAATTTTCTTGATCATTTTTTTGGCTCACTCTCCTTAATGCTTAAAAAATTAGGACTGAGAGAGTGTAGTGATTTTTTTTAAAAAAATTCTGGCTGTAATGTAAAAAGTTCATCTAAATCCTCCTCCATCAGGATTTGCATTGTGCTGGTGCTGTCAAGAATAGAGTGTAAAAACTGAAACTGGAAAAGGAAAAAGGTATCCCAAGCTGCAGGTGTATGGGTCTATTGAGAGTTTGTGGGGAAATGACCTGACCAGACTGGGCAGCAGCAAGAAATGAGATTGGATAAGGAGAGCATAAAGTCACATTTTGGAGGGTCTTAGAAACCCCACTGAGATAAGGCTTGTTACAATTGTATTGTGATAAGTAGGCAAAGAGACTGGATGGAAGGGGGCTGGTGAGAAGTGACCAGAGGGCCAAGGAGCTTTGGGAAAACCACACTCCTAGAGGGTGAGAGGAGGTGATTGGAGGTGTATATATCTTCTCCCATTGTTACCTAACTGAACTCAGGTCCAGTGGTTCAATACATAGCAAAGCTAATCTATTGACACTGGGTTGTAGTGAAGGAAATACAGTGTTTACTGCAGGCACCAAACAAAGAAAACAGGCAGCTAGTGCTCGAAAAATCAGAACTCCCCTGTGGCCTTCAAGGAAGGGTTTTTAAAGGCAACAATAGGGGTGTGGGTTGCAGGATGCCTGATGAGCTCATGAACATTCTTCTGCTTGTTTGGTGGTGAGGTAACAGGATGATGTTTCAGGAGTCACCATCACCAGTCTTCTAATCCCAGTCGGTCTGGGGTCTTTGTGGTTGTGGTCAGCAGTTTCCATCTGGTGGGAGTCTGGTTTCTGTAAAAACAACTTAGGAATATGTGTCAAGCATTGTTATCTATGTCCTTCAGGGAGGAACGAAAGGTCTTGTGGCTCTGCTATGTGGCTCGTCTATTGTCTGAACCGTTGCTAGTTTCCCGACTCAACAACTATATTTTGTTTCTATGTATTCACATTTTCCTGACCATTAACTCCTGATCATTTGAGACTCAGGGGCAGTGTAAAGCAAAGCCTTTTGCTTCAAGAGACAAGGAACACTGTGGTGGTGGAGGTCATATAGCCAAGGGGTCCCAAAGGGTCTTGCTCGGTGTCACCATCATTGATTTCCTCGCTGAAGTTAGAAGGGAGGGCATCTGATGATGGAAAAGACAATAGACTATGATTAAGAGCTTGAGAGAAAGTTGTTCAGTTTGATTCTGCAAGCCATTTCTGAGCCTCTGCTCTGGACTAGCCTCAGTACTAGATGTTAGGAATACAAAGACGGATAAAATGTAGCTTCTCACCTCAAGAAGCCCCTGGTCTTCCTGCAATCAAGAAGAAAAAAAATATTTTTAATGAGTCAGCAGCACAAGTCAGTCTTGGTTTCCTACTTGACTGTGAGTATTGAGACCTAGCAGCCCCATGTTGGGTGAGGTCAGCTTACCATGGAAGCTAGGCTGGTATTGACATGTTATGTCAGAGTGAGCTAGTGCCTAAAGCTGGATGATTAGAAGTCCCAGGTGAAGAGCAGTTCCACACCTGCAGGGGATTGGGAGATGCACCTACGTACGAACAATCCCTTTAGGTGAGGACTCCATTTCTGTGAGTGCTCGGGGTCTGCATTTCCTTTCCCTCTGGCTGCTCCTCTGCAGGAAGAGACAAGGTGTGGCTTACATATCCTCTCACAGGATAGACTAGGGGGATTAGGACACATAGTTCCCAGCTGCTGCTGCTGCTGCTAACTCGCTTCAGTTGTGTCCAACTCTGTGCGACCCCATAGACTGCAGCCCACCAGGCTCCCCCATCCTTGGGGTTCTCCAGGCAAGAACGCTGGAGTGGGTTGCCATTTCCTTCTCCAATACATGAAAGTGAAAAGTGAAAGTGAAGTCACTCAGTCGTGTCCGACTCTTCGCGACCCCATGGACTGCAGCCTACCAGGCTCCTCCGTCCATGGGATTTTCCAGGCAAGAGTACTGGAGTGGGTTGCCATTGCCTTCTCCGATAGTTCCCAGCACTGCCCCCTATATCCTCACTGGTCTCTAGAAATAAATAGTTGGGCTTGTGCTTCCTACGCTGGTGGCCACAGAGGTGCAATTAGCCCATCTGGTTTTGAGAGGTGAAGTGCTGGGCTGCCTGCTGAAGTGCTTGAGTCCAGCCCCTGTCCTTTTAAGTGGAAATCTTGGCTCAGGACAGCCTCCTCACCCTGGCCCTGGGCTTAGCCAGTCTATCAGCATTTTTTAGCCTCCGCGGTTTGTCCTCAGGGTACTTAGGAAATATCCAGGCCTCTGAATTCTGATCTCCTGTGGGCACGGTGAGCCTTGCCGAGGCCCGCCTATCTCCAGTCTTCCCACACTCTTCCTGAGCCACTGGTTCCCAGTGGTGAGGGGTGCTTGCTCCCTTTCATCTGAGAAGGTGAGTCAAGTGCCCTGATGTTTGTGAGCTATCTCACATCTGCTTGAATGTTTCTAGAAAACCCACCAGGGCAGGCTTTTAAAGGTGGGGCAAAGACCTGCCTATTTGCCCCAAGTCCATCTCTGCCCACAGCTTCTGGGTCTTCTCTTTCCCACCATTTCTCCCGCTGAAAAGAGATGTTTCGATCTTTTTGACATTTTCTCTGTGTCACATCTTACTTTTGTTTTATGGTCCTTGGGTGCATAGACTTGAATTAATCAGAAATTTAGGTTCATAATGCATTATCATCATTGGCTTCTTGCATGTTCCTCTTTTGTTTTTAGCTCATTGTTTATTAAAATATCCTGATTATGGTAAAAAGCATCACCCAAGACAGGAACTAAAACATTATCAATAGCTCCCATCTACCTCACCTTGCCCTCTACACTTCATCCTCTCACTCTCTCTTACACACACAGAGTCTTATTTCATATGTAGCCAGTTTGTACCAGTTCAGGAGAGTTAACAGCTCTGTAGTACATCCCTTCTCAACTCTGCATTTGGTGATATCATGTGAGTAACTTGAAATCAGCCGAGGTGAGAGCATTTGCAACATGACTTAGCAAATACCCCAAAGCAGAGCCCTTTCTCCAGAGAGCTCACTATTAAACACTTACCAGCACACCACCGTATGGACATTTCTGCTGCCTCTTTTGTGTATTTGCTGAATTCTTAACCCTTTGAATGATGCCCAGGACACAGAAGACACTTTGTTGTTTAGCATATAAATAAATATCCTTCTCTATGTCTCATGACCTAGATAGCACTGGGCCTACAGGAGAAACTCTTTTATCTGAGCGCTAAATGAACTTAGAAAATCCTGTCTCTTAATAAAGCCTAACTTCACTAACTGTTGTCTTCGACCTAAACCCATACTAGATATTATAAAATTTTCTCTTTACATTCTCTTTGGACCATTCTAAATCTCTGTTAGGCAAATAGATGCCTCTGAAAAAAGGACTGGGGTATCAGTCTGTACAAAGGAATGCAAGAGGGAAATTAAAGATATATATATATATATATTATCCCAGGTGCACATTACTTTTCCCAGGAGCCTAACCCAAAGAAAATGACCCCCTGGCAGGAAATTGTGAACATGGAGACCAGGATGCCATGAAAGCAGCCAGGGAGGGAGATTGTGTTTCTATCAAGGATGTGTCTAGGAGGCATTCGAATCATTTCACACAGGTAGGGGTCTATCAGCACCATGTAAAGGGGAAAAACACTCTTCCTGTGTGTCTCTCCTTTACTACCCACACAGAACACTTCACTTCTGACACTTCTGGTCACCAAATGTGTGGGGATTTTTCTACCACTGAGCTGTTCTCTGAGATACCTGCTGGATGTCCTATAATTCAGTTCAACTCTGACACCAACCCAAGTTCCAGGCCCCAAAGGTGAAGGACTCAGTCCCACAAGGCTGTCCCTCATCCCCACTTCAGATGCAAATCACAAGTTATAGGTCCCCAGGTTACCCACAACTTCTGTCTGACTTGGCTACCTATCACAGGTTCCTGGGACCTTCTTTGGATATGATCATTCTGGAACAGCTTACATTACTGTTTCCCAGTAATTAAAGAGTATCATAAAGGATACAGGTAATAAGGTACATGGGGTGAGCTCTGGACATGTCCTGAATGCAGGAGCTTCTGTGCCTCTGGAGGAGTTGGGATGTACCACTCACCCTATATGTGGAAGCTCCCCAAACCCTGTACTTTCCTCATGCAGGCATGATATATCATTAATTCCATTTCCAGCCCTCTCCCTTCTCAGCAGAATGAGGCAGGGCTGAAAATTCCAAGCTTCTAATCATGGATTGGTCTTTCTGGTCACCAGCTCCCACCCAGGGGCATATCAGGAGTCACCCCATTAGAACAAAAAATATTCCCATCACCCAGAAAATTCCAAGGGATTTAGGAGCCCTGTCAGGGCCAGGGATCAAAGACCAAATATTAGAAGAGATGTTCCTAGTACTGTTATCACCTAGAAAATAGTTTTAGGAGATCTGTGCCAGGAACTGGGGGCAAAGACCAATATCTATATTTTCTACTGTTTCATATATAAGCAGGACCAGCCACACTTCCCCACATGTGTAAAGCCTAGTCTGTTTTTGCAAAAGTGCAGATTTAAGAAAATGCTCTCTGATAATTGATGACTAGAAACTCCAAGCACAAATGCCATCAGTCTTACGACTACTGCCTCCTTCTTCTCTCCTTCTCTTCCCCCTTTCTTCCTAGATTACCTCTCCTTTCTCTCCCTGCTCTTTTTCATTCCCCTCTTTCTCCCTGTACTTCCATCTTTGACCTCCACCTTTTCCAGGCAGTTCACAGTAAGGCAAATTGCTGTGTATACATGAAAAAAATAATATGGAAATGGACTAGCCTTCCATCTCAGAGCATTTTACATCCCTAGGTGTTAAAACACTGGATCCTCTGGCTGGGCACAGGCACATCTGTGACTCTTTTTGAGTGTATCATACACTCTGAAAAATCTTATATTAACTCTTTGTGGAAGTAAAAAAATAATCCTGATACTTTGTACATCTTTAAATTCAAGTCTTACTTTTCCTATACCCTCCCTCATGTGCCAGAAAGAATCCCAAGTGTTTAGCAAATCTTGTTTCATTTTCCTCTTCCCAGACATGAAAAGTGAAAGTGAAAGTGTTAGTCACTTCAGTCTTGTCTGATTCTTTGTGACCCCATATACTATACCCCACCAGACTCCTCTGTTTCATAGAATTCTCCAGGCAAGAACACTGGAGTGGATAGCCATTCCTCTCGCCAAGGAATCGTCCTGACCCAGTTACAGGCAGATTCTTTAGCACCTGAGACACAAGGGAAGCCCGTTCCCAGGCATATAGGGCTGTATTTCCCACCTCTCTTAAAGTTTGGTTGAAGCCACATGATTGGGCTTTTGCCCAGTTCAGTTCAGTCCCTCACTTGTGTCTGATTCTTTGCAACCTCATGAACTGCAGCATGCCAGACTTCCCTGTCCTTCACCAACTCCCAGAGTTTGCTCGAACTCATGTGCATAGAGTTGGTGATGCCATCCAATCATCTCATCCTCTGTCATCCCTTTCTCCCCCTGCCTTCAATCTGTCTCAGCATCAGATTCTTTTCTAATGAGTCAATTCTTCGCATCAGGTGGCCAAAGGATTGGAGCTTCAGCTTCAACATCAGTCCTTCCAATGAATATTCAGGACTGATTTCCTTTAGGATTGACTGGTTGGATCTCCTTGCAGTCCAAGGGACTCTCAAGAGTCTTCTCCAACACCACAGTTTAAAAGCATCAGTTCTTTGGGGCTCAGCTTTCTTTATGGTCCAAATCTCATATCTGTACCTGACTACTGGAAAAACCATAGCTTTGACTAGCTTTGTCTAGTCATTGGGTTTTTGCCGAGTGAAAAAAAAAATTTGGCCACTCAATGTCTAAGACTAACCATGTTCTCTGCCTCTTTTCATTTGCCATCACTTGCTTAAAATGGCAGTGTTCAGGATGCTACAAGGTGTTAAATCACTGAATCACTGCTTGGAGGAGAGCCCTGAAGGGGAGCCTCCAACCCCATATCAGACTGTGGCTTGAGCAAGAAAAGAAACATATTGGGTTAAGCCACTGAAATTTGACAATTTTTATTGCAGCCTACTCGGTCCTATCCTGGCTCTCTTCTCAGGGGTATCCTCACAAGTCCTAGGATTCATTCTGCTACTGCTTGAACATACATGGGTCATATATCCATCTCCGAAACAATTATTATGGCCAAAGAGGAGCTGGCACATTGATTGTTCAAGTTTGTGTCACATGTGCTATTCCTGGAATTAGACATAGAACCTTGGCAAACAAATGGATTGATATTGAGGTAAGAGTTGATATAGTAGAAAGAAATCATGAAATCTATTTGTCTTTTTTCTTTCTTTTAAGTGAAGGAGGCAGAGAAAGACAGAGAGTAGAAGCTGGAATCTAAAAACATCATTGGCTTTTAGGAATTATGAGTAGGATATTTTATTTTAATAAATATTAATGTCAAGATTTAGTTGTAGACAAGTCTAAACTGGCAAATTAAATTCAATTTTGGAAATTCTAACTCTGGAATATCAAGGTAAGTTGTCTATTCTACAAAATTTAATGAGTCATGAATGTTTTTGAGGAGGGCAGTTATGACATTCAGCGAGAGCAGTTTTTTAAAGAATAATAACTTGGCAGCAGAATGCAGACTAGATTAAGGTCAAACAAAACTAGAGTTGAGAAAATGATAATAATCCAAGACTGCAATGGAGCGAGTTCCCTGGCAGTCCGGTGGTTAAGACGCCACACTTCCACTGCAGGAGGGCACGGGTTCAGTCCCTGGTCAGGGAACAAAAATCCCCCAAGCTGTGTGGCACAGCCAAAAAAAAGAAGAAGACCGAACAATAGGTGATATTAGCAGTGGTAGAGGGAGTAAAAAGGAATTGATACTTTGAGATCAGAGATGAGATGAAATGAGAAAGGAAGAATTGACATTTCTTCATGTCTGACTTGATATGGGGAGATGAGAGGGAATTAAAGATGACTTAGAGGTTTGGGGGAGTTGGTGTGCTTCATTCAGTGCAGTCTGAGATGCCTAATAGATATTTAAATGGAAATTAAACAGTTTTACAGCTGAAATCTGGGGAACAATCTGGTCTAGAAAGAAAAATTGGAGAGGCATCTGTATAAAGATGTTTGCTGATAAAATTAGTCAGTGATAGTGGAGATTATGTGAAGCAGAGGTCTGAGGACAACTCCTTGGGTGATAACCACCATTAGGACAGAGTTGAGGTAGGAGAAATTGAATGAAGAAAGAGAGGAGTAGGAGGAGGAAAGTAGAGTGACAGGGAAGGGGAAATCTCAACGTCTCTTAAAATTGCTGAGCACTGCAAAGAGTGACACTGAGTCACTGGGGATCTTCGAGTTTCAGCAGAATGAAGATGAAGTTGCTGGAGAGCCAAATTTTGAAGTGTTAATGAAATGGCAAACAGTAAGGAAACCGTGTTATAAAGCAAGGAGGAAATAAAATGGTAGATTGAATGGCACATCACCATCAAACCAAGGTTTCCCCAGGACTGAGAAGACCTATGCATTTTAGATTGGAGAAAAAGAAGCCATGGAGGAGGAAAAGTATTTGTTGTTGTTTTGTCTGTTTGTTGGTTGGTTTTTAAGAAAATCTGGTAATAATATAATAACACTACCTTTTATTGTCACCTGATATGTGTCAGGAACTGTGATAGGTACTTTTCAGTTATATTTTCCCAGTTATTGAATGTCATTTTATAGATGAGAAAATAAAATGCAGGAAGGTTAATAAGTAAGTCAGCAAGATCAATCAGCAGTCAAGAGGCTCAGCAGAATCAGTCCCACGTGATCAGAATTCTGTTTCAATGCTGCCCCAAGTCTCTGAAGTACCCAACAGTTCTGGTATGAGATGACCCATCAGAAAGTTCTCAGAGACCAGGAAGCAGGTTCTCACCAGACACTGAATCTCCTAGCACCTTGATCTTGGACTTCCCAGCCTCCAGAGCTATGAGAAATAAATTTCTGTTATTTGTAAGCCAAAAAAAAAAAAAGTTCTTGGAGAATGGTAGGTGAGGTCTAAGACCCTAGATAGAATATGAAAAGATTTCTAGGGATTTCTAACAAAGGTCCATGAAGTTATCTTGGCAAACCAATCAAGCCCTCTGAAGGCTTCTCTTCTGTGTTAATGTGTAGTTACACATGGTTTGATTCATCAGGGATGAATTCTTTAAATGTAAACAAGTTTACTTTCTTTTATCAGGTAAAAAATAATGATATAGCTCTTTTGCCTTTTAAATTAAGAAAAGCCCATAAACAAATTAAGAACTCTGCTGAGATGAGAGATCAGCCCAAATACTTGAACACGTGTCTTCTCCTGTAACTATTTTTTTTTTCATTTGTTCTGTTTTGTATTTATTTTTATTTTTTTCAAGTTGTTTGGGGTTCCTCTGGGAAAGTCAGTGGTATGCATGTGGATTTATGTTGCATATATTGGGGTATGCTGACTGGTTCTTCTCTCTGGAGAGATCTGAAGGATGTGTAGGTTTTCAAAAGGAGCACGTGCTGGTGAGAGGGACATTCCAGGAGAGTTCGGGCCAAGTGCCTTATACTTCTGGTTGGAGAGAAGTAAATACAGTCTTCATCCATGGTCCACATGACATATGCGGGGGAACAGGACAGGAATGGGGGTGGAGGCAGGAAAGGCAAGTCTGAGGACTGTGAATGCTCATGAATGTCAGGCTGAGAAATCTGAAAATCAGAAGCTCTTGTGGTGGATGTCCAGCTAATTAGCTCTGTAGATAATATTTCTTATTCGATCTGTAAAACTTGTTCATTGATGCCTCCTGTGCCTGAACTTGGGAGATAGTTGCCTCTCTCCATACTTCCTGGCACTTCTGCTCCCACCATCTGAGTTCTGGGCTGATCAAGAATTAGTTACCTTTGCCCACAGGCTGTTGGTGACTTCTTATATATGTAACTAGAATGTGTGTGTGTGTGCTCAGTCATGTCCAACTCTTCACAGAATACCGTAATTTAATTAAATGCTATGTAACCTGATGAAATATGAATGTGAGAGGGAACGGTGATGGGGAGGGGATAATTTCTATGACAGTCTATAAATAGACTGCTTTGGAAAGAATTGATTAAAGTGAAGACCTTAAAAAATTCATGTTCAACTAGCTATGAGGGAGAAAGTTATCTTGAAAACTGGAGAAAATATATAAAACTCAAGAAGGAAACTAGGCTCAGGTTGCCTCAGAGATATCTTTTAGATCTTGTCCTACTTTAAAGAGCATTCTACAGATGCAGCTGACCACGATGTAAGGAGGCCCCTATGGACTCCACCAGAGGACCCCTGCTCAAGGCGAAATCCTGAGTCCATGGTCCATGTGGCTGCCCATGTTTCATGTTCAATGTAAAATATTAGGGTACGTTTACAGCACTTTCCTCATTTTAATTGATTTCTTCAATGGATCACTTAGGTATGGGTCAATAGGGAATCACTGGAGATTTTGAAGCAAGGAAATGACATATTCAGCAGAATTACAGTACAATTTGTTGCATTTAATAAGCATTTTAATCTACCTCTCAAACAGGAACTATTTCAATACACTTGCACTAAAAAAGCTATCAGCTTGAATTATGAGTTTAATAGAATTCTCTCTACAACTTGACTTGATATCAAGGTACAAACGCAATATGATATCTTGGATCTGAAGAAGACTAGTGGGTTCAAGTCCTGGCTTGTTTTAGCACCTACCAGTGGTGGGAATAGAATCTATCTGAGAGGAATGAGATATACATTAGCACTATTATTATTTTAAAAAGGTCACAATGAGTACCTCTGCTGGCTACCAAGTGGGCTGAGATTAGAGATATCCATGCCAGAGACTCAAGAGTATAGTATATTTACCTAATGCAGGTAGACGGGATTTTTGTGAATTTGTACTGTACGTTTTGAAAATATTATTAGAAATAATTTCCAATATTGCTAAAATATCTACAAAGTGAACATGAAGCCCTAAGACCACTACTGTGTCATCTTCCTGCTTCATTATATGCCAACCTGGCCAGTTGTCAGCTCCTCTGAGTATCTCCATGTATAAGGGTGATCCTGTCAGTTGGATATCTCCTGTACAACAAATGAAGTCTCAGCTTTCCCCCAGTTCCTAATGCTGGGGCCGACTTTCTCTCTAGTACTGTTTAGATACAGCATATGCTACATAAATTTCAGCACAGAAAAGACAGTTTAATATGTCAAAAACAGTCATTATCATCTCCCATTGACTGAAGATCATATCATAAACAAAATACAAATGTTTTTCCACTATGCTACAGCTTTTTACAAGGTAAACTAAGTATCAGATATGTCTTTAGTAAAGATAAAAAACACAAATGATCCTATATCAAAAATACTGATTTTTCTGAAGACTCAATCTTCTTTTAATATTTATTTATTTGGCTGTGCCAGGTCTTGGTTGCAGCACATGGGATCTCCAATCTTTGTCACAGCGTGTAGCATTTTTTAGTTGTGGCATGCAGAATCTAGTTCCCGAACCAGGGATGGAACCTGGGCTCCCTGGATTGGGAGTTGAAGACTCAATCTTGATATCATTCTTTGAGACTCATAAAAATAATTTTTTAGTGTTAGTGTGTGTATACGTGGGTGTCCCAGGTGGCTCAGTGGTACAGAATCTACCTGCCAATGCAGGAGACGCAGGAGACACAGGTTCAATCTCTGGGTCGGGAAGATCCCCTGGAGGAGGAAATGGCAACCCACTCCTGTATTCTTGCCTAGAAAATCCCATGGACTAAGGAGCCTGGGGGCTTCCCTGGTGGCTCAGAGGTTAAAGCGTCTGCTTGGAATGCGGGAGACCCGGGTTCGATCCCTGGGTTGGGAAGATCCCCTGGAGAAGGAAACTGCAACCCACTCTAGTACTCTTGCCTGGAGAATCCCATGGAGGGAGGAGCCTGGTAGGCTACAGTCCATGGGGTCGCAAAGAGTCGACACGACTGAGCAACTTCACTCACTCACTCAAGGAGCCTGGAGGGCTACAGTCCATGGGGTCACAAAGATTGGGACAAAACTGAGCAGCTAAGCATGCGCGTGAACATGTGCATACCCAGAATAAAAGACGTGCAAAGTTCAGAATTTATCACACCCTTAAGAAAATATTCTAAGTCACACATCTCACAACTTTCATAATTAAAATGCCTTTTGTCAGTGTCCCTGAGCTGTGTAGATGCCCATTAAATTCAGTCATAGAGAGGGAAGCAAGGGAGAAAGGGGGTGAAAGACAGAGATTCATTGCCGATTGTTACCATAAGTGGAAAGGAAGAGAAAGTGTAGGTGGGGTGAGCCTTTCTGGGACATTCCTGCATATACACAGTCCCCCAGACACCAGCAGCTCCCTGTGGGCACCTCTCCTTCCCTCTGGTTCCCTGCTAGCTAGAGCTCAGCACTAGGAAAGCCCCAGCAGAGGGAGGACAGAAAAGGTGTGAAGCAGCCGGCTTTTCCATTTCCCTTCTTGGGCTCTGTTTTTCCACCTTACAGCTTGCTCTGATTCAGATTGAAAAGGTGAAAACATACAGAGGGAGATGGCACTAGCCTCTTTCCCCACTCTGACCAGACGTCACCACAGCCACGCTGCGACACCAAGATGCCCGTGAAACCAGGGCCCAGCCATTTAGGACAGACTTGTTTCAACTCCTGTCCAGTTTTGCCCCATGAATGTTAGACTATCCCAAAGGGAGGAATTTGGAGCAGGCGTTGAGCAAGCTTCCTGGGAGCAGTAGAGACACTGGACTCTCTAACGCACACTCGCAGCCTTGCCCTCACTGATACTGCCTCCACTTGCCCTGACCTCGTCTCGAGCCACTGACGCAGGCTTTGTTTTCCTTTTACTCATCAGCACCCAAATCCATGGGACTGTGATAGGTTGGCAGATGTTCTTATAATTAGAAGTTGGTTGGCCCTGTGGCTGCATAGGCAAATTGAATTATGGTTAAAAGTATTCATCTCCCCCCTCCTTTGGTATATATGGTGCCATCATTTAAACCATGTAAATATGGAAGAATCTCTCTCCTTTGTAAAGCCTTGAAGAGAAAACTTCAGTTTGAAACTTTCCTTAATTATACCAATATTTAACAACAAACTTCGTCGTGTGGCAGTCTCACTTCACTTCCTAGTATATTCAATGACTTTCTTTTTTACAAAAAGAGTAAACTATGTTTAAACTTTAATTAAACTTTCTTTGCTAATGCCAGGGCTTAACAAAAATATGTGTGTAATCTAAAAATCTTGGATCACTTATTCAATGCATTTACTGCTTGTGGGTTTTTTGTTTTTTTTTTTTAAATTGTCATGTAATCTTTTTTAAAATTGCAGTGTAGTTGATTTACAATGTTGTGTTCATTTCAGATGTACAGCAAAATGAATCAGTTATATATACATAATTATTATTATTGTTCAGATTCTTTTCCCTTATAGATTATTACTAAGTGTAGTCCCCTGTGTTCTACATGTCCTTGTTGTTCATCTATTTTATATGTAGCAGTGTGTGTATGTTAATCCCAAATTCCTAAGGTATCCTTCCCCCTACCTTCCGCCTTTGGAAACGGTAAGTTCGTTTTCTATGTCTGTGGATCTATTTCTGTTTTGTATGTTAGTCCATTTGTATCATTTCTTTAGATTCCACATATAAGCTATATCAAAAGATTAAAAGAGACAATTATAAGCAAAGGGTCTCTCTTGGCAGCCCAGCGGTTAGGACTCCATGTTTCCAATGCAGGGCGTGCAGGTTCAATCCCTGGTTAGGGAACTAAGGTCCCACATCTCATGCAGTGAGGCCAAAAAACAAGAGACGGAATTATAAGCAGAGAATAATGTTATTAGAACTAATGTTACTTTCTGAAACTGTCTGAAATTGCTATTCAAGGATTGGTAGGAATCCTTTATTTTAAAATATTAAAGTCTGTGGCCTGAGGGGAAGGATAGACATTTCTACCTCACTCTGGCTCTTTCCTCCCATTTTCAGAGGCCCCAGTCCCATGGCATTGCTGCCCTCTCTGCCCCTTTACTCATCTGTCCCGGAAGAGGACGTGGATTTAGGGAAGACTGTTTACAAAGGGGGACACAATAATTCCTCCCTCTCCAGGTCCTTGATAATGTGACTCAGCCTCTTCTCCTGCCAGGAAGCAGAATTAATTTCCCCACCCTTCCCCTTCAATCTGGGATGACCGTATGATTTCCTTTCACCAACAGAATGCAGGGCAAGTGTTAGGTTGTGGCATCTGAACTGCTCTGCCTCCAGCAGCATTGCAGCTTCTGCACTAGTCCCAGGACCTCTAATGCTGCCGCTGCAAGAAGAAACCCAATCTAGACTTTCCAACAATGAGACAACACATGAGAGAAAGCCTCAACCAACAGCCAAAACCAACCATCAGCTGTGTAAAAGAGCTCACCTGCAGAACTCATCTGCAGATGACTGCAGCTATGTGTGTGACCCAGACAAAACCAGCAGAAAGACCTCCCACTGGCTCCAATGCAAACTGATGACCCACATCATGTAATTTTTTATTGAGATACAATGTCCTACACATGCAGTGTGTTGATTTGGTTTATTTACATATTACAGTATGTTTAGCACCATTGCTTAAGCTACCATCCTTATCATGACATACAATTATCATTTAATTTTTTGTCATGGGAATATTTAAGATGGAATCTCTTAGCAATGAAATATGTAAACTGTACAGGTGACTGCAATCATCATGCTGTGCATTAAACTGTCCGGAACTTACTCACCTTCTAGTTGCAAGTCTTTACAACATCTCCCCCATTCACCCAACCCCCTAGCTCCTGGTAACCACCATTCTATTCTCTTTCTACAATTTCTGCTTTTGTAGATTACAATATGAGTGATACCATACAATATTTGTCTTTCTCTGTCTGTGTTATTTCACTTAACATAGTGCTCTTAAGTCCATCCTTGTTGTGGTAAATGGCAGAATATCTCTCTTCTGATAGAATATTTTATATATGTGTATATATTTGGCTGAAATCAAGGTCAAAACCAAACATTGCCATGAGAGAAAGAATGAACAATCAATAATAAATCTGAAAAATAATTTTAAAATTCAGAATTATTAAAATAATTTTAATAGTCACAAATTAAAAGTTGACTAGTGAAATTGCAATGGATTAAAAATTTTTTTTCTAACAATGTATTCCATCCCCTTTCTCTTTACATTCTTTATTATGTCAAAATGGAAAGTAGTTTATCTGGATTTTGAATTCATTCCCTCTCATGACATTTTAAGGAAGCAAAAATGATATATTTATTTTTTTAATTGGACAATAATTGGTTTACAATATTTTGTTACCATACACCAGCATGAATCAACCACAGGTAGATATATGTCCCCTCCCTCTTGAGCCTTCCTCCCACCTCCTACCCTGTCCCACCCCTCTAGGTTGCCACAGAGCACCAGATTTGAGCTCCCTACATCATACAGCAAATTCCCGCTGGCTATTTTACGTATGGTAATGTACATGTTTCAGTGTTACTCTTTCCATTTGCCCTTCCCTCGCTTTCTCTCACTGTGTCCACAAGTCAGTTCTCTATGTCTACGTCTCCGTTGCTTCCCTGAAGACAGGTTCATCAGTACCATCTTTCTAGATTCCATATGTATGTGTTAATATTTGATGTTTATCTTTCTCTTTCTTACTTCACACTGTGTAATAGGCTCTAGGTTCATCCACCTCATCAGAACTGACTCAAATGTGTTCCTTTTTTATGACTAAGAAACATTCCGTTGTATATTTGTACCACAGCTTCTTTTTCCGTTCATCTGTCGATGGATATCTAGGTTGCTTCCATGTCCTACCTATTGTAAATAGTGCTACAGTGAACATTGGGATACATGTGTCTTTTCAATTATGGTTTCCTCAGGGTATATGCCCAGTAGTGGGATTGTTGGGTCATATGGGTAGTTTTATTCCTAGTTTAAAAAATGGTAGTTGAATTCATCCTCACAAGGTGTAAAAATTCTCAAATAGGACTTTTATTGAAAACACATGGGACCTTTTGGATTTGACCTTGACATTTTTCTGTTACTCATTTTTATGTGAATTTAGTTTTCCTATCAGAATATTTTGTTCTAGCAACTCCTGTTGTTTCTTGTAGTGTTAAGTATATTTTTTAATGTAAAAAATATTTTTTCTGAGTTTTTCTTCCTCTGTTTTGTCTGCCTTACTTTTATATGGACCTTCTCTTTACTTCATCTTTTTGTTCCTTCCTGGTCAACTTTGATTCAGCTCCGACCGTTTTACCAGAGTGTAGGGCCCTGTGGAAGGTGGGCGGGGCATGCTCTAAGCCCATTAACCCGGCTTACTGCAAGCCCTTGCTAAGCAAGGGGTAGACCTCTCTCATTCCTGCTGTTGCTCTCACTAGCCCACCACCTCCTGAGTATCTGGCAGCCAATTTTGGTGTCTCCTATTCCCGTATACAGGTTTCTCAGGAGACAGGTAAAGTGTTCTGATATTCCCATCACTTTAAAAATTTTCCACGGTTTGTTGTGATCCACACAAAGGCTTTAATGTAGTCAATGAAGTAGAATTAGATGTTTTTCTACAATTCCGTTGCTTTCTCCATGATCCAATGAATGTTGGCAATTTGATCTCTGGTTCCTCTGCCTTTTCACCCAGCTTGTACATTTGAAAGTTATTGGTTCATGTATTGCTGAAGCCTAGCTTGAAGGATTTTGAGCATCTTGGCTACAAAGTGAAATGAGTGCAATTGTACAGCAGTTTGAACATTC
Source organism: Budorcas taxicolor (assembly GCF_023091745.1). Classification (NCBI taxonomy): domain Eukaryota; kingdom Metazoa; phylum Chordata; class Mammalia; order Artiodactyla; family Bovidae; genus Budorcas; species Budorcas taxicolor. The sequence goes on along the minus strand of NC_068926.1, from coordinate 35,380,946 downwards.
TTTCGCATTGCCCTTCTTTGGCATTGGAATGAAAACTGACCTTTTCCAGTCCTGTGGCCACTGCTGAATTTTCCAAATTTGCTGACATATTGAGTGGAGCACTTTAACAGCATCATCTTTCAGGATTTAAAATAGCTCAGTTGGAATTCCAGCACCTCCACTAGCTTTGTTCATAGTAATGCTTCCTAAGGCTCACTTCACTTCACACTCCAGGAGGTCTGATCACACCATTGTGGTCATCCAGGTCATTAAGATCTTTCTTCTGTATTTCTTCAGTGTATTCTTGCTGCCTCTCTAAATCTCTTCTGCTTCTGTTAGGTCCTTAATGTTTCCATCCTTTATTGTGCCCACGAAATGTTCCCTTGATATCTCCAGTTTTCTTGAAGACATGCAGATGGTGACTTGCAGTCATGAAATTCAAAGACACTTGCTCCTTGGAAGGAAAGCTATGACAAACCTAGACAGTATATTAAAAAGCAGAGACATTACTTTCCCAACAAAAGTCTGTCTAGTCAAAGCTATAGTTTTTCCAGTGATCATGTATGGATGTGAGAGTTGGACTATAAAGAAGGCTGAGTGCCAAAGAATTGATGCTTTTGAACCATGGTGCTAGAGAAGACTCTTGAGAGGCCCTTGGACTGCAAGGAGATCAAGCCAATCAGTCCTAAAGGAAATCAACCCTGAATATTCATTAGGACTGTTGCTGAAGCTGAAGCTCCAATACTTTGGCCAGCTGATGCAAAGAGTTGACTCATTGGAAAAGACTCAGATGATGGAAGAACTGAAGGCGAAAGGGAAAAGGGAAAACAGAGAATAAGATGGTTAGATAGCATCACCGAATCAATGGACATGAATTTGAGCAAACTCTGGGAAATAGCGGACAGAAGAGCCTGACATGCTGCAGTCATGTCGCAAAGAGTCGGACACAACTTAGTAACTGAACAACAATTTTCAGGTTGTCATTTGTCCCCTGGCCTCCCTCTTCTTTCTCTTGAACAATTGCTAATTATGTGCTGATCTTGTGGTTCTTGCTGGTTTGCACTTTGGGATTCACAGTGAATCCCTCATTACCTTGTTTTGTTGTAAGTGTTTTCCACTGATTTTTTAATTTCACAGTTTTCTGTATACTAGGATTTGGGAAGATCCAAAAGCTTGCTACTCCTACAACTGTCATCTTCCCAGAATTTAATGATAAGAATTAACACAAGTTCAATCTCGACTGCTTACCCGTAATTTAAAAAGGACTATCCAAATATTCATTCAGATCAGTTATAAACCCAAGTGCTATCTCTTGTTCACATCTCTTGTTTACGTTACTGTCAGTGTTACACTGATCATCTATGATGGTCCCCTGTGACTATATCACACCATCTTTGATCACCCACGGGTTCTAGAATGTGAGAAATGCTGTGAAAGTAACATCTGTGTGGATCTTTCAGCAAAATACCAGGGCCAAGATCAAACTTGGGTGTATCTTTATTACATCGGTGACATATGTGTGATCTTGCTGTCCTGCCTCTGGGTGGGTGAATCAGATTCTTCACTGTTGGAAGCCCTGCATAGAAAGAAACCATGTCCTTCACTGTTGGAAGACTGCATAGATAGAAATCACGTCCTCCAGCCTGGTCCTTACTAATTAAAAATTTTAGATTTTACCTCAACTGCCAGCTTACTCCTTTATTACCTTGGAATGTGATCAGGAAGAATTTTTCTCAGTTTAAAAAATAAACTGAATAAAATATTGGAAATCACCTTAACACCTGGAGATTAAGGTATCTGGCAGGGCCAAGGAGGGTAACTTTAACTTTTGGTGGCTCTTACTAAGTGGAAAAGACACTTGAGAGTCCCTTGGACTGCAAGGAGATCCAACCAATCCATTCTGAAGGAGATCAGCCCTAAGACTTCTTTGGAAGGAATGATGCTAAAGCTGAAACTCCAGTACTTTGGCCACCTCATGCGAAGAGTTGACTCATTGGAAAAGACTGTGATGCTGGGAGGGACTGGGGGCAGGAGGAGAAGGGGACAACAGGATGAGATGGCTGGATGGCATCACTGACTTGATGGACGTGAATCTGAGTGAACTCTGGGAGTTGGTGATGGACAGGGAGGCCTGACATGCTGCAATTCATGGGGTCACAAAGAGTCAGACACAATTGAGTGACTGAACTGAACTGAACTGAACTAAGTGTTATGGTTCAATTGTGTCCCCTCAAACTAGATATATAAAGCTGTCAGGAAGCAACACTTAGAACTGGACATGGAATAATAGACTGGTTCCAAATAGGGAAAGGGGTATGTCAAGGCTGTATATTGTCACCCTGCTTATTTAACTTATATGCACCATGAGAAATGCTGGGCTGGATGAAGCACAAGCTGGAATCAAGATTGCTGAGAGAAACATCAATAACCTCAGATACGCAGATGACACCACACTTACGGCAGAAAGCAAAGAAGAACTAAGGAGCCTCTTGATGAAAGTGAAAGAGGAGAGTGAAAAAGTTGGCTTAAAACTCAACATTCAGAAAACTAAGATCATGGCATCTGGTCCCATCATTTCATGGGAAATAGATGGGGAAACAGTGACAAACTTTATTTTTGGAGCTCCAAAATCACTGTAGATGATGACTGCAGCCATGAAAGTAAAAGACACTTGCTCCTTGGAAGAAAAGTTATGACCAACCTAGAGAGCATATTAAAAAGTAGAGACATTACTTTGCCAACAAAGGTCCATCTAGTCAAAGCTATGGTTTTTCCAGTAGTCATGTATGGATGTGAGAGTTGGACTATAAAGAAAACAACACCAAAGAATTGATGCTTTTGAACTGTGGTGTTGGAGAAGACTCTTGAGAGTCCCTTGGACTGCAAGGAGATCCTAAATCTAAGGTCAAGGGATGGGAAAATATACTCTACTCCCTTAGAAGGAAGAATTGTAAGGTCTGTGGCAAAAGATATGGGCACAGGAAGGCATAGTGAATGAGAAGCACTGATACAAGCTGCCACAATGCTCACTGGTCCAACAAACTTAAATTAGATATAGATACTGCTCCTTCAGTCCTAAAGGAAATCAGTCCTGAATATTCATTGGAAGGACGGATGCTGAGGCTGAAACTCCAATACTTTGGCCACCTGATGTGAAGAGTTGACTCATTTGAAAAGACCCTGATGGTGGGAAAGATTGAAGGCAGGAGGAGAAAGTGATGACAAAGGATGAGATGGTTGGATTGCATCACTGACTCAATGGACATGAGTTTGAGTAAACTCTGGGAGTTGTTGATGGACAGGGAGGCCTGGCATGCTGCAGTCCATGGGGTCTCAAAGAGTCGGACATGACTGAGTGACTAAACTGAACTAAAGCCTCTGAACCTCAGAAGGTGAACTTATTTGGAAATAGGGTTGTTGCCAATGTTATTGTTTGGGGGATGAAGTCATACTGGAGTTGGTGGGGACCTACTTCAACGTGACTGGTGTCCTTAGGAGAATATGGCCATGAAGACAGACAGAGAACACCATGTGACGATGAAGGCAGAGACTGGAGTTACATAGCTGCAACATCAAAGACTGCCCACGAACGACCTGAAGCTAGGAAGAAGTCAAATTACAACAGTCTGTTGCTTGCAACAGAGAACATAAATGAGTTTGAGGACAATGCTGCAGAAACATCAACTTAGAAAAATCTTCTGCCGACCAAGAAAAATTCTCCACCAAGTAGAGGAAAAAGAAAACAGTTTTATTATTGTGTAACATTAAACCAGAATGTGATGTGTATCACGGGCAGTCCACTGCGAGACTATAAAAATAGAAAGAAATCTCACCCTTTTACATAGCCAGGCAGAGAACAACCCATTCTATACATGTTCTCAAGGTAAACCGTAAGTAGCCCCCAGAAAAGAAAACTTGGCACCATTTATCATGCAGAGATCATCCAAATGCATCTGGTAATAGAGGTGACCATCCGTATTAGCTAATTGGTTTTAATCAAAGGAAAAACGAAGTTCTCATTATCTTTATGTAATGAGGTCATTTTGTAATTTGGAGGAAGGTGCCCACTGAAGTTAGGCTCCTACCTGAAACTGGGAGACAATTCTTTCTTGATGATTACATTTCAAAGAAATGGCTTCCCAAGTGCTTGAGGAAACATTCTGCTTTCAAGTAAATTGTAATTGTTAGATGTCAATGAAGCAACATTAATTCTTCCTTTCATGCTCTGGTTCCTATTAGAATGCCTTAGTAAATCAACTCTCCAGTCCGGCTTCTCAGGCTCTTCCAGTGGATTGCCTTGGACACTGATTCCTAGCAGTTAAGAAAATACTGAGAAAATTGACTAATATACATCAACATGTCCACACCTTTATTTTGTGAAGTGTTTCCTTAAATAAAAAATGTCAAGGTTTTTGCAGAGACTGTTCATGGTGCCCCTCCTCATCCTCCATAGAAGCAGAATTTTTTAATTTCTCTTTGGATGCCCTGGGTCTTCCATTGCTGCACAGGCTTTTCTCTACGCAGCGAGTGTGAGTTCCTCTCCGTTGCAGTGTGCTGGCTTCTCACTGCAGTGGCTTCTTTTGTTGCGGAGCATGGGCCCTGGGGTGTGTGGGCTCAGTAGCGGTGGCATGTGGGCCTTGTTGCCCCATGGCATGTGGGATCTTCCCAGACCATGGATCAAACCCACGTTCTCTGCATTGGCAGGCAGATTCTCATCCACTGTGCCACCAGGAAAGTCCCCAAAGTAGAATTTTTAACCAGGCTCATGGTTCGCTGCATAGAATAAAACCTACATTTTTAGCCCTCTTTTTCAAGTAGATGTCATCATGGAATTAAGTTCTGATCAATAAGGTGTAATCTATAATCACTTTGAAACCTCCAGGAAGTGTCCTTGAAGGGAAAGGGGCTTCTCTTCTCTTTTCCATTTCCTCCTTCCTGCCAGACAGAATATGGATGTATAAGTTGGAGCTGGAGGGGCCATGTGGGACCATGAGGCGGTCTTAACAATGGAAGCCTGACACCCTAAAGAGCTGAAGCAGCTCTGGAGTATCTATCTCTGGAATTTTACACTTAAGAAAGAAACCAACTTTAAGATGTTACGATGATGATAATTTATATTTTTTTCTGTCACTCTTAGTTGAGTTTAATCTTAACTGACATCATAGTCAAATATATTAGGAAAATTCTGCTTATATTTTCTCCTGCATTACTAGGAGATATTGTCATTGTTGTTGTTTGTTGTTCAGTCACTCAGTCACGTCTGACTTTTTGCGACCCCATGACTGCAGCACAGCAGGCTTCCCTGTCCATCACTGTCTCTCCCTGAGTCGGCTCAAACTCATGCCCATTGAGTCAGTGATGCCATCCAACCATATCCTCTGTCATCCCTTCCTCCTCCTGCCTCCAATCTTTCCCAACATCAGGGTCTTTTCCAATAAGTCAGTTTTCACATCAGGTGGCCAAAGTACTGGAGTTTCAGCTTCAGCATCAGTCCTTCCAATGAATATTCAGGACTGATTTCTTTTAGGATTGACTGGTTTGATCTCCTTTCAGTCCAAGGGACTCTCAAGAGTCTTCTCTAACACCACAGTTCAAAAGCATCAACTCTTTGGTGCCCAGCTTTCTTTATAGTCCAGCTCTCACATCCATATATGACTACTGGAAAAACCATAGCTTTGACTAGATGGATTTCCTTGGCAAAGTAATGTCTCTGCTTTTTAATATGTTATCTAGGTTGGTCATAGCTTTTCTTCCAAAAAGCAAGCGTATTTAATTTCATGGCTGCAGTTACCATCTGCAGTGATTTTGGAGCCCAAGAAAATAAAGTCTGTCACTATTTCCATTCCCAAGTGATGGGACCAGATGCCCTGATCTTAGTTTTCTGAATGTTGAGTTTTAAGCCAGCTTTTTCACTTTCCTCTTTCAACGTCTTCAAGAGGTTTAGTTCCTCTTTGCTTTCTGTCATTAGGGTGGTGTCGTCTGCATGTCTGAGGTTATTGATATTTCTCCTGGCAATCTTGATTCCAGCTTGTGCTTCATCCAGCCTGGCATTTCACATGATGTACTCTGCATATCAGTTAAATAAGCAGGATGACAATGTACAGCCTTGACCTACTCCTTTCCAAATTTTGAACCAATCCATTGTTCTATGCCCAATTCTAACTGTTGGTTCTCGGCCTGCATACAGGTTTCTCAGAAGGCAGGTAAGATGGTCTGGTATTCCCATCCTTTTAAGAATTTTCCACAATTTGTTGGGATCCACATAGTCAAAGGCTTTAGCATAGTCAGTGAAGCACAAGTAGATGTTCTTCTGGAATTCTCTTGCTTTTTCTGTAATCCAACAGGTGTTGGTCTCTGTTTCCTCTGCCTTTTCTAAATCCAGCTTGCACATCTGGAAGTTCTCCGTTCATGTACTGTTGAAGACTAGCTTGAGCATTACTTTGCTAGCATGTGAAATGAGTACAGTTGTGCAGTAGTTTGAATATTCCTTGTCATTGCCCTTCTTTGGGATTGGCATATAAAGACTTTTAGAAGACATGCAGCAAAATGATATTTTGAATTTTGTTTAATCCTCTCTTCCCCAGTGTTTTTTTATTAACGCACTGCAAGGAGAGTTGATTTCCATCTTATTATTACACAGTGGAGGCCCCTGAATAGAAATATAGTAGACTTTCATAGCAATAAGACTTTACTAGTTTTGCTGCCATTTTAACAGCTAAGGTCTCCATATCCATCATCCATATTCTGATGAAGACATAACTCAGTACTTTGTTCAGGGTGCTCTTTCAGGTGCACATTATGCCACCTGAACCCTAGGAGCAAAGAGTGGGAGGGTAATGCTTCTACAGCCTGAATTAAGTCATTGCTTAAATGATTAAGGCATCAACAGACATTTTAGACATCTATCTACTGAATTCTGCTAACTCTGATGTCAAGAGCTTGTATTGAGCTTATATGCATGTGTTTCTATAAAAGGTGGTCTCACTGTCTAAAATCTGTTTTTGGATCAAAAGGAATTAATGGACGACTTTATCATCAGCTGCAGCTGTAAGTCAGTCTGGTAACATGTCATCTAAGAGATACTCAAATTACAGTGTTGAGACTTAACCTCAGTTCTTCAGTAAATATAGCTTTTGCCAGACCAATAATGCATTTTATTTGAGGAATTTTAACATCTGGTGTTATAGAGAAGAATGTCTTTAAATAGTTCCACCAAGTGCAGTGAAGTGATAGTTGCTTGGTTGTGTCTAACTCTTTGTGATCCCATGGACCATACAGTCCATGGAATTCTCCAGGCCAGAATACTGGAGTGGGTAGCCATTCCCTTCTCCAAGGGATCTTCTCAACCCAGGGATTGAACCCGGATCTCCTACATTTTAGGTGGGTCTTTACCAGCTGAGCCACGTGGGAAGCCCAAGAATACCGCAGGATAGGTAGCCTATCCCTTCTCCAAGGGATGTTCCCGACTGGAATCTGCTGCATTGCAGGCAGATTCTTTACCAGCTGAGCTACCCGGGAAGCTCAATAGATCCACAAGCTCATCAATATAACTGTTAAACTAATGTGACGGTTCCTTGAGGGCCATGACTAATTTTTCTCTTTGGCCCATTCATGACAAGCATGAGGCACAAAACAGAACTCGGTTATCACTAAGTGGGATGTAGGGGAAGCACCTGGGTTATCTTAACAAGCACAAAGGCAGTTTTGTTACAAGCTCTATTTCAACAGTCTGTTTCAACAGTGCCTCTTTTCTCTTCATGAAATGGTTACGATATTTTCTTTTAACACCGTACAGTTACGATATTTTCTTTTAACACCGTACAGAGTCTGTTTTGGTTCTTCAATACTTGAGCCAGTCTGGATGCACATTGACAGGAGAGGCAGGAGCATTTTGAATTACTCTGATGTCCACATATTCTGTATCTAATTAATGTAAATATTATACTGATGTTTTTAAAGCTGTTAAGACCAGAGGTGCATTCAGAGTGCTCTGCCCTATAGTCTGTCTGACCCTCATACCCGGGATGGTCCTGAGGAATCACAGTTTGCCTTCCTACATTTTTCTGTAAGGATAACATTATTTTCTGTCACAGAAAAGTTTGTTTGACTTTACAGGATGGGTGAACTTTGGGCATTACCTCTCTTGGAAATAGTGTTATATGTTTAAAAAGGTGTTTTTAAATAGTTTTTATGTTTAAAAAGATTTTTTTTCTTTCTTTGAAAAAATATTTATTTATCTGTGCCAAGTGTTAGTTACAGCATGAGGGCTCCTTATTTGTGGCATGCAAACTCTCAGTTGCAGTATGTGGGCTCTAGTTCCCTGACCAGGGATTGAGTCCAGGCCTCCTACACTGGGAACACAGGGTCCCAGCCACTGGACCACCAGGGAAATTTCCTAAGTTTAAGTTCTGACTCGCCAAACAAACAAACATAATCTCAAGGAACTTCAATTTTTCTTGGTTAATTTCATTAGAGAAGGATGCTGACTTTAATTCTTCCTTATTGAAGGAAAGGCTGCTTAGGGTGGGTTCTGCAGTAATTGTTAGAAATATCATTGAAGGTAGTCTATGGGGTTGCTAAGAGTCAGACACGACCGAGCGACTTCACTTTCACTCTTCACTTTCATGCATTGGAGAAGGACATGGCAACCCATTCCAGTGTTCTTGCCTGGAGAATCCCAGGGACAGAGGAGCCTGGTGGGCTGCCGTCTATGGGGTCACACAGAGTCGGACACGACTGAGCGACTTAGCAGCAGCAGCAGTAAGACCTTTATTGGGCTTGGAGAACTATATGAAAACACTCTCAGGTAGTTTCTGGAAATTAAATAGAAGATAATCTTGCCTAAACTATACCTGCATTGGAAGTGATTATACCATTGGACTTAGGGTATATTTCTATGGGTCATTCCCTGTGAAAATTCAAACTAGTTCAAAGTTAAAGGGCTTTCTCCTCTTGCCCCATTTAATCCATGTTTCAACTTCCTTGTTATAGTCTCAAGAGTATTTAATGGTTCTGAAACAATCATTTTCAAACCTGAGTGTGCATGAGGCTCATCTTTTATTTTTTAAGATTTATTTATTCCTTTTTGGCTGTGCCAGGTCTTTGTTGCTGCAGGTGGGCTTTCCCCAGTTACAGTGAGCAGGGGCTCCTCTCTAGTAGCAGTGCTTGGGTTTCTCATTGCCATGGCTTCTCTTGCTGCTGTGCGTAGCTTTGTAAGTTACAGCGCATGGGCTAAGTAGCTGTGGCACAGAGGCTTAGTTGTCCCGAGGCACGTGGGATCTTCCCGACCCAGGGATCAAATCTGTGCCTGCTGCATTGGCAGGCAGATTCTTTATACCAGTGAGCCACTTGTACCGAGCTATCACATAGCTCCAAGACTAGTCTCAGACCGCTGTAGAACTAGACGACCCAGAAAGGTATATCAGACAGGACACCCAGCTATGTTGTTTTCCTAATTGAATGTCTTTACATTTCTTCCTGACAATCAAAGACCTAAATTTCCTTACCAGTAAAATGAGAGATTTGGACAAGCTACTTTTCAGACCCTTCAGTTCCAACATCCCATTACTCTGATTCCTTGGCCATTATCTGTATGTGTGAGTAAAATTCATGGAATTATTTTGCTGGTATGTTAGAACTATCATAGTCATGTGTATTAGTTAAAATCAGCCATAGCTATGAGTGCATCCTCATGTAATCTCTATCTAATAATGAAATCAAACACGAATTCTGCCTCTCTTCCAGTTACTTTTAAGGTCTCTGTGTGTGTATATACTTGTAAATGAAAGTAGAGCATGAGCATAGTTGGTCTCCATATTTTAGTTCACTGACTTCACCAAATGCTCTATAGAACACCTTAGTAACATTGTCAGTACAAGTCAAGACAACATTGTGCAGATTTCACAGGGACTTTAAGAAGCGATGAACCAAGATTTCTCTAATTCTTGTATGGGGAGGGAGGTGGGAGGGGGGTTCAGGATTGGGAACACGTGTACACCTGTGGCAGATTCATGTTGATGTATGGCAAAACCAATACAATATTGTAAAGTAATTAGCCTCCAATTAAAATAAATAAGTTTAAATTTAAAAAAGAAAAAAGAAAAAAAAATAAATTTTTCTTTTCTCCTGTGTTAGACTAAGCTCTAAACTTTGAAGCACTGGAGAAGAGGGACAGAGCTTCTTTAGCTTTGTAATTTAACAGATGTTTTTTGAATGAATAATTAAGCTACGTTTCCTTTCTCTAAACATAAAACCCAAATATCCTAAAAAGCTGTCAACCTACTAAGTTTTTCTAAAAGCTACCGTATTTGAGGGTATAAAATCATGAGTAATGATTATGATTATGTACAGCTGATATTTTTTGAGGGTAAATATTCTGCTTTGTAGATGTTATCAGGTAAAACCCCATTCAGTCTAGAAATCAGCATGAAAACTTTTTTATTCAAATTTGTTTACTTTCATTTGAATGGTCTCATTTGAACTAAAGCAATAATCCTGATGGTAAGACATAAAAACAATCACATTTCTTTGTTTTAGTCTTTCTTTTCTTTCATCCTAGTCATTTCTGTAGAAACAGAGACCAAAATGACTGGATAGCATTATGGAGAGTAAGAATTTCTGGTAAGAAAACACCTACACAAATGTGCTGCAGGAAGTAGAAGTCCATACCTGTTACCCTTGTAATTTATGAGTTGATGAGTCATATAAGAACATAGGACTACTGCTACTGAATGTTGAAAATTTATGTCCCAAATATATTTTTCTGCACCAATAACAAAACATGGATTCAAGGGGCAAAAACATTAAAGGCATAGATTTTATATACATATACATTTATATTTGTCTATACAGATGTATGGGCTTTCCTGGTGGCTCAGAGGTTAAAGCGTCTGCCTGGAATGCGGGAGACCTGGGTTCAATCCCTGGGTCGGGAAGGTCCCCTGGAGAAGGAAATGGCAACCCACTCCAGTACTCTTGCCTGGAGAATCCCATGGAGGGAGGAGCCTGGTAGGCTGCAATCCATGGGGTCGCGAAGAGTTGGACACGACTGAGTGACTTTTCTCACTTGCTCACTCATACAGATGTACTGGGGCTACCCTGATGGCTCAGCAATAAAGAATCCACCTGCCAATGTAAGAGATGCAGGTTCGATTCCTGAGTTGGGAATATCCCCTGGAGGAGGAAATGGCAGCCCACTCCAGTATTCTTTTCTGGGAAGTCCCATAGACAGAGGAGCCTGACAGGCTACAGTCCATGTATACAGAAGAGTCAGGCAGGACTGAGCAATTGAGCACTCACTTAAACAGATATACACATGCGCAGAGGTGGTTGCAAGTGTTGCTGCTGCTGCTGCTAAGTTGCTTCAGTCATGTCCGACTCTGTGCAGCCCCATAGACAGAAGCCCACTAGGCTCCTCTGTCCCTGGGATTCTCCAGGTAAGAACACTGGAGTGGGTTGCCATTTCCTTCTCCAATGCATGAAAGTGAAAAGTGAAAGTGAAGTCGCTCAGTCGTGTCCGACTCCTATCGACCCCATGGACTGCAGCCTACCAGGCTCCTCTGTCCATGGGATTTTCCAGGCAAGCGTACTGGAGTGGGTTGCCATTGCCTTCTCCGGGTTGCAAGTGTTAGGTAGTTAGAATAGGAAACAGGAGTGCAAAATGGTGGTGGCTAAAAGACAAGGAAGGGAAAAGCCCAGAAAATAGAACAAAGGAAGGTCAAAGGAAGATCCGAGGACCAGAGTGAGGACCTCAGGTAGAACAAACCGCACTCCTGGCTAGCCCAGTTTACATAGGGCAGGCCCAGGGGGAGGAAAAAACATATGAAAAGACTAGGCTCCCCAAGGGCTGGGGCTCTCTCTCCCCCATGCGCGTGCTCTCTGTCTCTCTGTCTCTCTGTCTCTCTCTCTCTCTCTCACTGTGTCTTTCTCTCTCTCTTCTCTTCACGTCTTTGGGTCGGCATGCCCCCAAGCCTCAAGGATGTATTTTCCTGCTATTTTCTAAATAAAATAGAGCTGTAACACGGAACTGTAACACTGATCTAAGAGCTATAACACGGTCTGTCCAAGACCTGAGAGCTATAACACGGTCTATCCGAGAGATTTGACACGCTGAGGGCTCTAACGTCCGTTGTTTCAAATTTTTGTTGAGACAAGACAGAACCGGGGAGAATACACTCGCCTGGCACAAGTAAGGTGTGGGAGGTGGACATGGAGGATGAGATGATGAGAAATGATAATGTTAATGAACACCTTTTATGTATGAGCCAAATGACATTCATTCATTAGTTTTATTATCACAATAAATGGTTTCTAGTAGCACCATTTTGCAGATGAAGAAAATGAGACTCAATAAAAGGTAGAGCCCAGTTTTGAAACAAGTTTTACCTGATTCCAAAGCTAATAAGACATATGACAAGACTTTTCCTGTTGTCCCTGGACTGCAATGGGGGTTCTAGCCAAAAGTCCATATTCAGTGAGTATGTCCATGTTTTAAAATCAGAATGCTGCCTGGAGCCAACCATGTTCTGCCAGAGCTTCAGGTAGCAGAATTGCTCCCACCACATAACTGATGCACCTTCCACCTCTGCTCCCCTCCCCACAACCCTCTTCTCTGGCAACTAAGAGGACTGAGAGGGAGGAAAGTGTGATTTTTTCCTCTCCTCAGAGCTAATGGAAAGGGAAAGGGCAGGGGGAGAATTTTTTCTAAAGGTTGAGGGCCTGCAGGAAGAGAGAACCAACATTTTTATTCCTATAATGGAATTTAGTTCAAAAGTTGACATGTTGGCCAGCATGTGATCTGAATAGGAGCAAAGAGATCTGGGGAGAGAGGGTATAGTGACATCCAAGGACCACTCTACCTGTGACCTGTCCGTTTCCATTGGAGGATGGATCCTGTGTGACTGCTGACCTCACAGTTTGTGAAACGTGAAAACCGAGGTTATGGTTTGGGGTAGTGTCAGCAGTGTGTGCACAGGTGTGTTCTAGAGAGCAGGATGATGGCAAAGAGGCACATACATTGGAAGTAAATGCCACAACTAAGGGTCACCGAGAATAGATGGCTAGACCCAGCCAGGGCCTAAGCGAGTTGCACCAGAATAAGCTCCCTCCCCATCACGTCTACAAGAGAGGTTGGGGCCTCCTCATCAGTTATGTAGACACTGAACAGAAGTGTAGTCATAATCAGTTAAGAAGAAGTCTGCAGCTCTGCCCCTCCCTCTGACCCCTACTTGAAACACAGCTAGAAGAGGGAGGAGGAGATGGATACAGGTGGAGCCATGGTCCCTTCAGGCAGATCTAGCCTAAGCTGGAGGAAGGGGATGAACTTTGAATCAGGTTTGAGAAAAGGATTAAATCTGAAAATGCCAGAATTAGACTGTGCTAATAATAAAAATCGGTTGAAATTTGTAAAACTAAAATGTGCTGAAGTGTTATTAAAGAAGCCAGTACTAGAGGGAAAGATTCAGGAGATGGGGTCATTTAGCACAAGTGCCAGGAGAGTTATAGGAAAATAGAAAACTTTTGTATTTATATGCTCTTCCGAACAAAAGTTCAGCATCATCACCAAACCATTTTTTTCCTCTTAAGTGATCCTGGTAAAAGTAGTGAGACAGAGGCATATCTGTAGCGCCTCAGGGCCCTTCTTGAGACATCCCCAAAGAGCTGAGGCTCCTCAAAGCTGCTAAGAAAGTGTAGCTATTTCTCTTAGGTACTTACCTCTTAGGTGTTCCTGCCTCTGTTGAACATCCACCTCCCATTAATCTGACTTGTTGAGAAAGTTCCTGGCTGCCTCTCTTTATATCACAGATCTGAGATGGAGACTGAAGCCCCCAGCTCCTCTGCAGGACCAGTAGATCAAATGCTTTAAAATACTCTCAGATTCAGGGAGTCTTGAATCTTTAAATGGCAGGTTTAGGTATTGTGTCTTTGGAAGACATGCAGCTCAAAAATTTGCCCTGCTCTCCCGTCCCTGATCCCAAGCCCCCATGTATTCACAGAGATACTTGAGTTTTTAAGGAGCAGTCAGTTCAATCTCTCAGTCGTGTCCGACTCTTTGCGACCCCATGGATTGCAGCACACCAGGCCTCCCTGTCCATCACCAACTCCAGGAGTCTACTCAAACTCGTCCATTGAGTCAGTGATGGCAACCAACCATCTCATCCTCTGTTGTCCCCTTCTTCTCCTGCCTTCAATCTTTCCCAGGATCAAGGTCTTTTCAAATGAACTGGTTCTTCACATCAGGTGACCAAAGTATTGGAGTTTCAGATTCAGCATTTGTCCTTCCAATGAATATTCAGGACTGATTTCCTTTAGGACTGAAGGAGCAGTATCTATATCTAATTTAAGTTTGTTGGATCAGTGACCATTGTGGTAGCTTGTATCACTGCTTCTCATTCACTATGCCTTCCTGTGCCCGTATCTTTTGCCACAGACCTTACAATTCTTCCCTCTAAGGGAGCAGAGTATATTTTCCCATCCCTTGACCTTAGATTTAGTCATGTTATTTGCCTTGAACAATGGAATGACAGGGAAATGAGCCCAAGCTTAAGAGGCATTGAATATTGGCTCTCACAGACACGTGAGTCATGTAGTTTTTAAGCCACTGAATTTTGTGATGGGGTTTATAATGCACTAAAAAATCACAACAAACTAGAAAATTCTTTAAAGAGATGGGAATACCAGACCACCTGACCTGCCTCCTGAGAAATCTGTATGCAGGTCAAGAAGCAACAGTTAGAAGTGGACATGGAGCAACAGACTGGCTCCAAATTGGTAAAGGAGTATGTCAAGGCTGTATATTGTCCCCCTGCTTATTTAACTTCTATGCAGAGTACATCATGAGAAACGCTGGGCTGGATGAAGCACAAGCTGAAATCAAGATTGCCAGGAGAAATATCAATAATGTCAGATAAGCAGATGACACCACCCTTATGGCAGAAAGCGAGGAAGAACTAAAAAGCCTCTTGATGAAAGTGAAAGAGTGAAAAAGCTGGCTTAAAGCTCAACATTCAGAAAACTAAGATCATGGCATCCGGCCCCATCACTTCATGGCAAATAGATGGGGAAACAGTGAAAACAGTGAAAGACTTTATTTTGGGGGGCTCCAAATTCACTGCAGATGGTGACTGCAGCCATGAAATTAAAAGACACTTGCTCCGTGGAAAAAAAGTTATGACCAACCTAGACAGCATATTAAAAAGAAGAGACATTGCCAACAAAGGTCTATCTAGTTAAAGCTATGGTTTTTCCAGTAGTCATGTATGGATATGAGAGATAAAGAAAACTGAATGCTGAAGAATTGATGCTTTTGAACTGTGGTGTTGCAGAAGACTCTTGAGAGTCCCTTGGACTGTAAGGAGATCCAACCAGTCCATTCTAAAGGAAATCAGTCCTGAATATTCATTGGAAGGACTGATGCTGAAGCTGAAACTCCAATACTTTGGCCACCTGATGCAAATAACTGACTCATTTGAAAAGACCCTGATTCTGGGAAAGATTGAAGGTGGGAGGAGAAGGGGACAACAGAGGATAAGATGGTTGGATGGCATCACCAACTCAATGGACATGAGTTTGAGTAAACTCCAGGAGTTGGTGATGACCAGGGAAGCCTAGCACGTTGCAGTCCGTGGGGTCACAAAGAGTCGGACACGACTGAGCGACTGAACTGAACTGAACTGAACTGAACTGAAAAAACAAACTGATACTATTATTTTTCTAGTACAGTGAAGAAATGTGGTAGAATTTAAACAAGGTCACTGTATTGAAAGACGATGAAGACTCCTCCCTCCAACATACACACACACACACACAACTGCACACACACACTGCTTCTCTGCCCTGTCTCCTGCCACAGGACTCTTTGAGCTCATGGATTTGGAGTTCACTCTGCAGTCTCTCTCTCTTCCTCTCAGATACACTTGAACCTACAGTTCTCTTGTTTCATACTTGCAAAGGCAACAGGAAATGCCACTTTAGTCTTATACCTAAGATGGGGTCTCCATCACAGAGGACCCAAAATCCTATAACAAGGAAATTTTTTTAAATGCTTGTGCAGATCAATAAGTGCTTAATTTCTCTCATTTGGTTTTATCTTTGTTGGAGACATCATCAGTCAGATAGCTAAGGGGATCAGGGGGAGCTGGCATTTAGAAGTCCTAAGACCCAACCCCTTCTGTTCATTATTTCTGTTGCAAAATTCTTCCTGTATTCCAACTTAAGAAACCTGGGCACTCTTGAAAGCATCTTCTTTTTGTGTCTTGAAAGGAAAATGCTTACATTTCACAATAATTCATCTTTTGGAAGAATCACCAGTTCTTTCTTGGAAAAGGAGTAGTTATATTTTGTTAGAAGAGGGACATAAAAATTGATTTTGGGGAAACTAAAAGTGGTAGTTAAAAGCATATGTATATTGCATTTCCTCAAAAATCACATAAAAATACATTAACTTATTCTTAGTTCAGAACTCAGAGATTTAATTGCTCCCGAATCTTAACTTCAACTGATACCAATTTCAGTTCAGTTCAGTTGAGTTGCTCAGTCGTGTCTGACTCTGTGCGACCCCATGAATCACAGCACACCAGGCCTCCCTGTCCATCACCAACTCCCAGAGTTCACCCAAACTCATGCGCATCGAGTTAGTGATGCCATCCAGCCATCTCATCCTCTGTCGTCCCCTTCTCCTCCTGGCCCCAATCCCTCCCAGCATCAGGGTCTTTTCAAGTGAGTCAACTCTTTGCATGAGGTGGCCAAAGTATTGAAGTTTCAGCCTCAGCATCAGTCCTTCCAATGAACACACAGGACTGATCTCCTTTAGGATGGACAAGTTGGATCTCCTTGCAGTCCAAGGGACTCTCAAGAGTCTTCTGCAACACCACAGTTCAAAAGCATCAATTCTTCAGCATTCAACTTTCTTCACAGTCCAGCTCTCACATCCATACATGACCGCTGGAAAAACCATAGCCTTGACTAGATGGACCTTTGTTGGCAAAGTAATATCTCTGCTTTTTAATGTGATTTCTAGGTTGGTCATACCTTTCCTTCCAAGGAGTAAGAGTCTTTTAATTTCATGGCTACAATCACCATCTGCAGTGATTTTGGAGCCCAGAAAAAAAAAGTCTGACATTGTTTCCACTGTTTCCTCATCTATTTCCCATGAAGTGATGGGACCAGATGCCATGATCTTAGTTTTCTGAATGTTGAGTTTTAAGCCAACTTTTCCACTCTCCTCTTTCACTTTCATCAAGAGGCCTTTTAGTTCCTCTTCACTTTCTGCCATAAGGGTGGTGTCATCTGCATATCTGAGGTTACTGATATTTCTCCTGGCAATCTTGATTCCAGCTTGTGCTTCATCCAGCCCAGCGTTTCTCATGATGTACTCTGCATAGAAGTTAAATAAGCAGGGTGACAATATACAACCTTGATGTACTCCTTTTCCTATTTGGAACCAGTCTGTTGTTTCATGTCCACTTCTAACTGTTGCTTCCTGACCTGCATATAGGTTTCTCAAGAGGCAGGTTAGGTGGTCTGGTATTCCCATCTCTTTCAGAATTTTCCACAGTTTGTTGTGATCCATACAGTCAAAGGCTTTGGCATAGTCAATAAAGCAGAAATAGATGTTTTTCTGGAACTCTCTTGGTTTTTCGATGATCCAGTGGATGTTGGCAATTTGATCTCTGGTTCCTCTGCCTTTTCTAAATCCAGCTTGAACATCTGGAAGTTCATGGTTCACGTATTGCTGAAGCCTGGCTTAGAGAATTTTGAGCATTACTTTACTAGCGTGTGAGATGAGTGCAATTGTGCAGTAGTTGAGCATACCAACTTACTCTAGCACAAACTCAAGACATCATTTTCTGAGAGAACTTGGACATTGTTCAATAAGATCAGTGTTTTACCTAACATTAGTCTTTTCTTCAGTTAAAACTTTATGTTTTTCCTCATATCTCTAGGGAACCAAATTATTTACTATAGAATCAGGCCATTCTATTTATTACTAGAATTTCCCTCTTAAATTTATTGAAAGCCATTTTTCTCCATAGTCTCTGTCTCATAAGAACCTCATGAGCTATATGTATGCATATGAAAATATGAGTTTTCATTTTCCCTATCAGTTTTATAACCAGTAAAACATACTATTGATAGTCATATATTTTAACTATAAAAATGTATTAAAGTTTTTTAAAAAACTATGAGAGTTTCTAGTCTTCCTTTAATGTAACTGGTATTTTTAAAAATGAGTTTAAGTCTATGTACCATGTCTTACATATGGTCCAAATATTTGTTAAGGACCTGGTGACACCTCACCTCTAGGTAAGAAGTATCTCGAGCCAAGAGCTTAAAGAGCAAGTGAGGTCACCTTGTGAGTCAACTGAGTACCTCTGAAAAGCACTTTAAAAACCCTCTCAAGAATGCCATCCTTTTACACACTCTTGAGTGGTTTAGGATTAACAGCTCCACTCCTCAAGCTGTGCCCGTGGAAGCTACCACCTCTAGCCAGTCAACTGTACAGGTCCTAGCCTTCTCTGTGGAAGGTAGAGACAGGAGGCTTTGGTGCCATGAGCAGCTGATCTTCCCCTGTGTGGAAGCAGCTCATCTGCTCTGCTGCAGGAGAGCCCAAACATTCTGAGAGAAGCAGGGACAAGCAAGGGAGAGAAAGCTCGGGCTGAATTTGATCCTGGCTCAGTTATACCCCTCAGTTACAGAAGTGACACAATTCTCTTTAAAACACATCAAAATATGTCTCTCTCTGAATTATAGAAAGAGAGGATGTGTCTAGAGCCTAACACTACTTTTGGTCGCTCCATGAGTGCTCGAGGGTCATGAGCCACCAGCTGTCAGGGAGCCAAGGAGGGTGGGCTTCCAGAGTCAGGCAGCCCGTAGAGAGTGGGAACACCAACACGCACTCTCCTGAGATGTCCGTTCTCTGAAGCTTTGGGTGAAACAGGGATGCCATCGTTACCCTAGCACCGCTTAACTTTCCCCTGTCTCTTTTCTTTACAAATTATAGAAAAACTACTATAGTGATAGTGTACAAGTCATAGGAAAATCTCTTTTGCTGTTTAGGGAGCCTGAAATGTATTATAAATATGAAGAAACCACCAACTAAAAAGTATTTCAATATTAAACTGGGACTTTCTTATTGTTATTACCAACAATATTAACAGACAAAAGTAGAACACCCTGCCCTTTTGGGGCTCCAAGGACAAAGAAACATGCATCCAAGGAAGCAAAATGAAACCAAGAAACCATAGATCCAGATGATTTGCCTCATAAGTGTGTGAATGCATATATATACATTTACAAGTGTGTATACACTAGTGGCAACCCACTCCATTATTCTTGCATGGATGGAGGAGCCTGGCAGGTTGCAGTCCATGGGGCTGCAAAGAGTCGGACACTGAGTGATTGAGCACACATACACTAATCAACTATTAGTGTAATAGGGATTTTACTATTACACTATTACCAAATGTAATAGGGATTATGTGCCTACAGCTCCTTTGTAATGTTTGAGCACTTAAGAAGGTGGCTCCTCATGTTGACAGCTTGACTGAGGACAACTTGGGGAGAAATTTTGCCACACTGTTAACAGATTTTTATGTTTTTCATCCATTTATGTAGGAGCTTCCTTCCAGAACTTGTTTCTTAACAAACAATGGCAGAGTTTTACAGAGTATTTTAAAAATTATCATACATTGTGAATAATGAAATATAGTTATCCTTCGGTATCCCTGGGGGATTGGTTCTAGGACACCACCCACCCCAAGCCTTGGATACCAAAACCTGCAAATTCTCAAGTCCCTTGTCTAAAATGGCATTAGTAGCATTTGCATATAACCTATGCACACCCTCTTGTGTACTTTAAATCATCTCTAGATCACTTATAATAGCTAATACAATGTAAAGGCTATGTAAGTATTTCCCACATGAAGCAAATTCAAGTTTCATTTTCTGCAGCTCTCTGGAATTGTTTTTCCCCAATGTTTTCAATACATGTCTGACTGTATCTGTGGATGATACGGAACCCATGAATATGGAGGGCCAACTCTAAAGAAACTTGGTAAATAAGTGCTCAGTCACTTCAGGTGTGTCCAGCTCTTTCTGACCCCATGGGCTGTAGACTGCCAGGCTCTCTGTCCACGGGAATTTCCAGGCAAGAATACTGGAGTAGGTTGCCATTTCCTTCTCCAGATAAATGAGTACTTGGGAAATAATAAATGAGAACTAAGAACACACATCAAAGAGACAATTATGTTGCAATGGTATGCAGAGTTTCATTCTAGATAGATAACTGCCTTAATTCTCTGTTTCTCTTGACCCTAATAAAGGAGCTGATGAATGACTGGATTCTAACGAGTTATTCAGTGATTTTAAAAGAGGTGTCCTCATAATGATCAGACCAGTGTCTCAAATTAATTTCTAACTATAAAAATGATGTTTATTTGCCACATCCTGTATATATTTTATTTTTGTAAATATGTAAATAAAACTCTAAGATCCTTTTTATATAGAAGAGCTCCTAGGGAGTAGGACTTAAGATTGTGGCCATC
Source organism: Budorcas taxicolor (assembly GCF_023091745.1). NCBI lineage: Eukaryota > Metazoa > Chordata > Mammalia > Artiodactyla > Bovidae > Budorcas > Budorcas taxicolor. The sequence goes on along the minus strand of NC_068926.1, from coordinate 35,360,424 downwards.
AAAAGCCAAATAGTCTGATATGCAGAAATATTCAGGTTTGCCTTTGAAGGTGGCAACCTTAAACCCAAGTCTTTTTGTCTGTATTATGTGTATCTCCCAACAGTGTGGCATAGACACGTTCCCTCCTTCTTTCACAAACAGAGGCATTATAGTGATTTCTTGATATTTCATACCAAAGGTAATGGTAGATTATCTTTAAAAAAAAAACTTACTTGAATATGAGAAAAATGCTCTAAAAACTCACAGTCTTTGAGAATAAATAATAAACATCTAGGTCAGGAGAAACTGGAAACTGTTCAGTTGCCCCACATTTAGCCCGGGTCAGAAATCTTTCTTTTACTCAGGTGATGCAGGGAGTCTGCACGGCACTCCTTGGACAGGCGTTTATTGGCTCATCACTTAGAGAGCCACAGATATTATGGGATTATTCATAGCTGGTACATGTATTCATTTTAAAATACTTTTCCAGTTCCTTCTGGTTTAGAGAGAATATCACATTAAGGTGGAAAGAACAAGAAATGGATAGACTGACAGACATGGAAAAAGGGAGCAAGGGACAGTGAAAGGGAAATGGATTCATTATGACACAGACGTAAAATTCCCTAGTTAAGAACAATACAGTATTATAAATATACATGTAAAGGTATGGTTTGGTACTTTTCCATTAATTTTTCAATTGACCTCTTTGACCTCCTAAAGAAGAGTTTCTGACTAAAAGGGGGTTTCCTCACCACTCAGTTCTTTCTTCGGCTGGGTCCTACAGCAAAACAGCGATCCTATATTTGGCCCTTCGGACAGTTGCCATGGAAATGAGAATGGCAAACACTTTCAGCTTTTGGCTTCACTGTGGGATCCAGCATACAACATGATTAAGCTGTCAGAGAACCTCCTGAAGTTAAGTTTTACCTGATAACTAAAAGTTTCCAGAAAAATGGTGACACATACGGGAAGGAAAATAGATTGCTTAACTCACTCTGAAAAATCCCTTTGATTCATAGACTGTCTGCATGATTAAAACATAAGAAAACCATGTCTTTCTCTAATCAGACTCTCCTCAATTCACACATTTGTACCTCAGGGAGCAAGTAAAACCTTCCCATGCTGTGTGAGGAGGAATCACATTAACAAAAGGGAAACAGGTCTCCTGAGTGCTGAAGAAACAAGAAAGCAAGATGCTAAATCAGGGATGAGAAGTGACAGAGTGAATGAGAGGGAGGGAATCCAATGCTGTTCAAACCATTTTTAAAGAAAATTACTTATCTTATTTGTGGGGTGGAGGGATGTGAATGTCAAAGAATACTGGTTTTTCATAGCTGGAATCAGAGATGATTGGGAGCTTGAGGGGCTGCACTACAATGGATTTGAAACTCTCTTTATTCCATTTGTCCCCAGCAGACAAGATCTGGCTTCTCTGGGAAAACACTCTAGCTATCACTTTGAATCCATTGAGAAGTTCTGTTCTACATCATTGCCTCCTAATGAAGCTCGATCAGACAGAGTAAGGTCAGCAGTTTTTATACTGGAATTAAAGAGGACAGACCACTCCATGCAGTACCATGACTACAAACAAAAGAGCTGCTTTGCAGAGGCCAATAGAGAGCTACTTGCAAGAAGACTTTCCAGATATTGGTGGAACAGGAAAAAGAAGTTATAATTTGAAAAAGATGATGTGCTCTACATTCCATTTGGGATTATTTAGTTCTTCTAGTTAGAAATATCCCTTCATCTGTATACTTGCTGGAGAGTGTGTAAATTATTATAACCACTTTGGAGATCAATTTGGAAACATCTAGAGAAGTTGAAGATGCAGAGTTCATATGACCCAACAAGTTTACTACTAGACGACTACTATGGATTGAATTGTGTTTGCCCAAAATTCATATGTTGAAGCCTTAATTCCCATGAGACTGTATCTGGAGGTGGGGTCCTTCAGTTCAGTTCAGTCACTCAGTCGTGTCCAACTCTTTGCGACCCCATGAATTGCAGCACGCCAGGCCTCCCTGTCCATCACCAACTCCCGGAGTTCACTCAGACTCACGTCCATTGAGTCGGTGATGCCATCCAGCCACCTCATCCTCTGTCGTCCCCTTCTCCTCCTGCTCCCAATCCCTCCCAGCATCAGTAGGGTCCTTAATAAGTAATTAAGGTAAAATGAGATCATTAGGGTGGGGCCCTAAACTGATAGGATAAGAAAAGGTAGGATCTCTCCTCTCCTTCCATCTGCCATGTGTGAATAGAGCTAGAAGTGACCATCTACAACCCAAGAAGAGAGCATTCAGCAGAATCCAACCATGCTGACACCCTTATCTTGGACTTCCACCTCTAGAACTGTGAGACAATGAATGTTTGCTGTTTAAACCACCCAACCTATGGTTAGCCAAAACTAACTACGACAGTGACTATCCTAAAAAAGTTCTTATGCATATGCATGAAAGAAATATATAAAGATGCTCATTATTGTTCCTAATAGTAAAAGTAAGAAAACCATGTGATTTCCATTAGAGAAAGAAATATCTTGTTCACATAACAGAATTCTATAGATCAGTTGAAATGAATGAACAATATTAACATGTACCAGTGTAAATAAATCTCAACAATATGTCAAGTAAAAAATTCAAGCTGACAAAAGATATTTATATATGCTGTCATGAAATATTCAAAACACCCAAAATAATAGTTTATAAATTTAGAGGTACATACTTGTTATACTTAAAGCACAAACATATGCCTGGAAATGATATACACCAAGAACTTCTGAGAAGGGAGGTAAAAATGATACTTAAGGCAAGGGGGTGATTTTTACTATATCTGTAATGTTTTATTTTTCAGTACAAAATGAGATTTGTGCCAGTTTCAGCAGATTGTTCACATCTTTCAAATCTAAGTGGTAAATGCATAGTATCTGTTAATTATTTGTGGGTTTCACATATTTCATAAATAAAGGTTGTTTTCCCTTATCATCTAGGTTTCAAACAGTACAACAGTACATTTTAGATAGATAGTTTTCTTATCTAACTTTTGTATATGCTGCAATAGAAAGCCCCAGAGAAGGTATCTGTCATGACCAAAGTGACCAACTGGTAACTCGAGGATTAGAAAGTAGCTGTTTTTTTCTATAGTGTACCTTCTGTCTGTGAATTGCTTGTTATGGGGACAAGGACTCCAACTTGATCATCTAAGACAGAAATACTCCAAATCCTGTCCAACTATGGAAGGGAATGCTTGAACCCCCTCCACCCTCCCTGTCCTCCAAACCACATTCCATGATCGCATCACCTATTTTACTCACTCACGGATGTTAGCCCTCCTGAGGAGCATTCAGATTTTCCAGTTTCAAACAAAAGAATATATAGAAGCAAGATTACTGATCTAGGAATTTTCCAAAGCAATTGAAAGGTTGGTAAATCTAAACACAGATTAACAGCATGAGAAAGAGTGGTCATTATACTGAATTTCTAAATTAATCTAAATAATTGAATTTTTCTTAAAAAGAAAAAGGATAACATGAAGGATTCTACAATATAATTCTTAAATAATAAGTAGAAAATATTCAGGGACATTAAGAATATGAATTGTTTTTGCAACACCTAACATATACAGACCAAAGAAGAAGAAAAAAATCCATTATCTGATGCATTATATTATGTTTTATGTAGTTGGGGTGAGGAATTTTGCCTGCATTGATTAGGTTGTGTTGACCCACTTCAGACACTTGATGGTATCCTTTAACCTACATTTCCTAGAAGATAAATAAGTAAATAAAAAAGACTTTGAGGAAGGCTGAACTTATTTTGAGAAATAGTGACTAAATATGCAAGTTATGCATAGTTTCATACTACAAATTTACCAAAAATACACACTTGGGGGAAAGGTGCTATTACTCATGTACAGTGACTGGGTCACACACACAGACACACACCCTAGGCCAGCCATAGATAAGAAAATGGTCTCTCATCTTGCTCAAATCAGATTACCTTTTTTTTTTTTTTCCATTGTCTGGATTTTACTGCTTCTCCAAAGTGTGTTTTCCACACTATTCTCATCTGTTGCTTCCTTCATCAGAGCCCTATCTCTGTTTCCCAAAAAACCCCCACACAACTTAGCCTCCTGTTTTTCTGGTTGTTTGAAATCTGTTGTTTAATTCTATCTTGATAATTAGTGTTTCTAGAACATTCTCTTTGTACATGCTCTGTGTCCCCAGGGTCGATGCCTCCGTGACATTTCCCTGCTGGGTTGGAGAACAGATGTTTTAGCTCTAGTTCTCTGGGCAGGAGGGGTGGCCATAGTGCTTGGGCCCTGACAGTTTCCATCCCATCATTAGACGCTTCTCAGAACACAGCAGTTCGAGAGTGTTAACCAGTGATAGCATGGGGTTGTTATTCGCATTTATAGCATTTTACTTCTTATATTTTATGTGGTTTGATATTTGATTTATCCACAATATATTCCTAAGAGAAGTAAAAGGTATTTACATATTTCTAATAAAATGACAGAAGGAAACAATGTAACCAATGCACCTATATGTTTCCCTTTAATTTTAAAGTTAAAGGACCCCATTCCAGGACATAATTTACTTTGACTGTAAGTGTCCATTTTTTTGTTTATATGTAGTTAGTTCTTTTGTATGTTGCTTTTTCCCAAACTGGGTGTTATAGAACTGTGTTATTGACTCTTTCGTTAAGCATGAAGAAAAAAAAGTGTTCCACTCTCAACTAAACTGGAGCTAGAAAAAATTAAATGTTTCATTTTTCAAGAGTTCAGAGTCTGTCTGACTATCCAGCACACAACCCAGGAGATGCTGAGGTAAACAGTGCAACAGCGCCCTTCCTTCCTTCCTGATGCTGTATTGTGGGATGCTTATCAATACCACTGGAACACTGTATCTGAAAATCCTTAAGCAGGTTATATTGACTTATATTTCTTCTTCTTCTTTTTTTGCCATGCCTTGTGGCTTCTAGGACCTTAGATCTCCAACCAGGGACTGAACCTGGGCCCTCAGCAGTGAAAGCACAGAGTCCTAAGCACAAGAACACCAAGGGATTCCCTTGACTTATATTTCCAATTCGTTTTTGTAACAGTTTCCTAACCAAGTTTTAAATGCAATTGCATTTTAAAAACTTTATAAGTTTTATGTTCATAAAACTTTAGCTCATACACAGCTATGGTGTATAAAATGTAGACATCTTCACCCTCTCCCTAATCACACTCTCCTCTCCTAGCAGTAACCATTGTCAACAGTCTATTGAGTCCCATTTTAGTCATTTTTTCATGAAATAATTGGATTCTTACCTCAGAGGAAAATGTCAAATGTCTTCAAAATTGGGTTGGAGGGAGAATTTAGCCATTTAAAAAAATCTTCAAATAGTATATTCTGTGGCTTACATTTTGAATAGTGACAGATTTAGTTTTAAGTGAAACTCTCGACTTTTTATTAACATAAATAGCTACTTACCCAGAAAGTATGTTAAATAATAATACAGCTTCTATACATTTTCCCTCAAATTGTGCTAGATAAATTATATCTTTAATTTTGACCTTTCTTTAAATCCTTCACTAATTTAGGTCAAACTCTGAGGATAAGCATAAATCAAACCAGGCCATCACTCACCAAACTGAGACAAAACCTCAACGCCCTCTAGTGGAGAGACTGTTCCATGCTCCATTACGTGGGACCAACCCTTTGACTCCCATGAGTAAGAGAAATTTATATGAGTTCATTTTTTAAAAATATTGATCTATTTTAATTGATTGGTGATTGGTTTACAATATTGGTTTGATTTCTGTCATATATCAACATGAATTAACCACAGGTGTACTATATGAGCTCTTAATATTAGAATATTACTTCCTTCTTTTGTTTATTTAACAAATATTTAAATTTGTAATTAAAAATTTTCTGGTTAGAATGAACCATCACCAAGAACACAAGGGAAAATATGGGGGGGTGCCTATACGCAAAATATCAATAACTTTGTTACTGTAATTAGTCTCTGATCTTCCAAGTTACCTGCTTGTCTTGACTGCCTACTCTTGGCCATATCATGACTCTCTACTACTGACTCTACAAAGAATTAAATCTATTCCTTTGTTTTTAAAAGTTACCTTTTTCTTTTGTTTTATTTCTCCAGATTTATCACTTCTCTTAAGTATCACTTCATTAATTTTTCCAAACAACAGCAAAAATAACCACTGAATTCATTTTCTGTTTTTCTCCTAAGAACATGGTTTATCAGCCTTTCCCATTTATAGCATGATGCCTGTTCCAAGAAAGGACGAGAGCAGCCGAGCACAGTGGTTAAGAATAGAAGGGTGGAGCTAGACGCACTGACTCCAAGTCCAAAGGAGCCATTTACTATCCATATGATCTTGGACTGGTCACTTAGATCCTCATTTCTCAGTTCCCTCATCTGTAAAATCAAAACGACGGTGATGGTACCCAGAAAGCCTAGAACTTAAGAAAATCCATGTAAAGGAGCTAGAACAGTGCCTAACACGTAATAAGCACTCAATGGCTGTTACTTAATATTGCTATTTCATCAGTATTATGAGTAAATAATAACATAGCATGAATAAAAGATTTGAATCCAACCTCTTTTTCCAAATGCAGTTGTTCACTAGTCACCTTCTGTATTTTACATACCTACTAGAAGAAAACTATCTTCTGTGGAGAAATATCACAGCGTTTATTAATATTACCTCTCCAAGTTTTTTATCTACAATATCTGGCTAAAAAAAACACCAAATAACTAAATGCCACAATTAAAAATAACAATAATAAAAAACCTGGGATGATGAAGATATTGAAGTAAATCCTCAGACAGAGATTTAAAATTAAAATAATAAATGGATTGAATAAAACAGAGGAAAATATGAAGAATTTCAACAGAAACCTGCAATCTATTAGATATGGCAGAACAGAGAACTTCTGGCAAACTGGAAAACAAATAACTGAACTATAGTTTGAAGCCAAGAGAGAATAAGAGATAGGAAATACAAAAAAGAGTGTAAGAGTTATATGAAGAATAATGATACAGTCTAACATGCATATTGGAGTTTTGGAATAGAGAGGAAATGATAGTTCAGAAACAATATTTGAAGAAATATTAGCTAAAAATGTTTCAAAGTTAACAAAAGACATTAAACCGCAGAATCTAGATATGCTATGAGCCTCATGTAGAATAAAAGTATAAAGAAAACCACACCTGGCTACATCAGAGTTAAGCTGCTAATAACAAAGACAAATGGAAGCATCTTAAAGCACTCAGAGGGGGAAACAAAAAACCCACACATTACCTTCAAAGAAGCAACAATAAAGCATGTGCTTACTTTACAACAGAAATGATGGAAATTAGAACAAAATGGAATGGCATGAAAATGTAAAAGAACAAAAAAACCTTCCTACCTTCTCATCTAGAATTGTGTACAAAATAAAAATATTACTCAAAAAAAGAAGGCAAAAATTAAGACCTTTTCAGACAAAGAAAAGTTAAGTTTATCACCAGTAGATCTTTATGTTAACAAGTACTATAGAGTTATTCAGGCTTAAGAGAATAATCTCAGGTGGAACCATCAGGAATGAAGAGCACCAGAAAGGTATGTGGGTAATCTAAATGAATACAGACTGGTTTATAATATCTTGTGGGGATTTGAATATGTATAGAAGTAAAATATATGACAACAGCACAATAAAAGAGAGAGATAAATGGAGTTAAACTTTTGATTATAATTTAATATAAAATTCTATATGGGGGGAATTGGTAAAAGCACTAATTAAAGGTAAACTGTAGTAAGTCTAGGATGTATGTTGTATTCTATTGTTACTTAACAAACCACTCCAAAATTTACTGGTTCAGAACAATCATAGCATTTACTTTGCTTACAGATCTGTAGTTTAGACAGGGTTCGGTGGGGACATCTTGTCTCCATTCAGAATCAGCTAGAATGGCTCAAAGTCTGGACTGTGGAACAATCTGAAGGCTCTCTAACTTGCTTGGCTAGTTAGTTAATACTAGCTATTGGCTAGAAACTCCACGGTGTCATGCCCAGAATACCTACTTGTGGTTGGTCCACATGGCTGCTTGACAAAGCATGGTGGCTGGGCTGGATGCTTAGAGAGCCTGACAGAAGCTATATCATTTTACTAATCTATCTTCAGAAGTCATGTGTCATTCCATTATATTCTGTTGGTTGGAAGCAAGTCACTAGCGGCAACCCATATTCAAAGGAAGACTAAAAGTCTTCCTGTTGATAGGAGGAATATCAAAGAACTTGTGGACATATTTTTTGTTTCAGCTATACCAAAAGAATCGCTGTTTTCCTTGTTCCTTTTTTTTTAATTGAAGTATAGTTGATTAACAACGTTGTGTTAATTTCTGATAAAACACTTAGAGGAAAACATAGGCAGAACACTCAGTGACATAAATCAAAGCAAGATCCTCTATGACTCACCTCCTAGAGTAATGGAAATAAAAACAAAAATAAACAAGGGGGACCTAATTAAACTTAAAAGCTTTTGCACAGCAAAGGAAACTATAAACAAGGTGAAAAAACAACCCTCAGAATGGGAAAAAATAATAGCAAATGAAACAACTGACAAAGGATTAATTTCCAAAATATATAAGCGGCTCGTACAAGTCAATACCAGAAAAACAAACAACCCAATCAAAAAGTGGGAGAAAGACCGAAATAGACATTTCTCCAAAGAAGACGTGCAGATGGCTAACAAACACGATAAGATGCTCAGCATCACTCATTATTGTGCTGCACTTAGTTTGCTCAGCCATGTCTGACTCTGTGATCCCATGGACTGTATGTATAGCCTGCCAGGTTCTTCTGTTCATGGGGATTTTCCAGGCAGTAATACTGGAGTGGGTTGCTATGCCCTCCTCCAGGGGATCTTCTCAACCCAGGGATTGTTATTAGAGAAATACAAATCAAAACTACAGTGAGGTATCAACTCACACCAGTTAGAATGGCCATCATCAAGAAGTCTACAAACAATAAATGCTGAAGAAGGTGTGGAGAAAAGGAAACCCTCTTGCACTGTTGGAATGTAAGTTGATACAGCCACTATGGAAGACAATATGGAGATTCCTTAAAAAACTAAGAAAAAAACACTATATGACCCAGCAATCCCACTCCTAGGCATATACTGTGAGGAATCCAAAATTGAAAAAGGCACATGTACCCCAGTGTTCACTGCAGTACTATTTATGATAGCTATAACTTGGAAGCAACTTAAATGTCCATCGACAGATGAATGGATAAAGAAGCTGTGGTACATATATACAATGGAATATTACCCAGCCATAAAAAGGAATGCATTTGAGTCAATTCTAAGAAGGTGGATGAACCTACAGCCTCTTTATGACTTAAAGTCATAAAGAGAAAGATAAATATAGTATACTAATGCATATATATGGAATCTAGAAAGATGGTACCGATGAATTTATTTGTAGGGAAGCAATGGAGAAACAGATATAGAGAAAAGACTTATGGAAAAGAGCAGGGGGAGGTGAGGGTAAGATGTATGGAGAGAGTAACATGGAAACTTCTATATTCCCATATGTAAAATAGATAGCCAATGGGAATTTGCTGTATGAGTGAGGGAACTCAAACAGGGGCTCTGTAACAACCTAGGGAGATGGGATGGGGAAGGAGATGGGAGGGAGTTTCAAGAGGGAGAGGATATGTGGCTCAGCGGGCAAAGAATCTGCCTGTAATGCGGGAGACCTGGGTTCAGTCCCTGGGTTGGGAAGATCCCCTGGAGAAGGGAAAGGCTACCCACTCCAGTACTGTGGCCTGGAGAATTCCATGGACTGTACAGCCCATGGGGTTGCAAAGAGTCAGACATGACTGAGTGACTTTCACTTTCACTTTAGATGGCTGATTCATGTTTGACAGAAAACAACAAAATTCTGTAAAACAATTATCCTTCAATTAAAAATTTAATTTTAAAAATGTGTTAATTTCTGCTGTACAGCAAATTTGTTGAGTTATATAATATATACATATACATTATTTTTAATACTCTTGCATTATGATTTGTCATAAGATCCTGAATATAATTCTCTGTGCTATATAGTAGGTCCTTGTCGTTTACTCATTTGAAAAGACCCTGATGCTGGGAAAGATTGAGGGTGGGAGAAGGGGATGACAGAGGATGAGATGGTTGGATGGCATCACCGACTCAATGAACATGAGTTTGGGTAGACTCCGGGAGTTGGTGATGGACAGGGAGGCCTGGTGTGCTGTGGTTCATGGGGTCACAAAGAGTCGGACACGACTGAGCGACTGAACTGAACTGTTGTTTACTCATCCCATATATATAGAAAGCTTACATCTGCTAACCCCAACCTCCCGTCCATCCCTCCTCCAACCTCCTCCCCCTTGGCAACCACAAGTTTGTTCTGTATGTCTGTGAGTCTGTTTCTATTTCATAGATAGGTTTGATATTGCTCAGTCATGTCCGACTCTGCAATCTCATGGACTATATAGCCTGCCAAGCTTCTCTGTCCATGGAATTCTCCAGGCAAGAATACTGGAGTGGGTTGCCATTTCCTTTTCCAATAGGTAAGTTTGTTTGTGTCATATTTTAGATTCCACATGTAAGTGATATCATATGGTATTGTCTTTCTCTGTCTGACTTACTTAGTATGATTATCTCTAGTTGCATCCACGTTGCTGTAAAGGGCCTTATTTCGTGGCCAAGTAGTATTCTGTTGTATATATGTACCACATCTTCTTTATCCACTCATCCGTGGATGGACATTTAGGTTGTTTCTATATCTAGGCTACTGTGAATAGTGCTGCTATGAACACGAGGGTGAGTGTATCTTTTTTAATTAGAGTTTTGTCTAGATATATGCCCAGAAGTGGGATTGCTGGATCATATGATAATTCTATTTTTAGTTTTCTGAGGAAACTCCATGGTTGTACCAACTTACATTCCCACCAACAGTGTAGAAGGGCTTTTCTCCACATCCTCTCCAGCATTTGCTGTTTGTAGAGTTTCTAATGATGGTCATTCTGACTGATGTGAAATGGTACAATAAAGCTAGAGTTAACAGAATAGAAAAGATACAATAGGATGGTGGTGGTGGTTTAGTCACTAAGTCGTGTCCAACTCTTGCGACCCCATGGACTGTAGCCCGCCAGGTTCCTCTGTCCATGGGATTCTCCAGGCAAGAATATTGAAGTGGGTTGCCATTTCCTTGTTTATATAATAGGATAAACAAACTCAAAAGTTTGTTCTTTGACAGTTCTAATAAAACCTCTAGCAAGATCAATTAAGTAAAAAATAGGGCATCAATAAACAATGTTAGTATTGAAAAAGGGATCTAACTAAGATTCAACAGAGCTATATTTAATTAAAAAGGTTTTCATATTCATTACAGTTTCTTTCCAGTATTGGCTCTGATGCTTAATAGGAGTGGACAACAAATGAAGGTTCACTAGATCCTTCTGCAGCTGAATGTTTAGCAGTCTGTTCTAGTCTATCAACATGTTGGCTAATAACTTCCCTCACACAGGACTCTCTCCACATTACCAGTGTAAGTGACACAAACTTATGATGCCTAACAGTGTGGACATGAATGGTTTTTTTCAACTTTTTTTTTTTATTGAAGTACAACATTCACACAAATGCACAAACCAAATAAACATCTCAGTGGATTGAGGCAATGTAAGCACTTGTGTAATGACTACACAAGCCAAGGTATATGAAGTTACCAACACTTAAGAAATCCTCTGCAAGCTCCCTCCTATCTACTGCTTCTTCCCTCTTCCCCAAGGTAATCACTATTGTGACTTCTAACTTTAGAGTTTAGATATGCCTAGGTTTTGAACTTTAGAGAAATTGCATTTATGGAGAACATATACTTTTGTTCCTGGCTTCTTTCAGTCAATGCTTTTTGCAATTGTCCCATGCTGCTGCATATAGGTGACTTCACTGTTTTCATTATCATAAGCTAGCTAGACAGATAATTATATAAGTGTATTTTTATACATTCTACTATTGATGGACATTTAGAGTATTTTTAGATAACTATAAAAATTTATTTTTATGGGAAAAAAAGGTAAGCGCCCTCCTGAAAGTTGTGTTTTCCTCTAGGTCACTTTGGCGTTCTCAGTCTTCTGAGTGTTTCATCCCAAAGGCTGAGGGATTTGAATGCAGTAAAACGGTGAAGTGCCCCATAGGGAAACTTTTCCTCAGCCTTGGCTGTCAGGTTGTTTTTCTCAGAATCCTCAGGAGTAGAAGTTCAGAGAACCACACCAGGATAAAGGCTCCAGTTCCTCTTTGAAGACCCAATGTCACCTTAGTGGATGTATCCTACGAGCCAGTGAACCTCTCTGGGTGTCCCTCAATGTGGAGAAACTTTTCATCTCTAACCTAGATGTTTTATCATTGGTACTGTATAGATGGAGAAATCTTGAGGCTACTGTAAAAACAAAACTGAAAACCAAAAGCAGGAGGCTTAAGTCCAAATCCTGAGAACATCAGAGAACTGCTGACTCCAGGGAACATCAATCGATAGGAGCTCATCAAATGCCTCCATACCTACACTGAAACCAAGCACCACCCAAGGGCCAACAAGTTCCAGAGCAAGAGGTGAGGTGAGGTGAAGTCACTCAGTCGTGTCCGACTCTTTGCTCTCCCATGGAATGTAACCTACTAGGCTTCTCCGTCCATGGGATTCTCCAGGCAAGAATACTGGAGTGGATTGCCATTTCCTTCTCCAGGGGATCTTCCCGACCCAGGGATCGAACCCGGGTCTCCCGCATTGGAGGCAGACACTTTAACCTCTGAGAGACCAGGGAAGCCCCCAGAGCAAGACATACTATGCAAATTCTCCAGCAACACAGGAACACACCCCTGAGCTTCAATATACAGGCAGCTCAAGCTACTCCAAAACCATTGACATCTCATAACTTATTACTGGACACTTCATTGCACTCCGGAGAGAAGAAATCCAGCTCCAGCCACCAGAACTCTGACACAAGCTTCCCTAACCAAGAAACCTTGAAAAGCCACTGATACAACCCCATCCACAGTAAGGAAACTCCATAATAAAGAGAACTCCACAAACTGCCAGAATATAGAAAGGCCACCCCAAACACAGTAATATAACCAAGATGAAGAGACAGAGAAATACCCAGCAGGTAAAGGAACAGGATAAATGCCCACCAAACCAAACAAAAGAGGAAGACAGGGAATCTACCTGATAAAGAATTCTGAATAATGATAGTGAAAATGATCCAAAATCTTGAAATAAAAATGGAATCACAGATAAATAGTCTGGAGACAAGGATTGAGAAGATGCAAGAAAGGTTTAACAAGGACCTAGAAGAAATAAAAAAGAGTCAATATGTAATGAATAATGCAATAAATGAGATCAGAAACACTCTGGAGGCAACAAATAGTAGAATAACGGAGGCAGAAGATAGGATTAGTGAAATAGAAGACAGAATGGTAGAAATAAATGAATCAGAGAGGAAAAAAGAAAAACGAATTAAAAGAAATGAGGACAATCTCAGAGACCTCCAGGACAATATGAAATGCTCCAACATTCGAATTATAGGAGTCCCAGAAGAAGAAAACAAAAAGAAAGACCATGAGAAAATACTTGAGGAGATAATAGTTGAAAACGTCCCTAAAATGGGGAAGGAAATAATCACCCAAGTCCAAGAAACCCAGAGAGTCCCAAACAGGATAAACCCAAGGTGAAACACTCCAAGATACATATTAATCAAATTAACAAAGATCAAACATAAAGAACAAATACTAAAAGCAGCAAGGGAAAAACAACAAATAACACACAACGGGATTCCCATAAGGATAACAGCTGATCTTTCAATAGAAACTCTTCAGGCCAGGAGGGAATGGCAAGACATACTTAAAATGATGAAAGAAAATAACCTACAGCCCAGATTACTGTACCCAGCAAAGATCTCATTCAAATATGAAGGAGAAATCAAAAGCTTTACAGACAAGCAAAAGCTGACAGAATTCAGCACCACCAAACCAGCTCTCCAACAATTGCTAAAGGATATTCTCTAGACAGGAAACACAAAAAGGGTGTATAAACCCAAACCCAAAACAATAAAGTAAATGGCAAGGGAGTCATACTTATCAATAATTACCTTAAATGTAAATGGGTTGAATGCCCCAACCAAAAGACAAAGACTGGCTGAATGGATACAAAAACAAGATCCCTATATATGTTGTCTACAAGAGACCCACCTCAAAACAAGGGACACATACAGACTGAAAGTGAAAGGCTGGAAAAAGATATTCCATGCAAATAGAGACCAAAAGAAAGCAGGAGTAGCAATACTCATATCCGATAAAATAGACTTTAAAACTAAGGCTGTGAAAAGAGACAAAGAAGGCCACTACATAATGATCAAAGGATCACTCCAAGAAGAAGATATAACAATTATAAATATATATGCACCCAACATAGGAGCACCGCAATATGTAAGACAAATGCTAACAAGTATGAAAGGGGAAATTAACAATAACACAATAATAGTGGGAGACTTTAATACCCCACTCACACCTATGGGCAGATCAACTAAACAGAAAATTAACAAAGAAACACAAACTTTAAATGATACAATAGACCAGTTGGACCTAATTGATATCTATAGGACATTGCACCACAAAACAATGAATTTCACCTTTTTCTCAAGTGCTCACGGAACCTTCTCCAGGATAGATCACATCCTGGCCCATAAATCTAGCCTTGGTAAATTCAAAAAAATTGAAGTCATTCCAAGCATATTTTCTGACCATAATGCATTAAGATTAGATCTCAATTACAGGAGAAAAACTATTAAAAATTCCAACATATGGAGGCTGTACAACACGCTCCTGAATAACCAACAAATCACAGAAGAAATCAAAAAAGAAATCAAAATATGCATAGAAACTAATGAAAATGAAAACACAACAACCCAAAACCTGTGGGACACTATAAACGCAGTGCTAAGGGGAAAGTTCATAGCAATACAGGCATACCTCAAGAAACAAGAAAAAAGTCAAATAAATAACCTAACTCTACACCTAAAGCAACTAGAAAAGGAAGAAATGGAGAACCCCAGAGTTAGTAGAAGGAAAGAAATCTTAAAAATTAGGGAAGAAATAAATGCAAAAGCAACAAAAGAGACCATAGCAAAAATCAACAAAGCCAAAAGCTGGTTCTTTGAAAGGATAAATAAAATTGACAAACCATTAGCCAGACTCATCAAGAAACAAAGGGAGAAAAATCAAATCAATAAAATTAGAAATGAAAATGGAGAGATCACAACAGACAACACAGAAATACAAAGGATCATAAGAGACTACTATCAGCAATTATATGCCAATAAAATGGACAACGTGGAAGAAATGGACAAATTCTTAGAAAAGTACAACTTTCAAAACTGAACCAGGAAGAAATAAAAAATCTTAACAGACTCATCACAAGCATGGAAATTGAAACTGTAATCAGAAATCTTCCAGCAAACAAAAGCCCAGGTCCAGACGGCTTCACAGCTGAATTCTACCAAAAATTTCGAGAAGAGCTAACACCTATCCTACTCAAACTCTTCCAGAAAATTGCAGAGGAAGGTAAACTTCCAAACTCATTCTATGAGGCCAAAATCACCCTAATACCAAAACCTGACAAACATGCCACAAGAAAAGAAAACTACAGGCTGATATCACTGATGAACATAGAATAAAAAATCCTTAACAAAACTCTACGATCAGAATCCAGCAGCATATTAAAAAGATCTTACACCATGACCAAGCAGGCTTTATCCCAGGGATGCAGGGATTCTTCAATATCTGCAAATCAATCAATGTAATTCACCACATTAACAAATTGAAAAATAAAAGCCATATGATTATCTCAATAGATGCAGAGAAAGCCTTTGACAAAATTCAACACCCATTTATGATACAAACTCTCCAGAAAGCAGGAATAGAAGGAACATACTTCAACACAATAAAAGCTATATATGACAAACCCACAGCAAAGATTATCCTCAATGGTGAAAAATTGAAAGCATTTCCCCTAAAGTCAGGAACAAGACAAGGATGCCCACTTTCACTGCTACTATTCAACATAGTTCTGGAAGTTTTGGCCACAGCAATCAGAGCAGAAAAAGGAATAAAAGGAATCCAATTGGAAAAGAAGAAGTAAAACTCTCACTGTTTACAGATGACATGATCCTCTACATAGAAAACCCTAAAGACTCCACCAGAAAATTATTAGAGCTAATCAATGAATATAGTAAAGTTGCGGGATATAAAATCAACACACAGAAATACCTTGCATTCCTATACACTAATAATGAGAAAGTAGAAAAAGAAATTAAGGAAACAATTCCATTCACTGTTGTAACGAAAAGAATAAAATACTTGGCAATATATCTACCTAGAGAAACTAAAGACCTATATATAGAAAACTATAAAACACTGATGAAAGAAATCAAAGAGGACACTAATAGATGGAGAAATATACCATGTTCACGGATCAGAAGAATCAATATAGTGAAAATGAGTATACTACCCAAAGCAATCTACAGATTCAATGCAGTCCCTATCAAGCTACCAGCAGTATTTTTCACAGTATTTTTCATAGAGCTAGAACAAATAATTTCACAATTTGTATGGAAATACAAAAAACCTTGAATAGCCAAAGCAATCTTGAGAAAGAAGAATGGAACTGGAGGAATCAACCTGCCTGACTTCAGTCTCTACTACAAAGCCACAGTCATCAAGACAGTATGGCATTGGCACAAAGACAGAAATATAGATCAATGGAACAAAATAGAAAGCCCAGAGATAAATCCACATACCTATGGACACCTTATCTTCGACAAAGGAGGCAAGAATATACAATGGAGAAAAGACAATCTCTTTAACAAGTGGTGCTGGGAAAATTGGTCAACCACTTGTAAAAGAATGAAACTAGAACACTTTCTAACACAATTCACAAAAATAAACTCAAAATGGATTAAAGATCTAAATGTAAGACCAGAAACTATCAAACTCCTAGAGGAGAACATAAGCAAAACACTCTCCGACATAAATCACAGCAGGATCCTCTATGATCCACCTCCCAGAATATTGGAAATAAAAGCAAAAATAAACAAATGGGATCTAATTAAAATTAAAAGCTTCTGCACAACAAAGGAAACTATAAGCAAGGTGAAAAGACAGCCTTTGGAATGGGAGAAAATAATAGCAAATGAAGCAACTGACAAACAACTAATCTCAAAAATATACAAGCAACATATGTAGCTCAATTCCAGAAATATAAATGACCCAATCAAAAAATGGACCAAAGAACTAAATAGACATTTCTCCAAAGATGACATACGGATGGCTAACAAACACATGAAAAGATGCTCAACATCACTCATTATCAGAGAAATGCAAATCAAGACCACAATGAGGTACCATTTCACACCAGTCAGAATGGCTGCAATCCAAAAGTCTACAAGCAATAAATGCTGGAGAGGGTGTGGAGAAAAGGGAACCCTCCTACACTGTTGGTGGGAATGCAAACTAGTACAGCCACTATGGAGAACAGTGTGGAGATTCCTTAAAAAACTGGAAATAGAACTACCTTATGACCCAGCAATCCCACTGCTGGGCATACACAGAGGAAACCAGAACTGAAAGAGACACGTGTACCCCAATGTTCATCGCAGCACTGTTTATAATAGCCAGGACATGGAAGCAACCTAGATGTCCATCAGCAGACGAATGGGTAAGAAAGCTGTGGTACATGTACACGATGGAGTATTACTCAACTATTAGAAAGAATATATTTGAATCCATTCTAATGAGATGGATGAAACTGGAGCTGATTATACAGAGTGAAGTAAGCAAGAAAGAAAAACACCAATACAGTATACTAACACATATATATGTAATTTAGAAAGATGGTAATGATAACCCTGTATGCGAGACAGCAAAAGAGACACAGATGTAAAGAACAGACTTTTGGACTCTGTGGGAGAGGGCGAAGGTGGGATGATTTGGGAGAATGGCATTGAAACATGTATACTATCATGTAAGAAATGAATCACTAGTCTAGGTTCGATACAGGATACAGGATGCTTGGGGCTGGTGCACTGAGATGACCCAGAGAGATGATATGGGGAGGGAGGTGGGAGGGGGTTCAGGGTTGGGAACTCATGTATACCTGTGGTGGATTCATGTCAATGTATGGCAAAACCAATACAGTATTGTAAAGTAAAAAAATAAAAATAATAAGAAAATAAATTCAAAATGGACATTTAGAGTATTTTTAGTTTTTGGCTATAATGTATACTGCTACCATGAGCATTTTTCACATGTCTTGTGGCCCATACATGCACACATTTCTGTTGGATATGCTCCTAGGAATGCATGCTGATCATATGTTCCTCTTTATTGAATAATGCCACCTGTTTTCAAAGCAGTTGAACCATTTTACACTCTTAACAGTAGTAGTTGAGAATTCATGTTGATTCACATTCTTGTCAATACTTTGAATTATTGGTTATTTCAGTTTTAGCCATTCTGGTAGATTTATAATGCTCTCATGTGGCACCCTACTCCAGTACTCTTGCCTGGAAAATCCCATGGATGGAGTAGCCTGGAAGGCTGCAGTCCATGGGGTCGCTGAGGGTCAGACACGACTGAGCAACTTCACTTTCACTTTTCACTTTCCTGCATTGGAGAAGGAAATGGCAGCCCACTCCAGTGTTCTCGCCTGGAGAATCCCAGGGACAGGGGAGACTGGTGGGCTGCCATCTATGGGGTCACACAGAGTTGGACACGACTGAAGTGACTTAGCAGCAGCATGGTGACATTAATTTGCATGGCCCTTGTATTAGTTTCATGTGGCTTTTGGAGCAAATTATCATAGGCTTGATGGCTTAAAGTAACAGAAATTTATTCTCTCACAGTTCTGGAGTCCAAAAATTTGAAATCAGTTTTTGGACCGAGATTAAGACGTTGTCAGGGATACACTGCTAACAGGTGAGAATCCACTCCTTAAGTCTTCCATCTTCTGGTGGCTGCCAGCATTCCTTAGCCATGTCACTCTGCCTCCATTGTTACATTCTATGTGTCGAATGTCCTTCTGCTTCTCTTTCACACGAACACTTGTGATTACATTTAGGGCCCACCAGATAATACAGGAAATCTATCTCATGATCCTTAATTGTATCTGCAAAGTCCTTTTTTGTCATAGAAGACGGTAACATTCATATTTTTCAGGAACAAAGATATCTCCTGAGAAGCCATTATTCAGGATAAAACATTCCTTATTTTGATTAATTTTCATGGGTTTTTGATCACTTGGGTGTCTTCTTCTATGATGTCTGCTTTAAGTCTTTTGCTCATTTGTATTAAATTGGGCTATCTTTTTATTGGGGCTTCCCAGGTCGCTCAGTGGTAAAGAATCCACCTGCCAATGTAGGAGACTCAGGAGATGTGGGTTCGATCCTTGAGTTGGGAAGATCCCCTGAAAGAGGAAATGGCAACCCATTCCAGTATTCTTGCCTGGAAAAATCCCATGGACAGAGGAGCCAAACATGACTGAGTACAAGAGCACATCTTTTTCTTCCTGATGTTAAAGCAGTTATTTATATATATTCTACATACAAGTATTTAGTCAGGTATATTTATTTAAAATATCTCTTTCCACTTAGTAGCTTACATCTTCAGATTCTCTCTGTCCTGTTTTTTTTTTTTTTTTTAAATTTCTTTTGGCCACACCATGTGGCATGTGGGATCTTGGTTCCCCAACAAGGGACTGAACCAAAGCCCTGCAGTGGAAGCTTGGAAGCTTAACCACTGGACTACCAACAAAGTCCCTTCATATTTTCTTTTTATGAAGAGAAGTTCTTAGTTATAATATAGTCCAATTTATCAGTGTTTTCCTTTAAAGTTAGTGCTTTTTTGTATCCTAATTAAGAATCTGATTTCAAGATTATGATGATATTTTCTTAGATTATCTCCTGAAAGCTTTATATTCTTTCCATATATAAATCAGCAATCATTTACATTTAATTTTAATGTATGATGGGAGTTTGAGATCATGTTTTCTTTTATTCCTATGGATATTTTATTGACTCAGAACCATTCATTATAATGAAAATGTCTCACTGATGTGCACAGTCAAGATTCCTCTTAAATCAATGTATTATTCTGTTTCAGGACTTTCTGTTCTATTCAATTGGTTCATTCCTCTTTCCTAATCAACCCCATACTATTTTATAGGACTTCCTTGGTGGTCCAGTAGTTAAGACTCAGAACTTCCACTGCAGGATACACAAGTTCGATACCATGTCAGGGAACTAAGATCTGCACGGCATGCAGGTGTGGCTAATAACAAACAAAAAATCACACAGTATTTCACCGACTGTGGCTCTATAGTAAGTCTTGATATTCAGGCAAGCTAGTCCTCTCACCTTGTTCTTCAAGTGTGTGTTGACCTCTTGGATTTCTATAAATTTTAGATTCAGCTTGTCAGGTTCCACTCAGGCTAGGTTTTTGTTTGCACTATATCTATAATCAATACTGGGAGAACTGGCATCTTTATAATAGAGTCTTTTAATCCATGAACAGAATTTAATATTCCTCTTTTTATTAAAGTCTTCTTTAATTTGTCTTCATATTCTTTAATAAATTTTGATATAGAAGACCTCTGTATCTTCATTAGATTTACCCATGGGATTTTTATATTTTTATATAAATTTATATTTTATTTTATAAATTTATATATAAATTTTTATAAAAACTATTATATTAGTCACTTAAACTGTTCATTTTCCAGTTATTTGTACCTGGTATGTGAAAATACAATTGTATTTATATTTGCATTTAATATAACCACCTTGCGTCCAGCAATGTCTAAGTTCTTTTGAATATTCTGTGTATACATCATGTCATCTGCAAATAAAAAGATCTTTATTCTTCCTCTGCTGACTAGCTCATCAGTACAGTGTTGAACAGAAGTTAGCAATAAAGGATATTCTGTTCTTATTCCTCAGCTCAGAGAGGAAGATTAGAATGTTTTACAATTAAGATGATGTTTTAAGGTTTTGAAGATACCTTCATACAGTTAACAGAAATTCTCTCCTATTCCTGGTTTGCCACAGTTTTTATAATGAATAGAGTTTAAATTTTATCAGGTGCAACACTTTTTTCCCTACTGAAATGATTACATGATTTTTGGTTTTTATTCTAAAATGTGATACATTAATTATATTGATCAAATTTCAAATGCTAAACAAATCTTGTTTTTCTGAAACAAAACTAACTTGGTTAAAATGCATTGTCCTTGTAGGTTCTGGTAAAAAAGTTTTGCTGACCTCACAAACCAAGTTTGGAAGAGTTATTTCTATTTCTGTTCTCTGGAAAAATTAAATATTCTCTTCATTAAGTGGCAGAAATCACCAACACACTCTTTGGAATCGGAGTTTTCTTTGTAGAAACATTTTAATTTTCAGATTCAATTTATTTAATAATTAAAGAATTGTTTAGATTTTGCTACATATTTTTGTTTCCTTGGCTTGCTGCTTATTCCCAGGCCTGATTGTGATCCATCCAATATGCATTTTCATCCATTTTGATGTGCTTGTTGTTAGTCTGTTTTTATAGTTGCCAAGATTCTATCAGCACCAGCCTTGAAATCATCCCCTATTTTAGTGCTGCCTGAAGCCCAGTAGTTACTTTCACTGCCAACAACCTTCTTGTTAGCAACTAAAATATCAATCAGAACTCCAGAACATGTATAACAATCAATGGCTCTAAGTTAAGGGTCATTTGAGTGTCAGCCTCAGGGTTGCAGGAACAACTTTTAATAGAAAATTTTTAGGAGTCCGCTCATTTGTGGGCTGAAGTTCTCTTAATATCCAAGTGCTATGGTCTGAATGTTTATGTGTGCCTCCCCCCACCCCCCAATTCTGCATTCATATGTTTAAATCCTAACCCCCAAAGGTGATGCTATTAGTTGGTGGGGCCTTTGGGAAATGATCAGGTCATGACGCCGGAGCTCTCATGAATAGGATTAGTGTTCTTATAAGAGATCCCACAGAGCTCCCTAACCTCTTCCAATGAAAAGCCTCCAATGGAGAAAGCCCTTACTTGACCATGCTGTCCCGCCTGATCTCAAACTTCCAGACTTCCAAACCATGAGAGATATATTTCTATGGTTTATTCTGTGGTATTTTGTTATAGCTGCCCAAACAGACTAAGGCACCAAGCTACGAAGATGAGGGAGAAAATTTGCTGAGTTTCATATATGTGGTTGAAAGTGAGTAATCAGAAAACAGAAGCATCCTAATAAATGGTGTTGCTATATGGTTATATTCTCATGTGATAAGTCTAATTAATCTTCTCTTGATTTAGTATTGGTTCAGTTCAGTTCAGTCACTCAGTTGTGTCTGACTCTTTGTGACCCCACGGACGGCAGCACACCAGGCCACCCTGTCCATCACCAACTCCTGGAGTTCACTCAAACTCATGTCCATTGAGTCGGTGATGCCATCCAGCCATCTCATTCTCTGTCGTCCCCTTCTCCTCCTGCCCCCAACCCCTCCCAGCATCAGAGTCTTTTCCAGGGAGTCAGTTCTTCGCATCAGGTGGCCAAAGTATTGGAGTTTCAGCTTTAGCATCAGTCCTTCCAATGAATATTCAGGACTGATCTCCTTTAGGATGGACTGGTTGGATCTCCTTGCAGTCCAAGGGACTCTCAAGAGTCTTCTCCAACACAACAGTTCAAAAGCATCAATTCTTTAGTATGGATAGTTGTAATTGTTACTTGGTTGAAGTGAAGTGAAGTCGCTCAGTCGTGTCTGACTCTTTGCGATCCCATAGACTGTAGCCTACCAGGCTCCTCTGTCCATGAGATTTTCCAGGCAATAGTACTGGAGTGGATTGCCAATTCCTTCTCCAGGGGATCTTCCCATCTCAGGGCTTGAACCAGGGTCTCCCGCATTGTAGACAGATGCTTTACCATCTGAGACACCAGGGAAGTCCGATATAGTCCAGTCCCAGACTAAAATAATCTGTACTGTATCTTGATAGTGGCGATGAGAGCTAATTCTGAAACCCCAGAGGTTTAATTAGTAGGAGAGTGGCATTTCCCCTGGCAAGATTACTGCAACAACAAAACCATGAGCTCTAAATGCAGGAATTCCCTGGTCCATTGATGTTTGATTCTATGAAAGATGCCTAAGCATGGTATGTGGCATACTACGATCTTGCCAGTCAATTTCTTATCAGCAAAATTATGAAGTCTGTTCCCAAAGACTTCCAGGCCTCCTAACATTCTTTTAGAAATGTAAAGCAGCATGGTTACTTGTATATTAAGCAATTCAACAGGTAAGATGTCAACACCGGAGCTTCAAGATGAGGGACTGTGTTATTCCTTGCTATGTAACTAATTACTCCAAGACCTAGTAGCTTAAAATAACCTTTATCAGCTCACAGTTTCTGAAGTTCAGGAGTTCAGACATGGCTTAACTGAATCCTCTGCTTCAGGGATTCTCACTGGTTGTACTGAAGGTGCCAACAGGTGCTGCAGTCTACCTCAAAGATCAACTAGAGAGGGATCTATTTTCAAGCACCTTCAAATGGTTGCTGGCAGGATTCAGTTTTTTTGTTGACAGACTGAAAGCCTAGGTTCCTCCAATGCTTAGCTCTTTACCATGTGTTCCTTTTCATAGGGCAGATCAAAACACAGCTGCTTGCTTCACCAGAGCAAGCAAAAAAAAAAAAAAAAAAACAAGGCAAGAGAGTGCCAGTAGAGGGAAGTCACAGGCTTTTAAGACCTAATTTTGGAAGAGACAGCCCATGATTTTTGCCATATTCTGTTCATTAGTAGCCATTAACTAGATCTTCTCCACCCACACTCAATAAAGGGATTACACAAGGGCAGGCATACCAGGAAACTAGGGTCATTGAGAACCACTTCAGAAGATGCCTACCACAGGAGCTACCAGCCAACTTAGACATGGTAAGATCCACATCTAATTCATTGGATCCTTCATAACCCTTTCTACTAGCAGACAATCCAAAAATCTTCGATGTTGATTAGTGATTGAGATGATTTTTCTTTTAGTAAGCATCACTCTAATGTCAACCACCTTGATGGAAGGTTCTTAAATTGTCTCTCTACTGTTGGATTTGATTTTGCTCCCAGGAGAGGAAGGAAAATGTGGAAAACCAGGTAAGTTTTAATTTGTTCTGGGATAAAAGTGAATTCTGAGATCTTTAGAAATTTTAAAATTTAAGTTCTCTGACCTTTAGTTTTCTCATATGTAGTAGGATGGAGTTAATACTGTGTGTGAGTTTAGTACTGCTTCTACATAGTAACTGAGACAACATAAGTAAAATCTCTAGCACCTGTCCTAGGGACATAGCTATTAAAGAAATGTGTAGGAAAATCTGGACGATATAAGTGCTGTTTTAAATTTCCTTATAAGAAGCAAATTAGCAAATAATGAAGCTCCCAGACAGTTTTATTTAAGACTTTACATATCTGAATAATCTGTTAAAAAGCAAATGTTCATTTTTAGAGTTGCACAAAAGGGAAATAATAGGGAAAGTAATGGCTGGATTGCCAAATTCATATGATGTGGGGCCAATTTCCATAAATTAAAAAAAAATCTAAGTTTTAGAACCTGGAGCTCCAAAACAGCACTTGTAATTAATACTGTTCTTCAGATTCATAGTTTAAGGAAGTCACTACATTTTATTTCTTGATGTTATAGATTTAACAACATATTGGTAGCAACATGTAACTTCTCACATGGATTAGACATCAAGAGTTTGTGTATATAAACTTAAACACTGAAAATGAATACATTCAGCTATTATGGAACTTACAACAAATACAAACTTGTTAACAACTTTCCAGAAGGCACAAAAGACAGCATTAACAAAGAGTGGTCTTTTGCATCATTTTCAAAAACTCTTCCTTGTTTATTTCTCCATCCCCATCATGATCAGCCTCATCAAGCATTTCCTGTAAAATGAAAGGTAAATAGGATATGTGAAATCTACTAAAAAGGGATGATATAAATGAACATTCAAATACACACTCAAAACCAAATTTTAAATTAATATAACCAAAGTAAGGATATAACTAAAAATTATATAAATTGTATAATTATAAATTATAATTATACAAATAAGTGAAGTTTACCTGAAGTTCATCATCTGTTAAATTTTCCCCTAGTTCCTTAGCAACCCTCTTGATATTGTTCAGTGATATACTTCCTGTATCATCATCATCAAATAATTTGAAAGCCTTCAGTATTTCTTCTTTTTCATCCTTTTCACTCTTTAAAAACAGAAACAACTAAATGTCATTAGTCTTTCATTTATTTATTTGATCAGTCTAGATGCATAGGTATTTGAGATCTAAAACAGAAATATAGCAGGTAGACTGAACTTTATTTACTGCTCTTCTGACTTTTGGCAGTTATTCCAGTGCATTCACATCTTCCCTCAAGGTACTGAAACTCAGGGTTTATTTAAGTGGAAGAGCCACAGAATGACAAAGAGAATCTATCTGTTATTGACCTCAGGTAACTGAGCTCCCTTATCAAAAATGTAAGCTCTAAGACAATAGGGATGTTGTCTCATTCAGTGCTCTCTAGGATTATGCCTGAGAAAAAGAGGCAATAAGTTGCTGATTTCAAGGCTTCAAAATGCTGGCCCCATTCTCTCTATCCAGCCAAATATCCTTATTATTTCCTAACAAAAATCCTCTTCCCACACTGGACAGTCTTCATTACTACCCTGAAAATGTCTTTAATCTTGTTATTCCTATCTGTCTAAATACTACCCATCTTTAAAGATGGGTATATTTTCCTCTGATTGCTCCAGCCAAAAAATGTAGAAGGCTATTGCTGTATTTCACTGAAAAACAAAATCACTACCATACCATTTTTACGCTCATTATGGCAAAAAATTCTTCAAAACTAATGGTGCCAATTCCTTCTTTGTCAGTTTCAGCTATTATCTTTTTAATTTCTTCTTTCTTCGGCTCAAATCCTAAGGCCCGCATTGCAATCTGAAATAGAAAGTAGATAAGTTATAATAGGCCACAGTCTCATTCCTAGCTCTTAGATTACCTGTTAATTCCTAGAGTCTCTCTTTTTCACTCTGGACTAGCTTAAATCTTGGAGAAGGCAATGGCACCCCACTCCAGTACTCTTGCCTGGAAAAATCCCATGGATGGAGGAGCCTGGTAGGCTGCAGTCCATGGGGTCTCTAAGAGTCAGACACCACTGAGCGACTTCACTTTCACTTTTCACTTTCATGCATTGGAGAAGGAAATGGCAACCCACTCCAGTGTTCTTGCCTGAGAATCCCAGGGATGGGGGAGCCTGGTGGGCTGCCGTCTATGGGGTCGCACAGAGTCGGACACAACTGAAATGACTTAGTAGCAGCAGCAGCTTAAACCTAGAAAGTCAGGTCAGCATGCTTAGGTTCCAATCTCATGATGGGCTTTGGCCTGTGTGCGTGAGTGCTAAGTCACTTCAGTCATGTCTGACTCTGTGCGACCCTATGGACTGTAGCCCGCCAGGCTCCATGGGATTCTCCAGGCAAGAATACTGGAGTAGGTTGCCATGCCCTCCTCCAGGGGACCTTCCCGACTCAGGGATCAAACCTCCACCTCTTATGTCTCCTGAATTGGGAAGCAGGTTCTTTATCACAAGGCTTTGACCTACTTATTCATAAAACAAGAGTAAAATGCTTAATAAGATACTCTTTCGGTTAGTGCAGGCCAGGTCTATACACTAAAGGGGTAGGTGTCTGCACTTAAAAGAGATTTTATATCAAGCTTTCAGAAAGCTACTGTTAATGAAAGACTTAAAGATTGCAACAAATCAATGATAAGGTTTTTCAAATGTTTCAGAATTAGAAGTAATTTCAGAACCTTCAGTTCTTTCACATCTATGGTTCCAGACCCATCAACATCGAATAAATCAAAGGCCTCTTTAATTTCTTGCTTTTGAGTTTCATTCAATTCAATTTTTGCTGCATTTTTTTTCCATTGGTCTGAACTTGGTCTGGATGCCTGTAATAAATACACATGTGGGTGAAAGATAAACTGTGTAACTGGCAGAAGTACCAGAACCAGAATTAATGGACTAACTAAATATAATAGACATAGTCAAGCATCCTATTCCATATAATGAACCTCAAGAATTTTCCCCTTTCCCTTTGCTAACATTTATGCTTTTAGTTATAAATATATACCTTGCTGGAAAGCCTGGTTCTTTTTAACATCTTGGGTTTTTCTTTCAACGTAGTGCCCTTTGAGAAGCAGAAAAGGCAAAGAAGACATGCCAGAATAGTAGATGTTATATGGGAAAAAATTGGCCTTCCTTGGTACATCTGAACAGCAGTGTTTAAGACATATTTACTTTCATCTGTGCCTGTACGTCTCATAATAAAATGTGTGAGATATGGTTAATTGAAACATCGTATCTTTTCCCACCTTCTCACATACTTTTCTATACTGCAGACTGGGAAATGAAAAAAATACATTTTTCAGGTCAAAAAAATTACTCCAGGGATCTGGAGAAGAATAAAGGTTGGACCAATTATCAATATCCAGGGAAGATGGAGGTCATCTTCCCTCTTCCTGCCATTTTCTGCTGTAGCCTCATTTCAGTATCTTGTCTTCAGCTCTGGGATAAGAGGCAGTAGTATCAGAGATTCCATGTCGCTGTGTATCTAGACACCAGCTTCACATATCTTAAGAGTTGGTCGCTGTGTATTTAGACACCAGCTTCACATATCTTAAGAGTTGGTCGTGGTAGCAGCGCATTCTTCATCCCTGGACGGCAGCTACACTGGTGTCGTCTTCAGTAGTTCCAATAGCAGAGGTCGTAGCTTCCCCGTCCAGTTTTTTCAGAGTTCCGGATGTCTTTCCTAGAGGCCCATATTCTTCAACAGTTTTAAAGCCTCTTATTCTCTGTATTCAACTCGTTTCTGGCTAGCGAGTGGTTCCTGTCTCCAACGCCTTTGGTAAGACGGTTGCTGGGGTTAAAGAGGGGAAAAAATAAACTGGAGAACCGCTCTTCCGTTCCTAGAGCTACGGACAGTGCGCTTCTATTCGGCGACGAATGGAGGGGTTACTAATGACACTCGAGGATAATTTAGAAAGGAGGCGAATAATCCATTTCAAAAACCAAACAAAACTTCCTTATTTCAGGGAGAAACTTCAGTCTCAGCCCCAGTAAGAAGTTGCACTCTCGCACTCACCATGTCTCCAACAGGCGCCCCCGGCGGGCACCTCCCAGCTTTACCCGCCAGCCGAGCTGTCCGACAGTAGCTCACCGCCCGCAAACCGTTGCTAAGGCCGCTTTCGCTGATCTCTCCTGCAGCCCCGCCTATCCAGGCTTTTTGCCCCCACTGACTGACAGTTGTTTCACCCAATAGTCAGAAAAGAAGACCGTCGAGGCCCGCCCCCTCTCTCTGGTCTCTACCAATAGCGTAATGGTCTGCCTTTACCCGCCTACCGTTAAGCGGAACTTTCCCTCTGGTTTCTTAGCAACCAAAACTACCAGCCCGCTCAGCTGGGCTCGCTGCGCGCTTGCGCAAAATACGAGGCGTAAGGGAAGGTTCTTTACCCTGGCGTTTTGGCTTCCCAGTGCCAGCCTGACGTCGGCGAGCGTCTCGTAGGGATGGAGACGAGAGCGAGGTTAGTAGGGAGGTGTTTCTACCAAATGGTAAGTCTTTGGTGGAGACGTGAGGGAGCTCTTGTTTCTTTTTCTGACCCTTTGGGGCCTGGAGGAAAGGATGAGGCCCTAGGGCCTGGTAAATTGGTCCAGGTTTAGGTTTACCATCCGGCCAGATTACCAGAGTCGAAGGGGACTGCCCTTTGCTTGCGCCGCTAGACGTCCCTCAGCCTCCACAGTGTGCGGGCCTTGACTTTTGTAACCGCTTCCCTCCTCAGTGGTTTGCCGGTATTCTCGCCTAGTTGGCAACATTTCTTTCCAGGTGAGGCGTGCTGTGTGCCTGGGCCCTTGGGATTCACCTGAAAACTCCCAGCATAGGAAAGAGTTTTTACCTGTGTTGTAGCGTTTCTTTGCACGTTGGACTCACGTGTAATCGCTATCAGCCTTTTCTACCGCCCCACCCCCACCCCCAAAACGCACACACACACACCCCACCACCACCACCACCACCACCACCGCCACCACCACCAACTACATTATCACATTCAACTGTTCCATTGGGAAGATTTTTTTTTTTTGCCAAATTTGGCCGGTTTTCCAACCATTTCCAGCATAGATCCTCACTTTGAGTCCAGCATAGGTAGCCTAATAATCCATTTGACTCAGTAACCGTCGAGATTTAGATGTCCAAAGCAAATTCTTGTCCAGAGGGCCAGACTTACTGGTTCAGCCCAGGTCTAAATCTAGTCAGGGGCCAGCTTAAGTTTGGGGGGTAGGAATGAAGAGGTGATAGTCTCTTAAAACTTGTAACGCTTATTTGCTTACACGCCTGGACTCTATACCTCCTGCAGTGCCTTCTCTAGAGTAACTTCCAAAAATCATACTGGATTCTCCAACACTGGGTTCAGGAAGAATTAACTTTTGCATAGGGTTTTCCCTTTATCTCCCTTATCTTCTTGAAGGTAAGGAAAGAAAAATGTGCAAAGTATATTCTCGAAGTAATCTCCCAAATCACTTCTATTTCAGTAAGTAGAAACAGCACGTTTTCCAAAGCCAACATCTTGTTTTGTTTACATTATATCCCAGGCAAATTACAAGCACTGTAATCATTGACTGGAAAAAAACAACTCATTAGGATTCTGGAAAATAGGTGGGCTGTTCTAATGTTAGAAGTGATTTTTATGTGTAAAGTTACCCCAGTGGAAATTAAAATGATGCAAATTCAAGATAGTTTGTGAACTAAGTAAAATGTTTAGTCACTTCACTATACTGTATATGGATATTTCAGGCCATTAAGCTCACTGAGAAAGTTGCTCTTGATTGGTTTCAAGAACATACACTTCATCTTTACAACTAGTATTAAAGGGATTTCTGAAATCAAAAATGAATAATGACCAAGTAGAAACAATTCAAATTTTTAGACTTGGCTGGATCAAGTTTGATCTCATGGCAATTAAAAGACTGAGTAATGTGTTAACCTGTTTTTGCATCATTTTATAATTTAGGCTTTTATATTTGGGATATTATAGTGAAAATGATTTTTCAATTATGGGTGTAGATTGCAGTTTCTAGGTCTTAGGAAGTACTCAGCATTGAAAAATAGCTTTTACTAATCTAATTTTAGTCTAGAACATTAATAATATTAATCTAGAAAAAATATTAAACCCATATCACTCTTAAATCTACTAAATTTATTTAATGCTTTCTGTATATCACATACTATGCCATTTATTGGGTGAGTTGGAAAGAAACTGAGTGTAGAGTATAAAGATGAAAGCAGGCAAGGAACCTAGAGAGTAGTGGGGGAGAAAGGCACAGACATCAACATACCATTTTTAGTTCAGGATGCTAAGTGCCTTAGTAGATGCATATAGAAAGTACTTTGGCAGCCCAAGAAGGAGGTACTACTACTCCTTGAGGAACTGGAAGAAGCTAAGAGTTGGACACGACTGAGCGACTTCACTTTCACTTTTCGCTTTCATGCATTGGAGAAGGAAATGGTAACCCACTCCAGTGTTCTTGCCTGGAGAATCCCAGGGATGGCGGAGCCTGTGGGCTGCAGTCTATGGGGTCACAGAGTCGGACACGACTGAAGTGACTTAGCAGCAGCAGTACCAAAAAAGTGAGGCATTTGCCTTAGGTCATGAAAGATGTATAGCATTTGCCAAGGTGAAGAAAGGGTAGGATATTCACAGTAGAGTATAACATGTGCAAAAATGAATGTACATGTGTGTTGTAGTGTGGTAAGATCATGGGGTTTATAAGGAAAGGTGGAAGAGATTAGTCTTATAAATTAGCTGGAAGTCAGATATATCAAGCTAGGAATAAAGATTCTTTTTTCTAAGATAAATGTTTTTAGGCAGTGGAATGATCTGATTAGGTTTGTGTTTTTCAAAGCTAATGCTGACAACCACGTAAAGGAGGAACATTTTGGAAGCAGTTAAAGGGCCTCAACTAAGTGCCAAGTAAGAATTATGTTGACTCTAAGGGTGGCTTAAACTTAAATTTATGGTTGAGGAATGCTGACAATGGCATCTGTTTAATCTTGTTTCACGTCTGTACTCAAATGTGAGATAATAAATGTGGTGAAAACCGTTCATTTATTTGCCTGTCAGATAGTTGTTGAGTACTTGTAATATGTCAGACAGTGTTCTCAGTATATGGGGTACATCACTGACTAAAACTGCCCTCCTAGGAATTACTTTTCCAAGAGAGGGACATAGTCAATAGATAGTAAATTAAGTAAGTACACTGTACTATTTTATAAGGTGATAGGCCTGGCCACAGGACTGGAAAAGGTCAGTTTTCGTTCCAATACCAAAGAAAGGCAATGCCAAAGAATGCTCAAACTACTGCACAATTGCATTCATCTCACACGCTAGTAAAGTAATGCTCAAAATTCTCCAAGCCAGGCTTCAGCAATATGTGAACCATGAACTTCCAAATGTTCAAGCTGGTTTTAGAAAAGGCAGAGGAACCAGAGATCAAATTACCAACATCCACTGGATCATGGAAAAAGCAGGAGAGTTCCAG
Organism: Budorcas taxicolor; assembly: GCF_023091745.1. Lineage (NCBI taxonomy): Eukaryota > Metazoa > Chordata > Mammalia > Artiodactyla > Bovidae > Budorcas > Budorcas taxicolor. Next base: position 35,328,696 of record NC_068926.1, on the reverse strand, counting down.
AAAAACATCTATTTCTGTTTTATTGACTATGCCAAAGCCTTTGACTGTGTGGATCACAATAAACTGTGGAAAATTCTGAAAGAGATGGGAATACCAGACCACCTAACCTGCCTCTTGAGAAACCTATATGCATGTCAGGAAGCAACAGTTAGAAGTGGACATGGAACAACAGACTGGTTCCAAATAGGAAAAGGAGTACGTCAAGGCTGTATATTGTCACCCTGCTTATTGAACTTCTGTGCAGAGTAGATCATGAGAAACGCTGGACTGGAAGAAACACAAGCTGGAATCAAGATTGCCGGGAGAAATAGTAATAACCTCAGATATGCAGATGACACCACCCTTATGGCAGAAAGTGAAGAGAAGCTAAAAAGCCTCTTGATGAAAGTGAAAGAGGAGAGTGAAAAAGTTGGCTTAAAGCTCAACATTCAGAAAACGAAGATCATGGCATCCGGTCCCATCACTTCATGGGAAATAGATGGGGAAACAGTGTCAGACTTTATTTTTGGGGGCTCCAAAAGCACTGTAGATGGTAACTGCAGCCATGAAATTAAAAGACGCTTACTCCTTGGAAGAAAAGTTATGACCAACCTAGATAGCATATTCAAAAGCAGAGACATCACTTTGCCAACAAAGGTCCGTCTAGTCAAGGCTATGGTTTTTCCAGTGGTCATGTATGGATGTGAGAATTGGACTGTGAAGAAAGCTGACTGGCAAAGAATTGATGCTTTTGAACTGTGGTGTTGCAGAAGACTCTTGAGAGTTCCTTGGACTGCAAGGAGATCCAACCAGTCCATTCTAAAGGAGATCAGTCCTGGGTGTTCATTGGAAGGACTGATGCTAAAGCTGAAACTCCAGTACTTTGGCCACCTCATGCGAAGAGATGACTCATTGAAAAGACTCTGATGCTGGGAGGGATTGGGGGCAGGAGGAGAAGGGGACGACAGAGGATGAGATGGCTGGTTGGCATCACCGACTCGATGGACGTGAGTTTGGATGAACTCCCGGAGTTAGTGACAGACAGGTAGGCCTGGCGTGCTGCAATTCATGGGGTCGCAAAGAGTCGGACACGACAGCGACTAAACTAAACTGAATTGAACTGAATGTTATGGGAAAAAAATTAGAGCAGATAAAGGGAGTCCAGAATGTAGGGATTTCCATAAGGGAAAAGAGGAGTTTGCATTGTTAAATAGCATATTCAGGATAGACCTCCTTGAAAGGGGGATATTTGCATAAATATAAAGGAGGTGAGACCATAGATTTCTTGGAACAGAGCATCCCAGAAAGAGAGAAGCAGCAGAACAGAAACACTAAAGTAGGAGGCATGCCTTACATGTTCCAGGAACAGAAAGGAGGCCAGAGCAGAGTGGTCAAGGGATAGAGTAGTAGGAGACAGAGAGGTAAAGGGGAGTACAGATTCTTAGCACACTTTAAGGACTTTCACTTTCACTTCTGCTTGAGTAAATTGGGAAGGCTTTGCAGAATTCTGAACAGAGGAGTGAAAGGATTTCAGATTATTTTTATAAGGGACTCTTGTGACAGGTATAAAAGCTTTATTTTCCAGGTTGGAGGTTTTAAGCAGTGGAATGAAATGATTAGACTGTATTGGGAAAGGATTAAAGTGAGTGAAGTCGTTCAGTCATGTCCAACTCTTTGTGACCCCATGGACTGTAACCCGCCAGGCTTCTCTGTCCATGGGATTTCCCAGGCAGAAATATTGGAGTGGGTTGCCATTTCTGATTCATAAAGAGTCAAGCACAACTGAGCACAGCATGGTTACAGTCAGTGACATTCTGTGACTTAAACATAGTATAGAGTGACTTCCCTGGTGGTCTGGTGACTAAGACTCTGAGCTCCCAATGCAGGGGGTCTGGGTTCGATCCCTGGTCAGGGAACTGTGCCGTAACTAAGAGTTCTTGTGCTCCAACTAAAGATCCCACATGCCCAAAGCCAAGTAAACAAACAGTATAGAAAGCATAGTGCAGAAACCATAAACAGAGACACTGACACCTAAGAGAAAAAAAAAAAAGAAAAGGCCTATCCATGTTAAGGGTATGAACAAGGCTTGGAAGAAAGCATAAAAGCTTTGAAGTGGGAAGTGCAGTGGAAGATTCTACAAAAGAGAGTGAGTTACTATCCTGTTGGGTAGAGGGGCCCCCAGAAAGCAATACTGTATAGTAGTTAATAACCTGGGACTTAGGCATTAGACAAACTTGTATTTTAGTTCTTAACCTTTTACTTACTAGCTGTAAAATTTAATATATTATTTAATTATTATTCATTTTGTACATAATTAAAATAGATTAATGGTAGTATATTTATATATGTGTGTGTTAATTACAGTACAGTAATAGGTTAATCATATTGTTGTTGTGAGGACTACATTCTGTGATGCAGGTAAACTGCCTCCTACTTAGGAAGCTCCCAAAACGTGTTAGAAATGAAAAACAAAAGCAAACGGCAAGTTTTGGCTTTTCAAGCTTATCTTTTCAACAAATTTTTCTGAAGCAGTCAGTGCGAAAGGTAAGCAGAGATTGGCGTCGTGCTGGCAAAGCCAAGCACCTCTGGGAACAGCCAGAGGCTGGAAGAGGCACAGAGGATTCTTCCCTAGAGCCTTCAGAAGGAGTGTGGCCCTGCAGATACCTTAATTTCAGACTTCTAGGCTCCAGAACCATGAGATAGTAAATATGTGTAGTTGTTAAGCCACCCATTTGTGGGTAATTTGGTAAAGCAGACTGAGGAAACTAATAGAGCAAGGGTGTGGAGAAATTTAAAGGCCTGTACATTACTGGTAGGAAAGTGGAATGGTTTGGGTGCCACAGAAAAGTTTGGCAGTTCCACAGAAACACATACAGAATTAGCAAATGTCCACTCCTAGTTGTGTACCTACCCCACAGAATTGAAAGCAGATACTCAAACACTTGTACACAGATGTTTTAGTATCACTTTTCACAATAATCCAGAAGTAGAAGCAATCCAAATGTCCATGAATGTATAAACAAAATGATAGCCACTGACCTACTTACATAAAAAGGAATGGAATACTGGCATATGCTCCAGTGTGGATGAACTTCAGAAGCATGATGCTAAGTGAAAGAAACCAGACACCAAGGGTCCCTTGTTACATGATTCTGTTTATATGAAATATCCAGAATAAGTAAGTCTGTAGAGATCACAAAGCAGGTTGGTAGCTGCTGGGGCTGCAAGTACAGGGAAGGATTACTCAACACCACAGGGTTTTCTCTTGGGGGATGATGGAAATGTTTTGGAACAAGATAAAGGTAGTGATTGTACAACACTGCCGGAGAAGGCGATGCGCCCCGCTCCAGGACTCCTGCCTGGAGAATCCCACGGACGGAGGAGCGTGGAGGGCTGCAGTCCATGGGGTCACTGAGGGTCGGACACAACTGAGCAACTTCACTTTCACTTTTCACTTTCATGCATTGGAGAAGGAAATGGCAACCCACTCCAGTGTTCTTGCCTGGAGAATCGCAGGGATGGGGGAGCCTGGTGGGCTGCCATCTATGGGGTTGCACAGAGTCGGACACGACTGAAGCAACTTAGCAGCAGCAGCAGCAGCAGTACAACACTGTGAATGTTCAAAATGCTGCCGAAATGTATACTTTTAAATGGCTAGGTTTATGTTAGATGAATTTTTTAAACCATAAAGCTTTTAGAAGAAATATGAAATATCCTTTGTACTCAGTGGTAAATGAAACTTTTAAAAATAGAACCTAATAACAGTTTTTTAAAATGGATTACAAAAATGGGTTGCCAGGCAGTATTAAGGGCCATTTACAGTTTGAAGTCATAAACTTAAAATGACGCCAGTCAGCATGGTTGTTTGTTTCTCTGTTTATTTTCAGTTGCCTCAATGTAAGCATGGAGTAGACAGAGTTGGATTTCATCAAGATTAGTGGTTTTGCAAGGTGAGTAAGATGAACCAAAAGAAAGACAAAGGCTTTGAGGGAGAATATACTGGAGAGTGAGTGTAATAACTGGCAAATGGGAATTCAGACTGGATAAGTAGAGAATTGATACATGGGTTTGTTGTTGTTCAGTCGCTAAGTCATGTCCGACTCTTTGTCTGACCCCATGGACTGCAACACGCCAGGCTTCCCTGTCCTTCACTATCTCCCGGAGTTTGTGCAGATTCATATCCATTGAGTCAGTGATGCCACCTAACCATCTCATCTTCTGCTGCCCCTTCTCCTCTTGCCTTCAGTCTTCCCTGTCTGGGGTAGAGGTCAGCAGAAATATGGTAAAATGAGGGAACTGTAAGACAGGATGGGTCTCAGCATGCTCTCTAGAGACATAACTGAATATATCAGAGTTTTATTTTTATTTTACAGAATTGAAAATTTCACAGAAGAGGTTTTGAAGGCAAGTTCAAACAATTTGTTGTATTAATATATTTTCCTTGGCTGTACTGGCTTTTCTCCTTAGCCCTTGAAAGCCTGTAGGAAGCTGCTGTTGAGCATCAGTTGTGCTGTGGCTTCCTGCTGATCCTGTGTTGTGTCTGAACTGTGGTACTCTTCAGCTTCAGAGATGTATCTCAGTAGTATAGGTACTATACCAGTGTCAAGACCAGCTTTAGAGGAAAAGCAAAACTCTGAGAGTTGTTTGCTTTTTGATATTTTGAATTTAAAAGATTGTAATAAAAATATATAGTTAAAGAAATTAAAGGCTTAGAGTTGGAAGAGAAGTGTATGTTATCTACAGTTTTAGCTTTAGTACTTTAAGTGCTCGTACCTCACAACTCAGGTTATTTTATTACAGATGGTTTTTCAATTAGAGGGTACTTTGTTAAAAAGTTCTTTTATTGGACTAAAGACTTCCTCTTATAACTTCTTCCTCTAATTTTAGATGTGAATTCTGAAATATTATGTGAAAAAGTCTAATTGCTCTTGAACTTCCTTTTAAATAGTACTTGCTCCCCCTACCTTTATATTCTAATCAATAACCAAATCCATCCTTTCACTTCCATCCCTCTTGCACAGTTGTCATCTGGATAACCATGGCCTCCATGCCCCCAGTCTGGCACCCATCCAATCAGTGGTCTACACTGTTACCAGTCTGGTAATATATCCAGAGCACTAATAATAATAAAGTTATTATTTTTATATTCTTTAATTTTATTTTTAATATTTTTTGCTTAATTTTATGTTATAAATGTATTATTATTATTGCAAGTACTCATAAGCACTAATTATGTGCCAGGGACTATTCTAAGAACTGTCTACTCACTTGACACCTTATAATAACCCTGTGAAGTAGATTCTGTTATTATCCTCATTTTTCAGATATGAAAACAGGGCAGAGATGTTAAGAAACTTGCTGAAGGCCACACAGTTTAAGCAGTAGAGACAAGTTCAAACCCAGACTTCTAGATTCAGAGTATGTGCTTTCAAACACTACATCAAGGTGTTTCTTCTTCTTCTCCCCTTAAAACACTTCCATATTTCCCATGATAAGTAGGATCAGGTTTGACATGGCGCCTACTACCTTTCATGATCCAGCCTCTTTCCTTCTATCGCTTTGTCTTACTACTTGCTTTATATTCCTGTGAAACTAAATTATGTGTGTTACCCCAATAAATTGTTTTTGTCACATACAGTGCATTTACTACTACTTCTTCAGCTTGCTAGTTATTTCAGATTATTCATGTGCAGCATTACGTTCTTCTGGAAGTATTGCCTCTTGCCTGCTTTATAATCCACTTCCCCCGTTGAGTGAAGTGTTCCTTCTCCACACACCCATGCTTTTATCATTAATGCTGTGTTATTGCACTGGCTGTATTTAATGGAAACTACATATATCAGAGGGGCTTCCCTGGTGGCTTAGAGGTTCCCTGGAGAAGGAAATGGTAACCCACTCCAGTATTCTTGCCTGGAGAATCCCATGGATGGAGAAGCCTGGTAGGCTGTAGTCCACGGGGTCGTAAAGAGTTGGACACGACTGAGCGACTTCACTCACTCACTCACATATATCAGAAACTCGTCAAAAGCAGGAACTATATCTTATTTTTCCTTTTAATAAGCATCTTTTAGAACCCTGAATTACCCTGAATAAAGTTCCAAGTTTTCATTTTGTTTGCAGATGATGATTCTTGGTGATGGATTGCAGGGTCATAAACAAAAGAAGGCACACAGGACTGCAACAACTTTCCTCATTTGCCGAAACAGGAAGGACTTTCCTAGGCCCAGTAAAATCATCCAAATTTATTATAGATGAAGAGTGCCATGAAAGTGTGTTAATTAGCTCAACAGTAAGGCTTCTTGAAAGTTTGGATTTGACCAGTGCAGTGGGACAACTTCTCAGTGAAGCAATTCAGGCACAAAACAACACATACAGAACTGGAACCAGTACTCTTTTGTTTCTTGTTGGTGCATGGAGCAGTGCTGCCGAAGAATGTCTTCATTTGGGTGTCCCCATTTCATTAATAGTGTCTGTGATGTCAGAAGGCTTGAATTCATGCATTGAAGAGGTAGAATCCCTTCAAGTACCTGTCCACAGTGTATATGACCATATAGACAGCACAGAAACGTTTTCTGGACTTAGTGTCAGCTTGTACCCTTCTCTACAGATCCCTTCAGGTACTGGTTTAGTCCAGAAAGAGCATGATCTCAAAGATGTTGCCTCTCAGTCACTGGCCTTTTGCAGTCTTTCTGGGAGACCTGTTAAATCACCTCAGCTGTTTAGGCTTCAGGCTAAGTTTGAAGCAGATGAGAACACATCACGAACTCCTCAAACTCTGAAAAACAACCTGCTTGCAGACACCCACTGCCGAAAGTCAGTCCTAACCCACAGTAGACATTTTAGTAGGACAGATCATCATCAGTGGATAAGCAAGTCAGGTGGATTTCTAGAACAACTTAGTGCAGCTGCTCCAAAGACTTACAGATGTAGTGATCTGGCAGAGTTGGAGGTGGGTTTGAGTCACGGAGACCCCAGCAGCATGAGGCTAGTGGACGAAGCAGTACGGCTGCAGCATCAGAATGCAGGCACTCAGCAAGGCAGCCGTACCGTGCTATTCCCCTTTGACATTTCAAGAATCTTCACCTGCTGCTTACCGGGCTTACCTGACACTTTGTCTTGTGTCTGTCCAGGATACATTACCGTTGTGTCAATGTCCAGTGCTACTCTGGTCAAGGAATTGCAGAATGAGCTGGTCCGTGTAGTTCTTGTTGAGGGTGACCTCACTGAGAATTACCGCCATCTGGGATTTAATAAGCCTGCAAATATTAAAACAGTGTCAGAAAGCGTCAAGGTTCAACAAGACAGCTCAGAAGAACTGTGGACAGATCATGTATTACGGGTGTTAATCAAGTTCAACGTGAACCTTGTCCTGGCACGAGGAAATGTGTCTGAACACCTAGCTGAAAAATGCACAAATAGTAAGCGGCTGGTAATTGGATCGGTGCATGACAGTGTGCTGCAGGCTTTCGCAGAGGCTTCGGGAGCAGTGCAGGTGGCCTACCTCACACACGTGAATGAAAACTGTGTGGGCAGTGGGGTCTCTGTAACCATGTGGAGAAGCGTTCCCTCAGACACTGTAGATGGGGTCAGCAGAACGGCAGTCATGTTAAAAACAGAAGGAATTAATTTGGTTACAGTAGTGCTGACTAGCCCAGTCACTGCCCAGATGCAAACCAAAGAAGACAGGTTCTGGACTTGTGCCTCTCGTCTGTATTACGCTCTGAAAGAGCAAAAGGTCTTTCTTGGAGGTGGCGCAGTTGAAATTTTGTGTCTTGCCCATCTTCAGTGTCTCGCGGGACAGTCTGTGAATAAAGGAGATCAAGACTCTTCAGGGTGGCTGCATAACACTTCCTCTTGGCTGGCCTCATCTGCAGCACTATACAGACCTACGGTGCTTAAATGCCTGGCAGATGGATGGCACAGTTACCTCTCAACTCTCCTGCGTAACACTGCCGTTTACTCCTCAGACTCTGAAGCTGCTACGTCCATTCAGTGTCATCTACAAAATGCTGCAGACTCTGGCTCTCCTTCATCTTACATCTTGAATGAATATAGTAAACTTAATAGTGTAATTTTAAATTCAGGCATTTCAGATAAGCTGGAACCAATTCCAAGAGTTTATGACGTTGTTACACCAAAGATTGAGGCATGGCGCCGAGCTCTGGATTTAGTACTGTTAGTACTTCAGACAGACAATGAAATTATCACTGGACTTGCACACACACAGAAAAGTTCACAGGAAGCAGAAGGCTTTTTATTTTTGTAAAGTTATTGGCTAAGTCTTTGGAAAATTGTCTTTGGTAGCATGTCATGCTAATAATAAATTTTCGAGTAGTTAAGTCTCAGTGTCTGAAATGTCAGCTTTTACCAAGAAGAAGATAATTGATATGTGTCAATAACTATACAGGATATGAGATTTTGCCCTACTTATAATCTCACAAGTTAGCCTGTTACTTTTCATGGAATGCTACAGAATACACAAGATGCTTGGATCAGAGACAGGACTTCTATTCACAGCAAAAGCAGTACCCAGAGCTTTGGGTTGGTCTATGTCAGGTCCCCATTTCTCTAAGTCCCACAAGAGCAACAAAAGGGCCACTGATGGAAACCAGCACACTCAGTGTGTGTGTTAGGGCAGAAGAACACTGAGCTTGGGGTTGCCACTGCTTTTATAGTAAGCAGAAACACTTGTTCTTTGTGCAACAGGAGTTGTTTCCTCATGCCTGAAACATGTAAACACAAGCCTGAGACATGAGCTGGTTAAAGCTAGGCCATGGCACACTGAGAATATGTGCAGTGTCACTCAGAGCCCACGGTGGAGAGCCTCCTCCAACAACTCACTGTTCAACAATTCTCAGCCAGACTTGAATTTTCATGGCTGTTGGCTACTCTGATTACTCTGGCAAAGAGGTTACTTTGTTCTATACCTAATCGACTCAACTGGTCTCATATAGCAACTAAATTAAAGCTACCAAAATGGACTCTTGAGCAGCAGGATAAAATCAGCCTGCAGTATTGACCTCAGCCATGTTCCCCAGCATCTTGAATTGAGTCAAATGTCAATTCCAAGGAGGACCAGTAGGTCTTTTTATTAGCCAGAATGTAGTCTATATTTTGCTGTCCATAATAACCCATGCAAGGGAGCTTTGACTGACTCACTTATCTTTGGTGTCATTGCAAAAATTACAGGAGGCTATAGATGGGCCAAAGGCAGCCCCCATCCCTGGTGGAGATTTTGTGGCCCACATTCCCTACATATGAGCACATGTACCGACAACAGGCCCAGGTCACTATATTTCAGGATTTGTTGTGAAACCTGATTTGAATCATATATGCCTAGTTGCTCAGTCACGTCCAGCTCTTTGTGACCTCAGGGACTGTAGCCTGCCAGGCTCCTTTGTCCATGGAATTCTCCAGGCAAGAATCCTGGAGTGGGTTGCCGTTCCCTTCTCCAGGGAATTCTTCCCAACCCAGGAATCTAACCCAGGTCTCCTGCATTGCAGAGAGATTCTTTACCACCTGAGCCACCCAGGGAGGGTCACAAAAGTCAGACACAACTGAGCAATCAAGCTTGAGCAAACAGAATCTCAGTGAACCTGGCTTCCCTAATTTGAATTAACCACAAATTTAAGTCAGATACGTATTGTCACCCAATCATTGCAGCCTCAGTTGTCACACATGGCAAAATCCAAGGCTCCTCAGACATTAAGAAAAGCATATGATCAGTCAGATTGAAACAAGGTTGTCCTGGTCCCTGTGTTTGTGATGTGTTCTTATCTGGGAGCTGCCATTGGTGGCATCACGTCCTGCCTCCAGTAGTGAATAAGAGGCTTACCAAGGAGTTGAGCCTTCTTTGTGGTGGGCATGGAGATGGCATTTGTTTGTTTGACTCCCAGAGGGACTGAGTGCTATGAATCTATCCAAATAGTCTCAAAGAACTTTACTTGGCAAACAGCATTCTGAATTTTGTTAATCAGATAATGCCATAGTCAGGAAGAAAACTGCCACAGTTTGGGCCATTGAGAGAGGCTTCTAACTTGTCAACCTTGTAATATCTAAACACCACCTGTACAGTGAACATTTGAGGCATCAGTGTGTAGAGGCACTCACTCAGTTCCAGCCTGTTGGTGGGTTAGGATGAGGTAGGGCATGGTGGTGATTGGCGGGAAGCCTGTCTCATTTCTCTGCTTGTAGCAATACCCTGAATGGTGGAATCTTCTTGGGTACTTCATGAGCATTTAAGTTTAAGCACCTCTTCCGCATTCCAGGCAGACGCTTTAACCTCTGAGCCACCAGGGAAGCCCAAGCACATAACACACTGATGCCAATTGTGTGTTTTTATAATAATAGTACAGTGAATTGGGCCATTGGGCCCCACCCACAGGGTCACTTTTTTCCTTTTTGCAAGATTTGCTCCAATCCGATCAGTTGACTTCATCACTTTTCCTCCATGGGAACATGGACCAAGAAGGTTAACACTTTCATATTAGGGGCTTTAACAGTTGCCAGGAGATGATGTGAGCTCCCTGACTGGGAGCTCAGAAAGGGGCAAAGAGAGAGCAGCAGGCAAGGAGGTTTTTTTTTTTTTTCCTGGCTCTTCATTTCAGTGTTAGGGCCAACTTTTCCTTTGTTCTCTTGCCAATATCTGTAGAGTATCCAGGCTCCAGGGATCTTTCTATTTGCCCTCTGCATGCCACCGCGTCTCCCCAGTACCCTGCAGCCCTAGGTACCTTTGGCCACCCTGTGCCCAGTACCCACTTTCTTCAGGGACTGCTGGGTAGGATGTTACTTGGGCACCTGTATCTGACAGCCATCAAGGTTCAAGTTCCTTTCTTCCCCAGAGTTCCCCCATCACACTCGTGTTTTTCCTTAACAGCTGCTGAGATCAGCGGGGAGGTGCCAGATGTATTAAGTTTAGTGGGAGAGAAGCGCTCCATGCCAGGAAGCAGTGCTTTGTGTTTACTTTTGATTTTGATCAGCTGCGCAACTTGTGCTCAGAAAACTTTGTCCTTTTGTGTCTACTCGGTTGTATCTCTTCATTGCTGACAGCGTTCCTTTCAGCTCTGGGACTTAGCAGCTGCAGCCAGTTTCTTCTCTTCCTTATGCCGTGGAGCATGCTACCTTGTGGTCGTGTTCACTTTCTTCCTCTTCCCACTCAAGGTGAGAGGGCGACCACCAACACACCATTTGGGTGGCTTTTTTTATTCCCACCTCTCTCACATACTTAGTTTCCAAACATTGATTTTCAGGTACAGTAGGCAGCCCATAGTCCCTTCCCCCTTTCCTACTTCTTGAGTGAAAACATTCACTGTTGGAGCCCAGGGAGTCATATCTCTTAACCCCACCCACTGGGGCTCATCTTTTCCAGAGAAACATGGCGCTCTCAAGTCAAAACTGGCAAGAAGTACACAAGGTCTGGAATTTTGCCCTGGTTACAAGCTAACAAGTTATCCTATTAAAATTTCATGAGACACTGGCAGAAGACTCGAGACTCCTGGATCAGAGACACAGGATTTTATACAAGTAACCGGAGCTTCCTGTTAGTTTATGTTGGTCCGCTGTGCTCTCAAGTCCCTCAGGGGTGACATAAAGAGCCCGTGATGAATGCCTGAACACACAGTAGTTTGTATTACTGGAGAGGAACACAGAGCTTAAGCAATTCATAACTTTTATAGTAAGCACAAGTAAGCCTATTTTTTGGAGGAAGATATTACATCATCATTCATGGTTGCTCACTGCAAACTCAGCCTTGAGAAATGGCCTGGAAAAAGACAGCTGGATACCTAGCAAAAACACGCAGTGGTGCCCAGAGCCCATGGCAGACTGCCTATCCCAACAAAGTCTCTTTCGCTACTTAGCCATAAATTGAACATTACAAGACCTGAATTTATGTGTGTAGTTTTGGAAATGAGTATTAGAAGAGCTCTAAGAAAATAATAGTAATTAAGTTACTGTTTACCTACCAGGTTCCAGGCACCCTTCTGAATTCTTTATACATTGCACCAATTTGCTACTTGTCACCACAACAAAGTAACACATACTAGGTCACTTAAACAACAAACATTTATTTTCTCACAATTCTGGAGGCTGAAAGTTTGAGATCAAGCTGTGGACAGGGCTGGCTTCTTCTGAGGCGTCTCTCCTTGACTTGTAGATGTTATCTTCACATCTCTCTACCTGTCTTTCTCCAGATTTCCTCTTTTGGTCAGGATACCAGTCATACAGGATTAAGGCCCACCCCAATGACCTCATTTTAACTTAGTTACCTCTTTAAGGACCATGTCTCCAAGTATAGTCACATTCTGAAGTATTGGAGTTTGGGACTTCAGTGTGTTAATTGGCATAGGGACACAGTTCACCCCATAACTCATGTCTGGTCTCAGTCTTTGCGACATCTATTCTCTCCATTTTATGGTTGAGGAAATTAGCCTAGTAAGGTTAAGAAACTTGTCCAGGGTCTCACAGATAATAGGTAATAGAGCTGAAACTTGAACTAAGGTTTTATCTAGTTCCAAAGTCTATATTTCTAAGCATTAATTGTGACATGAAGCTTTTTTTTTTCTCTATGACAGCAAAACAAGAAAAGAGAATGTCTGGTTTATTTACAGGATTAATTTAAATGTATTAGAAAATGTAATTTGATTATCCTCATGGTTGAGAAAAAAATATCATTTTTGCTTTAGTGCTTATCTTATATGTGTCACTGTGAGAACTTTGCACAGATAATCATTTCAGTTATACAGACTTTGTTCAAAGTTAGAATAATAACAGTGTTGAATATTAAATGAACTGTTTTAAAAAATATATTATTTTACTTGCTATCAATACTTTTATTCTCCTTCTTATACTATTAACACTCAAGTTTTTGTTAAAATATCATGAAGATTATGAGTGGCACTAATAGTAACATAGATGTTTAACTCATACAGTAGAATTTTTTTTTGCAAATGTGGTATTTGCATGTATTCATGCTATTATGAATCATCAAAAAAGCGAGATGGTTCATTCGTTGTTCATTTGTTGGATCATCGAAAAAGCAAGAGAGTTCCAGAAAAGCATCTACTTCTGCTTTATTGACTACACCAAAGCCTTTGACTGTGTGGATCACAGCAAACTGTGGAAAATTCTTCAAGAGATGAGAATACCAGACCACCTTACCTGCCTTTTGAGAAATCTGTATGCAGGTCAGGAAGCAGCAGTTAGAACTGGACATGGAACAACAGACTGGTTCCAAATTGGGAAAGGAGTACATCAAGGCTGTATATTGTCACCCTGCTTATTTAACTTACATGCAGAGTACATCATGAGAAACGCTTGACTGAAAGAAGCACAAGCTGGAATCAAGATTGCCGGGAGAAATACCAATAACCTCAGATATGCAGATGACACCACTCTTAAGGCAGAAAGCGAAGAAGAACTAAAGAACCTCTTAATGAAAATAAAAGAGCGTGAAAAAGTTGGCTTACAACTCAACATTCAGAAAACTAATATCTGGGCATCTGGTTCCATCACATCATGGCAAATAGATTAGGAAACAGTGGAAACAGTGACAGACTTTATTTTGGGAGGCTCTAAAATCACTTCAGATGGTAACTTCAGCCATGAAATAAAAAGACACTTGCTCCTTGGAAGAAAAGTTATGACAACCTAGACAGCATATTAAAAAGCAGAGACGTTACTTTGCCAACAAAGGTCCATCTAGTCAAGGCTATGATTTTTCCATTGGTCATGTATGGATGTGAGAGTTGGACTGTGAAGAAAGCTGAGCACCGAAGAATTGATGCTTTTGAACTGTGCTGTTGGAGAAGACTCTTGAGAGTCCCTTGGACTTCATGGAGATCAAACCATTCAATCCTAAAGGAAATTAGTCCTGAATATTCATTGGAAGGACTGATGCTGAAGCTGAAGCCCCAATACTTTGGCCACCTGATGCAAAGAACTGACTCATTGGAAAAGACCCTGATGCTGGGAAAGATTGAAGACAGGAGGAAATGGGGGTGACAGAGGATGAGATGGTTGGATGGCATCACTGACTCAATGGACATGAGTTTGAGCAAGCTCTGGGAGTTGGTGATAGATGGGGAAGTCTGATGTGCTGCAGTCCACGGGGTCACAAAGAGTTGGACACAACTGAGCAACTGAACTGAACATACTATTAAGTACTGAGTAGATCTTGTAATAAATACTCTGAAACTAGAAGTCTTACTCTAAAAATATAAGTTTTGTAAGTTTTTTTGGTTTCTGTATTAAAAAAAAAACTGCATGCTACCATGTGGTTTATCAGCTGTTTTTCTAATTCTTATAATCATGAGAAATATCTTTAAATTTTAATTACTCATGGAACTTTTCTGTTTTTGCAAACTGAGGACAGTCCCTCAAATAAACATGATTCATCTAAGTAAGTGGGGTTTTCAAGAAACCCTGTCAGTAAGCAGGTATAGACATTTCTTTTAAAAAATATGTATTTATTTTTAGTTGCAGTGGGTCTTTGTTGCTACACACAGGCTTTCTGTGGTTATGGTGAACAAGGGCTACTCTGTAGTTGCAGTGCAGAGGCTTCTCATTGTAGTGGCTTCTTTTGTTGTGGATCACAGTCTCTAGGGTTTGTGGACTTCAGTAGCTGTGACACATGTGCCTCAGTAGTTTTGGCTCCTGGGTGCTAGGGTGTGGGCTCAGTAGTTGCGACGTACAGGCTTAGTTGTTCTTTGGCATGTGGGACCTTCCTGGACCAGAGATTGAACCCATATCCCCTGCATTGGCAGGCAGATTCTTAACCCCTGGACCACCAGGGAAGTCCCTAGACATTTCTTAAAACACCAGAGCAGTGTTGCTGTCTTTCCAACATGCCTGTTGAATATTGCAGACTACAAAGAGGTTTGCAGTTACCCTACATCTATATTACAGCCCATTTTCCCAAAGATAAATAACTCCTCCTAGACCCAGGGTTAACTAGTTCTTCAAAAAATTATCTTGAAAAAGTTCTTGCAACAGAGTTCCTATCTATTGCAGGTGTGCCTGCCCACCCAGAGGCTGGGCAGATGCAAAATCAGCAGAAAGGAAGCGGTAAGCTGCAAGGTAAGTGAAGGGTTAACTACAGGTCATTGTGAGCTGCAGTCCCCTAAACTGTACTTCCAAAAGGGAGGGAAATATGAATGGAAAAATGTGTAAGCAAGTTTGAGAGCTAACCTGGGCATCACATTCTAGGTGAGTGCAAAGCAACAGCAAACCACCCCAACTCTATGTGTTTATGTTGTTGACCTGAAATAAATATCTTCAGCATATATATATATACACACATATATATATATATATACACACACACATATATATATATATATATACATATATATATATATGCTAGATATATCTTCGGCAAAGATGGGTTTATTTGGGATCAGTGGAGAATTGCAATTCAGGGTCTGCAACCACGGCAAGCCATGTGCAAGTCCCCACATGGCAAGGGAAGGAGAACACTTTCATAGGGAGGAAAAGGAAGGTTGTAGTAAAACAGAGTGCATGGCTTTAAATTGGCAGAGTCCTTGCCAGGAAAGAAGAGGAGTCTGCTGAAATGCCAGGGTGGATGAATCACAAGCAGGAATCAAGATTGCTGGGGAGAAATATCACCAACCTCAGATATGCAAATTGTACCACTCTAATGATAGAGTGAAGAGAAACTAAAGAGCCATTTGGTGAGAGTGAGAGAGGAAAGTAAAAAAGCTGGCTTGAAACTAAACTAAGATCATGCCATCTATGGAAATCATGGAAAATAGAAGGGGAAAAGTGGAAACAGTGACAGATTTTATTTTCTTGGGCTCCAAAATCACTGCAGATGGTGACTGCAGCCATGAAATTAAAAGATGCTTGCTCCTTGGAAGGAAAGCTATGACAAAGCTAGATAGTGTATTAAAAAGCAGAGGCATCACTTGGCCAACAAATGTCCATATAGTCAAAGCTATGATTTTTCCAGTAGTCATGTATGAATGTGACAGCTGGACCATAAAGAAGGCTGAGCACTGAAGAACTGATGCTTTCAAGTTGTAGTACTGGAGAAGAGTTGAGAATCCCTTGGACAGCAAGGAAATCAAACCAGTCAATCCTAAAGGACATCAAACCTGAATATTCATTGGTAGGGCTGATGCTGAAGCTGAAGCTCTGATACTTCCACTGCCTGATGTGAAGAGCTGACTCATTGGAAAAGACCCTGATGCTGGGAAAGATTGAAGGCAAAAGAAAGGGGGAAGCAGAAGATGAGACGGTTAGATGGCATCGCTAAGTGAACATGAGTTTGAGCAAACTCTGAGAGATAGTGAAGGACAGGGAAGCTTAGCGTGCTGCAGTCCATGATGTTGCAAAGAGTCAGATAGGACTTAAAGACTGAACAACAGCAAAATTGTCCCAGGATGTGAGAGCTCTCCATTCTGCTAGCTCTATTTAATTGAGATATCTGTCTCTATTTTTTTACACAGTGGATGCAGGAAAATTGATTAGTTCTATGGCGATCTAAGCTCTGAAGAATATCAGAAACATTCAGCAAAGGGCTCATGTGCTCACGGCACAGAAAGCCAGACTCTGGCAGCAAGAGTTTTCAGCAGAGTAAGGATTTGCTGGGCGGCAAGCAAGGCAGTGGGAGGCAAGCCTCATATCCACTCTGACTGGATCGTTGAATTAGGAATCTTAAAAGGGGGAGAACAGAGGTTGGGGTTAATCATCATCTTGTGGTGTATTTTAATTACAGTTTCAGGAGTCAGGATGTGTCTGGTTTACAATTCTCTGGCCAAGTAGTCCATGGCTTGCTGGGCCTCTATTAGCTCATCTTGTCCTAGCAAAACAACCAGAGTTTGTATGTTAATGATGATATCTATAATAGCGATTTTGGTACATTAAGGATGTCATCAACAACAGCAATTTTAGTATATTAACGATGTTATCAGCAGTGGCAATCTTAGTCATCTGACTCTAGTTGATTAGTTCAGTTAGCACAGTATTGACGTCAGAGGGGACAAGAACAGGAATAAAGATTTGAATAGAGAGATTGTAATCATAAACTCAGTATGGGAACTCAGTTTTAGGGGGACTTGGTTTCAGTGCTTCGTTCCAGGAGAACTGAGTCACAGTCTGAGTGGGGAAAAAATGTTGGAAGCAAGTAAAATAGAGCTGGATGGGAACACTTGGAATAAGGGTAAGAGAAGTGTTACACTGGGAATGGTGAAACAATGGCATTTTGTATTGGTACCACAGGCTAGGAGACGCTATAAGAGCTCTGAAAATAAATGTGACCTTGAAGGCAAGGTCCGTGCACCGTTGGAAACATAGAGCTGGAGGTAGAAAATCTTTCCAACCAGACTAAGCTTTGATAAGCAGAGAAGGACTACTCAGAAAGGTTGTATTTTCAGTCCTTCACTTGTAACAGGAGGGAGACCATGAGCTGAGAAACTGGCCCTGGCCATTCCCATCTCCTCCACAAGAACCTCCCACTTGGCGGGATTCACAAAAATCCATGCCGTTTGAACATGAGGGAGAAAAAGATGCCATTTACACTCAAATGACCTTAGGACAAGCAAAGAGGTTAAAATAGATTAAATAATATTTGAAAATGAGAGCTCACCAGAAACAAAAATGGAGCTACAAAGCAGATTAAAAGTAATATTTCTAAATGAGTTAAAAGAAATAATTTACTTTGAAGTGTTTTTTTGGGGAAAAAAAAAGCATTAAATAGCAATGACAACCTCAGAAATTAGATGGCTAACAACAGTTTATGAAATGACAACTAACACAACTCAGAAAAGCATTGGAATAAATTATAGTTGACCCTTGAGCAACATGGGAATTAGGGGCACTGACCACCAAGCCCTCGCAGTCAAAAATTTGGATATAACTTTGCAGTCAGCCCTCTGTATCCACATCTGAGGATTCAACCAACCTAAGATTTTATAGTAGTTTAGCATGTATTTATTGAAAAAAAGAATTATGTGTAAGTGGACCAGCATAATTCAAACCCATGTTATTCAAGAGCGAACTGTACAAATAACACAGAACAAATGAACTCCACAGAAAGCATAGTGAAGGATGTAAATTTCACTCCCAGGAACCCTGGAAAGTGATCTCTTTCACAAATTCTTCTAAATTTCTGTAACATACCTGCAGTGTACCATTTTTCTTTTAAGATGATGATTTAAATAGCCAAACTTTACAAAGGTTGACTTTTCTATGTTAAGCAGAGACCAATCTAATATAGTCACCATTAAAGTCAGTGCCTTTAGTCACTCATTTACGTTTAGGGGCAGCTTTTGGCTCCCTAGTTCATGCCAGTGATCTGCTCTAAAAGTCTCTGTTTAGTGAGGGGCAAGCAATAATGGGTCAAAGGAATCCAGAGTCTCTCAGGCTGTCAGTGGCTTGCAGACACCCAGTGGCAGGCTTTGCATGACCGTAGGTTCACAGGTCCACAGACTTTTTCAGGCTAACAGAGGTAATCATCATCAGCGTAATCAACTCATACTAACTAAACTCACAGACAGTTGTGGAAACATGCTAATTTCACATTTATACCAAAACTACAAGGAAAAAGAATACCCATGTGTACTGAGCCAGAATTATTTTCTCCTGTGTATGAAAGTCTCTGGGAAATTAGGAAGATTGCTTGTTGAGGCTAGAATTTCAGCCGAGGGCCTCCTGTGACAGCACTAGCAGTAGTGTCTACCCTTTCTTCAGAAAAACAGTGGTGGGAACCTAGCACTAACCAGGAAGGTGAGCGCTTTGCTTACTTCTGTTGTGATACCGTTTATTCAGAATGTTAAGATAATGAATTCAGTTCAGTTCAGTCGCTCAGTTGTGTCCGACTCTTTGTGACCCCATGAATAGCAGCACACCAGGCCTCCCTGTCCATCACCAACTCCCGGAGTTCACTCAGACTCACGTCCATCAAGTCCGTGATGCCATCCAGCCATCTCATCCTCGGTCGTCCCCTTCTCCTCCTGCTCCCAATCCCTCCCAGCATCAGAGTCTTTTCCAGTGAGTCAACTCTTCGCATGAGGTGGCCAAAGTACTGGAGTTTCAGCTTCAGCATTATTCCTTCCAAAGAAATCCCAGGACTGAACTCCTTCAGAATGGATTGGTTGGATCTCCTTGCAGTCCAAGGAACTCTCAAGAGTCTTCACCAACACCACAGTTCAAAAGCATCAATTCTTCGGCGCTCAGCTTTCTTCACAGTCCAACTCTCACATCCATCCATGACCACAAGAAAAACCATAGCCTTGACTAGACGGACCTTTATTGGCAAAGTAATGTCTCTGATTTTCAATATGCTGTCTAGGTTGGTCATCACTTTTCTTCCAAGGAGTAAGCGTCTTTTAATTTCATGGCTGCAGTCACCATCTGCAGTGATTTTGGAGCCCCCCAAAACAAAGTCTGACACTGTTTCCCCATCTATTTCCCATGAAATGATGGGACCAGATGCCATGATCTTCGTTTTCTGAATGTTGAGCTTTAAGCCGCCTTTTTCACTCTCCTCTTTCACTTTCATCAAGAGGCTTTTTAGTTCCTCTTCACTTTTGACCATAAGGGTGGTGTCATCTGCATATCTGAGGTTATTGATATTTCTCCCGGCAATCTTGATTCCAGTTTGTGTTTCATCCAGTCCAGTGTTCCTCATGGTGTACTCTGCATATAAGTTAAATAAGCAGGGTGACAATATACAGCCTTGACGTATTCCTTTTCCTATTTGGAACCAGTCTGTTGTTCCCTGTCCAGTTCTCACTGTTGCTTCCTGACCTGCATACAGATTTCTCAAGAGGCAGGTCAGGTGGTCTGGTATTCCCATCTCTGTCAGAATTTCCCACCGTTTATTGTGATCCACACAGTCAAAGGCTTTGGTGTAGTCAATAAAGCAGAAATAGATGTTTTTCTGGAACTCTCTTGCTTTTTCGATGATCCAGCAGATGTTGGCAATTTGATCTCTGGGTCCTCTGCCTTTTTTAAAACCATCTTGAACATCAGGAAGTTCATGGTTCACGTATAGCTGAAGCCTGGCTTGGAGAATTTTGAGCATTACTTTACTAGCATCTGAGATGAGTGTAATTGTGCAGTAGTTTGAGCATTCTTTGGCATTGCCTTTCTTTGGGATTGGAATGAAAACTGACCTTTTCCAGCCCTGTGGCCACTGCTGGGTTTTCCAAACTTGCTGGCGTATTGAGTGCAGCACTTTCACGGCATCATCTTTCAGGATTTGAAATAGCTCCACTGGAATTCCATCACCTCCACTAGCTTTGTTCATAGTGATGCTTTCTAAGGCCCACTTGACTTCACATTCCAGGATGTCTGGCTCTAGATGAGTGATCACACCATCGTGATTATCTGGGTCATGAAGATCTTTTTTGTACAGTTCTTCTGTGTATTCTTGCCACCTCTTCTTAACATCTTCTGCTTCTGTTAGGTCCAGACCATTTCTGTCCTTTATCGAGCTCATCTTTGCATGAAATGTTCTCTTGGTATCTCTAATTTTCTTGAAGAGATCTCTAGTCTTTCCCATTCTGTTCTTTTCCTCTATTTCTTTGCATTGACCACTGAAGAAGGCTTTCTTATCTCTTCTTGCTATTCTTTGGAACTCTGCATTCAGATGCTTATATCTTTCCTTTTCTCCTTTGTTTTCCACCTCTCTTCTTTTCACAGCTATTTGTAAGGCCTCTTCAGACAGCCATTTTACTTTTTTGCATATCTTTTCCATGGCAATGGTCTTGATCCCTGTCTCCTGTACAATGTCACGAACCTCATTCCATAGTTCATCAGGCACTCTGTCTATCAGATCTAGGCCCTTAAATCTGTTTCTCACTTCCACTATATAATCAATAAGGGATTTGATTTAGGTCATACCTGAATGGTCTAGCAGTTTTCCCTACTTTCTTCAATTTAAGTCTGAATTTGGTAATAAGGAGTTCATGATCTGAGCCACAGTCAGCTCCTGGTCTTGTTTTTGTTGACTGTATAGAGCTTCTCCATCTTTGGCTGCAAAGAATATAATCAATCTGATTTCGGTGTTGACCATCTGGTGATGTCCATGTGTAGAGTCTTCTCTTGTGTTGTTGGAAGAGGGTGTTTGCTATGACCAGTGCATTTTCTTGGCAAAACTCTGTTAGTCTTTGCCCTGCTTCATTCCACATCCCAAGGCCAAATTTGCCTGTTACTCCAGGTGTTTCTTGACTGCCTACTTTTGCATTCCAGTCCCCTATAATGAAAAGGACATCTTTTTTGTGTGTTAGTTCTAAGAGGTCTTGTAGGTCTACATAGAACCGTTCAACTTCAGCTTCTTCAGCATTACTGGTTGGGGCATAGACTTGGATTACTGTGATATTGAATGGTTTGCCTTGGAGACGAACAGAGATCATTCTGTCATTTTTGAGATTGCATCCAGGTACTGCATTTCGGACTCTTGTTGACCATGATGGCTACTCGATTTCTTCTGAGGGATTCCTGCCCGCAGTAGTAGATATAATGGTCATCTGAGTTAAATTCACCCATTCCAGGTCATTTTAGTTCACTGATTCCTAGAATGTCGACGTTCACTCTTGCCATCTCTTGTTTGACCACTTCCAATTTGCCTTGATTCATGGACCTGACATTCCAGGTTCCTATGCAATATTGCTCTTTACAGCATCGGACCTTGCTTGCTTCTATCACCAGTCACATCCATAGCTGGGTATTGTTTTTGCTTTGGCTCCTTTCCTTCATTCTTTCTGGAGTTATTTCTCCTCTGATCTCTAGTAGCATATTGGGCATCTACTGACCTGGGGAGTTCCTCTTTCAGTATCCTATCATTTTGGCGTTTCATACTGTTCATGGGATTCTCAAGGCAAGAATACTGAAGTGGTTTGCCATTCCCTTCTCCAGTGGACCACATTCTGTCAGACCTCTCCACCATGACCCTCCCGTCTTGTGTTGTCCTGCGGACATTGCTTAGTTTCATTGAGTTAGACAAGGCTGTGGTCCTAGTGTGATTAGATTGACTACTTTTCTGTGAGTATGGTTTCAGTGTGTCTGCCCTCTGATGCCCTCTTGCAACACCTACCATCTTCCTTGGGTTTCTCTTACCTTGGACGTGGGGGGTATCTCTTCACAGCTGCTCCAGCAAAGTGCACCCGCTGCTCCTTACCTTGGACGAAGGGTATTTCCTCACCACCGCCCTTCCTGACCTTCAATGTGGGATAGCTCCTCTAGGCCCTCCTGCGCCCACACAGCCACCGCTCCTTGGATGTGTGGTTGCTCCTCCCGGCTGCAGCCCCTGGCCTCGGACGTGGGGTGGCTCCTCCCAGCCACCCCGACCTCGGACGTGGGGTAGCTCTTCTCGGCTGTTCCTGTGCCATCGCAGCCTGGCACTCTCGGCCGCTGCCCCTGACCTCGGACATGTGGTAGCTCCTCTCGGCTGCACTTAGGGCGCCGGTCGCAGCCGCCTGCACTAGATAATGAATTAAGTAAGATAATGAATTAGACACTGCTTTTTATTACTCAGTCATATTTTAGACTTGCCCTCTAGGGGCATTACCCTGTGGCCCCTTTGGGTTTTTTTTGTTGTTGTTGTTTCTTTGGCTTTTTTCTTATTTTTTTAAAATATTTTTAATTGAAATATAGTTGATTTACAGTGTTGTTAGTTTCAGGTAAACATCAAAGTGATTCATTTATATTTTTTTTCAGACTCCTTTCCCATACAGGTTATTACAAAATATTGAGGATCATTCCCTGTGCCATACAGTAGGTCCTTGTTGTTTATCTATTTTATATATAGTAGTGTGTATTTGTTACCCCTGCTCCCACCTTTCCCCTTTGGTAACCATAAATTTGTTTTCTATATCTGTGAATCTTATTCTGTTTTATAAATAAGTTCATTTTTATCATTTTTTACAGATTCTACAGTAAGTGATAACATACGATATTTGTCTTCCTCTGTCTGACTTATTTCACTTGTATGGTAATCTCCAGGTGCATTCACATAGCTGCAAATGGCATTATTGCATTCTTTATTATGGCTGAGTACTATTCCATTGTATATCTATATCATATCTTCTTTATTAATTCATCTGTTGATGGACATTTAGGTGGTTTCCATGTCTTGTTTATTGTGAATCATGCCTCTATGAACATGGGGTTGGATGTATCTTTTTGAATTGTAGTTTTGTCTGGATATACACCCAGGAGTGGGATTGCTTGATCATATGGTACTTCTATTTTTAGGAACCTCCATACTCTTTTCCATTGTCTCTGTACCAACTTACATTCCCACCAACAGTGTCAGAGGGTTCCCTTTTCTCCACACCCTGTCCAGCATTTGTTATTTGTAGACTTTTTACTGATGGCCACTCTGATGGTACCTCATTGTAGTTTTGATTTTCATTTCTCTAATAATTAGTGATGTTGAGCATCTTTTTCATGTGCTTATTGGTCATCAGCATGTCTTTTTTGGAGAAATGTCTATTTAGATCTTCTGCCCATTTACTGATTGGGTTGTTTGATTGGATCTATGATCCACATGTGGCATAGTGCAGTCAAATAGGAAAAAAAAAAGATTGCTTTGACTATTCAGGTCTTTTGTGTCTCCATAAAAATTTTAAGACTATTTGTTTTAGTTCTGTGAAAGATGCCATTAATAATTTGATAGCGATTACACTGAGTTTATAGATTGCTTTGGGTAGTATAATCATTTTGAAAATATTGATTCTTCCAATCCAAGAACATGGTATATCTTTCCATCTGTTTGTGTCTTCTTTGATTTCTTTCATCAGAGTCTTATAGTTTTCAGAGTACTGGGTCTTTTGTCTCCTTAGGTAGGTTTATTTCTAAATATTTTATTTTTTTATATGATGGTAAATGAGATTGTTTCATTAATATCCTTTTCTGACCTTTCATTGTTAGTATATAGGAATGCAACAGATTTCTGTGTGTTAATTTTATATCCTGCAACTTTACCAGATTCACTAATGAGCTCCAGTAGTTTTCTAGTAGCATGTTCAGTATTTTCAGTATCATGTCATCTGCAAACAGTGACGGTTTTATTTCTTATTTCCAATTTGGGTCCCTTCTTAATTTTTTTTTTTCTTCTCTGATTGCTGTAGCTTGTTCCTGATCTTAGAGGAAATTCAGCTTTTTACTGTTGAGTATGATGTTAGCTGTGGATTTGTCATGTATGTTTTTTATGTTGAGGTATATTCCCTTTCTGCCCACTTTCTGGAGAATTTTTATCATAAATGGGTATTGAATTTTGTGAAAAGCTTTTTCTGCGTGTATTGAGATAGTCACATGGTTTTCTGTTCTTCAGTTTATTGATATGTATCACACTGATTTGTTTGCAAATAATGAAAATTCTTTCATCCCTGGGATAAATCCCACTTGATCATGTGGTATGATCCTTTTAATGTATTGTTGGATTTGATTTGCTAGTATTTGCTTGAGGATTTTTGCATCTATGTTCATCAGTGATACTGGCCTGTAATTTTCTTTTTTGTGGTATCTTTGTCTAGTTTTTATATTAGGGTGATGGTGGCTTCATAGAATGAGTTTGTGAGTGTTCCTTACTCTGCATTTTTTTTTCTTGGAATAGTTTAGAAAAGGTAGGTGTTAACTCTTCTCTAAATGTTTGGCAAAATTTGCCTGTGAAGCCATCTGATCCTGGACCTTTGTGTTGGGGGAGTTCATACATCATAGATTCAGTTTCAGTACTTGTAGTTAGTCTGTTCATATTTTCTGTTTCTCCCTGGTTTAGTCTTAGGAGATTGTACCTTTTGAAGAATTGATGCTTTTGAGCTGTGGTGTTGGAGAAGACTCTTGAAAGTCCCTTGGACTGCAAGGAGATCCAACCAGTCCATTCTAAAGGAAATCAGTCCTGGGTGTTCATTGGAAGGACTGATGCTAAAGCTGAAACTCCAATACTTTGGCCACCTCATGCGAAGAGTTGATTCATTGGAAAAGACTCTGATGCTGGGAGGGATTGAAGTCAGGAGGAGAAGGGGACGACAGAGGATGAGATGGCTGGATGGCCTCACCGACTCAATGGACATGAGTTTGAGTGCACTCTGGGAGTTGGTGATGGACAGGGAGGCCTGGCGTGCTGTGATTCATGGGGTCGCAAAGAGTCAGACATGACTGAGCAACTGAACTGAACTGAAGAATTTGTCAGTTTTCTTCTAGGTTGTCCATTTTATGGGAATATACTTGCCTTTACTATATGATTCTTTGTATTCCTGTGGTGTCCATTGTAACTTATCCTTTTTCAGTTCTAATTTTATTGATTTGGCCCCTCTCCCTTTTCTTGATGAGTCTCACTAAAAGTTTACCAGTTTTGTGATCAGCTTTTAATTTTATTGACCTTTAATTAAAAAAAAAAGTACATGAGTCTCTGCTATGCCAGCTACTAGAATGTCAATCTAGTAAAACCCTGATTGTTTTGGGTTCCAAGGGCAAAGCAGAAACTCAACATTCCTAGCATCTTTCTTGACTCTACTCCTCCTCCCCAGTCAAGTTTAGCTACCCCCTCCTATGTTTTCTCAGCAGCTATTCAGAGAAATGCCAAGTACCACACTCTACTACAATCAGCTCTGCATTTGTCTCTGTCCCACAGTAGACTGGAATGTACAGTCAGGCTTGAGAATGCTGACATAAAGGGGTGGTTTTTCCCCTTGTTCATTGGTTCTCAATACCTGGCAGCACTCTAGAATCACTTGGGGAGCTTTAGACAAATCAAAAACTATAGTTGGGTCCTAGCCATCTGGATTTTTAAGGCTTCTCATATGATTGTTATGCACACCTAGGCTTGATCAGCACTACTAGAACTTAAATGAGGCTTCTCTAGTGTCTTCAGTGGTAAAGAAATATGCCTGCCAGTGCAGGAGACATGGGTTCAATCCCTGGGTCAGAAAGATCCCCTGGAGAAGAAAACAGCAACCCACTTCAGTATTCTTGCCTGGAAAATTCCATGGACACAGGGGCCTGGTGGGCTTCCGTCCATAGGGTCACAAAGGAGTCGGACACTACTTAGTGACTCAACAACAACAGCAACCATAACTTAAATAGAATATGAAGAGGTTAAAGAGAATGTGAAGAGGTATTTTTAATACAAAGTAATTGCTAATCTTTCCAGAGAAAACTGTGTGCCCACCTTCAGGGGGAACACACAGTTGCAACTTAGTAAAAATACAAAAGTCATTCACTTAGCTCCAGGCTGGGGAGGGCAACGTGGGGAAGGCGCAGTGACAGAGAAAAACAAGGACAGATGCAGAGCTTCATGCATCACTTTATATGAAACAGCTGCAATTCCTAAAGTAGCAGATATAATTAACTTTAACTCAGCAATCATCCAAAGAAGGATTGCCCCTGGCAGAGTGGTGATCGCAGATCATAGCTACCATTAGACTTCTTCATGCCAAGCCTGATGGAGAGCACTTTACAGGCACTGGCTTGCTTAATCTCCGCAGTTGTTCTGTGAGGCAGGTTCTACTGTTATCTTCACTTTACAGATAACCTGAGGCTCAGAGGCTGTGTCCTGCCCAAAGTACACAGCTGTTTAGAGGTATAGGCTGGCTGCAGGACTAGAGAGACCCTAATGGCAGCCAGTGGTCTCTGAAGAGGGGCAAATACAGACAGGAAGGTCCACTGGAGTGCAAGAGGAATATATTAGATTTTCTACTTCTGTTTAACTTTGTTTTCTGTCATTTTTTTGTTATATAATTTATATATTATTTTAGTTTAATAGGATGTATATTATTTATAAACAAGTAAATGTGCAGATATTGGGTCATATAATCAGAAAAGTTTGAAGACCTTTTTCTATAGGAGCTGAACGGTATACAAAGAACATGTGGCAGAATGTGAGTCTGTTTTGATACAGTAGAAAGTGATCTAGGAGCTAAAGGGTGAAATAACCTCAGATATGAGATGACGCCACCCTTATGGCAGAAAGTGAATAGGAACTAAAAAGCCTCTTGATGAAAGAGGAGAGTGGAGAAGTTGGCTTAAAGCTCAACATTCAGAAAACTAAGACCATGGCATCTGGTCCCATCACTTCATAGGAAATAGATGGGGAAACAGTGGAAACAGTGTCAGACTTTATTTTTGGGGGCTCCAAAATCACTGCAGATGGTGATTGCAGCCATGAAATTAAAAGATGCTTACTCCTTGGAAGGAAAGTTATGACCAACCTAGATAGCATACTCAAAAACAGAGACATTACTTTGCCAACAAAGGTCCGTCTAGTCAAGGCTGTGGTTTTTCCAGTGGTCATGTATGGATGTGAGAGTTGGACTGTGAAGAAAGCTGAGCGCCGAAGAATTGATGATTTTGAACTGTGGTGTTGGAGAAGACTCTTAAGAGTCCCTTGGACTGCAAGGAGATCCAAGCAATCCATTCTGAAGGAGATCAGTCCTGGGTGTACTTTGGAAGGAATGATGCTAAAGCTGAAACTCCAGTACTTTGGCCACCTCATGCGAAGAGTTGACTCATTGGAAAAGACTGTGATGCTGGGAGGGATTGGGGGCAGGAGGAGAAGGGGACGACAGAGGATGAGGTGCCTGGATGGCATCACCAACTCGATGGACGTGAGTTTGAGTGAACTCTGGGTGTTGGTGATGGAAGGGAGGCCTGGCGTGCTGCAACTCATGGGGTCGCAAAGAGTCGGACACGACTGAGCAGCTGAACTGAACTGAACTGAAAGGGTGAGAATCAGATGAATTTTGGCTAGCTCTAACTTCTTCTGTAGGTAAAAACATTGAGACTTAAAAATATATTTATTACAGTGTGTGTGTGTGTGTGTACTCAGTCATGTCCAACTCTTTGTGACCCCATGGACTGTACACCCCTCCAGGCTCCTCAGTTCATGGAATTGTCCAGGCAAGAATACTGGAGTGGTTGCTATTTCCTCCCCCAGGGGATATTCCTGACACAGGGATCAAACCCATGTCTCCTGCATCTCCTGCACTGGCAGATGGATTCTTTACCACTGTGCCACCTGGGAAGCCCAGATTTTGAAATACTTTTCAATGAGCCAGTTTTTAAAAATCTGTAGTTTCTTTGTTACTTTTAAATGAGTTTTCATCTGTGACCACTTAGTAATGTGTTTTTAATGGAGTTTTAAGACAGCATAGGTCTCCTTTAGACTGGAGAATTTATTAATTCTCTTAGATTGATTCCTGGGATAACAAAATCCACATTGTGCAAAGCAAAGAGAAATGTATTAGAATTCACAGGCATGTGAATTTGCGTGTGCTGCTTGTGGCCTCATTTCCAAGCTCCTCAATCATGCTCATGTTGTACAAGTTCTTACTTTGCATCTGACTTTATCCTTCACCAATTCTGTTGCATATTCTGGTACCTTCATTCTTCCTAAACACTTTTGTCTCCTCATAGCCAAGCCCCATTCTTTGTATCTCTCTAACTATGAGTTGTCTTTTCCTCTTCCCCTGTTCATCCTTCCTGAGATTTATCTTAATATCTTCATTATTCTTTGCATTATTCTTCTAGGACGTTTTCAGAGGAAACTTAGTATCTTTTTCCCTGCACACACCAAGACAACCATTATTAGTATCTTGCTTGGTTTTCCCAGGTCTCTTATAGCTCAGTTGGTAAAGAATCTGTCTGCAATGCAGGAGACCTGGGTTCGATACCTGGCTTGGGACGATCCCCTGGAAAAGGGAAAGTCTACCTACTCCAGTATTCTAGCCTGGAGAATTCCATGGACTGCATAGTCCATGGGGTCGCAAAGAGTCAGGCATGACTGAGCGACTTTCACTTATTCTGTGTGTTTGGATGTAGATAGTGTTTTTCAACAATCTCTAAATGGGATCATATGAAACACACTACCATATAACCTACTTCTGTCAAATAATAGATTAAAAAATATCCCAAATATCATTAAAGAGAGTACAGTAAAATAGTTTCAGTGGAAGCATATTATTCCAACTCAATAACCTACTTTAATATATTTATTTAACCCATATCCTATCAGACATTTAGGTCAGTTACAGTTTGGCTGCTGTTATAAACAAGACAATAAAAATGTATTTATAGCTGAATCTTTCCTCTTAATGATTATATCATTTGAATGATTCTTAGAGATGGATATTGCATCAACAGATAAGTGGATATTTTAGCTTTTCTTGTATATTTCTGCCAAATTGTTCTATGTAAAGGCTCTGTAAATGAAAGTGTCATTTCCACAGCCATTGTCAACACTGGATATTATTTTTTAAATTTTGCTTCACTAATCTGAATAAAAATGCAGTCTCATTTTGACTAACCATTCTTTGATTATTAGTGAGGAAGGAAGAACTGGTTTTTCTTTATATTTTTTGTTTGTAAAATGTCTATATTTTAAATTTCTTCCTTTGATGTTATGTTTAGAAAGGTACTTCCAGGCCCAGGAGTGTGTTATGGTCACCTATATAGACGTCTAGTAATTTTAAGTTCTTATTCAACGTTTACATTTACATATTTAACCCATCTGAAATGTGTTTTAGTAGATGATGTAAGATTCTTAAAATAAAATTTGCTAAATGGTTATCTAATTGTCCCAACATCATTTATGGATTTTCATTGTCCACTCAGTTACTTCTTGGCCATGAGAAGGAAAATACCAATAGAAAAAGAAACACCATGTTCTCAGTTGCTGTGAAACATTTTCATGCTGATCTAATTATGGATTTGTACTGTTCGGTTCCACCATTCTTTTCTGCTACTGTAGCACCATATACTACTGAGAAAAGAATATAGTAAAACCCTTGTCACACGAACAGTGATTAGGCAGAATCCCCGTTATAGAAGTAGTCCGATGCTATACTGAGAGCAACTCTCTCAAAGAAGTATTTTAAAACATTTTTGCTTCATAAGGGTCATCAGAGATTTACTCTGAAAACCCTTAAAACATTTCTTCTTTCTTTTGACCTGTAGGTGGCAAACTTTCATTCTTATGTTCTTTTAAATATTTGAACTGCCTGTTAAAGTCCATAACACCCGTGGCAGATTCATGTTGATGTATGGCAAAACCAATACAATATCGCGAAGTAAATAGCCTCCAATTAAAATAAATAAATTTATATCATAAAAAAAAAGTTGAGATTATTTTAGTGTGGCTTAGCATAAACATAATTTAAAGTAAAAGGACAGTAAAAGTAAGAAGCAGTTCCTTTTTAATTACTGTATATTTTGAGAAGGTCAACACAGACCCAGGGTAGCATGGCTCTGCTGTTAACTGGCTGGGCCTAGGGAAGGTAATTCAAGTTCTCTTGGCCTCTGTTATCACATTTTTAAATTACAGAGTTGAATGAGGTCATCCCTATTATACTTTCTAACTCTAAATTTTATGATTCATGTTACAAATTTAAATCCTTGACAGATTTTGAATGATAGTGAAACTCACTTGAAAGGGGGCCCAAATGCCCCAAATTGCTTCTT
This sequence comes from Budorcas taxicolor, assembly GCF_023091745.1. NCBI lineage: Eukaryota > Metazoa > Chordata > Mammalia > Artiodactyla > Bovidae > Budorcas > Budorcas taxicolor. Next base: position 35,298,297 of record NC_068926.1, on the reverse strand, counting down.
TAAAGATGATAGTGATAAGGACCACCTTTAAAATTGATTACAAAAAACTATAGTACATGATGTATAGAACATTAAGTGTTCAAAAACTGGCCAATTATAGATTCAAACCACTATTATGACCATATTGCAAAGGAAGAGTAATACAATAGAGTGAGATGAATTTTTTCAATGATAGGAAAGAGAATTAACATAGATCTGTTGTCACTTCAGCCAAGTTAGTAATAATGGGTTCACAAGTAAAATATAAAATATAAAGCAGCAAGAAACCAGAGCATAAAACGTAGAAGCAAGAATAGAATATGTATCACTTTTGTGGATGAGAGTTAAATTCATGGATATTAAAACGGAGAAGAAGGTATTAACACAATATATGTTCTTGTTTGCTCTGCTGTGCTTAGTCACTCAATCATGTCCAACTGTTTTCAGCCCCGTGGACTGTAGCCTGCCAGGCTCCCCTGTCCATGGGGATTCTCTAGGCAAGAATACTGGTGTGGGTTGCCAAGCCCTCCTCCAAGGGATCTTCCCAATCCAGGGATCAAACCCAGGTCTTGTGCACTGCATACAGATTCTTTACCATCTGAGCCACCAGGGAAGCCCACATTTTACTTTACTACAAGAATAAAAACATTTTCAAGTGACAGGAAGAACTAAATGTGACAGGCCATTAAAAGCTTACTATTTTAAATGTATGAATATGTATAATCTGGGCAGCAGGTGGGATCACCATAGCTTAAATCTAGTAACTCTGATAGCAAAAAGGCCTTCTGAGAATTTTATTGTGCCCCCCAAAACACACACACACACACACACACACACACACACAATTCTTTTGCTTCAATTTTTCCTTTCTTCTCACTGCCCTTGACTTCTCCAGTCTTAGTGTCTACATCTAATCTATCCATTCATTGTACACACTTTATGGGTTTTTTAAAGTACTTTATCAAAGATCTGAGGAAGTTACAGAGAGAGCAGGTTTCAGAGTGTGGAGTGCTGACCTTTCACAGTTTCCTTCATTACACCCTCCTTTCCTGATTTTTCTTTCTCACCCTCTCGTCTTCCTTAATCAATAGAATCATCCCTAGTTTCAGGATGAGTTTTTCTTACATTCACCCTTGGCTGCAAACACCCAATGTCCCCAAAGGACAGTTCTCCTAAGAGAGATATTAGTAAGTAAAATTTTCTTCATCTAATATCTATAGGTTTGGCATTTAATTCCACTTTAAAAAGGAGAAGCAATTTACAGAAGACTTGGAAAACGCACAGCTTGCTTCTATAATGCAGTGTATACTTTAAAGCAGCACTGTACACTCGAGTAGAAAATCTATGAAAGATAAAACTCTGTGTTTTTGAACGTGTGGGAAAGCATGCACTTATCTACCTTGCTGGAAAAAACGCAGATTGGTTCAATTCTAAATTGTTCTTGTTCAAATATGTTAATAGTAGTATTATACAAAGTGAAAACAAGCAAAATATTCCACAGTGGGAGAGTATTTATATTAATATGATGGAATGAGTACTATACTGCTTTTTAAAATATCAACTATGCATTTTGGTTTAACACATAAACAAGGTTATAAATGGTGACAAATTAAAAATCAGAACTAAGGTAATATTAACTCTATGGCTATGTGAAAATAGTAACAATGTTTGGAACTCAGAAGAATGTAAATAATTTCAGTGCTTATTAATTTGTAAAGTTAAGGTCCAGTTTTCAGAAATGACAATAATTTTATGAGTCATGGTTTTATTCTGTCTTGTATTATATCTCTATATATGCTAAGACCAATTATTCAAGTTTTATTTGAATTGATTCTAATAGTGTAAATGACCTCCCAAAGATTTTTTCCTTTTAATATTGCTGTGAGTCAAATTTTTCTAGTGCATTAATTGAATATAGGAATAAATTAGGTACCTCTGAAAGTTTGTTAGTGTGTGACATTCTAAAAAATGACCGGCACTGCTCAGAACTGTCAAGGTGATGTCAAAACAAGGAAAGTCTGAGAAATAGGCACAGAGGGACGTAAGGAGACATGATGACTGAAAGTAATGTGTTGTCCTGGCTGGGATACTGGAACAGAAAGAGGACATTGCGTGAAAACTCAGGAAATCAGAGTAATGGACTCTAATGAATAATTATGTATCAGTACTGACTCATTAATTGTAATAAGTGTACCACACTAAAATAAGATGTTAATAATAAAGGAAAACTTTAAACTAGGGTTTATGGGAATTCTCTGAGTTTTTTCACAATTTTTCTGTATGTCCAAACTATACTAATATTAAATTTTTATTTAAGAATGTCTTAGTACATTCAGACAATTAAATACCATCTCATGTACTCGACTAATGCATTAAATAATAGAATCTAGTTTACTGTTAGTGTCCAGCTGGTAAGGTGAACAGTTACAAGGTCATGTCTATAATCCGGCAGTAGAATAAGAAAACACTTTAGTAACGGCAGATACCCTTCAATAAAGAGAATGATACATTTTTAAGAGCTGAGGATGTGAAAAGTACTATGTGGAACATTTTCCTTGTCCCTGGTAAAAATGAGCCCTCTCCAACAGGAGTACTGACTCTAGCTTGTAACAATATGTTCTTAATCTGTATGTGAAGTTGTTACTATTATATTACAATATGTAAGGAAATCTATTTCAAATTGTTGGAAGATTTCTCTTCTTAATTTTTTTCTCCTTTCCCATTTTGTTTGCCATTTTTCTTGGCAGTTGCATTTTTAAAATTTTCTGATGTGTTTATCTGGTGATGTGAAGAAGATTCTTTGTACAGTGTCCACTATGAATGAAAAGCAACTGGGAATTGCACAGTCTGTTGACAACATTGAGACTGGTGTGATGTCTAAAAAAAGTAAACCTGTTTTCCGGTGTTAACCTCAGAGTAGGAGGTGGAAAAGGCTACTTCCCAACAGGTTTCCATTTCAGACTAGTAGCAAAACAAAAGAAACAAGGCAGATGGAATACAGTTTTCTCCTCCTCATGCTAAATTATATATTAAAATAATTTCTTTTTAGTGTATTAAAATGTTTTAAACTTGTATTTGTGTTTTTCTTTTTCAAAGGCAATGGAAACCTCCGTTGATGAAGTCATTTATTTTCTTAGAAATAATTATTGGTTTCCCGCAGCATTTTTAAAGCTGTCTTCTTGACAAGAAGCACATGGACCCCTTGTCAAAATGCAGATTCCCTGGCCCACCCTCTCAAGATTCAAGTATGCCCCAGGGCCCAAGAGAATCTGTCTTGTTAACTAGAGCCCACTTCTGGTCAGGTTAAGTCTTCTGATTGGTTGTTTGCAGTAGTTTTTAACCCTGGCTATCCAACAGAATCATCTAGAAAACATTTAAAACCACTAAGGCTCCAGCCCTACCCCCTTCTACACCATCAAATTGTCATTTATGTATTTTGGATGGGGCCTACACATCAGTGATTTTTAACTCTTGAGATTGATACTAGTGTGCAATCAGGGTTGAAACCACTAGTCTTGTGCCTGGAAACAGAAATAATTAGAAAAACCTGTGTTTTACTCCTTAGGCTCTGTTAAAAAAAAAAATACTGGCTACTAAACACAGCATATGGATCTCACAAGCCTAACAGTGAACAAAAGGCTACTAATAGGTCCAGGAGGGTAGAAGGGAGGGATGGTGGTGGAAATGTTCTGGAACTAGATAGTAATGACTGTAGCACAACATAGAGAATATAGTTAAAAAACAAACCAAACCCACTGACATATATACACTTTAAAGCGGGGGATTTTATGTTGTGTGAAGTATATCTCAAATTAAGAATGCTACTAAGAAAGAGATGGGATTCCCAGGTGGCTCAGTGGTAAAGAATCCACCTCAAATTCAGGAGACATGTGTTTGATCCCTGAGTCGGCAAGATTCCCTCGAAAATGAAATGGCAACCCACCCCAGTATTCTTGCCTGGGAAATTCCATGGACAGAGGAGCCTTGTGGGCTATAGTCCATGGGTTCACAAAAGAGTCGGACATAACTGGGCATGCACACACTTACTAACAAAGAAAGAACATACAGTTTAATCACTTCTATAAATTTATAAAACAGGCACGTGTAAACCAAAGCATTAGAAATCAGGTCGATGGTTATCTTTGAGGAGGCAGGAGGGATGGTTGTTGGCAAGGAGAACAAGGAGGGGTCTTGGGTGCTGCTGGCAGGGTTCTTATTTCATGGCCTGGGTGATGGGAGAATTCACTTTGTGACCTTTCATTTTTGAGCTGTATATTTATGAGTTGTGCTTTGGGAAAAGTGAGTTGTCAAGAGTAGGTTAAATGATATTCAGATTCCTCCACTTAAGAATCCAGGAAAGACTGACTAAGAATCTGTCTTAACCTATGAGAAAAGCATGTCTGTTGAGACATAAAGATAATGTTAGACAATAAAGGTCATCTAATATTAACTTGTTACCAAAGAAGACTATAGAATCTCGGTCTTCAGAACTTTCTGAACAGCCTTGCTGAAGAATCAGTTCTGTTTGGGAATGGTATCTTGTGATAATTGGCTAAATAATGTTTTGAGACTTAATCCAACTCTTTATTCTTGGAAATTTGAATTCCTATAACAATACTTGCCAAAGAGAATTAGCTAATTCAAGTATTTTTAGTTACAGCAAACCTTACGGCAATCTGTTTTACCAGTTAGTATCTAACTGTGTTTCCCTAAGCTCAATTTAATTTTCTATTGTCTATTTTTTTTGTTAATTGCTACCGATACACTGACAATTCTAGATTCTCCTTCCTTTCTTTTTTGCTTATCGCTTTTCCAGGCTTTGTGAATCTGGTTGTTTCCCGCTTTCTTTGTTCATATGCTCCAGAGTTTCATATCTCTTTTTATATTTCTTTAGCACTACTTGTATTTCTAAGACCTTTCGTTTCCAGGAATAACTACAGTATTGTGAGGTTCTAGAAAATGGTCAGTTCCTTTTGCAATAATGTTTGTGGGCTAAAACAATATGTTTCAACACTCACTCCTCTGGTTCCAGGATTACATCTTTAAATTGAGTCAATTTAGCATTGCCACTGATTTCATAAGCTGTGTTTTGCATGCAGTCTACTTCCTTTGAAATCTTTTCATGAATTTCCAGAAGTCTTGCTTATTTCGTTAGCCACTTGTAAACTGTGCTTTTATAGTCTTACATCTAAGGTTTTATTTATTTTACAAAGGAAACAAACATCATTTCAAATTTACTTTGTTCTTAATTGTTCTCATTTCTCTGAGGACATCACTATCCTATAAGCACTCATAATATTAGCCAGATTCAGGGATAATGAGTATTTTTTTTCAAATCTTAGTTTTTCCAATTGTTTCTTCACTTATTGACAAATCTTATGTCAACTCTTTTATTAATGATGTTATTTGTTTTCATGTAAGAAAAACAAAATTACAGAAGAGCACATTTTTCTTCTTATATATTAAGCAAATGTATGTAAAACATATATTTAAGAATATATATATATACCTATGTGTGTATATATATTTGTGTGTGTGTATATATATGTGTGTGTGTATGTGTTTGTGTGTATGGTTGTGTGTGTGTGTATTCCCCTTTATTGAGGAACAAGTCCCTGTATTAGCTATGGAATATTTTCTAGCTGGAGGGAATTTTATAGATTCTCTCTTCCAGTCTCATGATTTTATAGACAAAGAAATTGAGGCCCAGAGAAATCCATATGGTTAATTGTTAATAAAGTAATTTTTCTTCCACAAGTCTTTCCTATTTCATTGTACTTAATTTAATCTTATTTTCAACGTAAAATTTTAACATGTG